>NC_136059.1:953484828-954859828 GCF_964261635.1 Lissotriton helveticus | reverse complement strand
TAGGTAACGCAAACCTTTAACACGTCGTACCTATTTCATTCCTCATTGATTGATTGTTTGCCCGAACATTGACTGTTTGGAATTGGTTCTTTTTGGAGGTATTCTCTATTTACAAACAAGCACAGAGTCACCATACTCTGTCTAGTCTTTGCAAGTAGTGAAGGGTAGGTAATGCGGACCTTTGTCCCCCATTGTAATATGTCATGCCTATCTACTCCCCACTGATTGATGCACCAGTCTCACCCGGACCATTTACTAGAGGTAGGTCACCTGGCCCGACCAGAGAGCACCCCTAGTGAAAAGGACATATACAATAATAACGAAGTGATCACTGTATCCTGTTAACAGAAACTTTAGCATGAAACAACCTGGAAAGAAAGGAATAGGAGAACGAAATCAGTAGGCCACTGATGAACTTTTTATTAAATAACGAACAAGGAAACGATAACAATACTTAATGATAAAATCTATTATTGTCCTAGAAACAAGAAACGTTAGAAATAAGCCCGTAATAAGAAACCTGAGAACAGTAAGAGAAACCAAGCGTGGCATCGCAACGGCCACAAGGCAACGAGGTTTCATCGCCCCTCACTGCCCCAAACATGTCTGTCCCACCACCTGCCACGCCCAATAACGGCAACCTGAGAAAGATACAAAGCAACAGACATCCGCCCCATTCTGGAAACTTCCAAAGTGCAACAGGGTTGCGGCTACGCCCAGCCGGAAGCAACACATATAGGGCGGGTCCTGCTGCCAACCGTCGGCCGGAGATCATCACATAGGGTGTAGCCGGAGGAGAGGCCGAGGCCGAAGGGTCCCGGCCAAGGGGACTGCTACGACAACCCTGGAGAGTTGCAGGGGGGGGAATGTCTATGTCCTCGACCCTCCCCTCTCTCTCCCAGTCTGGACCAGCATCCATGGAGGGCCTGGGAGTGGAGAGGCCACTACACGAAAGGCCCAGGAGAGGCGCCAAGCGCCAAGGTCTGTCCCAAGGATGGACTAAGGGACCCGTTCCTGGGGCCAGGGCAAAGAGCGTCCTGCCGCCATCCACCGGAGGCCCGGCCCGAAAACATGCCAGGCGCCACTTCTTTCTTCAATAATGGCTGCGACAACCCTGGGGGGGAGGGATGTCTTGCACATGCCTCCGACTCCCCCCCTCGTCCTCATCGCCTGGTTTGGCCATAACAAATGTCAAGCGAGACGCCGTGGAGTGCACTGGGAGGGAGAGGCGGTGCGAACAAGCCTCTCCCGCCTCCCCAGGTGGAGGCTTCCCAGCTGCACCCTCAGCGCCCCAGGCGCCCGGAAAAGGGTTCTTCCACTGTGGCGATGCTGCAACGCCTCGCCCGGCAGGGTGGAGCCCGTCCGCTCATTTGACCCCGCGATCGCCGGTAGCTGCCGAACTTTCAAAATGGCGATCGACCTGGCAAGAGCGGGCCCAGCATGAAGGAATGGCCCGGTCACTTGTTGACTCCACCACCATAGTTCTCCACAACCTTGAAGATTTTAGAGGAGCCGCGGGAGTCCCTGACCCCCGCAGATACCCCCGATAGGGAATGACTGCCATGATTGCCCACGGAACGATGGAAATATAGCCGCGGGACGTTGGCGCTCCCATGCTGGCGCCAGCCTCAGTTTGAATGACTAGAATCCTGCAGACTACAGTTCGGATCAGTTCCGGTGAAAGCACAGTATGACCCGGTAGGAACATTGTTACCTCCCTCCCCTTTTTGATTGATGGTTCAGACCACCGATCCTTTCTTTTACCCTTTTACGGAACTTTTGGACTGCCAAAAAAAGCTCTGGGCCAACCACGAGTTAGTAGAGATTTAGACTATGCCTGGTTCTGCCTGACTGCACCCAAAATGGCGCCGATGCAAATGAAACTTTCAACTCCTTGTTGTACCCGGATTGTTCAGCCCTGGTGTCATGAGATATGTATGGAGGTTTTTTTTTTAACCACATGAATTGATATAGGATGTGTACTGATTACATGTTCGGACAATTAATGGATTCAGGATGTGTACTGTCAGTTCGGGAATTGAATTGATATGGGATGGGTACTGGGTATAGGTTCGGACAATGAATTGATATTGGATGGGTACTGATTATGTGTTCAGACGGTAAATTGACATCAAATGGGTATTAATTGAACATTCGGACAATGAATTGTTGTTTAAGTTTTGCACATCATGATTATTGAAAGTTGGAAGCCCAACACTTATGACACTCGCTCATACTGAAGTCTCGACATGATTTTATTGCGCTTTTCGCACTTTTATTATGAAATAAACGACCACTGACTCCGCTAAAGTTTTTACTAATAAAGTATCCCCGCATCTACAGTTCCAGCCTGCTCCGTGGCCGGCCCACGGGGTTGTAGGCCCATATTTATGCACCGACATTCTTATTAAAGATTTTTGGAAAAAGCAAACATAGTTGTCACGTGTGAATTGGTAATTTTCGAATAAATGACCACTGTTTAAAGGATTAAAAAGTATAGTACGTAGAAATATTGCAAAAATGAAGGGTCCAAGTTTTCGTTGTGTGCGTTTTTTCTTTTTGGACAGCCAAAAAGCCACCGCTAAAGATCCTGGTGTTTAGCCTATACTTTATGTGCTACCTGTATAAAAGAGTCACACTAACGGTCCACCCGGGCTTGAACGCCCAGTTGGCAGGGACTGCATCCCGTGGAGATAGGCCGAGTATGCAGTAAGTAAAAGCCTTTCTGGGTTTATGCACGCTAATGTGTCTATCAATGTAGCCCCTGCCCCCTTCTTTTTCCCTCTCTCTGCAGGTCACATCGGAATATCGATCAGTGTATGAAAACGGTGATCTAGCGGACGAAGAGACGGAAAAAAAAGGGTTTGATTATGGTACCTAACCGCAACTAGCAAACCATGACTATTTTCTCTCCCTGAACTTAGCGCCTGGGAGGGCAGCCTGAAGGGAAAACCACAAAATATAACTTCGCTTGGCACCCCGAATAGTACAACTAAAATGACGTGCGCTAATGAATAAGCATCCTACAATTAATTAAATAGGGAAAGTTTAAGGAATATTTTGAGGTGAGGTACATTTAAAATCTACTGCATCCTTCTTCGCACCCTCCTAGACATGTAACTTCAAGCTGCCCCATTGTTCTCCAACTGACACCAACCGTTGTCTCAGCCTGGAAACGCATTTGCTAAAAATGACTCGAATAAACCACCGTGAGCATTAGCCCGACCAGGTTAGTTCATGACCAATTGCCAAAGGCATAAGTGTGTACAATCAAAGCCACCAGTAAGGGCAGCCGACGGTTAAAAGAGAAGAAAAAGGTAAAAAGAGCTTAGGATGCTAAGAATGCACAGCATACAGAAAAAGATCATTTTTGGCCAATAACTGTTCTATGTTTTGTCTTGGATTTTTGTATATAATACATGTATTGTCTCCCCCGTCTGAGTTTGTGTGTACGTGATGCATGAATCTATGTCATCCCTCTGCTTGTGTTTCCGTGTTACTTAACCCCTGTTGTTCTGTGTTGTGCGCGCACTGAATGGTCCATTATTGTACACGTCTCTCTCTCTCTCTCTCTCTCTCTTTCTCTCCCCATGTCATACGTGTACCGAATGGACCATTTAGGGTGCGGGCTCTCTCTCTCTCTCTCTCTCTCTCTCTCTCTCTCTCTCTCTCTCTCTCTCTCTCTCTCTCTCTCTCTTTCTCTTTCTCTTTCTCTTTCTCTTTCTCTCTCTCTCTCTCTCTTTCTCTTTCCAAAAGCACCGTTTCCTCTTTTCGTGTGTGATGACGTTGTGCTCTCCGGCACAAAACATTATTGGATTTTCCTCAAACGCAAAGGTGTTCAGCAAAATTAACCAAAACCAAAACAATTGTGACTTGCCATATTACTACCTCTCCTTTCTGCAAAACGATAGAACCCGAGTTGGTAATGAAGGAAAGGACAGGTAAGACGACGGATGTCCCCTAATCTGGCTTTTCCTAAGGGAACTATAACGTCAATGGTCTTCTGTTTCTCAGCTCGTTAGAAATACGATCCCCAATGCCCCGATTGTCCCACCCCCCTGCACTTAAATGTGGATGTCCAGAATACCCCACTTCTCCCGATCGACCCCAGCTCCCTGTCCAAAACATCCCCTTTCCCCCGATTAACCCCAGCTTCATGTCATCTACCCTCGACAGCGAAATTGGTGACTTTGATTAACGTTCACTCCCCAAGAAGAGCATGTTTTACGTCCACCCCCTCCCCCTTCTTCATGACGATAACATACCACTTACAAGAGTTAGCCGACCCCGAAGGGAAATGTAAGAGTGTCGATACTTGGGTTAAAGGGAAGGGCGAGTCTCTACATAAGGACTCGATTTTGAGTTTGATATAATACACTGCGTATAAAGGTCCAATTTCACTCCTACAGACTCCATAAATGACAACTTCTGACTGTGACCGATGAACTTATTCCCCACCTACATAGGATTGGGGACGGAATTGAGAGGTATAAATGTCTTCTCCTACCAGTTTTTCTAAAACTTGTTTTCTACCCATTCAAAGATCCAATTACTGGAGGAGAGGAGCTGGACGTGACGCACAGCCTGGCCACAGATCATGGAACACGTGTGACCGCAACCAAAGGTGGAGCCGCAGAGCAATGAGACGCGGGACGAGGCATAACGTTCAAACTCAGCAGATGGAGGAATGAAGGGCTGCCTTGAAGCCCTCGACTCGCTGACCCACTCGTGCCTGAAGTCCCCCGTCCCCTTTTGAGTCCGACTTTTGGGCTCGCCTGCTCGTTGTCCTTTGCTCCCTTGGTCCCTTGGTATGTTCAAAGATCTGGCCCCACTCCGCCCTCTCTTCCCTCGATTATTCAACAAACTTTTTTCATATAAACTTTGACTATGGACTGGGATTTTGCCACGGAAGAAGAAAGACATGCAGGTGCCCAGCATGAGGCACCCCTAAGAAAATGGGTTAGGAAACAGGACTGTGATCTAACAGCAGAGGACTGATCGCACCCTGCAACGCGTAAGGATGATTCCGAGCTGGACTTATAGCTCCACCGCCGGTGCTCAAAAGCGCCAACGAAAAGAAAAACAGACTAACAGAGTCTACCAGTGGTGGCTCGTCGTTGAAAAAGACATTTTCACTAAGACCCCCTTCCTGAACTTTCTCCCTCAATTCTTGTTGCTTTCAAAAATGTTTTTGGTCACTTAAGTCCAAAAGTCTCATATAGCACTTTTTACTATATGTTGATGTCATTGAAAAGAAAGTCAGAACCTGAGTCTACAATATGTCGGAACGTTTTTCCTGATTGCCCTCGACTACGTGTTATGCCGATCTATGAATAACGCAGCGAATGTAAATTCATATGTACCATATTCCGCCAATTGTATCGACTGCATATGGCTACACACAATTTGCTAGCATTCGACGAACGTTATTTCATTGGCCACACATGACTATATGTACACTCCATCAGTTGGGGTAAACACAAATGTACTAGCTATGTTTAAAAGCGGCGACTGTTGAAATTGGCATTGTATATACACATAAGCGGCGTTCATTTGTGTTCACTGTACCCCTTGTTGTAAGCAGAACGGATATCGCTAAAGCACTGACTGTGTTATCCCGCTAGCATAGACCCATGCACACACGTACACGACAGCCATTTTAGGTATCATGGTCTCCCAGTTTGCGATCGATCACCAGCGCCCCTTCCCTGACCCTGCAAGCTTCCCCCATGTACCCTGACTGCCCCCGCTCTCACACGCACAAGTCATGAGCCCTCCCCTCCCGCATGACTCTGTCTCTGAGAAATCGCACCCCACGCCTGACCAAACCCCTCCTGTCCCTCCATGAATACCTCTCCTTTGATGACCTCTTCCTCTGAACCTAATTGTTTGCACGGACCGCTGGTCATCCCTTAGCCTGAGGATACAGTTCATTGCCCACTACTGTATGCACTCGCCTCTCTTGAAAGGAGCCACTATTGATCATGACCACCCCACCCCCTGAGATTCGATCAGGAGCACACATTCCAACGGAATCAACAGCACACTCAGCTGCATGACAGCCCCCTCCTATTGTATGGAGGATAAGGGCCCCTACTGTAGCCACGTGTTGGAATATCTTCGTACTTTACAATGTCTTGATTGTAATGAAGGATGTGTGTGTGTCATAAACCTGTGTATAAAAGACGAAGCCTCAGAGAAACTTGTTAGAGCACCTCCCGAAGACACTATGCGAGTGTCCCAAATGACATGCTCTCCTCATGAGTAATAAACTCTGTTCTTGTTTTCCTACTTCCAGTGCCCGTCTCTTCATTTGGTAATTATTTATGATGGGAACGAAGAGTCGCCCTGCACCAGCAGCCTGGGCATCGGGTGCGATGTGGGCTGACTTTTCTACACTGATTTAGAGTTCCATGGATGAGTTACTCAGGCATAAAAGTGAGAGATATCTTGTCCGCCATATTACAAGTGCATTATAGCACATGGAATTTGTATTACAGAAGAAGGGATATCTATCACGTCTATGACGAAGTGATACATCTCCTGAACTCTAATCTGCCCATATAACATCTATTTAACCTTTCTTTGTTTACCCATTCAGCTTTCACCTCTACTGGTCCAGAGAAGATATGGTTTGGCAGTTTGGGCTGGACTGTTCCCATGAGGCACTGGGTAAGAATGATTTGCATATGGCCATGTCTGAACTGGGGTGGCGGAGTGAGCTAAAGAATGATTATGGATTAAACCCAGATCAGTTGACTGGGGGTGAGTGCTTGCAATGTTCAACACGCCATCCATCATCCAGTTTGATTTTGCTGTGTTTGCCCAAAGTTGGCAGGGTATGCCCAGACGTGGGTCTCTTGCGCACTTTGCCACTGGATTCAAGCTAGCCTGGCTGTGGGTCTTTTGCTCACTTTGCCACTGGATTCAAGCTAGCCTGGCTGATGGTGGCTGATTAGCCAGAAACCGGTCCCAGGATGCTTGTTTCCGGTACAGGGAAGACATGGCTTTGCAGTTCGGGCTGTACTGTTCCCATGAGGCAGAGGGTCAGACTGATTTGCATATGGGCATGTCTGAACTGGGGTGGCGGAGTGAGCTGAAGAATGATGATGGATTAAACCCAGATCAGTTGACTGGGGGTGAGTGCTTGCAATGTTCAACACTCCGTCCATCATCCCCTTTGATTTTGCTGTGTTTGCCCAAAGTTGGCAGGGTATGCCCAGACGTGGGTCTCTTGCGCACTTTGCCACTGGATTCAAGCTAGCCTGGCTGTGGGTCTCTTGCTCACTTTGCCATTGGATTCAATCTAGCCTGGCTGATGGTGGCTGATTAGCCAGAAACCGGTCCCAGGATGCTTGTTTCCGGTACAGGGAAGACATGGGTTTGCAGTTCGGGCTGTACTATTCCCATGAGGCAGAGGGTCAGACTGATTTGCATATGGGCATGTCTGAACTGGGGTGGCGGAGTGAGCTGAAGAATGATGATGGATTAAACCCAGATCAGTTGACTGGGGGTGAGTGCTTGCAATGTTCAACACTCCGTCCATCATCCCCTATGGTTTTGCTGTGTTTGCCCTAAGTTGGCAGGGTATGCCCAGACATGGGTCCCTTGCTTACTTTGCCACTGGATTCAAGCTAGCCTGGCTGAAGACGGCTGATTAGCCAGAAACCGGTCCCAGGATGCTTGTTTCCGGTCCAGGGAAGACATGGCTTGGCAGTTCGGGCTGGCTTGCTCCCATGAAGCACAGGGTCAGACTGATTTGCATATGGCCATGTCTGAACTGGGGTGGTGGAGTGAGCTAAAGAATGATGATGGATTAAACCCAGATCAGTTGACTGGGGGTGAGTGCTTACAATGTTCAACACTCCGTCCATCATCCCCTTTGGTTTTGCCATGGTACAAGCAAACAGCAAAAAGGCGTTACTTCAAATGTAGCTTGACATAAATACGGAAGGGAATAATTTTACAGAAGCACATTAAGAGCCTGAGGCTGCTGAACTCTGACAATGACATTTCAACCTGGTTTATGTCGGGTCACCATCAGGGCACAGATTACACAAATTTCTTGAAATTTCTGTTAGAAGTTGGAAATGAGTGAGGGGCCAGGAGTGGATGTACAAGCCAGAGAAACAACTATAGATTGGCGAATAGTTACCTGCGTGTAGTCTGTAAGCCTGTAGGCAACACATGGCACATCGCAATGATTTTGACTCCATGTTACTCACCACACCAAACCTTTGATTTACTCCTGTTTATTCATTCACAGCGGTCACCGACACAACATTGCAAGCCACATCAGGCTGGTCCTAACACCTCCAACCACACACAACACAGTTTTATTGATCTATTACACTGTTTGGATATTGATTATTACCCACAGTAACCTTAGGACCCTCAATTTGCACAAACTCACTTCTCATTGCATGTATACATTTTTTATGTAGTCCTCAATCACACTATAGGGTAACCCACTCCTGGCAGCCCAGTCATTATCCGGACTGCCAACCTCACTTTGAGGTCTTCTGTCACTCTCTGGATCGCAAACATAAATGTAAGTCTATGTCCAATTACACAAATATAGTCCAATGCCATGCTATGCTTTCAAGCCCTGTTTTTCCTCTCACAGGCTTACAGACTATGCACAGGTAGCTATCCACCAACGTAATGTTGTTTCTCTGGCTTGTACAGTTTCTCAGTGCCCCTCTCTCATGTTTTCCCTCTTCCTTTTTTTCCCTTCTAACAGCAATATCAAGTATTTTGTGCAATACTTGCCCTGATGATGTAACAGGTCGAAATGCCGGTTACAGAGTTCAGCAAACCTACACCCTCTGCTACTTAACATGCTTATGAAAAATGATTCCCATCAGTATTTATGTTATGTACCACTTTAAGTAATGTCCTCTCGCTGTTTGCTGTCACCTTCTCACGTGCCTCACATGTGCCATTCACATTCTCACAAGCACTATTTCTGTACTTTCTAATGATTACACTTACTTATGAGTGAATATATCGTTGCTTTCTGAATTAATTCCTATACCTCCTATTGAATACAGACTGTGATAGTCTACCCTTGGTGTTTCTCCCCTTTTAAGTCTTCTCATATAAATTAATTTATTTTGTACAAATTGTCTTTTCTCTGTCTGTGTGCCCCAGCCTATCCTACTTGCCCACTGTGGTGAGCTTGCTGCCCCTACCTTCATGCCCCCTGCCCTCTGTTCTCCATATGCATGCGCGTGCCCTCCTCGCTTTCATGAATTTCTAGGATTTTCTAACACATTCAGCCAACACCAACACTGTGCATAGCCTGCGGCCATTTGCGACAGGGGGTTTGCTTGCTACTGGCTGCCCCACGACAGCCTTCCCTCCATGGTCAGCTTGCTGTCCCTGCTCCGCATTTACTTGCCCTGCAATCCCCATCTGCATATCTCTGACCCCACTTCCTGCCTTCAATGGCCGGCTTTCTGCTCCTGCCCTTCCTTACTGCTGTCTGTTCTCCATCTGCCTGCCCCTACCCGTCCCACCTGCCTTCCATGGTCAGGTTGCTACCCCTGACCAATACCCTTCTTTCTCAATGCACATGCAGTTGACCTCTCTTTCTTGGCATCTGTGGTTCATATAGACCCCCTGCCCATGCCAACCTGCCCTCCTTGTCCCCTCACCTTGCTTTTCTTTTCCATGCGTATGCCCCTGCTTCTCTCTCCTGCCCACCATGGTCCATTGTGCTGACCCTGCCCATGCCTGCCTAATTGCCCTGGTCTAATTACTGCACCTACCACCCTCTACCTGCACATAATACAGAGCGGTCCAACAATTTTTTGAGTGGGGTTACATTTGGAGGCATGGAGTGAAAGAGTGGTCTACTACTCAGCAATGAACGTCAAGCTTCAGAGTCTCTGGAAAGTGCTGAAACAGATAGTAGAAGAGCGTTAAGTGACAATTCTTTCATCTCTGGAAAGAACTCCAGCATTTGTTCCTATAGGCAGCGCAGAACCCTTAATCCAAAATGTAATAATAAACTCTTAGATTTGAATCATATTGGCAAGACAACACCTCGCTGTAGCCTTTGAATGAATGGAAATACGCAGTGCCTAATTTGTAAAATAATAAGTGTACAAAAATGTTATTCAGAGGCTTGTGGTGGGCACTATCAAATGTCAGGGGTGTTGAATACCAAAGCCACATAATCTGTATTCTATCTCATGCCTCTTTCATTCACTACCAGATAATCAGCGCCCCTTTATTTTACTCTTTCAGGTACTTTTTTTATCATTGCTTTATTTGTGACAGTTTTTCTTCCTCCTTTTTTCCCCCTTTTGTTTTTTAGGTCTCGCCTGTCAATGCGCATGCGCATTGAGCAGAGCGAGACTATGGGGGCTTAAACAAAGCTTACCTACACTGGCGATTCACTGGCGATTTGATGAAGTGCATGTGCACTTTTAACTCAATGCGCAAGCGCAATTAGTTAAAATGCGCGTGCACAGCATCAAATCGTCAGCTTAGTGCCGCCAGCAGCTCTTCCTGCTCCGCCCCCTGCTGCATCAAAGGCTTGGCGCTGTGCCTCAGCCCAGCCATTCTCCTCCCCTAATTACCCCCTGCGGCATCAAAGGCTTTTTCACGGCCGGCCGGCCGTGCTTTCAGTTCACGGCCGGCCGGCCGTGTCTCCTTTTCTTTTTTTTTTTTTCATTAATTGAATGTCTTCCAGCAAGCTCTCCTCATCCGTAGCTATAGGTGTGATGACAGCATTTCCTTATAAGATTACTGCTCTCTTGGGAATATATGAGGGCAGGAAGCCTTCTGAATTCGGCTGATCATTATCAGAGAGTGTTTTGGTGAAAATACGGGACTTTTCTTATGCGTGCTGCTACAAAAAGAGCTCAGCTCTCCTTAGCTACGGGAAAGATGTTTGGCTTACTTCTGCTCGCTCAGCCAGCAATTGTGCCATGTGGTGTGTTTTTAGCTTTACTAGCTCATTGGTGTGTACTGGCTTGCCACTTTGCTGGAATAAAGTACCGGCCATAACGCTGAATACGACTTTCTTTTCATTAGTTCACCAGTTTGCTGCCAAGTGAATTTGAGAGTAATAGTGGCAATCATGTTTGAAACTGCATAACGTGAGTGGAATAAGCTTGCAAGCCGCAATCACCCCACATCCACCACATCCACCACCACATCCACCACCACCTCCACATCCACCACCACCGCATCCACCACCACATCCACCACCACATCCACCCTCACCCTCACTCACCCTCAACCCCTCACCCTCAACCCCTCACTCACCCTCACCCTCACTCACCCTCACCCTCACTCACCCTCAACCCCTCACCCTCACTCACCCTAACCCTCACCCTCACTCACCCTCAACCCCTCACCCTCACCCTCACTCACCCTCACCCTCACCCTCACTCACCCTCAACCCCTCACCCTCACTCACCCTCAACCCCTCACCCTCACCCTCACTCACCCTCACCCTCACCCTCACTCACCCTCACCCTCACTCACCCTCACCCTCACCCTCACTCACCCTCACTCACCCTCACCCTCACTCACCCTCACCCTCACTCACCCTCACTCACCCTCACTCACCCTCACCCTCACTCACCCTCACTCACCCTCACCCTCACTCACCCTCACTCACCCTCAACCCCTCACCCTCACTCACCCTCACTCACCCTCAACCCCTCACCCTCACTCACCCTCACCCACCCTCACCCTCACCCTCACCCTCACTCACCCTCAACCCCTCACCCTCACTCACCCTCAACCCCTCACCCTCACCCTCACTCACCCTCAACCCCTCACTCACCCTCACTCTCACTCACCCTCACTCACCCTCAACCCCTCACCCTCACTCACCCTCACTCACCCTCACCCTCACTCACCCTCAACCCCTCACCCTCACTCACCCTCAACCCCTCACCCTCACCCTCACTCACCCTCAACCCCTCACCCTCACTCACCCTCAACCCCTCACCCTCACTCACCCTCAACCCCTCACCCTCACCCTCACTCACCCTCAACCCCTCACCCTCAACCCCTCACCCTCACTCACCCTCACCCTCACTCACCCTCAACCCCTCACCCTCACTCACCCTCACCCTCACTCACCCTCACCCTCACTCACCCTCACCCTCACCCTCACTCACCCTCACCCTCACTCACCCTCAACCCCTCACCCTCACTCACCCTCAACCCCTCACCCTCACCCTCACCCTCACTCACCCTCAACCCCTCACCCTCAACCCCTCACTCACCCTCACTCTCACTCACCCTCACTCACCCTCAACCCCTCACCCTCACCCTCACTCACCCTCACCCTCACTCACCCTCAACCCCTCACCCTCACTCACCCTCACCCTCACCCTCACTCACCCTCAACCCCTCACCCTCACCCTCACTCACCCTCAACCCTCACCCTCACTCACCCTCACCCTCACCCTCACTCACCCTCAACCCCTCACCCTCACTCACCCTCAACCCCTCACCCTCACTCACCCTCACCCTCACCCTCACTCACCCTCAACCCCTCACCCTCACTCACCCTCACCCTCACTCACCCTCACCCTCACTCACCCTCACCCTCACTCACCCTCACTCACCCTCACCCTCACTCACCCTCACCCTCACTCACCCTCACCCTCACTCACCCTCAACCCCTCACCCTCACTCACCCTCAACCCCTCACCCTCACTCACCCTCAACCCCTCACCCTCAACCCCTCACTCACCCTCACTCTCACTCACCCTCACTCACCCTCACTCACCCTCACCCTCACTCACCCTCACCCTCACTCACCCTCAACCCTCACCCTCACCCACCCTCACTCACCCTCAACCCCTCACCCTCACTCACCCTCACCCTCACTCACCCTCAACCCCTCACCCTCACTCACCCTCAACCCCTCACCCTCACCCTCACTCACCCTCACCCTCACCCTCACTCATCCTCACTCACCCTCACCCTCTCACCCTCACTCACCCTCAACCCCTCACCCTCACTCACCCTCAACCCCTCACCCTCACTCACCCTCAACCCCTCACCCTCACTCACCCTCAACCCCTCACCCTCAACCCCTCACCCTCACCCTCATTCACCCTCACAACACATATTGTGTTACAATAGGTGTCACATTTGCGAAAGATAAAACTATTGGCATTGTAAATAACAAAGCTATTAATTTCGCTATTTTCAAAACAAGCACATAAATAAAAAATGTGTCCTTTACAATACCAATAGCTCAAACTTTCCTAATGTGAGACCTATTGCATTGCTGTGCTTCTCTCCCCTGCTGCACTCTCCTGCTCTCTAGAGATGTGGCCTAACGACCAGAGCTGCCATCTAAGTCACGTAAATACAAAACATGTTGCATTCCAAATGCTATAGGTGTCACATTCGCGAAAGTTATAACTATTGGCATTGTAAATGACAAAGCCATCAATTCAGCAATTTTAAAAACCAACAAATAAATAAAATATGTCATTTACAAGACCAATAACTCCAACTTTTCTAATGCGAGACCTATTGCATTTGCAATGCTTGTTTCTCTCTCTCACTGTGGGTAAACATTTGTGAGGATAAATGAGGGCCTGCATAACAAGAATGAGTGCTTATATGCCCCAACTGGAATTACCAACTCAAATGAAGCGCTGGAAATTATACATTATAAACATCAGCAGCACAATGGTTGACTTCCTGACATGCCAGCACAGGCAAGTATAAAAGTGAAAGTATCTGCAAAACACCGACTTCAAAATAGAACAAAAGGACAACCGCAGAACAGTACAGCAATAAAAATATGACAGAAAAACAATACAAATCGACACAAAACTTAACCCCACCACAAAACATCATCAAAACATAAGACAACCAGAGAACCACACAAAACAAAAAGAGTAGAAAATCAACATGACACAGCACAATGAATAACACACTAACACAAAGTAACACAACAAGTAATCACAATTAAATCAGTAAACTTTGTTGTCTGGTAGACTTAGCATGTTATTCTATTTTATCAGAATGTTAGTATGTTGTTGTGTTGGTGGGGTGTGTTGCATTAATGTGTTTGGTCATTTTTTGTGCTTGAGTTCTATTATGTGGACTCTTTTGTTTGAATATTTTTATGGTGTAGAGTTTTGTTGTCTTGTTTTGCTGTGCATTTTAAACTGATATGACGATTAATTGTTGGGTTTGTATGTTGCTATATATTTAGCTGTTTTGTGCAATGTATTGTTATTGCATTGGTGGGTTAGTGTAGAGTACAGCTATGTTTGTGGGGTCTGCTGTGCTGTGATAAGTTGTGTTTCTTATTGTACTGCTGTGTTATTATTTTTGAAATTAGTATTGTGTTGTAATATTGTCATACCGTGTGTTGGTGCTTTGTTGTTTTCCTCTTATATGTCTATGTTGTGCTGGTATGTTTTTATATTGGTGTGTTGTGCTGAGGCACTGATATTTTGTGATCAAGAGTTGTGATTCGTATTGTGTTTTGTTGTTTTCTTCTATTGTGATTTTTTAATACTTTGTCACTGTGTTGTCTTGTTGATGTTGATGTACTGCATTGAGATTGTTTGTTGTGCTTCTGTTTTGATGTGTTTGCAGTTGTGTGATGCTGGGGTGATGGCTAGTTGATTACTTGTATTACATTGACGATTTATTTTGTTTACATTGGTTTGTTGTGCTCGGTCATTGTTTTGCCTATTAATTTATTGGTGTTTTGTTGTTATGTTACTGTGTTGTAGTCTCTTGCATTACTGTCGGTTTTTCTTATTGAAATGTGGTGTTGTGTCATTATGTTGTGATTTTGCACTGTTGTTGTACAACAATTGCAGTCCATCTCCACATGCACACTTGTATCACAGACCTCCTGCCTCAAACCCACTTTCATGATATGATGTTCAAATGTGCATTCATCAAACACTGAGCTATTTAAGACCAACTAGTGTTGATCAAAAATATTTGGTGACCCAACACCTAGTTGTGTCACAAACTGCTGTTCTGGCTTATTTAGTTAGTTGTAAAGACCATGCTGTAATATAGTTTAAAGGTGTATGGTACTTTTGCAAAGATCTGTTCATGTCAAGCAGGTCTCAGAGAGATCAGTGTGTGACCTGCTAGAAACCAAATTGTATCAGCATAAAATAAACTAGAGCGTTAATGCCCCTGTTCCAAGTTGCTGAGTGTAACCTACAGGTCACAAGTTTGGCTTAATGGTTTTACTGTAGAGATCCTAATGCAACCTGCAGATCGCAAGTTCCAATCCTAGTAAAATGTCAGTTGTTAAGCATGCCCCAAACATGCCCGTGTACCCTGTAAGTGAAGTGTTTGAATCCTTGTGGGTTTCTTTCACTCTTTTACAATTCTTACCAATAATTGTTCAGAGCCAAAAACAAATCAGTTTACATTGCTCGCTACAGAAATAATCATTGATACTGTAACGGACATTGATACATGCCCAGGTTTGTTTCTTGCCCAACTTGGGAAATATAAGGGCAGGGGGCTTCTTTATTTCCCTTGATAGGCTCAAGACAACGGAGCAGCTTCCTGCAGCTGGGATCCCTTTCTCTCCAACACCTGCTTCTAGCCAGGGCCCAAGTGACAAGTAAAATGACTCACAGTCCTTACATTTTAAGTGGCATGGGCTGTAGACAGGTATGGGTGGATGAGCATGTGGTTTGAAAGTGTACATCCTTCAATCTGCTAGCCTCGCTGCCAGCACCACCTTGGCAGTACTTGTGGTGTTATCCATTTGCAATAAACGCCATCAGTTCTCAGCACTGATAGGCACACTAGACACTGATAGCATGGCTACCATGTGAAAATCACCATTATTTAAAATAGACCATGTAGGTCTTTAAATATGGTTTATCAGTGCAGCTTAGACCTAATGTGATCCCCAGAAAGAGAGCTTTAACCAGCAGTACTCAAGTGGGGCTTAGACTCCGCTCACATACCAATCTTCCTCTCTATAAGCTTTGAATGGGCAGAAGGTGTAAGCTTCCACTTACAAAGAGTGCTTGAATTGCAACATTGCCCTTGAACTTTTTGGCTAGTAGGAAAGCTTATGCTAAGGCCTGTGTGCATTAGTAGAATTTTTGTGGTTCATTGATTTATTTATTGTGAAAAACATATGTTACAGAAAATACATTTTTAAAGGTGGATTGCTCTCATTAAAACCTGTAAACATGTATTTTCTTACACAGATTATTATAGTAGGCTAGGGTGCTAGTGTTAAGGAACTCCCTCCCCCGCCCCCCACCACCAACCCGAACCCTTAGGGTTATACAGTTGCATATTGATAATCCTTGTTAGGGCATTGTAGAATGTTTTGCACAAGTTTTTGCCAACTGTAATTTTGTTCATATGTATAATGTTATAACTAAGAATAGTGCATTATAGTATTCGTTATGGAATTTTGTAGATCCCTTCACAAAACAATATTGCAAATCGTTTAGAAATAAATTATATTCTTAGTGCTTGAGCATTTAAAATAATGAAAGTTATTAAAAACAATAATTTAATTCTCACATAAATTAGCAGTTGGATGCGCCCATGGAGTTGTAACAAGAGATAGGACCGATTGACAGACAACTTCTAGCAGGGGTAGTGTATGGAACCATACTTTGAGACCAGCGACTTAAACAAATAAGGCGGAACACCTGGACAGACCGTGATAGGTAGCTGATCACTGCAGAGCTGTGTGAGGTCTGACACACCCGTGAGCAGAATAAGCGCGGACGCCCCGGGGAAAAAAGGGGCGAGACCACCACAATAACAACTGGGCCTGGCTAAATTGAGCAGGTGGACCGCGCACAGCTGCTGAGCCGGACTAGGGAGTCAGGACCATCTCAACGCAGCAACAATGGGAAAACCGGACAGAAATTCGCCAAAGATAAACTTTGAAGCAACAAAAAAGGCTCCAGACCAGCCTGAGACGGAGCAACAAGCACCCTTGCCATCGGGGTCGCAATCGGGTGGAATCCCGGCAGATAACGTCCAATCGATGTTTCAATCAATACAAACGGCACTGTCCAACATCGACGGTAAGATCGACACGCTGATGCACAGAGTGGACCGCATGTCTGAGAGACTGGAAAGATACACAGAGAGGATAGACATGGCGGAAAGACGGATATCAGATGTGGAGGACACGAATAACCAACTAATGACCAAACAGGCGGGCATGGACAAGCGACTGGAGGCGATGGCGGCGAAAGCAGAAGATTTAGAAGCCAGGTCTCGAAGATCTAATATACGAGTAATGGGAGTGGCGGAAACCACCAACACCGGCCCCATGGAAAAGTATGTTGAACAACTACTGATAACACTGTTGGGGAGAGAGACATTCTCGGAGGTCTTTATTATAGAGAGAGCGCATAGATCCTTGGCTCCTAAACCTCCAGTAGGCGGCAGACCCAGGCCTATAATAGCGAAGATTTTAAAGTATAGAGACAGAGATGCGGTACTGAGGAAGGCGAGGGAGATTGGGACGCTCCGTCATGAAGGCATGGACATTGCTCTATATCCAGATTTCGCTCAAGCAGTGCAGGAAGCGAGAAAGAAGTACGGGACAGCAAAACAAAAATTACGTGAGTTGCAAATCCCATACGCTATGCTGTACCCTGTGCGATTAAAGGTTACGGATGAAGGAGCCACGAAAATCTTTAACGAGCCCAAGGATGTATTGAAATACATACAACTGGAAAAAACCGAAAGGCGAATGCAGGAGATCACCACGGGATAGACCAAAAGACTGAGATGCCTTGTCAGATGTGGAGTAGAAGGCAGGCCCAGACTACGCACAGGTTGCTACATAATGTACATGCTGGGAACTATGAGATGTCATTTTTGGCAATGAGTAATGGCGGGACACAATACATTTAAAGGAAAGGTTTCAATAATGGGCCTGCTGGTGACGGACAAGACATTCAGATGAGCAATGGCCTGATTATAGCATTGGGCGAAGTAACTTCGATCAGCATCCCAGATAAGTGCCCGTTGTGACTCATATTAGGTTGAGGTGCACTCGTGTAGTGCTAGTTTAGGCTTAAAGATGCCGCACCCTGTGTTGTTTTATAGCAGGGAATATGTCGAGGCAGCTTACGCCCACCAGTGCATAACAAAACTGTACTTGTTTTTTGAGACGGGGTAAAAGAATGGAAAGGGGAGGGTACATGTCTTCGTTGCAAGGTAAACGACGAAGTGGGAGTGGGGAGGGGGGAGGATATGTAAAATGCACCGTTCGGCTAGAGAGGTCCACAGACTCAGATTCCTACCTCAGGTCACACCTCAGCCTGCAAAATTCATTGCTAATGCACGTTTATTTTACACGATCATATGGCAAGCACTTTGAGTCAGACTAGGACGCTATCCCTCCTTACGTGGAACGTGCGGGGACTGCAGGATCCGCGCAAGATCAGAAAAGTGTTGGCATATTTAGACAGACACAAAATAGATGTGCCTGTACACAGGAGACACATTTATCCCCTACAAGAGAAAACAGGATTGGGGGTAGGTGGGCGCAGACACGGGTTATGTCAACATACTCAAACTATGCTAGAGGGGTGTTGATACTAGTTAGACGTAATCTCCCTTACACTATAATTGACACAGTAGTGGACGACCAGGGCAGGCTCGCTTTCTTGCGTGGAAATTTTGGCGGCACAGATGTCACGTGGTAAATGTGTATGGTCCAAACATAGATGACCCAGTATTCTATGATAAAGTGGGTTCCACATTAAGAAACATGCAACCGACGAATATAGTTTGGGGAGACGACTTTAACACATGTTTAGATCCCAAGCTGGACAGATCGGCTGGCACAGACAGACAGGGGCGGAAAGCGGCCAGAGCCCTACTGGACGTTATGGAAGAATGGGGACTGGTGGATGTGTGGCGCATGAGACACCCGGGTAGAAGCACAACTCCTGGTCGAGGCTGGATTTTTGGCTAACTACACGTGAGATCAGTACATGGATCACGAAAGTTGACCAACTGCCAAAAACATTATCAGACTACTCCCCGGTACATTTAGTACTGGAGATACCCACACACACGCCAAGGGAATTCACGTGGCGGCTCCGGCAGTCGGCACTGAATGATCAGGTATACAGAACGGAATTAAGGCAGGCTATAAAACAATGCTCCCGAACAAATGAGGGATCAGTGGACAGCGCGCGGACGTTACGGGAGGCCTTCAAGGTCACCATAAGAGGACACTGCATTGGGAAACACGCAGGGATACTTAAAGACATAAGTCAACAACTAGCTAAGGCAGAAACGGACATTCGACGGTTAGAAGAAGAATATGCGCGTTCACAGTCAGAATCAATTCAGGCTGACATTAGGCGCAAAGTTGATGAATACCATGAATATGCCGACACGGAAATTAAATATCTAGCGAAACACCACAAAGCTAGAGCTTATGCCGAGGGAGGTAGACCTGGCAGAGTGCTGTCACATAAAATTAAAGCTGCACAAAACACCACCCAAATAACACATATAGACAGCGGCCAGGGAGATATGGTTTATGACACACCAACTATACTTGACAGTTTTCAGAAGTTCTACTCCAATTTATACACGTCGCAGGTCGCCAAATCCAGACAGGAAATACAAAACTACTTAAATGATATCAAATTAGCCTGGCTATCAGACGCCATAGAGAGTTTTTGGGTCACCATCTGACGGAAAACGAATTTACAGTCGCCATAAACTCGCTCCCAAATAACAAGGCTCCGGGTCTAGATGGTCTGCCGGGCGAATTTTACAAAGAATACAAGGACCTAGTGTTACCATACTTAGCCCACATGTTCGAAGAATCATACAAGGAGGGGCTCCTGCCGGAGACTTTACGTGAGGCATTGCTGATTGCTCTTCCTAAGCCCGGAAAAGATCTCACTAAATGCAAATCTTACCGACCCCTTTCCCTTATAAATATAGATGTTAAAATCCTAGCAAAAATCTTAGCTACAGGGATAAAATTGCTGCAGGGGCTACTAGTGCTGCCGGATCAGGCGGGTTTCGTACCCACTAGGTCAACCACACAAAACTTACGAACGATATTTACAATGTATCAGTGCTTGAATTCAGAACTACCAGCAACTGCGGCACTGCTTGACGCTGCTAAGGCGTTTGATTCAGTGGAGTGGGAGTTCATGTTTACTGTCATGACGAGGATGGGATTCCCCCCACCGTTCCTTAAATGGATAGAATTATTATATAATAACCCCAGGGCAAGAGTGCGCATCAATGGCTCCACCTCAGACAGCTTGGGGATTACTCGTGGGACTAGACAGGGCTGCCCGTTGTCCCCGATACTGTTCACACTAATCGTGGAGCCGCTGGCATGTAAAATCAGACAACAACACCCAGAGTCGGCGCTGCAGTTTTCCCTACGACCTATTGGGATTTCGCTGTATGCGGATGACATGGTGCTCTACACTAGCTACCCGGATACAAACCTGAATCCGTTGATCAGGGAATATGTTGTATATGAACAACATGCAGGCCTCAGTATAAATTGGGACAAGTCGGTTCTAATACCATTGACAGTGGTGACTGCGCAGCCCTCTCTGGACTACCCATTGAAATGGGAATCAGGCTTGGTGAAATATCTGGGAATCTGGGAGCATCGGGACCCAGAAGTGGTGCTAAAAGAAAACTACGGGGTGGCCATGAACAAACTGGAGGACACAATTGAAATGTGGATAAAACTCCCATTGTCATTAGCTGACAGGATTGCGTTGCAGAAAATGGTGGTTTTACCTAGGTTTTTGTACCTATTCTGGAACATCCCAGTATGGCTCACAAATGCGTATTTTGATAAACTACGCTTGATGCTACAGAGGCTCACGTGGGCTGGGAAGCACCCGCGAGTGGGGTGGAAGACACTTACACAGCGGTACCACTTGGGGGGGTTTTGCGGCACCGGATTTCCAGCTCTATTACTACTGCGCGCAGGCCCAACACGCACACTATTGGGTACAGCCACATGCATATATACCACACATAGCGGTGGAGGCAGATAGTGTACTCCCTAAAAAGCTAACGCAATACATGGTAGAGACAGTGAGCCATTACCCCAATGATACGATACGACCAGTCAAATGCACGTCTAAAGCGTGGCATACACTAGCAGCTCGAGCAAAAAAAGTCCCAGTGTACGCACCAGCCCTCCCACTAGCGAACCACCCCAAGTTATCGGTCACCTGCGAACAGAAGATGTACGGTGAACTTGCGGACATGGGACTCAAGACAATGGGCTCGATCTTCCCTCCGAATAAGTATATAACTCTGCACAGCCCGGAGCTCTGTGCCCATCAAACACCATTAAAAATCTTTGCTTATCATAGACTTAGGGCAGCAATAAAAGACCTTTATGACACATTTACGGAGGAACCACCGACATTGCAGGCTTTGCAAGTTTTATTAACAGCACCATTGAGGGCAAGCCTGGTCACCAAATTATATACAGCATCTCAACACGAACAGAGGGAGGTAGCAAACAGATCCCTAGAACGTTGGGTAGAACAAACAGGCACATCTATATCGGAAGAAGAATGGAAGTACAGCTGCGCTCAAACTGCGCTACACACATCCAACTGTAACCTACGCATTATCCACTTCAAGGTCATGCACCAAACCTACTACACTCTGGTCAAACTACAGAAATACGGCCTTAGTGCTGATGATAGGTGCCAGAGATGCCAGGCTCCATGGGCAGACTTCCTACATCTAGCATGGAGCTGTCCAGTCCAAACTGAGTACTGGCGGGAGGTAACACATATGTTGAAAGAACACATCCCAAACACTCCACTACTATGCTTGCTGGGCACTTACAGAATTAAACACATCAGAAGGCGGAAACTGCTAGCAGTAGCGTTACTATTGGCAAAAAGACGTGTTGCAATAAAATGGGAAAGTAGAAGACCGCCTAGATTTAAATACTGGATCACAGATATGGTATACTGTAAAGAAACAATGGGGGTATATGAGGAGGAACTGCCCCAGGCCTCAAGACCAAAAGATTACTGGCAACCGCTAGTTGATTATCTGCGGGCACAACAAGAGAGCGATGGGGAGGGATAGGAGAGAGGGAGCCATAGCAAAAAAAAATCTGAAATTCAATGGCAATACATGCAGTGGTGCACAAGAGTATGCCGTTGTTGATGTCTGCCAGTGCCCCAGCAGGGGTGGGAGATAGGTGTCCCGGATATTTTGAGGCAAATACAAACATGCCATATCACTATTATTTTGATGCGTCATACCATAAGTAGTGCTATACTATCTGTGATTTGCGAGGTTGTTACCGGAAAAATGTATGTAATGTATTATTGTACAACATGTGATGTCTGTGGTTTGTTCTTTTCATGCTGACATGGTGAAATAAAAACAATTAAAAAAAAAAAATTAGCAGTTGGATAAAAAGTTATCTAAGAAGCTTTCCTTAAATCACGGTCTTTCCCTTGCTGATATACATGTTTCTTCTCTATGAAGTTCAGTGTGAAACCTCCCCAATAAATGTTTTCATGTCATTGTTTTTCTTTGTTGATCCAGTCAAGGACTGGAGCAGATGTAATGCTGAATAGACTTTATTTTGTATCTACAATGTCTACAGCACATGAATTTAAAACAATGTATGCGTTTCCCAGACTGTCCTTATTTATGCTATTAGTGAAAGCAAAATCACATTCTCTCCTAAATTGCTTTGCGATTTTGAAGGTAAAGCTGCGGGCCCAAAGGATATATATGTGGTAATAGTGTTTTTCCCCTTTTTGACATAAATTAATATTCTATGTTTTGACCAAAAAACAATGGTTTGCATTTTTCTCCTGCCAATAATTTATATTGTCATTTCAAAGTTATTTAAAATTCAGTTCAGGTTATTCAATCCATAGGAATCTTTTACCGGATCTAGGTTTTTCATTTTACTGTAGATGACATATTTGAGATTTTTCTCTTCGGAGTGGCATAATCTATATCAATAATTTAGATACAGCTAATCAAGTATATATGACATATTTATTAGCCCAAATCCTAGCTAAGTTGATTTACTGAGGTGGAGGATGGCCGCCCTAAAAACATTTTATTGCGGAATTTTTTACTTCTTCAAAGCCTTGCTTAGTTTATTCCCAAATGTAATTGACCCATATGTCATGGCTGGAGTTGTGCTGGAAACATTTAAATAATTGAGTTTTCCTTTGTACTGAACAACTCATGGTAACGCAGCCTAAGGTGATATTGTAGATAGCTTGCTTTGCGTTTGACTACTTTGAGGAGAGTGACACGTATTGTATTGTATTGTAATTGCATTTATATAGAGCTCACTACCCCTGATTAGGTGTCTAAGTGCTTTTTCGGCGAGTAGCACGCTACTTCGGGACCCATAGAGGATTAGTGTTGAATTAGTATAGTGAAATATGAAAGTAATTTTAAGTAGTGGATAGGTTAGTCAGTAATTTGGATTCGGAAGGATAGCAGGTTAGAAGAGGAAAAAAGGTTTGTATTTATATATCGCTTGTTACCCCTGGTGGGGTGTGAAGCACGCTACTCCGGAAACCCATAAAGGATTAGTGGGGAATTAGTATGGTGAAATATGAAAGTAATTTGAGTGGTGGATATTAGTCAGTTATTTGGAGTGAGAAGGATAGTGGAGGGATAGAAGGGGAAAAAAGATTTGCATTCACATAGCACCTGTTATCCCTGATGGGTGTTGAAGCGCTTTTATGCCGAGTAACGTGCTACTCTGGAACCCATAAAGGATTAGTATTGAAAATTAGTATGGTAAAACATGAAAGAAATTTGAGTGGTGGATATGTTAGTCAATTGTTTGGATTGAGAAGGGTTGGGAGGGGTAGAAAAGGGGTAGAAAAGGGAAAAAGGTTTGCATTTATATAGCTCTTGTTACCCTGATGGGGTGTTAAAACACTTTATTGACGAGTAGCACGCTACTCTGGAACCCATAAAGGATTAGTGGTGAATTAGTATAGTGGAATATGGAATTTGAGAAGTGAACATGTTAGTCTGTTATTTTGATTGAAACGGATTGTGGAGGGATAGAAGAGTGAAGGATTTGGATATTTTTTTTTTAGAGGTCATAGCAGTAGGAGGAGGCTTTTAGATGAGTAAAAAGGGGTTTTGGAGGGGAAGAGTCAGAGGGAAGAGTTTAGAAAGGTTTGTTTTGGGGGCTCGGTAAAGTTAAAAGAGGTGTCAGATGATGAAAGGAGGGGTAGAGTAGGGGAGAGTCTAGAAAGGGTTATTTTGGGGATCATAGTAGTGGTATGAGGTTTGGGATAAATGAGAGAGTGGGTGTAGAGGATATATTGATAGATGTATAGTGTGAGAAATTGGGTAGTGATTGGAAAGAGTAGTAGAAAGAAGTTTGAGATGAGTCAGAAAGTTGGGCTAGAAGATATATTGAGAGAAGTATAGGCTGAGAAATAGGGTAGTGCATTGGAAATGCTAAATTAGGAGAAAGTGATAAAGATATATAGATCCATAAGTACCTTGAAAGTATATAGATGCATAAAGGAAGGAAGTATATGTAGATTAAAGATATTGATAGAGGTACAGGATTAGAAATAGGTAGTGCATTGGATATGCTTTTTTAGGAGAAAAGTATTAAACACAGATCCAAGTACATGGAAGGTACATAGATGCACAATGGAAGCAAGTACATGGTAGCGGAATACCGAATAGCTTACTGCTGGCCCATAACCTAATCTCCACAATCAGCATTAACTGATGAGTTGCATTCATTACACAGATGTAGATTTTAGGGGCATGTAGTTGTTCTATTTTGTTATACTGCAAAATATATATAACTGTATTCCTGATGTTTGCCCTGTGAGAAAGTTTGTGCTCAATGCAGCAGCCTTGAGTTGCTTATGTTGACAAGACAATGCTAAAGCCTATAGGGCTAACTGGTACTTTGGCCAAAGTTATGCAGGATGCTATAAGTGTGGTTAGTTGCAGCAAAGACAATTGTTAGATGTATTATGAAAAGCATTTGCTAAAGCTAATGACCCTCTAAAGGTGGATTGTTGTTTCACTATGTGTACATTGTGCATAATAACATTCCAAGGGGGCTGCCCATTGCTATGTTTATTTTTTTATTTCTTTTGCTGGAAGCAAATGAGAGCCACTTTTCAGTGGCAACATCTTTTCCCTACTTTTCATTCTTTGCATATCTTACACATGACTGCTGAGTTTGTTGTGTGTGTGTTTTACTGCTGTGTGGATACATCTAAGAAAGAGTCAGTGAATGAATAAGGAATGCAAGAATGAGTTTTAGAGGTATGTACAATAATTACTGAATGCTTAAGCTCAGAGTCTTAAGAGGCACTTTCAGTAATAAACCAGACCTATTGATTTTGTCAGTGTTTGCTCCTTAAGGCGTTTCGGGGAAAGTTTTGCTTAGGACGTTTTAGGTCAAATAAAAAGCTTCGATTCCACGAACTCTGAAGCCTGACGCCGCTAAAAAAAACTACTTCATCACAGTATGAGCATGGGGTTGAATATTTATCATGCAGTTATCACCTGCACCTCAGGCACACATGGAATTCAACAGGGAGCCAATACCAGACCAACTCACTCTCGACGCCAAACCCAATACCATAACCACAGGACTCGGCCTGGCGCGTGCAACTGCAAAGACGATGTGAAAACAGCCGAGCTTTTGGCTCTACCTGCAGCCGGCATGTCGGAGTGAAGGCTCGGCACTATGGCAGGCCTGACGAAGAGGCGCGAAGAAAACGAAATGCATGAAGAGATGACAGCTCCGTGCCAGAAAGAGGCTACTCCTGTTTAAACAGCTGAGAGCCTCTTTCGACTCACAGCGTTTCCGCGCTCCGCGGCTTCCTGGTATGAAAAAAAGGGTAAACTGACCGCAGCGAAGCGTACAAAGATGCTCCGTTATCAATGGGACTTTAAGGGTTAAGTCAACATCGCTGAGTAAACTGCTGCTCCAGCCTGGAAGTGTCGCTTTATGAGGAGCGCGCCGCTGGCTGTGTGAAATCTCCCTGGCATTCAACAGATAAGAGGGAAACCCCACTGAAGCGAGGCCGCTTCGACTGGATTCTGGCTGATCTTAATTGAAAGCTTTACTGCCTGCATTAATCCTTTCAGTCAACACTCCCGTTACAGGGCATTAGTTGACAACAAACCACAAACTGCAAATATTTGCTTCGCATAATAAAATATTTTACTCAAAGGATCGGTGGTGCTGCGCACGTGGATGCGCGTGTTAAAGCTAATCTCCCCGTAACGCCTTTGTTTACTTACTCGAAGGTTGCGGTTGAAGATCTTTTCTGCCTTTTCCCGACTTTTTCATCGCTCTGCTCTTCTGCCAATGCGGCTGAGGCAAGAAGAATACTTTGTTAGAAGTACTAAGTCATCTTAGATCACAGAATACTCTATACCATTCGTGTACGGCAATTACATAACCCTAATTGCACTTAAGAAAAAAAGATACACTGTATTTGTTAAAGTTTTAAGGGGAGGGGGAATTAGCGTTGCATTTACCAGTGATCCTTGTTGAGCTGAAATGGCTTATCGTCGACAGTGTTGAACAGTGCTTTAAATGGAAGAAAAATAGTGCAGGTACTCATTTAAATGTGGTGAGTGGGCGGGGTTTAGGAAAAGTCATGCCGATACTTCTTGACTTCTATACTACTTGCCAGCACATAACCAAAACACAAGAAATGTCTTTCAATCAACAAAGAAGGTTTGTTTACTCCTTACACAACGTGGCCAAACGCGATGATATTTTAACATTTCCTTGTTTTTTAATATTTGCAACATCTATATTGTTAATTGCTGTTGCTTGGCTCAATACTACATATTCTCGAGGGACACAGAAAAAAAGCAGACCTGCACACACAACCATTCAACACATTTCCTTTAAGATAATGGAGAGGTGTGGCGCTGCGGCCAGGGCGACTGACGCTGGGATCAGGGTTCGATCCCCGGCTCCGGCGGCAGGTTAGCCCAGCACCATGTGACTCTGGGCAATAGCTTGCTTAATCTTCCCAACGGCCCCCAGCGCCTAGAGACCCTAACGGGTGATTGTGCGCTATACAAATGTGGATTATTATTATTATTATTATACCTTCCAAGATGTGTCTCTACTCTCTCCCCCTTTCTCTCGTATTTATCTCACACAAATCAATCACAGGCAAGCAGGCAATCATAAGCATACACTTACACAAAAGAATGAGGTGGGATTAAAGCCATTTGAACCTGGTTACCTCCCACGGCTTTCTTAATAGCGCTGTCACCGGGTTGCCTCAATTTCTTTGTTTGCAACACAGCATGATGGCGAAAACCCCGACGGTATGCAGATGAGCCCAAGCTGAATAGTCGTGCAGGGGCTCGGCTCAGGTCCACAGAAGTGCCTTGGCCGTCAGAGACAGGCCGCCAGCACCAGCGTTTAATGAGTACCGGTACTCTGCTCGGCAGTAAGAGAAGTGCCGGTACTCAGAGAGATAAAACGAAGAAGTGCCGGTACTCAGTACCTGTGAGTACCGGCCCATTTAAAGCACTGGTGTTGAAGAATACACAAACCACATTCTCAAAGCAAGGCAGCTATAATGGCCCGTGTTTAATTTGTGCAGGTGGCGGGTCCTCATCTATGGGGACAGAGGCTTTTTTCATCATCAACCGCAGCAAGATAGAAAGTCAGAAAAGGAGGAAGAGACCAACATTACAGTTTATATGGGTTATTGATTGTTTGCCCGAGTATTTGTATATGTGCCTGAGTGAATGTGTGGGTGGGTTGGAGGTGCGTGACTTTGTGCAAAGATGTGTGACTAGTTGATTCACTGGGTGTATGGGTTCAAGAGTGCTTGTGGAAACACCTCTATGACTGGGCGAGTGTGTGTTGGTGAGTGAATGGAGGTCTGAGTTATACATGTAAGTAGCTACATATGTAAAATGTAGTTTATGTGAGTGATGGTGTATATAAATAACTGTATGTGACAGTGAGTGATTACAAGAGTGGCTGTATGGATGAGTGTGTACTTGTATCAGTGATTATATAAGAGAGTAAGTATGCACTACTATCTATATGAATTAGTGAGGTGGTGTGTGTATAACTGTATAGGTGAGTAAATGGGAGTGTGATAGATTCTTTACATGACTATCTAGGTGTGTGAGTAACTCCATGGATGAGTGGTGGTATTTGAGTGTCTGAATAGGTGTATGAGTGCATATGATAGTGTTGTATTGATGAGTGACTGCATGCATAAGTGATTGTATGGGTGAATGAGTGGATGTGTGTGTAGACCTAAGAATCAGCGAATGGTATGTAGTAACTGGTATTGGTGTGCCTATGATTTCAAAAATGGTAGTCTATCTTAGAATGGGTGTATCTAAGGTGTATCAGGGTGTGAGGAGGTGCATTGTATTATCACATGGATGATGTCATCAGTGATGTCATCAGTGAAGTCATCTGTGATGTCACTGACCATGCCATGAATGATGTAATATTTGACGTCATGAGCAGTGCATTGCGGGGGCGCGAGTTATAGTTAGCTGAACTAACTATAACGGTGGAATTTCTATGGTTTTGTCCGAGTGAAATCTCCAGCTAACTATAACGCCCCTGAAACCTATGTTTTTTTCAGTGACTTTCTAAGTTTTTTTAATGCAAATTTCTAACTATAACTTCTGTAAAACCTATGATTTTTTTCAGTAAATTTTAAAGGTTTTTTAAATGCTGATTTCTAACTACAATGTCCCTGAAAACTATATATTTTTTAACAACATTTTAAAAAGACTGCTAATTAAGTTATAAACATTGTTAAATTATAAGTTATAATTTGACAATGTTTATAACTTAATTAGCAGTAATTAACATATAAGTGTAGAAAAAGTGTGATGCAGCACCTATAATACCTGACTTCGAACAACAGCGTTCACAGATCGATTCCCGGCTCCAGCGGCATGTTAGCCCACCACTATGTCACTGTGGGCAACACCTTGCTTAATCTTCCCGATGTCCCCGAGCGCCGGCACACCTGTCCGGGGGTAGCTGTACGCTTTACAACTGCTTGTATTTTTTTACTTTAACAGCATAGTGATGACAAATATTAGCACGTATTTTTTTTCTACTATTGTGAACACTGTTTTTTTATGTCTTCTATTTAGATGTTTTTAGACACGGTTTGCCGGGTAACAGTTTTGAAGCGCTCCAACGTATGTACATATTAAGGACCTTATACATGTTACAATCGAAATCGAAACCTTTACAGCTTCACATTTTGTAACTTTTCGGAACAAGTGCACAAGTTAAACAGTTAAAACTTGAGTACGTGTAAACTGTAAAACGTGACATCTAAATGGGCGGAGCCGCATCTTCCTTCCACAGACTACTCAGTAACCAAAAGGTATATAAACCACACCCGTTGTTCGATTAGTTTTGTTTTTTTTAGTTATTTACTTGTGTCCATTCTGTGATGCAGATTCCCTTTTCTACTGTCAGATTCTTCTTTTGCGGCAACAAAACATATTCCGGAGTTGTAAGTTGTTTGATTATGGCATAGTAGGTATTTATAATGAGTAGCTATTTGTCAATATTTAAACATTTATGTTTAGAAAAAAGTGTTATTGCTTGTTTTTGCCTTTTTTCTGTAATGTCAGCAGCTTGTTCTCAGAAACAGACAGATTACAGCTAACATTGCTCCTTTCTGGCTCCTTTGAGCTTATATATTGTGACTTTGTGTATTATATTATTGACACTATACTTAACTTCAGAGGTGCCGGTGACACGTCGGCACAAACCCTATCGATTTATAATTAACGTCACTAGCTTCCGGTTGTAAGTCTGTTTTTTCCTGGGGATCATATAATGTCAATATGTATATTATAATATTGTCATTGTATTCTCAGAGGAGTTCATGATCAGTCGGCGCAAAGCGTAAAGATATACAAGCAACATCACCAGCTTCTGGTTTTTAATCTCTTTCCCCATTGGGATCATATACTGTGAATATGTATATTATAATTTTCACAGTCATTATGATCTCAGAGGAGTTTATGACCCGTCTCCACGAAAATTATTCGCCGTGAATATGAAACTTTTTGAAGTCCCAGAGAAAAGAAACTCTGAACAGCTTCAATGCTGGAAAGTATTTAGTTATTGATCTTCTGTTGTCTTTATAACTTTATTTTCCTTTTCTTTTTACTGTAACAACAGTGTCACTATATTGTAATAAAGTGTCATATTGTTACAGAATAGGAATTGGAGATTTGTCTGCGCCATCTGAAATACAGCTTACTAACCTTTAAAACTTACTTGATCAGATATTTTTTCAGTGAGCATATTTTACGCAATTGCAGTCTAAAAAAATATAGCTTTCATACATACTTTCTTACTTTAAACATTTGATAAACCCTACATTTCTGAATGTTATTTTCTAATTTCTATGTTTCTCAGTTGCGGTTCCTATACACCTTCTCCATATATAATATATTTTACCAGTACTGTATATTATAATAGTACTGTGCTATATATTCTTTAAAGAGTACGTGATTTGTTAGCGGAACAGTGTACGACCTCTAAGGGCTACGACAGAATGTTCCCACATTCTTCAGACTACTGATTTCAAAAAATGATAATGCGTACATTTCTAAGTAATATGAAGTAATTTGTGTTTAACTGTTTTTTACTTGTTCTTCTGACTTCAGATAATGTAGTGCAGGAGTGTTTCTTGAAGCACTTCTTTTCTACTTTATCTAAAAGTAACACATTTTATCAAGAATATGGGGCAGCACTTTTACAAACTTTAGCAGAAAAAAGGAGGTGTGGCCACGCTTAAGTGATATTTTATGACATTTAATTTTTATTTATCACCTCTTTGATATATACTGCGTCTGTTTCCGAAGAAAGTTTTTTTGTAATTGCTAAATAAAAACTGTTTGAAATCTAGAGTGAAATTTTTGCTGCACAACCACACCTCCCGTCAGAAAAGTAAACACCACATTATAAGTAAATAGTGCTCCTGGGAAGTATCCCACCCGCAAATTTGATAAAAAGAAGACCCAAGACACTCTGTTATTTTTCTGCTGTGATTTGTACACCCTAAGGCAACTATATACATGGTCCTTAAAACATATAAACAAGCATTTACAATGCAATGGTTTCGCCTTTGCAAAAGTTAGAGCTATTGGCATTGTAAATGACAAAATTGTCATTTATGTGTTGGTTATGAAAACGGATAAATAAATGGCATTGTCATTTACAATGCCAATAGCTTAATCTCTCGCAAATGCCACACACAGACCCACACCTACACACACACAGACCCACACCTACACACACACAGAGCCCCCCACACACACACAGAGCCCCACCACCCACACACACAGAGCCCGCATTAGTCTACTGAGCTACCAGACCCGGCTAAATACCATTACACTTTCAACTTGAAGCACCTTTGAGTGGTATTAGTGTTGTATAAAGTGCACTATCAAAAACAAGCTACTTCCACTAAAAATGTTAATCTTCTGTCCGGTGTGATTTCTACCTTTGCCTAAGTGTCCTACTTCTCTTTTCACCCTCCCAAAGATGGTTTGCAAAACTGGAAACTGCAATAATTGTGCATCTGTTAAGAGATGATAATAACAAATAACCCCTTATTACTAAAAACCCATCTTAAACCATTCAACGTCGTCATTAGGACAAGCCCTTCACAGCTGTGTGAAAAGATAGTCGCATTTCACCACATCATTAGCACAGAAAAGAGTAACGAATGAGAAAAATCTGTCTGGGAATGAGTACCACACCTGAGGGCTTGATTCAGGAGGTGGAGAGGCTGGAATGTACCGACAGGATACAGAGACAATGAGACAACCTCTTATATTTAGGAAATTACACGAGACTCTGTTCAAAGCAGCAGCTTTAGACAGGATAGCAGCAAGCGAGAAACAGGGGGCAGACGTGAGAACTGAAGATTTGTTTCAGACACGGAAAGGAAAATGTACAACACCAAATGAACAACTGCTCGGAATGGAGGAATGTACAGCGACTTTGTGCAGAGAAAAAAAAAGTCCCCTGAAAATTAAGTCTGTTGGGTGGAGTCCAGCGATGTGCTTATTAGCCCATGGCGCGCAGAGGCTGCGAGGAAACGCTGCAGGCATAAACAGCACACAGCAGCAGGCTGATGGAGCGGCGGGCAGTCGGGGCCAAAGGAATGTTTGCAGATCAAGTCAAGCTACGTGCAGCGCCGGGATGTGGTAGAGGGTTCGCGCCAGCACTCCGCTCTACTGCATTCTCACCGCTGAGGGAGCTTCAGTCCCTCTGGTTTTACCTCGGAAGGGCCCTTAAAAAGTCCTCTCGGTGGGCAACGGCGTTTTAGGGAATGTTCATGTTTGGTAGGGTAAGCAAGATGAACGAACATTTATAGTAACTGGACGCACTAGACATTTACATTAGCGAGACTAGAAACAAAGAGAAAACAAGTCATGTCCCGGGCCGGCAGCCAATCACAGCACGGCCCGGGGAATGACGTCACGGGGGTGTCCCGGGCCGGCAGCCATTTTCACACGGCAACAAGGGGCGGGACTTAAAAAAAGACACGGAAACGCCCCCGAATCGCGTTGTGACGGGAAAGAGTGATTGACAACCAATCTCTTCCAATGGCTAGCCTCCATTTATGGAGCTAGCCAATGGAAGAGAAGGCGGGACAAAGCCCCACACTGTAGGATCAAAAGATTTCGCCTGCGCGATCACTGCTGCGCAGTGCTACGGCCAGGCGAAACCTAAAAAGCACTATTACTTATCACAGACAATGCCTGTGCCTCCCGCACCACAACACGCATGTTAGGGGACATGTCCAACCTGCAAACCTTTGGGTCCGATTCACAAAACCCTGCCTACAAACCTCAGAAATAAACTCACAGACTCTCCTGCTTTTGGGGTACACTTTCAACTCGTTGAGGATTCACAAAGAATGAATTCACAAAATGCTCTACAACATAAGTAATTTATACTGAAAATAGTATTCCCTGTGGTAAAGCCTTCTCAGCGTCATACTCATGACGTATGGGGCACTCCCCCCGTATCCATCTTTGAAAGGTTCTTGCTCCTGGCTTTAACACAGGTAGCACGTTGTGTTTTTATTTTTTTTTGCAGAATGAGACATTATATTCCAAATGACTGTGAACACTCACAAAGGTGTTAACATGTGAGTGTTCAATACATGGCCAAGGATACTCCATCTGGTAATGCCACTTTCCGGACCCCCAGTCCTTAACTTGTGGCGGTGAAAAGCCTCCCTCAAACTGGCAGAGGTTCCCCATAGTGAATGCGCTCTGTGCCTCCAATATATATTCCATTAAAAACACAAACATCTTTGCAAAAATATGTTGTATTGTGGAAACCATATTTTTGAGGAAAAGGAGCTGGTCAAAATAAAAATGGAAATAGAACTTCTTCGGAGAAATACAAAAGAACAAAACAAAACAAACAGTGAGTGAAATGGAGGGGATTGTGCTTCTTTACCAAATTCTGCAAAACATTTTTTTAAAAGAACGAAATATTGTACAATCACTAATCTATATTCACAAAGGATGACAAAAACTAGATAATCTCGTGCCACATTTCATGGAAATATTTTAGAAAAATACTTTAAACGTCGTTTTGTACCCCAATTTATACTTTATAAAAGTGTTGCTTTATCAAACCATTTGAATTAGAAGTATTCCAATAAAAAGGAATAATGTGGAAACGTATTTTCATTTTATTAATCGGAATTCAATTAACATTTCGTTACAACGGTGTCTTTTAAGCGCGTTCAAGTAAATGACGTTATAGTGACCGGCGATGATATCAAAGTCCTGTCAGGGTAGATGACATTAAAAAAATTGTAATAAGGTGTTTTTGTATAATTGACTGAATACTTAGCTATGTCAGCTACGGTAAGTACCACATGTTTCCACTTTAGTCTAACTCGCTCAATTAAGGTGCACCAAGCCTACAGCTCCCAGAATCCATCTGCCGGGTAAACATAAGGTGCTACACACGAGTTACATTTCTACTCATCAATATTGCAAATAATTGCAACCAGATAGTTTAGTCTAGTTGTTTGTATAGAATTGAGGCAAAAATACAACTCCCACAATGCATTAGTTTGTAAAGTAACAACCCAGGACTGGCACCACGGTGTCCCTGTGACACAGAACCAAAGGGCTGCCCTTTGTCGATAAAACGACGCCTTTTCTACAATCCCCGCTGGCCACAACTACTAAGGTTGGAATGAGCGGGGGGAGCAGTGACAGGGTGGTCTGAAACCCCCGTGCCTTCATTGTTACTGTACCGGCTTTTATACCCCTTCCACGACTCGGGTACGTCTCTTTCAGCGGCTGCGCGCGCCTTTGTGTTTCAAGGTGTATTTGATACTTTAAATGTTAACCTCGTGGTCCCGATGAGGGAAGAGCCACCCGGACGACAGTCTGCATCGACTAACGCCATCTCTCTCCCGGCATCATCCCCTACACGCGCGCTTAATTCGAGAATACAAGAGTTTTCTTTTTAATCTAAAACTTTTTAAAACTTACAAATAAAATATATATAACCTAACATACCAGGAGTCCCTCCGCAATCCTGTGCTTACTTGAATCAGAGCTACCGAGGGCTCGGCTCATTTGAAATATTATCAAATTCAATCCTCAATCTCCCGTGAATTAAATCTCTTCATTTCAGTGTTATTGACAAAGCGAGACGTGTAGCTTCCATTAAACAAATGGGAAGGGTGAGTAGAAGGAGGCGAGGAGAGAGCTACAGAGACAGAGACAGGGGAAGAGGGGGGAGGGGGGATTAAGGTGGTTGGAAAAAAGAGGGAAACAAGTCAGGTCCAGGGCCAGCCAGCCAATCACAGCGCGGCCCGGGGAATGAGTCACGGGGGTGTCCCGGGCCGGCAGCCAATGACAGCGCGGCCCAGGACAAAGGGGCGGGACTTAAAAAAAGACCGAGAAACGCCCCCGAATCGCGTTTTCACGAGAAAGCGTGATTGACAGCCTCTGTCTCCCAATGGCTAGCCTCCATTTATGGAGCTAGCCAATGGGAGACAGAGGCGGAACCAAAGCCCATATGTAGGATCATGAGATTTCGCCGTGGGCGGAGCAACTACTACGCAGTTGCAACGCCCAGGGCGAAACCTAAAAACTATTTTTACCTTCACAATCCCTGTCCACCACCTTGTGACCACTGTACAGAGTTAATAGTGTTCCTACCCTCCCCTCCACTACTTTGTTTCCCCGTACTCCTTTGAAGTACGTCACAAAATGGCTGACAACAGTGAACCGTTCGCACCCCATTAGGAGCTAATTTGTACTCGGAACACTTTAGCCAATAAAATGTCCATGTTGTTCGGCAGAGGAGGAGGGAATACATGCCCAAGTAGGCACCATATAATACATCCATATGTATAACCATGAAAAGTGCTAGTGCAATAAAGTGCTAAAGGTGCATAAAAACACGGAATTTGGTTAAAAACATGATTTCATAAGTTATGGAGACAAGGCCACGAGAGTGTCATTTGCAGAAGGTGCAACAATGTAAAACCGATAACCCTGTTACAAGCATGTATAAAAGTCTTCACTGGCATTCAGACCTAGCGGTGTCTTGGTATCAAGTTCTAGGATGTATTTGGTTTCCAGTGATCGCAGGAGAGCTTCACGATTACCTAATCGTCTGAGGGGCAACACTGAATCAATTACGAAATACTTTAAAAGCTCAATCTTGTTGTCATGGTACTCCTTAAAGTGGCGTGCCACCGGATAGGATGCATCACTACCACTGATTGCTCTAATGTGCTGGAGTATCCGCATGTGGACCTGCAACTTGGTGCTACCAACATATTGCAGGCCACATGGACACTCCAGCACATAGACCGCAAAGTCAGTCTTGCAAGTGAGTATCCTATAGATGGAATTAGGGACATCGCAAAAGGGAATTTTGTACTCAGTTTTGTTAACACCATGTCTGCAAGCTTTGCAGCTGGTGCACCTTATGAATCCCTTACTGAAATTAAGCCACATATATTCATGACTAGTTCTGGGCTGGTCTTGACTAGGGAGTCACACATAGTCCGTGCTTTCCTGAAAGTGATCTTAAGAGTGGCTGCCATTAGCTCCCCAATGACAGGGTTGTTGCGCACAATACTCCAATTTTTCTGGAAGATCTTATGTAGAGCCTGAGGCTGGCGATTATATATTAGAATTAGTCTAGTTGGCTCTTTACCCTTTACAAAAGAAACACTGTTTTTTTTGTTTTCCAAGGCAACCTGTCTAGGAATATGATTAGCTTTGATGATAGCTTTGTCAATCGTGGTGGCAGCATACCCTCTAGCCAGAAATCTCACTTTGCTGGCACTCTGTGCTATTATACATTCTGACTCGGTGCTACAAATTCGTCTGATACGCAGCATCTCCCTGAAGAGGATACTGCCAATCAGATGCCCTGGCTGATGACTAGCAGCATGTAAAACGGTGTTGCCCGCTGTAGGCTTTCTGAACAACCTGGTCTCCAATTTGTCATTACTAATAAACACCACAACATCCAGAAAACAGATTAGTTCTTAATTCAGTTTGCCTGTAAACTGAAAGTTGAGTGTGTTGACATTTTTCGATTTGATGAAATCAAGGGCCTGTTGTTCTCCGCCTCTCCAAATCAAGAATATATCATTGATATATCTATACCAATGAATCACATGGCTGATGAAGACATCATGGTGTTGGGCATGGAGGACCTGCTCCTCCCACAGGCCCATATGCGGTGCAGTGAGCTAAAAAACGGTGATGGATCAAGCCCTGATCTTTTGACTGGGTATGAGTGTTCTGTTTAACTCAGATGCTCTGTCCATCACCACCCCCTTTTCTGAATCGTTTTGGCCACTATAGGAGTGGCAGGGTATGCTCAGACATGAGTCCCTTGCTCACTGCACCATCAGGATTCAAGCAAGCCGGACCGAAGATGGCTGCAATGCCAGAAACCGGTCCCCGGAAGCTTGTTTCCTTTCCAGTAAAGAATTGGCTTGGTAGTTTGGTCTGCCCTGTTCCCATGATGCACTGGGCCAGGGTCAGACTAATTTGCATATAGCCAGGTTCTGAGCTGGGATGGTGCAGTGAGCTAAAAAACGGTGATGGATCAAGCCCTGATCTTTTGACTGGGTATGAGTGTTCTGTTTAACTCAGATGCTCTGTCCATCACCACCCCCTTTTCTGAATCGTTTTTGACCACTATAGGAGTGGCAGGGTATGCTCAGACATGAGTCCCTTGCTCACTGCACCATAAGGATTCAAGCAAGCCGGACCGAAGACGGCTGCAATGCCAGAAACCGGTCCCCGGAAGCTTGTTTCCTTTCCAGTAAAGAATTGGCTCGGTAGTTTGGTCTGCCCTGTTCCCATGATGCACTGGGCCCGGGTCAGACTAATTTGCATATAGCCAGGTTCTGAGCTGGGATGGTGCAGTGAGCTAAAAAACGGTGATGGATCAAGCCCTTATCTTTTGACTGGGTATGAGTGTTCTGTTTAACTCAGATGCTCTGTCCATCACCACCCCCTTTTCTGAATCATCCATATGCAGACAGGCATAACTCGGGGAGAAGCAAGCCCCCATAGCAACACCTCTAACCTGTTGGAACAATTTGTTAAGGAACATGAAAATGTTGTTCAAGCACGTTTCAATCATGAATGTTAACATCTTAATATGATTACACATTTGGATGGGCCTCTTGCCATGATAATGATTGATAGCTTTTATACCTTCCTGATGGTGTGTGCTGGTGTAAAGGGATGTAACATCGAGATTTATCAACCAATAAGCAGAGTCCCATGTAACCTCTTCCAACTTTCTCAGGAAGTCACCCGTGTCTTGGATGAAGGAGGGCAGAGCCCTCACATGTTCCTGCAGAAAGGAACAGATGTAGACAGACGTAATTTCTAAAAGACTTTTGCGCTGTGATATATTTACCTGCCAGGGGGGTTTTCAGCACATTTGTGTATCTTGGGAATTAAGTAGATTGCAGGGAACACAGGATGATCATTTCCAGGAATTTGAATTCATCATGGCCAAGTAGCCCTGCACTCTTCCAGTCTACTAGCTGTGCATAGAATTCAAACCGCGTCTGATTGACAGTACTAATGTTGCTCCTCTAGTAACTTTGACGATCATTGAGCTGTTCAAGGGCTTCCTCTAGATACAGTTCTCTGGGCCATAACACCGCGTTGCCCCCTTTATCAGACTGGCGAACTATGATGTTGACGTTGGCCTGTAGTTTTTTTATTAGCTGGATGTAGCAATTGTTTTGTGGTGTATGCTTGTAATGATCACGCATTGTAGCGGTGTCTAGTCTTTTTAATTCTGCAATGGAAAGTTCATCGAAAATATCTATGTTATCATGCAACATCAAAGGTGTAAATGTTGATTTCGGTTTGATATGAGTGTTGCCAGGCATATTCAAATTGACCTGGTCATCGCCCAGGTCCCTGCCTGAATTGTTGCAAGTCCTGTATTAACGCCAAATTTTTCATAGTTAAATCTGACGTGCTGCCATTTAGTTGACCAGTCTCTAGCTTAGAGATCTTACGTTCAGCTTGCTTGACAAAAAGAATTTGCGAAGCTTCAACTTCTGTGTATATTTGTAAAGGTCTATGCGCGACTGCTAACCGTTAAAGTTACTGGCCGGGCTGAATGCTAAACCTAAGGACAGAACTTGTAGCTCAGCTTGGCTCAGATGGATGTTGGTAAGGTTTATGACAGTTAGTGATGAACCTGCTGGGCCCATTTCACCTATTGATGTGTTCATTTCTTGTTCCATTTTCTGTTGGCATTGGGTTTTCTGTTTGGTTTGCCACTTGATGATGCATTGCTGTCATTCCCGGCGCCTTTTGTTATTTCTTTGGCGTTGTTTGTATCTGCCCTCCTGGGTCGCAGAGTGTCTCGTTGTGTATATATTATTATTATTAGGGAGTTTTGTAAAGCGCCTGGTGTACGCCTACAGGCGTGTCCCCGCGCTATAAGTAGTGAGGCAAGCAGTGAGACAGTCAGCTCCACCGTCTATCGTCTGAATAAGTAAGTTTTAAGTTTTGTTCTAAACAAAAGTTCAGATGACTCCAAGCGTAACTCTGACGGAAGGCCGGTCCATTGCTTCGCTACCAAATATCTGAACGACCTTCCCCCTATACGCACTTTCCTAATTTTAGGAATTTTCAGAAGACCCGTGCAGGAAGAGCGCAGAGACCTTGTAGGCTCATATCTGGTCACCAGGCTCTGTAACGGGACAGGGGCTTTGCCACCCAAGATGCGATGACACGTGGCCAGGGCTCTGAAATCCACTCTGCTCCTAACAGGAAGCCAGTGCAAGGCCTGGAGTGCTGCCTTAGAGGAGGATCTTCTAGGAAGCCTTAGGATAAGGCGAGCAGCAGCATTCTGCAGCACCTGTAGACGCTTGAGAGCCTTTCCCGTGGCCCCCAGATACAGCAGATTGCCGTAATCCATACGAGCGGTAACTAAGGCATGCACCAGCGTCCGACGAGCAGAAATGGGCAGGTAGTCCAAAACCTTTCTCAGAGTTTTTAGGACTCCAAAACAAGTCCCCACCACACGTCCAATCTGGGGGCCAAATGCAAGGTCAGCATCCAGCCACACCTCAAGGTTCCTAACTTCGTGGCAGGGGACAGGCGTCTCTCCCAGGCAGGGCGGCCACCACGCCGACGTCCACACCGATGGGCATCCCCCCACCATGAGCACCTCGGTCTTGCTGCCATTAAGTTTCAGGCAGTTGGCAGACATCCAGGTTGCCAGTTCTTGCATGCACACTCTGAAATCGTCCGCCCTCGGACCGGGTGCGCGCGAAAGGGAGATGACCAGCTGAGTGTCGTCGGCGTAGGACACCAAACGAAAGCCATAGCTTTCCACTATGGTCGCCAGCGGGGAGACATACAGATTGAACAGGGTCGGGCTCAGGGACGAGCCTTGCGGCTTTGTTTTTTTCAGTATATATATATCATGTCACCAAGCCTCGTGTCGGAGGCGAAACGCGTCATGCGGACTTGCTGGGTTTTATTTAAAATAAAACACTAATTGCACTAAGAAAATTTGGGTCTGTTCTGTTCGCTTTCTCCTTGTGAGCTGTCTGGAGGGAAAACGGACAGGGATGGGACGGCGGTCTCATCAGGCGGAGTTCAAGAAATATATATATGTATATATATATATATATATATTCTCACAAAGTTGCCGTGTAGCTTGGGGCGCACACAACAACACAAGCAGGAAACTCTTCTGCATTGAATAAGAGGTCCTTTAATTTAATCAGAAACCTGCATGTTTCCCCAATTCAAACATCCTAGGTCCTACGCGTTTCGAGGCTCCTGCCTCTTGGTCACGGACCGGAACTAATTAGGGCTGCTGCTGCTTTACAAGTTCCGCTTTTCACTGCGCTACCTGCCCCCAGGTGGACTGCCTCACGTGTGCAGCCTGCAGGCACGCTGGGACTTGTGGTTCCATGTTCGTAACCTTACACAAGGCAGCAGACCGACAGTTCAATTCTTAGCATTGTTTGTCCCTCCAGTGGGTATATGAGAAATCAGCAGGTTTCGTAGAGTACTTGGTTTTTCCGATTGGCGAGGCTTTGGTGTCCCGCTGCAGTCCCTGATTTAATTTCAAGGCGGTGCTTCTCCCACGACCCTGGCTGGCCGTAATTAAATTCTCACAATGTTGCCGTGTAGCTTGGGGCACACACAACAACATAAGCAGGAAACTCTTCTGCATTGAATAAGAGGTCCTTTAATTTCATCAGAAACCTGCATGTTTCCCCAATTCAAACATCCCAGGTCCTACGCGTTTCGAGGCTCCTGCTTCTTGGTCACGGACCGGAACTAATTAGGGCTGCTGCTGCTTTACAAGTTCCGCTTTTCACTGCGCTACCTGCCCCCAGGTGGACTGCCTCACGTGTGCAGCCTGCAGGCACGCTGGGACTTGTGGTTCCATGTTCGTAACCTTACACAAGGCAGCAGACCGACAGTTCAATTCTTAGCAGGCTGCACACGTGAGGCAGTCCACCTGGGGGCAGGTAGCGCAGTGAAAAGCGGAACTTGTAAAGCAGCAGCAGCCCTAATTAGTTCCGGTCCGTGACCAAGAGGCAGGAGCCTCGAAACGCGTAGGACCTAGGATGTTTGAATTGGGGAAACATGCAGGTTCTGATGAAATTAAAGGACCTCTTATTCAATGCAGAAGAGTTTCCTGCTTGTGTTGTTGTGTGCGCCCCAAGCTACACGGCAACTTTGTGGGAATATATATATATATATATATATATATATATATACATATATATATATATATATATATATTCACTGAAAAAACCATAGGTTTCAGGCCTGATATAGTTAGGAATTAATATTTAAAAAAAACCTTTGAAAAACCCGTAGGTTTTAGTGGTATTATAGTTAACTGGACATTTCACTAGTACAAAACCATTGAAATTCCTCCAATATAGTTAGTTGTACTAACTATATCTCGCGCGCCTGCAATCCTCTGCTGATGATGTCACATATTACATCATTCATGACATGGTCAGTGACATCACTGATGACATCTCAAATTACATCACTGATGACATCACCGATGATATCATCCAGCGAATGTGGTTTGCTTCGTTATTTAAATATGTATTATATATATATAGCAATTGGCATTGAAGAATGAGTGGATATATAAATATAAATATCTGGATGGAGGATTTAGTAGCAGTGTGATTGACTGTAAACTTGACTAAGTAGTTCAAAACCTGGCAGATATTTGGCAGCCACCGGCAACCCCAGAACACGGCCTATCCCTGCTGATGAGGGGTGATACCCCGAAACACGTGCCCAGGAATGGCGAAGATAGCGAAGATAGCAGAGAATCGAAAGAAGATGCATCGCGGAACACGTAACTACATTTACCATAGTCCTTAGGGGCGATACCGCTGGTGTGTGAGTAGTGTGTGACCCCACCCCCAATTGTAATATTAAAGCTCCTTCGAGCAGTTGGCTGACGAGCCTGGGACCCCGCACCTACGCGCCTGAGTGGTACTAAACCTGGCAGATATTTGGCAGCCACGGGCAACCCCAGAACACGGCCTATCCCTGCTGACGCCAGAAACACGTGTCCAGGGATTGTGAAGACAGCGAAGATAGCAGAGAATCGAAAGAAGATGCATCGCGGAACACGTAACTACCTTTACCATAGTCCTTAGGGGCGATACCGCTGGTGTGTGAGTAGTGTGCGACCCCACCCCCAATTGTAATGTTAAAGCTCCCTCGAGCCGTTGGCTAACGAGCCTGGGACCCCGCACCTACGCGCCTGAGTGGTACTAAACTTGGCAGATATATGGCAGCCACCGGCAACCCCAGAACACGGCCTATCCCTGCTGACGAGGGGTGATACCCAGAAACACGTGTCCAGGGATGGCGAAGACAGCGAAGATAGCAGAGAATCGAAAGAAGATGCATCGCGGGACACGTAACTACATTTACCATAGTCCTTGGGGGCGATACCGCTGGTGTGTGAGTAGTGTGGGACCCCACCCCCAATTGTAATGTTAAAGCTCCCTCGAGCAGTTGGCTGACGAGCCTGGGACCCTGCACCTATGCGCCTGAGTGGTACGAAACCTGGCAGATATTTGGCAGCCACCGACAACCCCAGAACACGGCCTATCCCTGCTGACGAGGGGTGATGTAGAAAAGTCAGCCCATATCGCACCCGATGCCCAGGCCGCTGGTGCAGGGCGACTCTTCGTTTGCATCTTGAATAGCTACCAAATAAAGAGACGGGCACTGGAAGTAGGAAAACAAGAACAGGGTTTATTACTCATGAGGAGAGCCTGTCCTTTGGGACACTCGCATAGTGTCTTCGGGAGGTGCTCTAACAAGTTTCTCTGAGGCTTCGTCTTTTATACACAGGTTTATGGCACACAGGCATCCTTCATTACAATCAACACATTGTATAGTATGGAGGTATTCCAACACGTGGCTACAGTAGGGCCCTTATTCTCCATGCAAATAGGAGGGGGCTATCATGCGGCTGAGTGTCCTGCTGATTCCATTGGAATGTGTGTGCCTGATCGAGTCTCAGGGGGTGGGGTGGCCATGATCAATAGTAGCTTCTTCCAAGAGAGACGAGTGCATAAAGTAGTGGGCAATAAACCGTATCCTCGGGCTAAGGGATGACCAGCGGTCCGTGCAAACATTCAGGCTCGGAGGAAGAGGTCATCAAAGGAGGGGTATTCACGGAGGGACAGGAGGTGTTGGTCAGGCGCGGGGTGCGATTCTTAGGGACAGAGTCATGCGGGAGGGGTGGGCTCATGACTCGCGCATGTGGGAGAGGGGGCTGTCAGGGTGCATGGGGGAATGCTTGCAGGGTCAGGGAAGTGCGCTGATGAGCGATCGTGAACAGGGAGACCATGGTACCTAAAATGGCTGTCATGTACATGTGTGCATGGATCTTTGCTGGCAGAATAACACACTCAGTGCTTTCGCAATATCCGTTCTGCTTACAACAAGGGGTGCTATGAACACAAATGAACGCCGCTTATGTACATACACATTGCCATTTTTAACAGTCGCCGCTTTTTACATAAGCAAGTTCAATTTCTACCTAGTCGATGTGATTGGCGGAATGCAATACATGTTAATTTACACCTGTCGGGTTCTTCGTACAAGCCTAGAGATCAGCATAATGTTTAGTCGGTGTAGAACCAAGAAAAATGTTCCGATACATAAAAATCAGCTTCACATTTTCTCTCTAGTGACATCAACATACAGGAAGAACGCTCTGATACCTTCCGACTTGTCAGTACTATAGGGGATTTTGGAAAACTAACCACATGAGCGACCGACGAAACATTTCTTAAAAGGCAATACAAAATGGTTGACGGAGGTATTCAATTTGATACAAGTAATTTAGTCAAGGGGCGAATAGAAAGTTCTGGAAAGGGGGGAGGGTCTTTGTCGCAATGTCTTTTAACATAGTCCGTCTTCTTTTGTTGGCGCTACTGAGCACCGGCGGTGGAGCTATAGGTCCAGCTCGGATTCGTCCTTACACGTTGCAGGGTGCGATCAGTCCTCTGCTGTTAGATCACAGTCCTGTTTCCTAACTTATTGTCTTAGGGGTGCCTTATGCTGAGCACCTGCGTGTCTTTCCTTTTCCGTGACAAAATCCCAGTCCATAGTCAAATTTTATATGAAAGAGTTTGTTGAACAATCGAGGGAGGAGAGGGCGGAGTGGGGCCAGATCTTCGAACACACCAAGGGACCAAGGGAGCAAAGGACAATGAGCAGGCAGGCCCATCAGTCGGAAAAAGGGACGGGGACTTCAGGCACGAGTGGGTCAGCAAGTCGAGGGCTTCAAGGCAGCCCCTTATTCCTTCATCAGCTGAACTTGAAAGTTGTGCCTCGTCCCGCGTCTCGTTGCTCTGCGGCTCCACCTTTGGTCGTCACACGTGCTCCATGATCTGTGGCCAGGCTGTGCGTCACGTCCAGCTCCTCTCCTATGGCAATTGTATCTTTAAATGGGTGAAAAACAAGTTGTTAGACACACTGGTCGGGAGAACAGATATACATCTCAATTCCTTCCCTATTCCTGACAAAATGGTTGGGGGATAGGTTCATCGGTCACAGTCAGAGGTCGTTATTTATGGAGTCTGTAGAAGGGCATTGCATATTGAATTCATAGACTTGTTTGGCGTTCATTCGCGATATATGATAAGAGAAATTGAACTTTTGTACACAATGCATTACGTTACAAAACATCGAGTCCTTATGGAGAGACTCGTTCTTCCCTTTAACCCAAGTATCGACAATATCACATCTCCTTTCGGGGTTGGCTAATTCTTGCAAGCAGGGGCATTATCATAGGGTTGATCGGGGGCGAGTGGGGTACTCTGGACATCCGCACTTAGGTGCAAGGGGGTGGGGCAATCGGGACATTGGGGATCGCATTTTCTAACGAACTGAGAAACAGAAGACCATTGACGTTATAGTTCCCCTATAAAAGGCCAGATTAGGGGACATCCGTCGTCTTACCCGTCCTTTCCTTCATTACCAACTCGGGTTCTATTGTTTGTAGAAGGGAGGGGTAGTAATATGGTAAGTCTCAATCGTTTTGGGTTTGGTCAATTTTGCTGAACACCTTTGCGTTCGAGGAAACCCAATTATGTTTGTGTCGGAGGGACACAATGCCATCATACAAGGAAAAGAGGAAACGGGGGGCTTCTGGAGAGAGGGAGAGAGAGAGAGAGAGAGAGAGAGAGAGAGAGAGAGAGAGAGAGAGAGAGTCGTACTCTAAACGAACCATTCGGTACTCGTATGCCGTGAGGAGAGAGAGAGACGTGTACAATAATGGTCCATTCAGTGCGCACACAACTTAGAACGGCAGGGGTTAAGTAATGCGTAAACACAAGCGGAGGGACGACGTAGATCCATACATCACGTACACACAAACTCAGATGGGGGAGACAGTACAGGTATTACATAAAAAGATCCAAGACAAAACATAAAACAGTTATTGGCCACAATTATCCTTTTCTGTGAGCTGAGCATCTTTATCATCCTAAGTTCTTTTTACCTTTTTCTTATCTTTTATTCGTTGGCTGCCTCTTGCTGGTGACTTTGATTGTACACACTTACGCCTTTGGCAACTGGTCATGGACTAACCTGGTCGGGCTAATGCTCACGGAGGTTTATTCGAGTCATTTTTAGCAAGTGCGTTTCCAGGCTGAGACAACAGTTGGTGTCAATTGGAGAGCAATGGGGCAGCTTTTAGTTATATGCCTATGAGGATGCGGAAAAGGAGGTAGTAGGTTTTCAAATATTGGCAATATCCCTAGTCCTCTCGGCGGAGGATACTTGTGTAACCCTACCTCGAAATATACCCTAAACTTTTCCCTATTTAGTTAAGCGTGGAGTGATTAATCATGTGTGCACGTTATTTTTGGTGGTATTATTCGGAGTGCATGGGCACCATAATCGAACGCCTTTTTCCCGTCTTCTTCGTCCGCCAGATCACCATTTTCCTTCTTTGTATTCCTAATCGATGTTCCAAGGTGACCTGCAGAAAGAGGGAAAAAGAAGGGGCGGGGGCAGCATTTAAGAATACAACAGCGCGCATAAACCCGAAAAGGCTTTTACTTACTACATACGCGGTCTATCTCCCCGGAACGCAGTTCTTGCTAATTCGGCATTTAAGCCCAGATGAACCTTTTAGTGTGCGAGAGATGTTTATCGGAAGCCGGTGGATAGCATAGGTCACCCAAGTGTGGTATTACTGATCCTATGTAGGGAGGCCAGATGGCACTCCTTTGGAGCGACTTAGGGGCATTTTAGTACAATCTTTCTGATACAGGTAGCATATAAAGTATAGACTGAATTCCAGGATCTTTTAGTGGTTGCTTTAAGCTGTATAAAAGTGTGCAAAGTACATACAACAAAAACCGTACCATTCATTTTTGCAGTATCTCTGCGTACTATACCTTTTTAATCTTTAAACAGTGGTCATTTATTCGAAACTTACTAATTCACACGTGACAACTACGTTTGCCTTTTTCCAAAAATCTTTAATAAGAATGTCAGTGCAAAAAAAATATGGGCCTACAACCCCGTGTGCCGGCCACGGAGCAGGCTAGAACTGTAGATGTGGGAATACTTTATTAGAAAAACTTTTAGTGGAGTCCGTTGTCGTTTATTTCATAAAAAGTGCGCCAAGTGCAAAAAATCATATTGAATCTTTAGTGTGAGCGAATATCATAAGCATCGAAATTTCGAACTTTCAATAATCATGATGCGCCCAATTCAACAACAATTCATTGTCCGAATGTTCAATTAATACCCATCCGATGTCAATTTACCGTCTGAACACATAACCAGTACCCATCCAATATCAATTCTTTGTTCGAACATATAACCCGTACCCATCTCATATCAATTCATTTCCCGAACTGACAGTACACATCCTGAATCCATTAATTGTCCGAACATATAATCTGTACACATCCTATATCAATTCATGTGGTTAAAAAAACCCTTCATACATATCTCATGACACCAGGGCCGAACAATCGGGGTACAACAAGGAGTTGAAAGTTTCATTTGCATCGGCGCCATTTTGGGTGCAGTCAGGCAGATTCAGGCATAGTCTAAATCTCTACTAAGTCATGGTTGGCCCAGAGCTTCCTTTGGCAGTCCAAAGTTCCGTTAAAGGGAAAAAGAAGGGATCGGTGGTTTGAACCATCAGTCAAAAGGGGAGGGAGGCAACAATCTTTTTCTACCGGGTCATACTGTGCTTTCGCCGGAACTGATCCGAACTGTAGTCTATAGGACTCTAGTCATTCAAACTGAGACTGGCGCCAGCATGGGAGCGCCGACGTCCTGCGGCTACGTTTCCATCGTTCCGTTGGCAATCATGGCAGTCACTCCCCATCGGGGGTATTTGCGGGAGTCGGGGACTCCCGTGGCTCCTCTAGAATCTTCAAGGTTATGGAGAACTATGACGGTGGAGTCAACAAGTGACCGGGCCGTTCCTTCATGCTGGGCCCGCTCTTGCCAGGTCGATCGCCATTTTGAGAGTTTGGCAGCTACCGGCGATCGCGGGGTCAAATGAGCGGACGGGCTCCCACCTGCCGGGCGAGGCGTTGCAGCATTGCCACAGTGGAAGAACCCTTTTCCGGGCGCCTGGAGCGCTGAGGGTGCAGTTGGGAAGCCTCCACCTGGGGAGGCGGGAGAGGCCTGTTCGCACCGTCTCTCCCTCCCAGTGCACCCCACGGCGTCTCGTTTGACATTTGTTATGGCCGGACCAGGCGATGAGGACGGGGGGGGTCGAAGGCATGTGCAAGACATCCCCCCCCAGAGTTGTCGCAGCCATTATACAAGAAAGAAGTGGCGCCTGGCGTGTTGTTGCTGCCATTACGGAAGAAAAAAGAAAGAAGTGTCGCCTGGCGTGTTGTCGCTGCCATTACGAAGGAGAAAAGGAAAAAATGTCCCGTCCGTCTTTGGGCCGGGCTTCCGGTGGATGTCGGCCGGACGCCCCTTGCTCTGGCCCCATGAACGGGCTCCTTGGCTCATCGGCTGCAGCCGGATCTCGTCGGCCCCGGCCCCCGGTCGTTGGTGGCCGGGCCAGGAGAGAATGTGGCGGGACTACCTGCAACTCTCAAGGGCCACCGCGGCCGGACTGGGAGAGAGAGGGGAGGGCCGAGGACATAGACATTCCCCCCCCCTGCAACTCTCCGGCATTGTCAAGGCAATCCCCTGACCGGATCCCGCTGGCCTCGGCCTCTCCTCCGGCTACACCTTACGTTACGATCTCCTGGCCGACTGTTGGCAGCAGGACCCGCCCTATATGTGTTGTTTCCGGCTGGGCGTGGCCGCAACCCTGCTCCACTTTGGAAGTTTCTAGAGTGGGGGCGGATGTTCTGCTGACTTGCATTGTCCCCAGTTTATCGTTCTTATTGTTTTCAGGTTTCTTATTACGGGTTACTAAATAGGTTTTACCATTAAGTATTGTTATCGTTTTCCTTGTTCGTTATTTAATAAAAAGTTCGTTTTTCATCAGTGGCCTACTGAATTCGTTTTCCTATTCCCTTCTTTCCAGGTTGTTTCATGCTAAAGTTTTTCTGTTAACAGGTTACAGTGATCACTTCGTTATTATTGTATATGTCCTTTTTACTAGGGGTGCTTTCTGATCGGGCCAGATGACCTTCCTCTAGTAAATGGTCCGGGTGAGACTGGCGTATCAGTCAGTGGGGAGTAGATAGGTATGACAGATTACAACGGGGGACAAAGGTCCGCATTACCTACCCTTCACTACTTGCAAAGACTAGAGTATGGCGACTTCTGTGCTCGTTTGCAAAATAGAGAATACCTCCAAAAGAACCAATTCCGAACAGTCAATGTTCGGTCAATCAATCAATCAATGAGGAACGAAATAGGTACGACGTGTTAAAGGTTTGCGTTACCTACCCTTCACTCTCTGCAAAGGGAGAGAGAATATTCCTATTCTTCCCCGTTTGCAGGCAGAGAAGATTCCTAAGAGAACCAACTTCGAACAATTTAATGCTCGATTCAATCAATCAATCAATGGGGAGGAAAAAATAGGCACGACGTGTTAAAGTTTTGCGTTGCCTACCCTTCACTATCTGCAAAGATTAAACAGAGTATGGCGATTCTGTGTTTGTTTGCAAATAGAGAATCTCCCAGAAGCAATCAATAGGTAATACTAGTATTTTCAAACAATCAATCAATTTCGCAATTTGTCGTGTGTCACGACCTTACCCGGACCGGACCATGTGGACAGTTCTTCGCCTTCCTTTTTCCAGCGACCGATCGTTCTCTTTCTCCATGTTTTTACCGCAGCATTCCTGTGGGATTCCAGTCAGGACAATAGGTCACTTGAGAGAGGTCCGTTCGGAATCGGTGAAGCTCATTCAATCGGCAGCCGGACGAGGGCCCTCTCAAGGCAGGTATACTCCAATCATTTAGATGTTCACCCCATCGTCTGGACCTCTCTTACCGGACCTTATGTCGCTGATGGGCCCCGCGTTTTGGGCGCCAATTGTTAAAAAGTCAGCCCATATCGCACCCGATGCCCAGGCCGCTGGTGCAGGGCGACTCTTCGTTTGCATCTTGAATAGCTACCAAATAAAGAGACGGGCACTGGAAGTAGGAAAACAAGAACAGGGTTTATTACTCATGAGGAGAGCCTGTCCTTTGGGACACTCGCATAGTGTCTTCGGGAGGTGCTCTAACAAGTTTCTCTGAGGCTTCGCTTTTATACACAGGTTTATGGCACACAGGCATCCTTCATTACAATCAACACATTGTATAGTATGGAGGTATTCCAACACGTGGCTACAGTAGGGCCCTTATTCTCCATGCAAATAGGAGGGGGCTATCATGCGGCTGAGTGTCCTGCTGATTCCATTGGAATGTGTGTGCCTGATCGAGTCTCAGGGGGTGGGGTGGCCATGATCAATAGTAGCTTCTTCCAAGAGAGACGAGTGCATAAAGTAGTGGGCAATAAACCGTATCCTCGGGCTAAGGGATGACCAGCGGTCCGTGCAAACATTCAGGCTCGGAGGAAGAGGTCATCAAAGGAGGGGTATTCACGGAGGGACAGGAGGTGTTGGTCAGGCGCGGGGTGCGATTCTTAGGGACAGAGTCATGCGGGAGGGGTGGGCTCATGACTCGCGCATGTGGGAGAGGGGGCAGTCAGGGTGCATGGGGGAATGCTTGCAGGGTCAGGGAAGTGCGCTGATGAGCGATCATGAACAGGGAGACCATGGTACCTAAAATGGCTGTCATGTACATGTGTGCATGGATCTATGCTGGCAGAATAACACACTCAGTGCTTTCGCAATATCCGTTCTGCTTACAACAAGGGGTGCTATGAACACAAATGAACGCCGCTTATGTACATACACATTGCCATTTTTAACAGTGATACCCCGAAACACGTGTCCAGGGATGGCGAAGACAGCGAAGATAGCAGAGAATCGAAAGAAGATGCATCGCGGAACACATAACTACATTTACCATAGTCCTTAGGGGCGATACCGCTGGTGTGTGAGTAGTGTGCGACCCCACCCCCAATTGTAATGTTAAAGCTCCCTCGAGCAGTTGGCTGACGAGCCTGGGACCCCGCACCTACGCGCCTGAGTGGTACTAAACTTGGCAGATATTTGGCAGCCACCGGCAACCCCAGAACATGGCCTATCCCTGCTGACGAGGGGTGATACCCCGAAACACGTGTCCAGGGATGGCGAAGACAGCGAAGATAGCAGAGAATCGAAAGAAGATGCATCGCGGAACACGTAACTACATTTACCATAGTCCTTAGGGGCGATACCACTGGTGTGTGAGTAGTGTGCGACCCCACCCCCAATTGTACTATATTATTTATTGATTAGTTAACTGAGTATTTGTATGGGAGAGTGAATGTGTGTGTGGTTCGGTGGGAGGTGTGTGACTGCCCAAAGATGTGTGAATAGTTGATTTAGTACGTAAATGACGTTAATACTACATGTTATAACAGTTGTTTGGGTGAGTGAATATCTTTATGGGTGTGGTGATGAGCAAATATCTCTCTCAATGGTACATGTCCAACAAAGTAGAAAAATAAAAGGCAATGTATGTGTCAGTTGTTGTTTATAAATAAGTATACATAAGACTCAGTGATTATATGCGTGACTGTATGGATAACTGTATACTTGTAATAGTGAATTAATAAAACACTAAATATAAGTTACTACCTAGATGAATAGATAAAGTGGTGTTTGTATAAGTGTATAGCTAAGGAAATGTAAGTATGATCCATTGTTTGCATAAGTGAATAGGATGACTTCATAAGTGAATAGGATGTGTGCTGGTGTGTAATGTCGATATAGGTGTATAAGTATATTTGATAGTGTTCTATTGATCATTGACTGCATGTATGAGTGAATCTGTAGGTAAGTGATTAGATGTGTGTATACATCTAGGAATCACTGAGTGGGTTTTTAGAAACTTGTATTGGTGTGTCAATGGATTCAAATATGGTACTCTGTATTTTACAGTGAGTGATGAAAGGTTATACTAGTGTATGATGAGGTGTATCTGATTGTCACATGGATGATGTCATCAGTGATGTCATCAGTGATGTCATTTGAGATGTCATCAGTGATGTCACTGACCATGTCATGAATGATGTAATATGTGACATCATCAGCAGTGGATTGGGGGCACGCGAGATATAGTTAGTACAACTAACTATATCGGATGAATTTCAATGGTTTTGTACGAGTGAAATGTACAGCTCACTATAACACCCCTAAAACCTACGTTTTTTTCATTGAATTTCCAAGTTTTAAAAAAATGCTAATTCCTAACTATATCAGGCCTGAAACCTATAGTTTTTTCAGTGAATTTCAAAGGTTTTTTAAATGTCAATTCCTAACCATATCAGGCCTAAAACCTATGTTTTTTTCAGTGAATTTCAAAGGTTTTTTAAATGCTAATTCCTAACTATATCAGGCCTGAAACCTATGGTTTTTTCAGTGAATTTCGAAGGTTTTTAAATGACAATTTTTAAATGTATTAATTGTTATATTTTTTTATACTGAATTACTACATTTTTTAACTTTTTATTTTTAGATATTTTATTTTTTAAATTACATTGTAATTACATTATACATTACATTACAAAATATACTTTCTCAGAATGAATTACTTTAGTTTAAATACTTTGCAAATAGGCAATAGACTTTTAAGTACAGTAGTTACAGTTGTTGCAATGGGCAACACTATTTCAAACACAATGCGACATTGACCTCAATTTGTTTTTCTAGTTAAATGCAATTAGTTACTTTATGGATTACTTTTCTAACCACAGGACTGGATCCTAGATTCAGTCCTTGGACATCTCCTGTAAACAGTTGAGTAAAAGTGTTTTAGTTACAGTAGTGATTTTTAAGGAATATTATTGTATTTTAAAAGTTGACAGAATTTTTTTCACATAGAATCATCAATGTTATACTATGGGAGGAAATTCACTTAGCAGGTAAGTAGTGTTATCATTACTTTTTCTGACTCATTGGTGGATCCTGGATCCAGCACGGGTGCATCCCCTGTAAACAGTTGAAAGAATGTGTTTAAGTCATACAGGCGATTTTTAAGGAATATTTGTAGTTTGTGAAAATAGACACTTAGAAACTTTTCTTGTGAAAACCAGACAATTGATTCCTATGGAAGGAAATACAAGTTACCTGTAAGTACGGTTAGAATTACTTTTCAGGGTCAGTGCTGGGCTAAAAGATGCAGCACTGGGTTCTCTCCTGATAACAGGTGAGTAAATTGGAATTCGTAGTTCGGCTGATTTTAGGTGAATATTTTAAAGTTCCAAAACTCCACACTTAGAAGAATTTCCAAGCGAAACCAGTCAATGTTAGCCTATGGAAGGAAATTCAAGTTACTGTAAGTATGGTTAGAATTACTTTTCAGGATCAGTAGTGGGCTGAAAGATGCAGCACTGATGTATCTCCTGATAACAGGTGAGTAAATCGGAATTCGTAGTTCAGCTGATTTTATAGGAACTTTTTAAAGCTCCAATACTCCACACTTAGAAGAATTTCCAAGTGAAACCAGTTATTGAGCCTAGGGAAGGAAATTCAAGTTACTGCAAGTATGGTTAGAATTACTTTTCAGGATCAGTAGTGGGCTGAAAGATGCAGCACTGAGGTCTCTCCTGATAACAGGTGAGTAAATCAGAATTCGTAGTTCGGCTGATTTTAAAGATATATTTGAAAGCTCCAAAACTTCACACTTAGAAGAATTTCCAAGTGAAACCAGTCAATGAGCCTATTGAAGGAAATTCAAGTTACTGTAAGTATGGTTAGAATTACTTTTCAGGATCAGTAGTGGGCTGAAAGATGCAGCACTGAGGTCTCTTCTGATAACAGGTGAGTAAATCAGAATTTGCAGTTCGGCTGATTTTAGAGGAATATTTTGCTCAATAGTGAAGGAAGGGGGCAGAGCCTGAGGTGACATGTGTGCAAACACGACCTGTAGCGCGTTTTCAGTTGGGGAATGAATTCCTCTTCAATCCTGAGGTCCCCTGTAGGCCAACTAGCCCACCAGGTACCTCCAGTATGCGCCAGGGAGCTTTTTACAACACTCTGCAACGCAGCTCTGTGGCGCTTACTGGAGGTACCTGGTGGGCTAGTTGACCACTAGGGGACCTCTGGATTCAAGAGGAATTAATTCCCCAACTTAAAACGCCCCACAGGGCATGTTTGCACACATATCACCTCAAACCCCGCCCTCTACCTTCACCACTGTGCAAACGCGCCCCGTAGCTCGTTCTAAGTTGGGGGATTAAGTTCCCTAGCATTCTGGGGGTCCCTGGGGGCCAACTTGTCCACCAGGAACCTCCAGTATGCACCAGGGGGCTGTGTTGCAGAGAGGTGTAAAAAGGGGCATGGCCTCATTACACCTCTCGGCAATGCAGCCCCCTGGCGCATTTCCAGAGTATGAACTAAATCCCCTTCAACACTGGGGGTCCCTGGGGGCCAACTAGCCCACCAGGAACCTCCAGTATGCACCAGGGGACTGCATTGCAGAGAGGTGTAAAAAGGGGCATGGCCTCATTACACCTCTCGGCAATGCAGCCCCCTGGCGCATTTCCAGAGTATGAACTAAATCCCCTTCAACACTGGGGGTCCCTGGGGGCCAACTAGCCCACCAGGAACCTCCAGTATGCACCAGGGGACTGCATTGCAGAGAGGTGTAAAAAGGGGCATGGCCTCATTACACCTCTCTGCAATGCAGCCCCCTGGCGCGTTTCCAGAGTATGAACTAAATCCCCTTCAACACTGGGGGTCCCTGGGGGCCAACTATCCCACCAGGAACCTCCAGTATGCGCCAGGGGGCTGTGTTGCAGAGAGGTGTAAAAAGGGGTGTGGCATCATTACACTTCTCTGCAACGCAGCCCCTGGCGCGTTTTCCAGGGGGGGAACTAAATCCCCTTGAATACTGGGGGTCCCTGGTGGCCAACTAGCCCAGCAGGAACCTCCAGTATGCTCCAGGGGACTGCGTTGCAGAGAGGTGTGAAAAGGGGCGTGGCCTCTTTACACGTCTCTGCAACGCAGCCCCCTGCCGCACACTGGAGGTTCCTGGTGGGCTAGTTGGCCCACAGGGACCCCCAGTATTCAAGGGGAATTAGTTCCCCTCTGCAAACGCGCCAGGGGCGATTTTGCAGAGTGGTGCAATTTGTCACCTCAAGCCCTGCCCCCTACCTTCACCACTGTGCAAACGCACCCTGTGGCGCGTTCTAAATTGGGGGATGAAGTCCCCTTGAATGCTGGGGGTCCCTGGGGGCCAACTAGCCCACCAGGAACCTCTACTATGCGCCAGGGGGCTACATTGCAGAGAGGTGTAAAAAGGGGCGTTGCCTCATTACACTTCTCTGCAACGCAGCCCCCTGGCGCATACTGGAGGTTCCTGGTGGGCTACTTGGCCCCCAGGGACCCCCAGTATTCAAGGGGAATTACTTCCCCCTCTGCAAACACACCAGGGGTCGCGTTTGCAGATTGGGGCAGGGAGGGGGCGTGGCCTCCCCCCCGATCCAGGTGTTTTTCTTTTTTTTTTAAGAAGAGGGCTGTGTAGCCCCCTTCTTTTTCAATTGTTTGGGCCCTGGGGACCCCATCCCCCAGGGCCTGCCCCCTAATTTTTTTTAATCCCGCGATTTAAAAAACATTAAAAATGTTGGGTCCTTGGGGGTCCTTGTGGGACCCCCTAAGCAGGCCTAGGGGGTCAGGGTGTTTCTACCCTGCCCCCTTTTCTTGTTTTTTGCGCTTCTTTTTCTGTTTTCGGTTCTACCGAGGCACAAGATGGCTGCCAACACTTCCTGGTTTGGAGTGTTGACAGCCAAATAGCATGCAGCTCGTGCTTGGGAGGGTACGCGTCTATAGATATATCCATGATTTTACTTTTGATTTTCTCAGGAACTACTGCACGGATATACACCATTTAACAAAAAGCATCATCTGCGAACCAAACTCTACCTCTCTGCCAAATTTGGTGTAATTTTGTTCAGCAGTTCTGGCTGTAGCCCATCTTAAAGGTCCCTATGGAAAATTGCATGGGGAAAACACGTTTTGGGACCCCCCTTTTTACTCGGCCCCCACTTGATGAATCACCCCCAAAGGGAAGGAGCGGAGCGGAGCAAACCATCTTCTTGGAGAATTTCGCGTGTATTCTTTGACTGCCACCAAAGTTATTCCAAATAGAATGTTGCGGATTTCCTATGGAAACTAGGTCCTAATTATATCTACCTACTGGCGACTGCCAGTAGGTAATATATATACATACATATATATATATATATATATATATATATATATATATATATATGAATCACGTCACCACCAGCGCTCTCCTTCCCGATATTAAGGAAAAGAATTACACAGGAGCCGTGGCCTCGGTTAAAGTGCAGATTTATTTTCAGACACAACGTCCTACGCGTTTCGGAGTCAACACTACTCCTTCATCACGGGCAAAAAATGTGCATCTTAACAACACTAATAAAGTAAAGTAAAGTGTCACGTGGTATAACAACATAGACAAAGTATTTAATGCTTGTACTTTTGTTACCGATGATCTTGCAGATACATTGTATATTATGTATTTTTGTAAATGAGTGACCGCTTACTGATGTTACGACCAGAACTTAATTTTAAACATTCAAAATGTCTCCAACCTCAAAAGTTACCGTCCGTAATTTTAAAAGGTTTAATTGCATGTGTGCATCAAATATAACTATTATGCTTGCCCTGTGTCTACTATAAAATAAATTAAAGTGAAATGAAACCACAATGAGTAATTAATGTTTCTTACTCGGCAAACATGAGACTCGAACCCTCCGTCTCAAAAGCCAAAAGACACAATGACGGCCTGATAACCGCTTGCGCTACACCGTTCGGCACTGCTAAATATAGAACTGTTGTAATACATCAGTGATGATACTTGAAGAATCTTTTAACAATTCAAAATAAAGCCCAAGTGGGCTAACATAACTCATAGGTCTAATCCAAAAATCAGATTTATATTGTAGGCAAACAACAGGGCACACAATGTCCATTATCACATTGTGACAAATGAAAGGGAAATAAATAGTAAAGTATTGCCCAAGTGGGCCAGTACTATTCCCAGTAGATGTTAGTGACAAATCATGCCCCAGTGGGATATTGGTCTTGGTCAGCAAAGTAGCTTCTCATCACTCATTCTTGTACATACATCGGTAATATCTAGAAAAATAAAATAAAGTCCTGTTAAAATCTTCATACCCAAAAAAAGGGGGTTCCTGAAGCAAATACACAAAATTCTAAAAACAATCAAACAGAATAGCAACAGCAACAACAATAATTCTACAACTGTATGACATGAAATTAGTGCAAGTGCACTTCCATTTCCTCGTCCATATTCAACCCATGGGGCACCATGGTGTTGAATCTGATAATAAATTTGGACTCTAGTTTCCTTAGTTCAAGAAGTCTATTGCCCCCTCTCATATTGGGAGAAACACAATCAATAGCTGCAAATCTAACAAGATTAGCATTACTTTTGTGATACTCATAGAAATGTCGGGCTATCGGATAGGTTCTATCATTGTTACTGATTGCCCTTAGGTGCTCTAACACTCTCTTCTTGCCTTTATGGATGGTACTGCCAATGTAATACTTTGAGCAAGGACATTTGAGGGTGTAGACAACATATTCAGTGTTGCAATTTAAATGTTTGTGGATGACCCACGGAGCCTCATTGTCATGAAATTTCAGAGATTTAACACTACTGCTATATTTGCAGGCCTTACACTGGTTGCAAGTAAAAAAGCCTTGCACTGCAAGTCTAAAGACTCATCAGGTTTTGGAAAAATAAGTTCCTGGCGATTGAGAGCATCCACTTTATTAATGGCTTTTTTGACTGTTTTGGAACTATAACAGTCTACTGCATGCGGACAGCTGCCATCCTCACAATCTTATAAAGAGCATACCTTACGGTGAATTGTTAAGAGCCCGCAGGAATTGCAGTACAACCGAGAAATTTGAACAAGAGAAAGAAATCATGAGTGAGAGATTTTTGACCCGAGGCTATAGTTCCAAAACAGTCAAAAAAGCCATTAATAAAGTGGATGCTCTCAATCGCCAGGAACTTATTTTTCCAAAACCTGATGAGTCTTTAGATAAGCCCAAAGAGAAAATAAGATTCATCACGACTTATAATACTCATGCGTGGGAGGTTAGAAAAAGCCTCAAGAAATTTTGGGAGGTCTTAAAAACAGACAATGACCTGAAAGACTATATAGGTGATTATCCATCCCTAACCTTTCGTAAACCCAAGTCACTAGGGGATCAGTTGTGCAGTAATATGATCCAGACCCCTATAAAAAAGAATGCAGTGCAAGGCTTTTTTACTTGCAACCAGTGTAAGGCCTGCAAATATAGCAGTAGTGTTAAATCTCTGAAATTTCATGACAATGAGGCTCCGTGGGTCATCCACAAACATTTAAATTGCAACAGTGAATATGTTGTCTACACCCTCAAATGTCCTTGCTCAAAGTATTACATTGGCAGTACCATCCATAAAGGCAAGAAGAGAGTGTTAGAGCACCTAAGGGCAATCAGTAACAATGATAGAACCTATCCGATAGCCCGACATTTCTATGAGTATCACAAAAGTAATGCTAATCTTGTTAGATTTGCAGCCATTGATTGTGTTTCTCCCAATATGAGAGGGGGCAATAGACTTCTTGAACTAAGGAAACTAGAGTCCAAATTTATTATCAGATTCAACACCATGGTGCCCCATGGGTTGAATATGGACGAGGAAATGGAAGTGCACTTGCACTAATTTCATGTCATACAGTTGTAGAATTATTGTTGTTGCTGTTGCTATTCTGTTTGATTGTTTTTAGAATTTTGTGTATTTGCTTCAGGAACCCCCTTTTTTTGGGTATGAAGATTTTAACAGGACTTTATTTTATTTTTCTAGATATTACCGATGTATGTACAAGAATGAGTGATGAGAAGCTACTTTGCTGACCAAGACCAATATCCCACTGGGGCATGATTTGTCACTAACATCTACTGGGAATAGTACTGGCCCACTTGGGCAATACTTTACTATTTATTTCCTTTTCATTTGTCACAATGTGATAATGGACATTGTGTGCCCTGTTGTTTGCCTACAATATAAATCTGATTTTTGGATTAGACCTATGAGTTCTGTTAGCCCACTTGGGCTTTATTTTGAATTGTTAAAAGATTCTTCAAGTATCATCACTGATGTATTACAACAGTTCTATATTTAGCAGTGCCGAACGGTGTAGCGCAAGCGGTTATCAGGCCGTCATTGTGTCTTTTGGCTTTTGAGACGGAGGGTTCGAGTCTCATGTTTGCCGAGTAAGAAACATTAATTACTCATTGTGGTTTCATTTCACTTTAATTTATTTTATAGTAGACACAGGGCAAGCATAATAGTTATATTTGATGCACACATGCAATTAAACCTTTTAAAATTACGGACGGTAACTTTTGAGGTTGGAGACATTTTGAATGTTTAAAATTAAGTTCTGGTCGTAACATCAGTAAGCGGTCACTCATTTACAAAAATACATAATATACAATGTATCTGCAAGATCATCGGTAACAAAAGTACAAGCATTAAATACTTTGTCTATGTTGTTATACCACGTGACACTTTACTTTACTTTATTAGTGTTGTTAAGATGCACATTTTTTGCCCGTGATGAAGGAGTAGTGTTGACTCCGAAACGCGTAGGACGTTGTGTCTGAAAATAAATCTGCACTTTAACCGAGGCCACGGCTCCTGTGTAATTTATTTATTTATTTATTTATTTTTACCATTTATTGAGCGCACTGTTACCGGGCAGGTGTCCTGGCGCTAAAATGATGTACTTCCTCCATGCGATGTTAGTCCCTATAGATTGAAAAGCCATGTTTTAGTGTTCTTCCTAAATGTCATTAGGTCAGTGCTTTGTTTTAGGGGGAGGGGCATCTTATTCCAGATATCAGCTGCTCCGGAGATAAAACTGCGGCCTCCCCATCGGACTTTCCTAATGCGATCAGTCTTGACAAGCCATTTGTTAGATGATCTTAAATGTCGGCCTGGCTTGTATAGCTGGAAGTGTTGTTGAAGGAAAGATGGACCTAGTCCATTCACTGCCTTGAACACTATGCACAACGCTTTGAACATCATACGTTTCCGTACTGGGAGCCAGTGCAATTTCCTCAGTTCCCCGGAAACGGAGGCAAACTTGGGTAGACCCGTGATTAAGCGAACAGCAGCATTTTGCAGCGTCTGTAGCTTATTCAGGATCCCTTGCTGTGCTTGTAAATACAGACTGTTGCAGTAGTCGAGGCGTGACAGCACTAATGCTGTCACGACAGTTTTCCTACTGCTAATGGAGAGAAAGGGGAGAATTTTCCTTATTGTTTTTATTATCCAGTGGACTGAGGAGGAGAGGGCATTGACTTGTGTCTTAAAAGTAAGTTGTTTGTCAATGAGTATCCCTAGATTTTTTACTGTCGTGGCAGGTATGGGAAGATCTCCCATTTCTTGCGGCCACCAGTTGGGGGTCCATAAGTTGGTCTCATTGCCAAAGAGAAGAACCTCCGTCTTCGAAGAGTTCAATTTAAGGCAATTCCTGGCCATCCATGAGCTTACTGCGGTCATGCAGTCCTGAAATCTTGCTGCTATTCCCTCCTCTCGACCCGGGAGCAGAGATACCACAATTTGTGTATCATCTGCGTAAGATGTAAGTTCAAAGCCAAATGACCGAATCACCGGGGCGAGGGAGGAGATGTAAATATTAAAAAGGGTAGGGCTCAGGGAAGAGCCCTGGGGAACCCCTCCTGGGAGTGTGAAAGGAGTGGATTCAAAATCTCCCAGGGCCACTACCTGAACCCTATCCGAGAGGAAAGACTTCAGCAAGCTCAGCGCAACTCCCCGCACTCCGCAGCCTTCCAGGCGGTCCACCAAGATGTTGTGGTGGACCGTATCGAAGGCCGCGGACAGGTCGAGAAGCACCAAGACCGCCCGTCCGCCCATATCCATCACCTTCCTAATTTCTTCCGTGGACTTGATGAGGGCAGTCTCAGTGCTGTGGCCCTCCCTAAATCCATGTTGCGCCATGTCAAGCCCCTGAGAGGATCTAAGGAAATCACAGAGCTGAGCATTCATGGCCCTCTCAATAAGCTTGGCCGGTAATGGGAGTCTAGCTATGGGCCTGTAGCTGTTGGGATCAGAGATGTCCAAAGTAGCCTTTTTAAGCAAAGGTGCAATAGAGACCTGCTTCCAACACAATGGATATTCTCCTCCTTTAAACATCATGTTAAAAACTTCAGTCAACATAACTGAGATGGGAGTGGCTGCAAGTTGGGCCACGGCAGCTGGACAGGGATCGTGGGGTGAGCCTGATTTAGTTTTTAGCAATAACTTTATAATTTCTTCTACTTTTACTGGGCTAAACTCCACGAATTCCGGGGACTGCGAGTTCTCTTGCATGGACTTATGGGTTCTCTCACTGAGAGTGAGCCTCACTTGATGTTCCAGGGCGGAGAATATTAGCTCTACCTTGCCCAAAAAGAATTTTGCAAGAGTCTCGCATAGCTCCAGACTAGGGGGAATAGTGACTGATTTCAAAGCACTTAAATTGGTCACAGTTTTAAAAAGTTCTTGAGAGGAATTCTTCGCAATCTCAATTTTTGCGGAAAAATAAACGCTTTTCGCCTTTTTAATCATTCCTTTGTATGTCTTAAGTCTGGCATTAAGTAACATTTTGTCTGCCTTTGAATATTTTGTGCGCCATTGGCGCTCTAATTTTTTACACGACACCTTATAGTCGCGTAGTTCCTCGGTGAACCAAGGGGCAGAGGGTATTATACGTGTTGGGCGGCAGTGTTTGGACTGGACTAGGGAGGTACAGGCTTGATCTAACCAATTTGTATAATTTTCCGCTGCTTCATTTATATCTATAGGTGGCAAGAAAGTGGAAGCTAGCAAGTAGTCCTCCAATACTTTGCCATCCAAATCCTTCCAGAGCCTACAGAGCTTGGCCGGCTTACCATTTTTTTTGGCTCTATTGGGCTCAAGCGGTTGGATTTTAAAAAGGACTGCTGAATGGTCCGACCAGGCTAAAGGCTCTACATGGCTGAAATAGAGGTCTGGGTTATTTGTAAAAATACCGTCCAGGGTATGTCCCTTGACGTGTGTGGCTCCCCTTACCACCTGAATCAATTCCGCCGCGAGCATTGCGTCGGCTAGGGATGAGGTATCAGGGTCTGAGTCTTCCTCTAGATGGAAGTTAAAATCACCTAGCAAAGTGAAAGACTTCACACAGAGAGCTGCTTCCAGATAGGTGCCTACCTCATTTAAGAATTGGTTTTTGGAGCCTGGTGGCCTATATAGGAGGCAACCTTGGAAGGTGCAGTGGTTGGAGATGGAGAATTTAAACCCCAGTGCTTCAGACGACTGTGAGGTCACTGTCTGAAATGTACCTTGGAGCGAGGCATGATAAATGATAGCAATCCCGCCCCCTCTTTGACCTATTCTATCTTGAACCCGACAACAGTAACCTGTCGGTGTGGCTTTGACCAAGTCCGGGCCTGAAGCCGCGTCCGTCCAGGTCTCTGTGATAAATACAATTTTTGCCCTTCTCTCTAAAATTAGGTCAGCACAGTCGATGCTGTGTTTAACTAGAGATCTGGCATTGAATAGGATACAGTTGATAATATCATCTTCTGCGTACTGTTTGACGTTATGGGGAACGGTTAGGGCCTTAATTGGTGTCCACAAGATGTCCGGTAAGCAAAAACGGCAGACTCCACAGACCTTTGGATTGACAGGCTTATCGTTGCCTGGGATTATGCGTCGGCAGTCAACTTGATTCGCTCCCTTTAGGCTGAAGAGTTGATCGCGGCTGTAAACCCTCCTTACATGTGTATTTAGGTTTAAAAGACCAGGGGTCCTAGCCCTGGGCACTGAGCCGGCGCTGACGGGCGCAGACGGGCTTGCCTTAGGCGCGCCTTCGGCGCGCCGTCGGCGCGCCCGCTGCGCCCGCCCGCTGCGCGGACGGGAGGTGATCGTCTTTAAATCCAGGGTGGAGGGGGGGCGTGAAGCGTCCAACTGCTGGACCGCTCCCGTATTCCTCACCCAAGATGGCGTCACCCTCGTAGCTTCCCGGCGTCAGCCCTGGATCGGCTGAGCCGGTCAAGAAGTGGCTGTCAAGTGCCTCGGGGGCGATGTGAGTCTCGCGCCGAGGAGACAGCAATGCCTCTTTTCCTTAATATCGGGAAGGAGAGCGCTGGTGGTGACGTGATTCATTTTAGGGGGTGGCTACCCCTGCCGTGAGCCCGCCGATACTGTGGCTTGGGAATAGCTACAACTTTATGTATATATATATATATATATATATATATATATATATATATATATATATATATATATATATATATATATATATATTTATATATATATATATTACCTACTGGCGGTCGCCAGTAGGTAGTTATAGTTAGGATTGTTTTCCATAGGAAATCCACAACATTCCATTGGTAATAACTTTGGCGCAGATTGAGGGATCTGCCTGTAATTTTCCTCAACTTTGCCTCGATACGCTCCGCTCCTGTCCTGAAAGTTTGGGGGGGGATTCGTCAAGCGGAGGCCGAGATAAAAGGGGGGTCCCAAAACGTGTTTTCCCCATGTTAATTTCCATAGGGCAGTTGGAATCACTTTTAGCCCGAACGGCTGAATGGATTTCCACAAAACTTGGCAAAATTGTAGGGACTGGTAGCCCGATGTGCCGTTGCTATGTCTCAAGATATGTGCTCCAGTGGATTTTGAGTCATTTAGGTTCAAAAAAATATATATATCTGGGCGGAGCCTAACCACACATCTGATCTGATTGGCCAGTCAGCACTTCATCCAAGTGCTGGCAGCCATCTTGAGACCAATATACATGATAGCACCTCATTAAAAAGCATTGTAGTTAATAGAGGGTTTTTGGACTTTAGTTACATTATAAATCATTTGTTGATGGTACCATACTCATTTTAGGAATTGTGGTGTGTTCTAAGGTGATTTTACCATGTGAAAAAGCCTTCTGCTGTGATATCATGAATCATGTTTGAAAGAAAACTAATATCTCATGATTTTCCCACAGTGGTTTGGAAGGGGTACTATAAGCTAAACTGAAAGCATATTTTCTGTAAATTCACATTATCTTTCTCAGTCATGTGAGAATGAAGTCTGACATTCTCAGTAAAACATGTACATCCAACAAGGACAGAGACTGTCAGTTGATTCCTTTGTGTTCTACTGCAGCCTCCTAGAGTGTTCTAAAGAACAACTAGAGCGCTAACAGTCCTACTTATTACAAAGGTATAGCACACCTGAAGCCATCATGATGGGAATAAAGTGGTAACTCTTAAAACATTTAATTTAAAAAGGAACAAAATGAGAGGGTATATTATGCCATAGAAAGTATTATTAGTGCTGCAAAAAGAAAAATTAGGGCACATTTTGCGTGACTTCTCAAATCCTCTTCTATTTCATAAAAAAATTCTGACATGCAGTCTCCCAAGATGGCCACCAGAGACAACAGAGCCCAAATGTAGCCCAAATATCACCCAGATGTAGCCCAAGTATAGCCCAATGACAGAATGTCCCAGAGTGTTCCAAAGAACAACTAGAGCGCTAACAGTCCTACTTATGACAAAAGTATGGCACACCAGAAGCCATCTTGATTGGAATGAAGTGGTAAGTCTGAAAACATTTAATTTAAAAAGGAACACAATGAGGGGGTTCATTTTGCCATAGAAAGTATGATTAGTGCTTCAGAAAGAAAAATTAGGGATCATTTTGAGTGACTTCTCAAATCCTCTTCTATTTCATTAAAGAAATTCTGACATGCAGACTGAAAAATGCACTTTGAATACCAGCAGCAGACTTCCCTGGTGAGCAGTAGCTTTACTGCAGTGATCTAATGAGAAACTAGAGTGCTAACATTCAGAATTTATGGCAAATGTGTGACATATCTGAATGCCTTCTTGATGGAACCAAAGTAAACAAGCAGTGAAAATGCAATAGATCTCGCCCTCGTTTAAGTTAAAGCCATTCTGTTTGTAATGAGGTGGCTTTTTAGCTTTGCTTTTATTAGTGTTTTTTAAACTTTCATGTAAATAACATGAATCTGTATGCATATATGTATATGTATGCATGCATTTATATTTGTATTTATATAGATATCTCTTAATCAAGGGGGGGGAAAGGATCACTGGTCCTGCTTAAACCGTGGTTTGCAGGTCGAAGGTTGGTATCTCCCAAATTATGGCCCTCATACACGTGTATGTTGGAAACTTCTCTGAGCAGTATATACTGTGTCCCCGCTTTTCTTTACACGTGCGTGCGTAATCATTGGGTCATTTTTTGTTTGTGCACCCTCCACCAGGAGGTCTTACCTTAGGTTTAAGGCAGTAGTGATCGTGAAAATAGTGGGGGGTAGGTAGTGGTTTTAAAAAAGTCCGGACAGCCAGATAAAGAAATTTAATAATTCTGGATTCGGACTATTATTAAAAATCAGTTGTGCACCTTCTGAATATAGTTAGGAATTCGAGTGCACTTCTTTTAACAAATTTAAAATGAGGTCAACATGTTTCAGCCTTAGGTAGTCATAAGATCAGTAGGCAATGTAAACTGCAAGAAAGTTACTACCAAAATGTCGTCCCACTATAAAGAACAAAACCACACAGCAGATGACTTGCACTGGGTAATCTTAGAAACTCTGGACACAGTAGACAGAAATGCTACCAAAATCCTATTCGAGAAGGAACAACGTTGGGTCCATAGACTCAAAACAGATACCCTAGGTCTTAACGATTCCATACCTTGGGTATCTCTGAACAGATGAAATTTCCGATACTCTACTTCACATAAAAGTCTCCATGTGCCCTAACCCCGTGGACTAAAGGCATAAGCCACAGAAAAGCATTTTCCAAATGGACTACTAAATACATAAACCAAATGCGTTTCATAGCTCTAAGAAATATCTTAAATCTAACTCTAATTTTGCCATAGGACTGTACCCACTGTCGGTATTCCCTTTCCCCCCCCCCACCCCCTTATTTCCCGTGACCAGTTCGTACTATAATTCGTAATAACAACGGGCTGAACCAGAGTCATTATAATGTTTTAACTTAGACATTAAATATAGAATTAGTGGATTTGTACCCTCACATCGTGCCAATTCGTTGGAAGTATTTCTTCCTTTACCATCGCTTTGGAGTACAAATCCACCCGGAACCAGAACCATTCTGATTCCGGGTGACGAAAGGCAGAGTCAGCACAAGCTGCGAAGGACAGAGCAGAAGGGACTAAGTGAGACCTCTCTCGCCCAGCCTAACTCCCCGAAGAGGCAATTTCCTACTTTTAATAAGGTACGCAATAATACCGGGCGAATCACCATATCACCATATCACGAGCACCCAGAGCTAACGCATCGCGCTTAGAATTGCGCATTACAGCATTACCACCCTATGATCCTAGACAAGTAAAAAAGTAATGCAATCATCTTTATTTACCAACCTGAGTATTTGTATGGGAGTGTGAAAGTGTGTGTGGTTCGGTGGGGGGTGTGTGACTGTCCAAAGATGTGTGAATAATTGATTCAGTAGATATATGAAGTTAAAACTACATGATCTAACAGTTTGGGTGAGGGAATCTCTTCATGGGTGTGGTGATGAGCAAATATATTTCTCAAAGGTACAGGTCCAACAAACTAGAAAAATAAAAGGCAGTGTATGTGTCAGTTGTTGTATATAAATAAGTATACATAAGACACAATGATTGTGTGAGTGACTGTATGGATAACTGTATACTTGTAATAATGATTTTATAATTCACTAAGTATGACTTACTATCTAAATGAATAGAAGAAGTGGTGTTTGTATAAGTGTTTTGCTAAGTAAATATGTAAGTATGATCCATTGTTTGCATAAGTGAGTAGGATGACTTCATATGTGAATAGGATGCGTGCTGTTGTTTAATGTCGATATAGATGTATAAGTATTTTTGATAGTGTTCTATTGTTCATTGACAGCATGTATGAGTGAATCCATAGGTAAGTGATTAGATGTGTGTATACATCTATGAATCACTGAGTGGATTTTTAGATACTTGTATTGCTGTGATAATGGATTTAAATATGATACTCTGTATTTTACAAACAGTGATGAAAAATTGTAATAGTGTATGAAAAGGTGTATGTGATTGTCACGTGGATGATGTCATCAGTGATGTCATCAGTCATGTCACTGACCATGTCATGAATGATCTAATATGTGACATCATCAGCAGTGGATTGCGGGTGCGCGAAATATAGTTAGTACAACTAACTATATAGGAGCAATTTCATTGGTTTTGTATGAGTAAAATGTCCAGCTAACTATAACACCTCCAAAACTTATAGTTTTTTGAGTGAATTTCAAAGGTTTTTTAAAAACGAATTCCTAACTATATAACTCCTGAAACCTATGGTTTTTTCAGTGAATTTCAAAGGTTTTTTTAAATGCTAATTCCTAACTATATAAGGCCTGAAACCTATGGTTTTTTCAGTGAATTTCAAAGGTTTTTTAAATGCTGATTCCTAACTATATAAGGCCTGAAACCTATGTTTTTTCAGTGAATTTCAAAGGTTTTTTAAATGCTAATTCCTAACTATATAAGGCCTGAAACCTATGTTTTTTTCAGTGAATTTCAAAGGTTTTTTAAATGCTAATTCCTAACTATATAAGGCCTGAAACCTATGGTTTTTTCAGTGCTTTAAAAAAAAAATTGATTGGTTAACTGGCTTATTAAGTGTATCTTAGTGAATACATATATTAGCGAGTAATGTTTAAATATTTAAATATATGCATGAGTGATGTAATATGTGACGTCATCAGCAGTGCCTTACAGACGTGCAGGTTATAGTGAGTCCAACTAACTATAACGTGGGAATTTCAATGGTTTTATGCGAGTAAAATTTCCAGCTGGTGTGAAACCTATGGTTTTTTCAGTGAATTTCAAAGGTTTTTTAAATGCTAATTCCTAACTATAACTGGTGTGTAACCTATGTTTTTTTCAGTGAATATATATATATATAAAATTTCTATGGCAAAATGAAACCCCTCATTTTGTTCCTTTTCAAATTAAATGTATTAAGTGTTACCACTTTATTCCAATCAAGATGACTTCAGGTGTGCCATACTTTTGTCATGAGTAAGACTGTTAGCGTTCTAGTTGTTCTTTAGAACACTCTGGGACATTCTGTCATTGGGCTATAGTTGGGCTACATCTGGCTGATATTTGGGCTGCATTTGGGCTCTTTTGTCTCTGGTGGCCATCTTGGGAGACTGCATATCAGAATTTTTTTAATGAAATATAAGAGGATTTGAGAAGTCACTCAAAATGTGCCCTAATTTTTCTTTCTTCAGCGCTAATCATAATTTCTATGGCAAAATGAACCCCCTCATTTTGTTCCTTTGCAAATTAAATGTTTTAAGTGTTAACACTTTATTCCAATCAAGATGACTTCAGGTGTGCCATACTTTTGTCATAAGTAAGACTGTTAGCGCTCTAGTTGTTCTTTAGAACACTCTGGGACATTCTGTCATTGGGCTATAGTTGGGCTACATCTGGCTGATATTTGGGCTACATTTGTTTTTTTTTTGTCTCTGGTGGCCATCTTTGGGCTACATTGGGCTACATTGGGCTACATTGGGCTACATTTGGGCTCTAACATATATATAGCCCAATGTAGCCCAATATATATTTTTTCAAAGTTAATTTTCGTAAAAACCACTGGAGCACACATCTTGAGACATAGCAAAGGCACATCGGGCTACCAGTCCCTACAATTGTGCCAAGTTTGGTGGAAAACCATTCAGCCGTTCGGGTTAAAAGTGAGTCCAACTGCCCTATGGAAATTAACATGGGGAAAACACGTTTTGGGACCCCCCTTTTATCTCGGCCCCCACTTAACAAATCCCCCCAAACTTTCAGGGAAGGAGCGGAGCGCCGCGAGGCAAAGTTAAGGAAAATTTCAGGAAGATTCCTCAACCGGCGCCAAAGTTATTCCCAATAGAATGTCGCGATTTCCCTATGGAAAACAATCCTAACTATATATACCTACTGGCTATCGCCAGTAGGTAATATACATACACATACATATATATAAATGCATATGCATATATATGCATATATATATGTGTATATGTGTGCGTGTAGAGAGAGGTAGAGAGGTAGAGGTGTAGAGGTAGAGAGGTAGAGGTAGAGAGGTAGCGGTAGAGAGTTAGAGACTAGTAGAGAGAGAAGTAGAGAGAGGTAGAGAGGTAGAGAGTAGAGAGTGAGTAATAGAGAGTAGAGAGTGAGTAGTAGAGAGTAGTAGAGAGCAGTAGAGAGAGTAGCAGAGAGTGAGTAGTAGAGAGTAGTGGAGTGAATAGTAGAGTGAGTAGTAGAGAGTAGTAGAGAGTGAGTAGTAGAGAGTGAGTAGTAGAGAGTAGTAGAGAGTAAGTAGTAGAGTGAGTAGTAGAGAGCAGTAGAGAGTGAGTAGTAGAGAGTAGTAAAGAGTGAGTAGTAGAGAGTGAGTAGTAGAGAGTGAGTAGTAGAGAGTGAGAGAGAGAATAGTAGAGAGTAGTAGAGAGTGAGTAGTAGAGTGAGTAGTAGAGACTAGTAGAGAGAGAGTAGTAGAGAGTGAGTAGTAGAGAGTAGTAGAGAGTGAGTAGTAGAGTGAGTAGTAGAGAGTGAGTAGTAGAGAGAGAGTAGTAGAGAGTGAGTAGTAGAGAGTAGTAGAGAGTGAGAAGTAGAGAGTGAGTAGTAGAGCGTAGTAGAGAGTGAGTAGTAAAGAGTGAGTAGTAGAGAGAGAGTAGTAGAGAGTGAGTAGTAGAGAGTAGTAGATAGTGAGTAGTAGGGAGTGAGTAGTAGAGAGAGAGTAGTAGAGAGTAGTAGAGTAGTAGAGAATGAGTAGTAGAGAGTGAGTATTTGAGAGTTGTGGAATAGGAGAGAGTAAGTAGTAGAGAGTAGAGGAGAATATTCCAAAGTTTGGCACAGCACCACTTGCACAATAAGTCCAATCAAATCATATCACTTAGAGTCCTTATTGAAGCGCTGAATCTTGGTGTATATTCAAATGCTTTTATTTTCCTTAAGTTTATGTACCACAGCCAGCCGAAACGTTTCGTTCTGTACAACAGAACTTCTTCAGGGCGTTCTTATTTCCTTCAAGTTATGTAGGTATCCTGTTGTCATATAACTAGATATTTCTTCCAAATGTTAGACGAGACGTAAGTACATTCTTATTCAAAGTGACTAGGTATCAATTTTACCCACACAATTCGGGCAGACTTGAGTAATTTATAGCATCCTCAAAGTCAGTCTTTCAAAAATCCAAAGTATAGGACATGATAATCCAAATCCAAATGTTTCTCAAGAAAAGTCATTTTCAATCGTTCGGAATATCGGTGTTTGGGCAGATATGACCCAGGGACCTCCAGTATGCAAGGGGAATTAGTCCCCCCTCTGCAAACGCGCCAGTGGCCTGCGTTGCAGAGAGGTGTAAAAAGGGGCATAGCCTCATTACACCTCTGTGCAATGCAGCCCCCTGGCGCATACTGGAGATTCCAGGTGGGCTAGTTGGCCCCCAGGGACCCCTAGTATGCAAGGGGAATTAGTTCCCCCTCTTCAAACATGCACGGGGGCTGCGTTGCAGAGAGGTGTAAAAAGGGTGTGGTCTCATTACACCTCTCTGCAATGCAGCCCCCTGGCGCATACTGGAGGCTCCTGGTGGGCTAGTTGGCCCCCAGGGACCCCCAGTATGCAAGGGGAAATAGTTCCCCCTCTGCAAACGCGGCAGGGGGCTGCGTTGCAGAGAGGTGTAACAAGGGGCATAGCCTCATTACACCTCTACAATGCAGCCCCCTGGCGCATACTGGAGGTTCCAGGTGGGCTAGTTGGCCCCTAGGGGCCCCCAATATGCAAGAGGAATTAGTTCCCCCTCTTCAAACATGCACGGGGGCTGCGTTGCAGGGAGGTGTAAAAAGGGGCGTGGCTTCATTACACCTCTCTGCAATGCAGTCCCTTGGCGCATACTGGAGATTCCTGGTGGGCTTTCAGGTCCTATATAGTTAGGAATTAGCATTAAAAAAACCTTTGAAATTCACTGAAAAAAACATAGGTTTCAGGCCTTATATAGTTAGGAATTAGCATTTAAAAAACCTCTGAAATTCACTGAAAAAACCATAGGTTTCACACCAGTTATAGTTAGGAAATAGCATTTAAAAAAACTATTAAATTCACTGAAAAAACCATAGGTTTGACACCAGTTATAGTTAGCTGGAAATTTTACTGACATAAAACCATTGAAATTCCCACGTTATAGTTAGTTGGACTCACTATAACTTGCGCGCCTGCAATGCACTGCTGATGACGTCATATAATACATCACTCATGACATGGTCAGTGACATCACTCATGACATCACTGATGACACCATCCTTGTGACAGAGTGACAGACCTCCTTTCAGTGTAATGTAACCCTTGAAACACATATTCAAAAATAGAAACTAAAATTTTCAAAAAAATAGAGATACCCATACCAGTTACAACAACCAATTCAGTAATACCACCATCTATATACACATCCACTCATTCACCAACAGTTCTATATAGTCATTCATACATATATTCACTCATCATATGTAGTGAAACACCTATACATCCTGTTACACACCGACAGTCATCCAAAAGTTACTCACACACATAATCACACATGCAAATAAACTATTGAACATCCATTTATGTGCATATACAGCTATACACACACTACCACCTTACTTCTACGGAAACTTACACATACTTACTCTCTTAAACAATCACTTATAGGAACACATACTTATTTAAACAAGAACTCTTTCAATCTCTCACTCTCACATATACTCACTTATATACATCAATACTCACATATACTAGATTAAAACATATGTAGTTACTGATAAAGACACTAGTGAGACAGTCATTCACTCACTAACATACACATATACACACTCGTCCACCCATACAGTCCTGCACATATGCTGTCTTCAAAACACATACAAACAGTGAGTCAGTCATTGATGCATCTATGTGCTAAGTAACACCCCCACCAAACCATACAGACACTCATACTGATACTAAAAAAACATCTAATAACCCATATACACACACATGTAGCTACTCACCAACCCATGCAGCCACTTATACACAAAGTGAAACACTGATACAAACATTTAAATATTTAAACAATACTCACTAATATATGTATTCACTAAGATACACTTAATAAGCCAGTTTACCAATCAAGTTTTTTTTTTAAAAACATCCATTAAGACACTTATTTAAACATTTGTTCTTCCATCGACCTTTACATATACATATATAAAACATATTTATTTTTCAGAAAGACACACATTCACTGGATGGTGTCATCAGTGATGTCATGAGTGATGTCACTGACCATGTCATGAGTGATGTAATATGTGACGTCATCAGCAGTGCATTGCAGGCGCGCAAGTTATAGTGAGTCCAACTAACTATAACGTGGGAATTTCAATGGTTTTATGTCAGAAAAATTTCCAGCTAACTATAACTGGTGTCAAACCTATGGTTTTTTCAGTGAATTTAATAGGTTTTTTAAATGCTATTTCCTAACTATAACTGGTGTGAAACCTATGTTTTTTTCAGTGAATATATATATATATATATATATATATATATATATATATATATATATATATATATATAGATATTACCTACTGGCGGTCGCCAGTAGGTATATATAGTTAGGATTGATTTCCATAGGGAAATCGCAACATTCTATTGGGAATAACTTTGGCTCCGGTTGAGGAATCTGCCTGAAATTTTCAGCAACATTGCCTAGGGGCGCTCCGGTCAAGCGGGGGCCGAGATAAAAGGGGGGTCCCAAAACGTGTTTTCCCCATGTTAATTTCCGTAGGGCGGTCTGTCGCACTTTTAGCTCGAACGGCTGAATGGATTTTCACCAAACTTGGCAAAATTGTAGGGACTGGTAGCCCGATGTGCCTTTGCTATGTCTCAAGATATGTGCTCCAGAGGATTTTGAGTAATTTAGGTTAAAATAAATTTATATATCTATGGCCGCGCCCCGGTACGCGCACGGGGGAGCGCTCCGGGCGCGCCATGTCACTTGCGCACGGGAAGCTGATTGGTTCTCGGGTGTCTGTAAACATTCGAAACAGTCCGCAGCGGCCGCCATCTTGTGTCTCGGTAGGATTGAGACACAAGTGGTGGCAAAAATCAAAGGGGGAAATGACCAAAAGGGGGCAGGGTAGACCCCCCTGACCCCCTAGGTTTGACGTGGGGGCAATTAAAGGGTGCCGCGGGGCAAAAAAAAACATGGGTTTTTTTTCCATTTTTCGCGGGGGGAGCGCCCGGTACGCGCACCGGGGAGCGCACCATGGGGAAAAATAGTGAAAAAAATTATATAATCATAATAATAAATAATAAAATAATCATTTTGAGTGATTACAGGTAGGGTAGCTCTGAAAAGAGCTTTTGGTTCTGTGGCTGTTTTAGGTACCTACAAGTACGTCCCACACACACCCACACGCACACAACCCCACACCTCCACACCCACATACTCCCCACGCACACCTCACACACGCACACCTCCACCCACACCCAAACACCCCACACCCCCACATCCCACACACACACCTTACACATCCACACCCACACCCACACACACACACTCACACACACACCTCACCCCCCCAACACACACACACGCACACACAGATACCTCACAGACACACCTCACAAATCCCACCCACACACCTCCCCCCACACACACACACGCACACCTCACAGACACACCCACACATCCCACACATACACACACATCCTACACACATACCCCCCACACCCACACACACCCCACACACACCTCACACACCCACACCCCCACCTACACCCAAACACCCCACACACCCACACCCACACACACACCTTACACACCCACATCCCCACCCACACCCACATACCCCACACACCTACACACACCTATACACCTCATCCCCCTCAGACACACACACACACACACACCTCACAGACACACCCCACACATCCCCCACACACACCTCACCCCTTCCCCACACACACACACCTCTGACACACACCCACAAACACACTTCCCTCACACACACACCCACACACACCCCCACACACACACCCACACACACACCCCACACACACACCCACACATCCTACACACACCCCCCCACACACATACCCCCCCACACACACCCCACACCCACCCCCCCACACACACACCACTCACACACACTCATTATTTTTTTTTATTTTTTTGAGGGGGTGCGCGCCCCGGTACACGTATCGGTACACGTACCGGTACGCGTACCCTGGAGAAAAAAAGAAAGACAGAGTTTTTTAAAAATGTAGCATTTTTATATAAATTGGAGGTAGTTCTGAAAAGAACTGTTTTTTTATTCTTATTGTTGTTTTATATTTTTTTTATTGGTTTTTTGTACCCCGCGACTTTTAAAAAAATATATATTATTTTTTTTGCCTTGTGGGTCCTTGTGGGACCCCCTGAGCAGGCCTAGGGGGTCAGGGTGTTTCTACTCTGGCCCCTTTGCAAGTTTCACACCTTTGTTTCACTGCTTTCTTGTGCCTTGGTTCGAACAAGGCACAAGATGGCTGCCAGGGACACCCAGTATGCAAGGGGAATTAGTTCCCCCTCTTCAAACATGCACGGGGGCTGCGTTGCAGAGAGGTGTAAAAAAGGGTGTGGCCTCATTACACCTCTATGCAATGCAGCCATCTGGCGCATACTGGAGGCTCCTGGTGGGCTAGTTGGCCCCCAGGGACCCCCATTATGCAAGGGGAATTAGTTCCCCCTCTGCAAACGCGCCAGGCGGCTGCGTTGCAGAGAGGTGTAACAAGGGGCATAGCCTCATTACACCTCTGCAATGCAGCCCCCTGGCGCATACTGGAGGTTCCAGGTGGGCTAGTTGGCCCCCAGGGGCCCCCAGTATGCAGGGGGAACGAGTTCCCCCTCTTCAAACATGCACGGGGGCTGCGTTGCAGAGAGGTGTAAAAAGGGCCGTGGCTTAATTACACCTCTCTGCAATGCAGTCCCCTGGTGCATACTGGAGATTCCTGGTGGGCTTTCAGGTGTTATATAGTTAGGAATTAGCATTAAAAAAAAACTTTGAAATTCACTGAAAAAAACATAGGTTTCAGGCCTTATATAGTTAGGAATTAGCATTTGAAAAAACTTTGAAATTCACTGAAAAAACCATAGGTTTCAGGCCTTATATAGTTAGGAATTAGCATTTAAAAAAACCTTGCAAATTCACTGAAAAAACCATAGGTTTCAGGCCTTATATAGTTAGGAATTAGCATTTAAAAAACCTTGCAAATTCACTGAAAAAAACATAGGTTTCAGGCCTTATATAGTTAGGAATTAGGCACAAGAAAGCAGAAAAACAAATGTGTAGAACACAAAAAGGGGGCAGGGTAGGAACACCCTGACCCCCTAGGGCTGCTCAGGTGGTCCCAGTAGGATATTAATATATTTAAACGTTATCCGCTAATAGAATTAGCATTTAAAAAACCTTTGAAATTCACTGAAAAAACCATAGGTTTCAGGCCTTATATAGTTAGGAATTAGCATTTAAAAAACCTTTGAAATTCACTGAAAAAACCATAGGTTTCAGACTTTATATAGTTAGGAATTAGCATTTAAAAAAACCTTTGAAATTCACTGAAAAAACCATAGGTTTCAGGCCTTATATAGTTAGGAATTAGCATTTAAAAAAACCTTTGAAATTCACTGAAAAAACCATAGGTTTCAGGAGTTATATAGTTAGGAATTAGCTTTTACAAAACCTTTGAAATTCACTCAAACAACTATAAGTTTTAGTGGTGTTATAGTTAGCTGGACATTTTACTCATACAAAACCATTGAAATTGCTCCTATATAGTTAGTTGTACTAAGTATATATCGCGCACCCGCAATCCACTGCTGATGATGTCACATATTAGATCATTCATGACATGGTCAGTGACATCACTGATGACATCTCAAATGACATCACTGATGACATCACTGATGACATCATCCAGTGAATGTGGTTTGCTTCGTTATTTAAATATGCATTATATATATAGCAATTTGCATTGAAGAATGAGTGGATATATAAATAAATATTTGGATGGAGGATTTAGTAGCAGTGTAATTGACTGTTTACTTGACCATTTTATAATGTCTCACTAAATATAGTGGATAGTGACTAAACTGTGTGAATATCTGTATCACTTTGTCAGTTGTTGTGTAAACTGATTCTACAGTTGGTTACTAGCTATGTGAAAGTCTATATTAGTTATTGATTAGTTAACTGAGTAGTTGTATGAGAGTGTGAAAGTGTGTGTGGTTCGGTGGAGGGTGTGTGACTGTCCAAAGATGTGTGAATAGTTTTTTAAGTTTATATATGAAGTTAAAACTACATGTTCTAACAGTTTGGGTGAGGGAATCTCTTTATGGGTGTGGTGATGAGCAAATATATTTCTCAAAGGTACAGGTCCAACAAACTAGAAAAATAAAAGGCAGTGTATGTGTCAGATGTATATAAATAAGTATACATAAGACACAATGATTGTGTGAGTGACTGTATGGATAACTGTATACTTGTAATAATGATTTTATAATTCACTAAGTATGACTTACTATCTAAATGAATAGAAGAAGTGGTGTTTGTCTAAGTGTTTTGCTAAGTAAATATGTAAGTATGATCCATTGTTTGCATAAGTGAGTAGGATGACTTCATATGTGAATAGGATGCGTGCTGTTGTTTAATGTCGATATAGATGTATAAGTATTTTTGATAGTGTTCTATTGTTCATTGACAGCATGTATGAGTGAATCCATAGGTAAGGGATTAGATGTATGTATACATGTATGAATCACTGAGTGGATTTTTAGATACTTGTATTGCTGTGACAATGGATTTAAATATGATACTCTGTATTTTACAAAGAGTGATGAAAAATTGTAATAGTGTATGAAAAGGTGTATGTGATTGTCACGTGGATGATGTCATCAGTGATGTCATTTGAGATGTAATCAGTGATGTTATTAACCATGTCATGAATGATCTAATATGTGACATCATCAGCAGTGGATTGCGGGTGCGCGATATATACTTAGTACAACTAACTATATAGGAGCAATTTCAATGCTTTTGTATGAGTGAAATGTCCAGCTAACTATAACACCACTAAAACTTATAGTTGTTTGAGTGAATTTCAAAGGTTTTGTAAAAGCTAATTCCTAACTATATAACTCCTGAAACCTATGTTTTTTTTAGTGAATATATATATATATATATATATATATATTACCTACTGGCGGTCGCCAGTAGGTAGTTATAGTTAGGATTGATTTCCATAGGGAAATCGTAACATTCTATTTAGAATAACTTTGGCGCCGGTGGAGGAATCTGCCTGGAATTTTCAGCAACTTTGCTTCGCGGCGCTCCGGTCCTTCCCTGAAAGTTTGGGGGGGATTCGTCAAGTGGGGGCCGAGATAAAAGGGGGGTCCCAAAACGTGTTTTGCCCATGTTAATTTCCATAGGGCGGTCGGTCGCACTTTTAGCTCGAACGGCTGAATGGATTTTCACCAAACTTGGCAAAATTGTAGGGACTGGTAGCCCGATGTGCCTTTGCTATGTCTCAAGATATGTGCTCTAAAGGATTTTGAGTAATTTAGGTTCAAAAAAATTTATATATCTATAGCCGCGCCCCGGTACGCCCACCGGGGAGCGCTCCGGGCGCGCTAGGCGACTTGCGCACGGAAAGCTGATTGGCTCTCGGTGTCTGTAAACATTCCAAACAGTCCGGAGCGGCCACCATCTTGTGTCTCGGTAGGATCGAGACACAAGAGGTGGTAAAAACAAAGGGGGAAATAACCAAAAGGGGGCAGGGTAGACCCCCCCTGACCCCCTAGGTTTGATGTGGGGGCCATAAAAGGGTCCCTCTGGTAAAAAAATGTTTTTAATTTTTTTTCGGTTTTCGCGGGGGGAGCGTACCCTGGAGAAAAAAGAATGACAGAGTTTTTAATAAATTTAGCATTTTTTTATAAATTGGAGGTAGTTCTAAAAAGAACTGTTTTTTTTATTCTTTTTGTTGTTTTATATTTTTTTAATGTTTTTTTGAACATTTTGTACTTTTTTTGGCTTTTCAAAACAGTTTTATATTTTTTTTGTATTTTTTAAGGGGAGGAACAAAAAACAGGGAATTGTAAATGGCTCAACAGGAGCAAAAAACAAAAAACGGAAATAATTACAGTTTTTTGGGGCATTTGTGATTGTCTCCAGCAAGGACGATGAGCTTCATGCTCTGTTCACCATAGGCGATGAGGTTGCCACATGCAATACATGTGATTCTAAAATCTGCAAATCGTGGCTGAATACAAGGCATCGTCTCCGTTGTATCTGGTCCCGATGGAGTGGGTTGCTTTCTTTTGGAGCTGGTCCTTGAACAATGGGGGAGGTGACTGGCCAGTTCCCTGATCTCTGCACGAGAATAGTTGTTAGGATGCCTCCGGGTCATATGTCGAATCATGGTATTATTACCAAATGAATATTTTTTGTCTGGATTGCCCCTTGAGAGTTGTTCCCCACAGATTAGGCAAGTTACCTTGGCCGCATTAACTTTTTTCTTGCACTCTGGGAGTGAAAAAAACTCCCATACAATGTGTTCTTTTGGCTTGTATGGGGTATTTTGTTTAGGCAGCCATCTTCTCCCCTCCTCCTCCTCTTCTTCCTCCTCCTCTTCTTCACCACCAATGTATTGTTGTGGTGGTCCTCTTGGTGATGGTGGTGGTGGTGGTGCAGATGCTCCAGCTGTTGCTGCTACAGTAGCCATTTCAAAGTACAAAAGAATTGTCTCTATAGATGAAACAGGTCTTCCTCAGTCAAAGGACAAAGTCAGAATAAGGCAGAAAGGTGGGGTTTTTCAACATTTGGGAAAAAACAACTGTCCTGAACCAATCAGAAGTGTTATTTTCAGGTCACAAGACCTAGGCTTTACTCATTTGGAAACCAAAACTGTTCTGCACCAATAGAAAGTGTTATTTTCTGGTCACATGACCCGACGCGCTTACGCTACGTGCCCCGGGGCGCGCGGCGTAAGCGCGTCGAGACGTTCCGTGATCGTATGCGCACGCGTGCTTCCGGGTGCGCTTATGCTGTGCGTCATATGACGCATCACGCGTCTACGCGATACGTCACGATGTTGTTTTCGTTCGCGAGAATAGCGCTAACGGGACGCTCCCCAGTACGCGCCCCAGGGCGCGTCGCGATCGTATGCGTACGCGTGCTTCCGGGTGTGCTTACACTGTGCGTCATATGACGCATCACGCGTCTACGCGATACGTCACGATGTTGTTTTCGTTCGCGAGAATAGCGCTTACGGGACGCTCCCCGGTATGCGCCCCAAGTTAAAAAGATTTTTTTTTTTACATAATTATACAATATAAAATTCGTTTTAAAATTTATTATTTTTTATACCTATAAAGATTTGCTATTAAAAAACCATTGAAATTCACTGAAAAAAAACATAGGTTTCACACCAGTGATAGTTAGGAATTAGCATTTAAAAAACCTATTAAATTCACTGTAAAAAACCATAGGTTTTACACCAGTTATAGTTAGCTGGAAGTTTTACTCGCATAAAACCATTGAAATTCCCACGTTATAGTTAGTTGGACTCACTATAACGTGCGCGTGCAATGCACTGCTGATGACGTCACATATTACATCACTCATGACATGGTCAGTGACATCACTCATGACATCATTGATGACACCATCCTTGTGACAGAGTGACAGACCTCCTTTCACTGTAATGTAACCCTTGAAACACATATTCAAAAATAGAAACTAAAATTTTCAAAAAAATGGAGATACCCATACCACTTACAACAACCAATTCAATAATTCCACCATCTATATACACATCCACTCATTCACCAACAGTTCTATATAGTCACTCATACATATACTCACTCATCATATGTAGTGAAACACCTATACATCCTGTTACACACCGACAGTCATCCAAAAGATACTCTCACACATACTCACACATGCAAATAAACTATTGAACATCCATTTATTTGCATATACAGCTATACACACACTACCATTTTACTTCTAAGGAAACTTACACATACTTACTCTCTTAAACAATCACTTATAGAAACACATACTTATTTAAACAGGAACTCTTACAATCCCTCACTCTCACATATACTCACTTATATACATCAATATTCACATATAATAGATTAAAACATATGTAGTTACTGATAAAGACACTAGTGAGACAGTCATTCACTCACTAACACACACATATACACACTCATCCACCCATACAGTCCTGCACATATACTGTCTTCAAACAGAGAGTCAGTCATTCATGCATGTATGTGCTAAGTAATACCCCCACTAAACCATACAAACACTCATACTGATACTAAAACAAACATCTAATAACCCATATACCTACACATGTAGCTACTCACCAACCCATTCAGCCACTTATAAACAAAGTGAAACATTAATACATATATTTAAATATTTAAACATTACTCACTAATATTTATTTTTCAGAAAGACACACATTCACTGGATGGTGTCATCAGTGATGTCATGAGTGATGTCACTGACCATGTCATGAGTGATGTAATATGTGACGTCATCAGCAGTGCATTGCACGCGCAAGTTATAGTGAGTCCAACTAACTATAACGTGGGAATTTCAATGGTTTTATGCGAGTAAAACTTCCAGCTAACTATAACTGGTGTAAAACCTATGGTTTTTTCAGTGAATATATATATATATATATAGCTTGCTCACTAGCGATTACACATACAGTTTCCACCATTTTTAACTTCCAATCCCTGTGTCACATGCAGAGTGTCTTTCATAAACATTAAAAACAGACTCGTAGTTCATCAAGCGTTTTTGGAAGCTGGTCACTACGTGTGCACATTTCATGAATTTGTAGCATAAATGGTCTATTATAATAAATATAACCATTAAATTAGAAAAAAATATTACATTACCCGATTATGCCAACAATTTACATTTACCAAATCTAAAATGCTGACAATTTTAGAGTTAAAGTACAAAAGACTCGAACCTGGGTCTGCTACATTTGGTATTTTGCACTGTTCTATCCCACTGAGCCAACGTGTACCAATGGCCCCGAGCTGAAACTATTGCCTGTGTGCGTGCTGTTACTGTTCCCTATTATTGGCTTTTTGTCGACATTGTTCAACCATTTTTAACTTGTGTTGCCCATTTAAAATTAGGAACCAACAAGCTTGAGCATAGGTCCGCATGAACAATGCTTTAACATTCTGCCCCAGTGGGCTGTCACAATTCAGTGATTCAAAGCTTCTTCAATTGTACATCAATATGAGCTAAAATTTCACTGCTAATATGCTCCTAAGACATCCGTCCAAATTGCACTTGTTTACATTTATCTTAACAAAAGCAATTGAAATGAAGAAAATTTACTTTACTCAAATCATATAAATTAATTTAGTCACACAGTTGTCATCCCTATCCCTCCATTCGGACAGGGCTTCCTGAATTGCGCCCAAGTGTTTGAGGATTCCCCCGGTAATAATACACGGTCAGGAGTTCAAGACGCTGGCCTATGCAGACGACGTGGCAATTGTCACCCCACACCCGTCCTCGCTATTAAAGTGGTTGAAGTGGAAGCTCAGTTATTTGGTCAGGTTTTGGGGTATAGACTTAATAGGGCTAAAACCAAGATAGTTAAAAAATACTAGCACAGACTGCGATGATAGTCAAGTAGTCAGCTCGGCTATTTACTTAGGGATCAACATCTCGGCAGACCTGGATGGCACTGTAGAGCGGAACATTGAACCTTTGATTACCAAAGTAAAACGCGATCTCGAGAGGATGCATAATCTTCAGTTGTCATTAGTGGGACGCACGAACGTTATAAAAATGATCATCTGGCCCAAATTTCTTTATATATTCAGGGCAATACCGCTTTTTTTTTTTGGCTAAATGGTTTTCTGCACTAGAACTAATTCTGAATAGATTCATATGGGCACACGGCAAAACAAGAAGGGCATATCGATACATCACCCTCCCTAATGACAGAGGGGGATGGGGTTCCCCGGACTTTAGAATGTATTATTGGGCGGCGGCTCTTCAGTATATGCAAGAGCTATTAGGGGGGGAGAGAGAGAGCCCAAAGTTATCTCTACCTCTACCAATGTATACGCAACAGTGATGGGGGCAGATGCAGCAAACTGTTTTCTTAACTGCACAGATTATAGCTATTACAAAAGAACGAGGTTCAAGACAGTACAGGCGGCTTATAAAATATGGGCAGCCTTTTCGAAAAAATTTGGTCTGGGAAGATTTATCAGATATACTCGCATGTTCAAAAATATATCCCTCCCAGGGAAGATATTTATGGATTCAGTTATGGCTGAATGGGCAAAACACGGGATCTTGAAATTAGGGGGATGTTGCAGTTTACGGAACTACAGGCTGTATTCTGCATTGATAGAAAGAGTTTCTTCAAATACTTGCAGGTATTTGTAATAAACATGGGGGGTCTGCAGGGTTTAGTAATAATATAATTTTGGATGTTATTGAAAAGGGAGGGGACTGTACGATTCGTAAGTTCTATGCAGAACTGGTAGCAACTAAGCCTGATGACTTAGAGAAGTATGGTATTAAATGGTCTGAGAAATTAGGTATCGAGCAGAACTGGTTTCAGGTCTCATTGGAAATGGGCCGGACAATTCTATGCTCGGCTGTGCTCCAGGCCCAGCACTACAAGACATTATATTCCTTATACTTTACGCCTGCAAGAATAGTTCAGTGAGGGGCACCTCTGGTATTACTTGCCCACGCTGTGACTCCTCGGAGGCGGATATAATCCACATATTTGCTACTTGTCCGCAGCTTTATACACTCAATAGAGCTATTGAAACATTTATTGACAGATCTCTAGGGATAAAAAATATTCTTGCACCAGTTTGGATATTATTTGGGGTCAACCCAGAGTTTGATGGACCCTATGAGGAGTTTTTATTTATAGCCATGTTGGTCCTCCGACTCTGTATATCTAGGACATGACTAGACAAAGTACCCCCTACGCTACAGCAATGGCTCGCCAGGTTATTGGCGGTTTATAATTTGGAGAAGGGAATATATGCTAGGAAAGGAAAAAGTGGTAGATTGCTTGGGAGAAGAATTTGGGAACTTATACAGAGATGAATGAACACGTATGTCTTGTTTGGGTATCGATGTTGAGTTGCTTATATTGTGTCGGATGGGGTGGGGGAATAGCCCACAAGGAATTGATCTTTGTCTTTATTTTTCTTTGCTAATGTTCTTTTTGCTGTACTGTATCACAAAAAAACTTTTAAAATAAAAATAATTTTTAAAAAAAGAGAATGCTTTTTGTCACTTCTTCTTGACAAAATCCGAGGACATAGACTACATATCTCTGTGCAACTAATAAATCAAGGCTGAATTCAAGTTGTGAACCCTGCTGTCCGCAGTGTAGATCGAAGGCAGTAGTCGTTACAGACATAAGTCTGTGGTGCTGTACCGCTGTGTTAGCAGGGGGACTGTGTGGAGGAGGCCCGCGGTCATGGCGGCAGCCACGAGCCAGGGTGAGGACCGCCGCTCTGAAGACTTCCCACAAGTGAACCACGCCCAGGTCTTGGCCTATTTATTGATACTCCTATGCTGGAGTGGGGTACGTTGGACCAGCCCACTCCGCTTCTGCTTCCAAGGGGGGGACAACACAGCTACATGACCGAGATCTTCTCCACTGCCTGAGGTAACATGGTTGCATCCACTGTGCACTACACTACAAGTATTAATAGTATATCTCCACATGGAGAGGTTTGTGCTTTGCATAGTGAGGTCTGTGCAGCACATCAGCGTTACACTTGGCATTGTGTGCATTATTATTGATGGGTGACTTGCCTTCTTCATATATAGTTGGTTGCCATGTCTCCCAACATTCAGCTATTGTGTGGCTGACGGGACATGGTATTTTGGGAAGGTCCGTTGCCCTGTTTTGCGCTGCCTCAGTGGTAGTAGCGGGGGTAGTCCGGGGGGGAGGTTCTGGTGGTGGTGGCGCTGGGTGTTGTGGCCTTGTTGGGTGTCGGAGCTGCATGATCTTTAGATGTGGCTGTGATTTGGATCTAATTCACACAGTAGATAATCAACCTTCTTACACCAGTTAAAGGTTGATGTTCATTTGTTACTGTTAAGTCGACTTATCGTCTGCTTTTTTGATCGAATTGAAGATTTGACTGGTTGTTGAAAATATGGGAAAGTGGTGTTTTTGTGGTTTTTTTGCACGGGAAAGCCTACTTTGCATGTCATTAGCATTAGTTGTGGCTCTCCTTTGTGGCAATTTTGTTGGCGGAAGGTATCGAGGGAAGACTGTTGAGATTTTCAGTTTTCACCCGGTTGAGAATGGGATGATAATTAAAAAACACAGAAAAAAATGATATGCTTAATCAACATTATAATTAGTAATTAACATTTAAAAAACCTTTGTAATTCACTGAAAAAAACCATAGGTTTCAGGTACGCTATTGTCAGAAATTAGCATTTAAAAAACCTTTGAAATTCATTGCAAATCCATAGGTTTTAGAGACGTTATTGTTAGAAATATGCAATTAAAAACCTTATAAATTCACAGAAAAAAACATAGGTTTTAGGGACGTTACAGTTAGTTGGACATTTCACTCATACAAATTGATAGAAATTCCTCTGTTATAGTTAGTTGAGCTAACTATAACTTGCGTCCCCGCAATGCACTGCTGATGAAGTCACATAATTCATCATTCATGACATAGTCAGTGACATCACTGATAACATCACTGATGACATCTCAAATGACATCATTGATGACATCATCCACGTGAAAATCTGATGCACCTCATCAGACCCTAATATAAATAACACTTGATACACCCACTCTAAAATACAGACTATTATTTAAACCATGAACACACCAATGCTAGTTATTACATATCCACTTACTAATTCCTAGGTATGCACACACATCCATTCATTCACCCTTACAGTCACTCATACATATAGTCAGCCATCAATACAGCATTATCATATACAGTCACATATCTATACAGACACTCAGACGCCGCCTCTCATTCATAGAGTTATTCACACACCTAGTCAGTAATAGAAATAATCAATCACACTTTCATTTACTCACTTGTACAGTTATACACATACCACCTCACTTATTTAAACATATACTAACATATACTTACACTCTAATACAAAAACTAATATAAGCACACACTGATCCATACAGGCACTCTCACAATCACTCACTCTCACATATAGTCATTTATACAGGCCAACACTTACATATACTGCCTTTCACATATGCAGTTACTCACACATGTTCCACTGAGGTATCCATTCACTCACCAAAACACCCATGCACACACTCACCCAGCCATACAGCTCTTCACAGATACAGACTTGAACACATATACCCAGTGGATTATCCACTCACACATCTATGCACAGAGTTACACCCCCCACCCACCCACACAGACACTCAGGCACCCATACAGATACTCAGACAACCAATCAATAGCCGATATAGATCCTCATTTAGCTGCTAACCAACCCATACAACTGCTTACACACCAATTGACAACCTAAACTGTGTGAATGTCTGTATCAGTTGGTAAAACGTGCATTAAGTAAGACACAATAAATCACTCACTTATACAGTCAGTCATACACCTACTTAATTATCGAGAGGAGAAGTGTGGCTCAATGGTTAGAGCGGCAGACCCTGATGCAGAGGTCTAGCCCGGGATCAGGGTTCAATTCCCCGCCTCGGCGGGTCTTGGGCTCAAAAATTCCACGGACCTGATAATTCTCGCCTCGGTGCCTATTCCAATCATGGAGTCCCACTCTGCAACTCTAGGCAATAGCTTGCTTAATCTCCACCATGGCCCCACAACGCTAAGGATGCCTGGCCTACACCTTGGGGGTGCCCAGGAGTGGACACCTCACAGGGAAAGCCAGGACGGGTTCCACAGCGGTATTCATACAAGCGCCTTGAGACCCTGGCGGGTGAGTAGTGCGCTATACAAGTATCAATTTACATTTTTTACATTTACATCCTGACTCTTACACACCCATTCATTCTTCAATACACCTTGACATATATATATAAAACATATTTATATTTCATAGAAACACATAGTCACTGGATGATGTAATCAGTGATGTCATCAGTGATATCACTGACCATGTCATGAATGATGTAATATGTGACATCATCAGCAGTGCATTGCGGGTGCACGAGTTATAGTTACCTCAACTAACTATAACAGCGGAATTTCTATCGTTTTGTATGAGTGAAATGTCCAACTAACTATAACGTCCCTAAAGCCTATGGTTTTTTCAGTGAATTTGTAAGGTTTTTTAAATGCTAATTTCTAACTATAACGTCTGTAAAACCTATGTTTTTTTCAGTGACTATATATATATATATATATATATATATGTATATATATATTACCTACTGGCGGTCGCCAGTAGGTATATATAGTTAGGATTTTTTCTCTATGGGTTTTTTGAAAATTCTATGTCTAATAACTTTGGCGTTTGTGGACGGAATTGGCTGAAATTTTCAGGAAAATGGCACATTTTGTTTCTGAGCAGCCCCTGAAAATTGGGGGGGGTTCGTCCAGGGGGGGTCGAGAAAAAAGGGGGGTCCCAAAACGTGTTTTTAACATTGAGTTTTCCATAGGGCGGTTGGCCTCACTTTTAGCCCGAACGGCTGAATGGATTTGCACGAAACTTGGCAAAATTGTAGAGACTGGTAGCCCGATGTGCCTTTTGTAGGTCTCAATATATGTGCTCCAGTGGATTTTGAGAAATTAACGTTTAAAAAAAGATATATATCTGTAACAGCGGACCGGGCAGCGCTCCAGTTCGCGTACTTTTCGCGCAACGGAGCTTTGTGAAGCGAAGCTGATTGGTTCTCCGGCGTCTGTAAACATTCCAAACAGTCCGTAGCGGCCGCCATCTTGTCTCTCGGTAGGATCGAGAGACAAGAGGAGGCCAAAGCGAAGGGGCAAATGACCATGAGGGGGCATAGTAGATCCTCGCTGACCCCCTAGGTTTGATGTGGAGGTTTTAAAAGGGGCCCGCGGGGCAAAAAAAAAAAATAATAATAATAATCGAACGGCTGAATGGATTTGCACGAAACTTGGTAAAACATTAGGCACTGGTAGCCCGATGTGCCTTTGCTAGGTCTCAATATATGTGCTTCAGTGCATTTTGAGAAATTAACGTTCAAAAACAAGATATATATCTGTAACAGCGCTCCGCATCGCGGAGATAAAATTATATCTGTATTACCTAGCTGTTGCTAACACCAGTTAGCGACGGCTAGTAGGAGATAGCGACCATCTTGGGCCCCACTTTGCATGTGAGTGATATTTATCACTAATGACATGCAAAGTGGGCATGCCAAGATGTTAGCGACTGGAAACAGTCGCTAACATCGCTATCTCCTATTATCAACTTTTGGAAATATTCGAGATAAGCGCGAATATCTCCAAAAGCTAGCACCTGCCCTGAGCAGTTCTTAGCCATGTTATCCAATGGGAGGTGGATAACATGGCTAAGAGCATTAGCTCGGTAATGCATGAATATCGCTGAGTTTTCAGCGATATTAATGCATTGCGGTCGTTTTTTATCGTATTTGCGATAAACCTTGATAATAGCAAGGTTTATCTGCGATAATTTCTGACGGTAAAAAAATCGTTGCTAAGCATCGTTAGGGATAAATATCGCTTAACTTTGGTAATATGCCCCAACGTCTGTTAACGTTCGATTCGAAGGAAATCAGGAAGTGTTGAAAAACATTGTCTGCGCCATCTTGTCTTTTTTCAAATGCCACACTTTTGTCGTGCACGGCAGCCATTTTAGATGCCTTGACCAGACCCACTCTGTGCACGCTGTCGATCCTTAGCATGGCTCCCCACCCTCGCAAGCATCTCCCCCAGGCAGTGGTCACCCCCGCTCTCTGTCTTATGCATGGGTAATAAACCTCCCCCCATCTGCGCTGCTCTTCCCTGAGAATCACACCCTGTGCCTGCCCGACACCTCCCTTTCGCCCTATTCACTACCGCACCCTCTGACACTCCTTTTCCTCTGTGTCCGATTGTCCAGGCTGGTCCTAGGGTATCAGCTAGCCCTGCAGATGTAGTTTATGGCCACAGCTGTAAAGAATCACCCCTCTTCAAAGGAGTTATAGTAGATCAAGGCCCACACTCGATGAGATCCGTCACAGCAGAAGCGTTGCTATTATCTGAAAACCATCCTGTATTGTGATTGGGGAGGGGACCGAGTCTGAAGCGGAAGATTCCAGGGATGACTCTTTGTACATCAAAGTTTTTACAATTATGTGTCACATAAAAAATATATAGCACTCCGACAAAGTAGTAAGATTATAAAACTTTAATAATTTATAAATATATACAAGAAAACAAAAATAGTAATAACATATAAACATTTTTAGGGAAAAACAACGAAGTAGCGGTCGGCTGTGCGAATAGTCCCAACGCAGCACAACGTCCAGATTTCCGGCGTGGGGCGTCGCGGGGGGTGGGTCATCAGTAGCAAACTGTTGTGCGAATAGTTCCAAGGCAGCAGAACGATGGCACCAAGGTGATGTCCAGTAAGTTGCCGCACTGGTTTTGGTATCCTACAATGCTGCTCCGAATAACGGCGTGGGGCGCCCCGGGGGAGGCGGCGTGAACGGGCCTCTCCAGGTGGAGTGTCATCTGTTGTAGTGGGGCGCCCCTTTACCGTTTCAGTTGCCATTCCGTCCGTTTTTGGTCCACTGTGTCAAAAGCCGCAATTCAGCTGAGTTGCGCCCACTCTTGCGGTGCAGCGATAGGCGGCTGTCACAGGACTCTCAAAATGGCGGCAGGCTGTTTCCTTTTTGGGCCTGGTCCACTGAAATGGCCCTGGGACACCTTGGAAATCGGACGCTTGTCTGCTAGGTCTTGGACCCCATTCTCGAAAGCGTCCCCTCCGCCTTGAGAATTCATCAAAAGTTTTGGGGGCCCCGACTCCTGCAGGCTTTTGGTGGGGAGCGGCTGCCATGATTGCTCGCGGAATGACCACGACGGAGCTACGAGATGGTGGTGCTCTCATGCTGACGCCAGCTTCAGTCTGAAACATCCAGAAACAAGGTGGGGCTTTCATCGTTTGGGGAAAAAAAAAAGTTTTCATCCAATGAAAAGTGTTGTTTTTAGGTCATATGATCAAGCCTTCCATCATTAGGAAACCAAAAGTAAAATGAACCAATGAAAAGTTTTATAAACAAGTCACGGCATAGGGTATAAAATGCGGAGAAAATACGTTGGCACGTGAGGCGGCGTCAGTAGCGGACCGATGTGCGAATAGGCCGAAGGCAATACAACGCGCCAAGATCCGGATGGCACCGAGGTGGTGTCCAGCAAGTTGCAGCACTGGTGTGGCCATCCTACAATGCTGAAAGTCGGCGTGGGGCGCCCCGTTGGCCTGTGAGTTTGCGTCAGTAGTGGACCGATGTGCGAATAGGCCGAAGGCAGCACAACGCGCCAAGATCCGGATGGCACCGAGGTGGTGTCTAGTAAGTTGCCGCACTGGTGTGGCCATCCTACAATGTTGAAAGTCGGCGTGAGGCGCCCCGTTGGCCTGTGAGATGGCGGCAGTAGCGGACCGATGTGCGAATGGGGCCAAAGGCAGCGCAACGCGCCAAGATCCGGATGGCACCGAGGTGGTGTCATAGTTGAGAGTTCTGAGCAGCGGTTGTAAAACTGTCTGAAGCTTATTTGCAGCTGCTGCAGCTTCACTACGCGCCAAGATCCGGATGGCACCGAGGTGGTGTCTAGTAAGGTGCACTGGTGTGGCCATCCTACAATGCTGAAAGTCGGCGTGGGGCGCCCCGTTGGCCTGTGAGTTTGCGTCAGTAGCGGACCGATGTGTGAATAGGCCGAAGGCAGCACAACGCGCCAAGATCCGGATGGCACCGAGGTGGTGTCTAGTAAGTTGTCGCACTTCTGTGGCCATCCTACAATGTTGAAAGTCGGCGTGGGGCGCCCCGTTGGCCTGTGAGATGGCGTCCGTAGCGGACCGATGTGCGAATGGGGCCAAAGGCAGCGCAACAATATTTTCTGATTTGAAGACACCACAAGGCGCTGAGATGCCAAGATCCGGATGGCACCGAGGTGGTGTCTAGCAAGTTGTGGCACTGGTGTGGCCATCGTACAATGGTAAAAGTCGGCGTGGGGCGCCCTGTTGGCCTGTGAGATGGTGTCAGTAGCGGACTGATGTGCGAATGGGGCCAAAGGCAGCGCAACAATATTTTCTACAATATTTTCGGAGTAGAAGACACCACAAGGCGCTGAGATGCCAAGATCCGGATGGCACCGAGGTGATGTCTAAGTTGCGGACCGATGTGCGAATGGGGCCAAAGGCAGCGTAACAATATTTTCTGTATGGAAGATACCACTAGGCGTTGAGATGCCAAGATTCGGATGGCACCGAGGTGATGTCTAGCAAGTTGCTGTACTGGTGTGGTCATCCTACAATGCTGAAACTCGGCGTGGGTCGCCCCATTAGCCTGTGAGATGGCGTCAGTAGCGGACCGATGTGCGAATAGGCCGAAGGCAGCACAACGCGCCAAGATCCGGATGTCACCGTGGTGGTTTCATAGTTGAGAGGCACTTCATCTGCAGTGGGGCGCCGAGATCCGGATGGCACCGAGGTGATGTCTAGCAAGTTGCTGTACTGGTGTGGTCATCCTACAATGCTGAAAGTCGACGTGGGGCGCCCCATTAGCCTGTGAGATGGCGTCAGTAGCGGACTGATGTGCGAATGGGGCCAAAGGCAGCGCAACAATATTTTCTGAAGAGAAGACACCAAAAGGCGCTGAGATTCCAAGATCCGGATGGCACCGAGGTGGTGTCTAGCAAGCTATGCAGTTGAGTTGTGTGCGCACTTGCGGCGAATAGGTCGAAGGCAGCATAACAATGTTTTCTGAATAGAAGACACCACAAGGCGTTGAGATTCGGTTACCACCGAGGTGATGTCTAGCAAGTTGCCGCACTGGTGTGGCCATCCTACAATACTGCTCTGAATAACGGCGTGGGGTGCCCGAAGTGGGGGGGGGGAGAGGCGGCGTGAATGGGCCTTCCTAGGTGGAGGCTCGTCTGCTGTAGTGGGACGCCCCTTTACCGTTTCAGTTGCCATTCAGCTGAGTTTCGGCTGCTCTTGATGCTACAGCGACAGGCGGCTGCAAGAGGACTCTCAAAATGGCGGCCTGTTCTTTGGATTTGGGCCTGGTCCACTAAAATGGCCCTGGGACACCTTAGAACTCGGACGCTCGATTTTTTTTCCTTTCCTGTACATGCAAAAAAAGGTAAATGCCCGGTATGTTACACGCTTCATCTGCCACGATGAACTCTCCAGAGGAACCGAAAAAAATATAGTTGTGGTAACTATACCATGCATCGTCATATGGAGAGGTGGCACCAATTAATTATAGTGCTGCATAAAAGAGAGATTTGGAGGAGAACCCCTGACCTGCTAGTACATTCATCAAAGAAGTGGCACTGAGAGCTTCAGAGGCAAGGGAAACGGTCCCAAATATTTAGAAGAACTTTGGAAAGATTAAAATGACATGTTTAGATTGTGGCAAATTAATTTCATGTGGACAGATGAGTGTTACTCTAATAAATACAGCATATGAACATCATCATAGTCGATGGTTGGTAGAGACATTTTGACTATATGCTGGACCTGCCCGTCCTCGCCCAAAATGGCGCCGGAATAAATGGGACTCGTAACTCCTTGTTGTGTACTGGTTGCAGAACCTTGAAATCACGAGATACGTATGCAGTTTTGAAGCACATGGCGGGCGGGGACGAGAATTGATTGAATATTTCGACATCCCTATTGATATTAAGTTCTGATGTGTTATTGATTACTGTACTGTTGAAAGTTCGAATTAACGTCACCCATGGTACTTGCCCGCAAATGTATATCTTGATAATTTTATTGTAACTGGCCCTGTCGTATTTTAATTATAAAATGTACGTCCACCGATTCCGTAACTGTTAGACACCTTAGTTCTTGCAACCTAATGGCCCGCCCGTTACGTTCCTCTACAGTGTAAATGTCTATTCATCATATACGATTACAGTTTGCTCCGTGGCAGGCCCACGTGGTTATAGGCTCGTACTTGTATAATGAAATTTTCACAATAAAGGTTTTTAAAAGAAAACATGGTAGTAGTATATACATTGGTAAAGTTTTTAATAATAGTCACTGTTTTAGAATCATTAAAAGGCAAGTGAAATAAAGCAGACCAATTACATGAAGGGTAAAAGGTATAATACGAAGGAACGCAGTAAAGATAAATGGTCAAGGGCTGTTGTGTTTTCTATTCCTGCAACATAAAGTGATCGATAAGAATCTCATATTCAGGCGTATCGGCGACTAAGACAGCAGGTCGACCCTCTTTTGCTCAACGGCTCCGTCATGGGACGAAGAAACGCTCTTTTTCTTGAAAAAAGAATATATTTTACTTGCAGGACAGTTGTAAAATTTCCGGGAAAGTACATTAGCCTGGAACATTATAACATATATTTAAGAAAAAATAATGTTCGGAAGTAATGAAAAGCGTAATTTTTAGGTCATATGACCAAGCCTTTCATCATTACAATAAGAAAAGTAAAATGAACCAATGAAAAGTTTTATTAACAAGTCACATGACTTGTTATGCTTACGTTACGCGCTGCGCGCCCCGGATGACTTCCGGATGCGCTAACGCGGCGCGTCATATGACGCATTACGCGACAACGCAGGTCCAGAATATAGTCAAAATGTCTCCACCAACCAGCGGTCGGAACACAACCCCTTTCAGCAGGCTAAATAGTTCTGTTAAATGACAACAGAAGGGACAGGCAACAAGAACCATCAGTCAAAGAGGGGAGGGCTAGTTCTTCTCTACCGGGTTACATTGGGGCGCTACCGGAACTGATCGAATTGGTAGTCTACAGTGTTTCTGGATGTTTCAGACTGAAGCTGGGGTTAGCATGAGAGCAGCACCATTTCGTAGCTCCGTCGTGGCCATTCCGCAACCAATCATGGCAGCCGCTCTTTATCGTTATTTTGGGCGGGGTGGGTGGCGGAGCCGAGCTGTTTTGCAGCCATCATTGTGTGGAGTTCAGTTCATCTCACTAGTTTTGTATTTGTCATGAGGGGTTGTTCCTAATGTTTCTATTTTAGCGAGGTCAAAAAGAGATCCCATTAGTGGCCTACTGATTTTGCTCGATTCCTTTTCTTTTTTTTTACACAATTTTTCGTTATCTGCAAAGACTAAACAGAGTATTGCGACTCTGTGTTTGTTTGTAAATAGAGAATGAACCAAAGAGAACTAATTCTAAAACAGTAAATACTTGGATAACAATCAATCAAATGGAGAGAGAAGCAGGCACGACGGATTACAACGGGGGCAAAGGCCTGCGTTAACTACCTTTCACTATCTGCAAAGAGAGAGTACTCCTAATAGAAATGAGGGGGGGGGGCACCATTCAAAGCAGATCAGTGTGCATAAACACGAAAATGTTTTCACTTACCACGTACTTGAAATTCGACAGCTTATGATATTTGCTATTAAAAAACCATTGAAATTCACTGAAAAAACCATAGGTTATAGACCATATATAGTTAGGAATTAGCATTTACAAAACCTTGAAAATTCACTGAAAAAACCATAGGTTATAGACCATATATAGTTAGGAATTAGCATTTAAAAAACCTTATTTTACTCACACAAAACCATTGAAATTCCATATATATTTAGTTGCACTAACTATATATCGCGCACCCGCAATCCACTGCTGATCATGTCACATATTACATCATTCATGACATGGTCAGTGACATCACTGATGACATCACTGATGACATCTCAAATGACATCACTGATGACATCACTGATGACATCTCAAATGACATCACTGATGACATCACTGATGACATCTCATTTGACATTACTGATCACATCACCGATGACATCATTCATGTGATAATACGATGAACCTCTTCAGACTCTAATATAACCTTAGATACACTCAGTGTAAACAGACACTCATAGACTGTCACTCATCCATGGAGTTACTCAGACACTTAGTCAGTCATGCAAAGAATCAATCACACCTCCATTTCCTCAACTATACAGTTATACACACCTTACTTATTCAAACATATACTAAAACATATTTACTCACTTATACAATCCTGGATACAAGTTCACAATGATCCATACAGCCACTCACACATTCACTGGCTCTTATGCACAGTTATTTATATATGTCAACTCTCACATGTACTGTGTTTTACATATGTACTTACTTTGACATGTAGCACTGAGATATCCATTCACTCACCAATACACTCATGCACACAGTCAACCGCCCATACAGCTGTTTCCACATGCACTTTTGAACCCATACATCTAGTCAATCAACTGCTCACACATCTATGCAGAGAGTCATACACCTCCCAGCCACCCACACACACACTCAGTCTCCCATACAAATGCTTGGGCAACCAATCAATAACCCATACAGTTAATCATATAGCTAATGATCAACACATGCAGCAGTTTACAGAACAACAGACATAATGATGCACAAATTAAGACAGTTTAGTCACTAACCCATGCACTTAGTGAGACACATTTAATCAGTCACTCATACAGTCAGCCATGCCCCTACTAAATCCTTCATCAAGACACTTATACATCCACTCATTCTTCAATATGTAAGACATATTTTAACTTTACAGAATTATACAGTCACTGGATGTAGTCATCAGTGATGTCATTTGAGATGTCATCAGTGATGTCATCAGTGATGTCATTTGAAATGTCATCAGTGATGTCATTTGAGATGTCATCAGTGATGTCATCAGTGATGTCACTGACCATGTCATGAATGATGTAATATGTGACATGATCAGCAGTGGATTGCGGGTGCGCGATATATAGTTAGTGCAACTAACTATATATGGAATTTCAATGGTTTTGTGTGAGTAAAATAAGGTTTTTTAAATGCTAATTCCTAACTATATATGGTCTATAACCTATGGTTTTTTCAGTGAATATATATATATATCTATATATATATATATCTATATATATATATATATATATATATATATATATATATATATAGAGAGAGAGAGAGAGAGAGAGAGAGAGAGAGAGAGAGAGAGAGAGAGCTTGCCCGAGCATGAGACGTTATGGGCCTTAGCCATGGAAATCGTAGCTTGCCCTCAGGCCCACGGGGGCATCAATGTGATTCAGTACGAGACAGAAGTAATTTCAAAATTAAGAAGAGAGAATCCACATGTCACTTTAATTTAGAGTGTTTGACCTGAGATGTGGTCCTTTCAGCATAATGTGGCGTTGGGGATTTGCTCTTGATTAGCAATGTTAATGAAGATTGAGAAATTTTAAATGCATTTAAAAATGTTTAATGTGTTTGAATTTATTTTTACCGTAGATTAATTGTTGTATTTTTATATGTTTATATTTGCTATATTTTACATAGCGAGAATGCAATTATAGCACTTCACAACATGGCATACGTCACTTTATCCAATAACAGGGATTGCACTTGTCACTTTAATTTATCTATAATGCACTATCACTTTAACGTTGTTGAAACTTTATTGGTTTATAAAAACACAAGAAAATGGCTACAACCCCAGTTTGACAAAGACCCTTTGGCGGTTGAAACGCGTTACCAGGTTCTGTGTGGTTGCAATAAATAACTCCTACAAGTGAGCACGGGGCATGCTGGAGTCTGTTTTTATGAGAAGCAGGTCGTTGAAGTGATATATATATATAAAAAAATATATAGTACCTATTGGTAGTCGCCAGTAGGTAGTTATAGTTAGGACCTAGTATCTATAGGAAGAGCGTTTATTCTTTTCCCAATTACTTTGGCGCCGGTTGATGAATCTTCGCAAAATTTTCAAAAAAAGTGGCCAGCTCCGGTCAACTCTTGTCTTGAAAGTTTCGAGGTGATTTGTCAAGTGGGGGCTGAGAAAAATGGGGGGTCCCAAAACACATTTTTACCATGTTAATTTCCATAGGAAGCTTTAGACAAAGTTACAGCCCTAACTGCTGAACGGAATTACACTAAATTTGGCAAAAAGGTAGGTCTTGGTTCAGAAAGAGCCCTTTTTTTAAACTGATGTAAATCCGTTCAGTAGTTGCTGAGAAATTAGAAAAAAGAATGTTTCGATATCTGAGCACTGAGGAAGGTTCACGCACCCCCCCGGGCACAAGCTACACTCTGATTGGCTGCCAACACTCCAAACCAGGAAGTGTTGGCAGCCATTTTGTGACTCGGTTACCAAGTCAGAAGATAACTATGGAAAAAAGGATGAAAAACAAGAATAGGGGGCAGGGTAGGAACAAGCTGACCCCCTAGGCCTGCCCAGGGTGTCCCACAAGGACCTACATTTTTTAAATAAAACAATTCAAAGTCGCACTGGGTGCATGCCTCCTATCATGAAAAAAAACCACAAGTGTAGCTGCTGCACTTCGTTTTTCAAAGCTCCCGGGTGTTCCAGGTCCCAGGGGCACTCAACAAATCATGTGTGGGGGCCGGCAGGGGCCACCTGCTGACCTGGGGACAACCACCTCCCCAGAACTGAAACAAAAAAATATGTGTGTGGGGGGGTACCAAACTCCACACGCTGACTCGGGGACCACCACCTCCCCAGGAATTTGATAATAAACTGTGGGGGGCAAGCGGTCCCCCCCACAGCCCCAGGGACCACCACCTCTCTGAGGCTCTGTTTTAAAATAAAAATGATGTGTGTAGTCAGTTGGTAGAGTGAGAGGTATGTAAAATGGTGGACATGCTGTTTTTAAGAAAGTTGAGAATTGATTGGCTGTTTAAGAACTTTGTACTTTCAAAAATAGGGTGCATTTTACTTTGTGTAAAAAACAGGTTTCTTGCTGGTTAGTAAAACATTTTTGAAAGGTACAGTAGAAAGGATAAGGTCATATTTTGCATAGTCAACAACACCTGCTGTTTACGTTTGCAACATTGTGTTGTGAACTTGAACATATGGTGAACTTGTGATCTGTCAGTTTAGTTGAATGTTCCATGAACTGTTACTAAGGTAACTGGCATTAAGCAGAATGGGGGTAGAAGTCAGAAGCTAAGGGTTATTATGTGTTACCAATAGATATTCTCCCACCTGATAGTTCAGACAAAGACCTTTCAACCCTATTGTTAGTTTGTCATCTGCTTGCATTCAGGCATTGTGATGTGGCTTGTTGGGGGTGGGATGTGTGCGACTTTGGGATTCATGGTTGACATGTCTTGCTTGTGGCAAATGTGCGGCATCACTGTGTGTTATGTTGCTCACAGCTGCTCCTCCCTCCCTCTGAGCCTATTTACTTGTGTACACTGCGCGGTTGCATCACTTGCACTCCTATGGCACACCATTGTCATGCTTTTATGCGCATGTCCACAAGGTTGACAACGACACACTGATGTTGGCCGTTGAAGGTGGGTGGCCACATGAGTGTAGGCCTATGGTAAGGATAGGGCGGACACAGATGTATAGTTCATGCCTAGCTGAAGTCACGCTGTGAGGTAGGGCTAGGCATGTGGTTCATGCTGCGGCAATACAGATACACACAACACTTGGCATGTATGAGCCAAGACCCCAAGCGGTCATGCGCTCCTTCCTTTCTCCGTTCATGCGAGCCCGCCCTCCGGGTGCATGCTACATTGCAAAATTGTCGATTGTGTGGCAGGTGGCGCCGACACAAAAACACAGACACACGCATCAGTTACTTCCTTGCCAAGTCCAGAACTGTACCACGGCCAGAGCCCTGAGCAAAATCTGCACACCCCTACGCTGTACTGCCATATGCTAGATCTGCCCACTCCGCTTACAGTTACGGGGGGACGACAAAGCTAAATAACCAAGGTCTTCCCCACTGCCAGAGGAAACATGGTTGCGTGCGCTGTCCATAGCACAATGTAATGTGGTAGCGCCCGGGGCCATCATGCATACATAATGAACACACTGACACAGTTTGATAGATAGTGGAACAGGCTACGGGCACGTGCACCCGCCCCCTTTTTATTACCAGGGTCACAGGTCCAGTGACGCTTGTGCTGGATGCTTGTGGGGTGAGTGTAAGCCAGTCCTCAGGGAATGGTTGGTGCTGGCAACAACTCCAACAGTGATCATCGGATCACACACAGAGATTCAATCATAAAGGGTCCATGACTTGTGGTGCACTGAGGTAGAGGCAGCATATCTGAAATCATACACAAAAGATTCTATCATAAAAGGTCCATGACTTCTGGTGCACTGAGGTAGTGGAACCAGAGATGAGCGTGCTCATGTGAAGAAATTGTTAATGTCCCTTCGGGATATTCCTGCTGCATGAGGTGACATTTTTGCGTCCGGTGTTTACAGCATGAATCATAAAGGGTCCATGAGTTGTTATACACAGAGTTAGTGGCACCTGAAGAGCTCAGCGTGTGCGCAGCCAGCAATGATGGCGTGTCCTTGCAGGTCAGGATGGTGAACACCCATTACACGGATGAGAGAACATCGCGGGCGCATTACAACGCACATTTTACATCGTGGAAACCTTTACAATGCATGCTTTTACCTCGTGCATGCTGTTACATCACGGTTTTCCACATCATGGTTTTCCACAACGCATTTGAATTCATGTAACTGTGCCTTTTGTTTTACAAAAATAATTTTTCTGTATAGGTTTAGTCAGCTACAATATGTTCTGTTTACAAGTATCGGCCACTAATGAATCATGAGATTTTGACTTATGAATCATAACTGACTTGTTAAAACAGAGAATAATTTTGACAAGAGTGTCACTGACAGCAGTATAGGCACCATATGCTCTTTTTTGTCTTTTAAAATGTAGGCCACTTATTTGCTCATTATTACCCATACTTTTTCAACCACTGATCACTTTGGTGATATTCCGGGATAAGAGATATTTTCATTGATTTTATTAATGCAAGTAATTATACGGGGTGTTGTAGTTAGCGAGATGTAGTGTCTTAAATCACTAAATAAAAAATAAAAAACTGTGACGGAAATAATAACCCTCGGGGATGTAGTTCAGTATATGAAGGTAGAGTCAAAGGGACAGGTTTTGCTATCCACGTGCAGTAAAATCCTGCATTTAGAAAGCAACAGAGAAATAGAAGTAACACGGAACACTTCCCTGGGGACATCATCAACATACCCCAGGAGTGTGGGGGGGTCAATGAAGTGGCAATCATCGTAGATAGAGTGAAAAGTTCGGACCAGTAGCCACCCACCGCAGTGCACATCCAGGTCAGATGGGCAAAGCCTGCATCAGGGACCCTACATTTGGGGAATTGAGAGGCGCGAGTAGGGTCAAAGAGCGACATGTCTCGTGGAGTGACATACACCAGGTGTAAAAATGTGTAATGTAAATGCTGCTTGTGTTTGTGGTTTATGGAGATAGGTTTTGTCTGTAATAGCAATAATACCAGATTTTGTTGGGGACGCTCCCAGGTGTAACGTGTCCACCTGTCCGGGTCAGTACTGATGAGTGATAAGGGAGGGAGCGAGTGGATAGGCGGGCATGCGGGAACTTAGGGCATTATGCATGCACCTCACTAGAAAGTGGTCTATAAATGTATACATCACTATATAAGTACTCTGAGAACTCAGTATTTTGCTTTTTAGCCCAATTATTTCGATCATACTTAAATGTCACTTTGGTGTTTGTTTAGTTTAACCCATGTAATCATGGCAATACTTTTACAGCCAACCCAATCCAAGGCCCATGGAGATTAGTCCATTTTTGATTGTATATAGACACTATACCAAGTTGGCACATAGACATTACTCTGTCACTGTCCTGGCACTCCCTTTTCTATTTACAAGGCACCAAGATGGTGCATATTTGGAACGCTGATATGGTACTCATCGAGCAACAGGCTGTGTCATTGGAGCACCCTGACAGTAAGACTTGCTTGGATTGCTCAATAAAGTTATTATAATTGTGGACCTCTTTAGGAGTTCAGTGACTGGATTGGATGTGCATTTATCATTAATAATATGCTAGGGTTATGCATCAAATGATGAAGTCTGCGAACATTAAGCGCATGAATTCGATATCACAATATGAATGATCTTACAGTGACTTTTATATAGTGGCTCTAATATGATTTGGATAATGCGAGAAGTTACCAGTACTTGGGAAGAATAGCCCTGTGCTGATTGCATATCGATGTTGTGATCCCATGCTAAGATGGTGGAATCCCAGTACGCTGATGCCCACATTACATTTGAATACCTGTGTGATCCCCCTTTTAGATATGCTAAATGCAGAGGAGACACAGGTCACACTGGAATAGTTGATACAGTCATTGTCGCGATATCATCATTGCTTGCTATTCGGCACACATGTACATTAAAATGTAATTAAATACAGTGATTAATACAGTCACGCAATGTTATTATTGTATTATCAATGGGTGGATGGATGATGGTTGGATGAAGGATGGCTTGCTGGATGGATGGAAGGGTGGGTGGGTGGATGAATGTATGGGTGAAAGGGGTGGGAGGGTGAAGGATTGGTGGATGGATGGATGAAAGGCTGGGTGGATGAATGGATGGATGAAAGTTTGGGTGGATGAATGGATGGATGAAAGAGTGGATGGATGAAAAGGTGGGTGGGTGAAGGATTGGTGGATGGATGGATGGAAGGCTGGGTGGATGAAAGGGTGAAAGAGGGTATATAATAAAAGGGCGATGACCGCATGTGGTCTTCGACCCACACCATATACAGTGTGTGTGTTTGTCCTTTTGCCGCCAAAGCGACGAGGCCTCTGTACTGCAGGGTCCTGCCATGATCTGCTGAGATCCTCCTGCTACACTTTTGAAAAAAGGTAGAAGAATGCTGGTGTAATAGATACAAGCTCAGAGGTAATGAAACAACAACAAAGAAACAGACTGTTCATTACATGGACCTGAGGATTGACTAGAAGCGGCCGCACCCAGCAGTGCATGGTGACCTCAGGACAGTTTGTAGTTTGCTGTACTGCACAGTGCTCACCACCCGCCGTGCCAACCCTGGCTGAAGACGAGGAACAGCCAGCAGAGACGCACTCCATCTCTTCTCCAGTTAGAGTAAGCTGCACTGTCTCTTAACCCTTCCGTTCAAGATGTCATTGCTTTCCTACGTTTTTTGGGTCGTAATATTCTTTCAGGGAGGGAAATATTCATGAAACTGCAGCCTACTTCTTAGGTTTCACTTCATTTGAATGTACCTTACATGATCTATGTGCTCCAGCGAAATATTTGAAATTAGTTTGATGGCTGTGTCAGTGATTAGGTATATATTGCACTATGTATTGACAAAAATACACACACAAAAAAAATAGGCTAAATTAAAAGGGAAGAATTAGCGTTGTTGGAATGGCCAGGGGGGAGCAGTGGGGGCCAGGAGTTACAGGCGGGATCACCCATTCGGCCAAAAGAATGCAAACACTGTGGTAGGACACAAGAAACGCGTTGTCAGGACGTGCGATTTTGTGGTCTGCATTGGTGTTGCAACAACGTGCGATGTTACAGTTTACGATGTGGTGGATTTTGCGATGTAATGGATATATGTGAGACCTGCTGACCACAGTGTAGGCTGGAGGCAGCAGTTAGCAAGGGCCCACAACCATGTGTGGTTGACTTGAGCTGCACAGAGTTAGTGACAGCTGAAGCACTCAGCGTGTGAGCAGCCAACGATGCTGCGTTGTCTGGACGGGCCGCACTGGATGAAATGTCTGTTGCCTACTGGACTCTGCAATTAATGAATCAAGACTGAATTTGAATTGTGAGCCCTGCTGACCAAAGTGTAGGCCGGAGGCAGTGGTCAGCAAGGGCCCACAGCCACGTGGCGTTGACTTAAGCTGCACAGAGTTAGTGCCACTTGAAGCACTCACTGTGTGCGCAGCCAGCAACTCTGCAATTAATGAATCAGGACTGCATTTGAATTGTGAGCCCCGTTGACCGCAGTGTAGGTATATGGAACAAAAGATGAAATATGTAGGTAATAGATTGTCAAAATATTGGATCTTCTGAGTACAATCTTGTTAGAAATTAGCATTTAAAAAACCTTAGAAATTCACTGAAAAAAGCACAGGTTTCAGGGACATTATAGTTAGTTGCCTACTGGACTCTGCAGTTAATGAATCAAGAATGAATTTGAATTGTGAGCCCTATTGACCACAGTGTAGGCCGTAGGCAGCAGTCAGCAAGGGGTCACACTCATGTGCCATTGACTTGAGCTGCACAGAGTTAGTGGCACCTGAAGCACTCAGCGTGTGTGCAGCCAGCGATGGTGCGAGGTCCGGGCGGGCCGCACTGGATTCAATGTCTGTTGCTTATTGGGCTGCGTCATCTGCAATTGCGACTCAATTTTAGTTGGGAGCCCTGATTACCAAAGAGTAGGCCGGAGGCAGTGGTCAGCAAGGACCCACAGCCAAGTGGCGTTGACTTGAGCTGCACAGAGAGTGACACCTGAAGCACTTAGCCTTTGCGCAGCCAGCGATTATGCGTGGTCCAGGCAGGCCGCACTGGGAGCAATATCTTTTGCCTAATGAATTCTGCCTCAATAAGGCTATGTGGTGGTGACTTGTGGTGCAGTAAGTTAGTGGCACCTGAAGCACTCAGCATGTGCGCAGGCAGCAAAGATGCATGGTCCGTCGGGCTGCACTGGTACCAATGTCTGTTGCCTACTTGACTGCATCATCTGCAATCGTGACTCAATCTGAATTGTGAGCCCTGCTGTCCGCAGTCTAGGCCGTTGGCAGCGGTCAGCAAGGGCCCACAGCTAAGTGGCATTGATTTGAGCTGCACAGTTAGTGGCACCTGAAGCACTCAGTGTGTGTGAGCCAGCGATGATGCGTAGTACTGCGTCATATGCAATCGTGAAACAATCTGAATTGTGAGCAATGCTGTCCGCAGTGTAGGCCAGAGGCAGCAGTCAGGCAAGGGCCCACAGTCACGTGGCCTTGACTTGAGCTGCACAGTTAGTGGCACCTGTGGCGCTCAGCGGGTGCTCAACCTGCGATGATACATGGTCCAGGCAGGCCGACTGGTAGCAATGTCTGTTGACTACTGGACTGCGTCATCTGCAATCTCGACTCAATCTGAATTGTGAGCCCTGCTGTCCGCAGTGTGGGCCGGAGGCAGCGGTCAGCAAGGGTCCACAGCCACGTGGCGTTGACTTGAGCTGCACAGAGCTAGTGCCACCTGAAGCACTCAGCATTTGCGCAGCCAGAGATGATGCATGGTCCGGGCAGGCCGCACTGGGAGCAATGTCTTTTGCCTGATTAATTCTGCCTCAATAAGGCCATGTAGCAGTGACTTGTGGTGCACTGAATTAGCGGCACCTGAAACACTAAGCGTGTGTGCAGCCAGTGATGATGCGTGGTCAGGGCAGGCCACACTGGTAGCAATGCCTGTTGCCTACTGGACTGCATCATCTGCAATCACAATTCAATCTGAATTGTGAGCAATGCTGTCCGCAGTGTAGGCTGGAGGCAGCAGACACAAGGGCCCGCAGCCATGTGGCATTGACTTGAGTTACACAGTTAGTGGCACCTGAAGCACTCAGCGTGTGTGCAGCCAGTGAAGATACATCGTCCGGGCGGGCTGCACTGGATGCAATGTCTGTTGCCTACTGGATTGCGTCACCTGCAAACGCGATTCAATCTGAATTGTGAGCAATGCTGTCCGCAGTGTAGGCCAGAGGCAGCAGTCAGCCAGGGCCCATAGCCACATGGCGTTGACTTGAGCTGCACAGTTAGTGGCACATAAAGCACTCAGCGTGTGTGCAGCCAGCGATTATGCGTGGTGCGGGCGGGCCGCACTGGGAGCAATGTCTTTTGCCTACTGAATTTTGCCTCAATAAGGCCACGTGGTGGTGACTTGTGGTGAACTGAGTTAGTGGCACCTGAAGCACTCAGCTTCTGTGAAGCCAGCGAAGATGCATGGTCCGAACAGGCTGCACTGGTAGCAATGTCTGTTTCCTACTTGACTGCGTCATCTGCAATCTCGACTCGAGCTAAATGGTCAGACCTGCTGTCCGCAGTGTAGGCCGGAGGCAGCGGTCAGCAAGGGCCCACAGCCACGTGGCATTGATTTGAACTGCACCGTCAGTGGCACCTGAAAAACTCAGTGTTTGCGCAGCCAGGGAAGATGCGTGGTCCTGGCGGGACAAACTGGGAGCAATGTCTTTTGCCCAATTAAATCTACCTCAATAAGGCCACATGGCAGTGAATTGTGGTGCCCTGCGTTAGTGGAACCTGTGGTGCTCAGCGGGTGCACAACCTGCGATGAAGCATGGTCTAGGCGGGCCTACTGGTAGCAATGATGGTTGCCTACTGGACTGCGTCATCTGCAATCTCGACTCGATCTGAATTGTGAACCCTGCTGTCTGCAGTGTAGGCCGGAGGCAGCAGTCAGCAAGGGCCCACATCTACTTGGTGTTGACTTGAGCCACACAGAGCTAGAGGCACCTGCAGCACTCGGCGTGTACCCAGCCAGCGATGATGCGTGGTTCGGCGGGCCACACTGGGAGCAATGTATTTTGCCTGATGAATTCTGCCTCAATAAGGCCACGTGGCAGTGACTTGTCGTGCACTGAGTTAGCGGCACATGAAACACTCAGCGTGAGCGCAGCCAGAGATGATGCGTGGTCAGGGCAGGCCGCACTGGTAGCAATGTGTGTTGCCTACTGGACTGCGTCATATGCAATCGTGAAACAATCTGAATTGTGAGCAATGCTGTCCGCAGTGTAGGCCAGAGGCAGCAGTCAGGCAAGGGCCCACAGCCACATGGCCTTGACTTGAGCTGCACAGTTAGTGGCACCCCTAGCACTCAGCATGTGCGCAGCCAGCGAAGAGGAGTCATTCGGGCGGGCTGCACTGGCAGCAATTTCTTTTGCCTACTTGACTGCATCTTCTGCAATCGCGCCTCGGTCTGAATTGTGAGCCCTGCTGTCCACAGCGTAGGCCGGAGGCAGCGGTCAGCAAGGGCCCATAGCCATGTGGCATTGACTTGAGCTGCACAGAGCTAGTTTCACCTGAAGCACTCAGCATGTACGCAGCCAGCGATGATGCGTGGTCCGGGCGGGCCGCACTGGGAGCAAAGTCTTTTGCCTGATTAATTCTGCCTCAATAAGGCCATGTGGCAGTGACTTGTGGTGCACTGAGTTAGCTGCACCTGAAACACTCAGCGTGTGCACAGCCAGTGATGATGCATGGTCAGGGCAGGCAGCACTGGTAGCAATGTCTGTTACCTACTGGACTGCGTCATCTGCAATTGTGACTCAATCTAAATTGTGAACAATGCTGTCCGCAGTGTAGGCCAGAGGAAGCAGTCAGGCAAGGGCCCACAGCCACGTGGCCTTGACTTGAGCTACACAGTGAGTGGCACCTGTAGCACTCAGCATGTGCTCAGCCAGCGAAGATGAGTCATCTGGGCAGGCTGCACTGGATGCAATATCTGTTGCCTACTGGATTTCGTCATCTGCGATCGCGCCTCGGTCTGAATTGTGAGCCCTGCTGTCCACAGCGTAGGCCGGAGGCAGCGGTCAGCAAGGGTCCACAACCACGTGGTATTGGCTTGAGCTGCACAGATTTAGTGGCACCTGAAGCACTCAACGTGTGTTCAGCCAGCGATGACGCGTGGTCCGGGCGGGCTGCACTGGGAGCAATGTCTTTTGCCTAATGAATTCTGCCTCAATAAGGCCACGTGGTGGTGAATTGTGGTGAACTGAGTTAGTCGCACCTGAAGCATTCACAGTGTGCGAAGCCAGCGAAGATGCATGGTCCGGGCAGACTGCACTGGTAGCAATGTCTGTTGCCTACTCGACTGCGTCATCTGCAATCTCAACTTGATCTGAATTGTGAGCACTGCTGTCTTCAGTGTAGGCCGGAGGCAGCGGTCAGCAAGGAACCACAGCCACGTGGCATTAATTTGAGCTGCACAGTTAGTGGCACCTGAAGCACTCAGCGTGTGCTCAGCCAGCGATGATGCATGGTCCAGGCGGGCCGCACTGGGAGCAATGTCATTTGGCTAATGAAATCTGCCTCAATATGGCCACATGGCAGTGGCTTGTGGTGCCCTGAGTTAGTGGCATCTCTGGTGCTCGGCGGGTGTGCAACCTGCGATGATGCATGGTCCAGGAAGGCCTACTGGTAGCAATGTCTGTTGCCTACTGGACTGCGTCATCTGCAATCTCGACTCAATCTGAATTGTGAGCCCTGCTGTCCGCAGTGCAGGCTGGAGGCAGCAGTCAGCAAGGGCCCACAGCCACGTGGTGTTGACTTGACCTACACAGAGTTAGGGGCACCTGAAGCACTCAGCATGTGCAAAGCCGGCAATGATTTGTGGTCCGGGCGGGCCTCACTGGATGCAATGTCTGTTGCCTACTGGACTGCGTCATCTGCAATAGCGACTCGATCTGAATTGTGAGCCCTGCTGTCCGCAGTGTAGGCCGGAGTCATCAGTCAGCCAGGGCCCTACAGCCATGTGGCATTGACTTGAGCTGCACAGTTAGTGGCATCATAAGAACTCAGCGTGTGCACAGTCAGCGACGATACGTGGTCCGGGTGGGCAGCACTGGGAGCAATGTATTTTGCCTAATTAATTCTGTCTCAATAAGGCCATGTGGCGGTGACTTGTGGTGCACTGAGCTAGTGGCGCCTGCAGTAGTCAGCGTGCGGGCAGCCAGCGATGATGAGTGCTCTGGGCAGTCCGCACTGGGAGCAATGTCTTTTGCCTAATGAATTCTGCCTCAATAAGGCCACGTGGTAGTGACTTGTGGTGAACTGAGTTAGTCGCACCTGAAGCATTCACCGTGTGCGAAGCCAGCGAAGATGCATTGTCCGGGCAGACTGCACTGGTAGCAACGTCTGTTGCCTACTCGACTGCGTCATCTGCAATCTCAACTTTATCTGAATTGTGAGAACTGCTGTCTTCAGTGTAGGCCGGAGGCAGCGGTCAGCAAGGACCCACAGCCACGTGGCATTAATTTAAGCTGCACAGTTAGTGGCACCTGAAGCACTCAGCGTGTGCTCAGCCAGCGATGATGCATGGTCCAGGCGGGCCGCACTGGGAGCAATGTCATTTGGCTAATGAATTCTGCCTCAATAAGGGCACGTGGTGGTGACTTGTGGTCAACTGAGTTAGTGGCGCCTGAAACACTCACCGTGTGCAATGCCAGCGAAAATGCATGGTCCGGCCGGGCTCCACTGGTAGCAAAGTCTGTTGCCTACTTGACTGCGTAATCTGCAATCTCGACTCAATCTGAATTGTGAGCCCTGCTGACTGCAGTGTAGGCCGGAGGCAGTGGTCAGCAAGGGCCCACAGCCACGTGACCTTGATTTGAGCTGCACAGTTAGTGGCACCTGAAGCACTCAGTGTGTGCGCAGCCAACGATGATGCGTGGTCCGGGAGGGCCGCACTGGAAGCAATGTCTTTTGCCTGATGAATTCTGCCTCATTAAGGCCACAGGGCAGTGACGTGTGGTGCACTGAGTTAGCGGCACCTGAAACACTCAGCATGAGCGCAGCCAGCGATGATGCGTGGTCATGGCAGGCCGCACTGGTAGCAATGTCTGTTGCTTACTGGACTGCGTCATCTGCAATCGCAAGTCAATCTAAATTGTGAGCAATGCTGTCCGCAGTGTAGACCGGAGGCAGCAGTCATCAAGGGCATTCAGCCACGTGTAGTTGACTTGAGCTGCAGTTAGTTGCACCTGAAGCACTCAGCGTGTGCGCAGCCAACGAAGATGCGTCATCCGGGCGGGCTGCACTGGATGCAATGTCTGTTGCCTAATGGATTGCATTATCTGCAATCGCGCCTCGATCTGAATTGTGAGCCCTGCTGTCTGTGGCGTAGGCCGGAGGCAACGGTCAGCAAGAGCCCAAAACCATGTGGTATTGGCTTGAGCTGCACAGAGTTAGTGGCACCTGAAGCATTCAGCGTGTGTGCAGCCAGCGATGACGCGTGGTCCGGGTGGCCCGCACTGGGAGCAATGTTTTTTGCCTAAGGAATTCTGCGTCAATAAGGCCATGTGGTTGTGACTTGTGGTGAACTGAGTTAGTGGCACCTGAAGCACTTAGCGTGTGTGAAGCCAGCGAAGATGCATGGTCCGGGCGAGCTGCACTGGTAGCAATGTCTGTTGCCTACTTGACTGTGTCATCTGTAGTCTGGACTCGATCTGAATTGCGAGCCCTGCTGTCTGCAGTGTTGGCCGGAGGCAGCGGCCAGCAAGGGCCCACTGCCACATGGCGTTGACTTGAGCTGCACAGAGTTACTGGCAACTGAAGCACTCAGCGTGTACGCAGCCAGCGAAGATGAGTGGTCTGGGCAGGCCGCACTGGGAGCAATGTCTTTTGCCTGATGAATTCTGCCTCAATAAGGCCACGTAACAGTGACTTGTGGTGCACTGAGTTAACGGCACCTGAAACACTCAGTGTGTGCCCAGCCAGCGATGATACGTGGTGGGCGCAGGCCGCACTGGTAGCAATGTCTGTTGCCTACTCGACTGCATCATCTGCAATTGCGACTCAGTCTAAATTGTGAGCAATGCTGTCCACGGTGTAGGCCGGAGGCAGCAGTCAGCAAGGGCCCACAGCCATGTGGCATTGACTTGAGCTGCAAAATTAGTGGCACCTAAAGCACTCAGCGTGTGCGCAGCTAGCGAAGATGCGTCGTCTGGGCTGGCTGCACTGAATGCAATATCTGCTGCGTACTGGCTTGTGTCATCTGCAATCGCACCTCGATCTGAATTGTGAGCCCTGCTGTCTGCAGCGTAGGCCGGAGGCAGCGGTCAGCAAGGGTCCACAACCACATGGTATTGTTTTGAGCTGCACCGATTTAGTGGCACCTGAAGCACTCAGCGTGTGTGCAGCCAGCGATGATGTGTGGTCCGGGCGGACCGCACTGGGAGCAATGTCTTTTGCCTAATGAATTCTGCCTCAGTAAGGCTACGTGGTGGTGACTTGTGGTGAACTGAGTTAGTGGCACCTGAAGCACTCACCGTGTGCGAAGCCAGCGAAGATGCATGGTCCGGGCGGACTGCACTGGTAGCAATGTCTGTTGCCTACTTGACTGCGTCATCTGCAATCTCGACGCGATCTGAATTGTGAGCCCTTCTGTCTGCAGTGTAGGTTGGAGGCAGCGGTCAGCTAGGGCCCACAGCCAAGTGGCATTGATTTGAGCTGCACAGTTAGTGGCACCTGAAGCACTCAGCGAGTGCGCAGCCAGCGATGATGCGTGGTCCGGGCGGGCTGCACTGGGAGCAATGTCTTTTGGCTAATGAAATCTGCCTAAATAAGGCCACATTGCAGTGACTTGTGGTGCCCTGAGTTAGTGGCACCTGTGGTGCTCGGCGGGTGCTCAACCCGCGATGATGCATGGTCCGGGCGGGCCACACTGGTATCAATGTCTGTTGCCTACTGGACTGCATCATCTGCAATCGCGACTCGATCTGAATTGTGAGCCCTGCTGTCCACAGTGTAGGCCAGAGGCAGCGGTCAGCAGGGGCCCACAGCATGTCGCATTGATTTGAGCTGCACAGATTGTGGCACCTGAAGCACTCAGCATGTGCGCAGCCAGTGATGATGCGTGGTCCGGGCAGGCCGCACTTGGAGGAATGACTTTTGCCTAATGAATTCTGCCTCAATAAGGCCATGTGGTGGTGACTTGTGGTGCACTGAGTTAGTGACACCTGAAGCACTCAGCGTGCACGAAGCCAGCGATGATGCGTGGTCTGGGCAGGCCGCACTGGTAGCAATGTCTGTTGCCTACTGGACTGCGTCATCTGCAATCGCGACTCAATCTGAATTGTGATCCCTGCTCTCCGCAGTGTAGGCCGGAGGCAGCGGTCAGCAAGGGCCCACAACCACGTGGTGTTGACTTGAGCTGCACAGAGTTAGTGGCACCTGAAGCACTCAGCATGTGCGCAGCCAGTCATGATGCGTGGTCCTGGCGGGCTGCACTGGAAGTAATGTCTGTTGCCTACTGGAATCTGCAATTAATCAAGACTCAATTTTAATTGTGAGCCCTGATGACCGCAGTGTAGGCCGGAGGCAGCGGTCCACAAGGGCCTACAGCCACATGGTGTTGACTTGAGTTTCACAGAGTTAGTGGCACCTGAAGGACTCAGCGTGTGCACAGCCAGCAATGATACGTGGGCCGGGTGGGCCGCACTGGGTGCAATGTCTTCTGACTAATGAATTCTGCCTCAATAAGGCCACGTGGCAGTGACTTGTGGTGCACTGAGTTAATGGCACCTGAAGCCTCAGCGTGTGTGCAGCCAGCGATGATGCGTGGTCAGGGCTGGCTGCACTGGTAGCAATGTCTGTTGCCTACTGGACTGCGTCATCTGGAATCTCGACTTGAACTGTATTGTGAGCCGTGCTGTCCACAGTGTAGGCCGGAGACAGCGGTCAGCAAGGGCCTACAGCCTCCTGGCGCTGACTTGAGCTGCACAGTTAGTGGCACCTGAAGCCTCAGCGTGTGCGCAGCCAGCGATGATGCGTGGTCTGGGCAGTCCGCACTGGTAGCAATGTCTGTTGCCTCCTGGGCTGTGTCATCTGCAATGTCTTTTGCCTCATCAATTCTGCCACAATAACCCCACATGGCGGTGAGTTGAGGTGCACTGGGTTAGTGCCACCTGAGGGCCTCAGCGTGTGCCCAGCCAGCTATGATGCGTCGTACGGGCGGGCCGCAGTGTATGCAATGTCTTTTGCCTACTGGACTCTGCAATTAATTAATCAAGACTGAATTTGAATTGTGAGCCCTGCTGACCTCAGTGTAGGCTGGAGGCAGCGGTCAGCAAGGGCCCACAGCCATGTGGCATTGACTTGAGCTGCACAGGCAGTCAGTGGACCTGAAGCACTCAGTAAGGGTGTAACCAGCGAAGATACGTGGTCCGGGCGAGCCGCACTGCGAGCAATGTCTTTTGTCTTATGAATTCGGCCTCAATAAGGCCACCTAGCGGTGACTTGTGGTGCACTGAGTTAGTAGCGCCAGTGGTGCTCCGCGGGTATGCAGCCTGCGATGATGCGTAGTCCGGGCGGGCTCCATCGGTAGCAATGTCTGTTGCCTACTGGACTGCGTCATTTGCAAGCGTGACTCAATCTGAATTGTGAGCCCTGCTGTCCACAGTGTAGATCGAAGGCAGTAGTCAGCACAGACATAACTCTGCGGGCTGTGCCGCTGGATTCGCAGTGGGCCTGTGTCAAGGAGGCTGCCAGTCATGGCGGCTTCCTCATGGTAAGGTGAGGGTCACCGCCCTGGCAGAAGCGTTGGTCTTCCCGGAAGTGAACCACGCTGTTGGACTTGGCCCTTTTGGCAGGTTCACCCCTAAACTTTTTGCTTTTAAATGTGACCTGGTGTTAGTTGTTTTTGGCTTCTGCACACTTTAACCCTGTGTCCCAGTGGAAAGTGCGTGCGCAGTCTGAGTGCGGGTGGTGAGATTGGCCTGCCCTCCCATAGGAATACATGGGGGAGATGAGTGTCATTGGTAGTTCCTGATGTGAGAGGAGTGCAGGGGCGAGTTTGGTATGTGCGAACTCGTGAGATTAAATGCTGCGCGACGGTGTGCGCAGATTTAATGTGACTAGTGTAGAAGTGCCAATTCTAGAAGTTGGCATGTCTGTGTGCAGTGAATGTGAATTGCCTGTCTGGCCTGTGAGTGACAGGGGCTGGCTGGTGTGCCTGGCTCCAGGAGTCAGGATGGGTCTGCCCGGTGGTGAATGAGGAGCTCTGCATGTAGATGGGAGGGAGGTGTTGCACCTGGGACCTGAATAGGGCTGTGCCTTCCCGCCACAATGCTGGATCCGCCCCCTGTGGTGCGTCTGATGTCCCTAGCCTGTCCTGTGTATATGGAGAGGGGCTGAGCAAACCAAAGTGCTCAAGAACCAGTTGTAACTGGTTCTCCCCCTGCCCTACAGCCGTAGACAAAGGAAATGTATGTATAAAAAGGGGCTGTGACCCCATGTAAAATGTTCACTCTTGTTCCTGACTTAAGGGGGGCCTGCTGCTGCTGGGCGCCAGTAGGAACCGCCACTGGGGACTGCCTCCCTGCTGGAGGGCCCTGTGAGCTGGCCCCTGGGCCCAGCCTTTGCCCCCCCTACATTCTAAAGGACTTGTTATTGGACTTTAGCGCCTGGGAGTGCTTTACTTTCTCCAGTGGGGAAAAGAAGAGCTTTATTTATTCCTGGACAGAGCACTGGATGTATGCCCTGGTGAGCGCTCTGTCCCTGCCCTGCTGGATTGGGCTTTATTATCCTCAAGCAGATGCCCATCCTGCACCTCGGCACTGAAAAACCGAGCGGGAGCCCACCCCGCATCGGTACCTCCAGAGCGGGTGCCTACCCCGCATTGTGCTTTTCGTATATCCCTAGCGGGTGCCCACCCCGCCAAGGACCTTGTGCCATTGTTTGTTTTTATATCTACCCATAGTGGGTGCCCACCTCGCCAGGGGCTTCGTCCTAAAACGGGAGCCTACCCCGTATTGTGCCGCATTGCTAAAACCATGAAGGAAATCACCACCATGGCCGGGGATTGCCAGCAGTCAGGCTGCGTATTGTCTGCCGTGGGGCGGGACTTCTGTTTTCCCGAAGGAAGCCCCGCACCCACATTATCAACCGGAAGCCGAGAGAGGACATGCTGGGGAAGCCGTCTGGAATCCCGTGGGCTCCCCAGCAAAGTCCTGTGTCCCCGGAGAGGGACCGGGTGAAGCTCGAGTGCTGGGGGGAGCCTCGCGGACTCCTCAGGCTGTCAGTAGCCCCGCGTGTGGAGACTTGTCTCCAAATAGGAGCCTCCAGGGCTCCAGTGGCAGTGAGAGCCCTAGAGAGGAGCCGGTGCGAGCTGGAGAGAAGAGTCCTGGCTGCACGATGAGGAGAGCCCCGCCTGCACGATGAGGAGGACCCCGACGGCAAAGGGGGACCGGGCAGAGGGAGCAAGAACCCCGACAGTCCAGCCCGGTGAGTAGGGCTCCTGTGTTCATTATTAGGGGGGCATTGAGGCACATTGCCGGTGCCCGCCCCTCACCTGCCGTCACTAATGTCTTGGGGGGCCACCTTGTTATTAAAAATCCCAGAGGGGCTTCGCACCCACAGTAGTGCCGCACTGATTTGCTTGGGGGCCATTTTCTGGACAGAGTCCCCTGTGGGGGGGCTCAGTAGGCACGAGGAATGCCAGTATTCCTTGGGCCAGTGCCATTTTTCTCCAGCTGCCCCAGTTGTCAGTGGGCAGCTGCAACGTTGCACAATTCTTCTACAGGGGACACAGTCAATGCCCGTGCCCCTCTTGGTGATCTCCCAGCTGCCCAGCAATTAGTGGGCAGCTGCCACGTTTAGGCATGTTCTTTGGCGTTGTTGCTTTCGGCTGCGTGCACAGCCAGCCCTGACTATTTGGGACAAGGGTTTTTTTGAGCCCCATGAGAGGCCAGTTGGCCTGGGGACAGTTTTCCTGTGTTGTGCCCCTGCCTGAGGCAGTGCGCATCTATGCCTAATGTGATCTGTGCGTAATGTATGTATGCACCCTGTTTTAGACCTCTAACTGTGTTTTCATGCTTAGGTGGTTGTTTTGCCTAGTATAGTTCATGAAAGTCAGTTTATGTTTCCATACGTGACCTATGTCTATGGTGATTAGTATTGCGTAGTGTGTACCTACCTTTTATCAGTGGTTACTGGTTGTGTCCTACACTTGTTATTTTGTGCTACAATTATCCTGTGTTCTAGAAGTGCTATTTCTGCTAAGTGCTATTTCCACTAAGTGCTATTTCTACTAAGTGCTGATTCTGACAGTGGCCCACGTGGCCCTGACTGGTATAAATAATCCCCTGTAAATACTGTCCAGTGCCAGTGTGATTATGATCTAATGTGGTTATGGTAATACAAAGGCTATTTTTATATATAACCCTGTGTGGAGTTCCATTTTGTGGTGTGCCTAGTGTGTTGCTGCTGTGTGTGTGTGGTGCGCAAACGCTTTACACATTGCCTCCGGGATAAGCCTTACTGCTCATGCCATGTTGCCAAGGGGGTGAGCAGGGGTTATCTTGGCGTGTAACTCCCTTGCCCTGACTAGAGTGGTGGTTTCTGCCTGGGTTTGGCGCAAGCCTCAACCAACCAGAAATCCCATTTCTAACACACGCCCAGAGGCCCGGTCTATTTATTCACACTCCTCTGAGGTAACATGGTTGCGTCCACTGGCCACAACACTACAAGCACCAGCAGAATATGTGCACATGGAGAGGTCTGTGCTCTGCATAGGTAGGTCTGTCCAACACATCACCGCCACAATACGCATTGTGTGTATTCTTATTCATGGGTGACTTGCCTCCTTCACAGATACTTGGTTCCCACCTCTCCCAACATTCAGCTATTGTGTGGCTGAGGGGCCATGCCATTTTCGGAACGTCCGCTGTCCTGTTCTGCGCTGCCTCGGTGGTAGTCAGAGTGGGGATGGTCCGGGAAGCTCCTGGGGGTGGTGGCAGTGGGTGTTGTGGCCCTCTTGGGTGTCGGAGCTGCATGATCAGTAGCTCCATGATATGTGTTGGTCTTCAGATGTAGCTCTAGGGTGGGTTCCCGTTCATACTGTAGGTAGTCGTCCTGCTTTACACAAGTAAAAGGCAGGTGGTAAATTCCTACTGCTAACGCGGCTTATCACCTGTTTTTGGATCGCATTGCAGATTCGGCTGGTCGTTGAAAATATCGGAAAGTGGTCCTGTTCTGCGCTGCCTCGGTGGTAGTCAGAGTGGGGATGGTCCGGGAAGCTCCTGGGGGTGGTGGCAGTGGGTGTTGTGGCCCTCTTGGGTGTCGGAGCTGCATGATCAGTAGCTCCATATGTGTTGGTCTTCAGATGTAGCTCTAGGGTGGGTTCCCGTTCATACTGTAGGTAGTCGTCCTGCTTTACACAAGTAAAAGGCAGGTGGTAAATTCCTACTGCTAACGCGGCTTATCACCTGTTTTTGGATCGCATTGCAGATTCGGCTGGTCGTTGAAAATATCGGAAAGTGGTGTTTTTTTGCACTGGAACGCCTATTCTGCATATCATTAGCGTTAATTGTCGCTCTCATCTGTGGCAATGGTTTTTGCGGAAGCTATTGCTGGAAAACTGCAGATATGGGCAGTTCGCACCAGGTTAAGACTGGGACGATAATTCTTTCGCCGCTTTTGCTGTGCTAAAGTGCTGATAACTCAGTAATAGGTCCTTGAGAATACTCCCCTTACTTTTTAACATTTTTTCGTCCAGATTCGCTCACCCAGCTGCTTGATTTGGCCCTGGGGGTCCTTGTGGGATCCCCTGAACTGGTCTAGGGGTCAGGGTGTTTGTACCCTGCCCACTTCTCTTGTTTCTTAATTTTTTTCTAACTCTTTTCTTGTGATTCGCAAGTAGCTACAACAAACTCCTAATAAACACAAAGGCTCGTTTTAGAGTCAGCCTATAACCAACAGTGGGGACTTATCGTCGATTTATCAGCACTTTAGCACAGCAAAAGTAGCAAAAGAATTATCTCCCCATTCTCAAGTTGGTGCACACTGCCACATTGCCCACAGGCTGAATGTACCATCACCATTTCAAACAATGGGGTTACCCAATAATGGTCTTGGACCTGGGTGCATATAGGTACAAAAAACAATGGTCCTACACCTGGTTACGATTAGGTCTGAATCAAAATGTCCTTATAGGTTGGTCAATACATTTCTGAGATCATATGGAACTGATTTCTAATCTCACCGTACTAGATACATTGATTCAAACAGTATAAGCAAAAGAGTGCAACACAAAAAGACCTCGTCCAACATGTATTTATTCTCATGTGGATTGGCGAGCAAGTTTCAATATATTTTCCAATTCAAGAAATAAATGTTGCTCCAGGGGGAACGTGCATCAAAAAGTGGGTGCTCAAGTGAAGAGTGGTGATAAAAAAATTAAATAAGGTGACAGAAAATTTTTTTTATCATTCAATATTGCGGACTGGTTAATAATCACTGTCCTAACGGGCCTGGCCATAAAAACAGTTGGATATGTTCAATTATTTATACAGTTCCCAGTTCATATAGAATGTTATTCATATGTAGCACGATGAGGATATATCTGGGGTCCAGGCCTACTGTGGGGCGTCGACGTTTCGATCATTCTGGGAAAATGTATACATGGAAAAATCGGTATGAAAGACACCTATGTATTTCTAAAATGGGAACAAAATATAGAGTTTAGAAACAGCAGATATTTGCACTTTTCCGAAATTTGGAATACTCATACTAGCATGAGAATTATTGATCATTTTTCAAAATTACTTCTTTTTAACGCATTGTGTTTCATTTGGAAGGCAGAAATGCATAGTAATTCTATAGGTAATAACAGTTGCTTTACAAATCTGAATTACCCGAAGTCTCCCGATAAAAATGGTACCTCACTTGTGTGGGTAGGCTTAGTGCCCATGATAGAAAACGGCTCTCAACGAAACGTGAACACACCACATTTTCACAATGAAAAATTACACTTTTTTTTACAAAGGGCCTAGCTGTAGTTTTTTAACACTAGCTCTGCCGGCACCTCGGGAAAACTAGCTAACCTATACATTATTGAAAAGTAGACACCCAGGGGGATCTAGGAAGGGGTAACTTGACTGCCTCCCACCAGGTTCTGCTACCCAGAATTCCTTGCAAACCTAAAAGTTTGTACAAAAAAAACACATTTTCCTCACATTTCTGTGGTGGAAAATTCTGGAATCTGCATGGATCCACAAATGTCCACCCACCCTACGTTTCCCAAAGTCTTCCAGTAAAAATGGTACCTCACTTGTGTGGGTAGGCCTAGTGCCCGTGACAGAAAACGTAGCAAAACGAAACGTGGACACACCACAATTTCACGGCAAAAAATTACCCTTTTTTGGCAAAGTACCTAGCTATAGTTTTTTAAACATAGCTCTTCCGGCACCTAGAGAAACCTAGCAAACCTATACATTTTTGACAACTAGACACACAGGGAAATCTAAGATGTGGTGACTTGACTGGCTCACACCAGGTTCTGTTACCCAGAATCCCTTGCAAATCTAAAAAATTGTCCAAAAAAACACATTTTCCTCACATTTCTGTGGTGGAAAGTTCTGGAATCTGCGTGGATCCACAAATTTCCACCTACCCCACTTTTCCCAAAGACTTCTGAAAAAAATTGTACCTCACTTGTGTGGGTAGGCCTCGTGGCCGCGACAGGAAACGGTGCAATACGCAACGTAGACACACCACAATTTCACAGTGAAAAATTACCCTTTTTTGGCAAAGCTCCTAGCTGTAGTTTTTTAACCCTAGCTCTGCCGGCACTTATGGAAACCTAGCAAACCTTTACATTTTTTAAAACTAGACAGCCAGGGATATCCAGGATGGGGTGACTTGATTGCCTCTCACCAGATTCTGTTACCCAGAATCCCTTGCAAACCTAAAACATTGTAAAAAAAAACCACTTTGCTCACATTTCTGTGGTGGAAAGTTCTGGAATCTGCGCGGATCCACAAATGTTCGCCCACCCCACATTTCCCAAAGTCTTCCAGTTAAAATGATACCTCACTTGTATGGGTATGCCTCGTGGACGCGACAGTAAAAGGTGCAAAACGCAACGTGGACACACCACAATTTCACTGTGAAAAATGACCCTTTTTTGGCAAAGTGCCTAGCTTTAGTTTTTAAATCCTAGCTCTGCCGGCACTTATGGAAACCTAGCAAACCTATACATTTCTGAAAACTAGACACCCAGGAGATGGGGTGACTTGACTGCCTCTTGCCAGGTTCTGTTACCCAGAATCCCTTTCAAACCTAAATCATTGTCAAAAAAACTAAATTTTCCTCACATTTCTGTGGTGGAAAGTTCTTGAATCTACGTGGATCCACGAATTTCCACTCACCCCGCGTTCCCCAAAGTCACTCACTTGTGTGGGTTGGCCTAGTGCCCGCGACAGGAAATAGCGCAAAATGCAACATGGACACACCACAATTTCACAGTGAAAAATTACCCTTTTTTGGCAAAGTGCCTGGCTGTAGTTTTCGAACTCTAGCTCTTCCAGCACCTAGGGATACCTAGTAAACCTATACATTTTAAAACAATTGACACCCAGGGGAATCCAGGATGGGGTGAATTGACTGCCCCTCACCAGGTTCTGTTACCCAGAATCCCTTGCAAACCTAAAACATTGTCAAAAAAACTACATTTTCCTCACATTTCTGTGGTGGTAAATTCTGGAATCTGCGTGGATCCACAAATGTACGCCCACCCCACATTTCCCAAAGTCTTCCAGTAAAAATGATACATCACTTGTGTGGGTAGGTCTAGTGCCCGTGACAGAATACGGAGCAAAACGCAACATGAACACACTACTTTTTTACAATGAAAAATTACCCTTTTTAGTGCCTAGCTGTAGTTTTTGAACCCTAGCTCTGCCGGCACCTAGGGAAACCTAGCTATCCTATACATTATTGAAAACTAGACACCCAGGGGAATCCAGGATCGGGTAACCTGACTGCCTCTCACCAGGTTCTGTTACCCAGAATACCTTCCAAATTTAAAGAATTGTAAAAAAAAACACATTTTCCTCACATTTCTGTGGTGGAAAATTCTGGAATCTGCGTGGATCCACAAATGTCCACCCACCCCACGTTTCCCAAAGTCTTCCAGTAAAAATGGTACCTCACTTGTGTGGGTAGGCCTAGTGCCCGTGACAGAAAACGGAGCAAAACGAAACGTGGACACACCACAATTTCACAGCAAAAAATGACCCTTTTTTGGCAAAGTACCTAGCTATAGTTTTTTAAACCTAGCTCTTCCGGCACCTAGAGGAACCTAGCAAACCTATACATTTTTGAAAACTAGACACCCAGGGAAATTTAATATGGGGTGACTTGAGTGGCTCACACCAGGTTCTGTTACCCAGAATCCCTTGCAAACCTAAAAAATTGTAAAAAAAACAAATTTTCCTCACATTTCTGTGGTGGAAAGTTCTGGAATCTGCGTGGATCCACAAATTTCCACCTACCCCGCATTTCCCAAAGACTTCTGAGAAAATGGTACCTCACTTGTGTGGGTAGGCCTCGTGGCCGTGACAGGAAACGGCGCAAAACCCAATGTGGACACACCACAATTTCACAGCAAAAAATGACCCTTTTTTGGCATAGTACCATAGATATAGTTTTTTAACCCTAGCTCTTCCGGCACCTAGAGAAACCTAGTAAACGTATCCATTTTTTAAAACTAGACACCAAGGGAAATCCAGGATGGGGTGACTTGACTGCCTCTCACCAGGTTCTGTTACCCAGAACACCTTGCAAACCTAAAGAATTGTAAAAAAAAAAACACATTTTCCTCACATTTTTGTGGTGGAAAGTTCTGGAATCTGCATGGATCCACAAATTTCCACCCAAACCGTGTTTCCCAAAGTCTTCCGAGAAAAACGGTACCTCACTTGTGTGGGTAGGCATAGTGCCCGTAACAGGAAACGGCGCAAAACACAAAGTGGAAACACCACAATTTCACAGCAAAAAATAACCCTTTTTTGGCAAAGTACCTAGATATAGTTTTTTAACCCTAGCTCTTCCGGCACCTAGAGAAACCTAGCAAACCTATACATTTTTTAAAACTAGACACCAAGGGAAATCCAGGATGGGGTGACTTGACTGCCTCTCACCAGGTTCTATTACCCAGAACACCTTGCAAACCTAAAGAATTGTAAAACACAAAACACATTTTCCTCACATTTCTGTGGTGGAAAGTTCTGGAATCTGCATGGATCCACAAATGTCCACCTACCCCGCTTTTGCCAAAGACTTCCGAGAAAAATGGTACCTCACTTGTGTGTGTAGGCCTCATAGCCGCGACAGTAAAAGGTGCAAAACGCAACGTGGACACACCACAATTTCACTGTGAAAAATGACCCTTTTTTGGCAAAGTACCTAGCTGTAGTTTTTAACCCTAGCTCTGGGGGCACCTGGGGTAACCTAGCAAACCTATATATTTTTGAAAACTAGACACCCAGGGAAATCCAGGATGCGGTGACTTGACTGCCTCGCACTAGGTTCTGTTACCAAGAATTCCTTGCAAACCTAAACAATTGTCGAAAAAAACACATTTTCCTCACATTTCTGTGGTGGAAAGTTCTGGACTATGCATGGATCCACAAATTTCCACCCACACCGTGTTTCCTAAAGTCTTTCGAGAAAAACGGTACCTCACTTGTGTGGGTGGGCCTAGTGTCCGCAACAGGAAACGGCGCATAACGCAACGTGGAAACACCACAATTTCACAGTGAAAAATGACCCTTTTTTGGCAAAGTGCCTAGGTTTAGTTTGTGAACCCTAGCTCTGCCGGCACTTATGGAAACCTAGCAACCCTATACATTTCTGAAAACTAGACACCAAGGGAAATCCAGGATGGGGTGACTTGACTGCCTCTCACCAGGTTCTGTTACCCAGAACACCTTGCAAACCTAAAGAATTGTAAAAAATCAAAACACATTTTCCTCACATTTCTGTTGTGGAAAGTTCTGGAATCTGCATGGATCCACAAATTTCTACCTACCCCGCTTTTGCCAAAGACTTCCGAGAAAAATGGTTCCTCACTTGTGTGTGTAGGCCTCATAGCCGCGACAGTAAAAGGTGCAAAACGCAACGTGGACACACCACAATTTCACTGTGAAAAATGACGCTTTTTTGGAAAAGTACCTAGCTGTAGTTTTTGAACCCTAGCTCTGGGGGCACCTAGGGTAACCTAGAAAACCTATATATTTTTGAAAAATAGACACCCATGGCAATCCAGGATGCGGTGACTTGACTGCCTCGCACTAGGTTCTGTTACCAAGAATTGCTTGCAAACCTAAACAATTGTCGAAAAAACACATTTTCCTCACATTTCTGTGGTGGAAAGTTCTGGACTACGCGTGGATCTACAAATTTCCACCCACACCGTGTTTCCCAAAGTCTTTCCATAAAAACGGTACCTCACTTGTGTGGGTGGGCCTAGTGTCCGCAACAGGAAAAGGCGCATAACGTTTCCTGTCGCGGGCACTAGGCCTCCCTACGCAAGTGAGGTACCATTTTTCTCGGAAGACTTCAGAGAAGGCGGGGGGTGGACAATTGTGGATCCAAGCAGATTCCAGAACTTTCCACCACAAAAATGTGAGGAAAATTTGTTTTGGGGGAATTTTTTTTAGGTCTGAAAAGGGATTCTGGGTAACAGAACCTGGTGAGGGCCAGTTAAGACACCCCGTCCTGGATTCCCCTGGGTGTCTAGTTTTTAAAAATGTATAGGTTTGCTAGGTTTCCCTACGTGCTGGCAGAGCTAGGGTTCAAAATCTACAGCTGGGCTCTTTCCCAAAAAAAGGGTCTGTTTAAACTTTGAAAATTTGGTGTGTCCACGTTGCATTTTGGGCCATTTCCTGTCGCGGGCTCAAGGCTTCCCCACACAAGTGAGGTGCCATTTTTCTCGGAAGGCTTTGGAGAACGCGGGTGGGTGGAATTTTGTGGATGCACGCAGATTCAAGAACTTTCCACCACAGAAATGTGAGGAAAATGTGGGTTTTTTGTACAAACGTTTAGGTTTGCAAGGGATTGTGGGTAACAGAACCTGGTGAGAGCCAGTCAAGTCACCCCATCCTGGATTCACCTGGGTGTCTAGTTTTAAAAAATGTACAGGTTTGCTAGTTTTCCCTATGTTTCGGCTGCGCTAGGACCCAAAATCCACAGGTAGACATATTGCTAAGAACAACTCTGTGCCTAGTCGGCTTTCTGCTGCCATGGGGAGGATATCGGGGGGGGTTGCCCCGATATGCCTCCAAGGGGGGCAGAAACATTGTGTTTTTGTTGGGGGGTAGAGGTATTGGTATGCCCATTCTAGGCAGCCCCCACCCAAAGCATAAAAAAGTCAGTGTAATTGTTGGTGTCTAGTGGGCTTTTTGCCCCCGGGGTGCAGATTGGGGGTTACTGCCCCCATCTTCCCCCCGGGGGGCAGATAGGCTGTAATTGTTGCTGATGGGGGTGGGAGCATTGACATGCCCATTTTGGGCAGCCCCCACCCTAATTAAAATGCGCCCAAAAAAATCCCTGGCATCTAATGGGCTTTTTACCCCCCGGGGGCAGATTGGGGGCTACTGCCCCATCTGCCCTCCAGAGGGGGCAAGAAGGCTGTCATTTTTGTGGGAAGGGAATGGGGCATGGGCATTCCCGTTTTGGGCAGCCCCCACCCTAATTCAAATTTGCCCCCAAAAAAATCCCTGGCGACTAGTGGGCTTTTTGCCCCCCTTGTGTACAGATTGGGGGATAATTCTCCCATCTTCCCCCTAGGGGTGGCAGAAAGCCTACTAGATGCCAGGGATTTTTTTTGGCACATTTTAATGCCAATGCCCCACCCTAATTAAATCTGCCCCAAAAAAATTCCTGTGCCTAGTGGACTTTTCCCGCCCCCGGGGGGGGGGGCAGATTGGGGCTACTGCCCCGTGTGCCCCCCGGGGGGGACAGGAAGGCTGTAATTTTTGCGGGGGTAGGGGCATGGTCATGCCCGATTTGGGAGCCCCACCCTGAGTCATATTTGCCCCCAAAAAATCCCTGGCATCTAGTGGGTTTTTTGCCACCCGGTGGGGCAGATTGGGGGCTAATGCCCCCATACACACCCCCAGGGGGGGGCAGAAAGTCCACTAGACCCCAGGGAGTTTTTTGGGCAAATTTTAATTAGAGTGGGAGCGGCCCAAAATGGACATGCCAATGCCTCACCCTAATTAAAATTTGCCAAAAAAAAACCCTGGCGTCTAGTGGGCTTTTGCCCCCCGTTGGGCAGATTGGGAGCTACTGCCCCCCAGGGGTGGCAAGAAGGCGGTTATTTTTGCGGGGGAGGTGGTGGGGGCATGGGCATGCCCGTTTTAGGAGCCCCCACCATTCAAATTTGCCCCCAAAAAATCCCTGGTGTCTAGTGGGCTTTTTGCTCCCCCAGAGGGCAGATTGGGGGCTACTGCAAAAAGACTAACATTTCTCTGGGGGGACATTGCCATGCCCTTTTTGGGCAGTCCCCACCCCAACATCTATAAAAAAAAAGAATCCCTGGTTTCTATCGGGCTTTCTGCCCCCCGGGAGCAGATTGGGGACTACTGCCCCATCTGTCCCCTGGGGGAACAGAAAGACTGACATTTGTCTGGGGGGAGTGGGGGCATTGCATGCCCTTTTTTGGGTTGCCCCCATCCCAACGTCAATAAAAAATCCCTGATTTCTAGTGGGCTTTCTGCCCTCCCGGGGGAGGGGGGCTTTGGCATGCCCATATTGGGCAGCCCCCATCCCATTTTACAGTAAAATAAAACCCTGGCCTCTAGTGGGCTACCTTCCTCCCCAGGGGGGCAGATTGGGGGCTACTGCCCCATCTGTCCACCGGGAGGGCAGAAAGATTAATTTGGCCCAAAAAAATGGAGGAAGCAAAGGCCCTTGCCAAAGGGGCCACTCCCCACTCCCTGGTGCTACTGGATGGATCCCTGCTTGTGGATCACCCTCCTGGGGTGATCCCCAAGCAGGGATCCACTAGGGAAGGGTACCGTTGGAAAGGGGAGATTCTCTCATTTCCAACAATACCTCTCCCAAGTGTTTTAGTGCTCGGGGTGGAGATAGCCCCACCAGCACTGAAACACTGAAACTGAAACTAAGTTTCAGTTTCGTTATTGTTTCAATGACGATTGCGCGCCATGCGAGCGATTGTCATTGCAACGAAAACTAGAAATAGGCCTGGGAGGATGGGGGAGCTCTTCCCCACCTCCCCAGGCAAAAAAAAAGGGAAATCCCTCTGCTGCCAGCAGCAGAGAGATTCTCTAAGCATATGCTCATGACGGAATGGTTCGGTCATGAGCACAGCAGCACTTGTGCTCATGACGTAACCATTCCATCATGAGCACTGAAAGGTTTAATGTATTTTGAATTAATAAACTACTGTTGTTCTGCTCATTTCTAAATTAGACAAACAGTGCCACCATGTTTCAGACTGTCATAGGAGCTGGTGTTGACAAATAGGTACCAGTGCTGAACACCGGAAACCACTGGCTCAAATTAAGCACTGTGTGAGGCTGCAAAATTTCCAAAATCTCCTGTGGATTAATTCTTACCATGGAAGTAGACTTTCAACTCTTTAGAAATTCACAAGGAATCCCAGGAGACTTTTGTAAATCTAACACAGCAAAATGTAGTCTTGGGCTAAATATACTCACTCAACTTTACTACTGGATGAAAAGAAGCTCAAGAAAGTTATATACATATGTATGTTTATGGCATTTTTATAGTGCGAAGTTATATGGAAATGCGCTTTACACGTAATGATCTAATTTTCTCCATGGAAAATATATTTTTCCCTTGTAGCATTCCCTTTTTCTACACTCCTGTAAAATATGCAGTGTTAGTTTTCCTTTTGCCTTTTTACGCTTGTACCTTTGTGAATTTGGCCCGAAGTCATTTAAAGTTGAAATGTGATTCCTTTAATAAAGATGACACAGTGCAGGCAAGTCAATTCCAAATGTAGCTCTTCCCAGAGTGGAATGGCTTTCTAAATCTTTGCATTAAATCTTCATCCTACTGTACATTTTCACCTCTTGTTGCTACAAAGGGCTTCACTTACTATTAATGTGGTCACAAAAACAGTCACAATTTACATACCTTTGAATTTGAGGTTCTTAGTGACCATCGAGGAAGTCTGAGCGAGAAAACAAAGGCATGCATCTTAGTGAAAATCTTTCGTCTCATAAGGTTCCTGTTCCCTCATAAAATGCACCATTTACCATCATTCTGTTGTAGAAGGGGAAGGAACTTGTGGCGGGAACATGTACAGCTCAATATGTCTCCTGGAAGGCAGGGGACATTAAGGGTTAGCTGCCTTACTCTATAGTAAGTTATGCTACTTTATCTTATTCCATCGTGCTTATTTTTACATTTCAGCACATTAAACTGTGACAAAGGTTCCTTTCTCTCCGGTGTTGTAAAGTCTGAGGTCATGCCATGCTCCTCAGACATGGTTTCATGTAACATGAGGTTTTACCAACTAATGTTTTCAGAGAGGACTGAAAAGCGGATCCTGTAATTAATTTAAGCAATTGAAATATAGAATTTCAACTGCTGATCTGACTGGAAGAACACAAATTATTGAAAACAAGCAATGCCACAAACTTAAAATGCTACACTAAACGCAAGTCTACTCTTAAGAACCCAAGTTGCACCTAAATGTACTTTAATCAAAGACTTTGTCAGTTAAAATACTGTTATGATTATAACTTGTACAAAGCAAAGAAAAATCTATGTGAATTAAAATTGTAAGGAGAGGCATTGCACAAAATGTGGCGCCCTTTCCTTTACTAATAGCATATTTATTTGTCCAGTGGCTGCCGAGATTCAAAGTGGACTTTACAATTGCCACACTTTATAAATACTCTGCTGTGACTTGCTCCTGGAATGCTTCTGATTTAACTTTTGAGTTTATGGAGTAAACCAAGAGCAGTTCTGGCTTACTCCTGGAATTCAGGAGTAAGGAAAAAGTTGGCCCATATTGCTGGCATCGTTGCTAGATTCTTTTTTCTCATTCAGAAAAAATATTTCAAGCCATCTCTTGCAAGACAAAATATGTCTAGATAGTCCCATATTTTCCCCCTCAAAGTTAATTCCCAGCGGCCGTATCTTGAAAGTGTGCGCTCACAATGTGCAGAGCGGTGCGCATTTTGTAAGACACATAGGCCCAGATTTACAAAACTGTCACGTAACGCAGTGCGCCTCAAAACTGCCACCCCACCGCCAGGGATCTCTGATTCCTGGCAGTTGTGACAGTGCAATTGCAGTCTGACCACCCAACTTGCAATGCGACAGTCAGACTTCCGGTGCAGCAGTGACTGGACCTCCACCTCTGCGCCCGCTGGCCTCACAATCAGGCCCTTAGTGTTAAATGGGAGGATTCCCCCATGCAGCCTTTAATAAAAGTTCTACCATGGAAGGTCACTTATTAGATAAAATATATATGAACGCGGAAGCAGCACTAGTAAGGAAGACAGGCACTGGGAATTAACTCCTGTGGAAAGGCATACATTGGAACTGCACTTTTGAACTGGGGTAAGTAGTTACAATTTGTTCGGATCTGGATTTCTTCTTCACACGGTCAGTGCAGGATAAAGATTTATACCTCTGGGCATCCGAACATACGATACTGGCCCCAACAGCTTAGGCTTGCAGCGATGTGTGTGAATCCTGCAGGTGGCATTTTGAAATCCCCGAATCTGTGATACACACCAGTATAGTTTGCTGGATTCTCCACTAGCTCCATAGACCTGACAATCTGTACATGTCCGCATAATAGGAAGCATAACTCAATTGGCTCAGGGCCTCTTCCAGACATCTCTGTGCATTTTATAGGCTATCAGTTGAAACATTTGCAGAGCATTGTGGGAAGCACTGTGTAAATCTGTTTGCTGTAATCTTAGCTAGCACTCAACTTCATACCAAGCAGCACTTTATTATGGTGGGCATGACTGCTTTGTGTGGGACAGCACAGACATAGTGGTGGACTGTGGGTCATTTCGTGCAGCACTGTATCACTTTGGAAAGCCTGATAGCATAATGGTACTCACGTGTCACACTGTTTCTCAGTGGTGTGACAACATAGGGCAGGGCAGACATACAGGGCGGGGCAGACATCTAAGTATGCCCTGGTATGCTAAACAGCTCTATATCACATCGGGCATTACTGCATAACAATGTGCCATACTGGATAATAAAGTCTCAACGGGCAGAGCTGTGTCACAGTAGGAAGCAACTTCACACAAGGAATCACTATCTCATACATGGCATAGCTGTGTGAAAGTAGGAAGCACCATCACAAAGGGCAGCAATGTCTCGAGCAAATCTGTGTCACAGTAGGAAACAACCTCACACAAGGAAGTACTGTATTGTGCAGGGCCAAGCTGTGTCACAGTAGGAATCAACATCACAAAGGGCAGCACTGTCTCGAGCAGAGCTGTGTCACAGTAGAAAACAACATCACACAGGGCAGCACTGTCTCGAGCAGAGCTGTGTCACAGTAGAAAACAACATCACACAGGGCAGCACTGTCTCGAGCAGAGCTGTGTCACAGTAGAAAACAACATCACACAGGGCAGCACTGTCTCGAGCAGAGCTGTGTCACAGTAGAAAACAACATCACACAGGGCAGCACTGTCTCGAGCAGAGCTGTGTCACAGTAGGAAACAACATCACACAGGGCAGCACTGTCTCGAGCAAATCTGTGTCACAGTAGGAAACAACCTCACACAAGGAAGTACTGTATTGTGCAGGGCCAAGCTGTGTCACAGTAGGAATCAACATCACACAGGGCAGCACTGTCTCAAGCAGAGCTGTCACAAAAGGAAGCAACATCACACAAGGAAGCACTGTCTAGTGCAGAGCTGTGTCACAGTAGGAAGCACCATCACACAGGGCAGCACTGTCTCAAGCAGAGCTGTCACAAAAGGAAGCAACATCACACAAGGAAGCACTGTCTAGTGCAGAGCTGTGTCACAGTAGGAAGCAATATCGCACAGGGCAGCACTATCTCATGCAGGGCTGTGTCACAGTAGAAGGCAACATCACACAAGGAAGCACTGTCTAGTGCAGAGCTGTGTCACAGTCGGAAGCAATATCAAACAAGGTGCACTGTCTCGTGTAGGGCAGAGCTGTGTCACAGTAGGAAGCAATATCGCACAGGGCAGCACTATCTCATGCAGGGCTGTGTCACAGTAGAAGGCAACATCACACAGGGCAGCACTGTCTCGAGCAGAGCTGTGTCACAGTAGAAGGCAACATCACACAGGGCAGCACTGTCTCGTGCAGAGCTGTGTCACAGTAGGAAGCAATATCATAATAAGAAGCAATGTCTTGTGCAGAGCTGTGTCACAGTAGGAAGCAATATCATAATAGGAAGCACTGTCTTGTGCAGAGCTGTGTCACTGTAGGAAGCAATATCATAATAGGAAGCACTGTCTTGTGCAGAGCTGTGTCACAGTAGGAAGCAATATCATAATAGGAAGCACTGTCTTGTGCAGAGCTGTGCCACAGTAGGAAGCATCACACAAGGAAGCACTGTCTCGAACAGAGCTGTGTCATAGTAGGAAGCAATATGCAAAAGAAACAATTGATGGACAGAATGCTGGACAATGCAAACATTCACCCCCAGTCACAAGGATCTGGTTTTAATCCATCATTCTTTTGCTCTCCACACCACCCTAGTTTGAACCCAACCATATGCAAATCAGTTTTCACTCTGTTCCTTATGGTAACAGCCTAGCCCGAACTGCCAAGCCAGGTCCTCCCTGGACCGGGAACAAGCAACCTGGGACTGGTTTCAAGGCATCACCCTTCATCAGCCAGCCTAGCTTCAATCCAGTGGTGTAGTGAGTATGGGACCCACGTCTAGGCATACCCTTCCCACTTAGGGCGAGATATGCAAATAAAACAATTGATGGACGGAATGCTGGGCAATGCAAACATTCACCCCAGTCACAAGGATCTGGGTTTAATGCATCATTATTTTGCTCACCACACCACCCCAGTTTGGACCCAGCCATATGCAAATCAGTCTTGACCCTGTTCCTTGTGGGAACAGTCGAGCCCGGACTACCAAGCCAGGTCCTCCCTGGACTGGAAACAAGCATACTGGGACCGGTTTCAGGGCATCACCCTTCATCAGACAGGCTAGCTTGAATCCAGTGGTGTCGTGAGCATGGGACCCACGTCTGGGCATACCCTTCCCACTTAGGGTGACAGATGCAAAAGAAACAGTTGATGGAGGGAATGCTGGACAATGCAAACATTCAACCCAGTCACAAGTATCTGGGTTTAATCCATCATTCTTTTGCTCACCACTCCACACCTGTTTGGACCCAGCCATATGCAAATCAGTATTGACCCTGTTCCTTATGGGAACAGTCTAGCCCGAACTGCAAAGCCAGGTCCTCCCTGGACCAGAAACAAGCATCCTGGGACCGGTTTCAGCGCATCACCCTTTATCAGTCAGGTTAGCTTGAATCCAGTGGTGTAGTGAGCACGGAACCCGCGTGTAGGCATACCCTTCCCACTTAGGGCGACATATGCACAAGAAACAATTGATGGACGGAATGCTGGACAATGCAAACACTGACCCCCCCAAAGAGGACCTGGCCTTGCAGTTCAGTCTGGACTGTTCCCATGGGGCACAGGGTCAAGACTGATTTGCATATGGCTGGGTCCAAATTGGGGTGGCGTTGTTGGCAAAAGACCGATGGATTTAACCCAGATCTTTTGACTGGGGAAGAATCTTTGCATTGCCAGAATTACATCCATCATTTGTTTGCTGTAACACTTTTCACACTAAGTGTGATGGGTATGCCCATTCGTGGGTCTCTTGCTCACTGTGCCACTGGAGTCAAGCTAGCCTGGCTGAAGAAGGGTGACATACCCTGAAACCGGTCCCAAGATGCTTGTTTCTGGTCCATGGAGGACCTCGCCTGGTAGTTCGGTCTGGACTGCTCCCATCGGGCACAGGGTCAAGACTGATTTACAAATGGCTGGGTCCAAACTTTGGTGGCGTAGTGGGCAAAAGAATGATGGATTTAACCCAGTTCTTTTGACTGGGGAAGAATGTTTGCATTGTCAGCATTCTGTCCATCATTTGTTTCCTGAAACGCTTTTCACCCTAAGTGGGATGGGTATGCCCAGACGTGGGCCTCTTGGTCACTGTGCCACTGGAGTCAAGCTAGCCTGGCTGAAGAAGGGTGACATACCTTGAAACTGGTCCCAGGATGCTTGTTTCCGGTCTGTGGAGGAACTAGCCTGATAGTTCGGTCTGGACTGTTCCCATGGGGCACAAGGTAAAGACTGATTTGCAAATGGCTGGTTACAAACTTTGGTGGCATAGTGGGCAAAGGAACGATGGATTTAACCCAGTTCTTTTGACTGGGGAGAATGTTTACATTGTCAGCATTCCATCCATCATTTGTTTGCTGTAACGCTTTTCGCCCTAAGTGGGATGGGAATGCCCAGACTTGGGTCCCTTGCTCACTGTGCCACTGGATTCAACCTAGCCTGGCTTAAGATGGGTGACATGCCCTGAAACCGGTCCCAGGATGCTTTTTTTCCGGTCCAGGGAGGACCTAGCCTTGCAGTTCGGCCTGGACTATTCCCATGGGGCACAGGGTCAAGACTGATTTGCATATGGCTGGGTCCAAACTGGGGTGGCATTGTGGGCAAAAGAACAATGGATTTAACCTAGATCTTTTGACTGGGGAGAATGTTTGCATTGTCAGCATTCCGTCCTTTATTTGTTTGCTGTAACACTTTTTGCCCTAAGTGGGATGGGAATGCCCAGATGTGGGTCCCTTGCTCACTGTGTCACTGGATTCAAACTATCCTGGCTGAAGAAGGATGACATACCCTGAAACCGGTCCCGGGATGCTTGTTTCAGGTCCAGGGAGAATCTGGCCTGGCAGTTCGGTCTGGACTGCTCCCATGAGATACAGGTTCAAGACTGATTTGCGTAGGGCTGGGTCCAAACTGGAGTGGTGTAGTGGGCAAAAGAACAATGGATTTAACCCAGATCTTTTGACTGGGGGAGAATGTTTGCATTGTCAGCATTCCGTCCATCATTTGTGCACTGTAACACAGTAGGAAGCAATATCACACAAGGAAGCACTGTCTTGTGCAGAGCTGTCACAGTAGGAAGCAATATAGTAGGAAGCACTGTCTCGTGCAGGGCTGTGTCACAGTAGGTAGTTATATCTTAATAGGAAGCACTGTCTCGAGCAGAGGGGTATCACAGTAGGAAGCAACATCACACAAGGAAGCACTGTCTTGTGCAGGGTAGAGCTGTGTCACAGTAGGAAGCAACATCACACCATGAAGCACTGTCTCGTTCAGAGCTGTGTCACACTAGGAAGCAACATCACACAAGGAAGCACTGTCTCCCGTGCAGAGCTGTGTCACAGTAGGAAGCAATATCAAACAAGGAAGCCCTGTCTTGTGTAGGGCAGAGCTGTGTCACAGTAGGAAGCAATATCATAATAGGAAGCAGTGTCTCGTGCAGAGCTGTGCCACAGTAGGAAGCAATATCACAATAGGAAGCTCTGTCTCAAGCAAAGCTGTGTCACAGTAGGAAGCAACATCACATAAGGAAGCACTGTCTTGTGCAGAGCTGTGTCACAGTAGGAAGCAATATTATACAAGGAAGCACTGCCTCATGCAGAGATGTGTCGAGCCCGGAATACCAAGCCAGGTCCTCCCTGGACTGGAAACAAGCATACTGGGACCGGTTTCAGGGCATCACCCTTCATCAGACAGGCTAGCTTGAATCCAGTGGTGTCGTGAGCATGGGACCCACGTCTGGGCATACCCTTCCCACTTAGGGTGACAGATGCAAAAGAAACAGTTGATGGAGGGAATGCTGGACAATGCAAACATTCAACCCAGTCACAAGTATCTGGGTTTAATCCATCATTCTTTTGCTCACCACTCCACACCTGTTTGGACCCAGCCATATGCAAATCAGTATTGACCCTGTTCCTTATGGGAACAGTCTAGCCCGAACTGCAAAGCCAGGTCCTCCCTGGACCAGAAACAAGCATCCTGGGACCGGTTTCAGCGCATCACCCTTTATCAGTCAGGTTAGCTTGAATCCAGTGGTGTAGTGAGCACGGAACCCGCGTGTAGGCATACCCTTCCCACTTAGGGCGACATATGCACAAGAAACAATTGATGGACGGAATGCTGGACAATGCAAACACTGACCCCCCCAAAGAGGACCTGGCCTTGCAGTTCAGTCTGGACTGTTCCCATGGGGCACAGGGTCAAGACTGATTTGCATATGGCTGGGTCCAAATTGGGGTGGCGTTGTTGGCAAAAGACCGATGGATTTAACCCAGATCTTTTGACTGGGGAAGAATCTTTGCATTGCCAGAATTACATCCATCATTTGTTTGCTGTAACACTTTTCACACTAAGTGTGATGGGTATGCCCATTCGTGGGTCTCTTGCTCACTGTGCCACTGGAGTCAAGCTAGCCTGGCTGAAGAAGGGTGACATACCCTGAAACCGGTCCCAAGATGCTTGTTTCTGGTCCATGGAGGACCTCGCCTGGTAGTTCGGTCTGGACTGCTCCCATGGGGCACAGGGTCAAGACTGATTTACAAATGGCTGGGTCCAAACTTTGGTGGCGTAGTGGGCAAAAGAATGATGGATTTAACCCAGTTCTTTTGACTGGGGAAGAATGTTTGCATTGTCAGCATTCTGTCCATCATTTGTTTCCTGAAACGCTTTTCGCCCTAAGTGGGATGGGTATGCCCAGACGTGGGCCTCTTGGTCACTGTGCCACTGGAGTCAAGCTAGCCTGGCTGAAGAAGGGTGACATACCTTGAAACTGGTCCCAGGATGCTTGTTTCCGGTCTGTGGAGGAACTAGCCTGATAGTTCGGTCTGGACTGTTCCCATGGGGCACAAGGTAAAGACTGATTTGCAAATGGCTGGTTACAAACTTTGGTGGCATAGTGGGCAAAGGAACGATGGATTTAACCCAGTTCTTTTGACTGGGGAGAATGTTTACATTGTCAGCATTCCATCCATCATTTGTTTGCTGTAACGCTTTTCGCCTTAAGTGGGATGGGAATGCCCAGACTTGGGTCCCTTGCTCACTGTGCCACTGGATTCAACCTAGCCTGGCTTAAGAAGGGTGACATGCCCTGAAACCGGTCCCAGGATGCTTTTTTTCCGGTCCAGGGAGGACCTAGCCTTGCAGTTCGGCCTGGACTATTCCCATGGGGCACAGGGTCAAGACTGATTTGCATATGGCTGGGTCCAAACTGGGGTGGCATTGTGGGCAAAAGAACAATGGATTTAACCTAGATCTTTTGACTGGGGAGAATGTTTGCATTGTCAGCATTCCGTCCTTTATTTGTTTGCTGTAACACTTTTTGCCCTAAGTGGGATGGGAATGCCCAGATGTGGGTCCCTTGCTCACTGTGTCACTGGATTCAAACTATCCTGGCTGAAGAAGGATGACATACCCTGAAACCGGTCCCGGGATGCTTGTTTCAGGTCCAGGGAGAATCTGGCCTGGCAGTTCGGTCTGGACTGCTCCCATGAGATACAGGTTCAAGACTGATTTGCGTAGGGCTGGGTCCAAACTGGAGTGGTGTAGTGGGCAAAAGAACAATGGATTTAACCCAGATCTTTTGACTGGGGGAGAATGTTTGCATTGTCAGCATTCCGTCCATCATTTGTGCACTGTAACACAGTAGGAAGCAATATCACACAAGGAAGCACTGTCTTGTGCAGAGCTGTCACAGTAGGAAGCAATATAGTAGGAAGCACTGTCTCGTGCAGGGCTGTGTCACAGTAGGTAGTTATATCTTAATAGGAAGCACTGTCTCGAGCAGAGGGGTATCACAGTAGGAAGCAACATCACACAAGGAAGCACTGTCTTGTGCAGGGTAGAGCTGTGTCACAGTAGGAAGCAACATCACACAATGAAGCACTGTCTCGTTCAGAGCTGTGTCACACTAGGAAGCAACATCACACAAGGAAGCACTGTCTCCCGTGCAGAGCTGTGTCACAGTAGGAAGCAATATCAAACAAGGAAGCCCTGTCTTGTGTAGGGCAGAGCTGTGTCACAGTAGGAAGCAATATCATATTAGGAAGCAGTGTCTCGTGCAGAGCTGTGCCACAGTAGGAAGCAATATCACAATAGGAAGCTCTGTCTCAAGCAAAGCTGTGTCACAGTAGGAAGCAACATCACATAAGGAAGCACTGTCTTGTGCAGAGCTGTGTCACAGTAGGAAGCAATATTATACAAGGAAGCACTGCCTCATGCAGAGATGTGTCACAGTAGGAAGCAATATCCTAATAGGAAGCACTGTCTCGAGCAGAGCTGTGTCACAGCTGGAAGCAATATCATAATAGAAAGCACTGTGTGGCAGGGTTGAAGTAATGGGTCGGAGGCCAGGTCTGCTAAGGTAAGGTTTTATTTTGCCACAAACACGTTTGTGACAACTTGTAAGTCTTCCGGAAGCAAAAGTAGTGGGATCTGTCATGCCTGGTACTCTTCGGCTTCTCCCCACGGTCCTCGGTTCCAGTTCCCTGGGTCTGGTACGCTGCTTTGATGACCCATCCGTGTTGATGGCGTGTGAAGAAATGAAGGAAAAGGAAATCAGGACGCTGTCCCTTTTTAACAGCTCTCAAAAAGAGGCCAAGGAGTGAAGGAGTACCACACACTCTTGTGCTTTTTAAACAAAATAAAATGAAGAGTAAGGCGTGATTAGTAATCGGTTGTGAGTGGAAAAGGGTATGGATACTTGGGAAGGCCCTAGAACTCCCGTTTAGGTATTCGGGCCGTCCCTCCTCCCAACCCACCCTGAGACTCTGTCTCGTACTTGTGCAAGCCACACTCCTACTGGAGCATGGCTCAGCGGCGCGTGGGGACGTTGGCCTCCTGGTTCAGCTCGGGATCCTGATGGTCTTGTCCCTCGATCAGCTCCAAGGTCTTCTCTTTCTCATCTGGTCACTCCAAATGCACCTCCTCTCGAGTCCTCCTTTTCCGCTCCGGTGTCGACGCACACCCACTTCCTTGATTCCTCATTCCTTATCGTCGTGAACGCGCTGTCGTCAGGTGGGGGTGAGATCTCGTCATCCTGGAATACCCGGCGTCGTCTTCTTCCTCCGTCAGTTTCAGCAAAGTAGAGTTTTGTGACTTCCAATCGTCCTGCTGGAAGGAGATAAGAGGGGGCGAGAGAAGCACTGCAGACCACCAGTCTATATTGGGTTCAAGTCTCTCGCATCCCGAACCCACTCCGTCACACACTGTCTCGAGTGGAGCTGTGTCACAGTAGGAAGCAATATTACAATTGAATGCTCTTTCTCGAGCAAGGCAGAGATGTGTCACAGTTGGCAGCACACAAGAAACCACTTTCTCATGCCAGGGCAAAGGTTTGTCATACTGGGTACAATGTGCTAACTAGAATGCTACTATTGCACTTGGTAGTTCCACGTCATATTGAAAAACACCTCTGTTTGGCAATGCTGTGTCATACAGGTTACAATTCTGCCAAATTCGCCAGCTCTTTCACATTTTAAGACTCAGACCAGCATAAAAATAGCATTTCTCATTGAATTGTATTTTGTGGCATCCCAATTCTTTTCTGCTATTTACTGGTGGGAAAATTGTGTAATAACCGCACAAAGTAATAAAAGCACGCAGTTTGCATCTTCTGAAACATTTTTCAACAAATCCCCCAATCGTTGCATCGACGGAGCTGACGATAGGAAGGGGATCGCCATCCGACGTGCCATTGATCCGCCATCTTGGAACCAGGACCGGGCCTAACGGAGCCTGAGCTCGCCCAGGGCGGGTGACCGAAGAAGCTGCTTTTTGGCCCCAGTGCTCTTCAGTGGTGAGTGGTGCTGCCGTGCGACTGGCGGTGCACGAGGCTGATAAGCGAAGGGATCCCAGTTGTGGGGAGCGTAATCATTACCCTACAACACGACACCCAGGTCTTGGCGCGAACCCCCTCCAGAGTTCACTGCTCCCCTTGAAGAGGTGACTCCTGCTGCACCTGCACGCCCTGATTGTATGTCTGATCACCTCCCTGCGCTGCCTCTGAGTGGGACTTGCCTGCAGCTGCTTTCTGCAGTCCTACAGGACCTAGCTGCACTGGATTCCAGAGTGGAGGACTAGGTGGATGCGGGCCTGTTTGGTGGAGGCCTCCTTACTGACGAATCGCCTAGGCCCTCTTAGACCTGCTGGCTGGGGGCGCGGAGGCAGATGCCTGGCATTGCTGCGGACTTCCTGGGCCTCTGCCCTCCTGTGGTGGCCTGGAAGTACCTATGTTATGTCGGCCCTGAATTGGGAACAGCAGCACTTTGAGGCATTTCGGAAGGGCGGGCTGGGCCTTGCATTCCCTATGGCGACTCTCCTGGACTCTACGGCCTGGCCCTGTATCCTGGACCTGACAACTCTGCGCTAGGCCCCTGTCCCCGGGGGCTGCGCCTGCTACACAAACAGGGACTGCTTGGAACTCTGCGGCCCAACCATCACGACTCACCCAGGGGCACCACAACATGTCCTACTTTGCCCCATGGCTTACTAATTGTGGATGTTACGGTGCTAACCTCCAAAGACACCTCTGTGGCAGCGATGTGGGGTAAGGCGGGCCCATCTGCCCCCGTTGAAGTGGCTCGCAGGCTGGAGGGGACTTTCCCGCCAGTTACGCAAGCATTCATGGCTTCCTTCATGTCTGAGTTGAAAACTGAAATCGGCTCTCTATGCACCGAGGTACACTCCTGTGTCCGGGAGCTCAGGAAGGAAGTTACGGACCTAGGCGAACGAATGGACGGACAGGAGAAGACGGTTGACGCCCGCACGGAGGATCAGGAGCAACTCTAGCAGAGCCTGGCTGCCATGGAAGACCAACACATAGAATTGCAAATGAAACAGGAGGATCTGGAAAATCGAAGTCTCCGGAACAACCTCCCCATCCGGTGGGTTCCTCTTGGGTCGGAAAGGAAAGACATAATGACTTATGTGGCACAGCTACACCACGAGCTCTGGGGAGATGACGACGCTTCCCCGCCGCCTTTGGGCCGGGCTCAACGGGTTGGCGGGCCCGCGGGCAGGCCAGGCTTCCTTCCGGCCATTTTAACCAGGGTCCACTTCTTCACAGAAAAAGAAGCCATTCTTCGGGCAGCAAGAGCCAAGCAGGACCTCACATATGATGGGAACAAGATTCAGATATTCCAGGAACTAGCACCCAATACACTGTGATGCCGCCGCGACTTTAAACCAGTAACAGACAAACTGCGGAGCCTGGACATCTCCTATCAGTGGGGCCACCCATTCGCTCTTATTTTTCCATGGGAGTCCAAATGCAAAGTGATACGGTCCTACCAAGAAGCGACTCAACTACTCCAGCTTCCCACCTCATGGCCTACCAGCCCCACCCATCTGCCACCTCCCACACGGGTGCCAGCCAAGCCGTCTTGGTCCACCGTACGTCGGCGCATACGCTCACCACCCCTTGATGAGCAAACATCTTCGCAGGCTAAAAAGGACATTATCGAACACATTAGGTCCTTGGAGGGGGACAAGTCAGAGACAGGCCCGGATTCTCCAGTCCCTTGATGAACAGCTCATGTGCCCGTAATGAACTCTGAGACTTGCCTTGGGGAACATGACTCTTCCCTGGTCAAATTTAATGTTGGCCGCTAAGTTCTATATACCTCCCCAGCTCCCCTCTCGCAGTGTAGCTGGTGCGGGAGCACTCCACCTGGATGACCTCGAGTGCAGCAGACGACCTAACCCAATCTGTTCCTGAGAGAGTGACTTCTCTGGGTCCATCCAAACCTTAGGGTGCAGGCTGGCCCGCGGCTGGAACAGAACGATGTGGCCTGGTTGGCCAATGTTGGTTATCTACTTTTCTCTCTTCTATCCTCCTACTTGCCTGAATGTGAAAAGCAGCGAGTCTTCTAAGACCCCCAATGCTGCCAGGTGCAGGGTTCACCTCTAATTCACCTTGGGTCCGTTACCAAAATAATGAGGCAAGCGCTGGCAACTGGAAGACAAGAAAAAGGTTTATTTCTCATGAGGAGACCACGTCAACTGCAGACACTGGGATGTCTGAGGGAGGTGTTCTGCCGATAACTTCTTTGGCTCTTCCTTTTATACAGGTTTGACACAATGAATTTGTTTCATCAACATGGTTACACAAGCTTGGAATCCCCACCTCGGGCAGGTTGTCACACAAGCACAACAGTAATTCTCCTCCCACCCAGGTCAAACAGACAATCTTATCTTGCAGCTGGACCTTGCTTCAGGGTCTAAAACATGTGAGACCGGCCAGATCTAAGAGTCCGTTCTGCTGATAACAACAGGTCCCATTGTTGGTGAAAACAAGTCTTGCTGTTGGTAGTGCAATAAACCATGTTTGTGTGACCAGGTGCAGGGAGGGATAGAATGGCCAAGGGCTTGCCTGTAAACAGAGATGAGAGGAAGAACGAGTTTTATGGCAGCAAGTGGTGCTGAGGATTGCTGTGGCAATATAGTTCATAGCCCCCAGCACACATACCAAGTCAGTCAGAGGGTCAGAGAGATGCTAGTAAGGGGCAGGGTAAAACAAAGGTGACCAACAGAATACAAAATGGCTGCGGTGGGTCAGATTGACTGCAGCTTATGTGCACGTAGGAACTTCCACCAGACAAGAAGGCACAGGTAATGTTCATGATTGTTGTTTTACTTTTAACATGAATCTTCTCTTCTCCTTTTTTCTGTCTACTGGGTATGGCGGGCGGGAGACTAAAAGGCTAAGGTACACCCCTGTACATGGGGAGGATCTGCCCCCGAACCCCCCTTCCCTTATCCTGACATGCTTTCCATGGTGGCATGATGGGCTAACTTGGGATCCGATATACTTATGGCTCTCCCCGACCCTTTAAATGTATTACCCCTTAATGTCAAGGGGCTTAACTCTCCCAACAAGCGACAGCAATTGTGGCGCCACCTACTTCAACACAGTCCAGACATTATCTTTCTTCAAGAAACCCATCTGTTGAAGGTAGATATCCCTTGCATGGCGCACTCTAAATATCCCCTCCAATACTGAGCCACAGCAGATACCAAAACAGCTGGGGTGGCTATTCTATGCAGAAATGGTATCAGGCAGGGGGAACCAAATGTTTTTCGTAGCCCAGATGGGCGTTTTATCAGAGCTGGGGAGGAGATTAGGAAATGCCTATTCACACTGTGTAATGTCTACGTGCCGAACCAGATGCAGGACTCCTTCCTCCGAATGCTCCTACGGGAACATGTGCTACAGGGCGACCCCTTCTTGATTTTGGGGGAAGATTTTAACCTGGTGTGGGATCCTACGCTGGACTGTAGTGAAGCCTCCTCGAATGGGTCGGGTGCCATGTCCTCCGCACCCCGGAAACAGATAACAGACCTTGGCTTGATAGATTCATGGAGATACTGTAGTGTAGTTCCTATTATCCCAATAGGCTCTGCGCATTGGAATAATATCTTCAATAGTATAGACGTAGGACAGAGGTTAACTAGGTCTTCTACTGTCGATATTAGACTTAAAGTTTAATGTTTGCCAGCTAGCTCAGAGTTCACTAGAAACTTTCTCGAATAGACAAGGAGGAGTTTAACCTCCCTGGATAGACAAGAAGGGATTTAGTTTCTGACAACCATAGAACATGACAACTTTGCTCTCCCCTAATCAAGAGTGTATCTCTAGAGTCGTGTGAAAACAAAAGACAACTTATTTTACTCAGTCAGTTCAGTGCATTCTTAGTTTCACCAGATTGTAGAGAAAAGGAAGAGACGGGCGTGTTCAATAAAAAGATGTTATTTATTGATCAGTCTCTTTTCTCATACAAGAGAAATGAATCGCTATTATTGCAATACTTATAGTTAAGTAAAGTGCATACAGTAATAACAGAATTATAAAATAATACTGTAAAAGCATTGATATGGTTTCTTAGCCATATGATACTTAAAATGGATAAAATAGATACATACATATATACATTGACTAATCGTACTCAACTGGTGCTTCTAACTACGCCTACCCCAATGTACCTGACCTAAGCCTAATACGTGGGCGGGAGTAGATAAGTAGCAGTTTAAGTTAAGTTTGTTTTGCCAAGGGTCTGCTTCAAGAATTCTCTACAAAGGGTTATTCAGTTCAGTACCTGGGATTTAGAAGGCTGGAGGGTTGGTATCTCTATCTCAGGGCTTGATATTCCAGCTGCCTGCGAGGGCGGCTTGGAAGCGCCGGAGCTGGATTTCTCGGCAGGAGAAAAGGCAGCGTCTCTCTCTCAGCGCGTCAGGAAGGAGGGGCAGCGTCTGTGGGCTTCGCTGTCAGCTGGGCTCCTCGGCAAGTCTCGCTGCTCCAATCTTGTCACCACCTCGTGTGTTTGCTTAAGGCAATGTCGGTATTATTTATACCTGAAAGGTGCCGAGATTGACGTAAGGATGGACATAAATACGTCAATAAGGATGTCATACGAACTGATCGTTCGCACATTCTTTACTGAAGTTCTCGGTTAAATCAAAACAATGGCTGTGGGGATTTCCCAGGTCGTGGTAGGTTTGATTTGTTTTGAGAACACCGTATGCCTATTAGGGGGCTGGAGAAATAGTGCTTGCCTAATGAGATGGCATGCGCTATGACCTAATCAGATAACGGGCTTCTGTGCCGTTGTTTGGCTAATCAGATAACAGGTTTCTGTGCAGTTGAATGGCTGCTAGTTAATTATTAACCAGACAAGGGTCAGAAATAGGGGGATCGATACAGTACCCATAGTAAATACATCACACCCACTCCACGTAATCTATGTCCATATTTACAAATCTAGGCATAGTAAACAAAACTAGTAGTGCATGTGTATACCGAACCACCCCAAAATACAATCAAATGCATTTTGAAAATTGGAAATGCGAAATACACGAAAAGATGAGTATAGTTACTATATGCACTTCAAGCAGTATAACAATGCTAAATCTAAACGCATATTTTGAAATCAGTATGAACGAAATGCGGAAATTACACATGAAATGGCTCTTAATACAGAAGAAAAAATTCGAGACCATCTCATCACAAAATCATAATACTTGCGAACATGCTAGAGGGTAGCTAATGTCTCTAGAGTAGCTAAAAATAGAAATTTTGTTCTCTAAGAATAGTTTTACTTTAAGCAGAAGATAAGTGTCCCAAAAAATCGTAAATAATTTTGGAAATGGAAGGGGAAAAAAAAATGTCTCGCTCTCCGTAAAAACTGGTGAGAAAATGTCTTATTGCTTTATTTTCAAAGTTGAAGGCCAAATTCAGGGTGTATGGAACGCCGTGTGCTAGTTTGTTCAAAGTCTTTCATTCTGCTCTGGTGAAAACATCATATTGTTGAGACTTTCGAAAAAACTGTCAACTGCTTCTTGCGAAAGTTCCACTAACTCGGAAAAATTTTGTAACATGCATTCATGAGCATGATTGCCTTCATTGATGTTTCGATCAGCATAGCTGACAGAAGGTCGTACCTGATCGATGCTGCTTTCATCTTGTACTTCACAACTCTTCAATCGTAGTGGTGAAGTCTCCACGAATGCCGTCATCAGGATTGGTAGCCGCTGGGGACAGCACAATGCATGAGCCGTTACCGGACCCAACAAAGTCTCTGCGTCCATTGGCACATCCGATTGTAGTGTCAGACAGGTGTCCAACACGCATTCTTCACCGCATAGCAAGCACCTTAATACAGGCATAACACAACTTTGCCACATCGGTCTAAATGAAAGAAACCAAGTCATGTTTAAATCTCGTAGCCGTGCTAGTCCAAGGACTTTAGTTATGCGGTCCCGGTAGCCAATAGCTCGGATTGTTTCTTCCATTATCGCTGGTGTCTTGTCTGTGACGTGGTTTGCCATAGCGAAGTAACAGGATCAAAAATAGGATGCCTGCCACTAGTCCCAAAAGGAGAGGAAGTCCGCCAAAGATGGAATGGACAAAATCAGGAAAAATACCCAGGATGGCTTTGAATGGGGTTAAAGCTCCCGAAAACACTGTCTTAAATACACTCGCGATTCCACTTGTATCAGAAATATTTAAGATTTCGCTCAGTATTTCTGCGAAATGTATGGGGGAATTGGTTGATAACAGTGAATGAATCTCAGCAGTTGTCCTTGCAACTTGGAGATCATACGTTTCTTTTGATGACGTTAACTGGGTTGGCGTCTGTAGGAGCACAGTCTTCATTCTGCTTAAAGTATCAATTCGAATAGAAGAAATTTTCAAACTGGGCCATAACCTTGCCTCCCTGTCTCGAGCATCGTTTGGGAACAATACTCGTTCACAGCACATGACCTTCGTAGTCACGGTTATGAGATAAGGTTTTCGGGGCAGCAGACTGCAACATCTGCGATCTACAATTAGAATGTAACTCCCGTTCGAGAGTCTCCTAAAGAATGGTTCTATTTGTGTTGCAGGTGTGCCTAGCTGGTGACATGAAAGGTTATTTGAAGTCCCTTCACATGCTCCATGCAAACTAATACCCTGACACAGAAGTGTACCGCTTAGTGACCTTTCACAATTATTGCCACTAAGGAACACACTTTGTCCTTTATTACTAACACATGCGTGTGTATAGGGCAAGTTCTATGTTGACTTAATGTATCCTTTACCCAACCTTTCATACTGGCCTGCCTGTATATATTTTTGGCAGTATTGAAACTGGAAAGTTGTTATCGGAATATTTATTATCCAATGTATTATCCATTCAATGACAGGTCGTTCTGACATTGTCAATGGTAATCTCTCAAGTTTTTCAATGCTCAGAATTGTATAGTCAGCACCCTTCTGTGCCAAACTGATCTGTTTATGAGTAAGGTTAAAGATATTAAATAGTTACGTTGTGTTGATTAAACGCCAAGGCACATAGCCTGAACGCTGATTTTGTAACGTCCAGCCAAGTTGTACAATAGAACGCAATTGGGACTGACCGTGTTGTAACATCAGTAAGTCTTGCGATATTATATTGATTGCTGAAGACACAATACTGTCCAGTGAATATATTCTGGAGGACAGAGTCATTAACCCATTGTCCACAACAGAAAGTGATTTTTCCAAATTAATACAGTCAATTTCCCGTATTTTTTCTGCTGTCTCAATTTGAGTTACTTTCCAGGCTTCATTGTAAGCTGCATATATAGAGGCCGCTATGAAACGTTTTTGATGCTGTTTGCGTGGTCCCATAATGGAATCACGCAAGTCAGCACCCTCTTGAAGTAAAGTTAGGTGTTGCTTAATTTCTGCCAGTGTGGATGTTTGTAGCCATTGAAGGCAGAGCTTGCCCACACTGTAAGTAGTTACTATCCCTGGATGTTGTCTTTGGGAATATCTAGGGTCTGGCCTGGTCAATTTGAACCCCTGTATTTTGTTCAGGAATCTGTCTTGACAGTTATTTGTATCAGTGGGCCAGATCAACCATTGTTTCCAATCAGGATGTGTTCTGTTTTGGTTTAAAATATGGTTCACGTCTATCTCAACATCTATAGAGCTATTACTGTTCGTTGTTGGCTTTGGAATAGACGGTTTGTTCAAGTCTTTGATTTTGGCTAAGCCAAGACAGGTAGTTTGTTGAATAGTGTCATTCAAAAATATAATTTGTTCTGGGATCATGCAGGCTCTGAACAATGATTCTATACCTTGTACTTGCCAATCTTTTGTACCCCAAACAGTTTTTGTTTCAATGTTATTGTTCCAGAAATCAAAACCAAATGTATTCATTTGCTCAAAAAATGAATCTGAATATATCAATTTCGTGTTTGTAAGCATGGTCTTCATACCTGTCTTATTTGACAATTTGAAATAAAATGTTTCTGCATTAGTTGTGTTAAACCCTGAGAAATATGAATATTTATCATAAAATGTTTTAGAACTACCCTTTGGTGGAGTAGCACAATGTTCCCATTGGTTATAATTTAAAACATTTCTAGGTTGTGCAGATTTATGGAGATAATGGTTACCATAGTGGTTGTAGCAGAACATTTGATCATAATTAGACGAACCCTGCAAATAATCATGTTCTGTAAATTTAGCAGACATTACTAGGTCAGACATCATATCATTTATACTTTCAAAGTCCCAATCATCAGCGAATGTGCTTGGTTTTACAAAGTCACTCAACGAGATCTTAAATTGATGTGGATACTTCAGGATTTCAACCGGGCCATAGATTTCATAATCAGTATTGTCCCATGCTACACCGCCTGGTATAGGATTGGCTGTGAAGTTTACAGAAGAAAGTTCTCTTTTCTTGACGTGTGAAGATGTGTGTGGTTTAAGGACCAAGTTGATTTTCTGGCTTGCTGTGTCCATTTTAGTATATTTTCCCTCAATGAAATGTCCCAAGCATAGTACCATGATGAGCCAAAGTATGAGGATAAATGCACCTAATGTCACCCAAATTTCAATCCATGGAGAAGTCAGATAGGTTCCCTTTAGTTGATGAAAAAGTTCCTTTGCTTTGTCTTTAAAAGTTTTTGTTGATGGCTGTACTTCTGGTTCACTTGGATCTTCTGAAACATCATCGAAGTTCATGAAGTAGCCGGATGCCGTTCTGTCAATTGTTCCAATTGCTTCTGGATTACTTTTTGTTTTTGGATTTTGCTTTATTTCATTAGCAAAGTCTGTAGTTACATCATCGTAGGTTGTTGTTCCTTGATGAAAAGTTTTTATTTGGGTTTTAAGAGGTTCAAGTTCCATTGGTTTGTTGCATAGTCCTTGTTGTTTCACTGTAGATTTTCCAAATGTGATCAGTCTTTCAGTTTGAACCTCTGTGGATGTAGCAAACTTTGGTGTTCTGCTACTTCTTGGGAGTCCACTTGGCCTACTATTTGTTATCGGCCACATGATTGTGGTTTAACCAGGTCGATGGATATGACTCGGTTCTCCTTTTTACCAGCAAGGGGCGGTAGTACTACTGATCTTGTCCCGTTGATAGACAAGACAGGAACTGCTTTTCTGTAAGAAGGCCCAAATTCCTTCTTTACCGCGATCTTCTCTCTGACCAGATCCCCGACTTTTGGAATCCAGACAGGCCTTGCTGGGACAGGTGGTTTTTCTTCAGTGGTTGCTGGCTGCTGTTTCAACCTTATGTTGCTCAGGTCTTTTCTTGTTTCATTTAGGTCCTGTAAAATAGCCAAGCGATCTTTGATATCAAAGCATTTTTTTTTAACCACTGAAGTCTGACTATCTAAGTCCTGGATTAACATTCTAGTCCCAAACAATAGTTCGTACGGACTGAGTCCTTTCAGAGAATTTCTTGGCAGGTTATTTAGACTACGTTGGACACTTATTAAATGTTTGACCCACCCAACTCCTGAACCTAATATCTTTGCTGTTATAGATTGTTTATGCCTTGGTTTTTTCTTTACACCATCCCGTTTCCCTCAGGAAGGAAGTGAGAAGAGTCCCGCAATGCAATGTTCATTCTGACCAGTCACCCCCCATAAGCTGTTTTTAGAGCTAAAGGAAAGATTTTGGTCAGAACGTAACATACTTCTAGCGTATATGCCATTCTAGACTCGCATATCTTTGTATAACAGTTCCGACGTCAGCCGAAAGTTGGGGTCTACATTATAAGTGAAGATAGTCTCTACATGTTAATACGACGCATTATTCATACTGTGTTTTTATTATTTTTTTGTTGATTTGATACATTCTGGAGTGAAACGCCATGGTATTAAACCGTTTCTCTCGCCACTGCGATCTCTGTTGCAGTCTGGGCAGTTTTTTACAAAAATCTGATGTTGCAGGCTCATGCCTGGCCACCAGTACACTGATTGTAATTCTTCCAGAGAATCTTTTAGCTTAAGGTGTCTGAGACCCTCACCCATATGTGCGTCTGCTATTAACAAGCCTCTCCTGTCCGTGTTTGGAATTACTCTATCCCCCACTCCAGGGATTCGAGCAAAAGGGACTGAGTTTGCATCGATTATGTATGTATAATTGAGTGGGTAATTGATCGGTAGCGCTGAGCAGTCGCCTTTTGATGACGTTTTCACTGCCAGCACAGTTTCTCCGTCAATGTATTTTACTGTACGTTTTTTTGTAGCTACGGAAGCCGATTTAGTTGCTACCGCTGTGGCTGTCTCAGCCAATGAATTCCCTGCAACGTGAACGCCATCACGCTGATGACTCAGTGAATGTATCACGTGAGTTTTTGGTAGTTCTTTCTGTAAAAGAACTACTTGTTCCCAAAGCACCTTTTGCTTTATTGTTGCACCTGTGTCATCTTTGTAACCGTTTTGAATCCATTTATGTAAATCGTTATTGTATGATTTGACGCAGTAATACGAATCGCACACTATAAGTGTCGGGAATTCGCGATCGGCATTATCTAGCGCCATTTTTAACGCTAATATTTCAGTTTGTTGTTCTGAATTATTTTCTACTGAGTGTGTTTTTGTAAGTAGAGGTCTTAATTTACCTCCGCGCCACACTTCTTTTTCAATTTTGCATGTGGCGTTGTAAGCCAGCTCTCCCCAAACTGAGGGTTGAGCATGACCGTCTGTATATATTACACAGGCGTACTGTCGTAAAGGCAGAATGTCGATTGGCAGAGGGTATTCTCTCTCATATTCTAGATATTTAAATTCTTTCATTTCCGGGTCGAAATAGTATTTTACTTTGTCTGTAGCAACAGAATTTACCCATTGTATCCATTCTGGATTCAGTGCCGTTGTCGGTAAATTACATGGTGTTGTTAATGCCTCAAAAGCTGATTCTGCTGTTCTGACTGTAACCTGTCTACCGTCGGCTTGGTATTTTTCTTTTGCTACAGCTGTTTGAACCGCACGAACAATGTTTTCCTTAATGCTGAACCTTTTTTCAGCTTCTGTGTACAAATGTGATTTGTATGCTATTGCTACCTTCTCTCCCTCATTAAAGTAAAGTAAAGTCCACATTTGTAAAGCGCACAATCACCCGTAAAGAGGTCAGGTATGTGAATCCGCATCTTCCTGGGATGACTCGAATCACAAGGTTGCGTGTGTTGTCACGTGTTTGTAATTTTGTTTTAACTAACATATCTGTTTGTAAAGATCTCAAAATTTCTGTGTGTTTTTGAGTCCAATTGATTCTTTTAAAATCTGGTTTTATAAGATCATAGAGAGGTTTAACTCTCTCTGCATAATTTATAATGTAAGTTCTTCCGAAATTTAGGAAACCTAGAATTGATTGTAAGTTTTCTAGTGTTCTAGGTGCTTGGATTACAGCACATTTCTCTAGGAAATTGTCAGCCAGGCTTTTGCCTTCACTTGATAGTCCATATCCTAAAAACAGGACAGTTAGATGGGCAATTCTTGACTTTTTAAAGTTGAATTTGTAACCCTCTGCTGCGAACCCAAGTATTATGGTGTTCACTCTCTTTAAGTGAGTATCCAAGTCATCATCTGTTAGATAGATGTCATCGACATAAGATAATGCCTCATCATCATATATTTGTAGTAACTCTGTTACTCTTGCTGAGAATAATCCTGGGCTGTTTTTAAACCCCTGGGGCAAACGACAGAAATTTTTTTGCGCGCCATTTATTGAGAACGCGGTCAAATATCTGCTATATTTTGACAGAAGAATCCATTAGAGATGTCTAATGTTGTTTTGTATTTTTTGCGCACTATGTTATTCATTAGTGCAGCACTATGCGAGTTTTGTACTGCAAAGGTTTTGCAACATGAGTTAAGGTGTCTGTAGTCCAAAACAAGACGATATGAATTGTCTGGTTTGGAGACAGGAAACAAAGGATTATTCATTTGTGAGGTGCAAGTTTCAATCACATCCTGGTATTCAAGTTGATCTAGGATCTCTTTTACCCGTTTTTTTGCTTCTTGCTTAATTGGGTACTGCCTCTGAGCAGTAGGTTGTGCTTTTAACTGGATTTTGTGAGGAGGAGAGTCCTCATCCCATCCCACATGGTTTTTATATAATGCAGGAGCTTGGGCTACTGCCCACTTTCTTGCAAGTGTATATTTTTTATCAATTGGAATATGATTTGAGAAGGCAGGCATAATTATTTCTTCGCCATGAGGGCACTCCCTGACAAACTCTGGTGGCCAGTCTCTTTCAGCTAGAAGGATGTCATAGCCTTTGGAGAGATTATCCCAAAAGAGACCCCTTATTTTCCTAGTCTTATCCCCCTCTATACGCAATGTTATTTCATATATTTTATGAGGTTTGCTAACTCTGGTATCTGCAGTTTCCACCTGAATGTATTCATTCGTGTCCACTGTCTCCAGATGATTCATAAGGATCTTGCGAGCTATGCTCACTTCTGCTGCGCTGTCTAGCATTGTCTGAGCCCATTCTCCGTTTTTCAGCTGTGTCCTCAGTATTCTCGGCATGGTTGATTACTTTAATACTGGCTACCTTCTTTTTTGGAAACTTTAATTTTTTATTTTGATGAGCAGGTTCCTTGTCTTTGGACTTGACGTGCTCTTCCCTGTGTTCTGATCATCCTCTTCTTTCCGATTTCTGCAAGGAAGTCTGAAAAGATTGAGAGGGACGTGTATCAATATCTTGATATCTATCCGGTTTCTTCAGATTATCCCTATTTCTAAGGTTGTATTTTTTCTCAGAGGGCTCCCTCTGGGGAGACTTGTGTCCTTGGTCCGGAGATCTTTCTCTCCGCCGAGGAGACCTTCCTCTGGACTGGAATCTTTTTTCTTTAGGAGTGGATTGTTTATTTCCATCCCAGCTCTTTTTTTGAGTGTTTAGATTATTTTTAATAAATACTTTTTCAGGTTTTTCAATAAGTTGGGGTTTCACCGGTTTTCCACCCAAACTATCTCTTCCTAGTTCTTCATAGGATTTTTCTATGATTCTGGCAATTTCAAATGGTTGGTCTGCTATATCTGTCTTTTTCAACCTCTGGCGGATCGCCACATTTGCTGCTTCTCCCTTTATATTTGCTAATAATATTGCCGAGACCTGCTTGAAGTCTTTTAGTAATTTCATACCAAGAGTTAAGGCAGGTTCTGGACCGTATTCATCTTGAATTTGTTTTAGCACATCTGGTATTACTGACATGGATGGAACACCATGTGTTTTTGTGTAAATGGAAGCAAAGACTGTACCCCAAGTGTCACAGTCCTCCACATGTGGTGCGATTCCCATTGGAAGACAGATAGTCAGAATCCTGTGTTTCTCAACCGGGGTGGTATCTGGAAATACCGCCTCTATTTGAGTGATTTTTTGTGCTAACCAGAATGGAATTTGTTCCCGTTTTGCGGGTACTTTACCTAGACAGGACTGTATGTTCTGTGGTGTAATTTTATTTGTGTTCCCCTGGTGAGGGATCAGCTGTGGAATTTTAATAGCTGGTTGGACTGTTGAAGTCCGCATTACATATTGGACTAATTGTCTATGTATTTTAATTAATTGTTTTAGCTGTGCTAAAAGTTCTGGTGCAGACATTTCTTCAATGTCTGGATGTGGTGTGTATCCGGATAGGACCGGCCACGTTGCTCCTGGTCTACCTAGTGGACCGAGCCTGCTGATGTGATTATTATGTTTTAGGGCGCCATTAAACCAGAGCAGGTGCTCTTGGTATTTGAGTGGTATTTCCACCTCCTCGAAAGGAGTGTACTCATTAGGAGGTTCCTCTATTTTGTAATAGTGGAAGTCCTTTGTTACAGCGTTTGCTGCTGGAAAGTTTATCCATGAATAGAATACCTCTGTCTCCCGATATTCGTGTGCCTCAATTACGAATATGACTGTACCACCTCTCTGTGTCAGCCCATTTTCTATAAGTTTTAAAGTTATAGATTTCCTTATGTTGACCGGGATGAGTATTGCCTCCGGGTCTTGCTGTAGAAGACTATTGTCAGCCGCTAGGAGTTGAGCTGCTATTCTAGCTGTCTCCCTTTCTTCTTCAGTTTCTGACATTCTACTGTCAAGAAGGTTATTTTGTTTATTTGCAGATCAGGTTTCTATGGAAACAAAGATTAGATGCACAATATTTTGGAACAGTGTATCCTTCAACGTTGAATAAACCAAGAACCATACATAGGAGTCTCCTCCTACTAAGTTTGGCGGATTTAACCTTTCACCCACTCCAGACGTCTTTGGAGTATTATGGGGAAAAGGGGTCTGTGTGAAAAAGCACGACTGAGTTACTCTAATGTCTTACGTTAGATTTACCGCCTATCCAAACAGTTGGGCGCCATGTAGTGTAGTTCCTATTATCCCAATAGGCTCTGCGCATTGGAATAATATCTTCAATAGTATAGACGTAGGACAGAGGTTAACTAGGTCTTCTACTGTCGATATTAGACTTAAAGTTTAATGTTTGCCAGCTAGCTCAGAGTTCACTAGAAACTTTCTCGAATAGACAAGGAGGAGTTTAACCTCCCTGGATAGACAAGAAGCGATTTAGTTTCTGACAACCATAGAACATGACAACTTTGCTCTCCCCTAATCAAGAGTGTATCTCTAGAGTCGTGTGAAAACAAAAGACAACTTATTTTACTCAGTCAGTTCAGTGCATTCTTAGTTTCACCAGATTGTAGAGAAAAGGAAGAGACGGGCGTGTTCAATAAAAAGATGTTATTTATTGATCAGTCTCTTTTCTCATACAAGAGAAATGAATCGCTATTATTGCAATACTTATAGTTAAGTAAAGTGCATACAGTAATAACAGAATTATAAAATAATACTGTAAAAGCATTGATATGGTTTCTTAGCCATATGATACTTAAAATGGATAAAATAGATACATACATATATACGTTGACTAATCGTACTCAACTGGTGCTTCTAACTACGCCTACCCCAATGTACCTGACCTAAGCCTAATACGTGGGCGGGAGTAGATAAGTAGCAGTTTAAGTTAAGTTTGTTTTGCCAAGGGTCTGCTTCAAGAATTCTCTACAAAGGGTTATTCAGTTCAGTACCTGGGATTTAGAAGGCTGGAGGGTTGGTATCTCTATCTCAGGGCTTGATATTCCAGCTGCCTGCGAGGGCGGCTTGGAAGCGCCGGAGCTGGATTTCTCGGCAGGAGAAAAGGCAGCGTCTCTCTCTCTCAGCGCGTCAGGAAGGAGGGGCAGCGTCTGTGGGCTTCGCTGTCAGCTGGGCTCCTCGGCAAGTCTCGCTGCTCCAATCTTGTCACCACCTCGTGTGTTTGCTTAAGGCAATGTCGGTATTATTTATACCTGAAAGGTGCCGAGATTGACGTAAGGATGGACATACGAACTGACCGTTCGCACATTCTTTACTGAAGTTCTCGGTTAAATCAAAACAATGGCTGTGGGGATTTCCCAGGTCGTGGTAGGTTTGATTTGTTTTGAGAACACCGTATGCCTATTAGGGGGCTGGAGAAATAGTGCTTGCCTAATGAGATGGCATGCGCTATGACCTAATCAGATAACGGGCTTCTGTGCCGTTGTTTGGCTAATCAGATAACGGCCGCTTGTTTCATGCGCTTATGATATGTAATAACCATGGAACTTTTTACAGCACGACTGCAATCATGCGACACCCGCTTCACCACCGTTTGGCGACCCTTAGTTAAATACCTCTGTAAAATAGAACATGCATGCTACCTACCCTCTAAGCTAAGAACACTGTGACTCTTTGAGGATGCTATACTCCCGCCAGATCCCAACAGGCTCCTCATATAATTAGAACCATCTTACGCACCACCCCCTTCAACAAGCATCATGGTCTTCGCTCTTAACGCCAGACACCACCACACACCACTTCCCATCCGTCCATCCAACCACCTACGTTGCTATATACTTTTCATTGCCACTATTTCCTCTTTTTTCGATCCTTTTCTGTCCGTCTATCGCTATCCATTTTATATGGGCCTCTTGAACGTGTTCACAATGTTATTGATTTTGAACAGGTCCCAAGACTTTCCACAGCACGCTAATATTGCTATACGTATTATGTCACGCGGCTGGCCCAACAAGGGTTGTAGGCGACATGCTGTGTTCCAACTAGTTAACTAATGCCTTTATATATTCTGGGAGACACTTGAATGAAACGCGGCCTGCCTAAATGGGTTGTAGGCTTAACGCTGTGTACGTCTGGACCTATGTTCTGCTCTTCATCTGGAAAATAAAACAGATTTCAAACAAAAAATCCCCCCAAAAAATTCTGATGTGCATGTACCTATTTATTTTTGCTGAAGAAGAAATGTTATTTTTGTCACGAAAAACATCTTAGTATTCAGTTATTTAACCGGCCTCCTTTGAAGTTGTGTCTGTGACTATTTCTTTTTTAGCTAACTAGAAAAGGTAGCTTTTATAAAGCAGTGTACCTCCAATGTTTCCCAAAATGTGGTGATCATTCAAAAACCTTTTGGGTGCATTAGATTTCTTGCATATTTTTGTTCAAGTTTATGACTCTTCATAACACAAAATGATCTTGTTTAGCTCTAAAATGTTAGGGATTTTGCATTTTTTATGATTTACTTGTAGTGCGAGGCCTGGGGCAGAGGGCATTCTGCAGGCTTGATCTGCAGTCGTGGCTCCTGTCTTGCTACCCCAGAGAGTGATTCACAAACTACACTTTGTTGTACCTGTTGTACCTTTTGTAGTATTACAAAACGTACTACCAAATGCAATTCACAAACTATGTACAGAGATTTGCAACTCCTCACTCTCTATACTTATATGTGTGGGGTTGTCTACCTGGATTGTGGAGTCTTCGGGTTTGGAGAATGCAGTAGACATAAGAATAGGGAGTGCGGAGTCATGAATCTCTGCACATAGTTTGTGAATTCAGAAAATATAACGGTTAGACTTTGCTTCTTTTTGCGTGGTTTACCCTGAATTGTTGCCTCTACCTCCTGTATTTTTGATGCTGGGTTGGATTTCATTTTTGCTGGCTTAGATGCTTTGGGCACTTTTGCCACTGCTGATCAGTGCCAAAGTGCAAATGCTCCCTGTGTGAATTGTTATTACAATTGGTTCTCCCTTTACCTGGTAAGTCCCTACTAAAGAGCACTGAAGTGTGCCAGGGCCTGTAAATCAAATGTGACCAGTGGGCCTGCAGCACTGATTGTGCCACTCACATGAGTAGCCCTGAAAAGGTATCTCAGACCTGCCACTGCAGTGCGTGTGCACAGTTTGTTAAGTGCCATGTTGTCCTGACAAGTGCACCCACTTGAAAGGCCCTAACCTTAATGTTTCCTACAGGTAAGGCACCCTTATGGTAGGCCCAAGATACCCCCATGGGCAGGGTGCAGTGCTTGTGAAAGGCAGAGCATGTACTGGTGTGTGTGACATGTCTTGATAGTGAAATCCTGCCAATTTCGTTTTTCACTATTGGAAGGCTATCTGTCCTGTAGGATAGAATGGGAAATACTTTATAACATTCTTACAAGTATAACTTCCCATCGGGACAAGATGGAGAAAACAGTTTAGGCTCTCTGAACTCAGAATGTAATAGCACATGCTGGGTGTAACCTAGGAACTTCAGAATTAGACGCATCGCTCTTCTTGCGGCTGTTTTTCCGATGCAGCGCCGCTGTGCGAGAAGAATCTCCACACATCGCTGTGCCACTGCCGAACTGATGCAGAGCCTGTCACCTTTGCAATAATGGATGCATCGAGGGAAGAAACAAGGCAGCGCTGCTCGCCGCCGCTGCATCAGTCGCCAACGCATCCCGGATTTCCATGCATCGTACCTGTGTGGAAAGTTTTCCTGATGCATCACCCGCGAACCAGAATTGTCTTGGAGTCAACGCATTGCTTCCCCTCACAGACTGGATTCGACACATCACTTCTCCTGCGTGCCGCAGAACTGTCGTACTGCCTCTCCATGGTCTCAGGAACTGATGCATCTCTTTGACTCTTGACACTTTCCATCTTTGCGGCTGTTTGGCCTTGTGAATTTTGCTGCATCTACAGATACTTTGTGAGAAATCACGCATCCATAGTTTTCTAGGGACCCAGTTGCTTGACACCTTTAAAAGTCATATTCTTATTATATGTATGTTGGATTTTTGTCATTTTGGACTTGCTTAGTTTAGATTATTATACTTTTTTCCTAAACTGGTGTGGTGTCCATATGTGGTGTTATCACTGTATTAATGTGTGTTTTGGGTTCAAATACTTTACACGTTGCCTTTGTAATAAGTCTGTCTGCTCGTGCCAAGCTACCTAGGGGGTGAGCAGGGATTATCTAAAGTGTATATCCCCTTACCCTGACTAGAAGCAAGGATCCCTATTTGGACAAAGGTACCTACATCTGCCAACTAGAGACCCCCATTTCTAACAATAACTTAAAGTGTATTTGTAAACCGCATATTCACGCAAGGGTATCTGGGCACTGAATAACAGATGTTTATTGTTACCCACTCAATGGGGCTCATTTTATCAACCTCAGAAGGATGAAAGGCTGAGTCGGCCCAAGGGATTTGAACCTGAAACCATGAAGTCGAACTCAAGTCCCTACATTGGACACATTAGTCCACTAAATCACCAGAACCAGCTGGTAAAGTACCGAAGTTACTACTAAGTGCAAGTTTGCCTTTGTCAATCCCCCTGCGTGTAACAAAGCAATTGGCTTATTCTTGTGTGGGTGGGTAACGTCTCTCCATAAAATTCCCCTTCACTCACCATAACCCCTCTTACTCCTCTCTAATCCCATCCCCATTAGGAGTAATCTGTCCATTTTCCCACTCACTAGCCCTCACATATTTACTACCAAAACCTATACTTACACCTGTGCAGAGACTCCATGGTAGGGGCGGAGAACTCTGCACACATAAGTTTAGGTAAAACTTTTTTTTTTTAAGTTTTCAAAAATCTTTATTGAGGAAAAATCATGGCAAACACAGTACACCGTGCAACACTGCATATATCGTCAAAATACAGAGCAGGTCAAGCGTTTAGTGACAGGTAGATAACATCATGCAGCAAATCGAAAAACCGTGAAAGTTGTAATCACAGCTCCACAACACCGAGGTCCATCCCCCCAGGGGGAACACACACAAAACAGCCGCAGCAGTAGGGGTACTAAAAAAGGCGGGGGCACCAATGGCAAGGGAAAGAGCAGTCCAGCGCCAGCAGCTGCCGCGGACTCAGGGTTGGCGGGGAGCGCGGGAGAGGCAGCGCCACTGGGGTGGGAACGGGAAAGGAGATAAGTGACCAGAGGGCCCCAAATGTCAACAGGTCGAGACCTGGCAGGCATTAAATCCCAGAACTCTGATAGGAGAGTCTGGCACCGAGAGGCATCCTCCAACCAACTCTTGGCTTTGGGGGCAGGCTGGCGACCCCAACACATGGCCACCCTGCACCTAGCAAGGACCAGCATCATTGAGATCAGATGTCGAGAAGCATCAGGACAGAATTTAATGAAGCCGAGAAGTCACAGAGGTGGATCGGGGTGCACTTCAGAGATTTCAGAAATGTTGGAACACACCGCCTGCCAGAACTCTGAGACCTTAGGGCACAGCCACACTAAATGAGCAAATTCCGCGGCAGGAGCAGTGCAACACACAAAATTGTCCCAAGGAATTAGCCCGAGCCTGTGGAGCTGCACTGGGGTGCGGTATAGCCTGCGCAAATACTTGAAATGGATCAGACGGAGCCAATAGTTCGGTGACAGCTTTTTCGTCTGATTGCAGCAATATGGCCAGTCAGCCTGCGAAATGTTGATACCAAGATCCGCACCCCATGCCTCCCGCGCCCGATCCGAGGAAACAGGGGCAGACACCAGGGTCAGAGCGTATAGTTTGGTAACTAATTTATGCGGTGACGGGGAAGTGTATATGAAATCCAGAGCCGGCATGGTGGGCGGGGGCTGAGGGAATGTGGGGTGCAGTTTCCGGCAAGTGGTACGCAGCTTATAGAATAAAAGTGTGTCCAGCAGCCCAAGGAGTCAGGAAGAGAGTAGAAGGTGTTCTCCGGGTATAGATCCGCCACCGTCCCCAAGCCCAAGTGCGTCGCATGTCTAGACAGGCTGGAGGACCGAAGTGATGAGAAGTCCCTGTGGTTCACTATTGGCATGGAGTCAGCAGAGAGCAGAGAGATACTAGAAAGCTGGCACAGGCCAGACCAGGCCCATCGCAGCGTCTCGACCGTGTCGACCTCCGCCCGAGGGTGCACCGCGGGTGCAAACAGAGCTGTGGACAAAGGCCAGGGAGAAGCTACATCCGTCTCAACTGTAACGTGAGGCTGATAAGGGGTAGGGTGAATCCAGAAATGCAGGAAACTGGCCTGGGCACACAAGGCATAGATCCTGAAGTCAGGCGCACCCATCCCACCAGCAGACATGGGGAGAGTAGGGATGTCATAAGCTACTCTTGGATGTTTACCCGCCCAGACGAGCGAAATAATTAGGTAGCGTAATTTGCAAAAGAAATGAGAAGTGAGGGATAGGGATGTTTAAAAACAGATAGAGATATTTAGGAAGGACCACCATTTTGGTGATTGCAATTCGGCCCGCCAGAGATAGCGGTAGTCGACTCCACGATGGTATCCTGGATTCCAGCCAGTCTACCGCACACCCAAAGTTAGACCTCCACAGTTTATCCAGATCCATACTCAGCCAGATGCCCAAATAGCGCGTGGGGCCAGAAGCCCACACAAACGCAATGTCAGGTGAGAATGGCACGGTGGCATCTGTCAAGGAGAATAGGACAGACTTGCTCCAGTTGACCTGGATACCCGAAAGCCCGCCAATCGTATGATTTCCCGGACCAAGGGGCCGTGGTTTTCTTGAGGATGGCGGACATATAGAGTAACGTCGTCCGCGTACATTGAAACGAGCAGGGAGCGGGACTAGAAACCAATACCCCTGTGAGTGTGGTGCTGCTGCAGCCTGGCGGCCAGGGGCTCTATTGCAATGGCAAAGAGCATGGGCGATAACGGGCACTCCTGACGTGTGCCACGAGCAATACTGATAGGTTCGGAGACCTGACCATTAATGCGGAGACGTGCCAATGGATTGGTGTAAAGGAGTTTGACCTTGCGCAGAAAGATTTCACTGAAGCCAATGCGCCGCAAGATGTAGAATAAGAAGGGTCACTCCAGCGTATCGAACCCCTTAATGGCATCTAGCAGGGCAGCCACAGCTGGAAGGTTAGGATTAATTTGATGTAAAACTGAACAGATTGTACGAAGGTTGTGCGAGGTAGCCCTACCGGGAATGAAACCTGATTGGTCGGGGAGAGCAACGGTGGGCATAAGTAAAAGAAGGCGGGAGGCGTTCAATTTAGCAAAGATTTTGTTGTCTATATTTATAAGAGAAAGGGGACGGTAGGAGTCGCGACGATCGGCAGACTTGTTGGGTTTGAGAAGCAAGGTTATCATCGCCTTACGCAAGGATGGCGGGAAGAGACCGGTATCAAAAGAGTCATTGTACATAGCGGCCAGATGTGGTTCCAAGAGCTCAGCAAACGTTTTGTAGAACGAGGCTGGCAGGGCATCTAGGCCGGGGTCCTTATCTACGGGTATACTACTAATGGCAGGCAGTATTTCCTCCCTGAAAAATGGCTCATCAAGGAATTTACGGTGGTAGTCTTCCAACCAGACCAGAGCAATGGAAACAAAATATTGATCAAAATCCTCCCGTGGCAGAGAAGTACCGGTGGAATAGAGTTGTGAATAAAAATCTAGAAAGCGGGATTTTATGTCCTCCGGGAAGGTAGTTCTGTCCGGGCCACCATCACTTAGGGCCGTAATATAGGAAGCAGCTCGGAGTGGACGAAGAAGGTTGGCAAGAGTGCCCCCTGGACGGTCCCCCTCACCAAAGAGACACGCCTGACCTTCTCTGCCCAAAAAGACAATTCACGGCCAGCTTCGTCCGCGAATTGGGTGTGTTTTTGCTGTACTAGCGCCAGAGTCTCAGGACAGAGGTGCGCCGCCTGGGCAGCATCCAGATCCTTAATTTCCAACTCGAGCTTAGCCAGAGTCATACAAATAGAGCGGAGGACGCCGGCCTGATTAGAAATACATTCGCCCCTAATGACGGCCTTAAACCCTTCCCATAAGGTGGAGGTGGAGTCAACGGAACTCGTGTTTAAATCAAAGTAGTTGGTAATCGCAGTTTGGATGTCCACACCAGAAGTGATAAAAAAAATTCCGAGTCATCGGAGTTGGGGCCGTATATCGCGGCGATCGTAACGGGCTGAGCCAGAAGTAATATAGACTAACAAAAGGGAGAGCAAGGGATCGTGTTCACCTAGAGTGAACGGAGAGTACTCCTGTTCCCCTGATGAAGGATTAAATAAACAAATGGAAGGAGTACCACCATCAAGAAAAATCCTAATGGGGTATATGGCTGACAAAAGGAAAGAAATTATCCTTTTGTTAAAAACCCCTCACTCACCAGCCTGGTGGTGACATGCTTCATCATCGGGGTCCACCCTGGTGGCCTAGCGTCACCAGGGTGTGCTACAACACCTGAAATACAGTGGAGCAGGTTGTGACTGTAAGTGCAGAAAAAAGTGTGTTAAAAATTGTTCTGGTTTTACTTAGTGGGGAGATACATTTTATTTACAAGCAACTGGACAATGTTATAAAAGTGTGGCGAGATACTATGAGGGTAGTTACGGCCAGAAGTATCTCTGTATGTGTACTGGTCTACATGTTTCAACCTTGGGTGGGATATACCAGGTTTTCGTCAGGACCATAAACAAGGAAGTGGACGGTCTGTGCCCCCTAAAAGGCACACCCAATCCTGGTTCCTCGTGACCAAGTTAGCAAAATTCGCTAATGGTAAAAAAGCTCTAACCTGATTAGGCGAGCATGTGAATTAAAAATCAAAAAGACCTGTTGAGGAGAAAAGAGAGAAACGAACATTCATCAGACGTGATCTTATTTACATGCCTGTTACGTAGTGCAGTGTTGTGTCTCTATGGCATCATGCTTCATGCCATTCTCATTAGGAAATTGTGCTGGAAACAGCGTGATACTGTCGTGCTGTTCATTAGCCCACTAGGGGCACACTATTTTGCCCACTCTCGCATACTTATCAAGAGGTGCGTGCTCAGTGGCATATAGTACTTTTATTCCAATCTCGCGCACTCGTAATAATTATAGTGGCGTGATGTCATATACTCGCATCCGTACTATTGTGGTCGCGAGGATCATCTTAAGTTGTGCATAGATTACCCGTAAAAAAACAATGGACATACAAGGACTTACTACCACATAACATGAAAACAAACAGACATAGGATGGCGGCTTACTCCTATTCTAGTCCCTGTTGCATCGTGGGGCAGAGGGTGGTATCATCACTGGTAAAAACGTATTCTGCAATTATATAGAGGCAACTGTTATGCAGAACTGTTTCCATCAAGTTGGGCCGCGAATCGCGGTGAATCCCGGACTCAGTAATGGCGGTGAGTCAGGGACGGTAATGCTGCTTTACTTACAGTTAGGTTGTGATGGGGAAGGCCAATAACCTACAACTCTCCTCCGCTGCCCCGCTACAAAAAGCCGGAGCTCCAGTGTCCGTTAAAGTTGGGAGCCGGCTTCCGGGATGGGCGCGGTACGTAGGTGTCACGTGGGTGTAACCAGGGCAACTGCAGCCTCAGGATCTACTACGGGTGCTGCCATCGGCCAAATGGGATAAGGGCTAAAGGCTCGTAGTTGTGTGATTACGGACTGGCGCTATGACGCGATAGCCACATCGTGAAAATGCACATGTGTGTGGGGAAAAAAATAAATAAACCCCTAGCGTGGAGGGGAATAAAAAGATTTTGATTTTTATCTTAATCTTAACAATAGTCAAAGTGATCTGGCAACCCAATATGCTGATAAATTGGGGCGTCTGGCAGGAAGGTGAACGCGCTGTACATGGCGTGTAAGGGGGTGCACATTGATATAAAACGAATGGACCATCATAGATGTGTGTGGTCATTCGTTGCAATGGTACACTAGTTAGTCATAAAGTATGCCATAAAAGGATCAGAGTTGTAGACGTTAGAGCATATAACCTCATCTTAATTGGGAGGAGAATATGAATCATACCTACAGGCTGGCACGTATCAGGGCATGTGGGTATCCCGAGGTACTGGTTATTTTAAAACAAAGGCCCAAGGAATGTTGTCGTTCAGGCCCATCTTATGTGTCGAAAGCCTGTAGATCCAGCGTTGCTCCTTTTCAAATAAGCGGTTCTGTGTGTTTGGACCTGGTTGTACTTGTTCTATTACCGTCCATTGCTTGTCATTGGGTGTATGTTGCGCCGCCAAGAAGTGCTCTGTTAATCTCGTGTTGTCCTTTTTGCAGCGTATTGTACTCCGATGTTCACTAATACGTTGCTTCACCTTGCGGGTTGTCATGCCTATAAGGTTTGCCACATCTGCATTTGATCAAGTACACCACATTGCTACTATTGCAATTAGTGTGTGATCGCTGTTCCCAGGTTTTTCCTTCTTCCAGGTTGAGGGTTTTGGTGTTCTCCGTGAGGTGGCATACACCACAGTCTCCACACCTGGAGTGTCCTGTTACGGGAGGGAGTCCCCATATTTGTTTGATGCTGGGGTTTGCATTTATAGTTGTTGTCTTGGGTCTGGTATTGACCAGGCTATCTTTGAGTCTCTGCGCTTTTCTGTATGAAAAAAGTGGTTTGTACCATTTCAGGTTTCCGGATTTGAGTATTGACCAGTGCTTATTGATGCTTCTGCTCACTTGGTTGGATAATGCGTTGTAGGTGGTGACGCATGTGAGTGGTATTACCTCATTGTCCTTGATCTTTTCTTCAAGTAGGGCATCCCTGGGCTGGTTTCTTGCCCTTTTCTGGCATTTGTTCACAATTTTGGAGGGGTACCCCCGTCGTTCTAGTTTTTTGGTGAGATCCTCAGCTTGGTTTTTGTAGTCTGTTAGTTTGCTACAATTCCTGCGTAGGTATTGTCCATACGGAAGGTTTTCCCTAAGTGGACGGGGATGGAAGCTTTCATATCTCAGAAGGTTCTTTTTGGCGGTAGGCTTGAAGTGGGTTTTTGTCACCAGGCGTTCACCTTCTCTGATGATCTCAATGTCCAAAAAGATCATTTTGTCCCTATCGTAGCAGTGTGTGAACCGCAGATGTGGGTCACATGTATTGATCCATGTTATGAATTCCATGAGTGTTTCTTGCGGGCCTTGCCAGATTGCCAGAATATTATCTATGTATCTACGCCAGAATTTGATGTGGGTAGCATAGGGATTATCATCTGATAGGATGTATTTCCGCTCAAAATCATACACATAAAGCCCTGCCACGCTGGGGGCAAAAACACTTCCCATGGATGTGCCCCCTGTCTGGAGGTATAGTGATCCCTCATATTCAAAGTAATTTCTCTTGAGTGAAAGGGTGGCACATTCCACTATGAATGGCTTTGGTGTATGGTGTTCCCAGCTGGCTTCCTCCAGAGTTTTTTTGAGTACAGTTATAGTGGCACCCTGCGGGATGCTTGTGTAGAGGCTTTCAATGTCGAAGCTCACAAGGATGGTGTCTTCCTCCATTATGATGTCATCTAGGAGTACTAGTAGGCTTTTAGTGTCTTTGAGGTATGTGGAGGTACCCTGCACTATGTTTTTAAGGAAAAAGTCACGGAACCTGGATAGTGGTTCCAACAGTGAACCTATCCCTGATACGATAGGTCGTCCTGGTGGGGGGATTTTGCCTTTGTGAATTTTAGGGACCACGTAAAAGTATGGGATTTTGCCTTCCGTTTTGCATAGGTAATCTGCCTCCTGTTTTGAGATCTTCCCTGCGGCTTCTGCTGTCTCCACAAGTTGTGTGATTTCAATCCGAAGGTCCTCTGTGGGGTCAGATTGGAGAGGCTGGTAGTTCCTGGTATCTCCAAGAAGTCTACTGCATTCCATATTGTAGTCAGTTTTGTCCATTAATACAAGGCCTCCGCCTTTGTCCGCTGGTTTGATTATGACGGTGTCATCCAATTTAAGGTCTGATATGGCCTTATTTTCTGCTCTGCTGTTGTTATGAAATAAATTGGCAATGACCCAAGCGGGACCAAGCAATGCGAGGAGCTAGTAACCAATCTATCATCAAGGGTACTTACCGAGACGGAGGCGAGGGTCCTTAACAAGGGACTTGGCTTCATGCCAACAGCGGCTCTGGACAAATTTAAACTACATTGTGAATTAGCATAATTTTTTAGAGAACTCAAACTCAAGGCATTTTTTGAGAAACATGACACCAATGCCACAGACGAAGTACCCAATGAGACTGGACTAGGAATCAAGTCCACATTCGTACCACCGCCTCACACAACTCCAGTAGAAATCAACACCTTTGAACAAGCGGTGTTCAATGACATTGAATCAATGACAGTCACCAAATTATTTCATAACAACAGCAGAGCAGAAAATAAGGCCATATCAGACCTTAAATTGGATGACACCGTCATATTCAAACCAGCGGACAAAGGCGGAGACCTTGTATTAAAGGACAAAACTGACTACAATATGGCATGCAGTAGACTTCTTGGAGATACCAGGAACTACCAGCCTCTCCAATCTGACCCCACAGAGGACCTTCGGATTGAAATCACACAACTTGTGGAGACAGCAGAAGCCGCAGGGAAGATCTCAAAACAGGAGGCAGATTACCTATGCAAAACGGAAGGTAAAATCCCATACTTTTACGTGGTCCCTAAAATGCACAAAGGCAAAATCCCCCCACCAGGACGACCTATCGAATCAGGGATAGGTTCACTGTTGGAACCACTATCCAGGTTCTGTGACTTTCACCTTAAAAACATAGTGCAGGGTACCTCCACATACCTCAAAGACACTAAAAGCCTACTAGTACTCCTAGATGACATCATAATGGAGGAAGACACCATCCTTGTGAGCTTCGACATTGAAAGCCTCTACACAAGCATCCCGCAGGATGCCACTATAACTGTACTCAAAAAAACTCTGGAGGAAAGCCAGCTGGGAACACCATACACCAAAGCCATTCATAGTGGAATGTGTCACCCTTGCACTCAAGAGAGATTACTTTGAATATGAGGGATCACTATACCTCCAGACAGGGGGCACATCCATGGGAAGTGTTTTTGCCCCCAGCGTGGCAGGGCTTTATGTGTATGATTTTGAGCGGAAATACATCCTATCAGATGATAATCCCTATGCTACTCACATCAAATTATGGCGTAGATACATAGATGATATCCTGGCAATCTGGCAAGGCCCGCAAGAAACACTCATGGAATTCATAACATGGATCAATACATGTGACCCACATCTGCGGTTCACACACTGCTACGATAGGGTCAAAATGATCTTTTTGGACATTGAGATCATCAGAGAAGGTGAACGCCTGGTGACAAAAACCCACTTCAAGCTACAGCCAAAAACAACCTTCTGAGATATGAAAGCTTCCATCCCCGTCCACTTAGGGAAAACCTCCCGTATGGACAATACCTCCGACTACGCAGGAATTGTAGCAAACTAACAGACTACAACAAGCATTGGAAATGCAATAGGTCTCGCATTAGAAAAGTTGTAGTTATTGGTCTTGTAAATGACATATTTTATTTATTTGTTGGTTTTTAAAATTGCTAAATTGATGGCTTTGTCATTTACAATGCCAATAGTTATAACTTTCGCGAATGTGACACCTATAGCATTTGGAATGCAACATGTTTTGTATTTACGTCACTTAGATGGCAGCTCTGGTCGTTAGGCCACATCTCTAGAGAGCAGGAGAGTGCAGCAGGGGAGAGAAGCACAGCAATGCAATAGGTCTCGCATTAGGAAAGTTTGAGCTATTGGTATTGTAAAGGACACATTTTTTATTTATGTGCTTGTTTTGAAAATAGCGAAATTAATAGCTTTGTTATTTACAATGCCAATAGTTTTATCTTTCGCAAATGTGACACCTATTGTAACACAATATGTGTTGTGAGGGTGAGTGAGGGTGAGGGGTTGAGGGTGAGTGAGGGTGAGGGTGAGTGAGGGTGAGGGGTTGAGGGTGAGGGGTTGAGGGTGAGTGAGGGTGAGGGTGAGTGAGGGGGAGGGTGAGTGAGGGTGGGGTTGAGGGTGAGTGAGGGTGAGGGGTTGAGGGTGAGTGAGGGTGAGGGTGAGTGAGGGTGAGGGGTTGAGGGTGAGTGAGGGTGAGGGTGAGTGAGGGTGAGGGGTTGAGGGTGAGTGAGGGTGAGGGTGAGTGAGGGTGAGGGGTTGAGGGTGAGTGAGGGTGAGTGAGGGTGAGGGTGAGTGAGGGTGAGGGGTTGAGGGTGAGTGAGGGTGAGTGAGAGTGAGGGTGAGTGAGGGTGAGTGAGGGTGAGTGAGAGTGAGGGTGAGTGAGGGGTTGAGGGTGAGTGGTTGAGGGTGAGTGAGGGTGAGGGTGAGGGGTTGAGGGTGAGTGAGGGTGAGGGTGAGGGGTTGAGGGTGAGTGAGGGTGAGGGTGAGGGGTTGAGGGTGAGTGAGGGTGAGGGTGAGTGAGGGTGAGTGAGGGTGAGGGTGAGGGTGAGTGAGGGTGAGTGAGGGTGAGGGTGAGTGAGGGTGAGGGTGAGTGAGGGTGAGTGAGGGTGAGGGTGAGTGAGGGTGAGTGAGGGTGGGTGAGGGTGAGTGAGGGTGAGTGAGGGTGAGGGTGAGTGAGGGTGAGTGAGGGTGAGGGTGAGTGAGGGTGAGGGTGAGTGAGGGTGAGTGAGGGTGAGTGAGAGTGAGGGTGAGTGAGGGTGAGTGAGGGTGATTGAGGGTGAGTGAGGGTGAGTGAGGGTGAGTGAGGGTGAGTGAGGGTGAGTGAGGGTGAGGGTGAGTGAGGGTGAGTGAGGGTGAGTGAGGGTGAGGGGTTGAGGGTGAGTGAGGGTGAGGGGTTGAGGGTGAGTGAGGGTGAGGGTGAGTGAGGGTGAGGGGTTGAGGGTGAGGGGTTGAGGGTGAGTGAGGGTGAGGGTGAGTGAGGGTGAGGGTGAGGGGTTGAGGGTGAGTGAGGGTGAGGGGTTGAGGGTGAGTGAGGGTGAGGGTGAGTGAGGGTGAGGGGTTGAGGGTGAGTGAGGGTGAGGGGTTGAGGGTGAGTGAGGGTGAGGGTGAGTGAGGGTGAGGGTGAGGGGTTGAGGGTGAGTGAGGGTGAGTGAGGGTGAGGGGTTGAGGGTGAGTGAGGGTGAGGGTGAGTGAGGGTGAGGGTGAGTGAGGGTGAGGGGTTGAGGGTGAGTGAGGGTGAGTGAGAGTGAGGGTGAGTGAGAGTGAGTGAGGGTGAGTGAGGGGTTGAGGGTGAGGGGTTGAGGGTGAGTGAGGGTGAGGGTGAGGGGTTGAGGGTGAGTGAGGGTGAGGGGTTGAGGGTGAGTGAGGGTGAGTGAGGGTGAGGGTGAGGGGTTGAGGGTGAGTGAGGGTGAGGGTGAGTGAGGGTGAGGGTGGGTGAGGGTGAGTGAGGGTGAGGGTGAGTGAGGGTGAGGGTGGGTGAGGGTGAGTGAGGGTGAGTGAGGGTGAGGGTGAGGGGTTGAGGGTGAGTGAGGGTTAAGGTGAGTGAGGGTGAGTGAGGTTGAGGGTGAGTGAGGGTGATGGTGAGTGAGGGTGAGGGTGGGTGAGGGTGAGTGAGGGTGGGTGAGGGTGAGTGAGGGTGAGGGTGAGTGAGGGTGAGGGTGAGTGAGGGTGAGTGAGGGTGAGGGTGAGTGAGGGTGAGGGTGAGTGGGTGAGGGTGAGTGAGGGTGAGGGTGAGTGAGGGTGAGGGTGAGTGAGGGTGAGGGTGAGTGAGGGTGAGTGAGGGTGGGTGAGGGTGAGTGAGGGTGAGGGTGAGTGAGGGTGAGTGAGAGTGAGGGTGAGTGAGGGTGAGGGAGGGTGAGTGAGGGTGAGTGAGGGTGAGTGAGGGTGAGTGAGGGTGAGGGGTTGAGGGTGAGTGAGGGTGAGGGGTTGAGGGTGAGTGAGGGTGAGGGTGAGTGAGGGTGAGGGGGTGAGGGGTTGAGGGTGAGGGAGAGTGAGGGTGAGTGAGGGTGAGGGTTTGAGGGTGAGTGAGGGTGAGGGGTTGAGGGTGAGTGAGGGTGAGGGTGAGTGAGGGTGAGGGTGAGGGGTTGAGGGTGAGTGAGGGTGAGGGTGAGTGAGGGGTTGAGGGTGAGGGTGAGTGAGGGTGAGGGTGAGTGAGGGTGAGTGAGGGTGAGGGTGAGTGAGGGTGAGGGTGAGTGTAGGTGAGGAGTTGAGGGTGAGTGAGGGTGAGTGAGAGTGAGGGTGAGTGAGAGTGAGGGTGAGTGAGAGTGAGTGAGGGGTTGAGGTTGAGGGTGAGGGGTTGAGGGTGAGTGAGGGTGAGGGGTTGAGGGTGAGTGAGGGTGAGGGGTTGAGGGTGAGTGGGGTGAGGGTGAGGGGTTGAGGGTGAGTGAGGGTGAGGGTGAGGGTGAGTGAGGGTGAGGGTGAGTGAGGGTGAGGGTGAGTGAGGGTGAGTGAGGGTGAGGGTGAGGGTGAGTGAGGGTGAGGGTGGGTGAGTGAGGGTGAGTGAGGGTGAGTGAGGGTGAGTGAGGGTGAGTGAGGGAGGGTGAGTGAGGGTGAGTGAGGGTGAGTGAGGGTGAGTGAGGGTGAGGGGTTGAGGGTGAGTGAGGGTGAGGGGTTGAGGGTGAGTGAGGGTGAGGGGTTGAGGGTGAGTGAGGGTGAGGGGTTGAGGGTGAGTGAGGGTGAGGGTGGGTGAGGGGTTGAGGGTGAGTGAGGGTGAGGGTGAGGGGTTGAGGGTGAGGGTGAGTGAGGGTGAGGGTGAGTGAGGGTGAGGGTGAGTGAGGGTGAGGGTGAGGGGTTGAGGGTGAGTGAGGGTGAGTGAGGGTGAGGGGGTTGAGGGTGAGTGAGGGTGAGTGAGGGTGAGGGGGTGAGGGGTGAGTGAGGGTGAGGGTGAGTGAGGGTGAGTGAGGGTGAGGGTGAATGAGGGTGAGGGTGAGTGAGGGTGAGTGAGGGTGAGTGAGGGTGAGGGGTTGAGGGTGAGTGAGGGTGAGGGGTGAGTGAGGGTGAGGGGTTGAGGGTGAGTGGGGGAGGGGTTGAGGGTGAGGGGTTGAGGTGAGTGAGGGTGAGGGAGGGTGAGGGTGAGGGTGAGGGGTTGAGGGTGAGTGAGGGTGAGGGGTTGAGGGTGGGTGAGGGTGAGTGAGGGTGAGGGGTTGAGGGTGAGTGAGGGTGAAGGTGAGTGAGGGTGAGGGGTTGAGGGTGAGTGAGGGTGAGGGTGAGTGAGGGTGAGGGGTTGAGGGTGAGTGAGGGTGAGGGTGAGTGAGGGTGAGTGAGGGTGGGGGTTGAGGGTGAGTGAGGGGTGAGTGAGAGTGAGGGTGAGTGAGGGGGTTGAGGGTGAGTGAGGGTGAGGGTGAGGGGTTGAAGGGTGAGTGAGGGTGAGGGGTTGAGGGTGAGTGAGGGTGAGGGGTTGAAGGTGAGTGAGGGTGAGGGTTGAGTGAGGGTGAGTGAGGGTGAGGGTGAGTGAGGGTGAGGTGAGGGGTGAGGGTTGAGTGAGGTGGGTGGGGGTGAGGGTGAGTGAGGGTGAGGGTGAGTGAGGGGTGAGGAGGGTGAGGGGTTGAGGGTGAGTGAGGGTGAGGGGTTGAGGGTGGGTGAGGGTGAGTGAGGGTGAGTGAGGGTGAGGGGTTGAGGGTGAGGGGTTGAGGGTGAGTGAGGGTGAGGGTGAGTGAGGGTGAGGGGTGAGGGGTTGAGGGTGAGTGAGGGTGAGGGGTTGAGGGTGAGTGAGGGTGAGGGTGAGTGAGGGTGAGGGGTTGAGGGTGAGTGAGGGTGAGTGAGGGTGAGGGTGAGGGGTTGAGGGTGAGTGAGGGTGAGGAGGGTGAGGGGTTGAGGGGTGAGTGAGGGTGAGGGTGAGGGTGAGTGAGGGTGAGGGGTTGAGGGTGAGTGAGGGTGAGTGAGGGTGAGGGTGAGGGTGAGTGAGATGAGGGTTGAGGGTGAGGGGTTGAGGTGAGTGAGGGTGAGTGAGGGTGAGGGGTTGAGGGTGAGTGAGGGTGAGGGGTTGAGGGTGAGTGAGGTAACCTGGCATGGTAACCTGAAAAAATGTGGGTGTGAGCCATGTTAAAGGGGTCTGCGGTGAGTGTGAGACCCGAAAAGGCAGAAGTCGGGAAGGAGAGCCTGCGGGTAAGGGTGTGCACGAAAGTGAATGTGCACAAATGGGGCCATGCGGTGGGCAACCAAAGCAGAAGCGGCTGGCAGAATAAGCGGGCCAAGGCCGAGAGTCCACTGGGTGCACGCGTCCTACCCGGAAATGACTGGGGGATAGGTGGGGAATGGCATGGTAACCTGAAAAAAAGGTGGGTGTGAGCCATGTGAAGGGGTCTGCGGTGAGCGCGAGACCCGAAAAGGCAGAAGTGGGGAAGGAGAGGCTGCGGGTAAGGGTATGCATGAAAGTAAAATGTACACCAATAGGGCCATGCGGTGGGCGAACAAAGCAGAAGCGTCTGGCAGGATGGTGGTGCCGGAATAAGCTGTGCACATGTCAGGCCATGCTTCGAGTAACTTATAGAGATGCGGCTGACAGGATAGTAGGGTTGAGAGCAAAAGCGCCGAAGGGGCGCCTGTGTATATGCTGCTAATAATTAAAAAATGCATATGAGAACTGTATTATCGCAAATGATGGAAAAGATATCTCACCTGAAACAAAAACAAGAAAGGAAACAAGACGGAGGGCATTGCTGTGGGGAGGGGGGGAGGAGAAATGCACACAGCGGGCAGGGGAGGGGGCGGAGCGGGGAGAGCGGCATGAGGGTGTGAAGCAGCCGGGGCCTTTGAAGTGAAGCTAAGCTTCACTTCAAAGGTGTGGGAGGAGTGCGGCTGAGGGAACAGACGGCGATTTGGTGATGTGCACGCGCATTTTAGGTCAATGCGCAAGCGCATTGACCTAAAAGCCACGGGCACAGCACCAAATCGCCGCAGTTAGGTAAACTTTGTTTAAAGCCCTATAGTCTCGCTCTGCTCAATGCGCATGCGCATTGACAGGCGAGACCTAAAAACCAAGCTGAGGATCTTCCCAAAAAACTAGAACGACGGGGGTACCCCTCCAAAATTGTGAACAAATGCCAGAAAAGGGCAAGAAACCAGCCCAGGGATGCCCTACTTGAAGAAAAGATCAAGGACAATGAGGTAATACCACTCACATGCGTCACCACCTACAACGCAATATCCAACCAAGTGAGCAGAAGCATCAATAAGCACTGGTCAATACTCAAATCCGGAAACCTGAAATGGGACAAACCATTTTTTTCATACAGAAAAGCGCAGAGCCTCAAAGATAGCCTGGTCAATACCAGACCAGAAGACAACAACTATAAATGCAAACCCCAGCATCACACAAATATGGGGACTCCCTCCCGTAACAGGACACTCCAGGTGTGGAGACTGTGGTGTATGCCACCTCATGGAGAACACCAAAACCCTCAACCTGGAAGAAGGAAAAACCTGGGAACAGCGATCACACACTAATTGCAATAGTAGCAATGTGGTGTACTTGATCAAATGCAGATGTGGCAAACCTTATATAGGCATGACAACCCGCAAGGTGAAGCAACGTATTAGTGAACATCGGAGTACAATACGCTGCAAAAAGGACAACACGAGATTAACAGAGCACTTCCTGGCGGCGCAACATACACCCAATGACATGCAATGGACGGTAATAGAACAAGTACAACCAGGTCCACACACACAGAACCGCTTATTTGAAAAGGAGCAACGCTGGATCTACAGGCTTTCGACACATAAGATGGGCCTGAACAACAACATTCCTTGGGCCTCTGTTTTAAAATAACCAGTACCTATGGATACCCACATACCCTGATACGTGCCAGCCTGTAGGTATGATTCATATCCTCCTCCCAATTAAGATGAGGTTATATGCTCAAACGTCTACAACTCTGATCCTTCTATGGCATACTTTATGACTAACTAGTGTACCATTGCAACGAATGAGCACACACATCTATGATGGTCCATTCGTTTTATATCAATGTGCACCTCCTTACACGCCGTGTACAGCTCGTTCACCTTCCTGCCAGATGCCCCAATTTATCAGCATATTGGGTTGCCAGATCACTTTGACTATTGTTAAGATTAAGAGAAAAATAAAAATCTTTTTATTCCCCTCCACGCTAGGGGTTTATTTATTTTTTCCCCACACATATGTGCATTTTCATGATGTGGCTATCGCGTCATAGCGTCAGTCCGTAATCACACAACTATGAGCCTTTAGCCCTTGTCCTATTTGGCCAATGGCAGCACCCGTAGTAGATCCTGAGGCTGCAGTTGCCCTGGTTACACTCACGTGACACCTACGTAACCGCGCCCATCCCGGAAGCCGGCTCCCAACTTTAACGGACACGGGAGCTCCGGCTTTTTGTAGCGGGGCAGCGGAGGAGAGTTGTAGGTTATTGGCCTTCCCCATCACGACCTAACTGTAAGTAAAGCAGCATTACCGTCCCTGACTCACCGCCATTACTGAGTCCGGGATTCACCGCGATTCGCGGCCCAACCAGATCGAAACTGTTCTGCATAACAGTTGCCTCTATATAATTGCAGAATACGTTTTTACCAGTGATGATATCACCCTCTGCCCCACGATGCAACAGGGACTAGAATAGGAGTAAGCCGCCATCCTATGTTTGTTTGTTTTCATGTTATGTGGTAGTAAGTCCTTGTATGACCATTGGTTTTTTACGGGTAATCTATGCACAACTTAAAATGATCCTCGCGACCACAATAGTAGGGATGCGAGTATATGACATCACGCCACTATAATTATTACGAGTGCGCGAGATTGGAATAAAAGTACTATATGCCACTGAACACGCACCTCTTGATGAGTATGCGAGAGTGGGCAAAATAGTGTGCCCCTAGTGGGCCAACGAACAGCACGACAGTATCACGCTGTTACCAGCACAATTTCCTAATGAGAATGGCATGAAGCATGATGACATAGAGACACGACACTGCACTACGTAACAGGCATGTAAATAAGATCACGTTTGATGTATGTTCGTTTCTCTCTTTTCTCCTCAACAGGAGTTTTTGATTTTTAATTCACATGCTCGCCCAATCAGGTTAGAGCTTTTTTACCATTAGCGAATTTTGCTAACCTGGTCACGAGGAACCAGGATTGGGTGTGCCTTTTAGGGGGCACAGACCGTCCACTTCCTTGTTTATGGTCCTGACGAAAACCTGGTATATCCCACCCAAGGTTGAAACATGTAGACCAGTACACATACAGAGATACTTCTGGCCGTAACTACCCTCATAGTATCTCGCCACACTTTTTTAACATTGTCCAGTTGCTTGTAAATAAAATGTATCTCCCCACCAAGTTAAACCAGGACAATTTTTAACACACTTTTTTCTGCACTTACAGTCACAACCTGCTCCACTGTATTTCAGGTGTTGTAGCACACCCTGGTGACGCTAGGCCACCAGGGTGGACCCCGATGATGAAGCATGTCACCACCAGGCTGGTGAGTGAGGGGTTTTTAACAAAAGGATAATTTCTTTCCTTTTGTCAGACATATACCCCATTAAGATTTTTCTTGATGGTGGTACTCCTTCCATTTGTTTATTTGAGCCAGAAGTAAACCATGGAGGATCACATATCTGCTCTCCGGATCGAGGAGTACCCGGTCGGTCTGCCAAGGGAGGCCCCGAGGCCTCAGAATTGAGACACCCCTAGCATACGACGAGTAGGTGGAGGAGTGGGGTTTCCTCCCAATAACGGGATTGGAGTCTGGAGACGGATCCTGGCAATAGGTGCGTCTCCTGTAAGAGACATATATCCACTTTGTGTCTCTGTAAGTGTGAGTGAATCAGTCGGGCCTTGCGGTGATCATTTAGGCCGCGGACATTCCAGGTCCAGCAGACGATGTCAGCCATAAGGGGACGGTTCAAAGTGCAGCACAACACAGCGCAGGCGGCGAGCTACGCAGACAAGCACAGCGCACATGAGGAACAGGAAAAACAGATGGCTGCAGGAAGCAGCACAGGTAGGAGGCAGCGCAAGCAAATTGAAACGGTTCTCGGGGATGTCTCCAAACAGGGCAGTGCGGGAGAGGCGCGCCAGCATCCGACTGACAAGCATGGCTCAGAGACCAGAGCGCACCGATGGACAGTAATAGAACCACACGGACCAAACTAGAGGAGGTGCAGCATATAAGGGGAAGGAGGGACCAGTGGAGCAACATATTGAACAACAAGATATGACCGATGAGCAGGAACAGAACAAATCAGAAAGCACACTGCAGTGTAGCAGACAAGACTTACTGCGAATAGCCAAGGCAGGAAGCACAGTACAGTGTCACGGTCGAAACATAGGATTGCATTACTGAACAACCATACGGCGGCGAACTGAAGTCACCTCCTCAATAGAGAACCATAGAACCCCAAAGCCCCCACCTCCACCCCTACCCCATCCCAACCCAACAATCCCAGACCTAGAAACCCCAAAAACGCTGCACCAACTCCAACCCCCCAATCAGGCTGCGTAATCCACCCGCCCCACCCCGGGAACCCCCAACTGGGAGAGGAGGAACAATGGAAGAAAAGGGTATCATCCCGCGAGGGCATGGCAGGGCTAGGCATACACCCCTGCAAAAAAGCAGGGCGGCCAAGCTAAAGTTATGTCAGGCATCATTCAGAAAGAAGGTAGAAGAAAAACAGTAATGTCTGCACGATTAATCGTTGTCGCTGAGACGACCAGCACCTTCGGGCTGAGATGTAGAAGGGGAGGAGCGAGCATCTTTTTCCACTTTCTTGGCAAACACCAGGGCCTCTCTGGGATCGGGGAAAGCAAGTGTTTTTGTGCCCTGCCGAACCCTCAGTTTCGCCGGATAGGCCAGGGAGTATGCGACCTCATGTTTCTGAAGAATGCGCTTAGGAGAGAGGAATTCTCTTTGGGCAGCTTGGATGGTAAGGGTGTAGTCTGGGTAAAAGGAGAGTGCGTTACCCTGGTGGTTGATGGTGCCCCTCTCACGTGCAGCACGAAGAATGGTGTCCTGATCCCGGTAATTCAAGATCTTGGAGATGATGGTGCGTGGAGGCAGCCCGGGACGTGGACCAAGAGAACGATGGGCACGCTGTACAATGAAAACCGGGGAGAGGACGTCACAGAAGAGTTCCTTAATCAGCTGTTCCACAAAATCCACCATCCTCGAAATGTTGGTGGACTCCGGGAGACCCGTGATGCGGAGGCTTCTTCGGCGGGAGAGGGCCTCCAAATCCTCATTCTTTTCCTGGATAATCGCCAAGATCTTGTTCATCTGGAGTAGTTTTTGCCGGTCTTGGGTGGCAGCATCTTCGGCTTCCGACACTCTGGATTCAACATGGAGTATCCGTTTATCATGGGAGTCGACACGGGCCTTCATTGTGTCCAGATGGGCTGAGAGTTGCTCTAGCTGGGTCGCTATACCTGTTACTGTTGACTTGACGTCCAGCATGATTGCCTTGAGGTTGTCCTCATGATTAGCGGGGGCCTCCGTGATGGCAGCGGAGTCGACATCCTCGGGGCCCGCACCATCCTGGCGAGAGGAGTTTCAAAGCTCAAAGGCTATCTCCGGTTGTTTTGGGTCATTTGTCCCCATGATGAGAAACCCTGGCAGCCGGAGAAAGGCCCACATGAGGCAAAAGGCAGTCAAAAAGGACAGGGGCACGCAGACCCCCAGCAGCTGGCAGCGGAAGGCAGTGAGAGACTAGTAGGATCCACTTGAAAAGAGGAGAGACCCCTTGAAGAATATGAAAGGCACGGAACGCCTGGGATTAGGATGTGGCGTGGATGAGGGGTAGTTTGGATGCCCTTGAACCGTATATCAGGCACGTGCTGGAAACTTCGTTTACACAGCATACGGTATCGGACTGCTGGAAACGAGCTATTGCCCTCCCTTTCAGGAAAAAACCGAACGATAGCCTGGACATATTAGAAAATCTGCGTCCTATCTCCCTCTTGCCCTATCTGGCTAAAGTGACGGAGAAGGTGGTTAATCAACAACTTATGGCCCATGTGGATGCCGCCTCTCTCCTTCACCCCTCACAATCTGGGTTCCGGGCGGGACACTCTACAGAAACGGCACTACTTCGTGCTACGGAAACCCTCAGACAAGGGGCTGATGTGGGACACACCATGGCACTGATTATGCTAGATCTAAGTGCCGCTTTCGACACTGTGGCACACTATACTCTGCTACAGTGTCTAAACAAGGGTGGCGTCTCAGGTGCGGCGCTGAAATGGCTTAAATCTTTTCTAATCGGTCGCAGTTTCCAGGTCAGGCAAGGTGCATACTACTCCGAGGATACTAAATTGGAGCAGGGAGTTCCTCAGGGATCTGCCCTTAGTCCCTCCCTGTTCAATTTATACATGTCTCCTTTGGCGGAGATTGTACAGGGCTTCGGAGTAGATGTAGTCTTGTATGCTGATGACACACAGGTACTGATTTCTCTATCCCAGGCGCCCAGACTTGCGTCTTCCAATTTCAGAGCCTGCATGCAGGAGCTTGCCTCTTGGATGAATAAGAACTGCCTGAAATTGAATGGTAGCAAGACGGAGGTGTTGGTAGTGGGAGGTAACAACTCTAGCTGGACCTTGGAGTGGTGGCCTCCGAGTCTGGGCCCTACCCTCAACCCTAGCACTGAGGCAAAAAACCTGGGGATTTGGGTTAATCCCACTCTCTCGTAAGATGGTCACATTTGACGAGTTGTGGGTAAATGTTTTGGCATACTAACAAAACTACAGAAGACGCTGGATCTTGTCCCATTAGGGGCTAGGAAGACGTTGATACACGCACTAATCATGTCTCGCCTTGACTATGGGAAGTGCTCTACCTGGGAGCCGCTGCAAAGGGCCTTGGGAGACGACAGGTTCTACAGAATGCCGCCGCTCGTCTGGCGCTTATGCAGCCTAGGAGGGCGGCTTCAAAAAACGCACTTGACTCATTGCACTGGCTCCCTGTTAAACAAAGAGTACTGTTTAAAATGTTTGTTATCTGCCACCGTATTGTCAATGGCGAGGGTCCGGCATACCTAAGAGACCTAGGGGCCAGATGTAGGTCGGTCGGTAACTGCCGGAAATCGGTATTTTTGGCCGTTACCGACCGGTATGTACGAATTGGTATCTAGGGGCATATTTTTACAGAATCGGTAAATTTACCGATTCGGTAAATTTACCGATTCTGTAAAATACCGAATCGGTATTTTTACCGATTCGGTAATTCCCAGATGTAGGTGGGACTCTTCTGAGTCCCAAAGGCCCTACAAATTCGGTATTTTAACACAAAATCCAATTGTGTTTTAAAATACCGAATTCAGGTGTGCATGCACATGTGTGCATGCACACCTAGCCATGTGACAGACAGACATGCCCTTAGGGCATGTCTGTGTGCCACATGGCGCACATGCCTATTTTTGGGGTGCCAGAGGGTGTCAAAGTGACACCCCCTGCACCCTTGCCAAATTCAGTATTTACCGATTCTGTAATTACAGAATCGGTATTGCCCATTGATTCCTATGGGCTTCAAGGCCCATAGGAATCAATGGGCAATACTGATTCGGTATTTACAGATTCTGTAATACCTACATCTCCCCCTTCATATTTACCGACTCTTAAATACCGAGGGCCAGATGTAGGTAATTCATATTTACCGACTCTTAAATACCGAATTTTACCGATTCGGTATTTAAGAGTCGGTAAATATGAAGGGGGGAGATGTAGGTATTACAGAATCTGTAAATACCGAATCTTTAAGACTCGGTATTTACCGATTCTGTAAATACCGAATCAGTATTGCCCATTGCCTTTGGGACTCAGAAGAGTCCCACCTACATCTGGGAATTACCGAATCGGTAAAAATACAGATTCGGTATTTAACAGAATCGGTAGATTTACCAAATCGGTAAATTTACCGATTCTGTAAAAATATGCCCCTACATACCATACATACCGGTCGGTAACGGCCGAAAATACCGATTTTCGGCAGTTACCGACCGACCTACATCTGGCCCCTAGTATGTTCCCAGTAGATCTCTTAGATCCAGCGGGAGGGGACAGCTGGTAATCCCCAAGATAAAAAAGGCCAGAATGGGTGGTCGTTCCTTTCGGTTTCTAGCTGCTCACAATTGGAATAGACTGCTGCTCCAGCTGAGGCTAGAATGTTCCGAAACTAAGTTTAGAAAGCTGCTAAAAACCCACCTGTTCGTTGTTTAGCGCAAGGCAGTTCTGCTGTCGCTTCAGTCTTCTCCCTCTCACCTAGTGCGGGGACACGCCGAGATGGCGTAACCAAGCGCTTTAGAAATTTTACTATTATTATTATTATTATTATTATTAACAATGACACAACCAGGGCGGGCTCCCACCCCAGCACCTGGTAACTGAGGTAGTCATGCAGGAGTCACAACAGGTGTCAGACTAGTATAGTAGAGGCAGATGACCCATTCCACAAGGCCACGGTGAGCGAGGAGGATGAGAACACAGCAAAGCCAAAAGTCAATGCGCCCGTTGGAGGAACAAGGACAGCAGCCCAACACACACCCAGCCGCCACACCAGGCCCCAGCACACAGAGGGCAGTGATCCAGACAGAGCGCACCTAAAGCCGTAGTAGGCAAGGCCAGGCTAGCAAGGAATGTCCAGGCGCCGGGCGGAGCGACAGGCAGGAAGCAGGGACCAAGTAACCCCTAGGATCTCGCAAGGGCCACAGCGCCAATCAACAGAGGTACTGTAGATGCAGAAGTTGTAGCTCACATGGTCCAGTCAAATAGCGGCAAGTAAGATGCCAGTAAGATGGCAAGGCCGTCAGGCTCCGGCAGCGCCCCCCACAGCAGGCAGAGCACAGGCAGGGGAACAGGCGAGGCCACAGCAGGTCAGAGGCTCGATCACACTAGTGCAGCCCCCAAGATGAAATCCAGGCCAGGAGAGGAAGCCAAGCTCGGCACAAAGAGGCAGAAGGCAGCGCCCGTGCGGCGGAGCAGGAGAACAGCCTACAGGGGGCGCACACCAGACTGAGGCAGGAGCGAGCGGGGTGTCACGGGTGGCCCGCCGCTCACACCGCTGAGCCCGGGGTGCCCGCGTCGGCCAGAAGAAGCAGCCGGAAGGCCGCCGAAAACACAGCGCCTAACCAGAGCACACCAGGCTGGGCGGAACAGCCTGCAGAGACCCAGCCCCACCGCAATGCTACAGAGGCGGCATCACTAACCCACAGGAGGCAGACGGAGTCTCCGGGACGATCCACTGCCGTGCGCAGCACCCAGCAGTCACAGGCAGTCCGGGTGGAGAAGGTCCCGAGGCCGTAGGCCCAGCGTCTCCCACCGATAGCATAGCACCACCACAGGGCCCAACCGGGAGGCGGCAGCGCAATGAATCAGTTCCTCACTTGCCAGGGAGTCAATATTCGGTGTCGGAATGCAGCAGGGTAGGGATGTCAGCAGGATATTAACGGGTAATTGAGCTTGGCCGGCAGAGCCCACTCAGAGTGCGGCCATCTTGCAGCCGACCAAGCCGCGCCCGTTTAGGTAAAACTTACATTTTGAAATACAGTTTGTAGTTCTACAAAAAGTACTACAACCGCAGTTTGTGAATCAGGCTCAATGTGTTTATACACAATAATCCATGGTTAGGCAGAAGCAAGGGGCGGCTATAGGCAAACTTGTTTTACTTTCATATGCAAACTCCTTCATGGGGTGCTTGAAGAAATATACGTTTGGAGAAAGGAAGCTATTATATTCAGAGATTACTTTTTCTCTGGGGATATTGCAATGATGGAATCCTTCTTTTTTGGACAGGGACTACAAAACTAATACCATTTTTCAATGGCAATCCATGGAGATCTATTGAATATACAACTTACCATGAAATACAATACTACTAGCATTGATTTCTTTGATGTTGAATTATTTACAGTACAATACAAAATAGGGAGCAAATTATATTGCAAGCCAGTCTCATGCAATGTACTACTTTATGCCAAGAGTTCCCATCCTAAATCTAAAATCAGTGCCTTACTCTTCTGGGAAACGACCAGACTCAGAAGATATTGCAGCGCTGAACTAAATGTCAGACATGGATTTGAGGATATGAAGCAAGGATTTCTCTTCAGAAGTTACTCACATTGTGTTACACAACAAGCTAGCAAGAGGATATGCCAAACTCAGCAACGACTCTCACTGACATATAAGAAACCACACACTTCTCCTATTACTTCCAACCGTAGCAATAGCAGGTATATTTTTGAAATTCTGAACAAACATTGGAACAACTTTAGAGCAGAAAAGGGACTGGAGGTTTTTATTGGCTACGGACCTAGTATCATTCACAAATGGGCCCATGTTATGTAATACACTTCGGCCTAGTTTTCAAAAGGAGTGTTGATAACCCACTAAAACAGTGGGCTTTTACAAATGTAGTGACTGTAATATAGGCCAGTACTCAGTGAATTGCTGTCCAGCATTCTAGGACACTACTGTAAGCAAATACAAAATTAGTTGCTTTATGAACGGTAATACTACCAACTGCATGTATGTAATTATTTGTAAATAATTAATCCACTTAAAGAACGGCTACAAGAACATATTAGATTGACAAAAAAGAGGAACAAACACACTTCAACAAATGTTAAATATGCGTTCATGGTATCTAGGTGGTTCCCCAACACCTTAGAGGGCACAACAAGGTACTCAAGATTAGACAACTTGAGGCAAAGTGGATTATTATAATACAATGTAAAAAATTAATTCTCGGCCACGGTATGGAATTACATAACTTCTTTAGACATATTATGATATATAATTTTTCCACTTACCAGCTCATTGGTACACTAATTCCATATTTCTTAGTTTCAGCTATTTGAGTATGCTAGGATTTAATATTGATACTTACGAAATCTAGCATTTTCCTGTAGTTATCACTAAAACCATTGCTCAATGTAGTGTTGGAAGAGTATGTAACTAGTATTTGTAATTTGATCCATATGCGGTTAAATGAACTACATCTTATGGTTCGACACTGTAGGATTTCAATATTACATTATTATGTCATTGGCCTCTTAACAACAGGACAAGAGATACATTACTTTATGGTTCCAAGCACATGCTATGTAACTTAATGCACAATTGTTTACCTTTACAACTTTCTGTACTATCTCTTCGTATACCATGTGAAACACATGAAATATCAGATCTTTATCTATCGATATTGGATTTATCTGACCCCTATTTTGTGATAGACCATCAAGCCTGTTGCATTAATACTGCTACTACTACTATTCAGTGTTTTCATTCCTCACACTACACAATACAATGTGTCTTTACCTAACAGCTGTTAGATTATCATTTTTTGTATCTAACATCTGCTGCCTTAAAGATGAGCCTCATGACTTATTTTTTGCCTAACTCTCAGTGCTATTGAAATTGGACAATTTTTTTCTATATGATGAATATGTAGCTTTAACTTAACCCTTCTATTTTTACATCACCACCTTCGATATCCTCCGTTTATTCTTCAGCAGTTTGTACTTATGACTTCTTAGGGCTATCATTCTAGTTAAAAATGTGACCCTTCACAATATTTTAAGTTCAAGTCTTAATTTTGTGGTTAGTATAAGACTAGACAGTCTATAAATTCAACATTATTCACATTATTTTCATTACGTTACTGCAGGCTCTACATACACAACAAAGCATATTGTTTCTTGTGTTGAACACATGCTCTTAGGGAACAAATTGTTCCCCAGTATGTATAACTTATGATTTTTCTTTTTCTGGTAGGGAAAGTAGTCCTTTACATTTCTTATATCCTCCCCTCTCGTCTTTTTATAGATGTTCTTGTAATTTCTTCACTTTTTTGTAAATTTATGATACAATTACTTGATTATACATTAAGGTATGACTGTGTTTCACCTATGGAACCATTAACTCTCATAAGGCTCTAATTTCATGTAGTTGTTTAGTTGTTTTCTTCTATCGTACTCAATACATCTTTAGCAGGACATGCACTTCAGTTAGTGATTTTCCATACCCACAGATTCGTCTTACTTACATATAGTTAATGACACCTGATGGTAGATTTTCACATGTCCTCGTGATATTCATTAATAATTGAACAACTTCTCTCTGCCTTTTTCCTCCATCTGCAAAAACATTCAACATTTTTAATTAGTCCAGCATGATCTATTTTCAGGTGAGGTGACAGTATCAGTGTTTCTGATCTACATATGTTCATGTTCTACAACCCGCACATTTTGTTTTTGCCTTGAAGAAGTTATTTCAAGAATAAACCATGTCGGCTGATTCAGTTGAACTAGTTTGTTTGGACTTATTTTCATTACACCAAGTCAGCAAGGAAGGGCGATTACTTTATGAGCTGCGGGCAGTGCAGCTCTGCGGATACTATTCAAACAAGTACCACTACTTATACTGGACTGAATTTGATGTTTACAATCCATCTACATACTTAATATGTGGTCTTAGTATAAGACCTATGTATTGAGCTACATATCTATTTTTGGTTCTTTATATTGTATTTACTCTATGACATAACGCATATTTGACTTGTTTTTTTAATTTAATTTGCTTCCATTTTTCCTTATGTGCACTTAGAAATGTTATACAAACTCTTTCAATTTTAATGTACATCACAGGAAATCTGATTATTACTGGGACAAAGATGACATACTATTGGTTTTGCATTACTGTAACCAAAGGCATAGTTTAAACACAAAGATGACTAAAAAATGGATAGAGAATAGAAGGAAAAATGTGCTGACCAAGTATCAATTGTCTCACAAGCCCAGGTACTGAAGTGAACTTCTTTTTAGGTGTATGTACACAGAAAAAAAAAATCACAGTGCAAGAGAGCCCATGTCTGAAGTAGGCTGACCTATTGCCCCACGTGGTGGGTGTAAGCAAAATGTGATTAACATCTGAGAAGACCAATGGAAGAATAGAGCTGACACAAAGCACCTCTATATTTTTATATATTTATGCATTTTTCCATTTAGGACTGTTTTTTGGTCTCGCCTACGCAACGCGCAGGCGTTGCATAGGAGAGAGACCTTTAGCCATCGGCACAGCTTTGGGGGCAAAAATGTGCACGTGTTGCATTGCTTGCAATGGCAACGCGTGCACGTCTGGCAATTCCCTTGCGGGAGCGTGCAGCACCATATGGTGGCTCCATCTGGGCGCAATCATCGCGCCTTGCTGCACGCTCCCACAAGGGAATCGCACAGGCCCCCTCCCCCTGCAGCTGCGCGAGGCGCGCGCTGGTGCTGGTTCTGTTCAACTTCATTCTGTCCTGGGATAAAGTGACAGAGGCGCTTCTAGTGTTGTGGGCCGAACAATAATAATTCGGGTTTGCACCTCGAGCACACAACCAAGTGCCTTGCCACTAACAACGGACATATCAGCTAATATAATGCCATAATTAGTAACCAGGCATTTATTACTTTTTCACTAATATGATTGTCAAATGTTTAACCTTTCGCAAGAGTTCCAATTTAGGCACGTTAAATTGAAGAGACCGTATATTGCTGTTTCTTGATTATTAATCTCTAATATTGATGATTAAATATTAAAATATTGTACTGTTATCAATAATATTACTAACACGTGCTTTATTACCCATCTATCCGCTTGAGTGGACATTTGGTTAGGTTTATTGGTAGTTAGTTTTTGTGCAGTACATTAATTTTCCTGACATTTAAGTTTGCTGGCTTCATCTATAGTACGCGTGCAACCCAATCAGACGGGGGGTCCCATTGAGACTTTTTATGTTTTTGTTTCACAATATGCTATTGCAATCATTAGAAGTACTGCATTTCACATCTTTGTTTTTCAACGAACTCTTGATTCTGTGATACAAGCAAGGGTTCTGTAGTTAAAAGGTATCTCACGAAAATCTGATTCTGATACCGCCCAACATATCATGCGTATTAATTTGTTTTAAGAGAGGGAGTTTAACCTTAAAAGGCTTTTATTGCATCTCAACGCCTAATCCATTAAATTTCACATGAGGAGTGGAAGCTTGTGATTTATAGGCCTTCAGTTATTTATTTTTTTACCGTACTCATGGGTTTTCCTATATGCAATGCTGCATTTCTGTTGGTGGCCCATAAATCAGTGCTGCTTGGGAGTTTTTCTGCAGTCTCTCTTTGGAAGTGGTTGTTGTTAACAGGACAAACAATTGCATACCATTGATGAGCGCCTTGCTGACTCAATGCCAGGCAGGGGGTATTTAGGAAATGCTGTAGGCGCTATATTTGGATTGTAGAGTCATGCCAAGAACTTTGTTGAGTTGATTTTTGAGTTTTAAATGTGAACTGAAATGTGAACTGAATTGGAAAGCTGTTTATGTACTCAAACAAACCAAATTTGAGACAAAAGTACTCAACAGGTCTTATTAGATGAAAACTTATCTTTCACTCTGCACAGAAACAGTGCCATGCTCCTGGTTTACCCCACAGTGTTTCGATTATTTCATGTGGCACAAATAAAGGACTACAACTCCCAGAAATCATTGATGTTGTTAAAAGGAAACGCCCAACTAGAGCATTTCATCCTTGTTGACAGGGAGTGATTAATTTGTCCAGGGAGAACGCAACAGAGTTGCATTGTTTCTTTGTTGTGCAACGAACATTAACCACTTGGCTGCTATGCGTTTTCCCCCCCGGTGCTGGGATCCCACATTTTCCATTGTTCATGACGAGCTGGGCTCGTCATGAGCGTGCGAGGAGGCTACACCATGACGAGCCCAGCTCGTCATGAGCGTGGAAGGGGTTAATAATTAGGGTCATCGTATTTTGGGGGTTCATCCCTCTGACCCTGCACATGTCTGTGAAAGGGCTCTGACACATCTGCTGTGTGTTCCTCTCTCAAACCGCACACATCTACAAATGAAGTGGTGTTCTGCCCCTCCCACCTCTCTCTTATGGGTTGCTTCCTATTACAATCCCACCTCCAACCGCAATTCCATCTGTAAGGGCTTTTCTTCCTCTGAGTCTGACTCCACACACCGGCATGCTAAGGAGCTATCCCCTTTGATTTATAAGCTACATGTTTATGACCTCTCTGAATGGGCACTCGTGAAATATTGTAATACTACAGTGTCATCTGAGCAAGTGTGTCCTCTTATCCAGAACATGTTATAACAAGCATTGGCATAGCCAATAGGTCTCGCCTTTGGGACCTTATAAGTGTTTAGCCATGCAACGGTTGATGTTGGTGCACCAAGGATATTGTGCTGCATAACTAAATACTTAAAAGGTCCCAAAAGCGGGACCTATTGGCTATGCCAATGCTTGGTATTACTTGAGGCTGGGAAGACCACGAAAGCTATCTCCAGACCAGATCTAAAAAAAGGAGTGCCTTTAAATATGCAGTGGAAAAATACAGCTTTTCCATTCAGAACACTGTGAGACCGAAATGCTCCTGGATGAGAAGAGCATTGAGGAAAGCTGTTGAATCACAAGCAGGGACATGAGACAGAGAACAAAGCTATCTGAACATGAGCAAATGGATGATGCAAATCACATTCTCTGAATATTGGAAAAAATAGGTCTGGTCAACAGATAGCAAAAACTGTCTGGAGACAAGACCTTAAAAAATCCCTAGTATCTATAGTTCTCAGTTGTATTTATTTGTGAGCAATTTACAAAGCTAAGTCCTTGTAGTCAATCTTAGAAAGTACCATAATGTTACTATTCTCGTGTCAAATGACAAGTTTACCTTTCCAATCTACAAAGGATTCTACTTTTGCCCTCGAAAGGAGCAAATCTCCAAACACTTCCAGGGTGGGAAAGTGTCAGAAAATGGTTTGTGAATACTCACCAATTGTTTTGTGCACGTTTGTGGTTTTTCACAAACGTCCAGGGCATTCACCTACGAGCTAGCTCTCCGCCCACAGGAGACGGGGTCCTGTGTGAGTAATTCTTTTACAAATGAAAAACAAACTTTTAGGATTTAAAATAATGCGTATTTATTGTTGCACTTGTTCTTAATTATGATTAGATCAAGCTAATTGATTACCTGGGCAAACTCATGAACACAGTATAAACAGAAATATATTTAAAAGGTAACGTCTTCTTTTAGGTGTTTTAAAATATTGATTCGGAGGATGTAATTTAATTGGCTTTTCTTGATCGATCTGTAAACATTGGCAGAAAGGAACATTTCTCTTCAACTTTAAAAACTGTTAAAATGTTTTTAGGAACTATTAATAGACAATAAAAAAAACGAATCACTAGAACTAAAAGTTAAAATTAACTGCACTTGTTTTGAATTCGTTAAATGCTTCTACATTTCAAATTACATATAGGGAGTATGTAGTTATAAAAGCTGGGGAATGAACCAGCTCTGGTACTAAGCCAAAAAAGTGAAATTGTAGGCAATCACCACGTGCCGGATGATGTTTTATAATTAAATGAGAGCTCAATAATGTGTTAAAAAAATCTAACTAAATAGGCACAGCGTGTACCGGTGATTAAAGAAAATGACTGGAATTCGTGAAATATTTCGGCAGAAGGTCAGGCGGTACAGAGACTCCTTTCACTGCTATCAGGCACAAGTTGTACCCTGTTATTTCAACTGCCGGGATATTTCACAGTTACAGAGTCATGACAGATGTGATTGCTGGCAGGCAGAAATGAATCAGTGGAAATACTGTACACTGGAAGTGTTTCCACTGTCACCTGGCCAAAAATAAGCCCTTTTTAATTAAAACAAATACTATGTAATTATTGTCTAAGTACAGTAGGGCAGGCAGGAAAAAGACATGAATTAAAGCCATCACTGATGTCATGGAAAGGGGATGGAACTGCAAGGCATCTTGTGCACCTTGGAATGCAAATCATGACTACCTGTGAGCCTGCTCCGCTGGAGCTGCCTCAACAACTGCGGCCTGCAAGGATCCATGGCCATTCTTACTGACATTTTGACTGGATCTTAAGAGCAGGCGTTAGCAACTTTTTTTTAGTTGACCTAGAATTATTTGCTATTGAGCACTTCTAAATGAGTGTGAACCGCAAGTATTCGCCAGTCAATTTGCCGCAGAATATGCAGCATCACCTGCACTTCTTATTACCATTTTTATCGATTATTGCTTAAAATGCTCTTCGTGACAGGCTAGGTTGCCCTAGAACTGTCAATGCTACCCCGTGAGCTCCCTAGTCATCTGCCACAGCACACACAACTGACCCAACATCCCACACTAGTTGTAGAAGAAAGACTATCTTTACAAATGGAGACTAATCTTTCTACTGAGCTTGCCTCCTGGATGGACAAGAACTGCCTAAAGCTAAATGGTAGCAAGACCGAGGTGCTGGTGGTAGGTCGGAGACAAGTCCAGCTGGACCTCGGAGTGGTGGCCGCCGAGTCTGGGTCCCACCCCCACACCTTGCACTGAGGCAAAAAATCTGGGGATTTGGGTAGACCCCTCCCTCTCTTATGACGGTCATATCCGTCGTTTAGTGGGGAAATGTTTTGGAGTTTTATAAACTTTACGGAAAACACTGGACATTCTCCCTCTGGAGGCCAGGCAGACGATGATACATGCGCTCATTACTTCCCGTCTCGATTACGGAAATCTACTTTATCTGGGAGCCTCTGTCAAGAACCTGGGAAGGTTACAGGTTCTTCAGAATGCGGCAGCAAGGCTGGTTCTGATGCTGCCCAGAAGAGCGGCGTCAAAGCCAGCCCTTGAGCTTTTGCACTGGCTCCCTGTTAAAAAAAGAGTGCTGTTTAAGACACTACTTACCTGTCTTCGTATCCTTCAGAATGTGGCCCCGGCATATCTGGGGAATCTGGTTACCAGGTATGTTCCCGGAAGATCCCTCAGATCTTGTGGGACCGGGCAGCTAGTTATCCCTAAGATAAAGAAGATGAGAATGGGTGGTCGCTTGTTCTGCTTTCTAGCAGCTCAAAAATGGAACAAACTTCCTCCATCTCTTAGGCTAGAAAGGTCGGAAGCTAACTTTAGGAAACTACTAAAAACGTATCTGTTCACGGCCTAGTTCTCTCTTCTGGCCGGCAGAGTGCTGCACTGTATGTCCTCTCACCCAGCGTGGGGACACGCCGAAATGGCGTAACCAGGCGCTTTATAAATTTCCTTATTAATATTATTATGTCAAAAGTGTCAGAGTCACAGTAGAAAGACGGTTTAGCAGCACTTCCTGAAAGGACTCCACTTTGCTATTGAATGGTCACTGCCAGTATGGGAGAAGCTCTGAGGCAAGCTGTTTGTTGGGCAGGAACCATCATGCACTGACAACCGGTGGGTTTGAAGAAAACGGGTCCCTGGTGGGCCGAGCCTCAAACCTGCCACAGCATGAATGTACAGAGGAGAGAGTGTGGGACCTTTTACAGCTTGAGCCGGCAGTGACCTTGAGAGATCACTAGGCTGTATTGCTGCAAACTCAAGATTTTCATTATATCTTCTTCCAAACAGGCATATAGCGCGTCTAGAGAGTTATTTGAAAGTAAGAGCTGATGTCTATACTCAACAGCCACACTCTTATAATTTTCAGCAGGCCAGGCTTTAGCACCAGCACCAGGACTCCAAGCAGAGTGTAATAGTAGTTCAAGGTTAAGGCGGTCCCTGTGTTAAAGATTGCAGGAATCTGTTAGCATTAGCTGAAAGCCATTTTGTACTTGGCAGCCACCTTAGTTAGCCATGTTCTTGCCATGTGCTTTCTCCCTCTTCCAGAGCCTTGCACATGGTCAGAAAGGCCTAGCTGTCAGAATTAGGGGTGGGCAGAATTTGCGTAATCGCGTTACGCAAATCTCCACGAAACGGTAAAAAATCTCCACGAACACGCAGAAATTCGTGATGCTTTTTTCCTGTTCGCAATCGCTGTTTGCGTGCTCGGGGGAAATATCTCGCAAACACGCATTTTGAGAAAGCGAACAAGCAAAAAAGTTCGCAAATCACGAAACGCAGAATTTTGGGCAATTTTGCGTTCTCCGCAGAACGCTAAATTACCCAAATTCCGCAAATTCCACGAGCGGAACAGAATTTACCACCCAGGCCTAGTCAGAATGCATCTGCTCTTATGCTATAACTGTGTGGCTATTCTTGCTGATATAAGGAGAAATGTCTCTCCTCCCACTTTGTTAAGCAAGCACATTTTGTATAGCCATATTAGTCAGTAAGTATTCTTGTATGTGCCAGGACCTCCCCTTGGTTTTATGCTGACTATGTAACCTATGCATATATAAGACCCCTGTTCTCTGTTCTACTTAGAATGCCTCGTACAGTAGCCTGAGGGTACTGTGTGACATAGTCTCCCTCATCAGAGGTTAATAAATATTTTTTCTTGATATTACAGCTTATGTGCCAGTCTCTTCTTTGTTGGTTAAAAGGACCAGGTGTATCAGTTAACCCCTTAGGAGGTTTATATTTCTTCAAATGGCGCCTGAAACGTGGACCTCATCAGAGAAGCGGCTATCCAAGGGAGTGGTCTTGACAGGAGACAGGAATCTACTGAGGAGGACAGGACAGGACTCTACTAAGGAGGTACCCTGCGCATTGGCATTCTCTGTCTCTGCAGCCCAGTATATTTCTGGTCTTCCTGATTTGATCCTCCAAATGTTTACCGCTCCTGGCTGAGAACCCTTTTGGCGTGAGTATTCTAAAATGACTGTTAGGTCACTCAGAACTTGGAAGTGAGAGGTTGGAGATTTGTGCTTGGTAAGGTTGTTTGTTGCGACGCTTTTTGGTTTTGGAATTGTATGGAAATTGGCAAATATTTGGAATTTGGATATATATGTATTGCAATTTATATAGGCAGGTAATGAGGAGATTTTTCTCTACTTTTTATAAAACTTGAACGGCACGCATTGAGATAAGTGCTACTTTGTGTATAATATTGCGTATGCTGCAATATGTTTGGCATGCCTGTTCTTAGCACACATCGCAGAATGTGTTGCTTTCTAATGGAATTAGAATGGAATCAGCCGGCTCCCCTATAGGGGATACTTAAATAGGTTTTGGTTTAAAACGTACTTCTTCCTTGGTGACTATGTACCCCATGGAATTAAATATGTACATAAAAAAGGATCCTGATTTGTACACTTTAAACTTTTATACATAGTGATATGCAGAGTGCTTTTTGAGTATTCTGCCAACCAAAACTAGCGAATTTGGTGTATTTTGGCTTCTTGAACATAGAACAGTCTTTGGCCTGTTCTTTGTGCAATCTTTTGGGCTACTTTTGAGGAGCTTTTCTGGTAAATATGACTTACAATTAGTATTTACAAATGGTTTGGTTTAAGTACAGTCTGTGGGCTGTCTCTTGTTTCTGTCCTAAGTGTTGATATGTGGGTTAGTCTTGTGTTTAAATGTCTATGTGGTTTGACATCGGTGTTACTTGTGTGAGTAAATAGCGATTGCACTTATTGTATAAGAATGGCTAGCCTTAAGCGCGCTGTATTGTGTGTTCAGAGTGTATGACCCCTTCTGTAAATATCTGGAATGAGCTCAAAGAATTTTTATTTGTCATCATTCTGTTATGCAAAATGTTATTTAATTAATTATATATTAAATAAAAAATCCAGAAATGAATTAAATAACATATACTAAATAGCTGCATGTTACTATTAAATTGACAGTGTAAGAAACTATACATGTGTGCAAATTGCCACAATGCTAAAGATACAATTAGAATTTATGTTCAATAGGAATAAAATAGGCCTCAAAAACGAAATGGTGTCCTTTGTAATAATTATGACTAAAATACAAAATGTTACAGCATTCTCCTTAGATACATTGTAATAGATATTAAAAGGCATTCACATCACCTGAGTGAGTTGGTTGTTGCTGAACTAAACACACATTACAGAGTGATAGATTTGTGCTGGCTTGAAAGGGCGTGAGAATTTGATGCCTACTGGTCACAGCAACAGCTGCGTCAATAGCACATGGCTATTCCTGACCGCAAGCCACAAGGAAACTGCAGAGTCAACTAGATTTTAAGTCAGTATAAACCTGATATAAAAGCCTGCATTACAGACTAATCTTAAAAGTTACAAAAAACTGTTTCTTTATTTAGGATAACAGAGAAAAAAAAAGTCAAGTAGGGATTTTCCTTTCTTAATGCCTTTTTACATAAGCACATCCGTGGTTTTGATGTTAGATAATAACTGTCCTTTAAAAAGTGGCGCAGAATTTTCATGTTTCAAGTAAGGCTTCTGTGCTTATGGTTATAAATGAATGTGTTTAAATATGATAGGAAAGGAATTAAGCTTGCTTTTCATATGTGGAACCATCAAAAGGGTTGGTGTAATTAAAACATATTTTTTTGATTATATGTAAAGAAAATGTATTAAAAAGAAGTGCACTAAATTTGTTTTTAATCTCTATACTGCCAAATTATCATACTGTGAACTCCTAGCATCAAAGTTGAATTTAAGCAGTGCTGTACCGCAATAGGGGTAAACTAAAATGTGAAACGTATCTTTACCCAGGCATACAAAACTAATTTTTATAAGGGTGTACCTTAAACATTTCTGATCCCCCATCTCTCGGATATGTAGAGGACACGCTGGGGATGACTAATATGCCAAAACATTGTAGGTTCTTCATTTTTAAGTACCCCAAACACCAAAGTCGGAATTGGGCAAAATTCACTATTTAAATGCAGTTCTGCCACTCAGAACAGCTTTCAAACTGCTCTTAAGCTTTAGTAAATGCACACATTTAAGTATAACACAAATAGCTGACCTCTATACTGCTAGAAAAGCACACCGCACACTGCAAACAAATGAAACTAAATATAAAAAACCAGCAGAAGTTATTAAGCGTACCTCTAAATTACTGGAACGCAGGAATAACAGGACTGCCTTTCAGCTGTGATTCTTCATAGTTGCTTTGAATTGGAAAAGCCACATGGAAAGCCTTGCACAAAAATAGGACAGCTGGTAAGGGTTAAAGGTCGAGTTCTGCATTTAGCAGCCTAGCACGGCTCAGAACAAGGTGTGCTTCGACACTTCGCCCTCTGAGCGTTTTTGAAAGACAAGATGACAGCGCAGGCTAAGAAGAGAAGTGTTGCTTACTATTTTTGGCAAAAGCAAGTTTTTGTGCACTCATATGAGCAGAAGGAAATATAATGGTATATGTGGGCTCTGATTAAGAGAATAGCTCTGCTCTGCCGTGGTTGGTTATTAATGTTTTCTAGCTAGCTACATGTGCTATTTACCTCCTACAAGTGTATTTGTGCCCAGCTGCCACAAATAGAAGTAGATAGTGTCGACAGAAGTGAATCCTGTTTCAGGTTTTCCTACTGTCGAAATGGGGGAAGGAGGCTATCTCCTCTACAAATTAAGGGTAGGCTAATTTATGTTTTCTCTCTCTTTTTCTCAATCTCTTTTGAACCTGTCTAAGCTGTCTGTGAAATAGCCATGAGACATTTAACCGGCTATTCAGTTATACTATTTTAAAAATTGTTAGCATTAATAAAATGAATAAATAAATATGCTGTGTTACTACCCATCCTATCTGATGAAATTATGAAAGGATGAGTAGTCTAGATTGCTGTTCCCTTATTTGACCTTTAAGGGGAACTAGATGTGGGTAGTTTTTGTTCTAAAATTCTCAGGTGATAACACCCTTATTATTAGCTAGTCTGTGTAAATAAGCTGACTGTCCTTATTAGAGCTGATGTTGCATAGTTTGGATCGTGAAAAGTAGAATGCAGCAAAGACGCCCATGTGATCCTTAGCAAACATTTTTGAAGAAAATATTGTTCTATAAGAGTTTTGTTTGTCACAACATGTTCTGCTGGAAAACATGTACCCACTATGTTGAAGTGTTTTCTTTAGTTCTTTATTTAATAAGAATCCCTGTTAAATTTGCATTTTTAGATTTTCCTTCTGCACTTATAAAATGAGAGCATGGTCCTAAGCGTACAATGTTGGTGCTTTTATTAAGAGAAACCATTCTAGAAGTGTCTACAGTCCTGTACAAGTAATGCAAAGTCTATGAGTAAAAGTGTAGAACATTTCCTTTTTTCTTGAGGGTCTTCAGATTAGTAATATAGAAGAACTTCAGCTTTTAAAAGATATTTCACTTGAAACCCACAAGTGATTGCTATTGGTGAGTACCAGTACTCTTTTGAGAGCAGTCACATAGAGGTTGCTTCTAAAATAGAGTTTCTATTTATTGGCACAGACAACTGTGTAAAAAACAAACTGCAAGCTATAGGTTCTTCAGTGTGAGACTAGTTGAAATGTTGCGGGGTCTATTTGATGGACAAATGTCCATAGGCACCCAAGTCAATCAGATCACCCAATCCTTAAATTACCATCTTAAATTACTGTTGAAGATTTGAAACTGTTCATTTAGTGGATGAAGTCACTATTGTTGGATTTATCAGCTGAAAAATTGCCCATTTAAATTCATTTATAATCAGGACTGCCTAAACAACCTTACCCACATTGCTCAGGCCTAGTAGCCCATGCTTGCTCTTTGGACTCCCAAACAGAATCTCATAATAGGTAACACAACAAGCTGCGATGTACATGAAATGTTTAAAAAAATATGAGTTGATTTATTAGACAAGTTCAAGGAACTTTTAAGACTATCCCTTTAAAGGATATATGCCTAGAAAATTGGCTTGATACATGTAAGTTACCTGAAGAATAGTTTGCCACACACATAGCAGCAAAACATGCACACCTTGGTCAGCAAATGTAAGGAGCACAGTAGATCACAGCCACTGTGAAAGCATAACTCTTGTAGCAGGGATTCTGCTCATACACAGAACTGTGCATAGAGACTTGGAACCTCAGTGAATTAGGGTGTACCAAAACTCACCTTAGTTGCCAAAATCCCCTACCAGACTAGCAATGAGTGTCTCATTGGTTCTTCCATACCCCCAATGATTAGACAACCCAGAACGTGGAACTTAGAATACCTCAGGCAATGTGGAACACATGAACACTCTTTCGTTGTACTCTCATACAGTCCAAAACGGGGAGTAAATGAAGACACGTGCAAGTTTGAAATATTTATTTCTAATGCCGTGTTCTCAGGCGCAGTATCTTAGCTAATACAAGCAGACATATTATAAGCAACAAGATTATCAGCATAGTTACTATTTCATAAAATACAAAGGGAGAAAGCATGTTAAAATGCTAAATGAAGAAAGGCTAGATTACATCTAGAAATCACCCTCCCTTGCTAGTAGGTTATTTTATATCTACAGAAGGTTTCTTGGGTTTACAAGGGCGGCCCCATACCTCTGGTCCTAGTAGAAATGGATCACATCAGATACAAAAATCATCTCTCTGCATGCAAATGTTCTCCAAGTGTGTTTGCATGCCTGCGCAGTGCATTATTAAATGCGCCAAAAACAGAGGTGGCCACAGCTGCATATATGTTATGTCTAGAACGTGCGCTGATCAGACCGAACAACAACCACTGTGTTGAAATAACCTTGAAGGCCTTGGCACTCACTGTTCAGACAAAGCTTACCAAGCACAGCTGCTACTACAGGAAAACATATTATTCTCGTGTGAAGCAAAACAGTCTGCTAGACTCTAAACATTTGTAATAATGGGTGCCGTGTGTAAAGGCAGCAGAAAGGAAAAATGGCGTTTAAACTTCTAATAAGCTCATGCTAACTTAACACAGCGGAAAGGCAAGGCTCATCCCCCTGACGCTCTCTTCTAGTACAAAAAACATGTGCCATAGAATTATATGCTAAAAAAAAAACAACAGAAAATTACACATCTGATAGATTTACAAAACTACTATCACAACAAATTCCATTAGCACTATTAGCTATACACTCTGCTTCAGATAGTCTAAAAGGACCGATACAAAATTGTAGGAAATTTAGAAATATATCAAGGCTACCACTTAGACTTGAATCATCTTATAACTCAGAACATATTTTGCATAACTTAATATTCCCAAATATCATATTACACTGGCTGAATGTCCTTTTATAAAGAAGAAAGAAATCTTAAATGAGAGGATAGTCAGTCACAAGGCTTCACTTTGTACCAAAGAGCCACTCAAGAAATTTAAGTTATGTTACTTAAAATTAAATTCAGCCCCCCTCCATTCTATCAGTAGGTTGAGGAAAATTAGTGATGAGCTGCGTGACCTTATAAACACCAGTAAAGGGCCAATGTTCACTGGCATACCTTTGCCAAAATAACAACTATAGTTTTTTTTTTTAAAGTAGCATTATTTGTTTGATTTTTTTTTTTCAATGTGATGCACCATGATCACAGTCATCTGTTTCTTCAGCTATATACCATTGAATTGGAAAAGCCACATGGAAAGCCTTGCACAAAAATAGGACAGCTGGTAAGGGTTAAAGGTTGAGTTCTGCATTTAGCAGCCTAGCAGGGCTCAGAACAAGGTGTGCTTCGACACTTCGACCTCTGAGCGTTTTTGAAAGACAAGATGACAGCGCAGGCTAAGAAGAGAAGTGTTGCTTACTATTTTTGGCAAAAGCAAGTTTTTGTGCACTCATATGAGCAGAAGGAAATATAATGGTATATGTGGGCTCTGATTAAGAGAATAGCTCTGCCATGTATACAGCACTAATGTTTTTCGCTTGAAGATTACTGTGCAAAGGCTGAGATAAGGAGGCGATGGGATTTAGTTTGAATTAATTCACCCTCATGTTACAACTAGTATACTTGCTAAGGGATTGGTGGTTGGTTATTAATGTTTTCTAGCTAGCTACATGTGCTATTTACCTCCTACAAGTGTATTTGTGCCCAGCTGCCACAAATAGAAGTAGATAGTGTCGACAGAAGTGAATCCTGTTTCAGGTTTTCCTACTGTCGAAATTGGGGAAGGAGGCTAGCTCCTCTACAAATTAAGGGTAGGCTAATTTATGTTTTCGCTCTCTTTTTCTCAATCTCTTTTGAACCTGTCTAAGCTGTCTGTGAAATAGCCATGAGACATTTAACCGGCTATTCAGTTATACTATTTTAAAAATTGTTAGCATTAATAAAATGAATAAATAAATATGCTGTGTTACTACCCATCCTATCTGATGAAATTATGAAAGGATGAGTAGTCTAGATTGCTGTTCCCTTATTTGACCTTTAAGGGGAACTAGATGTGGGTAGTTTTTGTTCTAAAATTCTCAGGTGATAACACCCTTATTATTAGCTAGTCTGTGTAAATAAGCTGACTGTCCTTATTAGAGCTGATGTTGCATAGTTTGGATCGTGAAAAGTAGAATGCAGCAAAGACGCCCATGTGATCCTTAGCAAACATTTTTGAAGAAAATATTGTTCTATAAGAGTTTTGTTTGTCACAACATGTTCTGCTGGAAAACATGTACCCACTATGTTGAAGTTTTTTCTTTAGTTCTTTATTTAATAAGAATCCCTGTTAAATTAGCATTTTTAGATTTTCCTTCTGCACTTATGAAATGAGAGCATGGTCCTAAGCGTACAATGTTGGTGCTTTTATTAAGAGAAACCATTCTAGAAGTGTCTACAGTCCTGTACAAGTAATGCAAAGTCTATGAGTAAAAGTGTAGAACATTTCCTCTTTTCTTGAGGGTCTTCAGATTAGTAATATAGGAATACCCAAATGTAAGGAGTTGGAGTATGTCTGCATTATTTTTCTCTTTTCCTCAGAATTTAGTAAATGAACACAGACTACCTTAGCTGCTTCAACTAGAGCAATAGGTCCGGTTTTTTTTACTCTCAGATAGATGAAGTGGTTCTTGGATGCCTTGCTTATATATGGGGCGTCCCAAGACTAGGAATTATTCTGAGACTATCCTCTCTGTTGATAGATTATTTCTGCTCCTTGTCTAAAGACCTTTTGTTCTGTTCAACAATAGATATTTGCTACCTTACAACCATTGCCAGAGGGGCCCGGACATCAGATCCAGCCTGGGGAGTCAGCACCAGTCCAGCTTGAAGCCAAGGTGAATGTAAACAGCACAGGCGTTGCTGGCAACTAGGACCTCAGTGAAGGCAGAAGCACTGGGATGTGAAGTGTGTACCCCTGCCATTGTATTGGGCAAAAGACGGGGTCAGAAATGAGAAATGAGAAATCGTGGATCAAGTTTTTGATGCCCAGCTGAGAGTCACAGACCGACCAGAATGGCACAGAGGCTTTCGCTTGAGGTGACCCCTTTTGAAACAGGCATTGCTTCAGAGATCCTAGCATCAGGCCTCTGAATCCTGGTCCCAAAGTGAATTCAAGTTTGCACCTTTGTTTGTTGATCAAGAGTGCCTGGGCATACTGGATAATATTTGGCCCCAGCAAAAGAGCAGTGCGCCAGCAGAGCAATACAGAAGTTAGGGAAGGACTTGAGTTTAGGGTACAAGTGCTGTGTCTTTGGTGCCTGTTAGATTGAAGTGAAGAAAACTGGTGCACTGCTTGAGACACTGGACATGATAGTTGAGGTAATTTGCCCTGGGGGAGGAGGGGGGTGATTGCCCTATCCTGAAAGAAAGACATCTTTTCCTTTTTAAACTGGGCCATAATTCCTGATTTGCGGGTTGTGCAGCTCCACCGTGGGAACAACAAAAGCCTGCCTGTGAGGCTCAAACAGACACAGGGAGAAGACTCTCCTCTGGCTGGTTGCACAGCGGCTTCAATTTCCCCAAGGACTTCTTTTTTTTTTGTTAATAATGTACCCCTTTGGACGTCCAATTTTTGAGGAGGAGCAGCCCTTTGCGGCTCCTCGTCCTAAATGTCAAAACTTCCATGTGTTAAAGAAATACAATTTTTTTAATTTTGAAGACACTGTATCATGTTTGACATGATGTTTGTTGTATGTTTCACATAGCAAACATTTTCAGGGCTCAGCTTGTTTATGGACTCTAGGGGCCAAGCTAGAGCCTTAGCTTTACATCTAAAACACACAACTCTATTTCAGTTTTAAAGACAGTGGAAAACGTTCTGATGTTGAAATTGAGCAAGCACTTAAGAGGTGACTTTTCTGTGGCCTCTTCTGCTGTGGCTGGGTTGGCCAAAGGTAATGTTTGGGTGGGCCTGACCCACCTTGCCCACCTGCTAGAACCAGGCCTGTTGCACATACGACGATTCAGTAAGCCTTGACATGATATTGAGTTTTCTATATTTCAGCATTCTGTGATGAGATGATATTCCTTGGCTGCATGCTATTTGCTAAACTTTCGGGTAGGCCAGTGAATTAGAATGAGAGGTATGCGTACTGTAGTAAATGCTTTTTATTTACTTTTTCACCAATCTTTTTATTACTTTTACCGTAAACATGTACAAAATAACATTGTTCTACAAACAAAATATTATGTAGCACAGAAACAGCAACAAATCGACAAAGAGTTCCCACAGACCCCGAAGTTCCACAACTCTCCCCCCTAGTCTTTCAGCCACACAGAATGGCTCCCTGTCCAACACACCCTAGTCTCTCTGCTGTTCCCTCAGTAGTGACAACAGGGGCACATAGGGCCCCTCGATAATCTTTCCACTTTCCCCAGATCTTTGTCCATTTATGCAGGCAACCCCTGACTTCGTATACAACCCTTTCTGCTAACATACACCAGTCCATGTCCTGTTTCCAGGCATCTAGTTGTGCGGCTTAATTTGCCCGCCATAAACATGCTATATTGCGTTTGGCAATCATAAGATCCAACGTCATGAATAGTTGATCCATGCGGGTGAGTTCAGTGGCCTCCCAGATGTTCAGGAGGCACCATTCTGCAGAGGCTCCCTCTTCATTTCCAGAGACATTGTTTTAAACAATGGATGACAGCCTCCCAATAATGCTTAATGACTGGGCACTCCCAGATCATATGGAAAAATGTACTGATATGCCCACAGTTCCTGTGGCACAATGGGGACCCCACCCTTCCCATTTTTACCATAGTGGTGCATGCATAGTAGGATCTGTGTAGAATCTTTAGTTGCACCAGACGAATCTAGAATGGATGGTCACCTCACGGGGGATGCCAGCACTTCAAGCCATTCATCGTCCTCAATACCTCCAAGATCGCATTCCCAATCTCCATGGCATCTGAGGTGTTAATCAACTTGCGATGGGTGAGGGAGATCGCTTTGATAGGTATATAGTCAGTCAATAATCTATCTTCTAGCAGTGTGGATTTGGGCAGTAGTAAAGGCTTTTTAATGATGTATCTGATGGGTGTATTGCAGGACAACTTCAGAATTGCAGAACATAATATTCATATTGTTTTCCCCCACAAAGTAATTGGTGTTCTGTTGTGAGCATGACATTTTCTATTCTAGGGCCCCCTAAGTAATAGTTGTCCTGGTAAATCTGCGGCTTCAAAGCAGCAACACCTATCAATATGTTTTATGTTTATTGTTTTTCTTCTGGATTATAAATTAGAGTTGGAGTGCAGATACATCAGTAATAAAGTTTGTATTTGAAAAAATATGTTAAGAATCTAAAGGATAGGTTCTTAGTATAAAGGATATTTCCTTAGAATAATGGAACTTTGTGGGCAATTCACAAAGAACCTCCGTAGTCGTGGTGGGGAGGCCTGTACCCATGGTGGTACCTCCGTACAGCAGTTACTTATTGCAGAGGTCCTGCGAGAAGTGCATGGCTCCTGCCACTACTGCAAGTGCGGAGGCCCTTTCTGAATCGCCCTTTAGTGTGCAACTTTCTTAAAGGAGGAATGAGCACAGCATAGGGCTTATGGTATAAGGCAGCAACACTGCCCGGCACTGGTTATGCAAGGACAATGTTAGGAGGTCGTTTTAAGGGAAAAAATAGATCAGGATTGTGAGAATTTTCTCCTGTATTCCTTACTCTTTCTTTATTTGAATGCCTGTGATAAGAAACGAGGTGAGTCAGATTTCAAGACTAACAAAATCGGTGCAGTGTTGCTCCTGGCAGGTGTTCTTTTTCTAATTCACACTCACTCTTTCATTCTAAGCTCACTTCCTGCTTCTTTGTTGCTTCTTCTTGTTTAAGGGTGTCCTCATGAGTGTAGGCCCTTCAAAGCTCAGTAAAATGCTGTAAGCTTCATTACATACCAGTGGTCTATTCTCTTTATTTGATTAAGGGACTGATTTAATTTCACAATTTTTTCAATGCTACTTTGCGGCAGCACATGAATGAAAAATCCAATGCGTCATACACATTGGTGGCCCAGATGTGCCACCCTGAGTTGGTTTCTAGAGGGATGATATAATATGTAGCTATTATTATATTGCACAGCACTCTATTACTGCTCGGTGAAGAAGCGCTATACAAAGAAATACTGTAAATAAATAAATAAATTGCTCTGCTGAATAGATTCATACTAACTCTCACTCCACTAGGCACATCATCCAATTATGTGTGACATGCTATAAAACCTACTGCATGGCTCCATAATGCGGTTTAGCACCCTCAATGCACATTTTTTCACCACTAGTGTTCCATTAACTGGTCTAATTGGTGTACCATTATTAATGAAGGTCTCTGGAATGTGAGTGAAGGTAGACAGTGGACCTAAGCAAGAGCTGGGCTAAAGCAATTGATTACCACACAGTTTCTATCTGCAGAGTACTATCACCTCTTTTCAGAATTAGTGGTAGGTAGCCTACTTCTGAAAGTTTACACAGAGGCCAAACAGCTTGGAATCCTGCCAGCCACTATAAGAGCGGTGACAACAAGCATAATATCAAAAGTCAACACAAATCGGTCAGATAATAGTTTATGTTGTCTATATTTCATGATTAAGGCTCCTAGTTTTCGAGAGCGGCCCGCAGCGCAAAACAAGATGGCCGCCTAATAACAGAGCTCTGATCCGCGACAGGGTATGCAGTGGTGATTCCTGTGGTTCCAGACCCTTTTTCTGCCTGAAACGGTGTTCTACAGGCATCGGAAGACCCCCTGCTTATCCTGTGGTATTATTATGGCGTTTTACTGCCTTTACATGGAGATATTTTGAGGATTCTTCTCTACTCACATCTGGCCGCCATTTTTTCTATTTTTTAACAATGCTGCATCTCTCTTCAATTGCCTCATGCTTGTAGTAACTTTCAATATTACACCGACCATATTCTTTTATATTTTTGGATTGGTTTATCTAGCATTTCCCCAGAACTTCTGGCCAACTGAATACTTTGGCTGTTTAATTTGGCAGCCTATACGCAAGTAATACTCCCAGCGTTCACGTTCTGCCTTTTCATTCTTCAAGTGCACTATATCATCCGACCTTGTTTTTGCTGAAAAGTTCCATGCATATTTCCTATAGCTCTCAGTTTTTTTCTCTGGACGTTACCTATGGGAAGGAGTAAAAATCTGCTTTTTATTAATAAAAAGTTTAATGCTTCTGACTCCAGCACTTCTCACACTACTTCTTCAATTCAGAGTACCGGCATGATGGCACAATCTAGTTCTTCGAGATCAGTGGCCTCGCAAACTCCATCTTCTGCGACCAAACATCTTAAGCAGGATCCTCCTTCTCCACCGAAGTAGATCTCTCCTGTTTCTTTGGACACTGTACTGGATGAAATACGTGCTCTTCGTCCATTTATTGAGGAAATAAATTCTCGTCTGTAAGTCTTTGATACTAAGTGGACATCCATGGAGTCTCCTATTTCTATGGTGGAACAACATGTTGGAGAGATTCATGACGTGTCGATAAAGTTTGCTGCCCTAGAAAAGGAGGTCCTCCTATTGAAGAAATCTGCAGAAGATTTGGAAAACTGAAATAGACGCAATAATCTTCGTTTACATGGCTTTCAGGAGTGCTTGGAAGGTGACTACCCTGTTAATTTCCTCTCCACCTTTCTCCTAAGGCTTCTGGACCTTCCTCCATCTACAGGCCTAAGCATTCAGCCTGGTCATAGATTGCGCCCTTCTTTGACATCAACGTCAGCTCCTATGAAACCAAGAGGAGTAATCTTCCTCTTTTTGAAAATTACTGACCTTCTATAAGTTTTGAATGCTGCCAAAGCTAAAAAACAACTTACGTGGTCTGGTTCCAAATTATTCATCTCTCTGGATGTTTCTTCGACAACTGCCAAACGTCGTAAGGATTTTCTGCTTTGCGCACAATGGGTGCAAGATACAGATTATGTCACCCTTGCTTATTTAAAGTGACTTTTTAAAACAAATCTACCACCTTTGAGGATCCAGCAGACTTGAGAAAATTCATTAATTCCCACTCTACATCGGCAATGGAAATTGCTGGTCCTTCTTCCTTTGCAACGCCGATACCTTGACTGATTTCTCTTATTGCCATATGGTTGCTCAAGTGATTTAATCTGATACTTTTCTCCCTACAGGTTGCTTATTGTTTGCTGACACTTATTTGTTATTATCTGTTCTATAGTATGAGATTCTTTTTTGTCTCTTTTGTTTTTCTCTTACCACATAATATGTCTTTGGCATTTTCCTATATATCTGTTTCCTGCTTGTTTTATACACCTCCCTGTTGTGGTTCGTTCCTCCTGTTTGGTTATGCCATCTTCACGTGTGTCTTGCCACTCCTTGTATTTTTTCTTCTAATCCCCTCCCTAATAGGCACGCATTACAGTTGTCAATCTCCTTTTTCCTATTCTTATTGTCACTACATATGTCTTTTTCTTTAATGGTTGACTTGTACTGTTTTTTCCTACTGTTCCTTCTTGTATCCCCTTTTCTTTCCTACTTCTCTCCTTCACCTTCTTCTTTCAATACCTTTCTCTCCTCTTTTTTTTTGGTTTTTTCTTGCATCAATGTTGATCATGCGATTCTATTTTTTACTCATTTTATTTATGTTCAAAGTTATCTCATGGAATGTAAAAGGTTTTATTAATCCCATAAAGAGGCAGAGAATATTATCACATTTAGCTACATACAACCCTGATCTAGTTCTTCTGCAAGAGACCCATTTGACAGAGTTAGACGCTTTGAAATTCAAAAGGCAATGGGTGGGTTTAGTCTTAGTTTCTCCTACATCTATGAAGAAAAATAGGATAATCATTTCAGTACATAAAGTTTGAAATGTTCTGGTATTTTTAAGGAAACTGATTCAAATGGTAGATAGGTATTAGTCAAGTTGCTCATTAATAATATTTCTCTTACAGTTTTTAATATTTATGGTCCAACTCAACCAGTTGGCCTAATATCACAAAAAATGTATTCAACATAAAGATGAGTTTTTTATTTTGGGTGGCGACTGCAATCGGGTCATGGATCCTTTCATTGATCGACAATCCCAAATTTGTTTCATACCTCACAAAACCCACAAACAATTTCAAAATACCATATCCCAGACCCATCTAATGGTTGCATGGAAACTCTGTAACCCCAGCCTCTCTGAATTCTCCTTTTTTTCTCCCCCTCATGGTACTCTGTCACGAATAGACTATATCATTCTTCCTTCAGCCCTAACACAAAACCTTATTTCCTCCGCAATTCAACCCAATTGTTATTTCTGATCATGCCCTGGTTGTTGTTGATTTCGATTTGCTCCGATCACATCCGAAAAGGTTCTAGATGGAGGTTTAATAATTCCCTTCTGCAGGATTCAGCTTTCTCCTCCTCCTTCACCTCTTTTTCGGATGAATTTTTTATTTTAAATTCTTCTCCTGATACCTCTACTTCACTACTTTGGGATATGTTTAAGGCTACAGCTCATGGCTTTATTATAGATTATGTCTCCAACAAAAAGAAGGGTTTACTTGGTCAGCAAAAAGTCCTGCATGCTAATATTAAACATTTAGAGCATCACTTCTATACATCCTCTTCTGATTCTTGTTCGTGCCAAACTTGATTTTAATAAAACAACTACCGACATTACCCCTTGGATTCCTCTCCGCTCGAGTGCTCGGTATTATGGCAGTCGTAACAAAGTTGGCAGACTTTTGGCTAATTCTCTTAAATTTCGGAAAGAACACATATCAATAGATTCTATTCACTCTTCGGATAGGGAAATTTTTTTCAAAGACAAAGACATCTTAAATGAATTTATGGAATTTTACAAAACGTTATATACCCCAGAGTCTGTTCTACTTCCCTCTTCTATTGACCTATGGGCACCCATTCTGACACGTCTATTTAATGCTGCTGCTGATGATAGGTTACCACTGACATGGGGTCAGTCGATTATTGTTCCCCTATTCAAGAAAGGCTCGAGGTCAGAGGCATGCATTTATCGTCCCATCTCCCTTCTGGACTCGTCAATTAAGGTTCTCAGTAGAGTGCTACTAGAGAGATTAGAAACTTGGGTCGAAGACAATGATATCTTATCCCCAGTGCAGTACGGATTCAGAAGGGGGCTGGGAACGATGGAGCAGTGCGTAAACCTCGAGCTTATTGTCAGTAAATATACAAAAGCTAAAGAAGGTAACCTATATTTATGTTTTGCAGATTTGAGCTCTGCTTTTGATTTAGTTGAACACTCTCTTTTATGGCCAGTTTTATTAGATATGGGGGCACCTGCTGAGATCATTCACTTCCTGGCGAGATTGTATGAAAATGTATCTAGTAAAGTCAGATTCGGTCCAGCTGGTGAATGTACCCCCTTTTTTAAGATCAATAGAGGTATTCGGCAAGGATGCGTTTTGGCACCCCTTTTATTTTCTTTATTTATAAACCAGATTGACCAAACCCTCAGATTAATCCCAGCCGATGCACCTACTATTAACAGCAACCCCATCCCAATATTGTTGTACGCAGACGACGCTGTCCTCCTGTCCCATACCCAAAATGGTCTGCAATGCCTTATTAATAAATTCTAGTCCTTCATAAATAGCAGGAAATTGATAATAAATAAAGGAAAAACATTCGTAATGTCCTGTGGGAAGAAGATTAGGAAACACAAGACCTTTTTTTTTTTTAGAGGGGGATAAATTAGAAACCGTCAAAAGGTTCTGTTATCTTGGCATTACATTTTCAGGGGATGGAAAGTGGGGCAACGAACAGGAAAGTGTATGTTTTAAAATGGTTAGGAATACAAATATCATTTTTAGATTTGCTGCTAAATTAGGGGGCCGGAGAATAAAGGAGATGGTGTCGATCTATACTTCAAGGTGTCTGTCATCAGCCTTATATAGGGCTGGTGTCTGGGGTTACAATATCAAAAGTGGCAACCTAATTCAGAGGGAAGAGAACTCATTTCTGAAACGTTTGCTATGTGCCCCGGCTTCGGCTTCTTCTGTGATGATCCATAGGGAAGTGGGCCTAAAACATGTCAAGGACTTAACATCCTTGCGCCCATTCGCCCTATGGCGGTCAATTTGGTCAAAAACAGAAACCAAATTTACCCAGGATGTGATAACTGACTGTTTAAGGTTCGACCACTGCTCACGTATACCATGGCTTGGCCGTATCAAATATTGGTATAAAACACTTTATGAAATTGATGCTTTTCATGAACCCGAATCGGTGGCCTGTATATCAAAAAAAGAGCTTGCAGTATCCTTCCTAAAACATTCGGAAAATATTAGATCTATCGAATGCTCAAAACAAAAAACGTACACCTTTTACCAAGAGTATAGCGTTAGCGAAGGCTTTCAATCATATTTAACATCAGTTACGAAAAGCTCACACCGTTTTGTGCTAACTCGCTTTCGCTTGGGCATTGTACACCACCAAGTGGCATTCCCTCTGATTAACCAGCATAGTACTTCCCCCTGTCCTTGCGACGGGACATCTAAACAGAGTAGCTGTCATTTTATGTTGTTTTGCAAATTTTATACTCCGATGAGAAAATTTTACTTAAAACCCATCTTTTTATCTAATGAATTACGATGCACTAAGACAGCCACGCAGGTAATGTTTAACTTGCAGAGTCCAGAAATGTGTTTCTGCATTGCAACCTACATTTTAAAATGTATATCGGTACGGAAATCAATGATTCTATGATCAAACTGAATTAATAGCTGTACATATTAATATAATAGGGACAGTTAACAATAACCACTGCCATACTATGTGTCCAGTGCATCAATTATAGTATGAATTTTAGCTCTGTGTTTTAAGTTTATTTGATTCCGGGCGCATTATCGCAACAGTGAATCTGTATTTCTTTTCATTTACCCAATGTTTCAATTCCCATGTATTTTATCATTGCTAGCTTTACACATTAATTGGAAGATGACAATTGCACCTTCTGAATGCTAATCTTGCACAAATTTCTATCAATCGCTAGCACGTGTCACCTTATTGCAAACTTTGCACATATTTTATAAAGATGAAATTGCACTTTATTACGCATTTGCACTAGCGATATTATGAAATTTTAGATCTATGGTTTAAGCCTGTTTCATTCTGGGTGCATCATTGTTGTAAATAGCGTTCTAGTATTTTAATCCTTTGAATCTGTGTTCCAAGTCCTATGCACTTTATTACTGCTAGCTTTGTACATAAACTAAAAGAAGATTAATACACTTTCTGAATGCAAATTTTGCACATATATTTTATCAATCGTTAGCATGTGTCACTTTATTGCTAATTTGCACGTGCTTTAAAGATAAAATTGCATTTTATGATGTATTTGCATTCAAAGCTTTAGGAAATGTCTTTGATACCCATGGGTTCCATTCCCAGAAGGCAGCGGCCGAGTGAGTAGGTGTTTTACGGGGAGCCGTGGAGGTGATAAATCCCACCGCGTGAAGATGTCCCGCGCTGTCTTTTCCGACGGGGCATGATTCCGCCTCGAATGAGGTTTTTGTACATCTCACTACTGAATTTGTAGTGACTTAATCAAGAAAATCTCTTGATCTCTATCACTGTAAATATTTTTTCACACTTCGAGCCTCCTGGGAGGGTGCGCCTTAGCGCGCGCACACCACCGGAGGACTTTGGTTAAGGTCCTGACGAATGCTGAGCAAAAAGCATCTGACAGCAGAAACATGTTGACCATTGTTTGATATTGATTAGGATCCCGGTTCCTTAATTCAGAACCTGTTGGAGTCCGCCCACCTTGTTTTTATTTAATGCAGGTTGGTCTATATTAAAGACTTTTGTAAAGGCTTAACCTTGCATTTTTTAATACACTCACACCTTCACTATTAGTCACCTCCTAATTTCGGCACTGTTGCACTCACCACATCCTGCTCCGCTGTAACCAGGCGTTGTAGCACGCTGGGGGGACACTCGGTCACCCCAGCGGGGACCCAATGATGAAGCATGTCACCAACTAGTGGTGAGTGAGGGTCCTTCTTAATAAATGAGGTTATCCCTTGTTCTGAGCACATGGTGACTTCTAGGCCCTTTTGGTTTCTTCCTCTAAGTAGGAGCCATCGGGCGTACACAGGGAGACAGCTTGTATTCTCCTGCTAGGTGCCAGCATGTATGTGTGAGTATTGATCACATCTGCGACACTAAGCGGGAAAACATCACACTTATTTTTGCTTTATATCCCAGTCACTCCTTTGTTGTTAATATATGTTAATATATTGAATATATATTCTGCACATGAATTATTTTATGTTTTGATGTTTTGTTGCTATCTGGTTAAATATTTATATATACCGAATAAAGCATTTTTGAATTGAAGTGAATTGACTCATATCTTAATCAAGTTTTACCCCTTCTCATGCAGACCTTGATTATGGGTCTCTAGAATCTGATCTCTCTATCCAAGAGATCTCTCAATCTTTAAATCTCTTTACGAAAAACAAAACACCTGGTCCCGATGGTTTCACAGTGGAATTCTTTCTACATTTTTCACATCTTCTCTTTCCTAAACTTTTGCAACTATTTCAATTCTTTCACACTAATGGTAAAGCACAGGATACTTTCTTAGATGCTACAATTAGTTTAATTCATAAATATGGAGGTGTTCCCGAACAATGTAAAAACTACCGTCCTATTTCTTTGGTTAATGTCGATTATAAAAATTTTGCCAAGCTGCTCGTGCTGCGTCTTGAGTCTCTTTTACCAAAACTAATAGGTTTAGAGCAATGTGGTTTTGTCAAGGGAAGACTAACATCTGACAACTCATGTCTATTTTTTAATGTTTTAAACAAAGCCTCATCTCTCTCATACCCTCTCGCTGCTGTTTCTATTGATGCAGAGAAGGCTTTTGACAGAGTTAATTGGTCTTTTTTAATTTAAAGCACTCCATTGCCATGGTTTTGGTCCTAAATGTATTTCTTTAATATATTTATTATATTCAGCTCCTAAAGCTTCTGTTGTTGTTAATGGTCTTGTTTCTCAATTTTTAAACCTTCACCATCAAGGTTGCCCTCTCTCGTCCCTTTTCTTTATTTTATCTCTTGAGCCTTTCTTATCACATATCAGTCATAACTCATCCATTTCTGGTTTTAAATACGGCAATCAACATTTGAAATTATCCGCATATGCGGATGATATCTTACTTTTTATATCTCATCCTGAAACTTATCCTCTTCTGCAAGAAATCTCAGATTTTTCTCTTGTTTCTAGTTATAAGATAAATTCTGATAAAACAGAAATTCTTCCTATTACAAAATCTAGTTTTAAACAACATTTTGATGCAACTGTTTTTCGTTGGAATAGCTCTAAAGTCAAGTATTTGTGAATTTGGTTTAATAACTTCATAGTGGATTCAGCTAGCATCAATGTGAAGGAGGTGCTGTATTGCATCTCTAATCTCATATCTTCTTGAAACCCTCTTTTTCTTTCTTGGTGGGGACGGCTTGATTTTATTAACATGATCATTACTCCTATTTTATTATATATTCTTTCTGTGATTCCTATTCACATCCCTAATTGACTCTCTTCTCTCTAAGTTTTATGGAACAATAAAAAATCTAGACTTTCTTTGGCATCCCTCCGTAAACCTAAATCTATGGGTGGAGTGAACTTTCCGTATTTTCGATTGTATCATAAAGCCTATTGCCTTCGATCAGCTTCTAAATGGCTCCTTTCCGATGTCTCCTCCTATACGCCATTATGGGTTTCCATTGAACACTCCTTACTTGAACCCTTTTCTTTCAAGGAAGTTCTTGCTTTTTCAACAAAAGCTAATATTACCTCTCTTCCGTTATTTAAACACACTTGTTCATTATTAAAACCTCATTATAGTTTGGAGATTATTTCTAGGAGTACTTTTCTTCACTCTCCCCTTTGGCACAATCGTCCTATTACCCTTAATATTAGGCCTATATTTTGGAACTCCTGGAGAAGTAAGGAAATTATATGGGTTCAGGATTTTTTTGATGGTTTTTCTCCTTGCTCTTTCCCTCAGTTCCAAGACACTTTTAATGCCCTTGCTCGTTCTGGCACAAATTCTCTGCTCTCATGGCAATTATCTTAGAATGTCTTTTACTCTCTACCTTCCTCTGAATTTACTCCTGCATGGTATCCTATTCTGAAATTATTAACTTTTTTCCCCAAATCTTCCTTGATCTGTAAACTCCTTCTTTCCCCTGGTGCTGCCCGTCCTAAATCTAAAATAGAAGCTGCTTGGGAAGCGGATTTGGGCTGTGTTTGGAGCATAGATTTCTGGTACAAACTCTGGAGTAAGTCTTTGAAGACCTCTAGATCATCTCCAACTACTCAATCCCTATTCTTTCTGTATCATAGATTATACTATCCGCCCTCATCCATAGCCAAGTTTACACACTTTAACGAGAATACTTGCTGGTCATGTCAATCTGCCCTGGCTGATTTGATGCACCTTCTGTTCTTTTGCCCAGCTGTTGCTTCCTTTTTGGAAAGATGTTTGGAAACACCTTTCTATTATTTTCAATTCACACACTCCTCTGACAAACATTAATCTCTTTTTGGGCAGTTTGTCAGACTCTTTGGGATTGTCTTTACATGATAGGGGTTTATTTGATTTGATGTTGGCTTTAGCTTTCCAGCAGATCTCACTTAACTGGAAATACTCATCTAAGCTCTAGGTGAAGGCCTGGTGGAACGATGTCTGTCATTACCATAGATTAGATATTGCATTTGCTTCTTCTGCTAAACCATATGTTAATAGGGATTCATTTTGGCTACCCTTAACTAATTATTTAACTAGGATTTTACTTCACGTTTCTCGTAACCGTTCTGACATTTTTCAGCCTCCATAGTTCTTTTGATCATTGTTTTTTCTCCCCTACAATATTTTATCCCCTTGTTTAGGTTTTTGCATTTCTTATGCTGTTGTATTGATACCTGCCTCTTGGATAAATTGAATTAGTATTTTATGTTTAATTTTCTAGTTTACATATAATAAATCCATAATTTATTCTCATCATCTTCAATTAAAAGAATTATATCATTCTCCCTTGTTTTTCTCCTCTCTTCCCTCCCCCTCCCTCCTGTTTTTCCTGTATTATTACTAAAGCGTAACAGCTTTCTACTCTGATTTATTTACCTGTTGACTTCTACATTATATTCTGGATATTTTGCTTTTAATGCTCTATTCTTTTGTAATTGTTACTTACCTAATCAAGCTTATTAAACAGAAAAAAAGGCCCTCAGTTTTCTATTTTTACAAACTTCAGTGGCAATACCTGAGAAGAATGGCAGCATGGAGAGTTACAAAAGTGATGAATTGTTCCTAACCCCTTGGCCGCGGCGGTAATTCCCTGCTGGTGACGGAACCACTCCGTCACCAGCCACGGGTGGGCTGTGCTAATGACGCAGTGGTTCCGTCACGGCCCCGCCCGTCATTAGAACGCGCAGGCACAAAATTAGTGCCGCGCTGGTGCGGCTGCAGGGCCGTGACGGAACCCCTCCGTCATTAGCACAGCCCACCCGTGGCTGGTGACGGAGTGGTTCCGTCACCAGCATGGAAGGGGTTAAATAACTCTGTGTAGATGTGTATGTTCTATAATGCTAATATTTTCACATGAGGACTTTATTATATTAGGCTGTGTTGGATAGTGGACTATTAGTAGCGGTAAATATACAGTCTAGGGCTCAGAATAGAACTAAAAAAATTATTCCCATACTCAACCCTTGTTAACTTGGCTGCGAGCAGTCAGGTTTAACTTCAGAGACAGGTATGTAAAGCATTTCAAAACACCAATTCCATAAATAATTAAGACACAGCATACAAGAAAAATTCAACACCAATTTATAAAAAAAGGAAATATTTTTGTCTTTAAAATGACACCAAAACGTAAAAACATCAAATGTAGGGAATCGGAGGTATGAATTTTTAGAAATTTAGCACTTGCACATAGATAGCTATAGCATCTATTGGGACATCTGGTCGCACTAGATTGGGACAAATTAAAAGTTTCAGGCTAACCATGATGGTGGCCTGTGAGCTACCCTTCATGGTAGTCATCGGTCAAAGTTTTTATCTTATGACTTAGAAACTTTTCTGGAGCTTTTTCTCCCAGGGTCCATCGAAGCACACCACAAGTCAGGATTCGGTGAGGGTTTGCCGGCTTGCTTTGTGACGAGCTCCTGGTCAAACCTATGGAAGTCAAACCTCCGAAGCTTTACAGTGGGATGAGCCAGTGATCCAAGCCGACCAGCAGTTTGCGGTGAGCGACTTGACTCTCGCAGTTGGCCCAGTCAACTCTTCTGCCTTTGAACTAAGAAACTTTTACAGAGCTTTTTCTCGCAGGGTCCCTCAATGCTCTTCACCAGGCCGGATTCAGTGAGGGTTCGCCGGCTTGTTTTTTTACTAGCTCCCACTCAAACTCTGGAAGTCACTGGGACCAACCTGGAGGGCAGGCCTGATCGTAGTTGGGGGAATGCTGGCTTAGCTGGCCAGGTTGAGTCAGTCCACTTATTGAGCTTTTTTCTAAAGTTGCTCCAAACGTCTTCTAACTTCTGGAACTTCTTCCTGAAGTTCCTATGAGGGTTCCAAAGTGTCCAAAACGTACTCCAACAGTCTGGAAGCTCCAAGATGGTCCTTGAAAGTTTGGTCAGAGAGTGGGGGGTAATGGGTCCAGAGCCTTAGCAATCCTGCGTTAATAGAGAATATATGGCGTGGTTCATTTGTTCTTGACAATGGGAGACCCTTTCCCCATTACTGGTACAAACCATTAGGAATGTGCCAGAACAAGTAATATGAATCACTTTTTCTCTGGAAATAATTCCAATTTATTTCATAGTACTTCAAGACTAGTAAGTGCCCAAAACTTACACAAAAGGTCGGGAATTTCCAAGATGATCCTTAAAAGTTTGAGTTTTCAATTCCCACAATCCACTTGGGACAAAACCCTTAAAAATACACTGGAGTCACTCCAGACTGGGGATTCTTGGTGGTGATGGTCCAGGTGTGCTCTGTTAACCTGTAGCTTGCAGGGAGTCTACTCTTTAGTCCTTTTGAAGCAGGTTTGACCCACAGGGCAGTAGTTCGAGATTGTGAAGCAGGTGCAGTCAGAGTGCAGGGCCTGGTTGGTGCAAATCAGACTTTCGGCCTGGACCCCTCTTCTTCTGGCTGTACCCCCTCAGATACGTATAAAGTGTTCTCTAGGGTCACGCAGGAGGGCACTCCTGTCCAATGGGGTACAGGGTAACTCCCAAGAGCATGACCATTTCCTCCAAATTGCGGCACAATGGTCTCCCAGAAAGCACTATTTCTCCAAAATTCAATATGGATGAAGTCTCAGCAGAGAGGCAGGATCTGGCTAAACCACCCTCCAGGATGGCTCATCTCAATTGACTCCCCCACTGGTATCTGCACATTCCTTCCTTAATCCTGCCATCTGGCTAGGTTCAGAGGGGTTGAGCATACATGAACCTGGCATTCTCTGCCCGTTCCCCTCGGCCTTTGAAGCTTATGGGTTACGACCCCTCCTCCTTGCTCTGACATTGCTATGCAGCAGAACCCTCTCCCCCTCCCAGAATGACTTTTCACTCCAGTTGCCACTTATCATTTCAGCAAAGCATTCACACCTTAACTCTGACCAATCAGAGCAGAGCACTGGAAGGTTGAATTTTGGCTTACAGACAAGAAAGTCTTATAACTTATTTTCTGTACATTTTAGGATAAATTCAACAATAGTATATGTTGGATTAATCCATACCATTCTCCTAAGTCTTTGAATGATATTTTTCTGTGCTCCCATGCAGTAGTTATTAATTAATAACTTATTGCAATGTAAACCTATATGACTGGAGCTCTACAATGGCAAAAATGTTTCACCAATTTCTCCAACACCAGGGCTTGTAAAGCATATTTTATAAGGACCCTGCCTATATCTACAGGACCCCACCCCTGGAATACCTAGGGGAGACTTTAAATATGTACATAATGTTGATACTCACTCTACAGTGCTCCTAGCACAAATGTCTATTTTGGAAAGCACTTCACTACAATGAGGGAAGTGAAATATATAATTTCACTATCCCTAAGGCATATTAAACCTATCCTGACCGCCACATCCCTGGTACTCCTAGGGGAGACCCTGGGGGTACCTAACATGCCAAAATATTGTAGGTTATCAATTTGTGATTGCCCCAAACACCAAAGTGCAGAAAGGGCTGATGGCCTCTAAACTGCCATGCCCTATTATATACTAGGGACATAAAGGTAGTTTTGATCCCCCTGCCCTATTATATACTATGCCCTTCTAGGTGAGGTCATGCCAATCATAGGGGCACCCTAACCTATAGTTTACCCTGGTGTTTTCACTGTACTCTATGTGTGTTATCAGCATGTCACTGGCCCTGGACCTGGATAGGCAGAGCCCAGGGACAGTTAGAGTCATTTACCACCAGTACCAGTCAGCAGTTTGTGGGAAATGGGGGGGTTCTCAGGGTATAGCATGACTTTACAATGTTGCTCCCCAAACTAAAGGGGATCGGTTACTAACCTACACCTGGGTAGCCCTCCTCAGCTAAGTGGAAAACCTAGAAAGTCCATCAGCATTGGCATTGGCGACCCCAGGGCTGTGTTCCACTGTAAAGTCCATTCCCTGTAGGGAAATGGACCACCTCAATAGATTGGGATTCTCCACTCTCCTCTGCATGAGCCATCTGAGATGCCGGTGGTCAGTTTGAACACGAAGTGAGTCCCAAACAAATATGGTCCCAGCTTTTTCAGGGAGCAAACCCAGCAAAATCCTCTTCATCAATGGCACTCCACCTCTCTTGGAAGAAGTCCCCTGTTAATGAAGGCAACTGGCTGATCATGTCCCTCCTCATTTCTATGTGACAACACTTCCAAAATCCCTTGTTCTGAAGCATCTATCTGAACCACAACTTCCTTTGTGTAGTCAGGGGCCAGTAACACTGGTGCTGAACACATAACGGCTTTCAGAGTGTCAAAAGCTTTCTGATACTCTGGGGTCCAATCCACTTTTTTGGGCCTCTGATTAGACCTTAGTTCTGTCAGGGACCCCACAATGGTCCCATGATTTTCAACACCCCCTCTCTATTATCTGAAGGAAGACCTTCCATTATAGAAAATTCTATTCTCCATGACTATGGAAGTGCCTTCCCAGTGTGTTCTTGTGATTTGAGTGTCTGCCAAGTATTGCAGCATTAGCCTCCTACCTGTGTTTGGTACTCTATTGTAACATACACACATCACTTTTCTCTTGTAACACACTGTTTGCTACCTCTTACATTTTGTTTGCATTAGATACTTGCACAAGTGCCACCATTGCCTACGTAACGTTTGTTCTTGTGTTTGAGTGTCTACCATTTATTGCAGTATTATACCTCTACTTGTACTTTGTATGTCTTTGTAACTTGCACACATCACTTTTTCCTCCTGTAATGTACCATTTGCTAACTCTTGTTATTTTGTTTGCTCACATTTGTCACTTTGGTCTCATGTAACTTAACGTTTGCTTTTGTAATTTGTTCACTTGTAATTTTCTGCTCATGTATCATTACTGTTCCTATTGTGAAGCGCTCTGACACCTTGGGGTAAAGTCCGCACTATATAAAAATGCATAAATAAATAAATAATAAATAAACCTTCTATAGAACCCAGACAGTCCAAGGAATGCCCAGATGTGGTCTGAGTAACAAGAGCTGTCCATTCCAAAATAGTATGAATATTGGCTTGGAGAGGCTATACATGGCCTCCACCTACCAGATGGCTCAGGTACACCACAGAAATCCATCCTAGTTGGCACTTACTTGCCTTAATAGACAGGCCTGCCTGCTGCATGGCCTGAAGCACTTCCCTCAGTTGACTTAAGTGATCCCCTCAGGTAGTATTGTATAGAGTTATGTCATCCAGACATGCTGCACTGAACTGCTCCAACCCAGACAAGACCCTTTTCACCAACCTCTGGAAGGTGGCAAGTGCATTTGTCACACCAAAGAACATAACCTTGAACTGATAATGTCCCTCTGGTGTGGAGAATGCTGACCTCTTCTTTGTATCATCGGTGAGGGCAATCTGCCAGTAGCCTGAAGTTGAGTCTAAAGTATTCAGATATTTAGCAACCCCTAACATGTCAATAAGCTCATAAGTCTTTGTGATTGCATTCAGTCCCCTGTGGTCCACACAGAACCTTCACTCTGTTGGTCCCCCTGGAGATTAGGTTTGAGCACCAGCACCAATTGGCTGGCCCATGGACTTTCAGACAGTTGAATTACCCTCAACTCCAGCATCTTAGCTATCTGAACCCCGATGCTTGCTATGACATGGTCAGACAACCTGTACTGTTGATTTTTGACAGGTAGGCTGTCACCAGTGTCAATGTGGTGCACACACCTCTCACTGATGCCTGGGGTTAAAGGGACTAGGCCAGCAAACTGCTCAAGCACCTGCTTGCCGTCTCTGTGCTGCTGGTCTGTCAATTTGGGAGAGAGTACAACTCCCTCCACTGACCCATCTTGCATATTATTAGAGAGGAGGTCGGACACTGGCTCAGTCTCTTCTTCCATTCCTTCATAAGTGACCAGTAATATGGTCACATCTGACCTGTCATGGTGAGGTTATTCATATGCAGGACCCTATGAGGGTTCCTGGGGCACCAAGGTCTACCCGGTAGGTAACCTCACCCGTCTTTTCTAAAATTGGATAGGGCCCACTACACTTGTCATGGATGGCCTTGAGAGCCACAGGCTCTAACACCCACACCAACTGTCTTGAGGTATACTCAGGCATTGTAGCCTTCTGATCATACCAGTGCTTCATGAGCTCCTGTCTAGCCTCTAGTTTTCTGCTTGCCTTGTACATGTACTCCATCATGTTAGATCTCAGGCCTCGTTTGCCTCTCCGTGACTCTGCCGGTTAAAGCACGTCTCTTTCGTCTTTGACAAACAGACAAATTAATCTTTTGATGAATATAATGGTGCTTCAAAGACCAAAAATTTCGATCCTGAAATTCCAGTAAAGCCTTTCAGTGAGTGAGAACCTGCTATAATTGAAACCTCCCAATCGTGACAGTTGGTTAAAGCAGGCCCTCGTTCTCAAGGGTCATCGACACATTTTTAACAATTCGTCCTGATGATGGTCTTGTGATTTATCTTGTTAAGACCGAAATGTCGACCTTCACGTCCACTTCTGCCACTACTGACATCTTGCGTTCAGTGACTTACCTCAAGTCCAGCAGTAGTCACTGTATTATATGTAGGCTGTGGGGTTTTAGGTTTAAACCTATAATAACTGATAAAACCCCACTGAAAGAAAAATAGCCCTCACCGGTGAAAACATATAAACACTGAAAAAACACCTCGACAACCACAAACTAAATGCCATTCAAAGAAAGGAAAAAGAGAGTGAAAGACATTTTTTTCTTCCTGAAGGGATCAATACAATGTAACTTTGTTATACAAGCTAGTAGTAAGAAAGACTGACTCTGCTTGAGTTTTGTTCTTTAGGGATTGCACTAAAATATTGTTTCTTCTTCCTTTTACTTTTTTCAGTTTTGTGGCCTTTGGTCTAAAGATGCAGGGTTTAGTTTCATGTTTTATGTCTAGTTTAATTATTTTATTAACTATAGAGAATCAGGAAATATCAAACTCATATTTGATATTTTGGCTGCATTTGATTCTTTCACCGATAGGTAAAGTCGCTGGTTTCATAAAAATATTTCCTAATATGTGTCATCACATTTACCCACAGAGAATGGGTAAAAACCCTTAATACGTCAGACCATAGTTTCTATTAGGTCAGTATTGAAAGTAGGTGAATTGCCAACACCTAAGGTTTAAAACATTCAATGCAAGGTATAGTGACAAGTATACATATCACCAAGCATCTGGGATAGTGGTGAAAACATGACACCAGACTTTTGGAAAACATGGAATGCAGTGTCACTTGTAATGCTCTGCAAGAAAGGTTCTTTCCAAGTTCAACAAAGATTGGAGTGATATTGTTTGTATTTGCAGTGATTCAGCTACGTATATAAAAAAGTTGTGTGATAACCTGGCAAAATTGATACCCGAGCTGAAGAGATTACCCGTAGGAGATCATTGCCACTTGTTAGATGGTATGCTGAAAGCATCTTTACCATCTTCAGAGTTAATGAGGGATTCCATTTACTTTTTAGTCCATTCTGATGCACTGTTTTCTTATGCACAGGAACTAAAACACAAATATTTATAATTTTGTGCTTTATGTGGCATCAAAGAAAGAGTCATCCCAAGTGTGTCCCTTAGCTGATGGTTCTCAGCCCAAGGGGTATGAATGCTGAGAGGGCCTTTTCACAGAAGTTTAAATGGGAAGGATAGAGCGAGCGCACATGACCCAAAGACTCACTGAAGTATTGTATGGTGTACTACAATAAGATTAATTTGCAAAAATCTATTTGGACCTCATATACACTATAAGTACACTGCCTATAAATCATGTTCTTTCAGTGCAGAAAGCAAGCAATAATAAAAGCAAAACGTTCCATAAACACCGGAAAAGCACTTTTTCTGTTGTTTTTAGTGGCGCGAAAATGTGTAACCACTGAAAACAACTGTTTTTTAAGATATTGAAAACACTGAAAAAACCCCACCAGAATATACCAAAAATAGAAACTGAAAACAGGAAAGCCTAATTATATGCAACAGTTTGGGCGTATTCTACTGTACTGTTGAATACATTAATGCATTCCTTGTACATTAGAATTGTTTATTATGTTTTATTCTAACTACTGATGAAGAACCCTTACAATTGTTTCAAAATAATAACAACTTTGATACATAATTTTCTTGTGTTGCCTCTTTTTATCTCTATTTGTTGGCTAGTGTGGTAGCCGTATATTGGGAATTTTTGCTCTGTTCTGAATAATTGGACATTTGAATATAATACAGCAACTGATGCTTACAGTTAGGATCTCAAATTCTTTTCAATAGAGATCCTCTACGCTGTCTAAGAGATTGCAAAGTAAATCCCTTGCTGGCAATTTGCTTTTGATACAGATCTCAGGCCTAGCACATAATCAAGTACAGTGTACTTTGCTTCTTTGAGATGCTTTTCCAAAGACTCTTTCAGCAGGCACAGTGACACAGAAACAACAACTCAAATGGACTGAAACCAACCCCTTTCTGTGGAACCTCCCTGTATGCAGACAGTAGGCATGGGAGGAGAACATCCCATCTCCTCCTGAGTTTCTCAGATAAACCATTGATCATGCCCTTTAGGGTCTTATCGACTGGGGATGATAGGAGTGGTAAACTTGTAGTTGACACCATACTCATCCCACATCATAGTCAGTTAGCTGGACAGAACTTTTGTGCCCCTTCGGACACCACCTCTTTCGGAAAACCCACTCTGGTGAACACACCAAGCAGTCCCCTAGCCACAGCATGAGCAGCTATGGTTTTAAGAGGTGTTGCCTCAGGGTACCTAGAGGCATGGTCCACTACCACCAAGCAATACCTATTCCCTGAATCAGTTGGCGGGTCCATTCCCACCCTTTCAAAGGGAATCCCAACCACTGGCAGTGGTATTGAGAGAGCCTTTGTCTTGACCCCTGCCTTGCTACTGGCCTGACAGGTGACAAGACCTAAAAAAACTCCTTTACCTTTTCAGACATATGGAGCCAGTAGAAATGGTTCACCAATCGGTTCCATGTCTTGGTCTGCCCTAAATGTCCTGCCAAGGAGATATCCTGGCCCAAAGTCAGGATGAACAGTCTGTACCTCCAACCTCCTGGTGGCCCCAACCTCCTGGTGCCCCCCTCCCTGAGGTTTCTGGCCTCAGTATAAAGCAGTCCCTCTGCCCAGTAGTTTTTGTGAACTCCACTGTCATCCCCCTCCTCTTGCTTTGAGGCAATCCACCGCAAGCTCTCAAAGATGGGATAGTCTCTCTGTCGCTTACAGAACTCCTCTCTGGAGAGTCCACCTGCTCCTGTCAGTTTTGCCAAATCTAACAGCTCTGGCAGGGATGGAGTCTGTACCTCAGAGTCCAGATCCTCCCCATCAGGGTTTGATTCTTCCTACACCTATAGAGTTCCCGGGGCTGGCTCACCAGACCCAGTGCCTTTGTTCTTGGATGCTTGGCCCTTTGTTCCAGGGACCCAGTGTTAAACCTTTTCCTTCTGGATAGTCTGTGACCCAGTCACAGCACATATCCACTCAGGGAGCTCCAATATTTTCATATGGAGACCTCTCTCCACCTCTGACAACTCAGATGCTTAGAGGTCATTGCCCAGTAAACACTGGACTGGGAGCACAGGAGACCCAGCTACCTTCATAGAGCCTGTCACACATCCCCATTTCAAATCCATCATAGCCATAGGATGGAGTTTTGTAGTGCCGTCTGCAAAGGTAACCAGGTGACACTCACCAGGTAGCAACCTACCCTGAGGCACCGGCTTGTCCAGAACCATACCCCTGTATCATTGAAAGCCTCCGCCTCTGGCCCACTAACTTTAGGCCGCTGCCTGTACTTATCCATGTTTGGAAGGGTTTGCAAGGGTTGCAATATTCACCACAACCAGGGAAACTAAGGTTGCCTCTACCACTTGCCACCTATTCCTCTCTGGGGCACTCTCCATCCCCACACTTACACTGGCAATCCTTGGGGAAGACCCCTTAGTGGGAGGGCTTCTTGGTGAAGACAACATCTCCCTTTTTGTGCCATGGCTGGTTACAGTCAAAGCACTTACCCACCTTTGAGGGGTCAAAGAACCTGCCATGCTTTCCCTGATACCCCATGCATTTGAATTTGGGTTGGCTCGGGCCCACCCCACCTTGTTCAGGTTTTTGTGGGTCTATGGAGGACTCCTCTTGCTTTTCACCTATTTTTCCCTGGGCTTTCCCCTGGGGAGGGACATGTCCTCCTTTCTTCTGGTCACCCCCTGGTGTTGATTGGAAATTCTGGTTCTCACCCACTCATCAGCTGCTTTCCTCTGCTCTCTGGGTTCTGTCAGCTTGGAGTCCACTAGATACTGGCATAACTTCTCTTCAGCACAATGAGTCAAAATATGTTCTTTCAACATCAAATTATACAATCCCTCATATGTGTCAACTTTGTTACCAACAATCCAGCCTTCTAGTGCCTTCACTGAGATGTCCACAAAGTCTACCCAAGACTTTGCACTCACTTTCTGGGTGTCTCTGAACTTCACCCTGTACTGCTCATTGAGTCATACCAAGGGGCATATTTACAATAGAAGTGGTGGAGTGCAGCGTTAGCCTCCTTGACTTAACGCCACACTCTGCCACTTCTGAAACGCAGGGCTCCATCATATTTACAATATTATGGTGCAGCCCTGCGCTTCCTTCTGTGCTGGCGCGAGTCAGTCGCGAGAGCTTTAATCCTCTCGCGCCTGGACTATGCCAACGCTTTGTTCAGTGGATCTCCGGCCTACCTGATAGGGCGGCTCCAGATTATTCAGAACGCTACCGCCAGATTACTGGGGAATATCTCCAGGCGGATTAGCGTTAAGAGTTACCTGGAGAGTCTACATTGGTTGCCAGTGCCGCATAAGATCACTTTCAAAATTCTGACTCTGGCCCATAGGGCCATCAATGGGCTGGGCCCCGCTTACCTGATGAAGCGATTCATTCGGTACTCCCCCAACCGAGATTTGCGTTCTGCAGCCCAACATCTGTTGTTGGTCCCGCGTTTTCGGCGCGTCCGGTTGGGTGGACAGGTCTTGGAGTTAATAAAAGGCAAAAATGTACTAACTCTGGTTAACTTCTATAATGTCACATCGCCTTTAGGTGTTTGTAATATCGTCAAACTCCACGAGTACCTTCACGACAATCTGGCAGTTATACCTCGGAACAAAATAATCGTAGGTGATTTCAATGTGCATATCTGTGGTCACCCCACAAAGTCATCCTTGGGTTCCATGGGTTGTGGAAATAGATCAGGCCTTCATTTTGTGCATTGCCCACGTGGCTCAAATATGAATAACCTAATAGATGGCCTAGACCTGAGAAACGCGATGACCCTGAAAGAGGACTCCTTTATCTACAAAACCCCAACCTATAAAGGTTCAGAACAAGGCTCCTTTATCGACCATATATTGCTCTCTGTTGATATGGCATTTACAGCTTCAAATTTTAACATCCATGAAAATATCCATAGTGACCATAATCCGATCTCAGTGGAAATTAAAAGTGGATTGTTTGAACTTAGTAAAAATCGCAAAGACCCAGGTGTTCTAAAATTAATTAATGGCAACCGACGACTAAAGTGGTCTTCAATAAACAGTGAAGCTTTACTTGAAACAGTTAAAACGAGTTGTGCTCAAGAACTTATCATCTATTCCTCTAACATCACTCCCCCGGATCTTATACTATCTGCCTTCGCTGAATTGACCAAAAGTGTGGGTAAACTGCTCTCTGTACCTATGAAGGGTCGAGACAATCAACAGCCACGATGGTTCGATCATACTTGTTCAAGAGCCGGTCGACAACTTAAAATGGCTCTAAAGAACAAACCAAGGGATCATACTTTAATCAAATCACTACGTTCTGATTATAGATCTGCTCTGGTATTACGTAAAAAAGATATTAAGGTGTGCATCTGGGAATCCTTACTCGATCCATCCATCCTGGGCAACAGTTCCAAGTTTTGGAGCATAATAAACAAACCTATGTTTGACGATCCGAATGCTGTTACAATTGGAACTTCCATTCCCGAAAGTGACTGGGTCTCTCACTTTAGTGCAATTTTTAAAAGCGACGACACACAGCAAACGCAAGTCCCAAAATTCCCTGTAGAAGCTCCATTGATATTCACAGACAAAGAAGTGGAAAGGGGGATTCGCTGCCTGACCAGCAACAAGGCCCCGGGTCCGGATGGCCTCCCCCCAGACCTATTTAAATCCAACGTTGACTTCTGGGCTCCAATCCTCACGGCAGTGATCAACGCTGGAGTCGCTACCAAGGCCCCTAAGTCCTGGGGAGCCTCAACTATTGTACCAGTGTTCAAAAAAGGAGATAGAAGTAATGTAGCTTGCTACAGGCCAATTTCACTGATTAACTCTGTCGCCAAGGTTGTTGGTGGGATCATCCTAAATAGGTTATCAACCTGGGCCAAAAACAACAATGTCATGTCGCCAGCACAATATGGCTTCAGACCAGGACATTCCACAATAACACAATGCCTGAACTTATACCTAATTAGTGGCAAATATACACTGGCCAGAAATGGTACACTCAATATGGCCTTTATGGACCTTTCATCGGCATTCGATTGTGTCGATAGAAATAAACTTTTGGACGTCTTGCTGAAAATGGGGGTTGAAAAAAATCTAATCAACTTCTTGGCCGATCTTCATAGCGATACACAAGCAAATGTGCGATACACTAAAGACCTAAAAGTGACCAAAGACTTCAAAATAAATCGAGGGGTCCGACAGGGCTGTATTTTAGCGCCTTTTCTTTTTAATTTATATATTAATGATTTAGAGGAGCATCTTTTAGGAACGAACACGGATTATCCATATATAGGTAAAAGGGGTGTCCCCGTCCTCCTCTATGCTGACGACGCCGTCCTCATTTCAAGACCTGCACTTGGCCTCCAAATTTTATTGGATTCCTTTTTTCATTTTATGAACTCTCGAGGCCTCTCCATTAACAACGCCAAATCATTCATCATGAAGGTAGGATATGGGCCCAAGAAGACTTACCCTTTATCTGTTAATGGGGAAAAAATACCCTACTCGACATCTTTTTCCTACCTTGGCGTACTGTTCGACAGTAAACTTACATGGGGACCAGCATTAAAGAAAAAGAGAGGAGACTAACGCGGCAATAACTGACTTTGCTCGCAAAATGGGCAACACACCTGTGGTTGCGTTAATTAAATTATACCAAGCCAAGAGCATATCAGTTGCCTGCTATGGGAGTGACCTCTGGGGGTATTTACCAGTGCCCGACCTAATAATCACAGAAAATAACTTTTTAAAACAAATCTTATGTTTACCGAAAAGCACGGCCAACTTTTCTATCCACGAGGAACTGGGCATGTTACACTTAGAGGATAAAATTGCAGTAAACCCCCTCCTGTGCTGGCTAAATAGTTGGCTGAACAATGAAATACCTCTCACTCAGAACATTCTATCTGAAGCTCTCACATGGGATGGGAAATTAAAAATACCCTGGATAAAGTACATTCGTGACTGTCTTCAAAACCTGGGCAGGTTGGACCTCTTCCTAGCTCCACAGTCAGTAACAAAGCATGATGTAACATCTGTAAAGACTACCTTTCTAATGAACCGTCAGTTGGCGAGGGAAGAGACTGAACTAAAGAAGGGCAGTGTGTTGAATCATACTTTATGTAAAACATGTATTCAAATAGAACCATATTTATCCTGGGCCATCTCTAGATATGAGCGCTTTTTAATGACTAGATTTCGTTTTGACCTTTTTCATTTGCTGCTAGCTGTGCCCAGTGGAGCCCACAGGGGGCAAGTGCTGCCAGCTTGCGGCTGCAACAATTTGTCTCCGCAAGATCTGGCACACTTTTTATTCATATGCCCATACTATACCGTACCTCGAAAAATGTTTTTAAAACCTCTTCTTAAAAAATTGAATTTCGTGCAAATAAGGCCTGCACTAATTTATCTTAAAATGCTGCACTGTGAAAGCACTTTATATGTAATCAATTTTTTAAAAACAGCCCTGAGATTTAGGAAAAGTATGGAAGGATAACTAGTGTCTTAATGAATCGCACTGCCACATTTGGATGAGTAGTGATAGGGTACATCGCAATTTATTGTCTTATATCTAACTGTTTTTAAATGATGAACCGTTCATATATGTGTTATCTTTCTTTTTTTATGTACTTTTATGACTGATTTTATCTTCAGTCGAATAAAGAAGTTTTGAACTGAACGGGTGGACACTCTGTGGCAGTGAAGGCCGCTCGTGCTTGGAATGCACTCTCGGCTTCTCTGCGCAGTATTGTTGATTTTATGGCTTTTAACAAAGCATTAAAAACTTACTTGTTTAGATTGGCTGTCTAGATCTTTGTGCTGGTTCAGGGATCTGCTATCATAACTACTTTCCTTTCTTTTTCTCGCGCCAGGATACTCCGGCAGTAATTGAGCGCGCTATAAAACAGCTTAATAATAATAATAATAATAATAATAATAAATGTAGATACCTAGCACCAATGCAGGCCCCCATGCACTATAGTGCAAGGGTGTCTGCATTGCAAGGGAAGATTGTTTATATGCAGGAAGGTGTCCCTTCCTGCACATAAATAATCTTTAAATGGCGTTTTGTAACTTTTATGTGTGCTGCTTAATTCAGCACACATAGAAGTTGAAAAACTTCCTTTTTTTAATGAGTTTATGTAAAGGAAGGGACACCTTCCTGCACATAAACAATCAATGGTGTTTTGCTGTTTCTATGTGTGCTGCAGTGTTCCTACACAAAATTCTATTTAGGGACACACTTTACTACAATGAGGAAAGTGAAATGTGCAATTTCACTATCACTAGGGAATATATAACATTTTTATATGGGTCCTCCTTGTAAGTACCTGACTGCGCCATCCCTGGGACACCTAGATGTAATGATGTCAGTGTAACAGTGCCCAGTGACCAAACTGATCAGGCACTAGGACCGGCCCGAGTGAGGGGCGAGGGCGGGCGGAAAGGGAGGAGCCGGGGACCAAGGGGTCAGTTAGCCGTTAGCCCTGGACAAGGAAGGAACTTAATAAAGGAGCTGGTACCCTCAATCGTGTCTGTGTGGATTCTGTGGATAGAGAGACTCTACAACTGGCGACGAAGGTGTCCTGTCCCCACGCATGCGTGTAGAAGGCTAACTCGGCACCCAGCGGTTGTTGACCCGCCTGGAGCTCGCCCCACGTCTGGAGGCTCAAGCGTGCTGCCCATAACGCCCATCGGGTGCCACCCCGGCGGCGGAAAGAATGGAGCTCACCTCGCGCGTGGAGGCTTGAGCGCGTTACTCGAAGTGCCCACCGAGAGCCCACCTCGGCGGCGGAAACAGCGGAGCCCGCCTCGTGCAAAGAGCTGCCCAAAGTCCCCACCGGGAGCCCACCCCGGTGGTAGAAGTAAAAGAAAGCTGCCCTACCTGTTTGTGACTCTAGCGGTGGATCCTGGCTGCATGCGGTGAGTGAAAGCGCCGATTAACCTTGTCTCCGGTGAAGAAAACAAAAAAACGGCCATCTTGGAGTCAGGCCGCATTGACAAATCCCCTGCGAGGGATCATCGGCGGCCATGTTGAAGTCAGGCAAAGAGCCTGAAACAGCAAACAAGCAGTGGCGAGTGACAAACAAGCACTGGTGAGTGCAACAGAAGCAACAAACAAGCACTGGCGAGTGCAATAAAGACATCAAACAAGCACTGGCGAGTGCAACAAACAATCAAGCACTGGCGAGTGCAACAGAAGCAACAAACAAGCACTGGCGAGTGCAACAAAGTAACAATCAAGCACTGGCGTGTCCAACGGGAGTAACAAACAAGCACTGGCGAGTGCAACGGAAATAACAAACAAGCACTGGCGAGTGCAACAGAACATAACAGAGTGAATTAGGACTGTAAAAGTAGTCAGGAACCACAGGTGTACAATGCCCGACCCAGCCCCCACAAGCATGATGAGAGCCTCATTTCTACGCAGCCCCGAGCCCCTCGTTCTTGAATCTGGCGGGAGCATGGGTCCGCGATGGCAAGAATGGATAGAAGATTTTGAGGACTTCATGAAAGCATCCAAGGTGACAGACCCCGAACTTGATTGGCAGGGAAGGTGGACGAATCATAAAAGAACTGCCAGAAGAGTCCTCTGATTCCTACGATAAAGTACGTGAAGCACTAGACCGCAAGTTCCTACACAAAAGGAACATCGACTTTGAGCGGTACACATTCAACCTGGCCGCACAAGAGAAAGGTGAACAAATGGGGGCGTTCGTAACAGGTCTGAGACAGATGGCGAAGTACTGTGATTTTGACAAATTTTCAACTGACGACACCCTGCGACTAAGAGTCATAGAAGGTTGTCTCTCCGAACCACTTAGACGCAAATTGCTCAAGAGAAGCTATGGGTTGGAAGAGATCGTAGAAATGACAAGAGTAGATGAACAAGCTGATGAACATGCGAAGAAAATGGAAGCCGGGAAAGGTGAGAGACGGGAACAAGTATTCAGGATGCAGTCTCGACGAGTGCACGGACGATCCCCACCACAGGTGCGTTCCTCCAGGTCCAAGAGACATCACCACCAGTCAAGCAAAGGACACAAAGATACGAGTCATACGAGGGGACGATCAGACAGACAAACCAAATGCTACAGATGCGGATACGACTTCCCGCATGCAGATGCATGCCCAGCACTGGGACAACAATGCCAGAAGTGTGGTAGAGACAACCACTTTGAAAGCATGTGCAGGGTTATACCAAAGAGTGACCACCGGGGAAGGCACCAACAACGCCAGTCTTCAAACAGTCATCATGTCAAATCAGTCCAGTATAGACAAGACTCATCCACTGGGTCGTCACAATCCAGCTACCATTCCTGCAGGACATGTCAATCTCGGCAGTCGCCATCAAGAGAATCCCGATCCCCATCGCCCATCCCTCAAGAGTGAAAGGAATACCTTTATTGTGTAACTGACCTTGATCAGCTGAAAGAGTACCAGCGTCTAGACCTCAGAATTGGCTCCCACCTCACCAAGTTCGTGCTAGATAGTGGGGCAACGCTAAACTACTTACCAGTAACAGAATACCAATGCATGAAACCACCGCCAAAGCTGATTAATGCCCATGTACAAGTGTATACGCGGATGTCCAAGAAGCGACTAACGTGTCTTGGGAAGTTCGAGACCGAACTGTCATATCAAGATCTCACAATATCAGCCTACATCCATGTCATCGAGGGGCCTGAAGCCGACTGCCTCCTGAGCCTAGCCACTGCAGAACGATTGAAATTGGTGAACATCTTATTCAGAGTCACTGACAAATCAGCACTCATCCAGAAAATCCCCAAGTTCTTTCAAGGCCTGGGAAAAATTAAGAACTGCCAAATAAAATTGCATATAAACGAACAAATCACACCGGTGGCGCAACACCACCGAAAAATCTCGTTTCACCTGCAAGAAGCCGTGGAGAAGGAACTCCAAGACCTGCTAGAAGCCGACATCATTGAGAGAACAGATGGACCAACCCCATGGGTCTCCCTAGTCGTGGTAGTACCAAAGAAAGGAGAAACCAGCCGAGTCCGTCTGTGTGTGGATATGAGGGCGCCCAACACGGCAATAGAGAGAGAGAGACATCCAGGCCCTCACATCAGTGACATGATCACTTCACTCAATGGAGCCAAGATCTTTTCAAAACTAGACCTCAACAAAGGATACCACCAACTAGAACTGCACGAAAGGTCAAGATACATCACAACATTCTCGACACACCTCGGATTATTCAGATATAAAAGACTAAGCTTCGGGGTGTCATCAGCAGCGGAAATATTCCAAGAGGCCATCAGGAGAACAATACATCACATCCCACAGGTCCTAAACTATAGCGATGACATCCTTGTTTATAGAGCAACGACTCAAGAACACAACAAAGCACTAGATCAGGTCTGTCAGGCGCTGATGGAAGCCTCAACCAAAATAAGTGTGAATTTCACAAACCCACGCTAAAATTTTTCGGACACATATTCTCTGGAAGTGGCATGAAACCAGACCCAGAAAAGGTAGCAGCGCTAAACGACACACCAAGCCCGGAGGACGTAGGCGATGTACGATCATTCCTAGGCATGGCCAGCTACTGCTCCAGATATATACCTGACTACGCCACGCTAAGCTACCCGCTAAGGATGCTCACTAAACAAGGACAGCCCTTCCAGTGGTCCACTCAATGTGAAGGGGCATTTCGAGAGATCAAGAGAACTGTAGAATCAGCAAAAAACCTGGCTTACTTCAACCCAAAAAAGAAGACGGAGATAACAGTGGAGGCCAGTCCCGTAGGACTAGGAGCCATCTTCGCACAATACGATAGAGAAGAAGACCAACGGCACATAGTAGCATACGCCAGCAGAAGTTTAACGGACACGGAGAGAGCATATTCACAGCCAGAAAAAGAAAGCCTGGCTGTTGTCTGGGCGTGTGAACACTTCCAAATTTTCATCTTTGGAAAACATTTTACACTAGTGACTGACCACCAAGCTTTGACCACAATCTTTGGAAACCCGCGAGCAAAGATGCCACAGAGAATAGAGCGATGGGGCCTACGGCTCCAAGAATACACCTACACCATAATTCACAAGCCAGGAAAAGATGCAAACCCCGCAGACTACATGTCCCGGCACCCCACCAGATCCAGCAAATCAGAACAATCAATCGCCGATGAATACATTCACTTCATAATAGACCAAGCGAGGCCTCCGGCTGTTCCACTGGAGGCCATTTGTGAAGCGACGCAAACTGATGCCACCTTGCAAGAGATGAAACGTCTGATCCAAACTAACAGCTGGAGACACACGCAAAGCAGTGAACAAAACGACCAAGAGATGGCGGCATTCAAACATGTCCGCGAGGAACTGTCGATAGCAGCAAATGGTCTCAACTTACGAGACACCAGAATAGTGATTCCACGACAACTCAGACAAGGGGTCATCAACCTAGCACATGAGGGACACCGGGGCATAGTAGCCACAAAAAGAGCACGCCGTGAAAGAGTCTGGTTCCCAACACTAGACCTGATGGTGGAGATGACCCTGAAGGACTGCCCGCAATGTCAACTGGTGAGCCGTCCGGATACCCCTGCACCACTAAAAATGTCTCCACTACCGGGGGGTGTCTAGCAACACATTGCCATTGACTTCTTTGGGCCAATCAAATCGGGCCAATACGTCCTGGTCGTCATGGACGAATACTCCAGATTCCCCATCGCACAACTGTGCACATCCACGAAAGCATCGAGTGCCATACCGATCCTAGAGGAGGTCTTTGCCGCATGGGGCATTCCCCTAGTGGTGAAGTCAGATAATGGGCCTCCGTTCAACAGCCATGACTTTGCTGATTTTGCTCAGCACCTCAACTTCACACACCGCAAGATCACACCATTATGGCCGCAGGCCAACGGAATGATCGAACGTTTCATGGCCACGATCAAGAAGGCCATTCAGCAAGCAGAACTCACCGGTAAGAGCATTCAGGCAGCACTCAACGAGGTATTGCGAGCATACCGAAATACGCCTCATTCCACCACAGGCAAATGTCCTGCCACTCTCATGCTGGGACGCCCAGTGCGCACCAGAATACCAATGATGAATCCGGCAGCGAACGAACAGTATCCCGACTCTGACCATGAGGAGATCGCGGCCAGAGACAAAATAAAGAAGGAAAAGATGAAGGACTATGCCGATGAGCGACGTCATGCTACTTCCCCTCAAATCCAAGAGGGAGACTGGGTGCTGGCACGACAAGAGCAGCACCGAAAGACTGACTGCAGATACCATGAGGTTCCGCTCAAAGTGATAAAACAAAAAGGAACCATGATCACTGCAGAGACCGATGGAAGAAGACTTACCAGGAACGTGACGTACTTCAAAAAGTGCGGACCCAAAGTTAAAGAGCTACTGACCGAACCGAAGCTGGAGCAGAGAGAGCCAGAGACACTGCCAAATCACAGTCAGTCATTGATGGAGATTGCCGATGAGAATGAGCACGACAGTCCCGACCTCCAGTCACGCCCCAGACGTGTGATCACAAAACCGTCTCGCCTTATCGAAGAACTTTAAAGAAAGACCATTTGCTGTTTTGCTGTGGTGTATATATTTTGTTTCTTTTATTCACAGAGGGGGGAGATGTAATGATGTCAGTGTAACAGTGCCCAGTGACCAAACTGGTCAGGCACTAGGACCGGCCCGAGTGAGGGGCGAGGGTGGGCGGAAAGGGAGGAGCCGGGGACCAAGGGGTCAGTTAGCCGTTAGCCCTGGACAAGGAAGGAACTTAATACAGGAGCTGGTACCCTCAATCGTGTCTGTGTGGATTTTGTGGATAGAGAGACACTACACTAGGGGAGACCCTGGTGGTACCTAATACACCAATATAAGGCCTCAGCAGTGCACACATGCAAATGCAGAAAGGGCTGCTGACCTCTAAAATGCCATGCCCTATTTTTTACTAGGGACTTACAGGTTGTTTTGATCCCCCTGCCCTATTATGTACTAGGGCCTTATAGAGGAGGTCATGCCAATCATAGGTATACCCTAACTCATAGTGTACCCGAGTGTATGTAGGTGTTTTCACTGTGTTCTAAGCATGTTTTCAGCATGGCACTGGCCCTAGCCCTGGTTAAGCAGAGACCAGGGACAGTCAGAGTCAGTTACCACCAGTACCAGTCAGCAACAAATGGGGATGCCCAGGGCACAGGATGACTTTGCAACAGGCGGCTTATAGTATGAAATCTCGTCAGGCATCAAAGTATCTGTGTAGATTTGTCAGATAAATAAAGGTGGATATATACTATTCATGGCTTCAATTGAATCCTGAAACACAAAATAAATATGGACACATGCTAATAAATTGGGCAAGGAATAAATATGGAAAAATACAGACATAAATATTCAAAAAATAGGTCTAAAACCGAGAGCCCTAGGCATGATAAATATCGATGACAAGATATGCAGCAAAGCACTTACAGCTAGACTGGAAGTAATGCTTTTTTTCCTGATTCACTCAAATCTGTATGGGTTATACTCTATAGAAACCTGTCTCTCTATTTTAAGAGGATAACTCAAAGCTCATCTAGGTACAGAAGAAGAGGACTGTGCAGGGATACGCTTCTGTCCCATAGGGCTCTTTAATTTGCAGGGGCAGTTGACACTATTTGTAAACTTGCTAAGAAACTCGGCCACAAGCCCATTAAAGAAACATTTTATTGAAATAAAGCCAATGCCTTTCTCTGGATATATATGGGGCAGGTGTGTGGGGTGAGACTGACTCAGGGTGTCTGCAAATCATTACAATGTAATTCCTAAGTAGGCTGTTAAAGTTTTCTAAGAGCACCCCGAGCTTTATTACCCATACAGAAGTTAGTCTTCCCTATATGGATGGCACGATAAAGATTGCACCGCTTATATTATTGTTGAAGATTTGGCATTTCTCACATACCAAGTATTCCCGTCAAGTCTTTGAAGACTGTGCCGAGTTAAATCAGAGGGATTCCATCCCTTGGCTAGCCCATATCAAAAGAACATTTACAGAACTTGAAGTTCCTAATCTTTTGCATTCCCCAAATGAAATCGATAATACTTCTAGGGCTATCGTAAAAACTCTCATTTACAACTATAGAATACATGTTGGAGCTACCAAGATTCAGGTGAGGGACACAGTCCGCAGTTACATAGAGATTATGACAACTGAAGAGACAGAACCTTATTTATTGTGGATATCCAACCCTGAACACAGATTCTATTTAACCCATCTCCTATCGAGTGGGGCTAGCACCTTAAGCACCTTTTGCATACTTTGTTTTATTTCTATTTTTTAACATGTATTTTTTTTATTGTGTGTTTCTCCTTTTATAGCTACGTAGCCAAATAAAAGTACTGTGTCTGGCTGACTGAGTCTGTAATGGTTTGCTAAGTCATCCAGTCATGGGGGCTGATGGAGTACGCGATCAGCCCTTTCTCCCAATTAGAGAATATGCCTTTGTGAGTTTTCTTCTCAAATCTGAGTATTGCTTTAGCAGAATTTTAAAAAATTGATTGCTCGAGTGAAGAGGTAAACGTTCTGATTCCTTTACTGTTCATTTTCATGCAATTTACTACCATGTGATGCCTTGGAGAATGTAATATCATATTGCTTTAAAAGGGATTAGCTATTTCAGTCCACTACGAAACCAAATGTAACGGTCTAAAACAACTACATTTTACACAAACACTCAGGCTGAGATTTCAAACACTTACTGAAGCTTCGTTTCCATTCTTTTTCACCCAGATCGCTGCAAACCGAGATGAAAGGTGAGTAATGTCTTCTATGAAACTGTTATTGTAATCCAAATCTGTGAATGGGCTCCAGCCCAACCCACTCCTGACCCCAGGCTCTTGCTGTGAAATGTAGAAGGGAGGCCAGGTACGACAACCGTCTCCTGAGGGCAGCAGGAATGAGAGATGGACATTACAATGGCCTTAGGAGGATGCTCAGGAGGGAAGTTGCAGATGCAAACTACAAACTTGCTCTGTGATCTTAACTCCTTCAAAAGTGGAATAATATGGTGAGCATGACTCTGTCCTCCACATCAAAGACCTATCCATCTGCATTAGAATAGGAGGCTGAACAAAAAGGCGCACTGGATCTTCTCCAGTTTACTACATACATTTGAGCACCACATTTGACTGGGCACTACTACCAAACATTACAACAATGGTAGTAATAATGTGTGTAGGGATGGTTATAGTTTGCTATCTTGTTTATATTCATTGATAGCAAATGCTTGCATATGTAGCGTTTACACACAGAAGTGCTGCTCAATATGAGAACTGTGGTTTTGAGTCCATTGCAATTTAAGTTTTAAATTCACCCCTTTAATTTGGTGTCAGAAAAGGGGTTATAAATTTAGGAAAGAGGACCCTTACCCACATAATAAACACACCTTTGGTAGGTCTCAACACAGTTCAAACAGAAACTCTGCTCACCCTCTTTTAGCTATCGCATCAGGCAGTTCCCAAGACCAGTGCATGCTAAATTCAAGCAATACCAATAATTATAAAGTAAAGAAGGCAACTCAATAGAAGTCCCAAACCTTTTTAGAAAAATAAAGAAAAATTTAATCAGAAAAATGATACGAAAATGATCAAAATCACAAATCGCAAATATGATTTTTTTCAGTTTCAAGGCAAAAAGTGTCTAGAAAAAATAAAGCACCAAACAAAATGTATAATTTTGTCAGTTTGTCGCTGACCGAGACGTAAGTGTGATTGCAGGCTGAGGGCAATGAAGCGGGGATTAACTCCACTTAGCTTTTTGCACCAAACAGAGGACCTGATTCACAAAGGTAAAGTTACACTTTTGTACACATTTGCGATTTTTTGCAATTCACTAAGCAATTGTACAAGTAGTATCTTTACGACGGCAGGGTCTCCCACTCATAGTCTCATCTTACTCTCAAGAAGGTAAACGCTAATCACACTAACAAGGGGAAAAGCAGAAAAACACATTAAGGAAGGATTTGTACATGGTGAGGCCAAGAGAGGAGAGCACCCAAGAAACTGGCTCACCTTTGATGGAAGGGCCATGGAGAAAATGGTGCCAAAACATAACAATGGAATGTCCTGTAAAGAAATGGGCCCAGACAACAGTTAAGCTATACTACTAATGCTGTGCAGTAAAAGAAAGAAGGCCACAGGGGTAAACGTTTTCTACCTGTAAAGTGAGTGCTGAGCATTTGGGCAGGAATGATGTAAAGCCCAGAAAGGTGTCAGGTGATTTGGTAATAGGTGGTCCGATCGATAAGATGCGTGTATTCTTGGATTCAATTCAGATGCGTCTGGTGAAAAGGGGCTCATAGTAATAGAATAGTGCCTATGGCTAATGCATGGGAGGGGCCTTCGAGGCATAGAAATAGAAAGAGGACAGGGGCCTGGGTAGCCATCTTCATTTGGAAGTCCAACAAGAATAAAACAAATTCAAGAGGAGATAAATGTGACCATATTTGTGCAAATGCTAATAGGAGAAATGGACAGAAAGAGCTCTAAAGAAAAACCATTTAGTTGAATGGAAAGTGAAGAGAAAAACGGGAGCTAAAAGGGAGTAAATAGAAAGAGAGAGAGAGAGAGCGAGGGAGAGAGAGAGAAAGGGAGAGAAGGAAGTAAAGGACAAGTTGGAATCCAGTTAGAAAAACTCTGCCATAGCTGAATAGTATGACCATTAAAAGAAGGACTACATAATTACTCAAATGGAACTATCATGGTGGTCACTGGCCTGTATACAATGTAACATTGTAATCAGTAGCCATGAGCTACCAAAATCCAGAAACATAAATACAGAGGCACATGTGTGGTGCAGCCATGGGTGAGTGGCCACACATTAGTCCATGTACAAGTGATTCAGAAAAGGGGGTGGTGATGAACAGAGTGTCTGAATTAAGCAGACCACTCTTACCCAGTCCAAAGATCAGGGATTTATCCATCACCGTTATTTAGCTCACTGCCCCATCCCAGCTCAGAACCTGGCTATATGTAAATTAGTCTGTCCCTGGCCCAGTGCATCATGGGAACAGGGCAGACCAAACTACCAAGCCAATTCTTCACCAGAAAGGAGACAAGCTTCCGGGGACCGGTTTCTGCCATTTCAGGCGTCGTCGGCCCGGCTTGCTTGAATCCTGATGGAGCAGTGAGCAAGGGACTCATGTCTGAGTATACCCTTCCACGCTTATGGTGGACAAAATGATTCAGAAAAGGGGGTGGTGATGAACAGAGTGTCTGAATTAAGCAGACCACTCTTACCCAGTCCAAAGATCAGGGATTGATCCATCACCGTTATTTAGCGAGTGAGTATACCCTTCCACTGGGCCAGGGACAGACTAATTTGCATATAGCCAAGTTCTGAGCTGGGATGGTGCAGTGAGCTAAAAAACGGTGATGGATCAAGCCCTGATCTTTGGACTGGGTAAGAGTGGTCTGCTTAATTCAGGCACTCTGTTCATCACCACCCCCTTTTCTGAATCATGTACAAGTGATGGCCAATATTCTTGGTGGGCCAATCCTGTATTCTAAGGGCAAGAATATGAGTCTGGTGGTCCTCGAACTGCCAGGCTCTTGGTGGCGTGACAGTGGTGGATTCAGCTACCGCTGCACCTGCGGTCCGACATCCCAATTACGACTTGGGAAGTCGGACCGCACTAGAACCCTCAACTCCACCAGAGAACCGCTGTTTCCTGGCATCGGAGCGGCGGTCAGAGGCCACAACATGCTTGGCAGGACCGCCCCGGTCCTGCCAAGCATATTACGAGCTACCACTCAGCCAGGCTTTTCATGGCGGTTCCACCGCCATGAAAAGCCTGGCGGAGAGGAAACAGAGGGGCGCCCCATTTGAAGGCGTACATAGGAGTTTCAAATGCAAGTTCTGCAGCTGTTAAGACATGTCAGTGTTTCCCGATAATCTTAGAGATAATATTAGAGCTAGGAGAAAAGTTGGTGTAATTACAAACACAAAACAGATATCTTTTGTAAAGCTGAGGTTCTTACCCAGAAATGCTTACACTGTGGGTTTCCCACAAGCCTGATCAGATGATTAGCCGAAAGGGCCTGGTATTGTCCTGTGAGACCGTTAGAACCACGCAGTGTACCTTAATCTGAAATTCCTGGCATGTATAACAACCTTTTCTCCTAGCTCTAATTTCATCGCTACAAAATGTATTTAATTAGATTTTTTTCAGGTTTTTGAGTGTAATGGGAATTGTGGAGGTACTGTTTTTTAATGATATATTATTAAATTTTAGAATATTCACTTATTATTTTTTATTTTTCTATTTAGTTGTTTGCCTGTTTTTTAATATCAACAAACAAGAATGCCAGGGCTCAAGTTTAGTTCACACCCGCTTTTTATTTAGCTGGTGTGTACCTTCATATCGTAGATTCCGAAGGTTTATTATTTTCATTTCAACATTTTCAAAATTAAAGATGTTCACATATAAATTGCACTACAGAGGATTAAACTTTCCTTCAATAGTCAAGACAATACAAACATAAGTCATGAATAACAATGATTTCAAAAAATGAGCAAATCATCACATTCAATAATAGTTATGCTTTCACTATTTCAACAACAGAACAAACTAAATTTCATACACCTTGAACTATTAAGGTACAGGTCCTTGTGATCAAGCAAATTTAATTGTTAGGACCAAACACATTGGGCCATATGATTTCGGTTAGGTCGCCCTATGTTCGTGTGCAAACCCATGGAATTTAGGTTGCCTTTGAGACAGCCGAACAGCCGACGCGTTTCCAAACCCTTTATTCAATTAATAGGGTTCTTCCTCAGGGCTGAGCTGTGTACCTACGGTGTAAAATTGGGGGACATTTAGTATCTCCTATTCTCATTTTGTCAGTATTAAGGGAATAAAGCATGCGAAATTTACCTCTTCTTATATGTAGGAGTTCACTGTGTTTTTGGCACAGGGCTTCCGGATTTCCTAGTTTTCACCCTTCCCTAAATCATGAGATTAAAGGAGGGTGGTCTAGTGAGTTTTTGTTTTAAAATGACTATATACATTTCGTGTACACATATATGCTGGACCAGCACTTACTTGTTTTCAGAATTACGTGTGCCCACTCGGTTGAATTGCCCGTTGGTGGAATTCTTTAAAGGTTCTGAGATGATTTCGTCTACTGGAATGAAAGGTTGATTTAATACAATATTCCAATGACCGATTTTTTGGTTACCTGTTCTACAACAGAGGGACTTACATTGTAGCGAGGAAGTCTCATGTGCGGCTCCACTGCTGGGGATTACGTGTCCGATCGCTTATTGCTTCCTTTCTTTCTTTAATCGCGCTTCCGGATTCTACAGAATCAAAGCAGCTTTTAAGTATATTTTGTGTGAGCTATTCTAGTTATGGCTGACAGCATGCGCGTGGTAGAGCGTCTTACCTTTACCGGTAGCTCTCTTGTCAGTTGCAAAGATTCGTCGTGAAGCCGCGTCTGAGTGGTTACCTTCGCTGGGACTCGAATGTGGTTTACCGACGCCCGGCGGAACTCATTTCCTGTTTAAGTGTGCAGCTAAGCATTGTGGCACTTGTAGTTTTTGTTGTAAAAGTGCAGTGCTGTGCAGCGCTGTGTTGACAAAGTGACTGGCAAGATCAATTGCAGAACAGTGCGTGTTTGCTGAAGGTGGTGTGCAGGGGACTCAGTAATTTGCTCTTTGTAATTCCGACATTTCATTCAACCCATCCACCACACAGTTGAATTTTAAAATTAAATAAGCTTCTTTTTTCAACAACATGGCATCAATGTTTCCTCCTCTGGGGGGAACTTTAATAGCTGATAGTACTGTCCATTTAAAATCTGTCTCAGTGTGTTGTTGTTCCACAAAGTGTTGTACCATTGGGGCGGTCAACACTCTGTGTCTGATTCTGGATCTGTGTTGTGCTACTCGCTGATTTACTTTTTGAGTAGTTTTCCCGATATATAGCTTGGGACAAGGGCACATTATTGCATAAACTACGTTACTTGTTTTGCAGTTCGAGAACTCTTTATGCATCCACCGCGTGTTGTTAAATTGAAATTCTTCCCCTTCCAGTGTGTTGGGGCAGGACACGCACGTGCCACATTTATGGTGACCCGTTATTGGTGGTAATTTCCATAGTGAGCGTAAATCTGTTTTGGCTTGGCTGACTCCTAAGTCAGCTCTTACGATGTATTGAGCAATGCTTTTGTTTTTCTTTAAGGCGAACAATGGTTTCGCCATTGGGACTTCCGAATTCATAATCAAGTGCCAGTTCTTTAAAATGATAGACTTCAATTTGTTGGTATATGGGCCGAATGTTGTCACACAGACCGGCCTTTCAAGAGGTTTGGTCTCTTTCCTTTTAAGTAATTCTTCTCGTGGCGTGTACCAAGCCCGTGTGGTTGAATGTTTTAATAATTTGGATGGATAACCTCTGTCTCGTAGTTGTTCGCTGAGTATTTGGGAGTGTATTATGAAGTCCTCCTTTCGAGAACAATTGCGACGAATTCTCAACATTTGTCCGTACGGTAGATTAGATTTTAAACTTTTGGGGTGATAGCTTGCATAATGTAAGATGGTGTTTTTGTCCGTGTTTTTACGATGTAAAGTGGTTGTCAGTCTGTTTTCATTGGGAAAAACTACTACGTCAAGGAAGGTAAGTGATGTTCTGCTATGTGTCATTGTGAACTTTATGTCTGGGTGTCTGGTGTTGAGCCACTGATGGAATTGGGCCAACATATCCTCAGGCCCTTTCCATTGACACCAAATATCGTCAATAAAACGATACCATGTTGTTATATTTTGTTTGAAAGGGTTGTTCTGGTAAATGTAGCGTTCCTCATACAGGGCCATGAAGAGGACCGCCATCTCCGGGGCATAAGGACACCCCATGGCGGTCCCCTTCACCTGCACGTAGAACGTGTCCATGAACCTGAAATAATTTCTTTTGAGGGCGATCCGTGCCAAATCAATGATAAAATCTGTGGGGACTCTTTGTGGTCTGGGACGTGTGTCCAAGTAATATTCCATTGCTTCCAATCCCTCTTCCTGGGGGATTTGGGTATAGAGGGAGGTGACATCGAAGGATACCATTAGTTCCTGAGTTGCATCAAATGGAACCCCTTCAACCTTGTTAATGAAGTCTGTAGTGTCCTTGAGGTACGATGTCACTTTTGGCAGAAAAGGTTTGAGGAACACATCCACGTATTTGGCCAATGGTTCTAATAAAGAATCACACCCGGAGACTATTGGTCTCCCGGGTGGTTCAGTTAAGTTTTTATGTATTTTCAGCAGAAAATAGATAACGGGAATGCGTGAACTTTTCTTATCCAAATATTGGAACTCCTTTGTTCCTAGTATCCCCTTGTCGCGGCCCTCTATAAGTTTTGTTTGAATCTCAGCTCTTATTTGTGAAGAGGGGTCTTCTTTCACTTCTCTGTACCAATCAGTATTTTTGATATGGTTGTTTGCTTCAGCAATGTATTTTTCCTTAGCCCAGACCACTAGTGCGCCCCCCTTGTCAGCGGGTTTGAGTACTATAGAATCATCGTTGCAGAGATTATTCAATGCCATTTGTTGTTCTTTGGTAATGTTCCTTTTCAGAAACATTTTTTGTTGGCTCAACTGTGTGATGGAGGACAGAACGATTTGTTCAAAGACTATTATTTCCTTAGGAATTGTGTAAGTAGGGGGAACAAATGTGGATTTGTTGGAAAGATTCGAGGGTTCTGGTACTCTATTGGCCGGTGTGATGTGGAAGGTCCAGATATCCTGTGGGTGCCAGGGAGGGACTTCCCCCTATTGACCTTCAATATAGACAAAGTATGTAAACCCATCTCTGCAATGGCCGGGTGGAAGTGCCAGGCCTGGACAGGATCCCCCCAGATCTATATAAATCCGACCTCCAAACCTGGGTCAATGTGCTGATTTGCGTCTTTAATACAGCTTGCAAATGTGGCAGTCTTCCCACTTTGTCCAGTGCTAATATATTACCTATTTATAAAAAAAGGGGCTAGGTGCCATCAATTCTCTTATCGCCCCATGTCTGTTTTAGATTGAGCTCCTATAATCCTGGGGAAGGTTGTTCTGGGGCGTCTAACTTCTTTTTTTTGTGTATTTTTGTCCTCATACGGATGTATGACATTACAACGCATGCTTTTACCACGCATGCCTTTACAACGCAGTTTTTACAATGCATGCCATTACAACGCATAGCGCTTTGGGGTGCTGGATAGTGAATAGTTTAATTTACTATTCCAACTCCAGTCCCCGTGGATAGTAGGGAAGGTGTTGGATAGTAAATTAAATCTATTCCCTATCCTAGAGCGCCCTCCAGCGCAATGCGTTGTAATGGTTTGCGTTGTAAAAGTTGTGATGTAAAAGCACTGCGTGGTAAAAGTTGCGTTGTAAAGGATGTTTCCCTCCTCATACACCATGATGGGCATTCTTGATGGAAAACAAACATCTCCTTTCTGACGGCCAACCTGTTCCAGCTCTTACATTGAGGCCTGTGAAGAAAGGAAGATGGAGATCCCTCAAGCCAGTACTGTTTTCTTAGTCCGGTTCACACGGCATACAAGAACCAGTGTTACTTAGGAGACCAAGAACTATCAGAGCCCAGGTAAAATCATAGGACCGCCGTTACCTATTCCCCCAGGCCACTAGGGCCGCCCAGATCTTATTATAGCTCGTACTGTCACAGGCCATATCCAATTCACTTGTAAAGATTACATGTTTTAGACACTCCACAAAAGTTGGGGCATTTACCGCTTTCCAGGCTCTACATATCTCTCACCTTGCCAGGACCATAACATAAAAGATGAATTTAGATGTTGGATTGTTCAATTGGTAATCTGCTGTAAGGCCTAGAAAAATTGTCCCCGGGGTAACCTCGACTTGTTGGTGGAGCACATCCTCCAAAAATTCTTGTACCCCAATCCAATAATTGGAGATCCCCAGACAATCCACAAACATATGAAGGTCGTCCGCATCCAGGTGGTTACATCTGGAACAATGATATTCTAAGCCCGTCATCTCAGCTAGTTTTCTAGGTGTCAAATATACCCTATGTGCAGTAAATAGATGGTTTCTCTTGAGGGAAGCAGATTTAACAGCTACCTGCAACATAGTAAAGGAATCCCCCCATATACCCCTGATATCACTACAATTGGCACTGATGACATCACCCCATAGTTTTTGGAGTTCGGATTCAGTAACTCCCCCGGCTTCCAATAAAGTCCAATACCAAAAGGAAACCTCCCGTTTCCATCCTCCCCTCCCTGAGACTGCATCAAAATTGGGGCTTGATTCTTCAGAGTCCCAGGATTTCGGTGTCCACCATCCTGACAGGGATGTATGACGTTACAACGCATACTTTTACAACGCCTACCTTTACATCGCAAGTTTTACAACGCATACCATTACAACGCATAATGCTTTTGGGCGCTGGATAGTGAATAGTTTAATTTACCATTCCAACTCCAGTCCCCGTGGATAGTAGGGAAGGTGTTGGATAGTACATTAAACCTATTCCCTATCCTAGAGCGCCCCCCAGCGCTATGCGTTGTAATGGTTTGCGTTGTTAAAGTTGCGTTGTAATGGTAGTTCGTTGTAAAAGATTTGTTGTAAAGGCTGTATACCTCCTGACAGCTGGTAATATTTAAATATAGTAAGTGTCCCTCTTGTCATACCCGAGAGAGACTTCCAGCTCAGAAGCTGAGAATCTTTCAGCAAATCACCCCAGCATGTTAGGCCTGCCATTTTCAGAGGCCGGGACAGTGGATCTCGGAGACAGTCCAGAGTACCCAGAGAGTCCCATATTGGGGCCTGGGATGTATAGTATGGAATTTTTTTATTTTTTCTAATGTATAGCCAGTTCTTCAAGGCAGCACCCAAAATCTTAAGCCTAACCTTCTTATAGAACTTCAGGTCCCCAAACTTAAAAAGAAAAAACTCTTACCCCTGGGGGATGTCGTGCAGTAAAGCCTGAAACAGAAGAACCTGTGCAGATGTGTCCATCATATTAGCCAATATTCTAAAGTTTTTGAAATGAAATGAGTGGCAGTATACAAGTAAGTCTGGTAAAGCTAAACCTCCCATGTTTAAACTTCTCCTGAGCTTTTTCCAGGAGATTCTGGAGGACTTGGTGTTCCAGATAAAAGAACCAATTTTTCCCTGCAATTTCGCAATGTCAGGTGCCATAAAAGATAACGGAATCGAATTAAATAGGAAGGTTATTTTTGGTAATATGATCATTTTTATCAAATTGACCCTCCCATAGATATTTAGAGGGAGGCTTGACCACCGCTGAAGCAAAACAAACACATCTTTAGAAACTCTAGTCAAATGGATTATAGATATCTCCCCAATTTTCTGGGCTAGATGGATTCCCAAATACCTCATTCGAGGCTTGGCCCCTTGTGTCCCCACATCTTGGTTCCATTCCATAATCTCAGTCTTATCTTTGTTTATATTATAACCCGAGATTTCACCGAACCGCTCAGCCTGGTCCACTAATCGGGGGATAGCTTCAGCGGGGTTAGATGTAAACATAAGCAAATCATCGGGATATAGAGCAAATTTTAGTTCCAGATCTGCTATTTTAAAGGGGTTGATCAGAGAGTCAGACCTAAGTTGACAGACAAAAGGTTCAATATAAAGTTTGAACAATAAGGGTGACAAAGGGCTCCCTTGTCTGGTGCCACGGGAGATTGTAACCCAGTCTGTTAAAGCTCCATTAACTAAAATTCTAGCGTGAGGGTCAGAATAAAGAGACCTGACTGCCAAAACAAATTTAGAAGGAAATCCAAACCCGGATAGAGCTTCACATAGATATGACCAGTTCACCTGGTCAAAAGCCTTAGCGGCATAAATGGCTACCAAAGTCAGTGGAAGCTCTTTATCTGTGGCCACATCTATTGCCGCGATAGCTTTAAAAGTTAGTTCATTCAACTGCCTATCGGGAATAAACCCTCTCTGGTCTTGATGAACTATTGTTTTAATAATTCTTGCTGTTCTTGCTGCCAACACTCCCGCAAAGATTTTATAGTCCGAATTTAACAAAGAAATTGGTCTATAAGACTCAATTTTTAGGGGGTCTTTGTTGGGCTTGAGGATCAAGGTAACTGTGGCCTCAGACCATGACTTTGGAACAGCCTCACCCAATACATATATTCTATTAAAGAGATTTGTTAAAACAGGGACTACCTTATCGAGCACTACCAAATACAACTCTATTGGAAGCCCATCTGGGCCGGCTGCCTTGCCCCTGGCCATTTACTTCATCTGGCTTTTAACTTCACCCTCTGTTATGCTAGAACATAGCAAGGCCCTATCTGACACCGAAATCTGGGACAGCCCTAGCTGATTCACCTAGTCTTTAGCTCTCTGAGGTCAAAAACAAGTATCTTCTTTATATAGATCTTGCATAAATATTCTTGCCTCCTCCCTAATTTGGTCGTCGTCATATATGATGGCTCCTGTGCTACTCTGAGATAGGCTTTTAATTAGATTTCTCGCCCTATCTGTCCTGGTTTTCCAGGCAAGAAGGGAGCCACATTTTTCGCCATAGGAGAAGTTTTTAAGTTTACTGGCGTCCCACCTTTATTTTAAAATCTTATCCAAGCTTGCTTGAAATTCTGCCTGCAACCCATCCAACTCAGATAGTAAACGTGGTACTATATCCTGGTTACATGCCGACGCCATCTGAAGCTCTTGCTCTTTTTGCTTAATCATAAAGAGGCGCTCTACCTCCAGCTTCCTCCTAGATTTATTTCTATTAAACATCATTTTACTCAATAATCCTCTTAAAACGGCTTTAAAGGCCTCCCAGACCACCTGATCTATTGCGGTGCCACAATTATATCTAAAATATTCCTCTACATGTTCCACCAAGTCCAAATTTACCTCCTCCATCAGTAATAGGGTTCTATCCAGGGTCCACCTTCTCTGACATTCTTTTTGCTTGAAGTTAACAACCAGCTCCACGACAGAATGATCAGAAAGTAGGGCTGGAATGTATGAAATGGAGTCGACTACTGAAAAAAGGGATCGATCAAGTAAAAAAAAATCAATTCTGGAGTGGTGTCTATACTTCCGGCTGTAGAAGGAAAAGTCCCTTTTACATCCGTTTTTTGCTCTCCAGATATCCGTCAAATTAAACTCTTTGATGATATTTCTCAGCTCCAAATGTGATTTGCGCAGGGGAGTATAATTAACCCTTGAAGTGCGATCTAAAAATCCATCCAAGATCAAGTTAAAATCTCCCCCTAAGATAATGGGTGCTGCCATATCAGATATGGAGAACCTGACCTTATGGGCCAGGCGGCGCAGGGCACGCCTAAGATCTCCGAGTTCACCTGCTCGACCGACAGAGACACGAGACACTCTGTTAGGCGTAGAAAAGTATTTTATTAGCTGCATCTAAGCACAGTTATCTAAGAAGTACCACACAGGTAGGTTCTCAAGAGACTGCCACTTCAATCCGTGGCGCACAGCCTATTATACAACACAAGTTTACAATGACAACTCCCAATATACACAAAACTGACAAATAGGAATAGTTCGAAAACAAGTTATCGAATGTCTAAAACACACCCTCCTTTCAGACCCCGTGTGCTCTCCTCCCCTCAAGTTAATCAACGCTAGTGCCCATAATTCAATTTGCAGGTGGCAAAACATGTGTAGAATGCTTCAAAAGAAGGGCTATGTAACAAGAGAACACACGAAGAGAATAGTGAAGGCCAGTTAAATAAGATAAGTCAGAGAAGAATGGTGGGACCCAAACAGTGGAGTAAGACAAGGATTAATCAGTCTAGACACAGCTTTGCGAACTCGGCCAGACCCTGACATCAGTATTGCACACAAGGACAAAGGTTGTTCTTTAATGGAAAAAACATGAAGCAGCCGAAAAGACAGAAAAACCATTTTACCGTGTTAGCCGTGCTGCCTGAGTGAGGCAACATAAAATGGCGACTAAACACGTAATGGCGGCTGTAGCGAAGCGGGGCCGAAAACTACGTAACCTCAGACCCTCCTTTTGCCATACTCAGGCAATGCACAAAGGAACCCATTTTAGTCTAAGTCAATATCAATGGTCATGAGGTCACTGAGATGTTGTTGCACCATCATCTTAATGTGTTCTGTCTGTTGTGCTACTGGTTTAGAGACACAGATCGTGGCACAAAGTCCACAGATGGCTGGACCACACTGTAGACAAAGACAACAAGAAAAGACAAGTGCTAAAATCATTCCAAGGAAAGTTAGCACTTTCCATCCCCAAGTGGACAGTAGTCCCCAAAACCATCCCATCACAGACCAATCTCCAGTATCTTGGTGAATAGACTCAGAGATGACATGTAGCTTAGAGATGGCTTGGTATACTGTAGGGGCATTGTCAGGAATATAAATACAACAACTGGATCCAATCAGTTTACAGACTCCACCTTTATCTGCAAGAATTATGTCTAAAACCATCCTATTCTGTAAAGTCATAAGTCGATCCGCCTGAAGCTCAGCAGTCAAATTCTTTAATGCTCCAGAAGTCACATTTATTGTGGCATCAACCACACGGATCAACTGTCTGATATTCTTGCTATTGGCCTTCGGATCCCAAAAAGGGAAGAAACCCTTTCAGAAAGTCCCCTCCTTCTTGACCTGCTGTATCTTCCGAATCTACAACTCCTCTACAAACTCTCTTTCTGTGATAATCAGCAGGAGCAGTGTATGTAGGAGGAAGGAGAAAAGCTATATAACACGTTCCCGAGAACTGTGTGGGAAGCCATGTATAAGCTTTGTCATAACAGATGAAATATGTACCCTGTGATGCCACTAATGGTGCGGGGGTAGAAGGAATATAGACATAAGTATGGGAGCAATTGCTCCTCTCTTGCTTAGTTTTGGTATTCTGGCCATTTATTTGCAAGCACAAACGACCTCTTTGGGGTAGTACCCAAATCGGTGTAGAACTCTGTTGCTTAAGCTTGTCGGTGAGGCTGAGAGTATAACGAGTTATATTCCACCCATCGTATGCTCTCTTCTCGTCTTTGGGAATCCTGATAATGTCAGCAATCTTTGCCATCGTCACAATACCCTTTATTAAGGAACTGTGACTGACATCCACTCCACCATTATAGGATCCACCAGAAGGATATCGAAGTAAGTTCTGGTATGCATTGGAAAACATAGCCAGATAGGCCCAACCAGAAACTTCATATGAAAAGGGGAGGACTAGATACAGCATTCCTCTTTGTGTATTATGTGGTATGAGACCACAAACCCAAAAATCAGTAACATTTACTATCAATTGATGCTGGTGTAAAAGTTGAATGAACAAATTGTTAAGATATTCCATTCTTCTCATTTGCTCGTGATCTGGGAGTGAGTAAAATTTATGCGGTGAAACAGTAGTAGAGGGAGTTAGAGGGACAGAAACGGGAACAGGTACTAGCTGCAGGACGTGAATAAGCCATCCTATGCAGGCTAATAAACTACATAAACATACTAAAATACATAGTGCTACGCCACAACGACCAAATAATAATTTCTTATAATGAGCTATCTTCATCATTTTAATATAATAATAATAATAATAATACAGCATTTTGTAAAGCGCGAACAGCTACCTCACAAGGAGGTGTCCCGGCGCTAGGAAGAACACTGTTGACCTGGAGGTTGAAACAGGGAGCTTAGCGTGGTTGGGTGAAGAGCCAGGTCTTCAGCAGCCGTTTGAAGCATGGTTCAGAGCGCGCTTGCTGAATAGCTGAGGGCAAGGAGTTCCATAACAATGTGAGATTTGCCGAGAAAGTTCGGCCAACCAATCGAGCCTTTTTAGCTCGTGGGACGACAAGTTGAACACGGCTATTGGAACGAAGCGTACGGGCCTGTACATATCTCGGGAGCCGGATTTTCAAGTACTTAGGACAGGTGCCAAACAGAGATCTAAAGGCCAAAGTCAGTGCTTTGAATTTGATTCTGTTGGTAACTGGCAGCCAGTGTAGTGATCGCAGATACGGAGAGACTGAGTGCTTAAAAGGGATCTGCAATAACAGTCTCGCAGCCGCATTTTGGACCAACTGGAGTTTTTGAGTCAGGTATTTAGGTAAGCCCAGATAGAGTCCGTTGGCGTAGTCCAGCCTAGATGTTACTGTGACATGGATTACAGATTTTTCGACAACTCACAGGGAGAAGTCTCAGGATCCTGCGGAGGTTCCTCAGCTTAGTCAGACAGCAGCCGACTACCTGTTGAATATGCGAGGTAAAGGACAGGCTGTCATCCCACCTCACTCCCAGATTTTTTGCCGAGAGACTAGGTGAAGGTGCTTGGCCCATCTCCGCTGGCCACCATAGCTCTGCGGGAGGAGGGGGGCCTTTACCAAAAAAAATCACCTCCGTTTTATTGGCGTTTAGTTTTAATTTGTTCGCGTTCATCCAACAGGCTACATCTCAGAGACAGCCCCGAAAGTTCGCGAAGGACTCCTGCGACACCTCTGAGTATGGAAATACCAACTGGGTGTCATCAGCATATGAGATTGCCTTGACACCCCAGTTGGCAATCAACGCAAAAAGAGGAGCGAGGTAGATATTGAAAAAAAGGGGGCTGAGTGCCGACCCTTGCGGAACGCCACAGCTGATGACTTTGGGTGATGAAGAGACAGTCCCCAATGCCACCTTTTGCGTTCTCTGAGACAGATACGAATGTAGCCATCCCAAAGCTTTGTCACAGATGCCTGTCTCAGCCAGTCGCATCAAGAGCCTGGCGTGATCGACCGTGTCGAAGGCGGCCGACAGATCCAGGAGTACCAGCATCGCTGAGCTTCCTGCATCCATCGACCACCTTACTGACTCTGCCACCTCAATTAAAGCTGTCTCCGTGCTGAATCCCGGACAAAAGCCAGATTGTGTCTCATGTAGTATCTTGTTTTTTTCGATGAATTCACTCAGCTGGCGCTGTATGATTTTCTCGAACATTTTTCCCGGAGCAGCTAACAGAGAGATCTGGCGAAGGTTACTGAGGTCTTCTGGATCCCCATTGGGTTTTTTTTAAGCGGGAGGAGGGTAGCATGTTTCCAGACGTTCGGGAATACCCCCGAAACGATGGATGAATTCCAAATTTGTTGTACTGTAGGGGCCACAAAGTCAGCAATGGTGCCCCATAATTTAGAAGGACAAGGATCATCCGGCGAACCGGATTTGCAGCGGATCAGTTCTTGTCTCACCGCCTACAAAGGTATGATCTGGAATTGAGTTAGGGTTTCACCCCTCACATCTTTGGTAGCTAGGTCCGATTTTATCGTTTTTGTTTCTGTCCCAAAGGATTCGTAAACTTGTTTAATTTTTTGGTCAAAGTACTCAGAGATATTTTCGCATAGAGCGAGAGACTGGGGGACCTCCCTCTCAATGCATTTAGGTTTAAAAAAGGACTGTACCACCTTAAAAATCTGTTTACTCGACTGCTATGCCTGCTGGATAGAGTCCGCATAAAACTGTTTTTTTGCTTTGCGAATAGCTTTCTGTAATTTGTTGGATGCATCCTTATATTTGGTTTTTTCTGCAAGCGCATAGTTCACTCTCCACAGTCTCTCCAGTTTCTTACAGGCTGCTTTCTCTGTTCTGAGGCCCTGAGAGAACCAGGGAGCGGAGGGAGAGTGTCGCTTAGATAATGCTTGTGAGGCTGGAGCGATGGAGGAGACCATGTTCCCGACCCATTTATTAAGTAGCTGAGCGTCTATGTTAGCGTTATAGGTGAGAGATGGAATATTCTGCGTCAGTACAGGGCCCATAATATCGGGGACCAGTTTTTTCCATTGTCTCTTCAAGAAAAAGAATTTACTTGAAGACGGACTATTATGTGCCAAATTAAGTTTAAATGGGATTAGTGAGTGGTCTGACCAGGTCAGCAGTAGAGGTTTCTCAGGCTTCACATCTGTAATATTAGAGAAAATGAGATCGAGCGTGTGACCCGCTTTGTGCGTGGGGCCGTCATTAATCAGCCTCAGCTTGGCCGTTTTTAGTGTGGATCTCAACAGCTCTGCAGGAGCGCAATCCATCTTGTCCATGTGAATGTTAAAGTCCCCGACCAAAATAAATTGAGGGTGGAGGAGGGAGCTCTGAACAATTATATCTAGCAGAGTAAGTAGATTGGGATCCTCACCGCCGGGCGGACGGTATATTACTAATCCTGCTATGGAGAGCTGAGGGCTCACCTGAAAACAAAAGTGTAAGCCTTCGATTCCCTGAATCAAGGTAGGGGTCGAGGAGGTTAATACTAGCTGTTCTTTAAAAATGAGAGCCACACCTCCCCCTTTTTTGGCGCCAGGACGGTTGGAAAGACATATTTTAAATCCTAGGGGAACTGCTAACGCAATGGCGGTCATATTATCTTCCTTGATCCATGTTTCCGTTAGAAACAGAACGTCCCACTCATGTTCCTCTAGCAGTAGCCAAATATCCTCAGCGTGTTTAACAAGGGATCTGCAATTCAATAGACCTGCTCTGAGACCCTTGTTACTTGCTGGCTTGGGATTGGAGGGCCTCGCCGTATCACTGGAGCCAAGAGATATCCCTAAGTCCCACAGATCTGACGTCGTGTGAGAGTCTGAGGATCTATCTCATGCGTGCGGCACTTGGATGTAATATTAAGATCCCATAGGTCCTCTCTTGACCATACAATCCTCCCTTGGCGCGCACACTCTCCGGCAGCATGCCTGGCCCCGGCCGCGATCTGGTCGCGGACGGGCGCAGACGGGCTTGCCTTAGGCGCGCCTTCGGCGCGCAAACGGCGCTCCCGCTGCGCTCGTCCGCTGCGCTTCCGTTGCAAGCACATATTAAATAGGCAGTGGAGGCAGGGGCGTGGCCTGACCGGTGGTGGGCGTGTCCTGCATGTACCAGGGGGGGTGGCGGCAACACCAGGGAGTATCCCGCGGCAGCGTTCAGCGTTCAGCAGCTGCGCGGGAGTGCGGAGGGGAGAGAGGTATGTTTAGTCTCACATTCACTAAATACACTCAAATAGGTTAAAAGCTGTTTAAAATCACAGTAAACAACACTTTTAAAAATCACGAAGAGCGACTCTCCCGGCTTCCGCCTCAGGAGGTCTAAGTGTTCAGACTCGCGCTATTTTCCTAGGCGCGCTTTTAAGCGTTCGAAAAAAAGGGGCGTGGCCTGACCAGTGGTGGGCGTGGCCTGCGTGTCCCAGGGGGGGTGGCAGCAACACCAGGAAGTATCCCGCGGCAGCGCTCAGCAGCTGCGCGGGAGTGCCGAGGGGAGAGAGGTATGTTTAGTCTCACATTCACTAAATACATTCAAATAGGTTAAAAGCTGTTTAAAATCACAGTAAATAACACTTTTACAAATCACAAAGAGCGACTCTCCCGGCTTCCGCCTCAGGAGGTCTAAGTTTTCAGACTCGTGCTAATTTCCTTGGCGCGCTTTTAAGCGTTCGAAAAAAGGGGCGTGGCCTGACCGGTGGTGGGCGTGGCCTGCGTGTCCCAGGGGGGGGTGGCGGCAACACCAGGAAGTATCCTGTGGCAGCGTTCAGCGTTCAGCAGCTGCGCCGGAGTGCCGAGGGGAGAGAGGTATGTTTAGTCTCACATTCACTAAATACACTCAAATAGGTTAAAAGCTGTTTAAAATCATAGTAAATAACACTTTTAAAAATCACAAAGAGCGACTTTCCCGGCTTCCGCCTCAGGAGGTCTAAGTGTCAGACTCGCGCTATTTTCCTTGGCGCGCTTTTAAGCGTTCGAAAAAAGGGGCGTGGCCTGACCGGTGGTGGGCGTGGCCTGCGTGTCCCAGGGGGGGTGGCAGCAACACCAGGAAGTATCCTGCGGCAGATTTCAGCAGCTGCGCGGGAGTGCCGAGGGGAGAGAGGTATGTTTAGTCTCACATTCACTAAATACACTCAAATAGGTTAAAAGCTGTTTAAAATCACAGTAAATAACACTTTTAAAAATCACGAAGAGCGACTCACCCGGCTTCCACCGCAGGAGGTCACTTCCTATCCCTGTACTATCAATTACTCTAAAGGCGTTGCTCACGATAATCTTCCTTAATCACTTGGCTGTGATTGTTAGCCGTCCTATGACACTGCAAGTCCTGTTGACCTAGTCACTATTCAGGTCACAGCTCAAGACTCCTACCGTGACCCTGCAACTTGATGGATAAAGGGAAATAAAATAACTTTTCTTTATAAACAGAATTAAAAGAAACCAAAATTAATTGTGTTTAGGCAATCTCTTTCTCAGATTGTATCGTCTCTTTCCAGGCGTCGTATGGTCCTTGAACAAATGTTCGGGATTTGTGGTATTAAGTCTCAGATGAACAGGTACAGCTTCATGCAAGACGTCGTCGTCCTCCTTCTCTGAACTAGTCCAATCCAGGCGTGCACTGCTGAATGGTACGAAGCTGGGTACCTTCTCGCACTCACTATCACCGATACCTTCTCGGACCCACTGGTCATAAGGTAAAGGCAATGGTACCCTTTTGCAATGCACGACGTGGATCCAGTTCTTCTTTCCCAGAACCTTGACAGCTGTACGAGTTGTGAGTAATACTTGTCTTGGCAGCCCCCAGCGAGGTTCCAAGTTCTTTTTCCTCTGGAAGTTTTTGAGACACACCCAGTCCCCAGGCTGGATGGAGTGTCCAGGATCTGTGGAGGCCTCCGGTAAAGCGTTTTGGACCTGTTGACGAATAACATGCAATTTAGTGGTGAGATCATGCAAATAGTCAACCAACAGCGGGTACGGAATATCTGAGTACTTTTTGGGTCTGGGGACTCCCCAGACATTAGCTGGGCGTCCAAACACAATCTCGTATGGGCTAAGCCCCAAACGAGATGGAACAGTCGTTCTAGTTGAAAGGAGTGCCAAAGGCAAGGCATCAGGCCAGGAAAGGCCTGTGCTGGCCTGAATCTTTGCTAACTTAAGTTTGAGAGTGCCATTATAGCACTCTACCAGACCCGCTGACTGAGGATGGTTCGCCGCATGGAATTTCTGCCTAATGCCTAGACCTACACACACCTTTTGCATAATTTGACCTACAAATTCACTTCCATTGTCACTCCAGACAATGCGCGGCAAACCAAATCTCGGGAAGAATTCTTTCAAAAGTATTTTTGCAGTGGACAAGGCAGTGTTGTCCTTTAGGGGGTAGGCCTCTATCCATCTGGAAAAGGTACAAACCACCACCAGGACATACTTGAGATTGTTAAAGCGCTCCATATGGATATAGTCTATTTACAGTACCTCGAATGGGTACGTAGGGGGTGCAAAGTGACCTGCTGGAGTTGGTGTTCCCTTTCCTGGATTGTGCATCAAACAAACAATGCAATGTTTCACCACATTTTCAGCACATTTAGGAATACCCTCATTCTGCCATACTGAAGCTAAAAGCTTACATATACCCCTTGCATTAATATGGGCTGGTCCATGAGCCATAGTAACTTCAGGCAGTACGTACACATCTGGTAACAACCATCGCTGATGCTCTGACAATTCCGTCCCACATCCCATACTATCCAACATTCCCGTACTTTCTCTCCACGTACTCAATTCTTTCCCGGTGGCCTCCTTCTGAATCGCTTTCACACTTTTCACTGTGTCTTCACACATACCACCTTCTGCGACCCATCTTGCAGGGCCCGCAACATACATGCGACTTTCAATATTCCTTGCTGTTTCCCTCGCTAGCTCATCTGCAAATGCATTTCCTCGACCCACGTCATCAGTAATCTTTTTATGTGCACTGCACTTCACAATCGCTATTTGAGTAGGCAGAGCAAGTGATTCAAGAAGGTCAGTTACCAACTGACCATGCTGTATCTTGGTGCCGTGGGAGGTAAAGAATCCTCTTTCCCTCCACAAGCGACCAAAACTATGGGCAATGCCAAACGCATACTGACTGTCAGTATAGACAGTCACTCATTTCCCTTTCGCCAACACACATGCTCTTGTCAACGCAATCAACTCTGCTACTTGCGCTGAATTATGCAAAATGCGTGCAGTTTCTACCACGGTGTACAAAGTTGTTACTGCATAAGCAGCTGTTGTTTCACCATTAGGAAGCTTAAAACAAGACCCATCTACCCATAGGATCCCATCCGGATCCACAAGTGGTGTATCCTTTAGGTCTATTCGAATCTTCATTTCTTCTTCAGTGCGAAGAAAACAATCATGCTGATCTTGTACATGGTTCGCATCCAGAATAGGCAACAATGTTGCTGGATTCAGAGCATTACATCTTTTTATGTGTATATGACTAGCCAAAAGTGTCAACTCATATCCAGACAAGCGAGCACTCGTTAAGTGCTGAGTTTTTGTCCTGTTAAGAAGAGTATCTACTGCATGTGGCACCATAACATTAAGAGTATGATCTAACACTAGTCCAGCAGATTGACGAATAGAAATTGCCGCTGCTACTGTTGCTCTAAGGCAACTAGGTAATGCCTTAGCTACTGGATCTAATGTTGCAGAAAAATAGGCACACGGCCTTTGTTTGTCGCCGAATTGTTGCGTCAGTACTGATAATGCGCAACCTTCCCTTTCATGGACATAGAGTGTGAAAGGTTTACTGTCATCTGGAGTACCCAACACAGGAGCAGAACACAAGGCAGTACGTAAATCTGAAAAACTCTTTTGACATTCATCAGTCCAGGGAAGAGGCTGGGGCGTATCTTTAAGTGTAAGTGCCAACAGAGGTTTAGCAAGTAGGGAAAAATTTGGAATCCACTGTCTACAGTAAGAGGTAATGCCCAAGAAAGCACGCACTTCTCTTTGTGTGGACGGTACAGACATCCGTGCAATTGCATGAATACGTTCTGGGGTCAATCGCCTTCCCTCCTTCGACAAGAGATGACCTAAATAGGTAACTTCTTGTCGACAATATTGTAACTTGGAAGATGATACTTTATGATGTAAACCAGACAAATGTCGCAAGAGCGACACAGTTGCAGTTTTACAGATATTTTCCGAATCAGCAGCCACCAACAAATCATCCACGTATTGGATAAGAGTAGCACCTGAGGGCAAAGAAAAGGTGTCAAGTTGAGATTTCAAAGCTTGACTGTATATTGAAGGACTTTCACAATAGCCTTGGGGTGCGCGCTTAAAGCAGAAACTTCGGCCTCCGAGAGAGAAGCCAAAAAGATCCCTACTTTCCTCAGCAATAGGAATGCTAAAGAAAGCATTCTTAAGATCAATAACCGAAAACCAAACCGCCGAAGCAGGAATCATAGTAAGCAAGGCTGTTATATCTGGCACAGCAGGAAACTGAGGGACAACAATTTTGTTGACCTCTCAAAGATCAATCACAAAACGGTACACAGGTGGCTGAGAGGGATCAGTACGTTTAAGAATAGGCAAAACAGGGCTATTGCAAACATTTCCTCTAGTCTCTTCAACCACACCCTTCTGAACCAAATCATGAACAATAGCCAACAAAGCTCTCTCACCATCACTAGATATTTTATATTGAGGAACACGTGGCATCTTAACATTATCTTTAACAGTAATCACATATGGTGGAATTTGCAATAAGCCAACATCATTCGGACCCACAGCCCAAAGTGTAGCAGGAAGTGAACGCAACTCGGGTGGTAGCTGTTCTTTAGATACAAACATCCGAGAAGTCAATTTATCACCCAAAGTGAGATGCACACCAGAGGGTGAACAATACAGTGTAGCATGTAGACGTTTCAGTAAGTCCAAACCCAATAAATTCTCTCAGTTCAGTTCAGTTCATTAGTCTTTATTTCGAAATAAAATTCATAAAAGACAGCATACAATACATGAAATATTAAAATAGAGCATCATCGCTGTTTAAAAAGTTATTAAACATTTGAAAAAGACTTTAAAGTATGAGAACTTATTACATTGATGTTTAAAATTTATCAAGTATTCAATTTTCTAATACAAATCAACCAGGCCCCGCCTAAGAACTTGGCCACACCAACCACCACGAGCTCAGATCTAATAGTGCGAAATTTCCACAGAGCTTCGAGGTGTCCCCTGCTATTCAATTCACTACATAGGGGTTGGAGCCATTTTGAGCGCAACACTTGATAGGCTGGGCAAGCAAAAAACAGATGGCCAGTGCTCTCTACATGATCCGGGCACCAAGGACATTTGTTATTTGAATTACCAGACCACTTAGTAGTAAATGCATTAATGGGGAGTTATCCAACGCGGAATTGATGGAACAATTTCCTATCCAGAGTTTTACAAATCACATCCCAATAAGGCTCAAGAAAGGGTGTCAGTTTATGGGTCAAAAAAGTGCCCTGTTAAGTTGGTTTCTAATGATTGGGTAACTGCAATTGGATTAATGGATGCCCAAAACAGATCTTTAAAGTCTTGTTTAGATGGATAAATAGAACTCTCCGGGTTAGTCCACAGGTGATGTAAACCCATTTGAAACAAAGTATGTTTAACTTCCTTAAACCAGGGAATTCTAGCGGCACCCAACAATGCTTTTACCTCCACCAATTCGTTGGCGAAGAGGCTAAGCTCTTGGGTAACCCAGAGCCGACGCCATAATGCCACCAGGCGAAAACGGGCCAACTCATTTAAAGGTCTACAGCCTAGATCTAGCAGCAATGGTTTGGTGGGTGTGGACTGTGGAAGCCCAACCAGATTTCGCAAAAACTTATTCTGGGCTTTAACCAAAGTAGACAAATCCTTAAAGCCCCAAATATCAGCACCATAGAGGGTAGCTGCCTTTGTTTTAGCTTCGTACATTTTTAATGCTGGGGCAATACGTTTGGTCAATGATTTCTTATGTTCCTTTAGTAAACAACCTGTGAGACGAAGGAATTTGAGATTTAATGCCTCAATCTGGGGTTTCCAACTAAATTGGTAATCCAGGGTCACACCCAGATAGGTCATTACCTTCACCTGTTCAATCAACATGCCATTCAAGCTAACAGAGCTTGTGATCGGGTTTTTATTACTGAAGACCATAAATTTTGTTTTATCTACGTTAATCTGTAGATCATTAACCCTGCAAAACTCTGCAAACCTATTCAAGGCTGTCTGCAGCCCACTACGGGTTTTAGAGAGAAGCAGGGTGTCGTCAGCAAAGATTAACATCGGGTACTTAGACCCCCCCAAAGAAGGTGCACCTGTTTGAGTGTTAGAGAAGAATTTGACGACCTGGTTGATGAAGAGGAGAAACAGAGTGGGGGCCAACACACATCCCTGGCGCACCCCACGGTTTACCGGGAATCTGTGAGTCACCTGACCCTGTTTGCCCCATCTCCCTCGGGCGATATTGTCCTCATGAAGTCTCATGACTATATCCAGGAGTTCAACAGGTAAACCCATACGTCTCAGTGAATCCCAAAGTTTTGCTCTTTGCACCAAATCAAAAGCCGACTTAAGGTCAACAAATGCAGCATAAATAACCCCTCCTCCCAAAAAAACAACCTTCCAGTAAAGCAAAGTCAGTCTAAACACCTGATCTATGGTACTGGTGCCTGATCTAAACCCTGCTTGCATGGGAGATAATATATTTTCCTGGTCTATCCATCCCTGTATTCTTACAAGGACCATCCTCGAGATTACTTTTTGAAGAGAGTCAATCAGGCTTATGGGGCGATAATTATTTGGTAACGTGCGATCACCTTTTTTATATATTGGTAAGATCTCAGCCCCTTTCCATGATTCAGGGATCCTGGCCCCAGCAGCAATAGCATTGGCCAACATTGTTATATAGGGGACCCATACGTCGAGGTTCGATTTAAAGAGATCTGCAGGGATGGCATCCAATCCTGGTGCTTTCCCTGACTGGACAGTGCCCAAGGCACGTTCTGTGTCTAAAAGTGAAAAGGTGAGAGCTGCACCAACACTAAGAGGTACCCCCGTTGCGGGCTCATTCTGTACAGAGGGCCCTTCACTAATGTCTTCAAATTGGGCAGAGTAAAAACCCACCCAATCTAAAGCAGAGACATAATTAACAGGTATTTGAGAGTCCGGATCCCTACCCCATTTGATAGTCTCCCAAAACGTCATTTGATTTGACGAATTACACGCCAAGAGGAGTTCAGACCAAAAGTGGTTGTCCCATTCTCTCTTGGCTGACCATAAAGCCTGTTTATAAATTAGCCTGGCATTCTTGATATCATTAGTGACCCTAGATTTAACTGCAGCAATTAATTTGCCATGTGCATCCCTACACTTCTTGTTATACCACCTTTTAGGGGTAATAACTCTCTTAAACCTTGATGGCTTGGTAAGCAAATTTTTTAATTCCATCAAGCACTTCTCGTGGAGTTCAATAAATGGGGAATCAACCCCAGAGGTAGGTTGTAGGTCCATCATGTTACCCATTGTTCTCATTACCACCTCCTCAATTTCTTTGATAAGTAGAGGTTCTGCTATGACCCTGGGCCATTTTACCCGTATTCTATCAGTACACAAGATGACCTCTGATGTCGGGCATGCTGTTACAGTGGGTCTCCCTCCCATATCAGATACCCTTAGGCTCAGTATCAGAGGATCATGGTCACTCTCTGGCATTACCTCTACCACCATATCTACCACAAGTGACCAAAAATCAACTTTAAGCAGTATGTAGTCGATTCGGCTCATACTGGTCCCGTTGTTAAAGGTAGGTTGTCCGTGCTTATCAGAGGTTGTGCGCCCATTAGTTGCCCGCAACCCCCACTCCATACAAAATCCCAGCCAATGCAAGGCTGCCTCAGTTCCCCTGACACCCTTGCCTATGGTCAATGGCGGAATGTTCCATGCAGTGTCTACATCGACACCCACATCCTCATCTATACTAAGAATGGGTTCGAATGAGCAGTTCAAATCCCCAGCCACCACGATAAAATGATCATAACCTAAGTTCCTCAAAAGCAGATCAAGGGTATTCAGAATCGGTTGCTTACGGCCACCTTTGCAGCCACGGGCATAGATATTAATTAAAACAATGCTCTCGTTGTTACCCTTGCTTAGATTAATACATAGGAGGTCGGGGTTATCTACTAAGATTTCCGTATTTTGATACCCCAGAGAGTCTCTGATCCACACCGCCAGTCCTCCAGAAGCTCTGCCCTTTGGGCCCTGTATAGCAGGCTTATAGTGATTTAGATACCCCGCTCTAAATAAAGGGACTGTTGCCCAGGTCTCCTGGAATAGGACAATGTCATGGGTATCGATGAAATCTGCCCAGTCATCATTGTCCAAACGGTTCTTTAACCCGGCTATGTTCCAGGAGACCAATTTAAGTGGCCCTGCTTGACTACAGCCAGAGTAGGCCTCTGGTAGACTTACATCTTCCACCCTAATCTCAATAGAATTGATCACAGGGCTTGGGTCCATTTGAGATCCTTCTATGGGGGTAAAACTGTCTGAACGTGATTCAGGTTGGGTGGGAATAGAAATCACAGAGATGGTAGTGTGTTCCAAATCAAGTATGGAAACATTTGCCTTCCGAAGTCAATCAATGTCTTCCAAGCAATCAAACCGATTGGAGATTGGTGCCCCTTCCCACCTGCGATTATGGCCTTGCCAACCATACCCTCTCCCGCCCCTCCCAGTATTTTGGACTAATGACCACTTCCCCTCTAAGTTTAGATTTTGCCGTGGGGGATAAAAGAAGGTAAGAGGCCTAACAACAATTGTTGCGTCTTCGCCTTGTACATCCCATGAGCATAGGTGTTGCGCTGTACATGGATCGGCAAAAGACACAACAATACAGTCACCCAAGATGGACTTAGGTGTTGGGCCTACCCAAGGTACCCTACGTACCATTAGAATGTTACTTGTTAGATGATTTGGTAACTGTCTATTTGTGTTCAGCCAGTGAATAACCTTATTTTTTAGTGACAAGAAGTTCTCCTGGGATTGTGGCTCCAAAGTGGGCACACCGGCTAACACTACAACATATGGCCTAGCATCAGGCGGTAGATCTATGAAACCCCAGCGAAAGTTGTGTGTATTTCTAGGACCTTGGGGGAATGTCCTTTGGATCTCAGTCCTAATAGGTTTGCGGACATCGACCCGAGTTCCAGATTTTGTGGAAGTTATGCCTTGGGCAGGACGAGGGGGGGGGCATTAATTTGTGGGGTAATAACTGCAGGGGTACAATCCTTTGTACGGGGTTTTGGTATAGGCCTAGTTATAGACAGGGGCTGAGCGGGCAATGATACAGCTAGAGCCTGTGGTGTACTCTCGTCTCCCAGTGTGTTTTTAATTTCTATTTGTTTAAGGCTAAGACTAGCTAGTGTAACAATTGTCTTATCCATCTCTAGCAAGTTATTTTCAATACGTGAGAGTCGGAGTTCAAGGGGTGCTAAGAGCTTTTTAAGTGTCTCCCATACAGTTTTAAGAAAATGTTCATTACCCTCCTGTGGATCGCCTGGCGGTCCCTCGTTAACACCCTCAACAGGATGTGAACCGGTTACACCCGCAGTTAAATCTAGTTCCACACTATCTATACTGACCCAGGTCTCCTTGGTCCTTATACAACCATTTGATTGGGAAACAACATCACCCACCCTGTTTAAAGCTGGGGCTCTGCGATTATTAAAATATTGGGCTCTGGCCGCTTTGGCCTTTTTCCGGGCATAAGCTGATCTTGCTAGGCGTTTCCTTTTTTGGATTGCATCCCATTTATTAATACTTAAAATCGGCTTGTTCGACTCCGTTTTTTTTGGGATGCCTAAATCCAAGGCAGGGTTATTTAGCGCCAAGATCTGTTTTGGTTTAGCAGGCGGTGGCGATAAAATAGAGGATTGCTCCAGGAGTGGGGTTGGTGGGGAATGATGAATAACCGCCTCAGTTATTAACGGCCTGGGACCAGCCAGGCGCTATGGGGTTTTAGCGGAGGCAATATTACCTAGGGATGATTTTTTTGACAGAGCTAGATCCTGAGATAGTCTTCGTGCAGCATCTAACTCTAAGGACACCCTATTCTGCATTTTGGTGATTTCAGTATCAATAGCCATATTGGTCCTAATGATGAAATCATCTAGGGTCCCATTACGCATTTTCCCTCCCTTTGCTGTTTTGCTGCGAGTACCCTGTGAGCACATAATGAATCTATAAACAAACAATACTTAACGATTTAAAAGGGAACAGGGTTTAAACAAGAGGGGTGGTCCAGTCCAGTCCTTTCCGTCCTCGAACGGCCTCAAACGGCCCGCTCTTTGCCCGGTCTTCGCCCTGCGCTGCGTCCCGCGCTGCGGGAGATTCGAGCTTGGATGTAGGGGACGTGATGGGCGGTGGGCGGGACAGCCGGGAGAGTGGACCGGAAGCTAGCAGTCGGTCACGCAGGGACTCCTGGGCAATGGAGTCCCTGCAACGCTCGCAGCCCCGTTGGATGCCTCTGCCCGGTTCCGCCGTTCTTCTCCTCCCTTCCTGCGTGCAGCCCCTCTGACACCGAGGCGATGCGGGCGAGGTTCAAGGGCAGATGGTAAAATCAGGGAAGTTCACCTCCTGGCAGTCGTTCCTGACAGGTAGGGTCTCAGTGCAGTAGTGGTCCCACAATGACAGGGTAGGAAACGTTTTTTAAAGTCCTCCGGTAGGCGGTGGGCGGGACAGCCGGGAGAGCGGACCGGAAGCTGGCAGTCGGTCACGCAGGGACTCCTGGGCAATGGAGTCCCTGCAACGCTCGCAGCCCCGCTGGATGCCTATGCCCGGTTCCGCCGTTCTTCACCTCCCTTCCGGCGCGCAGCCCTTCTGACACCGAGGCGATGCGTTCGCGGGTGCGGCGAGGTTCAAGGGCAGATGGCAAAATCAGGGAAGTTCACCTCCTGGCAGTAGTTCCTGACAGGTAGGGTCTCAGTGCAGTAGTGGTAAATTCTCTCCGCATCCTGTTGTTAAAAGGTGTGGAGCTTCCAAATCGTATGGACCAATGGAAATGGGCAAAGGACAAGAAATAGGATTTGAAACTGGGGCGCCAGAGAATCCCACAGAAACATTTGTTAAGCCAGACAAAGGTGCCCCAGGGAGTTTAGAATGCATTATAGAACTTCTCATAGCACCAGTATCCAAGAGAAATGATTCTGTAACACCTAATGCCACAACATTAACATAAGGACCTTCCTGATCTACTGGAACTGAGACGACTCCCTTACTTTGCCTTTGGCTGTCCTAGCTAGTATGAGAATCAACATCCTCATTATCGAAACAATAGTCATCATTGTAGTATTGTGCAGATTGAGAATTCTGCTGATCAAAGTAATTTGTAGAATCCTGAGGGGAGAGGGACGTCGTTCCTGAGTCGACGCACCACGACCCCTACCTCTGGACATGGACCAAGAATCACCACGACCCCGTGGTGGTAATGGTCCACCATTCCCCTGTAATAAAATCGGACAAGTATTCTTAAAATGACCATCTTCCTTGCAGTAAGCACACTGATTAGGACCCAATGGAACTCGTGGAACTGAGGGTACCGGCTTCTGCAACAACCTCTGAAACTGCGGGGGCTGTTGATATTGGGGCTGAGCAGAATGAGGGGGATAAGCTTGTTGTAGAAGAATCTTCGATTTTAATTCTTTAGTCTTTTTCTCCGCTTTTTCCTTATCTTCCTTATCCCTATTCTCATAATATTGAGCAGTAGCCAATATCTGAGCAGTGGAAGAGACAGCCCAAGAACTCTCCGATTGTTTTAATTTATGTGATAATTCTGGAAGTAAATTAAAAACAAATTTGTCTACAAACAATCGCTGTCCACCTTCATTACTCATATCTTGACAACTGTGGTCGATGAAAGTCTCCTCGAACCGAGTAAAGTAGTCGGAGACACTTTCATCCGACTTTTGCTTACACGCTGCCAACTTATCCCAATTAACACGCACCGCAGGCATCATAGTTTTCATCAAATCTATTATTCTGCCAGGCAATTCCGTAATTAAATCATCCGGTTTGGCACCATCTACTTGTCCTGCATCCGCAGCTGTAATGGCAGCCCAATCACCACCTAAAGCCGCAGCATGATCCTGCCTACGAATCTTGGTCCATATTGCTTGTGGGACTACATTTCCCATAAGTAAGTCAATATCTGCCAAATTCATAATACAAGCGTCAACAGTCTGGGACAGCTCTTTATAGTACCCAGCAGGATTCTTACGAGGGTCCGGTAAAGACTGTTTAAGTGCCAGTACTTCCGACCTTTTTCAAGGGTCATGTACCCATATACGCTGAAAAAGAGCAGGAACACCTGGATTAGCAACTGCTTGAGGAACCTCATCTCTCCATATCAGAGGAACCTCTCGCATTGTATATTGTGCCGTCTTACGACGAACCGCGGGATCAGGTTCAAGAGAATTTTGAGAGAAAAAGGCGGATCGAAAAGCAACGAGCTTCTGAATAGCATGTTCTACAGCAGGACCCACAATAAGTCCCTTATCAAATTGATCCTGTATTTTGAATAAATCCTGAGGAGGTGAATCTAGAACCTCATCTCCCCATCCTTTAATCAGAGTATTGCACATAACATTAAATACGTATCTCTGTGTGGGCGCGTTCCATTGCAGGAAAGTATCTAAAATATCACGTACACTATATTGTACACTACTCATCATCCAATTCCTAGCAAGAGAATCTAATTTAGTCCGTTCTTCCAAATCCGGAAACTGACTACGGGATTGTCTCCTAGACGACGCAGGAGAAAAGAAAAGAGGTCCAAGAAAAGGCGACAAAAGACCTGAAACAGTGTCGACTAAACGCCGTCAAGCTGCAGGGGAATCTGACACTAGAACAGGGGACAACGTATTCTGTTAAACAGAAGAAGAATCTGTAGCAAAAGAAACAACAGATGGAAAAGGCTGAGGAACAGGAGACTGGGGTACAGATGTCGCTGGCAAAGGGGGCGGAGCAGGAATCACAGGAATAGGCAATTGTGCAGGAACCAAAACAGCTGGATTAACAGCAGGTTGTAATGGCGGTGCATTAGCACCTAACACATAAGGTGGAGGTAATGTCAACAAATGGGACGTAAACGAATCGTCATCAGGAGTTTTACTCTTTGATACAGTGGGTAACACAGGATAGCATCTATCTATTGCCATACGATGTTGTCTTTCCGACACCTCAATCACCTGATCAGCTTCGTCATTTTTAAATTGTTGGGCAGCCTGTAGAATCGACATACTCTGCTCTTTCTTATCATTCTTCATTTGCTTAGTTTCTTTCTGTTTGGCTTCCTTACGCCATAGGCGAAAAGAGTCAAACATTGCCGGCAGGGCTTTTCTTTTAAATAGAATTGTTTCCAAATTATCTAATATATCTGGCTCAAAGGACCCATTTTGTGGCCACTGTAAAACACCGTCTTTCTTAGTGTATCGGATCCATGTTTCATTAAAAACTATAGGACCCAGACCGTGTTTTGAGTAAAGTTCGTAAGTAGGAGTTCCAACAGGAGGAATCGGACAAGAATCCTCTAGTCGGGAATCCCTAGAGCAACCAAAACAACAAAATTTCTTAAACTTACTAAATCCAGGCATTTCGTAACGAACTGGACTTCCTTACAAACGTCAAGGGATTTTTAGACAATAAAGTCACAGCACAAGCGTACTTATGCCTTGGCTTCGGTTAGCGCGCTAATCGAATAACAAAATACAAAAACAAAGAGAGTGGGCGCTACCCACAAATACTTAACTAAATGCTTTTCTCACGCCAACAGATGTCCGTCTAACGTCTCGCGATACCAATCATCACCAAAGGGCCAAGGCAGGGCGACAGTCAGGGCAGCAGTCGTCAGCAGCCGTCGGGAAGGAGTAGCCACGCTTCAAAAGACCTTCGGTCCACTTCGACATGCAGGGGTCGCTCACGTGGTTCGCGAAATGCTCCGGAATTTTCCTGCGAAGCTCCTCACGACTCTCGGGCAAAACTACTACCGCTGAAGTCGCCCACACGTTGGGCCGCCAATTGGAGAACCTGACCTTATGGGCCAGGCGGCGCAGGGCACGCCTAAGATCTCTGAGTTCACCTGCCTCGACCGACAGAGACACGAGACACTCTGTTAGGCGTAGAAAAGTATTTTATTAGCTGCAGCTAAGCACAGTTATCTAAGAAGAACCACACAGGTAGGTTCTCAAGAGACTGCCACTTCAATCCGTGGCGCACAGCCTATTATACAACACAAGTTTACAATGACAACTCCCAATATACACTAAACTGACAAATAGGAATAGTTCGAAAACAAGTTATCGAATGTCTAAAACACACCCTCCTTTCAGACCCCGTGTGCTCTCCTCCCCTCAGGTTAATCAATGGTAGTGCCCGTAATTCAATTTGCTGGTGGCAAAACATGTGTAGAATGCTTCAAAAGAAGGGCTATGTAACAAGAGAACACACGAAGAGAATAGTGAAGGCCAGTTAAATAAGATAAGGTAGAGAAGAATGGTGGGACCCAAACAGTGGAGTAAGACAAGGATTAATCAGTCTAGACACAGCTTTGCAAACTCGGCCAGACCCTGAAATCAGTATTGCACACAAGGACAAAGGTTGTTCTTTAACGGAAAAAACATGAAGCAGCCAAAAAGACAGAAAAACCATTTTACCGCGTTAGCCGTGCTGCCTGAGTGAGGCAACATAAAATGGCGACTAAACACAAAATGGCGGCTGTAGCAAAGCGGGGCCGAAAACTACGTAACCTCAGATAGACTGGTTTGTAGTTTCAGGAGAGCCCCTGGGACATCTTGATTAGGCCCATAATAAACTGCACACACAAATGGTGAACTCCCCATTGATAGTGAAGCCACCATCCACCTCCCAGATTGATCTGTCTCGACCTTCTCTACTTTAATCCCTGCATTACTTCTAATAACTATTGCGACTCCCCTAGTATTACCCTTTTGTTCAGAGCAGAGAAGATCCTGGACCCATCTAAGCCTTCCAAACACTAACTTACACTCCTGTGCTTCTAGGTGGGTTTCTTCAAGACGGCAAATATGGGCCTCGGAATTATTCAAAAACTCGCACACTCTAGACATCTTTCTCCGATCTCTTAACCCGTTAACATTCCAGCTAATTATCTTGATTTTGTTATTAATGCTATTCATCTTGGTGAGCAAAATCCTTTTCCAGCCTAGCCCTTATAGTTCTCTGTTCTCCACAGCTCTCTACAGCTCTCCACAGTTGTATGAGGATTAATTTTTTTACCATTTTTTACCCCACCCATTGCCACCCTACCACCCACCTTGAGGAACCCTCCCTTCTCTTCTTTGGCGATCTTGTTGCCTATCGGGACCCTCCTAGACCCGACACCAGGACCTACCCCCTTACATACAACATATTGCCTAACGTGCTGTGACCCTCTTTTTGCTTAGTTCATATTTTATATATATATTATTTTTTTCCACTCTCTATTTTATTCTCACCCTAATAACCATATATAATAAAGGGGGGTATGGAGATCCCATTTATCATGCTTCCCAAATTTCAAGTGTGGACCTAGCCCGCCTTATTTAACAAGAGATCTACTGAGAATTCTCTTTCATCAGAATCAAAAATGTGTCCACTTCTTAAAGGAAATAAAATTATAAGACATATTCCTCCACATCACCTTCAATGAAGCGGGAAACTTCATCTGGACATATGCACCCAGGCTCCTTAACTCAGGCATTCTAGATCCCAGCTCCCATTGCCTTTGTGCTGTAACTCTGCCCACATCAGAACGGATAAGATATTTTACAGAGTCAATTTGGAGAGATGTATCCGTGTGTGCTCTTCCCAGTATCAGCTCTTTAACTGCAAAGGTATGAAAATTAACCAACATTTTTCTGGGAGCTTTCCTATCTGGATGTTGCCTGAAAGGATCTCTTTGCGCCCTTTGAATTTCGTTTTCGAGGTCAATATCTGATCTATCTTTTAATATCCCCTCTCTTTTTTTTTTTTTTTTCTGTGCAAGATTATTTATTTAGTTGCAAACCGCCATAACGTTTCGCCTCCTCAGAGGTTTGTTCACATGACAATGTGACTCTGGTAAATTGCAGTTTTTTTTTTTTGTTTTTTTTTAAAAACCTTTATTGGAGTAAGCAAGAAAATACAAGGATGGGCCTACAACCACACGGGCTGGCCGCTAAAGAGGAGTCAAAATACAAGATACATGCCCGCAGAGGCAACAACCGACCAACAATGCAATACTCCCCACAAAATAAAGGACAAAACAGATTTTATTTTATATGAAAGAACAAGCACACAAAAGGCGGAAGTATAGTACTGACAGTCGGCCCAAAGGACGTAAAGGGGGTATAGCAGCAGGAGTACATAAACGGAGCTCCAAGCTCCAAGGAGATCGGGGGGGGGGAGGAGGGGCGAGGAGATCAGAGGGGAGAACTGGAAACACCAGTACAGCCCCTATATGAAAGGTTCCAGGAACGCTCGCCTAGGGAGACAGGGTAATCTCAGCAGTGCCTACAAGGGGAGGAGTACAAATGTCGCCACGGTAGTCATTCCATTGACCCCAAACCTTCGTCCACGCCCTGGGTCTGCCCCTGGCCACATAGACAGTCTTCTCACGGAACATGGACCAGTCCATATTATCCTCCCATTTCGAGATGTCAGGGGGCCTAGAGGCCCCCCAGAGTTGCGCAACATCCCGTTTCGCAACCATATAACCCAGGGTGGCCCATCTAGTCTGGGCCACCGAATAGTCAGTGGGTTCCCAAACATTCAAAAGACAACGACGAGGTTCCGGACACAAGGACACACCTGTCACCACAGCCATCACTTCAAGCACAGCCGCCCAATAAGCAGCCACCATCGGGCACTCCCAAAGAATATGCAAAAAAGTTGCACTCAAACCACAGCCACGCTTGCATAACCCGTCGGAGGAAAAGCCCATTACCACCAGACGCGGTCCCGTAACGTACACCCGATGAAGGATCTTAAGTTGAACCAGACGGAGACGAGCCGGAATAGCCACCTCCTTCGGGGAGGAGAGGGCCGATTGCCAGTCCTCATCATCAAGTTCCAACCCATCGCCCACCCACGCTTCCCGAAGTCGGACCAGTAGGTCGGCCCGATTATTAATCAACTTTTTATAGATCAGGGAGATAGTGCTATCAGGAAGATGCCCGTCAAGGATACGGTCTTCAAGGGGGGAAGAATCAGGCGGAATCTCACCAGGAGCAAATACCGAAGCAAGGGCGTGTCTGACCTGTAGATAACGAAAGAATTCCCGACCATTCAGGCCATAGTCAGCCTGGAGGGCCTGAAACGACCGCACAGAACCCTTAGAGTACACATCCCCCACCTTACAAATCCCAATCACATCCCAACGGTCGAAACCCTTGGTAGACCAGAGACCGCCCAGACGTTCCGAAGCATAAAGCGGTGTCGCCAACGTCAAGCGATCTTCCCAGCCCAAGCTCACATTTGCAGCACGCCACACAGTCAAAGCAGTCAATGTAGGTCCCACAAGATGGCGCCCAGCGGAGCGAGAATAAAGCACTCTGTTAAAATCACCTCCCGGAAGCTGAAGTTTGTCCATCTCGAACGCCGGATTGCGACCCGGCGAAAACATAACGTGATTGATAGCAGACAGGTGGGAGGCCCAATAATATCTCTTAATGTCGGGGAGCGCCATACCCCCGTCATACCACGGGATGGAGAGTTTCGCGAGAGCAATGCGCGGACGCCCATCCCAAATAAGCTGTCTCTGAAGGCTCTCAATCTCCCGAAAATAGGTCTTAGGGATAGGATCATAATAGTTCTGGAGAGCGTAGAGAAATCGCGGCAATGACATCATTTTAAACAGGGCCGCCCGACCCAGGGGAGATAAGGGAAGTTTACGCCAGCGGGCAACGTCCAAACGTAGTCTAAGCAACGGGGGAAGGAGATTACGATCAAAGCGAAGGGACGAGTCCAAAGTAACAAAAATCCCCAAGTACTTGAAGCCATCCTGGGCCACCTGAATGGGAAGTCTAATCGGCAACGGAGGCAAGACACCAGATAAAACATATACACAGGACTTGGTCCAGTTAATTACAAGGCCCGAGTTAGCACCAAAGGACGCGAGAACGTCAAATAAAACGGATAAAGACTTACGAGGGGAGGTAAGATACAAGAGGATATCGTCTGCATAAAGCGAGACGCGGTCTTCGAAGTCCGGGGCCCAACGAATCCCTTTAAGGGATGGTTCCCACCGAAGCCAGGCCGCCAATGGTTCAAGAGCGAGTGCAAACAGCAGCGGAGACAAGGGGCAACCCTGGCGGGTGCCCCTGCCCAAGGAGAAGGGAGCCGACACCCTACCATTCACCACAACTTGTGCCAGAGGTTCCGCGTACAACAATTTAATCCAGCTAATAAACTCGCACCCGAATCCGAATTTCTCAAGAGTCGCCCATAAATAGGGCCACTCCACAGTATCGAAGGCCATGGAGGCATCCAAAGACGCCAAAATGGCCGGTTCCGTCAACAGCCCCGCCCTCGCTATCACGCCGTGAAGGCGACGTAGATTCAAAGCAGTGTTGCGATGCGGGATAAAGCCAGATTGATCTGGATGGACCAGGTCACCAAGAACCGACAGAAGACGGGACGCCAAAAGTTTAGCCAAAACCTTGGGTTCAACATTCAACAGGGATATAGGCCTATATGAGGAACAAAGGTCCCGTGGTTTACCATCTTTGGGGATGACGACTATCGTCGCCAAACGCTGATCGTAAGGGAGGATGTTCCGCTCTCGGGATTCTAAAAACATATCGCGGAGATACGGCGCCATCTTATCGGGACGTAATTTGTACAACTCAATAGGCAACCCGTTCGGGCCCAATGCTTTGCCCGAGCGGAGCGAACGGATAGCAGTAGCTATCTCATCAGCCGTAAAAGGGGAGTCCAAAGCAATACGGTCCAAGTCGGAGACACAGGGCAGAGTTATATCACGCAACAGAAGGCGAGAGTCAGCCACATCCCTCACAGACACGGGAGCATACACAACACGGAAGTATTCAGCAAAACGATCAACAATGGCAATCGGGTCAGTCACATTCTCACCACTCGCAGACTGAATCACGGGCACCACACGATTAACTCTTTCTTTCTTGTCCAACCACGCTAGGAGTTTACCCGCTTTATCACCCACATCATATAACCTGCCTTGTTGTTCTCGAAACATCACCTTTGCAGCGTCCGTGACCAGGGATTTATAGGCAAATTGTTTCAAACCCAGGGCGTGAAGTTTCTCAGGCGTGACACCAGAGTCCAGTTCGTCCTCCAAAGCCAAAATCTCCCCCTCAAGGTCTACCACCTCCCTCTTCCCGGCTTTCTTAGCTTCAACAATCAAGGAAAGGGCCTGTCCACGAATCACCGTTTTAAAAGCTTCCCACAGGGACACAGCCGAAGAGACCGACCCCTCGTTGTCCAGGAAATACGCATCCATGGACTTGAGCAAGAGGCTACGGGTCTCAGGGGAGGAAAGGTACCATGGGTTAATGGGAGCTACTCGGCCCGCTGCCTCTACCCCAACCTCAAAACGAAGCCAGAGCGGCGAGTGGTCAGAGATACCCCTTGGCAAATGCAAAATCTCACTGACCGCCGACAACTGGGCCGCGGGCATCAGGAAATAATCCAGCCGAGACAAACTGCCATGGGCCCCAGAGTGGAATGTGTATTGAAGCTGAGTAGGATGCAACAGTCGCCAGCAGTCCACAAGGCCAAAGGTATCTAGAAACCCACCCAACCACTGCTGAGCAGCCGGAGTATCCCTAGGGGGATGGCGATCGTGAAGGCCGGAAAGCACCGAATTAAAATCACCGGCCAGGAAGAGAGTACTATTAGGGAGATCTAACAAGACGCGGCCCAAATCAGTGAAAGTAGAAGTCTGCAAACCCGGGGGGACATAAACATTGAAGAGAGATAGGGTGCGGCCCTCATATCTACCCACCAAGACCGCATACCTCCCTCGGTCATCTTGAATCACCTCATCAATTGCCAGGGGGAGGGAGGTTCGAACAAGGATACCCACACCCCTGGAACCAGAGGTAAACCCCGAGTGTGCCACAAGGCGGTAGCCCCACCTATTCATTGCATAACAAACATTTCCAATCAAATGAGTTTCTTGCAGGAAAACAATGTCCGGTGATAAACGTCGTATACATTTCAAAACCACACTACGCTTAATACGATCTCCCAGACCGTTAACGTTCCAGGAAACGAATTTTAACCCTCTACCCCCCATCCCATCCACCCGAGCCAAGACCCCTCGTCCATGAGCACGACATCAGAAACAGCAGCAAACACAGGAGCAATCCGCCTTGAAAACAACACACAGAAAAGAAAGAACTTCCCAACCCCCCTCCCCCAAACTGAAAAGGAACACCCCCCACCCTGCACCCCTGCAAAAAGCTAAAGAGCCACCCCAACCTGCAGTGTGCCTGTCGCCCTAGAACCCCTATTCTACACAAAGACCCCGGAGGAGGAAAGGCCCCCGTTCCACCCGCCCCCCGACCACACCAAGAACGAAAAGAAACAAACTAAAGACAGAATAATTATACTGTAGAGGAACGCCGGCCAACACTCCTGTAAGCGTATTCAAAGTAAGACATGAGAGTCGAACAGTCAGATCTCCGCACCACCTTCGGCACCACCAGGGTGAGCGGCGGGCTCAGTCTCAGGAGGATGGTCAGGCAAGGAGTCCAACCAGTCATTAACAACATCTGGTCGATCAAAGAAAAGGGTACGTTCATTATACTCGACCCGAAGCCTGGTGGGAAAGAGCATAGCATAGCGTAGGCCCCGGTCCCGAAGACGTTTCTTGGCACCACGAAATTCCATCCGTTGTCTCTGAACTTGTTGGGAAAAGTCCGGGTAAAAGTTCACCGTGGCATTTTCAAAGGCCACCGGGCCCTTCACCCGCGAAGCCTGCAGGATAGCGTCCCGGTCTCTATAGTGGAAAAGCTTCGCCACAATAGGTCTCGGCGGGGCTCCCGGCTTACCTTTGCCCCCCGGAACACGATGTGCACGTTCCACTGTGAAAAACTTAGTAAGACCAGAAGGGGCAAGATGGTTCAAGACCAGATCTTCAACCAGGAGATCCACCGAGTGGGGTTCTGGGTCCTCCGGTACACCAACCAGACGGACATTGCAGCGACGTGCCCTATTCTCAAAATCCTCCAGGCGTCGGGTCATGAAGTCGTTCACCCGACGGAGATTCCCGACCTCCGTCTGGAGCTCCGATACGTCCTTCGTGAGGCTGGATGATTTAATATCCAATGATTGTACCCTTTCATTCGTCTTGCCGAGATCAGCACGAATCAGATTCACTTCAATAGCCACAGTGTCAAGTTTATGGGCCAAGGCCTCGTACTGTAGGCCGATGGATTCCCTCACGCCCGAAATGGCGCCCATGATGTCCTGCAGGGAGGGCTCCGCCGACTCCTCCAAAACTCGATCGGACGCTGTAATAGGACCAGGCAGGGCAGCTCCGGGGGACCCCTTAGAATGGGTATAGCGGTCCATAACATTTGATTGAACCGGAGCTCCGCGCAGAGGTGTTTTCGTCTTGCGCGTCTCCCTGTCCCCTCTGCCCGCCATTTTGAAGATGCGTCACAAGGCGAGCCACCAGGGTCAACGGGCCCGACACCCAAATCGCAGGACCAAAGGTTCCAAAAAGGGCACCACTCGGGTAGAGGTCGCCAAACCAGCAAATAGTCCACAGGAAGGCCCAACAGCCGATCAGCCTCCAAGTATCAGCCCCTGCACGACACGCACACTCGCGGCCCAAGTCGAAACAGAATCCAAACCGAAACTTAGGAGGGGGACCCACAAGGCTAGTTCTCCTGCCGCTGTTGTTCAATTCCAGGACGGCCACAGAACCGCACCCCGTCCCGGGCGCACCTCAAGGGCGGAGCCCAAAAGCTCAGATCACCATATCTCAGGAATCCGATGTCCAAATCGATTTCTGAAAAGTGCCAGGGTCATCAGCCAAACGTCCTCCACATGAATTCTTGCAGGAAATCAGGATTCAGTCAGGATAAAATGCCGGGAGCGGCGAGGGTCCGGAGAGCGCTGTGCTCAAGCGGCCATCTCGGATGCCCGCCAAGCTCCTCCATCAATATCCCCTCTCTTAAAAGTTTACAGACAAATGTTTTAACATCCTCGCACTCAGCTCCCTCTGGGATCTTGAAAAATTTTAGGTTATTTCTTCTTGCATGAATCTCCAACCTCTCAATGTCCATTTGGAGTAACTTATTCTGGGCTTTCAACCCCGCTATATCCTTTGCATGCACCTAAGCTACTTCTGAGAGCGTAGCAACTTCAACTTCCAGAGCCCCAGTCCGCTAACAGATGTCATCCTGTTTAGATTCCAGATTTTCACACTTGTCATGTATTCCCTTCTGGTTTGCCTCAGAGATTTCAAATTTGGAAAGCAGGTCCCCTCTAAGCGTCTAACTTCTTGGTTGGACAACACCAATGTAATTGAGCTGCAGTATGGCTTTAGACAGTAGAGAGAGACACTGGACCAGTGTGTCAACCTGCAACTGATTATAGGTAAACATACTGTGGCCAAGAGAGGTTGCCTGCACTTGGCTTTTATGGATCTCACCTCAGCGTCTGACCGAGTTAATAGATCCAAGCTCTGGTCTCTTCTCCTGGGCATGGGCTTTGAACCCAAGTTAGTGGCCTTTTTACATAGCTCCCATTCCGGTCTATCTGCCTCAGTGAGGTACGTTGAGAACGGTAGACTCTCTGCCTCCTGGGAGGGATGGTGGCATTTTGGCACCCCTGCTATTTACTCTATACATTAATAAACTGGGGGAGGTCTTGATGGCCGCCTGTAAGGATATTCCTAGAAGAGGCCCTAAATTCATACCTGCAGGCCTACTATATGCAGATGATGCGGTCCTGATTGCACGGACCGTTGTGGGCCTCCAGCATCTCCTGAACACCTTTATAGATTTTATGGATTCTTTGGACTTGTCAACTAACTACACCAAATCACTTACAATGATGATTGGCTGTTGGAAGGCTGCTAGGTCCAAGTGTTTCAGTAAAGGGATTGAACTCACTAAAGTTTTGACCTTCCCTTATCTTGGGGCACTCTTCGATGATAGAGGGCCCTGGCTAGCACGGAAATCCCTTAAAAAGAACATCCTAATGAGGTCAGTAGGTGCAACTATGCATTTTGCCAAGAGGCTTGGGGCTAAACCGATGCAAGCCTTGGTAAATGTATGTGAGAAGTTGGCCTGGCATATGATGTCCACTATTCTAGTGGGCACCTTGCACCAGTCCAAACGACCCTTATTGATGGTAGACAACCTATATAGAAAGCTATCCTAGTGGTAGCTGTGGAGAGCAGCCTTCAGGCTAAGTCTTGAAGGAATGTAAAGCAGCTTGTTTTACCAGTCTATAATCTCATGAATGGCCAAATGAAAGGAGAACCACACCAGGTATATATATATAAAATATATGTATTTATTCTAAACACATCCCTCTAGTCTCTTTATGAGGCTAGAGGCAAAAGTACATTCAGTAAACTTATTTAGCACACAATAAAGTAGCACAATATACGTTGAGCCCTAGGGGCGTACCAAACCATATATTAAGAAAGTGGTATAAGAACCACGACTTGCATAAAGACAAGGCCTGGAGCCTTTAGAAATGCTGGGGCCACCAGGAGCCACCCACGGTAGTGATACAAGGGACCCATGGGGGACGCGTGCAGTGTCTAAACACATCCGCGAAACACCATCAACTTCTATGGGGAAAGTCGCAGATGGAATTTTAAAGATAAAGGACACTTAGAAGAGGACTTGGAGCAAACCCCTTTAGAACTAGGCAGTTCTATAGTCAATACCCACGGAAGCACCGGAGTACTCGAGTTACCTCACCCAGGGAACCCGGGTGCATATGTGTCTTCTGGTGTCGGGTTTTGTTGTCGATTTCAATGGCGATCTGCTGCAAAGTGCTGCTGGCGACCTAGTCGAAAGTGTCCGGAGGGATCCAAGCCTGGAATAAGGATGGGAAGAACCTGAAAGCAGAGGGGACACAGTCTGGGTCACTAGCCAGTGACCAGGAAGGCGATGAGCGGAAGCCCACCGATGTTGGGTGATTTCAGGTGAAGAAGGTGAAGCTTGACTCTTCAGCCACGAGGACCAGAAGGTGTCAACGACAACCAGATGCTGGATTTGAGCTGTCCCACAAAGGATGTCGAGTGCTGCAGTGTTGGTTTCCTGATTGGACCCAACAAGCCTTGGCAAGAGCAACCAACGCAGAAAGCAGAGATTGGCTTTGGTGCAGACCAGCAAGGTCTGAGGAACTCACACCTTGGTGGGGAGTCAGGGCACGTCTGGAGCAACCAGAGAAGCCCAAAGGAAAGAAGAGTTACCTTCTTGGGGACCCACCAGTCAACGGACCAGGGATCGCGGAAAGGGCCTCAAGCGGAAATGCTAGAAGCGGACTCACGGAACACTCGTGGAGTGTAGGTCCACTATCTTCAGTGCAGATGGTGCTTGGAACTTGGCACAACTTCGGGACTTTTGTACCGCTTTGGCCGCCATAAGAGTGGCAGGGTATGCTCAGACGTGAGTCCCTTGCTCACTTTGCCGCTGGATTCAAGCAAGCCGGGCTGAAGACGGCTGGAATGCCAGAAACCGGTCCTCGGAAGCTTGTTTTCGGTCCAGGGAAGGCATGGCTTGGCAGTTCGGGCTGGACTGTTCCCATGAGGCACAGGGTCAGACTGATTTGCATATAGCCATGTCTGAACTGGGGTGGCAGAGTGGGCTAAAGAACGGTGATGGATCAAACTCAGATCTTTTGACTGGGTGTGAGTGTTTGATTGGTTCAGATGTTCCGTCCATCACCACCCCCTTTTGTACCGCTTTGGCCGCCATAAGTGTGGCAGGGTATGCTCAGACGTGAGTCCATTGCTCACTTTGCCACTGGATTCAAGCAAGCCGGGCTGAAGACGGCTGGAATGCCAGAAACCGATCCTCGGAAGCTTGTTTCCGGTCCAGGGAAGGCATGGCTTGGCAGTTCGGGCTGGACTGTTCCCATGAGGCACAGGGTCAGACTGGTTTGCATATAGCCATGTCTGAACTGGGGTGGCAGAGTGGGCTAAAGAACGGTGATTGATCAAACCCAGATCTTTTGACTGGGTGTGAGTGTTTGATTGGTTCAGATGCTCCGTCCATCACCACCCCCTTTTGTACCGCTTTGGCCGCCATAAGTGTGGCAGGGTATGCTCAGACGTGAGTCCCTTGCTCACTTTGCCACTGGATTCAAGCAAGCCGGGCTGAAGACGGCTGGAATGCCAGAAACCGGTCCTCGGAAGCTTGTTTCCGGTCCAGGGAAGGCATGGCTTGGCAGTTCGGGCTGGACTGTTCCCATGAGGCACAGGGTCAGACTAGACTGGTTTGCATATAGCCATGTCTGAACTGGGGTGGCAGAGTGGGCTAAAGAACGGTGATGGATCAAACCCAGATCTTTTGACTGGGTGTGAGTGTTTGATTGGTTCAGATGCTCCGTCCATCACCACCCCCTTTTGTACGGCTTTGGCCACCATAAGTGTGGCAGGGTATGCTCAGACGTGAGTCCCTTGCTCACTTTGCCACTGGATTCAAGCAAGCCGGGCTGAAGACGGCTGGAATGCCAGAAACCGGTCCTCGGAAGCTTGTTTCCGGTCCAGGGAAGGCATGGCTTGGCAGTTCGGGCTAGACTGTTCCCATGAGGCACAAGGTCAGACTGATTTGCATATAGCCATGTCTGAACTGGGGTGGCAGAGTGGGCTAAAGAACAGTGATGGATCAAACCCAGATCTTTTGATTGGGTATGAGTGTTTGATTGGTTCAGATGCTCTGTCCATCACCACCCCCTTTTGTACCGCTTTGGCCGCCATAAGTGTGGCAGGGTATGCTCAGACGTGAGTACCTTGCTCACTTTGCCACTGGATTCAAGCAAGCCGGGCTGAAGACGGCTGGAATGCCAGAAACCGGTCCTCGGAAGCTTGTTTAAGGTCCAGGGAAGGCATGGCTTGGCAGTTCGGGCTGGACTGTTCCCATGAGGCACAGGGTAAGACTGATTTGCATATAGCCATGTCTGAACTGGGGTGGCAGAGTGGGCTAAAGAACGGTGATGGATCAAACCCAGATCTTTTGCCTGGGTGTGAGTGTTTGATTGGTTCAGATGCTCCGTCCATCACCACCCCCTTTTGTACCGCTTTGGCCGCCTTAAGTGTGGCAGGGTATGCTCAGACGTGAGTACCTTGCTCACTTTGCCACTGGTTTCAAGCAAGCCGGGCTGAAGACGGCTGGAATGCCAGAAACCGGTCCTCGGAAGCTTGTTTCCGGTCCAGGGAAGGCATGGTTTGGCAGTTCGGGCTGGACTGTTCCCATGAGGCACAGGGTCAGACTGATTTGCATATAGCCATGTCTGAACTGGGGTGGCAGAGTGGGCTAAAGAACGGTGATGGATCAAACCCAGATCTTTTGACTGGGTGTGAGTGTTTGATTGGTTCAGATGCTCCGTCCATCACCACCCCCTTTTGTACCGCTTTGGCCGCCATAAGTGTGGCAGGGTATGCTCAGACGTGAGTCCCTTGCTCACTTTGCCGCTGGATTCAAGCAAGCCGGGCTGAAGACGGCTGGAATGCCAGAAACCGGTCCTCGGAAGCTTGTTTTCGGTCCAGGGAAGGCATGTCTTGGCAGTTCGGGCTGGACTGTTCCCATGAGGCACAGGGTCAGACTGATTTGCATATAGCCATGTCTGAACTGGGGTGGCAGAGTGGGCTAAAGAACGGTGATGGATCAAACCCAGATCTTTTGACTGGGTGTGAGTGTTTGATTGGTTCAGATGCTCCGTCCATCACCACCCCCTTTTGTACCGCTTTGGCCGCCATAAGTGTGGCAGGGTATGCTCAGACGTGAGTCCCTTGCTCACTTTGCCACTGGATTCAAGCAAGCCGGGCTGAAGACGGCTGGAATGCCAGAAACCGGTCCTCGGAAGCTTGTTTAAGGTCCAGGGAAGGCATGGCTTGGCAGTTCGGGCTGGACTGTTCCCATGAGGCACAGGGTAAGACTGATTTGCATATAGCCATGTCTGAACTGGGGTGGCAGAGTGGGCTAAAGAACGGTGATGGATCAAACCCAGATCTTTTAACTGGGTGTGAGTGTTTGATTGGTTCAGATGCTCCGTCCATCACCACCCCCTTTTGTACTGCTTTGGCTGCCATAAGTGTGGCAGGGTATGCTCAGACGTGTGTCCCTTGCTCACTTTGCCACTGGATTCAAGCAAGCCGGGCTGAAGACGGCTGGAATGCCAGAAACCGGTCCTCGGAAGCTTGTTTCCGGTCCAGGGAAGGCATGGCTTGGCAGTTCGGGCTGGACTGTTCCCATGAGGCACAGGGTCAGCCTGATTTGCATATAGCCATGTCTGAACTGGGGTGGCAGAGTGGGCTAAAGAACGGTGATGGATCAAACCCAGATCTTTTGACTGGGTTTGAGTGTTTGATTGGTTCAGATGCTCCGTCCATCACCACCCCCTTTTGAACCGCTTTGACCGCCATAAGTGTGGCAGGGTATGCTCAGACGTGAGTACCTTGCTCACTTTGCCACTGGATTCAAGCAAGCCGGGCTGAAGACGGCTGGAATGCCAGAAACCGGTCCTCGGAAGCTTGTTTCCGGTCCAGGGAAGGCATGGTTTGGCAGTTCGGCTGGACTGTTCCCATGAGGCACAGGGTCAGACTGATTTGCATATAGCCATGTCTGAACTGGGGTGGCAGAGTGGGCTAAAGAACGGTGATGGATAAAACCCAGATCTTTTGACTGGGTGTGAGTGTTTGATTGGTTCAGATGCTCCGTCCATCACCACCCCCTTTTGTACCGCTTTGGCCTCCATAAGTGTGGCAGGGTATGCTCAGACGTGAGTCCCTTGCTCACTTTGCCACTGGATTCAAGCAAGCCGGGCTGAAGACGGCTGGAATGCCAGAAACCGGTCCTCGGAAGCTTGTTTCCGGTCCAGGGAAGGCATGGCTTGGCAGTTCGGGCTGGACTGTACCCATGAGGCACAGGGTCAGACTGATTTGCATATAGCCATGTCTGAACTGGCGTGGCAGAGTGGGCTAAAGAACGGTGATGGATCAAACCCAGATCTTTTGACTGGGTGTGAGTGTTTGATTGGTTCAGATGCTCCGTCCATCACCACCCCCTTTTGTACCGCTTTGGCCGCCATAAGTGTGGCAGGGTATGCTCAGACGTGTGTCCCTTGCTCACTTTGCCACTGGATTCAAGCAAGCCGGGCTGAAGACGGCTGGAATGCCAGAAACCGGTCCTCGGAAGCTTGTTTCCGGTCCAGGGAAGGCATGGCTTGGCAGTTCGGGCTGGACTGTTCCCATGAGGCACAGGGTCAGCCTGATTTGCATATAGCCATGTCTGAACTGGGGTGGCAGGGTGGGCTAAAGAACGGTGATGGATCAAACCCAGATCTTTTGACTGGGTGTGAGTGTTTGATTGGTTCAGATGCTCCGTCCATCACCACCCCCTTTTGTACCGCTTTGGCCGCCATAAGTGTGGCAGGGTATGCTCAGACGTGAGTACCTTGCTCACTTTGCCACTGGATTCAAGCAAGCCGGGCTGAAGACGGCTGGAATGCCAGAAACCGGTCCTCGGAAGCTTGTTTCCGGTCCAGGGAAGGCATGGTTTGGCAGTTCGGGCTGGACTGTTCCCATGAGGCACAGGGTCAGACTGATTTGCATATAGCCATGTCTGAACTGGGGTGGCAGAGTGGGCTAAAGAACGGTGATGGATAAAACCCAGATCTTTTGACTGGGTGTGAGTGTTTGATTGGTTCAGATGCTCCGTCCATCACCACCCCCTTTTGTACCGCTTTGGCCTCCATAAGTGTGGCAGGGTATGCTCAGACGTGAGTCCCTTGCTCACTTTGCCACTGGATTCAAGCAAGCCGGGCTGAAGACGGCTGGAATGCCAGAAACCGGTCCTCGGAAGCTTGTTTCCGGTCCAGGGAAGGCATGGCTTGGCAGTTCGGGCTGGACTGTACCCATGAGGCACAGGGTCAGACTGATTTGCATATAGCCATGTCTGAACTGGCGTGGCAGAGTGGGCTAAAGAACGGTGATGGATCAAACCCAGATCTTTTGACTGGGTGTGAGTGTTTGATTGGTTCAGATGCTCCGTCCATCACCACCCCCTTTTGTTCCACAATTTCGGGAAAGCTTGGGAAGTTAATGCCCTTGCAAATGTGCATGTTGTCCAGGAGTTCCGGCTCCACGTCACTCGTGAGGGCTGCAGGTCTCAGCTTTGCTGGGATCTCATGCCAGCCTCTGAGAAGTCTGGAAGTACATGTTCTGAGTCGAAAATACTTCAGAGTCCAGTGAGAGCTTCAGAAATGCAGACTGGTAAGATGCTTCTTTGGTGCCTGTTTGAACAGGGGAGTCACTCCTTGACCCCAAGGGAGATTTTCCATCTTCTAGTTGTGTAGAATGTCGAAGCTCCAGGATATATGTTGCAGAGAAAGGGGGTTGGACATACTCTGGGGACCCACCTATGGGAGGGTCAGGAAAGAGGGGTGGTTACACCCATTCCCTTTGTCCGGTTTTGTACCAGAGCTGGGGCTGAGTGCCCCTGCATCTGGTTTGAACTGGGGTATGCACAGGGACACCAAGGGTGCCCCCAGCACTGTCTGAAAATCTTTCTCTGAATGCACCCACCCAGCCCCAATACACTAAAGCCTGTCTGGGAGTGGTTACACCTTCCTGTGACAGGAAACCTATTGTCCAGGCCTCCCCTGCCGGAATTTTGTCCAGCAGCAGGAAGTCAGACCCATGTCTGTGGCTCCAGCATCCATTTTGTGATGCTAGGGTTCTTTTAAACTATTACCCGTTAGGTCAGTGTGTACATGTCTCTCCCTCTAGAAGGGTGGAATTCTACCCCCGCTGCCAGGACTGGCGGGGTGGTAGGATTCCAAAGTGTTTGACACCAAAGTTAGCATTTACCGCGAGGTTATAATGCACTTAAGAGTATATGGTCTGGCTGCATCACAGAACAGCCTCAGAGAATAGAATCTGAAAGCTGCAAAGGGGTCCTGCTCATGCATGGGCACCCTCTCCCACAAAACCAAGCACTCTGCCTTCAGGATTGATAAGGCCTGCCATAGGAGTGACTGATAGGTTTATATGTGTCAGTGATTAAAGGTAGATATAGGCAACCTAGTTCTTAGTAAGGGGTGCATGCACCACCTTACCCAGGCTGCAGTAGCAGTCCTGTGGTGCCATTTTGGAAGGCTTCCCAGGGGTGGCATAATACATGCTTCAGCCCCTGGTAGGCCTCTGGGGTACCTATGCCCTTGGTACCTAAGGTACTGTATTCTAGGGACTCATAAGGGTACTCCAGTAACCAATCTGGAGTGTACCTAAAGTACATGGAATCATTTTAGAGAAGTAAGCAGATAGGCTGGGGCCCTGAATAGCAGGATCACAGCCAAACTAAGTCAAAAACCATAGAAACACCAGAAAAAAGTGGGGGCAACCATGCAGTTAGATTCCACCTTGCTACAATGTATTCTGAGATAAATGCACTCCAATGCAAGATATTGGTGTTTTGTTTGGGGGTATAAAGACGTTGGGGAGTTCCAGATGATTGAAAATAAAGTCCTGTGTAGTCTTCTTGCTGTTCCCACTATCACTCCATCGTTCATGATTCATGAGGAAGTGGGTCTTGGTTACATCACCAACCTCATTGCATTGGCATCCAATATGCGGTGGCTCAGAATTTGATCTAGCCCAGCCCTTAATTTAAACCAGCTTGTTATTGAGGACTGTAGCTCACTTGCTGGCGCACTGGATATTCCATGGCTTAGGTATGTCAAGTTGATGTTGAAGAGTGTGGGTTGTTTAGATCTGTTTATCAACCGTAGACAACTAAGGCCAGGGAAGATGCAGGATATAAAAAATTTGTTTTTATCCAGGTGGCAATGTGAAAGAAAGGATAGGGAGTTACTCAAACCAACTTTGAAACAATATATTCTGATGAAGCAATGCCCCCGGAGGAAACCTTTTATGTTGTTTGTTACCAATGCAACCATCGTTTTTGACTAACAAGGTTCAGGTTTAATTTAATACATTGGTCTTTAGCTGTTCTCGAAGGATTTTATAAGTTGGGTAACTTAGAACTTTGTTCTTGCGGTCATTTTTCTGATCAAGTCATTTTACATTTTATTTTTTGGGGTGATTTTTATCAGGTATTAAGATCTAGATACATTCTTCGCTGGTAAGAAATAATCAATTTGCACAGGTAAGACCAGCTTTGGACTTACAAATGCTTTCTTTCACGCAGTTTGCTTTGGGGTTGCAAGTTTTCTTGCCGATGCACTTAGACTCAGGGAAAAGTTATTTACCGGCCTAGAGGTCACTTTTAATTACATCGGATAGCGCCATGTTGGGCCAGCACAGGGGATGACCTTGTGTTTGCACTTTATGTATTTGGTACTGAAAAGATGCATTTGCACATTATATTAATGCCGGATGTAGCCTATGCCTCGGAGCTATATTGTAATTTTTGCAGCGTTTTTTTAATCAATGTAACTAGAACGATGGTTTTAAGTGGGCCAAATTTGCACACTTCACATTTTTGGTACTGTAACAATGCATTTGCACTTTATACAAATGTCTGATATATTCTATGCCTCAGCTCCATATTGTAATTTTCACAGAGGTTTTTAATCGATGTAACTAGGTTAATGGTTTTAGGTGGCCTCGAATATTTCATGCTAACATAGTGGATCCTACAATGAGTTTTTTTTGTTAGGTATTTACTAGCGTAAGCCCCCTATATTGTTTATCGAAACCATCAATTAATTAAATGTTTTTTAACTTGCTCTTTGCACATATCATCATGGTATGCTATGTATATATGTCAGCCATGAATATGTAACTGTTTTTATTTCGTGCCATGTTTGTATTTTAATATTTGTCAGTACATTCATGTTAAGATACATTTGTTTGCACAGCTCTGATATGTACCGATCTGTTGGGTGTTTATGCTGTGCTTTCATGGCCTATATTGGCCGAATAAAGAGCTATTGACTTGACTAACTCTATGCCTTTTTGCTAACGGTTGTTACATTGTAGATAGAACAAGAAATTTGATCTCCCTTCCCTGACAATGTAGGCCTTTCCCCAATGTTTATAAGGTTGTAACTAGAATAGTATATTTCAACTGGTTTTTACATTTTTCAAATTTTAAAAGATTTTGGATTAGGTGTTAGGTTGCTATATTTTTTATCCTAGAATTTGTTTGAAATATTTTGAAATGTTTTTCAAATCTGAAATCAGTTATATTTTTGAGGATTTCAACTATGTTAATTATGTTTCTATTTTTAAATTATTTACTATTTTTGATATGTGTTTAGCATTTTAAAAATATGTTTTTGTTACATATTTTCAAATACTAATTAATACATTTAAATATGCTTCTGTATCATTAATACAATTAACAATAGTTATTTGTTTATGTGTTGGTTAGCATAAATGACTAGGATATGTTTTATTTAAGACTAAGTTTACGGGTTTGCAAAATTTATTGTATTTTGTGATTTAATTTCGGAATTTAGTTTTTAGTTTTTGTATGTCACATGTATTTTTAAAAAATATATTTCTGAAGATAAATTAACATGTATATCTTATATGCGTTTTAAATACAATACTTTAAAAAACCATTTTACTTTCATTTAAGTGCAATTGAATTTATGTACATACTATTGGAAATTTTACATTTGGTATTTTGTTACCACAATATTTGTTTTCAATATTTTGTAGTGCAATTGTGGACTGGCAGAGCCTCTTTTCCGTGGGTGTGTATTGCAGTGACCAAGTTTAAGGATTCATGAAACAAATCGTTACATGGGGTCTCGATTACGGGTTTCCATGAAGTTAAAGTGCACTCCAGTTTGATTGTCTACATTGATCATAATTTATTATTCTTCCAATTGGTGCTGACCAAATAAAAAAAGTGCAGAAGACGCACTGCTGATAGATGCAGTGGAGAAGCAATTAAAATATGATATATATGTATAATAGGAATATCTACAATTTAAATGATCAGTTTAGCATGCGTACTAATTCAGGATTTGAATCTATTCCTGTGTCAGTATTGTAGAGGTTGATGGTGGGCTCAACAAGGATCCTCACTCACGGTTTATGATTAAACTACAGACACCAATGTAATTGGGAACAATAATGAGAGCTGCTTTAGTGCAAGCGGTTGCTCGTCTTACCTCAGGTTCGACTCAGACGACTTAAATGACCAACCCCACGAGCAATCCAGTGCATGTGAGAGAGACAGGATAGGACAAGTTTTAGGGACACGTAGGGAAGAGAGTGTCAAGACAGAAAGTAGGCAAGAGAGAAGAGATAGAGTTAGAGAGGGAGAGTGAGAGAGAGAGAGAGAGTGAGATGGGAGAATAGGTATATAAGGAGAAGAAGAAAGGCAGAAGGAAGCACATTGGGCTGTTTGGGTGCAGTCCAGATTTGTTGTGGGCATTCATGGCAAGAGATAGTGATACATGGACTTGCAAAACAGAATCTTTCCAGGCACTACGTTATTACATATTAATACTTGATGAAAAATGGCACACAGCTGTTTGGGCAACAAACATGCATTTGCTAGAGATTAAAATGTGTTATTACAGAACAAAATAGTGTTCGGTTGGCACACCATGAAAGTATCGGAATATTTAATTTTATCAAATATATATGAAAATAATAATGTTCATTGCCCAGTTTGGCTTCATTTCTTAGAAAGTTTTTAGGGGAGGAGACCTCCCATAACTTAAAGAAGGGTTGCTCACTTTGCTTACTCCCTGTCAATTGGGTCATCATTTAAGCCCTACCAATGAAAGATAATTTTTACATTATTTGAACATTAAATAACAAATATATAATGAACTACAATCCATAATAAAATAAGCAAAAGTAGGGAAAGTGTTGGACTTTGGAGAGGTTAGATATCATATTCCCACTCTAAGGTAAGCAAAATCAGGGAAAATGTTGGACTCCGAGAGAGGCCAGATTTACTAATCCCACTCCAATCTAAGCAACAGTAGGAAATGTGTTAAACTGCAAAGGGGTCCGAATTACTATTCCCAATCTAAAGTAAGCAATATTAAGTTTTGGACTTTGGGCAGTTAGATTTACTATTTCCACTTCAACATAAGAAAAATCAGAGAAAGTATTTTACTTTAAAGGTGCTATACTTAGGGCCTTATTACAAGTTTGCCGGTCTTCCTGCGGCACCACAAACGCGTTGTCTGCAGGAGGACAGCCAAAGCTGTGGTGCGCCCACCTGCCAAATTATGAGTTTAATCCATGGCAGGAAGACGGTCTCACGGCGGTGGTCTCTTAGGATCATGGGAGAGTCTAATATGCAGACTGCCACTGTGAGAGTACATGTAGCACATTCCTGCATGGTGTGGCATGCCCCATGTCATGCATGCCACACCGTGCAGGAACAAGAGTGCTATTCTATGGGGGCACAACACGTGCCCCCTACATCCAACCCTACATCCAACCCAAGTCCCAGGAGTGGCAGGGGGCCCTGTTGGGGCCCGCTTAGTTGCCTCTCTACCACCCTTCTCATGGCAGACTCACTGCCATGAAAAGGGCGGTGGACAGACAACTTCTAATATGCTCGGCAGAGCCACAGCAGCACCGCCAGAATATTAGTGCTCCTGACCACTGCACTGCAAGAACCTGGATCTCCGGTGGACGCAGCGGTCCTGTGGCGGTCTGACCAACACATTCCTAATACTGCAGATGAGCCCACATTGTGGCAGTGGTCAGACTGACACTGTGAGAACGGCGGACCTATGGAACTCTGCACTCGTAATAAGGACCTCATTTTTATCACCCTAACGTAAACAAAATCAGGGAAACTGTTGGAATTTGAATGTAAATCTAAACAACAGTAGAGAAATTTCTGGGCTTTGGAGTGGTTAAATATACTCTTACCATTGTAATGTAAGCGAAAGCGGGTAAAATGTTAGTCTTCGAGCAGTTAGACTTACTATTCCCACTCCAATTTTTTTTTGAAACATTTAAATACCTAGGAACCTAAAAATATTGAAACTTATTTTAAATAAAACTGAATGCACTATAAATAAATGCAAATATATGTAATGGAAAAACTAAAATGCATTAATACACAAATAATTGCACAAATGTAAAACAAAATAAATACATTTAAAATAAATACACTTGCCTCCCTAGTAACCAACAAAGCACCCAAAAAAATGTAAAATAAATTATACATAAAGCATTAATAACTTTAGGATAGTAATTACATAAAAGATATACAATTAAAACAAAGAATGACTATAACATTAAGTTAAAAAAATTATATCTAAACTAATCAGTGAATTCATAATTAGTCACAATGCAACAAATAATTGCCATAGTAAATAATTGAGTGAATATTGTATATAATTCAATATTTGCAAATTTTTATTGAGCTAAAAAATCATTGAATGTAAAAAACAATATTTTATATTTATAATAAGCTCCCACCATAATATCCTACAAACCGGACAATTAACTAATATATATTAGCAATTAAATTGTAGAAACTTTACATTACACATTAAAAATCACAAAATGTACCGAAGGAATTAAAATAATAACTAACCAATTATTTAATTAACATGATTAACTACCAATTGATTGCTCAACATAAACAATATTTAAAACATTAAAAAAATGCCATTAAAAACATTTCCCCTGCATAACCCCGGCAGACCCAGCAACCCTCTACTAAATTAAATATGACTAAGGGCCTTATTATGAGTTCGGCTGTCGCCAAAGGACTGTGTCCACGACTGCTAGGAAACCGCTGCACCTCTGCCATTCCGACCGCCGTCTTACGAGTTTCACCAGAGGCCGGGGTGTGGCTGCAGCAGGCTTCCAACAGTGGGCTCTGTATTTCCACATAAATCGATGCCTATGTGTACATTCTGACTACATATGTGTCGAATGCACACATATGCAGGATATATGTTGAAAAATATCACCTACTCATTGCCTGAGTCTGACCCATATGTGGGCAGTCGGGGTAATGGGTACATGGCACTTAGCTGTCTTTTCCAGAAGATGGGGTAGTATTCTATGGGGTAAAGATGCTCCTTTGTAGGGGTGACCAGGAGAAAGGGATACACCTTGAAAAACATTGGGAAGAACTGGAAAGGGGTGAGTTTGCACCCCAAATTCTTCATCTCCGCAGACCTTTAGGCAGCGGTACGACCACAGAGGTCTGCTCGTAGCGAAGCCAACTTGTTATAAGGATGGCGGTCTTGCACCTCTGTACCTCCCAATGGAAGCTGCCTTCGAGGGTGTGCTGGCGGTGCCGGCGGTCCAACCGCGTTCTCTGCAAACTCACTCTACCCAACCCGTAATACGGCGGATGGCTCACTGCTGCCAAACTGCTACCACCGGGACATCGGTCTACGGATCGATGAACTCGTAATAAGACCCTAATTATTTTGTTGTCACATTTTGAATTTTATATTAAAACTTCCAAACTATAATAAAAAGTAAAATAAATATACAAATATTATAATAATACTAATACCTAAAATAATATAATAACAGATATTTATTAAGCAATATTTAATCCCACCATGTTAAAGTAACCAAGATTATATGCAACAATCAGGCACATGCATCAATGTAGGCTTTTGCGATTCCTTAATTGTGATTATTAAGGAATCACAAAAGCCTATGCATGTAGGAATCGCTATAAAATTAGCGATTCTCAAACATTCCTTAATTATGACTTGCAAATTGCAAGTCTCAATTAAGGAATGCCTTCCCATACAAAAGAATGGGAAATAGCATGCGCAATTTGCGAGTACCAACTAGGTACTTGCAAATTGCGCATGCAATTTCAAGGGTGCAAGGGTGTCAAAAGGACACCCTGTTGCATCCCTGAAATTGCTCTATGCACACATATTGTGCACACACATGCCCCAAGGGCATGTGTGTGTGTGTAACCTACTTTAGTACATTTTTCAAAGTTTTTGCAAATTACCATCAAGTTCAAATTGATTTGCGTCCCTTATTAGCGAAATTGTATTTGCGATTTCATCATGCATTGCATTTAAGGAATCTCAATATGAGATTCCTTAAATGCAATTGCAATTTAAGAAATCACAATAAATTGCGATGTCTTAAATTGGGAGAGCCTTAAAGTGTGATGCATCGCAGAAGCCCTTTTTGCGGGTGCAAACAGCTGATTTTTGCAAACCACCTCATTTGTGCTCGCAAAAAAGATCGATGCATGTGCCTGGATATTTTTAAAACATGTTATTATGTACCTAAACAAATTATATACTTACCTTCTATATTCTGTTCCACAATATTTTTGACTTCACAATATTGTTGCACCACAATGTCTGAAATGCCATTTTGGTCACTCACTGATAACAGATCTTGCAATGCTTTTGTTGATGACGGTCATTTTTGTACATAGCCCATGAAAGAGGGGACTCGGACAACAAATGCAACTGATTGGATTTATAGTGCAGACCAGAAACCAGCCATCAAGTTATAGCCACATTTCTAGGTACCACTGATGGCAAAGGCATGTGCTCCATACTTGCATTTGACACCCATGAATGACACAATCATATTGTCAATGGGCTTTGACTCAACGCTACTGCCTGTGCTGGTAGCTATTGAAGCAACCACGTCTGACAGAGGCAATAAGACAGTCACATGCTTTATATGTAGCACATTGAAAGTGACCCACGTTGTTTTTATCAAAGAAAGGGGAAAAAGAAGATTCAGTGTGAGTTAGTGATATTTAGCATGATTTGGAGGTCTGTGCTGTGGATTCTATTTTACCTGAAGTACATTCTGGAGGTCAAATAAAGCGCATGGTGTGGAGCTGTGAGGCTTTGTAAAGCAGGAACCAAGGCTGAGTGGGTTGACCTATCATCTGCCATGCAGGGGGTAGGGCCTAATGTTTATGTCACTGTCTTTTTCACATGGTTGGAGTGGCAGATCAAAAAGATTATTTTAAACAACGCATTCAAAAGATTTCATAAGTGCAAACAAGTCTATAGCAAACTCAACATCGTAAACTTAGTGTACTTTACATAAAGCATAACATATCTACATGTAGAGTTAGTTCAATTTGAGACGTCGTTTTCACAAATAAAAGTGAGTTTCATCAGCAACTGTTTTAGATGGTATGCCTCCGGAAGTTGGAAACATTTGGGAATAAGTAAAAAGCTGTAATGTATAGTCATGCCAAGCCATAACTTGCACATGAAGTAGTTTTCATGACCCAAGCTCAATATTGGCATAGTGTATGAGTTCTCATCAAAATAAGTCGACAATCTAAAATACTGCATTTCGAGTATGTCCTATGCTGCTAGTTTTGAAGCCGGCTGCCGTTTCCTTTGACAGTTGAACTTTCGCTGTGCCGCCTGAATCAGCAAAGCTCCTGCTGAATTTGTAGCGCTATCTGGCAGCGCTTGTGCTCCATTGATTTTGCAGCGCTATCTGGCAGCGCCTGTGCTCCACTGCTCGCGTTTCCCGCTTCGCGGGAAACACTCGTTGTTGTGGGCTTGTTGGCCGTCAAGGGGGCCAGGGAACATCAGCGCCCACAAGTCAGCTGGGCTTGGAGAACCTCCCCGCCACGCCCCCCTCACCTGGAACAAATTGCGCTGAAGCACCGCTGAAGAGCGGAGTCCTATGCTGCTAGTTTTGAAGCCGGCTGCCGTTTCCTTTGACAGTTGAACTTTCGCTGTGCCGCCTGAATCAGCAAAGCTCCTGCTGAATTTGTAGCGCTATCTGGCAGCGCTTGTGCTCCATTGATTTTGCAGCGCTATCTGGCAGCGCCTGTGCTCCACTGCTCGCGTTTCCCGCTTCGCGGGAAACACTCGTTGTTGTGGGCTTGTTGGCCGTCAAGGAGGCCAGGGAACATCAGCGCCCACAAGTCAGCTGGGCTTGGAGAACCTCCCCGCCACGCCCCCCTCACCTGGAACAAATTGCGCTGAAGCACCGCTGAAGAGCGGAGTCCTATGCTGCTAGTTTTGAAGCCGGCTGCCGTTTCCTTTGACAGTTGAACTTTCGCTGTGCCGCCTGAATCAGCAAAGCTCCTGCTGAATTTGTAGCGCTATCTGGCAGCGCTTGTGCTCCATTGATTTTGCAGCGCTATCTGGCAGCGCCTGTGCTCCACTGCTCGCGTTTCCCGCTTTGCGGGAAACACTCGTTGTTGTGGGCTTGTTGGCCGTCAAGGAGGCCAGGGAACATCAGCGCCCGCAAGTCAGCTGGGCTTGGAGAACCTCCCCGCCACGCCCCCCTCACCTGGAACAAATTGCGCTGAAGCACCGCTGAAGAGCGGAGTCCTATGCTGCTAGTTTTGAAGCCGGCTGCCGTTTCCTTTGACAGTTGAACTTTCGCTGTGCCGCCTGAATCAGCAAAGTTCCTGCTGAATTTGTAGCGCTATCTGGCAGCGCTTGTGCTCCATTGATTTTGCAGCGCTATCTGGCAGCGCCTGTGCTCCACTGCTCGCGTTTCCCGCTTCGCGGGAAACACTCGTTGTTGTGGGCTTGTTGGCCGTCAAGGAGGCCAGGGAACATCAGCGCCCACAAGTCAGCTGGGCTTGGAGAACCTCCCTGCCACGCCCCCCTCACCTGGAACAAATTGCGCTGAAGCACCGCGCATCGCGGGACGCGCGCGGGCGACGCCGGGCTAAGCCCGGGCAAAGGGCGGGCCCTCTGTGGCCCTCAGTGGCCGAGGTAGGCCGGGCCGGGCCCTGGAATCTTTATTTTTATTTTTTCAAAGTTTTTTAATGTTTCTTATTTGTATGAAAATACGCAGACTGGTCTACTGATACGAAGTACGTTATCTGCTTGTGTGAGCGTCACCTTCTCTCCCTGTGAATTCATATTTTATTAATTGTGTTATTTATTTCGGACTGTGAACTCTGCTGTAGGACTAGTTTTCTCTCTGGTATTATGGAGGCAAAGAAATTACGCTCCGGGAAAGTTATATTGGAGAAACCTTGTATAAATCCTGGATCTATTCCCCTGAAGAAAAAGCACGAAAATAGTGTACTTTTGAAAGGTCAGATGCAGTTGGTACAAATCTGGGAAAAAAGCATGAATAAATCCCTAGAAGCTCCAATAAAAACTGATATAGACTTATTACCACAATCGGAACTGCAATCTAATATGGAGACAGATTATCAGTTAAATCCTATGATGGAAACAAATATGCCTTTTCAGAGTCAACCAGATGAAGTAATCCTCCCATTATGTACAGTAAACGGAGCTGACTCTGATCCCTTGCTAACGAAATCGCAAGCATCACATTATAACTCCCATAAGGGAAAAGACAATGTGGAGGAAGATATGGGTGATGCTTCTATTGCTACTAGCATCGATCTGGAACTCTGTGGACGATATGTGGACAAGAGATCTCTGACTCATCTCGTGGATAGTAAAACACCAGCTGGAGAAACGCCTTCAGGATTGCTACTATATAGCAGCACTCCTTCTATCAAATCCAATGATAACCTCTCAATGCAGAGTGATTTGAAATCTCCGCCATTTAATCTATCGGGGATTTGCGCTTTTACTTCATCTAGCTACCCAAAAAATTAGAAACCTATCTCTGAGTCACTCATAGCACTTGAGCAAATCTTGTCCTCTATATTACTTTTACTTGGTAAATTTGCTGTGAACTCCGACTGTATTTTGTCTTCAGTTACTGAGATATTGCAGGTATTGCTGGCTAAAAAGGTTGAGAATGTGATTACTCCTTCTATTAACTCTATTGATCCTGTTGTCCAAAAAGATGTTGATAGCACTAATGTTGTGGGGGGAAATGCACCTTTGGGATCGTCTATAAAGGTTGATATTCATAAGCCCCCTAAGTCATCTACCTCATCTTCCTTCTTACAGAAAAAAGATCCAGTGCCGACTGGGAAGGAAGATAGTTTGGTAGAAGTGTCACAAACGGTGGGAAATGAATTTTTTCCCATCTTTATCCAGGATAAAAAAGAATCAGAAGGATCTTTGACGACTATTAGAGCTTTAAAAGTAAAAACTAGAGGGAAGAACAGGAAGCAGTTACGTAAATACAAAAAGAAAAGACCAAGGCAAATCATTTTTCAAAAACATATAATATCTGAAGTGCCTGATACTATCGAAAGTGGACACAATTCGATATCGGATACCCCCGTCAAAGAGGGGGTTGATTGTATTACTAACGATGCATGTGGGGGTACCCCGGTTGAACCAACTATGAGGGGGGTAGCTCCATGCCCTGTGGTAAATGCTCCTGATCCTCTAACTTTAACTACTGAAGACACTATAAACACGCCGATAGTAGCAAGGGTATTTAATTCATCTGCACCCATTTTTCGGCCACAACCTGAAGTAGTTAGGAATTCGATTATTCAGCCAGTAAAAAGTTCTTTTTTTAATGTGGATACTTTGTCATTGGATTTTCTCCCATTATTTGATTCGGACCTAAAACTGAACAGATCTTGGTTGCTTAACTGCTTTAAAGAGATAGAAAGCTTAAAACTAATTTTATCGAATGATATTGATCTAGTTCTCCCAATAAGGTCAATAAATGGGCAACGAACAAGGGTAAAGTTTTACTCTAAAATAATTGCTAATCTTGTTCTTCAACAAGCGGAGGTTTTTCAATGTAGAGGAATTGATGTGTTACCTTATGTTAATAGTAATCTGTGTACTACCTCTAATGAAAGAAATATAAAGTTGGCTACTGGGCAGGATGATTATCCTATCTGTAATAAAGATCTAAAAATTTGGGTCTCTAGAGGTAAACGAATGGTTTCTCAGGTACGCCCATTACATGATAGCACAGATATTCCTTTAACAGAAGACAATCAGATGTGGAATTGGTTACCAGGAGTCTTATCAAACACCACATCGAATAACCCACGACTATCTTCACATCTTTAACACTCATTTAAAAATTGTCTCCTGGAATGCCGCGGTTTGTCTAATTGCCCAGAGAAGTTTGACTTTCTATTTTCTTTAAATGCAGATGTGATATGTATCCAGGAAACATGGTGCAAAAATCTCCCATATGGAGGGAAAGATTATTTTGTCCTGGAGGCCCCTGCGACTCCCTCTAAAAAAGGCCATGCAAAAGGTGGAATTGCCTGTTTGTTATCAAACTCTCTACAATGGCAATTCTCCCATTATACGGACAATAGTAATCTTTTCCAAGCCATAACCATTACTAATCTAGCCTCAGCAGGCAAACGGTCTTCGTTTACAATTTTAAATGCCTATATTCCCCCTGATGATAATTTTATCACAGTTTTAAAGCGTATGTTTTCCTATGTTAAAGAATTATTAGAGGAGGATCTCCCCCCCATATATATTACTGGTGGGGGACTTAAACAGCAAAGTGTCTAATTTCACTTTAGACATGTTTAGAAATAAATCTAAGGAAGAAGCTTACAATATACCTCAAGCACTCCTGCCTACTAAAATAAAAACTAATAAAAGAGGTAAGATTCTCCTCGAGGAACTTAGTTACCTAGAGGGACTTATCATAAATGGCAGGATGCCTTCTGATACTCCTGCTAACTATACACATGGATCCGCTAGAGGTGAATCTATTTTGGATTACGCAATTACGGACTATGATACGTTCTCTTTCTTTAAAGATATGGTGATCTCTTACTCTCCCTTGAGTGACCATAAAATTATTAATATAACTGTCTCACTAATTCCCCCTGAAACTAATCCCTGGTCTTTAAAGAATAGAGGTCTCTCTATTAAGTGTAAGTCAAGAAGATGTTATTGGGGATCTACCAATATTAAGGATGTACAAAACATTCTTGCCCAAACGCTACTAGAACTAGACCTTTGGCAAGGTACGGAATTCCTTCACCTTGAAAATCTCCTCATAAAAGTCACCGCAATGGTTAGGACTAAGGGAAATCCTAAAAAGATACATTTTTCTCCTAGCCCACTACTAATATTAAATAAGGAGATAAATAAACTTGTCAGGAAACAATTCCTTAATAGATCTAGGGAAAATGAGTATCAGTTAGCTGTATTAAAAAGAAGGAGGGTAAGACTGAGATCTAAGATAAAAAGAGAAAAAGAAGATTCTCTATGGATCAAACTAAGAGAGGCTTCGACTTACAATAAATCTAGAGATTTCTGGTCCATAATAAGGAAAGGATGTGGCTCAATAACAACTCCCACTCCAATCGCTATTTCAGAAGATGTCTGGACTCTATTTGTGACCACCTTATATGCACCTAATGGTGCAGGGGGGGATACATGGGATCCAGGCCCAAATAGTGACCATAAAATGGAACTTCCTACTGTGAAATCCATAGCTACCGCGATAAAGAGTATGCGCTCTTCCGGAGCTATGGGTCCTGACGAACTGCCCATGTCTATAATTAAGCAGGATGTTACCATCTGGAGTAGGATTCTTCTTCCAGTATTTCAAGCATGCTTTAAATTACGAACAGTCCCCGACTCTTGGAGGGGAAGTATATTAATCCCAATTTTTAAAAAGGGTGATCGGGACAAACCCTCTAACTATCGTCTAATAGCTTTATTGGACTCAATAGGAAACATTTTCGCTAAAATTCTTTTAATATTAATAATGGAATGGGCAGATTTAAATAGTATTTTACCCATGGAACAGACAGGATTTCGAAAAGAGCATGGAACTTTAGATAATTTGACACTATTACAGGTGATTATGGATAAATATGCTCGTGTTCGAGGTGGTGGCGTATACGTAGCATTTATAGACTTCTCCACGGCGTTTGACATGGTGGATCGTCCAACGCTATGGAGAAAGTTGGCTGCATTGGGTATGCCAGGATATTTGCTCGAACTAGTTAAATCTCTACACTCGAACACATGGTGTAAGGTGCTACTAGGCGGAGAGAGGGGTCTCTCTCAATCTATCCCCTCCCTGAATGGATTAAAACAAGGGTGTATATTGGCGCCCATATTGTTTTCTTTGTATACGGCTGACTTACCATCTTCCATTGCAGTCTGTGAGGGATTAGCCCCGACAATTGGAGGGTCAGCCATATCGATTCTAATGTATGCGGACGATATACTTGTTTTAGATTTGACCCCGAAGGGTCTATCTAATCGTCTACACGCATTGAATCAATTTGCTGAAGCACATTATATGAAAATTAACAGTTCTAAAAGTAAAATCATGTGCATCTTTGGTAAGAAGAAATGCAGGTCTGGTAGCTATAATTGGACTATTAGCGGACAAAAACTTGAGGTGGTTAAAACCTATACGTTTTTAGGTAAAATAATATCTGCTAATCTTAGTGAGAAGCCTCATATTGAACATAACTCACGTAAAGCGCTGGCCCATGGTATGGGGTTATGTTCTTTGTATAACGCTACCGGGAAGAGGCATTTCTCCCTCTGTCTGGATGTATTTAGAGTGAAAATTCCTGCAACTCTTCTATATGGAATTGAACTAGTGGAGTTGAAACAATGGGGTTTTATGCAAAAAATAGAAGGAAAGGTACTAAGAAAAATCTCTTCTCTTAACACAGCCTGTTCTACATCTTCATGCAGGCTGGAATTCGGACTTCGAAGTTGTTGGGCCCAGGGGTTGGTTGCCCTCGTAAGATGGGTAGCCTGTTTGGCCAGAGGTAAACCGGGGACCTTAAGAGAAATTATTAAAAAGGAACTCTTGGGCAACTTTAACGAGTTCTCGCAGTTGGTAAAAAACTTTAGAAAAGCGGTATCGCTGCTCGAACTGGATGAAAGCACGTTATTCTTACTTTCACCATCTGAACTAAAGTCTAAATTAAAAAGTACGTCCTGGGAACTCTGTTATAAGTCGGATATACTAGCCCAATCTAGACAAAAAGAAAGGGTAGCCCTGGTAAAAACATATACCCCAAAATTAGCCCAACAATATCTTATCTGGAATATTCCCCATAGTGTCCGTAGATTATGGTACCTTTTAAGACATAATTTGCTTCCATTTAATATACTTTTAGCAAAATGGTACGGGATATCTCCTCTATGCAATTTTTGTAATAATGCTGTACAGGACCGTAATCATGTTTTGCTTATTTGTCCTGTATTGCGCCCATTGCGCCATAAATGGTTGAAACCAATTTGTTTACAATTGGGAATTGTAAATGTAAAAATGTTCTTCCATGCACTTTATTGCCCCCCAAATGAAATGTTTTGTTCCAGAATTTTTTAATTTTTTAAAGGGATTTTAGATATTTATTAATGAAATACAGGGAGATGTTGATGATTGCTTTACTCGCAGATAAGTAGTGTTTCTTTTACTTGTGTTATGTTGTCATTTATTCATCATTTGTATGTATAATTGTGTGTATAATTTTATGTGGCCCTCAACGAGAGCCAAAACATAATAAACTTTGACTTAGTGACTTAGTTAGTGAGTATGTGTTACTTTTCTGCAAACACACATCTCCCCAAAAAATGTTAGCATTTTGAAAAACGTTAAAAGGCTTTTTGCAAATTTAAAAACAATGTTGTAGTTACTTTTTTCCAAGGTCAATAAGTTAACAGCACTGATGAAATTATTAAGGATTTTGTGATTTTTCTCTCATTTTTCTTGGAAACAAATGTCACTTGAAATAGTTATTCCTCCCTTGACTCGTAGAGCCCTTTTTCATTTCTAATCCCGATGATGCAGTTGTGACCCGTAAGACCAGGGGTAGGAAGAACACTTCAGTTGCTGCATCTGGCTACTCCTAATTAACAATCATGAGGAGTCTGGGCTGCTGACTCCAGAGTTTTAAAAATGTTGGTGCGGTTTTGTACAAACTTAAACTGTTTATTTTCCTCTTCTGAACTACGATGGGGTGAACATAACGGTAACTAACTTATTAGAATGCACCTTAGTTGTTGAAACTTCGCAGGTCTCATAAGCGGGGCCTTATCTGTTGGTCGCCGTGATTTTAAAAGGGCCTTCCGGTTAATTATGTCACAGCCCATCTCAAAACCCCAGCTGAGATAATCAAACGAAGCGACACTCTAGAATGCCTATACTGGTGGCTGTTAAAGATGAAAGACTGTAAGGAGAACTGTGTTTTTCTTCTCTACAGTGGGTAACACCCTTGAAATTGTATAGGCCATTTTAGATAAGTGAGTTTTTGTCACCCACTTTTGACTTCAATGAGTGTTTGGAACTGCAACTTCAAAACTACTGAAACTTCAACAAAAACGAACCTACATTTTAAATTTCCCTGAGAACATTGGTTTCGTCTGACATTAAAGCGAACTTCACGCTTTTGTGCCTGTACGGCAAACAAAGTGACACAGCTTCAAAACAGAAAAGTGTAGACTTGAATTGTATCCTACCCAGGTGAAGACTCGAAGCTCTTTTATTGTAAATCACTTAATTCTAAATTACGCAATTTCACTGGCAATGCACCTACATATTTGAGATGTAGTATACTGACATTACCAACATCTCTAATATATGTCCATTTATGAATGTAATAAAAATACTAATTACCGGCCAATAAAGAAACAAAAAAATAGAAACAAATTTACAGGTAATGTATACTGTGCGTAGGTTTTCATATTGATAAATGATATTGGTTTGTGCTAAATTCTAATCTTCTGAGCTTGTATGCCCACATTGCATACTAAAGTGTCAATGTTAGGAGAAGCATAGCAAGGAGGGGAAGTGCTTGTGTGAGGTCCTAATGAGGGAAGAGTATTGTTTCTACATCTGCGCCCCTTTTGCCATCAGACTGTAACTTTGTTTCTACCAATTAAATTGAGACATCACCATACCTAAACCAAGGCACAAGGAAAATGCCAAGCAAAAAAGAGCCTTCGAACAGCTGCAGTATTTGTGTCATCGGCAGTGCGGGCAGCTGAATATTTGTGTGCCTCACGACATCATTAAAACAGGAAGGGAGGCAAAGACAGCCAGTAAGTCACTTGAGCCGGTCCGAAGCAGAAACTAAACACGCGTTGAGCTTCCTTCAGTGCTGGGCAGGAATTTAGGGGCTTTTGTACATCTGCGAAAATATGACACATAACAACAGAAATGTGCTTTCCTTTTTCTTTTCACTAAAGTGTCATCCAGGCACAACTGGTCTGCAGTGCTCAAAACAAAGTGATCCACACAAAGAAATATAGCAGCAGGATACAGCCCATCATCCTGCTACAATATTTAAACGATAAAAGGCGCAGAAGAGCAGACGAAATAAATCAAAGGCAGAAGTCTCCCACTGCAGGAAACGCAGAGAGCCGCCTCATATTTCAGCCTTTGCCACACGTCTAATCGTTCTAATGTAGAAGCAGAGAGCTGAGTGAGATACCCGGGGTCTCTGAGGAGGGCCTCGGGGCTGTGGAATCCAGGCATTCCCTATGGAATGGCAGCAGGAAGTTCATGGAAACTGTTCATAAAACTGAGGGAGAGTACATCAAATGTGCCTATACGCCTGTCAAAAGGTGAGGTCTAGAATTGGTTTTAGGTAATTCGGTTATATGACTTCATCATTGCATTTTCGCTCGAATAAATCAGTAAGCCAATGTTAACTCTATTCAAAATGCATTACCAAAAGTACTTTGAGATAACATGGACTTGATCGAATTTGTAACAGACCGTGTCACTGCATGAGTATTTTACAGAACATAACTATATGGCATCAAGAGCCGACCTTGGAATCACAATCAGCCCTGGCAAAAAATGTTGGACTAGTCCCATATGGTACTGTGCAAATGGGTATAAGGAGCAAAGTCGACTCCACCCAGAAAGGTTCGAAGAGTTTGTTCCCCATATAGTTCATTTTAGAGCAGGCGTTTTCAGATATACTGATTAAAATGGTGTAGGATTTACACACGGACCTCAAAGGGTAACTAATGAAATATTGCTACACTTCATGGATTTCCAGAGTACCAAGAGGCAATAAACCTCCAAAGCAGAAATTGATGCTCAACAATTTTGAATGGAACTGCTTTCTATATCATGGGAGAGGTCAGGGCTCCAGTACTGCTGGCTAGGGGCTAGTTCTGGTGCTATTATTCACACTCACGCCTCATGAATTGCCTCATGTATTAGATCTATCTTTTGAGGTAGAGTTTCAATGCCAGTACCTTCATTGGCCTACTATGAAAACCGCATATTGTCATGCCAGATAAATCAAATGTACAGTGCCACTGCTAATCAAGCCTACTTGCACTGATATGTGAAGCAGTTTTGGCAAATTGCTTAGTTCAGTACAGGACTACTGCAGCAATGGAATGCACATCAAACATATATGTACCCTGCCATTGACATCCAAATGCCCACCTTTTGTAAAATGTTTTTTAGTGCAAATATGCTGCAACATGTTTATCAACTATCGCTCCCACTCCTCGTCTGTTCTCTAACACTCATCCTCTGCTCAGGTGGACCTGGTCTGCAATAGCTTCCAAGGTCTCTGGAAGTTGCATGCTCTTGGAACTTCAGAGGCTGTCCTCCCAGGCCGGCTCAAGTGCCATAATTAGTGGCCCATTAGGATGGCGGGCGGACTTTGTCCGCCTGCCATCCTGTCGTGGGAAGGGACCGTCCTCCATAAGGGCGGGGGTCTCGTGCGTGGAATTAGGATGCACCCGCCACAGTGGCACCCACCACAGTGGCGGGTGCCTGCCATGTTGTACTTTGAAACGCAGGGCGGTACCATAGGTACCCCCCCATGTGCACCCCCCACCCAACCCTTCACCTGGGGGCCCGCAACGGGCCCCCAAAGCAAAGACCCTATGCCTTTCCACTGCAGCAATGCCACCATGGAAAGGCATAGGACCGCAGGCATCGTAATATGGTTGGCGGTGTTTCGCAGACACCGCCACCATATGTACGCACTTCCCGTCTGCCACGGACCCCCAGCCATCCTAATGTGGCGGGGGGTCATTTCAGTGAGGATGGCGGGCGGATTGCCCCCGCCAGGCCGGCGGTGCCTACTGCCAGCCTGACGGGGGCAATCCGCCCGCCATCCTGATGGGCCCCTTAGTACACAGTTGTGGAGAAAGACAGAGGTTAATTCTTTCTTCCTCCACAGTACTTACATGTTTGCCTCGACAGTACTTACATTTTTCAAAACTGTGGGGACGTAAAGTGAGCGTCCGTCCTCCCACAACGGCACCAGTCACTGGCACAAGAAACCTTTTTCATGCAAATTCACGCAGAAGTGTTGTAGCATCCTTTTACAGATCACCTATTTATCCAGCATGGTTGAACGAGCTACTTGCAAAATGGTGCTGCTTGGAGGCAAGAAAGCAAGTTGGCCTCTAATATCGAAAGGGGAATCACTGGAGGCTTCAACTAGAAAGCGACCATGAGATTTATCCGGCATGGTCTAAGCTGTCCATCCAGCTCTAAGCACCCAATGTGTAGCAATGTTTGATGCTTGATTTACTATAAGGGTGAAAAGGAGCACATTTACTATTCTTTTAGGACCTTCTTAGATGTGGTAACTATAGAACTGTAGTTTGTGAATAGCAATAGGCTTACTCTTTTGTGGTAGTTGTTTGTAATTGCATATCCCTCTCTAAACCCCTCTTTACCCCCTAAACCATACCCATTTAGGAGTAAAAATTTCCCATTTTCCAGCAGCTCCCCCTGGTTCCTCCTACATTTATTGCTAGAACTTAGGCTCATGTCTGCAGATCTTTGCACATAAAAAGATAGGAGGCATGGAAGCGGAGGTCTCCACATGTAGGTTTTGAATTGCATTTTGAAGTATGTGAGCAAAACTACTGTTGTCCTACTAAACCTACACCAAAATGCAGTTTATGATTCAGGTCCACTGTGTATTATTTCCACCTGGTCTTGGCCAAGTGGACAGACGCATAAGCAAGGCAGTACATCAGCTCTCTATGATATGACCTATACAAAGCTGAAACAATAGGAATATGATGTAGCACTGCCACCTAGGTCAGATTCATCCTTGTGCCAACACAGAGTAAGTGCTGCACTTTAGCTGCAAGTCTATAATAAAGACTGCAATAGGAGAAAAATATTTTTTAATTTACCACACCAAGATCGGTCTTGGAACAGTAAATTAAAGTAAATAAATGGCTGCCATAGCTCCGTAACACATACATGCACAACTATGGTATTGCATGAGCCCATATGTCAATAAAAAAAAAAATCTGCATCCATGCACACATGCATCTATCATCGTACTGTTTTTCCTTCCTTTTGAGTATGTTGTTCAGCATTGGCAATAATCAATGCAGAAGCCAAAAAGTTGGCTAACACCTTTGAAAAAGCGAGATCTAGCATTTGCCAATGCTTGTTCGGGACAGGGTCTTATTTTTCATCATCAGGTGTTGAATCAAAACAAGAGAGAGCAAGACAGATAAGTGAGAAATAATGAGCAGCTAAAGATATTAACACAGTAAAAAAGGTAGGAAACAGGGATGCAACCGAACCTGAGTCAGATCAAAAGAAAAGAGGTTGTGGGTAAAAAACAAAAACTTTTTCTACCCCTCTTGACACATTTTCAAGGCTGTGGGTTAAACTTTACTTGGCTACTTCATTTCCTACACTGTGCTTATATGTGCGTTTTTTTCCGGTCAATCAAATTTTTTCCAACATATAATGCTATTTATTCAGTAATCTTATTTAATGTATTTTAATCAAAACCTTCTATGCCCATTTCAGTCACCTTTTGGTGGTTTATTATTATCTTTGCAATTTTAAGCACCTTAGTGTTAGTAATGAGGGTCTCTAGTTGGCAGAGGTAGGTACCTTTGTCCAAATAGGGACCCTTCTTCCTATTCAGGAGGTACACTCCGAAAATAACCCCTGCTCACCCCCTTGTTAGCTTGGCACGAGCAGTCAGGCTCATTCTAGAGGCAGTGTGTAAAGCAGTTGCACATAACCAACATTAATACAGTGTAAGCACTACAAAAAGACACCACCCCAGTTTAGAAAAATATCCAATATTTTTATATACTCAAGACAAGACTAAAAATGATAAAAATCCACAATACAATACTTAGAAATCTTCAGTTATCAAAATAACCTTAAAAAACAGTTCCTGGAAGTCGATAGCTCCCTCTGGGGCTATCATGGCGTTGTGACAAACAAATCCAAACAGTTCTGGCTGACCGCGGCATCGCACGCCAACTACGGTGTCAGGAAGACCCACAAAACACTACCTTTTATAAATGCAGGGCGTCGGCGACCTCTCGTTGAGCTTCTGAAAGCACCGCGTCAGCAGGTGTTGTTTCCAGATGTCGGTGCAGGAGTCGTCGGGCCCTCGAAGTCACACATGTTGTAGATCGAACTCTTCAGGGTTGAAGTCAGGAGCGCTGGCATCAGAAGGTGTCTGGTGCTGCAGTGCGAAGTGCAGCGGTGCGGCACGCGATGCCCTCAGGTCGCGGTGGGAGCAACGACTCGTGGTGGCATCAGATGGCACGGTCGGTGAGACCAGGGTCGTGGTGCGAAGTGATGTAGTGCTCGTAGCAGTGCTGGCAAGTCATGGTGGAAGCAGCGGCGTCATTGTTGCTGAAGCGCTATTGTAGAACTGGAGGCAATGGCACTGGCGCCGGTAGTCCAAGGCTTTGGTGCGGGATGAGGGCAGTGTGTTATGTGACTTTACGAGCGGTGCCCCAGAACCACGGTGCAAGCAGCGGCGTCGATTTTGGTATGGAGCAGCGGCATCGGGGATACCAAGGTGGTGCTGTGAAGCGAGGCAGTGAGGAGTGCGCTGCCCACATATTGCAGTGCGAGCAGCTGCTCGGTGGCGGCAATAGCAGGCGCCATCAGTGAGACCAGGTCGCGGTGCGGCATTGCAGAGGTGCCCTCTGCGGCGCCTTTAGGACACAGAATCGACAGCAGCGGCGTTGTAGATGGCGTTGGATTGCTTTTTCTTCTGTTGCAGCACAAAACACAAAGTCCTCATACAGTTGGCGCATGCACAATTTGTTTCCCGCGTTTTTAGCAGCCATTTTAGTCCCATTCAATTACTTGTTAGTAGACACATAGGCCAGCTTCCCTGCTTCTACATTGTGTACATCATTTGTGTAAATTAATATGACAAACAATTTATTAATACTTTATTATGATTATAGGAGAGGATTCCTCCTGAAAGTTGCTTATATGCAAATCCTTGCTCCATCACCATCTGTAACTGAATGTGGCTTAAATCAGCACCTGCACTATTTGGATCTCTAGGTTTCTGTTTCATTACAGGTCCCAGCGGTGGACTCACTGAACACACGCATCTCTGGTTCAGTATATACCACTTTCTTTTTTTTTTACATTCACTTGCTCACATTCACAGTTTTTTTCACCTCTTGCAGTAGCTGTGTTTTCTGATCCTGTTGAAGGTCTCTCCATAGGTCACTAAAGGCCGAAACATGTTGTTCTTTTTAATGTAGCTGTCTTGATTTCTGACAGCCGCATTATCCAGTCTATTGTTTCTAATCCTGTCACTGGGTAGCTCAATAATGTTTTTGCCAGTTAGCTCTGTAAGCAGTATTAACTCACTTACATTTTCACTCTAGCACTGCACAACAAGTACATTCACACAACACGCTCACATAGGGTTCTTAGGACAACCAATGTGCTTAGTTTGAAAAAAACATCCCTGAGCTCCCCCCTCGTAGAGAGGGGGTTGTAGCCCACTCTAGAACTAGGGACCTGACGCAAGGAGGCACCCCAATGGTGAAGCATGACACTGTATGTACACCCTCTTTTTTTCCACATTGCACCAATGTGCAAATCTTACACCTCTCCTGAATGTACCTCCTCACATCCCTGTCATTTAACCACCCCCAGACACACAACGCACCCACTCATGTGTAAGCACTACATTTTTGTTTCCCTTCGCCTCATCAGTTTTTTTACCTCTGAGTACCTCCTCCGCACACATTTGCACAGAATCACAACTGCAACTAGAACACAAGAACATTGCTCTGCAGAGAGGCTAATGACTGGGTGAATATGTATCCCGAGCTCTATTTTGACCCACTGGTACACACTGTGAGAACCTTGCACTGCCTTCAGCCTCAACCTCATTTGTGGCTGTTATAAACACACAAAGAAATTCATAAACACAACATTCTGGAAATAGCAAAAACTTTAAGGGAATGCAAGATTAAGTAAAAATGTGAAATATGAATCGGAACTAAATTGTTAACATGCCTAATTTTTTGGCATTCACTGTTCACTGTTCTTATCAGTAAAGTTACAGCAAGCTCTCTCCCATGGAAGGGTTGTTTACATCACATTCCGTGACCCCCCGTAGCTCACACCAGAGGTGCTGCAAGGATCAATTAAGGGGAAAGGATGGGTGAAAAGGTAGGGACTAGTGGTTCAGGGTGCCACAATTTAACTGTACATGCATTGGGAAACTGCTGATTTTTAAGACCCAAACTGTCCCACGTCTCCGCTGTGTTCACTGTTTTTTTTTTTACACAGACCAAACAATCTGCAGTGCGGGCACAAAACCTGGTGCTGCTCTCATGCTTTAAGAACAGGGGCCTGATTGGAGGGAGCGGCCTCAATCGGCGCTCCCCAGCACCCTGGAGGCCTGCACTTACTCTAACCCAAATGTCACAAGACAGCCGGGTAGAGAATAGATTTTAAATTTGGCATGTTTGGCTGGCCGTAGCAAGATGGGCAGCCATAAAAAAACATGCACACTTTGAAAACTCTGTGTTCCTGGCCGTTTCCTTCTTTCCACTCTTCCTTCATTACAGCATTTACCCAATAGTTGTGTGCTCTCTCTGACGGTTTGAAACAAATATGAACCATTGATATATTACTTAATGATGACAAATATTTATGAATGTCATATATTACAACACACCTCTCTGACCATCGTTGTACGATATGTGAAATACATGAATATCCGCGATACAACTATAAATGCATAACCCTGCCCTTATTTCAAATCGCTGTTTCAACAAATACATATGCCACAATCCCATATTTTGGCTTTACTATGTATCTGTCAATGTCTTTGCACTGTTCCGTTCCCCCTTCTTTCTTTTTTATCAATTCTTTTCCTCACGTCTTTGCCTTTTTTCCTTTTTTAACCTTTCGCTCTACATGATTATCCTAATCTCTTCTTCCCGAACATGTTTCAAACTTCCTCTTTTACTTTCGTCTCGCCCTTTGTTCGTCCTGAATTACATATGGAATACATGCACTTTGATTGTTTTTTTAATTTATATTAATGGCACATCTTCATATTCATATAACTGTCTTATATATGTGCCTTAGGTACTCTTGGCGCCCCGCAAACTGCATATTTTCGGGTATTTCTATATATTTTGTGTTTCATGTGTTTTGGGTTGTGGTTCTGTTTCTTCTCATTGTACCTTTAATGCTGATGTATACAGCCCTGTGGAAACCCAAGGCCGGATGGCCATGTATAGGGGCGAAACACGTGTTGGCTGTTAATCCTCTTTTTGCGATCTGACTCGGAGCATTTGAAGTGAGTCAAAAACACAAATAAATAAAAATCACTACCTTGCATACCCTTCGTTGGAACAACAATTCTTGGCTTGTCCTGACCTTTTCTTTGAACTCTCTTCTGTCTAAGGGGGAGGAGTCACCCCCTGTCGAGGACAAGCAACATCTCTATATTTCTCTATATTTTGCTCAATTAAATACCGCTAGTAAGGGATTGGGACCGACTACCCCTCCTCACTTTGAACACTTTGAAAAGTGCATCGCCAACCCACCTAACTCCCTACTGCTGTCACTCAGCAGCGGCCCGCCCTCGTCCTGACAATCGGTTCAAGACGGGAGGATGAAAAATAAAATGGTAATGGATCACCATTTTATTTTTCTTCTTTGGGGGTAATTTAAGTGTGTCAATGCCCCTCTGCTCCAACGGAGGAGCTACCCCTGTTTATTATTGACATTCTATTTATGCTTGACTCTCTCAAAACCCCATTTCCCTCTCTCTCTGTCACATCGGGTTATTTCATTAACAGCACTGTCCTTGATGCAAAGCACAATTAACATCACTTCCAGGGGTGACATAACTTCATGCGATGATGGCTGAATGTCAAACAATGTAAATTGGCCCCAGATTTAAAACACGGGGTGCCTTTTATACCGTCTGCTTCTTGAGCTTTCACTCAACTGTGCTGTGTTTGCTTCCAATATCCTCGGATTTTCTCCTCAGACCTCTGAATGTTTCATTCAAGAGTGCTGATACCAAAAACAGGACTTTGGAAACTACAGACATACAAAAACATATACTGCGCAATTTGATGTGTACAAATAACTTGAGGCAATACGATCTTTTACACAGACTGAGGTTCTATTTACATTGTTCATCTAAGTTTAAGCCATTATATATTGTTGAAATAGCGTGCTGTGCTGAAATGGTTCACTAATAGTGTTCAAATGCGTTCTCTAAAGAATTCATTTTATACCTGCTGCTTGGCAACCAATATATAAAATACTCTTTATCTACACATATACTGTTCATAACCTAGTCTAAATATAACTGAGAGCAACATATTGGCACAGAATATGCTTTTCTGTTACTGTGGCATTAAAATGTATGACTAACACTGGTACATGTGTTATTAAGTTATATATCAGTGCACATTTTCACTTTACATTCAACCTCCTTCACAATGGGCAGCTCTGTAAGTTAATGGATATAGCTTTCTCTCAGTTCAGGTTAGGATCTCCATACATTTTTGTAAATAGACTCTACAAGAGAGAATCAGAGGTCTAGTTTCTTAGGTCACCTCACAGGTGATAGAGCGCGCAGGTCACCCGACTATAAATTCTACCATATACGCATCGGGCCCATAAAAAATTCAATTTACCACATTCATTATTCAGGTGACCTTACACTCTACTACCAGTAACCCTGCTCCTTCCTATTTAATTCCAGTGTACCCGACTTACCAATCCACTGCTACGGGTACCTAATTACCACAATGGATCAGGGAGCTAGCTGTAAAAGAAAGGCAGACACCAAAAATACCTTTTTCTATATGTGCACTCATAAAAATAACCACAAAGTCAGGAAGTTTCTAAAAACCTTTATCTAGTTTAGTCAGATTCTGAAAGCATAAGGTTTACAGCAATTAAACTATCGATGACTAAGATTATAAAGAGCACGTATACATATAAGAAATAAATCAGGCCAACCATTTCGAATTCTAAAGGAAGGTAAGAACAAGGAGCATGCTAGTAAGGATTTTCAGGAATTTTAGACTAGTCATAGAGTGTCTAAAGGATGGGGAAAGATAAGGAACATACTAAAATGTATACCCTTCAAAGGTGTGCACAGTACGAGAATATTATCAGTCTATGGTGACTTGAAAAGTAACATGTAACTTTAGGGAAGGTAAAAGTGGAACACGCTAATATCTCAAAGTAAACATTTCATTTAGCTAAGGGAAAGTAAAGAAAAGGAACAAACTGTATTTTCATGAACTGAAAACAGGAATGTACTTAAAGGATGTGTAAGAAATGGAACATGCTAGTATAACAACGATAATATATGACTTTTTCATTTAGCAGTGTGAAATGGAAAACATGGAAAAACAATATGCAAGACCGCACTTTATTAAGCAAGGGAAAGAGTGAAAGATGCAGAATAGATTTCCCAGCTCTATATTTACCTAGAGCGGTGTGAAGACCAACCCTGGCCACGGGTCAGTTAAGGACAGGAGAAACCCCAAGAAAGGACAGTCGCCAGTAGGCCAGCAGGTGCAGAATGGACACCCAGGACAGGACAGGAAGACCAGATTAGGATCAGGACAGGACCACCAAGGTAAGACCAGCACCCGCAATTCGGAAGCAACGCCTGCGCTCCACCCTCTCTGCAGCTATCGGTCAGGACCCCGATTGGGTTATCGAATTTCCAAGCAAAGAGCTCCGCCAGCACTTAAGGTTTCCAAAACCCCCCTGGGTCTATGGATATTACAGACAGAGTGCTCCGCAGCTCTCTGTATCAGTCACCTATTGAGTGCGTTGGGTCAGTGACAGGTCTGCTATTCGGACAAGTGGGACAATTTCTCCAGCTAAACCTAGGCTAGTTATACTGTTTTCGGGTCAGTGTACCACCCCCCAAATGTTGCAAGTGTAAGAATCCCCAATTTCGATTGGTCCTCAAGTAGGATAGGTTAACACACCAACCAGGACAGACATTTACAAGACCACATTTGCATCCTTTGGGACCACCTATTGAATTTGGGGTCCCCATGACATAGGTCTCAATATTACAATAGCGCATCTATGAATTATGATACATTTAGTTCATGTCAGCTTCTTCTGCTAGGCGAAGGTGCATCTTCCCAGGCACATCTTGGCTGGGACCTCGGGTTGGCAAGGGTTCAATGTCATAGAGCTCGTCCACTGGCTGAAGACTGTCATGCGCAGAAAGGCAGTTCAATATGGAGTATTCCCATCCCTCATGCCCACGGGTTTCGATACTTGTAAAGTAAGCAAAAATAAATTAAAACACAGGAAATAAATGAATGCACTGTATACCAGGAATCCCTATATGACTCCCCTTACTTTATACTAACATATAGCATTATTATTAGTGCAAATGAACAGAGATGCAGAAGCAGCAGCGCAAGCTTCGGCATGTGAGAACACGAAGCGGCCATCTTAGGTCGAGTGCGCAAGCGCGAAAAGTTCCCACCAGAACTGCGAGTACGTCACGTCACGTGATTGTGACCAACGCATGCGCAGAAGAAAATCCCGCCAAGCAGCGGCCATTTTAGTGGCGAGCGTGTTAAGGTTAATAAACACATAGGCAAGCATCACTCGGATACCCAAAATGTCAGAATAAAGGGGAAATTAGTAAGACAAACATGTTGGTTATATTTTATTATTGTTATTCGAGGTTCATGAGTACAAGCAAGCCGCTTTACGTGCAAATTCTTGCTCCATCAATCCCCTCTTTGATGATATTTTATATCATCACAAAACAAAAAAACCAGATGCCAACTTCCTCACATTTTGCCCAATTCAATTTCTTCAATCATTCTGTTCAATTTCTCCTTTGTTTCTTTATTAGGGTGAGAATTTTTCACCCTTTTATAAATTTGATTATTCATTTCTTCTAATTCAAGTTCATCCACATTTCTCTTTACTCCTCTCTGGTTCACAGTATACTTTTTCTGGTGCTTTTCGACATTTACAACAGACAAATATAATGAATATCACTAAACCTATTCCTGCAATTGCCATCAGTACTTTACCCAACAAACTTCTACCTAAATTAGCAAACCAATGACCTACAGCGGAGAGTCCATCAGTAAGTCTCTTCCAGGCACTGTCAACCTCCAGTGGTTTGAGTTCTTTCGCCAAATTAGTAATGTTCCTTACATACCTTTGGATTTCCACACTTTTATCAGGTATGTAAGTGCAACAATGTTGCGTTTTCAACATTCTGCCGACTCCGCCCTCTTTTGCCAATAGAGTATCAAGGGCAAGTCTGTTCTGTAAAACCATTGATCTGACCGCAACCATTTCGGTATTGACCATCAGGAAACCTCCAGCAGTGTCGGTAGATAACCGATCTACTACCGTTGACAATTTGCAAATTTTGTGTGTGTTAAGAACCACTCCCACTGCAGGTATTATTGCGCTAAAAATATCTCCTACAATCTCACCAGCAGTTTCTCTTTTATTGCGTACTAATTGGTTAGTTTCTTCAGTGGTTCCAGTGATTTTCCCCACATGGTATATCTTTGGGAAGACAATATCAAAATATCAACTCCCGTACCAATGGTCGGGCAATTTGAAATAAGCCTTGTTCCCACATATAAAATAAATTCCAGGAAACACAGGCTCTGTCCCATCTTTGAAACCCCAACCTCCAATCACTTTGTAATTATGTTCGCATTCACTGGAACCAATGAAAATATTGTTATAATAACTAGTCATTTCCCTTTTAAGACAGAGTTTCCCTTTCTTTTCGAAATCCAGAAGCATTGCAGCATTAGCTCCACCATTTGGGGTGCTCCCTATACTTTCTGCCCATTTAGGAACTTTATGGTTCCTGTCTTTGGCTTTCTTTTGGAAACTCTCCCTTCTCTTCTCCACCATGTCCAGTAATTCTTTTTCCTTTTCATGTAAAGAACAAGTTAGGTTATTCTTATGTGCATCATCTATATTAATTTTTCCTACAGTTAGAAAATAATCACTCATGTATTTAGCTACATCTCTAGTTGTATGTACAGGGTTCAGGTTTCTTCGAACAGGAAGTTCAGAAAATGTCACGTCAGAGTTTGAATAGTAATACTGTAAAGGTCCTCTTTTGTAAAATAAGCTAGTTAATATACTACAGGAATTTCCATAGGTTAAGGGCAGGTGATGATAAGTCACGCCTTCAGCCACAGAAGTAGGTAGTTTCATGCAGACATAACAGTCGTCTATTTCCATAGTTTCTACATAATGCAATAACAGGTTTGCGAAAACATTTAAATGTGTCTTGTTCTTAATTTTGTTAAAGTGTAATCCTTCCTCATCTGGTGCTTCTAAATCTACTTGTCTCCGTTTCAGGCTAAGTGGTTTGTCCAATAAGTCTACTCTTCGTGGTGTCTTTCTAGTATGTGATTCTACAGTGTTGTCAGTTAATTATAATTTGGGTATAAACTTGGGTTCTTGCTCATCATAGAAGGAAGGGTTATTGTTAGCCCTATCCAGAGAATCAGTACTATTGCTACACTACATAAACACACTTGGCAGCATGTTTTACAACAACTTCGTCTCGGTCTCCCATTCTCAGAAGAATCAGACATTTCGACTCAAAAGAAGCTTCAACCCCTCTTTGTAACTCTGCACAATTTGCTTACTCAAGTAACCTTTTCAGGGTGGTTCTGCTTCGTCTTCGCTCTGTTCAGCAATCAATTCTCCGTCACTTTCAGTACTTGCGTCACTTATTTCCAGATTCTCAAATTCCTCCAGTACATAGTAAGTCCATTCAGGGCTCGAATGCTTGTTATTCAGCTTTTTAATGCGAGCACTTCTTCTCCTTTGCTTTGTCACTACTGGGTCAGTTTGACTCGAAACCTCATTTATTTGGTTAGGCTCTTCGTTTATTGTCTTCAAACGCAATCTCAGCCTTTTTATAAATCGAGGAACTGAGTCACCCTTTCTGAGTCTTTTAACTGGTACTGTGTCTTGGCCTTTGTCTAATATTCTTTTGTTTTCGTTCAGTTGTGGCACATTGGGATCCTGTTCGCCTTCAGCAGTGTTCTCTACCTGACTAGGTCCAGGTCTTTCTTCAGTTTCTTCTGCCTGGTCCCTAAACTAGCCTTTTTCAGGTATATGCTGAGTTTGGCTTTGATCTGTTTCGATCTCTTCTTCCTGAACACAATTGTCTAGCCCTACCTGTTCCTGTTCACGCTCTTCTAACTCTTGATTTTCTTCCGCATGAACTTCCGCCCTAATTTCTATCTGTCCCTTTTCTGGTGCAGGTGTTCTTGGAGAAGTGTCAATTACCTGCTCTCTCCCTATCTGGTCCTCCTCAGAATCAGATTTTACATGGATTTCGATGATCTGAGTAGCTTCTTCTTCACCTGTCTCGTCCTCACTATCCCACTGTCTATCTAGCTGGGCTTGACTTCTAGTTCGTATAGGGTTGATTGTCAAATCGATGAGTGGAACCCAATCTTCTTGACTGGAGCTTGGTTGTTCCTCTTCAGCTACTTCAGGACTGTTATCTTGGGGTCCTTCAGCTGGGCAACCTTCAGCTTCAGTTAGGTCTGGTTCAGTCACTCTCTTTGTGTGGCTGGCATGTATCCAGCGAGGTACTCCTTCACACTTTACAGCTGTGGTGGTTACCAGGATCACCTGTCGTGGCTGTCCCCACCTGGGCTCAAGGCAGTTTTTCCGAGTGTGCTTCTTTATTGCGACCCAATCACCAGGATTCAGGTTATGTGTTGGAGTCGTTGGCCTGGCGACGTCTTCTCCCCCAACCTGGCGAGAGATAGAACGTACTTGGTCAGCCAGCTCTTTGCAATATTCCAATACCAAATCATCAGATATGCTTATTATTTTGTATCCTGGCACCCATGCTTGCCGCATTGCTCTTCCCATCAGGATTTCATGGGGACTCAAGCCCGTGTTCCGATCTGAAATACTTCTGAGTCCCATCAACACAAGAGGCAGAGCATCTGGCCATTCCAGTTGAGTGTATTCACACATCTTTCCCAGTCTCGACTTGATTGAGCCATTTACCTGTTCTACCACTCCAGAAGCCTCTGGACGATATGCACAGTGCAGATGTTGCGTGATTTTGAATGCTTCACAGATCTGTTTTATTATTTCATTCTGAAAATGACTTCCTCTGTCCGATTCAATTAAGACTGGGAAACCGTAACGAGGTATAAGCTCTCTAAGCAATAGCTTTGCTACTGTGATGCTGTCATTTCTACGTGCAGGGAAAGCTTCCACCCATTTTGAAAATAGGCAGACAATGACAAGTAAGTATTTCATTCCTCGACAAGGGGGCAACTGAATGAAGTCAAGTTGTAGCCTAATGAAGGGGCCTTCTGCCTTTCCAATTTTTCCTGGTAACACTATGGTCTTCTTTCCAGGGTTAAATTGCTGGCAGGTCAAACACATCTGGCAGAGTTCCTCTGCTACTCTTCTGAATTTCGAATTGAACCATGTTCGGCGGAACATGCAAATCATCGCATCTCTGCCCACATGTGTATTTCCATGTATCAGCCTAGCCATAGGAGCAAGCATACAGTCTGGCAACACAGGCAACCCATTAAGGTAAACAATGACACCATCTTCATCTCTCCTCGGGCACCCAACATTTTTCCATCTTTGTTTCTCTTGTGGCTCTGCTGCTACCTGTAAATCTCTCACCTCCTCCCATGTACTCACTCCCTCTAGCATCAAAAGTTGGCAGCTGCTTCCAGTTCCCCCAACCCTTATATTGATTGAGATTTTGTATTTTGCACAATGTTTGGCTAACTGGTCAGCATAACAATTACCTGCTGTCACATCGTCATGGCCAGATTTGTGAGCAGCACACTTGACCACAGCCATTTCTTTTGGTAACTGGATTGCTTCCAGTAAATCCTGCACATATTTTCCATTTCGGATAGGGGTACCTGAAGAAGTCAGGAACTCCCTCTGTAGCCACAATTGGCCAAAGTCATGCACAACTCCATAACCGTACTGGCTATCAGTATATACGGTTATTCTCAAATTTCTCCCAAATTTACAAGCTTTTGCCAATGCAATTAATTCGGCTATTTGTGCAGACTTAACTCCATGTAAGTAGGATGCTTCCACTGGACGATCTAGAGTACACATTGTGTAGGCAGCACTCAGGCCACCGTCCTCATGTCTCATACACGAGCCGTCTACAAACAGCTCATAGTCTTCTCTGTACAAAGGACTTTCTTTAATGTCAGGGCGTGGTTTTGTACTGAATTCAGTTAAGTCAAGGCAATCATGTGCAAATTCTTCCCTCACTTCTTCTGCGAAGGAGCTAGGCAGTAAGGTAGCAGGATTCAAAATGTTACATCTTTTGATGGTCACATTTCCTGCACCTACCAGGATTCTCTCATACTTTGTCAGCCGACTTGGTGTGAGATATTGGGTTTTCGTTCTTGTCAGTAAAATCACAACAGAATGTGGAACATATATAGTTACTGGATGTCCCATCACAATGGACTCACTCTGTTCAAGACTCATGCAAGTTGCAGCTACAGCTTTCAAACATCCAGGTAATCCAGCTGCTACTGGGTCCAATGTGGAAGAAAAATATGCCACCGGACGTCGAGTCAAACCATGAATTTGGGTCAAGACTGAAAGTGCACAATTATCTCGTGTGTCACAGAACAATGCAAAATCTTTTGAGAAGTCGGGCATTCCTAAGGCAGGAGCAGTACAGAGACAGTCTCGTAATTTTGTAAAAGCTGTCCTGCTTTCGTCATCCCACTCTACCGGGTCACTTGCTCCTTTCCTTGTCATTTTTATTAATGGTTTTGCTAGTACTGCAAATCCCACAATCCACTGCCTGCAGTACCCTACAACTCCAAGGAACATTCTGATTTCTTTCTGGGTATTTGGTAATTCCATGTTTCGAATTATCCTGATTCTTTCTGAGGTGACCTTCCGGATGCCTTTCTCTATCTGGTGTCCCAGATATTTTACTGATGTGGTGCAGAACTGCAGCTTTTCGGGTGATACTTTATGCCCTCCTTCACCTAAATGGTTCAGCAAGGCAATGGTGTCAGTCACACAGTCTTTTCGACTCTTAGACGCCACCAAGAGGTCGTCTATGTACTGCACCAGAACTGATTTTCCTGGCAAGATTAGGGTCTCAAGGCATTTTTTCAGAATCTGATTAAAGATAGAGGGGCTTTCTGTATACCCCTGAGGGACGCGATTCCAGACGAACACGTGACTGTCGAATTCAAATGAGAAGAGAAATTTGCTTTCTGGATGCAATGGGATTGAAAAGAATGCATGACATAAGTCAATGATGGTAAACCATCCAGCATTCCATGGAATTTGGTATAGGATCACTGCAGGGTTTGGCACGACAGGACAACAGGGAACCACAATTTTGTTAACCCATCGCAGGTCCTGTACTTACCGCTAGGTTTCTTGATTCCAATTATGGGCGAATTACATGGGCTGCTCATTACTTCTTGTATGATGTTTGCTTCTAACAATCTTTTTATTTCAATGGCAACTCATGCTTTTACTTCTGCACTCATTTTGTACTGTTTATTATTTGTGTATGTTGCATTTTCCTTTATGGCTATTTTAATTGGGTCAACGTTTTCCATCAATCCTACATCTTTTCCAGTAAAATCCCATACTTTAGGATTCACCGTTTCTTGGAGCTCTTCAGGTAAGTCCTGCATGGTCAGTCTTTTAATTTCAGAGTCTGGTCTTGCTAACATTAATTTGTAAATTCCATCTTCGTCTGGGGTTTGGAGTTCGACGCCATTTGGTGTGCAAAAGATAGTACAATTCATCTTGCACAACAAATCTCGTCCTTGCAAGTTTACGGGACTGGTGTCACAGACAACAAATCTATGCATCTCTTTAAAATTTCCAATTTTAACTTCCATAGGTTTTGTAACAGGGGTACTAATTAGCTGATTAGAAACGCTCACTACTTGGATCGTTCTTCCGAGAGGGGTAGGTTTGGAACGTCTGCTGTTCTCACAGTAGAACGGGTAGCAACAGTGTCCAACAGAAAGGTGATGTCATTTCCTTCAACCTTTCCTTCAATGTATGGCCCTGACTGGTCCACCGGCAAGGAGGCGCCAAGCACGCACTCCTCGTCCTCCCCCCTCAGGCACCGTCAGTAGGTGTCATCACAGAGAAACGCGTCGTTTAACAAAAATTGTGAGGTTGCTGCATTCTTATTTTCCATTACTTCCCACACTTCGGTGTCTTCACCCTGCTGTGCCTTGCTCCTAAAATTCTGTCTAGGTGCACAAGGCAACTGATTCTGTTTTACCTGTTGCTGGGTCTTTCGTGGTTTCTCATTCTGCGTCTGTGGATTTAAATCATTAATTTGCACGTTACCATTCTGTACATGTGGACACTCGTCTCTCCAGTGCCCTATCTGTCCGCACCCGTGACAGGGGAACTTCTTTTTAGCCTCTTCTCTGCTCATTTTTACTCTGGGCTTCCCCCCACCCCCGGGGCCTTGATTCTGATTACTGGTCAATTTATTTAACTGTTGTTCCTGCTGTTCTGCCAACTTTACCTATGCCCACATGACCTTTTCCTTCAATGCTTTTCGTTTGTCTGCCATCTCATCTTCACAGTACTTGGCATACTTTAGAACCTCATCAATTGGTTTAGACTGCCAACAGATTTTATTGTCTTTTATCCATTGTGAAATTTCAGGTCTCAAGCCCAATACAAACCTGTAAATGAAATGAGTCATGTCCTTCATCTCGATGTTGTCTAGACCACTGTATGTTTTGAACACCTTTAACAGTTGTTCATAATAGGAATGCACAGTTTCATCTCTATTCTGGGTAGTTCTATCTATTCTGGTCCAATCAGTTTCCTCTGCAGGCACTTTTCCTTTCAGATGCAACATTACCTTGTTGTATTTTTTCATTACCTCAGCTGAAGGAGCCCCTGTGTTAGGGTCCCTCGGGTATTCCTCACTAGGCCAATCAACAGAGATTTTACATTCTGTCCACAAATCTACGGGAACTACAATGTCAAATAACCCATCCAAATCTTTCCAAAGGCACTTCTGAACCTTCACAAATCTTCCTACCTGTCGGTACCAATCTACAGGCTTTTCTCGTAATTTCGGGAAGTCATTGGTAAAGGACAAAATATCCTGTCGGGACCATGGAACATGCACATACTTTCCCCCTGGCACTTCTCGCATAGGATATAATTTTTCTGCCTTGTCTGCTTCTTTTAAGACATACTCAGAAGCCATCTGTTTTGATCTAATCTCCTCCTTTTTCTTTGCCCATCTGGCTTTCCATTTTTCTAATTCTCCCCATTTTTGCAACAGGTTCAACAATTCTCTGATCTGTACCTTTTTTCCTGACACATTCATGTTTTCTAAATCTTTGTCCGAGAATTCGGCTCTGTAGGGTTTTTGCAACACTTTAGATTTCCCAATATCTATTCTCATACTAGCCGTGGTGTCCATTAATTTCTCATGGAACACTCTGGTATTACGGGTGATACTCTTACAGATAAACAGCAATTCTTCCTCGGAAAAAGTATTTAGTCTGTCTAACCCCACATTTCCAGCCATCAGTTCTTCCAATTCTATTCTTAATTTGTAAATGTCTAATGGTTTCGACTGAGGATTTGGTTTCTCTAATTCTCGACTCCATCTCTCGATTTCTTCAGGAGTCACTACGGTGGCACTTCTAGTACCAGAAGCTGACTCAATCTGCACTTCTCCTGAACTGAAAGGAGTGTTCCTTCTCTGTGAACCCCTTTCCAGCTCTCTTACTGGCAAATCCATCAAGGAAATTACAGATTCGCATTTGCTTGCCTGATCATCTACAATTAAGGGCTCTTTTCTTGGTTGTACTATAGCCGGGGTAATAATCGGTGTCTTGGGACATCCCTGTTTATCCCCGTACAGAGGAACAACTGGTCCAATAGTTACTGGAATTGTCAAGGCTTCAGGACTTGTGTTCAGTTGGGAATTTTTTTGAATTAGTTCTATTCTCTGTTTAGCTATAGCTTTGTGCTCTCTCTCCTGTAGCACTCTTTCCAGACTAGTATCAGGTACTATTTGCGGAGTCAGGGTTGGGGTTAAATTCGGGGCAGTCGGATGTGTCATACCTGGTCCCTCACCATAGTTAGGTTTCCGGAACGGATTCCCTGTGCTTAAAGATCTCGGCTCCTCCTGATAAGGAGGTATTAGACAGGCGTCTCTTGCACTTACTGGTCTTTCTCCTTCATTATAAGGAGGAGAATTTTTCATTAACAATTCCTCCAAATAATCGTCGTCTGAATCACCCCCAGTCATCAGATGCTTTGTCTTTTCTGTCCTTTTCCCTCCCATGGGTTCTCCTATTGCCATCATAGGGTACAGTCCTTCTATTATCATGTTTTGTCTCCACTGCTTCATTTTTTTCTCTTTGGCTTCGCCACGCATTTTCGGGTACCATTTACTTATTCCTTTGTCAATTCTAGGTCTATCTCGTTCAAAAGCCTCTATCTCCCATTCTTCTAAGGCCTCATATTGCGTTAGTCTGGGTCGGGGATGTAAATCATTCATTCGGGTTCTCAGATTAAACAAAATCCGACTATTAAAAGTACCATCTAACGGGAATGCCAAAATTCAGTCACTTTTAGTATATTACGGCCAATTTTCCAACCATACACAGGTGTGATACCCTTTGTCAAATAACATGAATGACGCTGGAGTATTAGGTGGAGGAATAACTATTCCTTCTCTAGTTTTGATGGGCTTATCCTTCTTGAAATAATTTTTTACTTTGTCTACTAAAGTCATTTTTCTCTTGCTTCCGTACATATTATAAGGTCTGCCTTTTAGCATCTGATCTTTAGCGAACCCTAAGTATTTCGGATCAGGTAAGAAATCTGGATACCACATATACTTTTCCACGAGCGACTTTGTTTACAATATCACTCCCAATCCAAATGCGTCTTTTATTTTCGTGCAACCAATCATGTACACGATTTCAAACCTAATTCAACCAATGGGTGCGCGGCCTTTTCGTGAGACAGGTTCTCATGTTTCGGCACTCACCCCTCCTTTACAATTCCTCCTCAACTACACGCTCGCCGTTCTGACCAATACCAGCGCGACACGGCGTGACGTCAGTGCAGCACCGCAACTGACTCCCTCCTTCACAAGGTAAGAAGCGCTTCGATTTCTACCCTTTAAAGTGCAAGTGCTCTATTTAATTTACAAAGTAAACACATTCGCCACTGTACTCGAGTGTCTAGAAAGAAAAGATTTGTTTCACTGCAAGTAAACTTCTTCTATTTACTTTTGAAATACTACGAGTAGATCCCTTCTACCTACTCTTCACACAAGCATTAGTGAACCTGCTACTCCTTCGACTCATCCACTGTGGGATATATACTAAGCCAAAGTTTCACCAGTGAACTCCTTTTCTACCAATCAAGCTTAGACGAACCTGCTACTCCTTCCGTGTGACCCTTACTAGGTTATATCACAATAGAATTTTTGCCAGCGAACTCTTTGCTACCATTTATTCAAACATTTATTCAGAAAACCCTAATTAGTGCTTCCAGTTCTGCCTAACCTGCACCAATTTTCCTCAAGCCAATGACCTCACAACGGCGTGGATTCTCCTCACCACCCGCTATTCAATTCCCCGGGGATTCCAGACAAACATATAACAATCACTAACGAGTTTTGTTAGAACATATATCAATATAGCAGCAAGAAAAACAATTTAAAACATTTCATAATTTTCAAAGCAATAAACAGTAATTGTACAGTCGATCGATCAATTTGCAAAAAAAAACTTTTCACACTTAGCAGCATATAACCTATTTACCTATCTTAACTAGTCCTACCTATCTTTAACTAGTCCCTAACCATTTCCTCTGCTACCAGAAAATTACTGATAGAGCGCGCAGGTCACCCGACTATAAATTTTACCATATACGCATCGGGCCCATAAAAAATTCAATTTACCACATTCATTAATCAGGTGACCTTACACTCTACTACCAGTAACCCTGCTCCTTCCTATTTAATTCCAGTGTACCCAACTTACCAATCCACTGCTACGGGTACCTAATGACCACAATGGATCAGGGAGCTAGCTGTAAAAGAAATGATTCAGAAAAGGGGGTGGTGATGGACGGAGTATCTGAATTAAGCAGAACACTCCTACCCAGTCAACAGATCAGGGCTTGATCCATCACCGTTTTTTAGCTCACTGCACCATCCCAGTTCAGAACCTGGCTACATGCAAATTAGTCTGTCCCTGGCCCAGTGCATCATGGGAACAGGGCAGACCAAGCTACCAAGCCAATTCTTTACTGGAAAGGAAACAAGCTTCCGGGGACCGGTTTCTGGCATTTCAGCCGTCGTCGGCCCGGCTTGCTTGAATCCTGATGGTGCAGTGAACAAGGGACTCACATCTGAGCATACCCTACCACGCTTATGGTGGCCAAAATGATTCAGAAAAGGGGGTGGTGATGGACAGAGTATCTGAATTAAGCAGAACACTCCTACCCAGTCAACAGATCAGGGCTTGATCCATCACCGTTTTTTAGCTCACTGCACCATCCCAGTTCAGAACCTGGCTACATGCAAATTAGTCTGTCCCTGGCCCAGTGCATCATGGGAACAGGGCAGACCAAACTACCAAGTCAATTCTTTACTGGAAAGGAAACAAGCTTCCGGGGACCGGTTTCTGGCATTTCAGCCGTCGTCGGCCCGGCTTGCTTGAATCCTGATGGTGCAGTGAGCAAGGGACTCATGTCTGAGCATACCCTGCCACTCCTATAGTGGCCACCATAAGTGTGGTAGGGTATGCTCACATGTGAGTCCCTTGCTCACTGCACCATCAGGATTCAAGCAAGCCGGGCCGAAGACGGCTGCAATGCCAGAAACCGGTCCCCGGAAGCTTTTTTCCTTTCCAGTAAAGAATTGGCTTGGTAGTTTGGTCTGCCCTGTTCCCATGATGCACTGGGCCAGGGACAGACTAATTTGCATGTAGCCAGGTTCTGAACTGGGATGGTGCAGTGAGCTAAAAAACGGTGATGGATCAAGCCCTGATCATTTGACTGGGTATGAGTTTTCTGCTTAATTCAGATGCTCTGTCCATCACCACCCCCTTTTGTGAATCGTTTTGGCCACTATAGGAGTGGCAGGGTATGCTCAGACATGAGTCCCTTGCTCACTGCATCATCAGGATTCAAGCAAGCCGGGCCGAAGACGGCTGCAATGCCAGAAACCGGTCCCCGGAAGCTTGTTTCCTTTCCAGTAAAGCATTGGCTTGGTAGTTTGGTCTGCCCTGTTCCCATGATGCACTGGGCCAGGGACAGACTAATTTGCATGTAGCCAGGTTCTGAACTGGGTTGGTGCAGTGAGCTAAAAACAGTGATGGATCAAGCCCTGATCTTTTGACTGGGTATGAGTGTTCTGCTTAATTCAGATGCTCTGTCCATCACCACCCCCTTTTGTAGCTGTTAAAGAAAGGCAGACACCAAAAATACCTTTTTCTATATGTGCACTCATAAAAGTAACCACAAAGTCAGGAAGTTTCAAAAAACCTTTATCTAGTTTAGTCAGATTCTGAAAGCATAAGGTTTACAGCAATTAAACTATCGATGACTAAGATTATAAAGAGCACGTATCCATACAAGAAATAAATCAGGCCAACCATTTAGAATTCTAAAGGAAGGTAAGAACAAGGAGCATGCTAGTAAGGATTTTCAGGAATTTTAGACTAGTCATAGAGTGTCTAAAGGATGGGGAAAGATAAGGAACATACTAAAATGTATACCCTTCAAAGGTGTGCACAGTACGAGAATATTATCAGTCTATGGTGACTTGAAAAGTAACATGTAACTATAGGGAAGGTAAAAGTGGAACACGCTAATATCTCAAAGTAAACATTTCATTTAGCTAAGGGAAAGTAAAGAAAAGGAACAAACTGTATTTTCATGAACTGAAAACAGGAATGTACTTAAAGGATGGGTAAGAAATGGAACATGCTAGTATAACAACGATAATATATGACTTTTTCATTTAGCAGTGTGAAATGGAAAACATGGAAAATCAATATGCAAGACCGCACTTTATTAAGCAAGGGAAAGAGTGAAAGAAGCAGAATAGATTTCCCAGCTCTATATTTACCTAGAACGGTGTGCAGACCAACCCTAGCCATGGGTCAGTTAAGGACAGGAGAAACCCCAAGGAAGGACAGTCGCCAGTAGGCCAGCAGGTGCAGAATGGACACCCAGGACAGGACTGGAAGACCAGATTAGGATCAGGACAGGACCACCAAGGTAAGACCAGCACCCGCAGTTCGGAAGCAACGCCTGCGCTCCACCCTCTCTGCAGCTATCGGTCAGGACCCCGATTGGGTTATCGAATTTCCAAGCAAAGTGCTCCGCCAGCACTTAAGGTTTCCAAAACCCCCCTGGGTCTATGGATATTATGGACAGAGTGCTCCGCAGCTCTCTGTATCAGTCACCTATTGAGTGCGTTGGGTCAGTGACAGGTCTGCTATTCGGACAAGTCGGACAATTTCTCTAGCTAAACCTAGGCTAGTTATACTGTTTTCGGGTCAGTGTACCACCCCCCAAATGTTGCAAGTGTAAGAATCCCCAATTTCGATTGGTCCTCAAGTAGGATAGGTTAACACACCAACCAGGACAGACATTTACAAGACCACATTTGCATCCTTTGGGACCGCCTATTGAATCATCTTAGGTCGAGTGCACAAGCGCGAAAAGTTCCCACCAGAACTGCGAGTACGTCACGTCACGTGATTGTGACCAACGCATGCGCAGAAGAAAATCCCGCCAAGCAGCGGCCATTTTAGTGGCAAGCGTGTTAAGGTTAATAAACACATAGGCAAGCATCACTCGGATACCCAAAATGTCAGAATAAAGGGGAAATTAGTAAGACAAACATGTTGGTTATATTTTATTATTGTTATTCGAGGTTCATGAGTACAAGCAAGCCGCTTTACGTGCGAATTCTTGCTCCATCACAGGTACCACCCCCATTCATCCTGACAACCTAGTTAACACCAGGTGGAACACTATCAACTATGAGAGAGCTGAAGAACCGTGTGGAGGTCTTGCCCTCATACACAAGGAGTCCCATAAACTCAAAGTGATTAACTCAGTTAATACCCCCATTTTCCACTGCTTCATTTTATAGATTACAAACAGAATCTACGAGACTAAACATCCTATATCGTCACATGGCAGTAAAGAGATAATCATTGAGAACTTCCTTGGGTACAACATCGATAAACTCATTGCCTCGTTTGAGCACATTTTAGTGGAAGGAGATTTCAGCCTCCACTGCAGAAAGTATGGTGGTATTCATACATTTCTCCTCAAATCCTTCCTCTTTGACATTAACCTATTTCAACACTCTATCTTCCTAACTCACAATAACGGCTCAACTTGGACTTGATTTTCTCAAAGAAAAACCTCTTGGAGATCTCTAAACTTCTTCAAGTGGACTAGCCAGACCACCTTCTCAATCCCTTCAAAATTCTTGCTTCAACGCATTGTGCTATACCAGAAGGTATAGGGTTAAACATAAAAAAACATAAAAACAAGAACATAAAAGCCTTGACTCTTTGATCCACATAGTAAAAAACCAAGAGTGTGATGATTCCTTCAAACTATTAGAACAATAATGTGGAGCAATCACCATAATCTTGAAGAACCTACCTTTCACTACCACCAGGTTGCAAAGATCTAAGGAAACGCTAAACAGGAATGCTTATAATATTAACTTGAAATGAAAATCACCACAAGCTTCTGAAAGTAGGCAAGGAAGCCTCCCACATTCTCCTACCTCAAGCTCAAGGCTCCCAGAAAATCTTGCACACTAAATACCGCACTAAGGGCCATATTATCAACAAAGGGCGATACATTATCGCTGCTTTTATCAGCAGGAAACTGGGCTTGGTAATATGCCTTTGTGAATTCCCATAGAAGCCCAAGTTAACACCAGAACCTGGGCTTCTATGGGAATTCACAAGGGCATATTATCAAGCCCATTATCACCGCTTTAGCGGTAGTTTCCTGCCGATAAAAGTGGCGATAATGTATTGCCCTTTCATGATAATATGGCCCTAAATCCTCCTTTCTGAAATTGAGATATATTCTGGCCCCAAGTTGAACCAGAGAGAACTTCCAGATCCTCCAGGAGCAGTTAACAGAACCTGTTCCATTTTCTTTTGGAAGCCTTTCACTTTTTCAACAAAACATGCCAATCATGGAGTACTTGGCCAAAAACACACCTTTATTCAGCACAGAGAATATACCATTCTTCCAAAAAATCCTTCTGCTTCCTCTACATGAATACATTTTCCCTCAGTAGTACAGACCTATTGGTGAAGGTATCATACACATCAAACCATTTAATTGTTCCTTAGACCACTCTCTCTTGCTATAAGACAATCTAAACCACTTCCCCATCTGAGGCAACACATCATAAACTCCTCCCTGAACAAGGGCTTGCTCCTGCAATCCTTTAAGGTTGGCCTTGGTTGCTTTTCTCTCGAGTAAGCTAAGCATGAACCAGAGGTACTAGACAACTACGGGCTCTTGGCTGGCTTCCGTTTCTTCTCAAAATCCTCGAAAGACATATTGTCAACCATCTAAAATCCACTAGTAGTAAAGATCTTTTAGGAGACATCTGGTCATAGCACTGAAACCTCTGTCCTCAAAATTATAAGTGAAGCCTGGCTCTTCGATGAAAGAAAGGAAATTCCTGCCTGCTTGTTCTCCTCCTCCTGCCAGTAGATCTTGGTACCCTTGATCACGAAATCCTCCTAACCCACTCTACACTATAGAATGGGTGCGTAACTGGTTCAGACATAATCTCTCAGACAGACCACAGTGCATCCAACTGGAAAAATCTATCTGAAATCCCATTATAGTTCCATATCATGTCCGTTAGTGTTCAATCCTCACCCCTATACATTTCCATCTTTCTTTAGAGTCAACAGGTGATGTCCGAATGAAACAGAGAATCTCCTTTATGAATTAAGTAGAAGACACATATGTATATATTAAAACTGCATGCTCATACAGCCTCATAAATTTAACTGTCTCCTTTAACGAAAATCAAAACAATATTTGAGGTTACAGCTTTCCTCTGCTGTCCCCCAACAAAGTTCTTGAACTTCCCACTGACTGGATACATCCTTTTCAAACACAAGGGTCTTACTGTCAAAACGATCACCTCAGCAAAATCTTTTTGGCTTCAAACTTTAGAAACTACTCCACCTTGAGTATGATGTTGGGTAGACAGCCAGAAATACAAGAATCAGTAAAAACTTCTCCCATACTTCAAGCCCTTCCATAAAAACTAGGCATGAGGGCTGCCTTCCAGGTGTTAGTCATTTCATTTCCAGATATTGCAATGCTCTACTGGCTAACTTGTCCAGTGGCATCTACTGCCCATCAAAGGTGGTGCTTCATGCAGCAACTAGCCTAGTTTCTAATACAAAAATATGTTAGCCCATCATACCCATCCTGATATCACTCGGTTTGCTTTCCTTGTAACCTCACTCAGCATAAAAGACTGCACGCATTACACATAAGGCAATCCACCTGAACAAACACGCATATCTATGAACAAACCTTCAGAACTCAACCAAGATTGGAATCATAAGAAAGCAAAGCTGTGACAAACCTAGACACTCCAAGATTTAGAAAACCCTTCACCTTCAATATTGCACCAGAAATGCTCCAAGACACGGTGTCCTCTCCTATTAGACAGCAGACAGAGCCCGTCAATCTCTGCATTCAAGAGGGCCTTTAACAGCACTTTCCTCACACCCTACATAGCCTGCAAACAGATCACAAACGTGACTATCCAAACATGTGTTGAATGTCTCTCCCTCCTGTTACTATAGAGTTGAAGCCTGATCATTTGAATCCCTACACTACCACCTGTTATGTGTCACTATGCTATTTTTCTAAAGTTCTGTAACCCTTTGCCAAGGGTCTTAACATGCAATATCAAAACCTTAAATACTTGAATAACACTGGCTATTTACACATTATTTATCTCTTTAATAAATGTCATGTGTTATAGGATCTCTTGCACCATTTACTCGAGTGGGCCTCGGGTATGTAGAGATAGGGCGTCGGCACCCACTTTGACAACATATTACCAAGCCCGGTTTGCTGCACATCCTTCTTCAGGGGTAACAGTACTCACCCTGATGTGAAAGAAAACATTCTGTACTTTAAATAAAAGTGCTTTTATGGGTATATATATAATCCGAATAAAGATGATTGAATTGAATTAAATACAAGGAAAGAAGGATACGTGGCTTGTGTAAATATCCCTCTCTAATGATTGCTGGGTGCACTACTGCACTCCTGTAAGAAGGGGGGGGGGGGGGTGGGCTAAACTATACTTAAAACCTAAGGATTTGGAGTCAAGTCAGATGTAATCTCCTTCATATCCGGCAAATCAACTGTAACTGTTTTAACCACTTAGAAAATAGCCCTGGTTCTGACGTACTAGCATCTTAATTGACTGAACACAGAAACCTGGATACGCCCACTGGTTAGGAAGTGGACACTCAACAAACAGGATGAAAACAAAATAACATTTTAAAGGGCAGCAGTGGTCCCAGGCACACTTCTCCCCGCAGAAGTGAAATAGAAATTTGTTTTCCAAAATATATTGTTCAAGTTAGGAAACTATCGGACATGTGCCAGAAAACAGCAAAGATAGCGTGTCATCTCTTCAGTCAGGACAGGAAGTGTGTTTTGATTTCAAACATTAATTTAGATTAATGTATTTGTAAAGGGGGAGTTGCACTTATTTGGATAGGCGGGACAGGCAAAGGGAGATTCATGCACGCCATGCTCCGACCAGCCGCGAGGGCTAGGCAACCAGTCTTTGGCTGTGATTAAAAAGGTTTGCCATCAGAGTTACGTATGGGGGAGTTTGTACTTTGTTTGCCCGCCTGCTAAGTTGATAGAGGAATGTGAGTGAGTTTCTTATGCGGATTCGGTGACAGAGCTGCCAAGTGTCCCAGGTTCAGGGCAAGAGTAGTTCATTCAGTCTGCATTTTTGTTTTGCATTCCGGGACTTGTGGGCGTCTTGATCTCAATATAGATTCCGGACTACAAATCCCAGAATGCAAAATGAACACAAAGACTGAATATGCCACTCTCACACAGACCTGGAAAACATGAGTCCTCCAGTTAGTGGAGAATGCAAGCAGTTTTAAAGGGAATGGAGCAGCACCTGCAGTATGATATGATAAAAACAACCTTGGCCTTTGAACAAAACCAATAACATAAACAGTTCCCATTTGTATTTATTTATTTATTTTAAAAGTTTTATATAGCGCTGGCTAGACCCGGAGGTATCAGAGCGCTTTACATGAGCATCAGATCATAGTTACAGGTTACATTGTTACAAAGGTTACACAGTTCTTAGAGCATGGCAACATAGTTGCTTGTAAGGTCGTGATAAACAATAAGCACTAATACGTAAGGGGAAAAGAAGGCAAGGTAAGAGATTCAGGGAGGGGTTGGAGTAGGGGGAAATAGACAGATAAAGAAGGTGGGAAAGAGGAGGGGAGGGTGAGAGACACAGCATGAGGGGAAGGGTGACGGGGACACAAACCGGTAGATGAGTCAAGGCAACGTCCCAAGTCCAGTAAGCTGTAATCCCAGGGGAAGTGGTATCCCTTCCCTATCTCTATTGCGAGAGGCTCCCTTTATGCAGTGGACTCTCTCAGAGAGGTCTCTGAGACTCCAAGGCCTACATACTGGATCCTTCCCCAAAAAGGGGAGAGGGAGTGCTTTGGCAAGGGGTGCCATACCATACCTCAACTGTGAGTGGCTCCCTTGGCGCAGTGGACTCACTCAGTGGGTTCACTGAGACTAAAGAGTATAAATATTGGATCTTTCCCCAACAAGGGGAGAAGGAGTGCTTAGTCAAGGGCACAAAGGACAGGGGGTAGGCAGAGTAGCAGGCAAGGGGAGAGATTCAGGGGAGAGAGGATAGGAGCTAGGGAAGAGACAATAAGGAGAGACGAAAAGAAGTCTGCCTGAAGACCGACTGGGTAGGTGACGACCAAGGAGGGAATCCAAGGCCCATCACCCCTATAGCTAAACCAAGTAGCTCCATCGGGCATCAGATGTACCTTAAACTTTCTAACTGCTTCATAAAGCGGTCTCCTCATGCAATATTGAATATTGGCCAAAATGCGCCAAATGTCTTTAAAATGCACCAGGTCAACACTTTTCCTAAAAAGTCTTTGTGTGGCAGTTCCCATGCTCTGTCCTATTCAGGATGCATCAATCAGGGCACAAAACGCTTGCAAATCCGGCATGTGCCACGTGTTAATTTCCACCTAAATGTGCACTCCAGGTGTCATCCAAGCAATGCCTTGAGAAAGCCTTGAATTGCGTTAGTTGGTGAAGCTTAAGCAGACATGCAGACCAAGAGCTAGGAGCAAGACATCACAACACACAAGGAAGTACATGGAAAATAAGGACGGTGGCACATTTACGAGGAGTTTCTCAGTGCAGCCCGAGTTTGGATCTTTGCTCTCTGTTGGCAGATCTTCCAACACTACTTAACTTCAAGGTGCCACGTATTGGTTGATGTTGTGTTGGGTTGTGTTGTGTCTGTCCATTTACAATGCTCTAACAGCTGCTATTCAGGCTACCCCCGACCATCTGGCCTTTTGCAGTGCTTTAAAAACTCTCAGTAATTTGTATCATGGGACCAGGGCACTCTTAGCTCTTTCTCTGGTTCCATTTTGGTGAACATGCTATTTGAAGGTAATATAGAGCATCACTTCATAGTTCATTATTTGTAAATAACTACCTAGCACATAGGAGCATTACTCATAAGAGATGTATTGCATGCAATGCTTTAAATCACATATATTTCTAAAGGGATAATTTCGAATCTCTCCCATTAGAAATCTGTTGATTTAAAGCACTGAAAATATCAGGGAAAATGAGCAAGGAAGCATGCAGCTATACACAATGCTACTAGAGGTTGCAAAAGGATAACTGTGTTCAACTCTATCCCAAGACTACACTCATTCGTTCAAGATCAGGCCAACGTGGGTGCTCGTAGATGGTGGCCTGTGAAGATATAGGTGTAGATGTAGGACTTGGGGCATTTGGTGGCATCAGATGGGCATTTGGTATGGCCCTCTGTGGTTATTGGTGGACAAAAAAGCAGTTTTTTTTAAAACTCTTTATTCTCGACTGCACACTGTGAATTACATCAAATCGAACGTACATTCTGTATAGCATAGTCGTTTTCTAATTTTCTCTCAGCTAAACATAATTACCGATTACATAAGCGTCATGTCATCCCACGTAGCAGAAAAAAAGGTATAATCGCTAAGACAGTACTCAAACATGTTATATTGTATTCTCACCTACAGGATTGTCGTTATGCAGTACAATACGTCATTTTAGAACCAATATCGACAAATAATGAACCGTGATCCCATTCCTCCCCCCTCCCCACATCTCCCACCCCTACCCAACTCGTCTGCTGATCTCAATGAAATCCAATATGTGTCACTCCTTTACAGTGATGTTGAACAAACCCATTACATTACAGAGGTTCAAATAGCCTGCGCACAGTAGGATTCCTACCCTCCCTCGGCTGCGCCTTTGACCACATAGTCTACATGGTTTCACTACCTATCCGCCTGTGAAGATGTCAATTCCATTCCTTCCAATTCTAACATCATGACCTCCCAGTCCTGAGCTATGGGATACTTCCGCTGGCCTCTGTCCTCCTCTCGACGAAGCACCACCCCCTCTGCCCTGCCCCACTTCACTAGGTCTGCCTGCCACAGAGATGTCCTGGGTGGTCTGGGGGACTTCCACCTCATCGTCAATGCTCTGACTGCCAATAATAGGGCCAAATCCAGAAATTTAAGTTTAGCTTTTTGTGTTTTGGGACGTTTATGGGACCCCACTAAACAGTACAAGGCGTCCTCCGGTACGGGCAGGTTAGTAACGCTACATAAAGTCAGACATATCTCCCCCAATAGTCCCGTAAGAGCGGGCAAGTCCATAACATGTGGAGAAATCCAGCCTCATCCTCCCGACAATGTGGGCAACAGTGGGGTAATCCGGAAACATTCTATGCAACCTCTGTGGGGTAAGGTATGCCCTGTGCAGTATCATCACCTGTATGAATTTAAACTTAACATTTCTCGATACCCTCTTGGGATGCTCAAGGATTATCTGCAATGTCCTATCCGATAGTTCCTCCCCTGAGTCCTGAGCCCAGGTGTCTCGTAGCGTAGTAAGTGGGATGGCCGCATCTGTCCTAATCCCGGAGTATAACCATCGCACCAAATGGCCCCCCGTGCCCATATAATAAAGCAAGTGGACTAGTTCGTGTTGGGTGGGTCGAAGTCGCTGTGGGGCCCGGTATGTCTTATATAATGAGACACTGTGGCCTGCAGCAGAAATAACCTCCGAGGGGCACCCGTGGCCTGTAAGAAGGAATCATGATCTAACAGTGTGTCACCTCCAAAAAAGGCACCTACCTCGTCTACTCCTGCTTCTACCCAGGGGCGTAACTTATGCCGGGTGAGTCTGCCCTGCGGTGTCGGGATTCCTAGCGGAGGAATATTTCCGGCGAAGGGTACCACCGCTGTCGTGTACGCCACTACCTTCTTCCAGCACAACAGAGCAGTGCGCAGAAGGGGGTGGCAGTCCGAAGAAGGTCTGCTTCTGGGCAGCAACTGGGAGTGCAGTTCTCCACGTGCCAGTCGGTCTGTAGTGTAACCAATCTCCTGGAGGTTCTTGCCCACTACCCAGTGTGCGAGCCACTGGAGTTGACTGGCATAATAATACCCACGGAAGTCAGGTGCTCCCAGGCCCCCCAATCTGGTCCCCAGTTGGAGCTTGCGGAGACTGATACGGCGCCGCCCAGTGCCCCAGATTAGGGTTATCAAGATCGTGTTTAATGCAGCAAATATCTGTGGGGGGATAATGACAGGCAAATTAACAAAACAATATAACAGGCGAGGGAGCATGACCATCTTAGATATAGCAATCCTACCCATAACGGATAGGGGCAGGGAGGTCCAAAACCCTACACCAGTGTTTCCCAAACTGGGGTCCGCGGACCCCCAGGGGTCCGTGACACATTCCCAGGGGGTCCGCAGGCAACAGTTTTAAAAGCCAGAAAAGTTTCTTGTATAATTAGCAGCTTTCCAGCAACAATAAAAGTGTCAAGATAAAGCCAGTGATTAATGTACCTGCTGGAGTGTGAGGAGAGTTTAGTTTAGTGGCAGCTTTGACTTAACTAATGTAGCACAGAGGGTGAATGTGCCTACTGCAAATAACATGTAACATGCATTTTTTGAAAAGCAGTTCGTGGTTACTGCTTTTGTCACAGAGATTCTTTTGTTACTGTGCACTTCATAAGTGACAATCGTAATGTAGCAGAGGGACCTATAAACTGTCATCAAAGAGCTGCTTGCAAACTGCATGGTACCAGTTAGTAACTTTTGTTTTTTCCCAGTTATTCATTATCCTGATGCTGCTAAAAAGATTTATTTGGGTGGAAATACATTTTTAATGTTAAAGTCAGTGCTAGCCACTGTGTTATGTTCTGAATCCTGAGTTTGTGTTTTTCCAGACCAAGCACTCTTTAAACATTTTATATACACACTGATTTACATGTACGATTCAATGTCTCTATATGTGTGTGATGTAAAGTGCTCTGACATCCTACAATGGTATGAGAGATGATGCTATAAAACAAACCAAATACATGTGACAGAGGGGCTATTACTTCAATATAAAATACTAAGGGCCAGATGTATGATCCGTTTTTATATGCGCGAACAGGTTCGTGAACCCGCTTTCACATGCAAAAACATATTGGGCCATGTACATTGCCTATTTCGCGAGTCGCAATTTGTTTGCGACTCGCTAAATAGGTTTTGCAACTTGCTATTTGGAAGGGGCATTCCCTTCCAAATAGCGAGTCTTAAAACCATGTACAAAATTATCACTTACTTCAAGTAGATGGTAATGTATTCGCAAATGGGAAGGGGTCCCCAGGGGACCCCTTCCCCTTTGCCAAATGCATGCAAAATTATTTTTTAAGGGCAGGCAGTGGTCCCAGGGACCTCTGCCTTCCCTTAGAAAATGAAACGAAAACGTTTCATTTTCTTTTTTTTAAATGCATGGTAAATGGGCTGCATTTTTTTTTACCCTGCTTTATTTAAAAGCAGTCCCAGACATGGTGGCCTGCAGAGCCCAGCAGGCACCATAACTAGGAGGGCTGGCATTCCCAATAGGCTCGCAAATTGCGAGAGGCTCATTAATATTAATGAACCTCGCAATTTGCGACCCCATTGGGAATCCGAAACAGTGTTAAGCACACTGTTGTACATTTCATTTAGCGACTCGCAATTTGCCACTCGCAATGTGTTGCCAATTGCGAGGCGCTAAGACCGCCTTTGCGTCACTTTCGTGAGGCAGCGGCGGCGCAAAAGATGCACCTTGGTGCAGGGTATTTACAACATGACGCATCTGGGAGATGCGCCACGTTGTAAAGCCCTGCGCCAGAAGGAGGCGTTCCGGCGCAGGAACGCCTCCTAAAAGTGGCTGAGTGAAATCTACAAGATTTCACTCAGTCACTTTAAGGCCCATGCTGCGTCAAAACCCTGCGCCTGCTTGAAGCAGGCGTAAGGATTGACGCAGCATTAACAAGATTCGGCTCCCCAGAGCATTGCTGGAGCCGTGTCGCGCTTGCGACGCAACTCCAGCAATGCGCCACCCTTACAGCACAGATGCGTCATGCATCTGTGCTTTTTTGTCCCATGAGGCGCAGCATTGTAAATGCGGCGCATCAATGTTGGTGGAGGCATGGCTCACAATAAGTGGCGCATCCCTGCTGATATGCATGGATGCGTCACTTATTGTAAATCTGCCCCTAAGTACTTTGAGTATTTGTTTTGTGTGCACACGTGTGTACTTTTTTCGAATTACTGTTTTAATATTTGACTTTTTTTTTTTCTGTTTAGGAATTTTTTATTGGTTTAAAGAAAGTACAATACAAATATAATATAATAGTACAATAAAATAACGGTTCATTTGTAAAGGAAGAAATGAGAAGATAAAGAGATAGGAGAGAGAGAGAGAGAGAAGAAGAAAAGAAGGGGGAAAGAGAGAAGAAGAAAGAAGAAAGGGTAAGAGAGAAGAAGAAAGGAAGAGAAAATAGAAGATAGAGATGTCCAGAGATCAGAGAGGAGGGGGTGATGAAAGATAGTTGGAGAAGGGGAGCCAAAGAAGATCCGATTTAACTTTAGAGAAGACAGAAATGGAGGAAGCAATAGAGATCCTATGTTCATCACAAACAAAGTTCCACCAAGTAAGAACTGACAATTTAGAATTATCCTTCCAACAAGATAGAATTACCTTAAACGCAAGAGCAATAAAAAGATCCAATAATCTAACACTTGAAGGAGCAATATCAATATCTACTAAAGCAGATCCTAAAAAAACATTCAAAAACGATAAGGGAATAGAGCAATTAATATTTGAAATTTAACTCGTACAAATTGCTTGGGGGTCCCCGGCTTCCAGTGGTGACTCAATGGGGGTCCTCAGGAATCAAAAGTTTGGGAACCACTGCCCTACACTGCTGCGAAGGCTTGTGATAGCTCTTCTAATATTGTCCTCAATCTGGTCCTCAGGTGACCTATATACCTGTATGCCCAGGTATTTGAACGTGGTCTGCGACACTGGTATAAAATATTTCCCAAAGCGAAAAAAAGGAGGGTGAGGTGTCTCTCTGAAATAAAAGCCAGTGGACTTTTCAGGATTATTGCCCAGACCAGACACCCTCTCAAATCGGCTGAAAATGTTGTATAATGGGGAATGGTCTGCCACCAGATCTCGGAAGTACAATAAGATATTGTCGGCGTAGATGGACAGTAGGTTGTGTGTCCCCCCAATCTGGATACCCATGTGATCTCCATGCGCCCGAAGGGCTATGGCAAGGGGTTCCAAGGGGTTCCAAGGCCAGTACAAACAAAAGGGGTGACAGAGGACAACCCTTTCTGTGTACTGGGTAACTCTCCGATATATATCGGACCGTGCGGGCCCTGGCCGTTGGGTCTATGTACAATAGTGTAATCAATTGCAATAAAGAGTCCGGGAAGCCATACCGCTTCAGGGATTCGAACATGAACATCCATGACAGAGAGTCAAATGCCTCCTTGAGATCGAGTGCTATACAGCCTGCCTGAGAATATTCCTGTGGTGTGGCCGTCAGTAGGGCGTGCAGGCTCCGTGTATTCTGGGAAGTACATCTACCCGGAAGGAACCCACATTGATCTGAATGCACGAGAATAGGAAGATGAGTTTGTATCCGCAAAGCAATGGCCTTACTAAGGATCTTGTCTCCGTGGAGAGAATTGACAGGGGTCTATAATTCGTCAGTATAAGTGTGTCTCTCCCTGGCTTGGGTAGGGATGTGACCAGGGCCTGCATTGTTGAAGCAGGTAAATTACCTTCCTCGAATGCCATTTTATACACTTTATCTAGGATGGGCACAAGGGTATCGGAGTATGTCGAATAAAATTCGACTGGAAGCCCATCCATACCCGGTGTCTTATTCCGGTTAAGGGACCGGATGGCAACGCGGATCTCCTGTTGCGTGATGGGACCATCTATTCCTTTCTGTACATCATCGGGCAGGACCGGGAATGGTAGTCCATGTAGGAACTCAGCCACCCAGTCTGGGTCTTCCTGTGGGAGGGGGGCATAGAGCTCTTTCAGGTGGTCATGGAACGCCGTATTAATTTCAGCCTGTGTATGGACTATGACGCCCGATCTATCACATATTCGGGTAATCACCAGTGGGTCCGGACGATCCCGCACCAGTCGGGCTAGTAAAGTACCCGATCTATCGGCCTCAGCATGTTGGCGGCGTAAGTATTCCTTATGATCTATAATCCTCAGTTTTTCTAATGCTTCCCCGTGGTCAATGTTCCCCGCCTGTAGTTCCCCCCTCTTCCCAGGGTCTACGCTTGCCTCCCTCTCTAGTGCCTTCAATCGGTCCTCGACCCCACAAAGTTTCTTATGGATTTCCTGCCAGGCCCCCACTAACTGACCAATGGCTGCGCCCTTCATGGTGTCCTATACCACCAGATTGGACGTAGCCGAGTCCCAGTTTTCTGTGAAGTAATTATTCAAGGTGTCAGACAGGGACGTGTGAAAGGGGGCGTCCTCTAAAAGGAGTGGGTTAAGTCTCCAGGTGGGTACCGGAGTCGGTACCCTACCCCAGAGAAGGTCAAGTGTCAGAGGTCTATGTTCAGAGAAAGTTTTAGCTAAGTACTCCGAGCTGCCAATTTTCGTCACTAAGGACTTTGAACACAGGAATCTATCAATTCTGGTGTGTAGGTTGTGTACTGGGGAATAATAGGAATATTCTTTATGACTCGGGTTCAATTCCCGCCAAGTATCCGCCAATCCCCAGCCCGCAGTCCAAGCCGTAAACATCTCGGTCAATTTAGTTACCCCAGCCATCTGCAGAGGGGGATGTGATCTGTCCAGTGCCAGGTCTAGGACCATGTTCCAGTCACCTCCCAGTATCCAAGGGATATCCACCCAGTCCGACAATGCCATAGCCACTGTGCGAAGAAATTTATTTTGATCAAAGTTCGGGGCGTATATATACTGCCAATTACTATTAGTGTACCATCCAATGTGCCTTTCACTAAGACATACCTGCCCAGGTCATCCACCCTCCTCTCTATTTCTACAAATGATGTTCCATGTCGGACCCAGATAGCCGCCCCCGGGAGAAAGCCGAGTAAGACGTGGAATAAATTGTACCCCTCCATCTCTTCCTCAGCGTCTGAGCTTCTGATGTCGTGAGGTGTGACTCTTGTAGGAATGTGATCTGTGTGTGGTGTTTTAATAAAAACAAGTGTATCCGTTGTCTGTTCTGAATGGCCCCGAGCACCGCACATTCCAGGTAGTGAACCTGTAGGATCCTGTCGCTTCAGCCATAATCCCCTATTAGCGGACCTCGGAGTGTTAGTAGGACCATCTCAGAACAGTGTATGATCATCGACCAAGAGGCATCGTACCCTTAATCCCTTTCCCAAAACAGAACTAACTTGGCGCAGGGATTTAACAATGCTGTGCCGAACAAAAAAGTCATGAACATAGAATTTCAAACACAGGTGCATACGCCAATGGGGGGGTGGCCAAGCACCATGCCAATCATCGGTGTTGTCATGCCGGGCGCCGCCGGCTCAACGGTGTACCAACCCAGGGGCATGTCTATGAGGAACATAATCTAGTTATCAACTGGAGATATCCTTGTAAGGGAGACAAATAAATCTGTGGGGGCGCAACAAAGTAAATACAGTTCCCCAGCCTCCCCAGTATCCCACTGCATGCCAAAACTGCGATTTAACAACCCATTTTCACATTAAAGGATACCAATAGTCATCATGTGGTCAGTCCTTTCCGGGTAGGGCCAGCTATCTTCTTAGTTGTCCAGCATATCATCTGCTGCTCTGGGTGTGACGGTTGGGAATAGTACCACGCTGTGTTCCGAGTCAGAGTGGACCGTGCTGTCCTCCGAATCCGTGACAATCTTCTCCTGGTCCTCTCGAAACGTGCCCACCATTACCAGCGCACCCATTTAGTCCTCTTTTTGCTGCTCCCGCGAAGGGCCACGTCGTCCCGATCTCCTTCCTGTGTCAAGCGGATCTCCGTCTTCTTGTCCCGATTCCGCTCTCGAGCCACCGGCGGTGGTGTCCAGGGTAGCGACCTGGCTACCATCGATGCCCATGACTTCTACCCATTCTTCCACATCTGTGAGGCTTTCAAAGAAGTGTGTTTTTTTATCATACACAATCTTCAAACGAGCAGGGAACAGAAGCGTATATTTCCGCTTGGCCTTTTGCAATTTCTTCTTTACCGCCAGGTATGAGGAACGTTGCTTTTGGACCACGGTGGTGTAATCTGGGTAGAGGGACACCCGTTGATTCTCGAATTGTATAAGGGACTTCTCTCGTGCCTTCTGTAGGAGGACATCCCTGTCCCGGTAGTTTAGTATCCGTACGATCAGGGGGCGAGGCGGACGGCCCGATCTGGGCCTACCGGTGGGGATCCGGTGTGCTCTCTCCACACAAAAGTGTGGGGACAGGTCTTCCGCAGTGATGTGGTCCCGTAACTACTGCTCCATAAAGTTCGCTGCATGAGTCCCCTCACTGCGCTCCGGAAAGCCAATGACGCGGATGTTATTGCGTCAATTGTGGCCTTCTGCATCCTCCACACGATCCATTAGGGATGTAACTTGCTGTTGTAGTTGCTGAATAGAGGTATTATGGTCCGTCACCGCAGGAGTGAGGTCTGCGATCGCAAGGCCTTGGTCTTTCACTCTATCGGCCAATTTACTATGATCCGCCTTAAGCAAGGAGAGATTTGTGGTGAGGGCCCCCAGCTGCAGCTCCATTGCCGACCTCGAGTCCCTGATCTCTTTCAGGATTAAGTCCAATTTATCCTCCTGCCGCTCCCGAGCAGGGCCCGCCCCAGAGGCCTCCAGCGAAGTCCGTCCCATCTCGGCGCCTGACACGTGGTGTGCGGCCGACGATCCCTCTTGACTCTCCTGTACTCTCGCCCCCTTTCGGACCATGGTGAGAAAGTACTGGGCAGCCCAATCCTTGACCCATAGGCGCAGCTCCAGATAGGCGCAATGGGAAAGAGAGTGTCGTCGGGGTAAGGTCACCACACTGCGCCACCCCACAGACCCCACCAATCCGGGCTGTGGGTCCCGTAGCACAGCGCACCAGGGCCGGGAGATCAGCAGGCCAGGAAGACCAGGGAGGGAGGGGGTACACACCCACCACAGCAAGTCCGAAGGGGCAGGGTCTGTCAGTGATCACTCCACTACTGTGCGCCTCACGAACCGTCGCACAGCCACTTGGGATGTGTCGAACCAATGTCCTGGGCCAGGACAGGGAACACAGTTCACAAAGCAGGGTCACTGCGGGCCATGCAGCATGCCACCGTCCACCAGGCTCTCCCCACAACCGGGCATGGGCAACAGAAAGTAATCACCAGGGCAGCTCTAGCCCGTGCACAGTGTCTCGTCCCCTCCCGGGCAGCGCCACCTCATCCACGCTGTACCGTCGCAAGCCTGGTCCCGAGGCTCCAACCAGCAGAGACGGGGGGAGAGGGGGGGGGGCGGCAGCCCACGCACATCCGCGGCCGGGCCCCACATCGCCAATCCCCTGCGCAGGCCGTGGATCACGCAACAGGGGGAAGGGGGGTGAGGAGGCCCCTGTGATGTAAATAGCTGCCCCCCCCTCTCAGGACCCACGGCCGCCTAACTCCGGGTACCGCCGACTGCGTCCCAGGCCTCCGCTGTCCTCCTGGAACCAATCGCGTGGGAGCCGCTCCTCTCAATCAGGGCCGGTAGTATTGTAATGAGGCCCCCCGGCACCACCGTAGAGTCGCACGGTGCCCCCCAGCACCAGCTACGGCCACAGCGTCCAAGGGCCGCGCACTTCCGGTGTCACCCGTCTCAGCAGGCCCGGGCTCCTCCTCAACTATAGCCCCCGGTGTTCCCCCGGGGCAGGCCGCAACAGGCCCGGCCCGCTAGGATCAACCTCCGGGGCTCTCAGCCTCCGCCAGCGGCACACAGTGTCTACCGGTGGCTTCCAGTCCACCTGCACTCCCCACAGCACCAATGTGGATCCTCCGGTTGCTGCAGAACAGGAGAAAGCCCCTAGGCTGTCCTGGAGCTCAGCCACAGCTGACCGCCATCGTTGGCTGGCTAGCCACGCCCCCCTGGACAAAAAAGCAGTTAAAGCCAAGCATACAGCAAGGACGTTTGGGTGCCAATGCTGGTGATAAGGGTAGGCTGGCAACCACATAATGATTCTATTGTAACATCACTATTTGGCCTCCTGAGATTGGAGAGCCATAGAAAAGTGTCTCAGAATAGACATTTCATTCACTAGCTTCCATCCATCCGGTATTTGTAAAGTGCAAAGTAATCACCCTCCAAGGGTCTCAAGACCCTGGGGCCGTCCGGGAGACTAAGTGAGCTATTGCCCAGAGTCACATCGTGCTGGGCTGAGCTGCCGCCGGTGCCGGGATCGAACCGCTCTGGCCGCTGCCCCACACCTCTCCTTCCCAGAGTGAGCTACCTGCACTAGCAGTGCAAACCGAGTCTGGGGGCCGTTGATCTTCAGCGAGTGTTGTGGTATGCAGAAGACACTAGGGCAGAGAGGATCCAATTCAAAAGTTTCTGGCAGCAGAGCTAATACTTTGGTACATACGTTGGTTCACCTCTTCTCTACTGAATCTATTTGAGCAGAGGTGAACAAAACTTTTTCCAATAAACTCTCCAGCACCATAACCAATGACTCCATCATCTACTGTTCCTTCTCAGAAGCGATCATCTTGCAGTACTTGAAGCACGCAGTAATCATCCCTCTCGCTTAAAGCTAATTTCTCGACCAGATACTTCATCTTCAGACTAACCCTTGGCGTAGTTTGCGTAGTAGTGCTACGCATAGCTATGCGAAGTGCACTTCCCGAGATACGCGTGGCACTACGCAAACTGTGTAGTGCGCTGTTTGCGATAATTGCACAGTGCCGAATGCTTGTCTGCACTGTGCAATCATTGAAAACGGCATCTTGCACAGTGCGAGCTGTCGTTTTCTGCCGCTCAAGTAGATTTTTACTCGAGCTGCAGCTTTCTCAACGCGGACTTATAGTTTCTCATCGTGAGTGGTCGCGATCATACGCGACCACTCGCAATGAGAAACCTGACCTCCCTGCATTGAGAATCTCGCCGGGAGGCTTATTTTCCACGCTCGCGATCGGCAACTTGATGTTGCTGATCGCGAACGAGGAAAAAGTTTTGCCGGGATGTCATTTTGCTCGCTCGCGGTCACCAACTTGACATTGAGGACCACGAGCAAGCAAAAAATGACCGCGATGCTACCCTACGCGTGTTTGCACTGTGCTACGTGCAATTCTTGTAGTGCAAAGTAGCGCAAACTACGCGAGCATAGCGTAGTGCTTCGCCCAGGCTTACTTTAGACATATATCCAACCCCCTTTTTCGCAAAATGATGGAAAGGAATGGCATTAAACAAGTGCAGCCCAATGTGGGGTCCCACAGTGGCACTAGTAGAGATGTTACATCATTAAGCTCTCCTTGAACACCCACAGTCTTTTGTATGCAAGGCCGCAGAGCAGAGTCGCCTACCCGTTCTGGTGCGATGAGGTGGTGGTTATTCAGTATTGCAGGGCTGCTTACAAATCCACCTCAACAGAACACCCTGACTGCTACCGATTCAGGAGCCATCCATGTAAATGTTGTCTGTGCTATACATCTCCCTATGTCATGCATGATAGACCCCTCGGCAAGGCATTTGCCTAAAGTCCTCAACAGGAGTGATTCGATCGAGCAGAAAATTCATCAGCGGATTTTCCTGCAGGTTTAGAACTTTCATAAATCTGAGGATTTCCTATTGCCAACCAACTCATAACCAGGTCCTCAGTTTTAAAATTAGTTTACAGTATACTCTGCATATCTATTGCATTATTTTGGAATGTGTTGCATTACTTTATATCACATTAATAGTATTTGCTTAGCACAGGGTTTACCATTGTTATGTTCTCTTAGCACTGTTGGCTGACAAGGTGTGCTTTTGGAAATGGTTTCAAGGTTTCCATTGCAGACTGGAGTCCATGGCCCAGATGTAGGTAAAAAATATTTACCGATTCTTAATTACCGAATTTTACCGATTCGGTAATTAAGAATCGGTAAATATGAAGGGTGGACATGTAGGTCCATCCAGATGTGTATTTTACCGAATCGGTAAAAATCGGTATTTACCGAATCGGTAAATACCGACCGGTAATGCTCCATTCATTCCTATGAGCTTTGAAGCCCATAGGAATGAATGGGGCATTACCGGTCGGTATTTACCGAATCGGTAAATACCGATTTTGACAAGGGTGCAGGGGGTGTCACTTTGACACCCTCTAGCCCCCCTAAAAAAGGGTCGGGCCATATGGCAGGCAGACCTGCCCTAAGGGCAGGTCTGCCTGTCATATGGCACAGGTGTGCATGCACACATGTGCATGCACACCTGAATCGGTATTTCACCATCAAATTGAATTTGATGGTAAAATACCGATTTCTTAGGCCTTGTGGGACTCATAAGAGTCCCACCTACATATCAATTTTACCGAATCTGTAAAAATACCGGTCGGTAAATTTACCGACCGGTATATTTACAGATTCGGTAAAATTACCGATCGGTAAATTTACCGAACGGTAAATTTACCGATTCTCCCCCCTACATCTCAAAATCCTTTTACCGGTCAGTAACGGCCGAATTCGGCCGTTACCGACCGGTAAAACCCTACCTACATCTGGCCCCATGTCATCTTATGAGATATTTGAATATTGTATCCTGATCTGTCCTTAGTTTTAGTGGCAATACCTTATGAGTAGGGGTGTGTGAAATTCATGTAAATTGTTCTCATGTAATTATATGAAATTATTTTAAAAAGTATGCATAATTATACTTACTTACACAAAATGCATCACAGAAGACAAATGACACCAGGGATGCAATTTGTGTTTAAAACGGTGCAAATGGCATTGTGGATTGTGGAAGTGTTCAGCCATTTTCCTTACTCCAGCCTGATCTGGCGTAGCTATCCCCTCATGTTTCCTATGCCCTAGGCTCCATCTAACCTAGTCCACCCCATTCTGCCCCATTTTCACTTTTCATTTCTTTCACTCAACCCAAGTGTGTTAATTTTGTAGTTTGTATTTCCCTGGTCATCTTTTTTTCACTTTTTTGTACTTGTTCTACACAGCAGCTATGGAAGAGGTAGGCAACACCATAACAGAGCCCTGCACCTCGTGTGGGCAATGGCGGCACAAGGGGTTCACACCCTGCCATATCTTTAGTGAGGTCGAGGTGGCTATGCTTAATTTTTATCAGTGCAACACCTCCCTCCTCATGAAAGTAGGAGGTGGCAGGCCTGGCAAGGACTATGGCCTGGTGGAGCATCAGCTGTGGTGGGGAAGAGTGCAGCCATTATAGTTAGGTTGAAATATCAATTAAAGCACACCATTTTAAACAAACAAAACCTCTGAAATTCACCAGTTATAGTTATCTCAGGTAAATATAACTCATGCCCTAAAGTAACTATAGCTTGCACCCCCACTAATTGACATAATTAATGATGTAATTTTAGATGTTGCAGTGATTTTAATAATGATGTCATAGAACATGTCATGAGTCATGTAATATGTGCGGTCATAAGCAGTGCATAGTGACTGCACGAGTTATAGTTACTTGAGAAAACTTTAACTGGTGAATTTCAGTTGTTTTGTTTGTTGGAAACGGTGCACAGACATAATATCGACTCCAAAATATCGTTTGGACAGAATATCGAGTTTTAAATATCGTTTGGACAAAATATCGACAGGACAGAATATCGACAGTCAAAATATCGTTTTTAAGGTAAGTGAAGTAATATCGACTGTAAATAATATAGAAAGTGAAAATATCCAAGTATATAATCTAGATAGTAAAAAATATCGTTTTTTAAATAATATTTAATTATTTATAGTGTTTTTATGTTATAATATGTGTGAAAAGTGTCATTTTATGTTATAATTATTTTTAATTAATGATTTTTTTTAATTATTGTGTAATTTTATTCTGTAGCGGGTTGTGGGTTTATAGGGGAATAGGGTGGGAAGTAATTTAATTATAATTAATTAAATATGTAAATGTATTAATTGGTAGTAATAATTAATTAATTGGTAATTAAATAATATTTGTTAATTATTTAAAATTTAATTGGTAATTAATTTAATTGATTAATTGCTAATTATGTAAATTAAAATAATTTATTTCCTGTAGCGGGTTGTGGGTTTATAGGGGAATAGGGTGGGAAGTAATTTAATTATAATTATTTAAATATGTAAATGTATTAATTGGTAGTAATATTTAATTAATTGGTAATTAAATAATATTTGTTAATTATTTAAAATGTAATTGGTAATTAATTTAATTTAATTGATTAATTGCTAATTATGTTAAATTAAAGGGGTATTTTTAGGGTTCAGGGTCAGTTTTTGGTTTTTGGGTAAAGGGGTATTTTTAGGGTTCAGTGTCAGTTTTTAGTTTTTGGGTAAAGGGGTATTTTTTGGGTTCAGGGTCAGTTTTTAGTTTTTGGGTAAAGGGGTATTTTTAGGGTTCAGGGTCAGTTTTTATTTTTTGGGTAAAGGGGTATTTTTAGGGTTCAGGGACAGTTTTTAGTTTTTGGGTAAAGGGGTATTTTTAGGGTTCAGGGTCAGTTTTTAGTTTTTGGGTAAAGGGGTATTTTTAGGGTTCAGGGTCAGTTTGGGGGTTTTGGGTAAAGGTTTTTTTTAGGGTTCAGGGTCAGTTTTGGGTTTTTGGGGTACAGGGGTACAGTGTAAAAATAAAGTAAAATTAAATTTACATTAATTTAATTTAATGAAATTAAATTAAATTAAATTATATTAAATTAATTTTAAATAATTTAAATTATAAAAATTATTATATACTTACCAATACTTACGTTGTAATGGTAGTGCGTTGTAAAAGTTGCGTCATATATCCACTGTTGCACTCCTTGGAGTGGGAATAGTAATTTTAACCCCTACGCTATCCAACGCTTTCCCTACTGTTGCACCCACTGGAGTGGGAATAGTAATTTTTACTCTTTTGTATTTGTACGTTAATAATATTGGCTATTATTTAATTAAATTTTGTTACTATATATATATACATGTTTTAAGAAATATGATTAAAAAAATATTATTTTTTTACTTTCATTAATTATTTAATTATTAAAAGTTATTTTAAGTATTGTTAAGTATATTTTAGTAATTAATTTTTTATATTAATGTAATTAAACATTGTTTTTATTAAAGTCGATATTTTTTACAACTATATTTTTGTAAACGATATTTTTAACTCGATATTTTTGTACTTACCTGTTTGTAGATAGAAACTCGATATTTTGTCTCTCGATATTATGTCAACGATATTTTTGTTGGTCGATATTCTGTCCCTCGATATTATTTCAGTGATCCGTTGGAAACATTATGTTTTAACTGACATTTTCACCTAACTATAACATACTTTTCATTTTTTTTGTCGGTGTATTTAAAAAAAAAAAATCATGCCAAGCAAGGTATTATTACCATACCTAACCATAACTTAACTTTAACCTTTGTTTTTTTTAGTGAACCTCTAGTTTTCTTTTAATGTAAAGTAGTACTTTATTACCATACTTAACATCAACCTCAAGCCAATCAAATTATGTAAAAATATGCATATAATTACAAGTAACACAGCTTGCGTAGATTGCATCTGAAAAATGTTGGCAGGGATACATTCTGTGAAAAAAATGGCACCTACCACTAGACCCTGCATTCAGCCCCCACAGGCAGACAACCCCATGCCGTGCACAGGCTTCACACTTAAACTCCCCTCCATCCATTGGCAGTCAGTCCCTGAGCGGCAAGGCCTTCCACAGTGCATGGCATGGGGCACGGCACTGCACCCAACCCCCCACTGTGGTGCATAAGTAACTGACTATGTGATGTTACAATATAAAGGGTGTCATTCTAAATAAGGCAGGCCTACTGACTTTCTCAAAAGGTCAGACCACTAAAATATAAAAATATGGGTCTATTTTCTTTATGAAGGGATCAGCACATTAACATATATAAAGTTAACCTATTATCTTTGTCAAAAAGGCGGCAACAAATATAATCCATATCATCGTGATTATCGTATTTGTTTAATCAAGCCTTATTTAAACAAATATCAACATGTCATTGAGTCTATCTTCTAATTTTTTTAGCGCCATAAAGTGCAGCATAGAATCCACCACAAAAGGGCCTTGCACTCCAACTGAAGATCATACAGCTCGGAGCACTTTAAAAAATATGATTAACTCTCCTGGGGTCATGAATTCAATGACCAGGCAGACTTACTTTTTTTTTTTTTTTTATTGAATGCTGCTGTCCCCCCCGGAAACCATACCAGTGCCAGTGCAGATAGCGCCAGTGCAGATAGCAGTGGGTAATATTTTGGTAAGTGGATGCCCTACTGCCTACCCAGGGTACTCACAATGTATGCATCGTTGGTAGCTGCTGGTGGAGTCCCCAGGCCCCTGTGTCACCAGCTGGCTCCCCAGTCAGCACCCATTGCGGAGCAGGTGGGAGCCAGCACCTTTCTCCTTTGCTCCTGCCTGTACAGGAGTAGCTGATTTCTCTGCTCCCACCTGGGTAGAAGCAAAGTTATGCTGTTTACCCAGGAAAGTGTGGGTAGGGTCTGTCCATACTTTCCTCGGAAGAAAACAGCAGTGTCCCTGGAAATGAGGTACACAGGACACCGATTAGATTTAGCCCTGAAGAATGGGGTACCAGGGACCAATCCGTGGCACAGAGAGTGGGACCACATGCACCCTCCTCTAATTTTAAAGCTACGACCCCGGGGGATGGGGTCCCCAGGGCATCACAGAGGCTTGAGTGGGGGGGCTGCACACCTACACCTTCATCCCTTTATTTCAAACATGTGGCCCTGGGGAATGGGGTATCAGGATCTCACAGAGACTCGGGGAGGGGGTCTGCATACCCCCTACCCTTATTTGAACATTTGGGCCCCAGTGGATGGGATCCCTGTGGCCTCTTAGAGGTTTGGGGACAGGGGCTGTGTGTCCCCTCCCCCAAAAATATATCTGGGCCAGTCCTCCAAACCCTGTAACATCCAGGGGAGTTTTACAATACAAGGTTAGAAAGCACCCTAATTCTTTTTTTCTGAGCCACAGTCCATCTGCAAATCCTCCGGACCGATAATTTTTTATTTTTTTTGTCCTGGGCGAGGGGACCCCACCAACCAGACCTAAGGAGGCTGGGTATTTCTACACTGCCCCTTATATATTTTTTAGGTCTTGCCTAAGCAGCCCTTGCACTGTCTCATCAAGACATGCTGTATTCAAGATATGGGCATTAAGCAACACCCATCTTTCTAATTGGCTCCTTTAACTGTCCTTTGTAAATGGCTGCTTTTCATTGGTTAATATGGTCATAAGTCCCTCCTTTTTAGGTCTCGCCTACGCAGCGTGCATGCGCTGGATTGGAGGAGACCTTTAGCAATCGATTCAGGTTTTCAGGCAAAAACGTGCACGCATTGCATTGCTTTGAATGGCAAAGCGTGCACGTTTGGTGATTCCCTTGCAGGAGCGAGCTTTCAAACCATCTGTTTGTAATTAACAGATGGTTCCTGCTTGCTCCCGGAAGGGAAATAGACCCCTCCTCTCTCCGCTCCCCTGCTGCCTCCTCCTCTCCTGCCAAATGTTTTTTTTGTTGCTTTCAGCCCGAGGCGTGTGCGCGCTTGTTCCTCTGCTTCATTTTTTTCTTACTCTCTTCCTGGCTCCTCCTTTTCTCATCTCACCCCCTTACGCAAAACTTTAATCCTTGTTCTTTCCTGTGATGGCCATGCCACTTATTTCTTGTTTTCTTTCTATCCTCCACTCTTTACATGTTCCACTTTGGTTTCTTTTACATCCACCCATCTCTCGGTCTTATTCCACACTTTGTCACCAGTTGTGTTTTCGAACTGGTTCGAGCCTCCTGTAATTCGATGTCAGTGCCTGGAAGCAGTCAGTGGACGTGTGAGAGCCGTGGCTCATTGAGTCCACTGTACAGAGCCTGGTTAATGCAAGTGCTTTCTCTGGATAAAAGCGCCAAGAAGCTGAATGAAGCGCTGCCGTTTCTGCCTGTGTCCTGCAACCCGAGGGCAGCCCCTGGCACCACAGCCGCTGCTAATACCACCAGCCAGAGCTGGCTCTGGTGCTGCTGGACGGTGGCCCACATGGCAACCTGACAAGCCCCGGGCATCAGCTCAGGCAAAGGGCTCGGTTAGAAAGGTGGCTCTTGGGGCTATAATAAGATGCCAGGCCAGGGGCAGACACAGTAATGCTGCCCACCGAGCCCTAATCGGTTTATCGCCAGGACTGTGATTGGTCAGACTCAACATTTTACCACAATGTTATCGTATACTTTTATACATGTTCATTTACGTGCATTTTGTATAGCGCTTTTCTTCCATTTGTATGACCTTTAAGGTCTCTTAAAATCTGGGTGCCCTCTGCGTCATTTCCGTTCTAGATCAAGCATAGACCAGTAGAGGCAAATGAGAGGACAGCCGGTAGTCAGTTGGGTGGTCGGTTCGTGGGTAGCACCACTTTCAAGGAATCAGTATGTGAGTGTGTGAATGGAAACCTTCATAAAGCACCTACATGCCTCGTGGGGGTCCTCGCGACACTACACAACAGTGATGAAGAATAATGGAAGACCCGCGAGGGACAAAAGAGGTCATGACACAGGTGCCAGATCCTGAGATCCTTGGACCAGGTGCATCTTTTAACTTTTCTGGTGGTTGCTACAAGGGTATGTTCAGCAGATGTTCTTCCTGAAGGACTCTGGTTGCCTGGTTCCATGCAGCGCCTTGCACCAATCACATTGCACATCTCACAGCGACAAACAACCACTGCTTGGCGCTGGTGCGCTCCTAGAAGTGCGCTGGTATCTTGCACTACTGTTCACGGTGGTTCAACTCGACCATCCGTTGTGGGGGGGTGGCTGTTGTCAGTGCTTGATTTGTAAAAAAATAACAAATGCCAGGGCTCCGGCAAGGAGGTCACTGCTGCTTGCACCTTCACATTGCCCCTGACAGGCTGCCAATGATAGTAATAACACATCTACTAAACATCACACTCCTACAAGTGTGACAATTTGGACTATTCCAGACCCCCAAAGCTATAATAAGCATTGGCATAGCCAGTAGGTCTCGCCTTTGGGACATTATAAGTGTTTAGCCATGCAACAGTTGATGTTGCACCAATGATATTGTGCTGCATAATTAAAGACTTATAAGGTCCCAAAGGCAAGACCGATTGACTATGCCAATGCGTGTTTCTTTTGTAACCTCCCATGAGGACAGCCCCACTTACATGTGGAGTTACTCGTGGTGTTACTTATTACTTTCTGAGCATTCTTTTTTCGTTTAGGCTCAGGAACTCACTCATACCCATGTTTGCTCCCTCTCCTTGTAATTATGAACAGCTGCTCTTTATATTTGCTAATGCTCGCTCCCACTCCTTAGCTACAGCTCCACCCCATCACCCCTCACTTCTTGCCCGCCCCAACCACCTCTCCGAAGTCTGCTTGCTTTTTTCTTTTAATTTAAAATACTGCTTCACACTTAATCTCACTGTGCCTTCTCTCCCCACCCCAAACACTGCTTGACCGCCACTCCGAGATCACTGTTTTGTTTTGTTTAATTTCAATTAAACATTTGGGTCTACCTTGCCGCCACACCGCTAAAGCCGTGCTTAGACCATCTGACAAATTACAAGTGTAATTTGTGTAAATTACGAGTGTAATTTTTGTCTGACGAGCTTTTGTTTTGACGTTCCCACGACCGTGTCCTGAAAATGAACACGGCAATGGCAATGCCAAAATCAGCTCCAGCATGGCATGGACTGAACAGTCTATGCCGTACAGGAACTGGTGTGCATGCAAACATGGGAGCATGCTTCCACATGCAGAGGAGGCACAGGGGGCCCTGCTGGGCTCCCTTTGCTTTTACTCTCTGCAATGGTGTTCATGAGTAAGAACCTCAATGACACAGCTGGCAAGGAGGATATTCGTGATATGCTGGTGGGACTGCTACGGTCCCACCAAGTTGCGGCCCGCTGTGGCGGTCCAACCACTCAAATTGTAATAGGGCGTTTGGGAGAAGGCCACATCTCCACAAGTCTGGCAGTCTTTTGAATGCCAGGCTCATAATCGGGCCCCAAGTGATTAGCTGAGACGCACAGAATGTTGAGGTAATACCGAGGCTCAAACACTGGTCCCTAGCTCCTGAGTCGGCATCTCTGACTGCTGAGCCACAACCTCTCCCTCTGGGGTTAGCATGTTACAGAAAAACCACTCTGAGCCTGAATAGAAATAAAACCCGCTTTCTACAGCCCATATTGCTGCTCTTTTATGCCGCGAGGTTTGCATTTTTTTCTTTAAATTTAAAATACTGCTTCACACATAATCTCCCTGTGTCTCTCCCAACCCCCTCACCCTTCCAATAACACTGCTTGCCTGCCCCTCCAAGATCGTAGTTTTTTTTATTTGTTTAATTTAAATTCGTAGAGCGCTGGCACGGAGGGAGATTGTAGAGGTGACACTGTGTACACAATTGGCTTTGCAATGCACAATATATTTTAAAACACACTATCTATTTCTGGTCACATGCTAATTTCCCCGTGGCCTCAAGATAAGGCTTTGATATATATCACACACTTGTTATCTCCATTAGTACACGCACATATGCATATGCATCTTCATATACCTATTATAGTTCCCTGAGACTAGTGTAAGTGCCTCATCATCTTCTGCTGCGCCCTTATGTTAAAAGCCTCCTTCAACATCCCTTTGGCATCTTTAAGCTTTATTACTTTATTATCCTAGAATGCGACCCAGTGTCCACATATTGCAACTCTATCCAATGTGGCTACGAGCTCCTGCCCCCAAAGCTTAGTGATACATTGTACACGTGTATTCCTCGCAGAACACTTATGTAACACTAACATGCCAGCACTTATGCTCCTGCTCTAGTCCACTTTCTAAGCTCATAGTCTTGAGCAAAACGTATCCCTCCATCGCCGTTGTTCCTGGTACAATTATGTTATAACTATATCCATTTATAGGGACCTCACTCTGCTTGATAACAACACTGTAACATTTTCTCAGCAGCACAATATTAATGGGACAACTGATTACGATGTGTGTACGTGTTCAAAAAAGTAACCACATGAGCGTTCGAATTTTGGGGCATATTATCAAGAACAGGCAATAAAATTATCGCCGCTTTATCGGCAGGAAACTGCCACTAAAGCGGCGATAATGGGCTTGATAATATGCCCTTGTGAATTCCCATAGTAGCCCAGGTTCTGGTGTTAACCTGGGCTGCTATGGGAATTCACAAGGACATATTATCAAGCCCATTATCGCCACTTTAGCAGCAGTTCCTGCGATAAAGCGGCGATAATTTTATCGCCTGTTCTTGATAATATGCCCCTTTGTTCGCTCACGGGTGCAGTCTCTCTTTTATGTCAACTGCCCCGATGATAGATTCATCTCGGCAACAGTCACACTGGCACTTGTTATGCAAACACGTTCCAATAGAAACTACACACAGGCAAATTACAACGGAGAAATGTTAATAAACAAACCAAGAATGCCTTCACTATTTTTGTGCTAAAGCTTAATTATACTAGCCCCTCTATTTCCATACAGGCTCATTCACAGCATCTTTAGTTTCACAACATGCCCTTCTCTTCATGGAGTTAATTAAGGATTACTACCTGCACATGCCAATTTCACTTAAGATATTAAGGCCGTCTGGCTGACTCTAACAAGCACTTGCAATGCAATAGGGCTTGCATTACTCAAAGTTTGAGCTATTGGCATTGCAAATGATAATGTTTTTTAGTTTTTTTTTTCATTACAAAATATCCCAGCAGTAGCATAAGTAATAAAATTAAATCCACGAAGCAAGAAAAGGGTGCAGTACCACAGGCTTTTACTAGGTGTCCCTGTGGAGTTGTAAAGGGATCTATATTAGCCACATAAGGTACTGCACCCATATTTATAGTACTGCAGGGATATTTGTTAACAAAGAAAATCTAACGAGCATTATTATTTGCAACGCCGATTGCTAAAGTTTTCAGTAATGCGAGACCTATTGCATTGCAAATGCTTGTTTTACTATTATCTAGGACATAGGACTGAGTCTCCGAGTCCTAAAATGGCTGCCGTCACATCTTTCTTGATGTGGTGGCAGCCAATCAGATCCTATCTACAGATCTGTTGGCTCCACAGATCCTTTGCAGTGTGAAATATTCAAAGCTTTTGAACCTTAATTTTTCAAAAACTACTGAACAGATATACACCAAATCACAAAAAGCACGATTTTAGGACCAAGATCTTGCTGACAGCCTAATTTGTTATAATTTCGTTAAACTGTTTTAGCTGTAGCTGTGCCTAATTTTCCTACTAAAACATGAATGGGGAAAGTGCATTTTAGGACCTCCTCTTTTTAGTCCCCATTTTACAGATCACCCCAAAACTTTCCAGGAAGTACCTCAGATAGATGAGACTTTTTTGGGAAGGATTTGTGAAGATTTGTCAAACGTCCCAAAAGTTATAAGCAACCTAAAAAAATATTTTCCTTTGGAAAAGGGGTCCTAGCTATAACTGGCGACTGCACTGGGAAATATATATATGACATTATAGTTAGATGACAATGTTTAAAAATAACATATTAAGCTTTGAAAACACTTACATTTACAAGCTATAATTATTTCAAGTAACTATAACTTTAACCCTCACTATGTGCAGTGTTGTCATAAATTATATCATTTCAGTTGTCATCAGTGATATCATCAATGATGTTATAGAACTTGTCATGAGTGTTGTAATATGTGAGTAATAAGCAGTGCATGGTGAGGGATCTAGTTACAGTTTCTTGAACTAACAATAACCAGTGAATTTCAACTTTTTTAGTGTAAAATGTTATGTTTAAACGAACATTTTCACCTAACTACAGAGCCACTTTAACCTTTGTTCTTTTCAGAGCAATTCTGAGGTTTTCTTTAACGCAAAGTAATATTTTACTACCATTACCATTCATAAGTATGACAACCCCCCGCTGTGTGAGGGCTTCGGACATGCATGGGGTGAGTTTGGCTCCCACATTATAAATCCAGAGGAAGAGCGGAAGGGAAACATATTGCGACCCCCCCATATTGCGACCCCTCCAATCAATCAAAGGCCTGGAAAACATCAGCACAACAGACCTGCTTGCAAAAGAATTCCAACCGACATCAAATCAACAATGCCCAGATGCAACAAAGACAACATGAAATTCGAATAAGATAGTCGACTGAATCTTTGTGGAAACTAACAAATTCTCTCAGTGGGGTATAAGGTTAGAACTAGGAACAAAGCTAGCCTATCCCACGCCCCTCATAGAAGAAAGTAACAAAGACACGCCACATATAGTCACATTATTACTAAAAGGAGCACGCAGCCACTCTCCAGGGTCCCACCGGAGTCTCTTAAACACCAAAAGCCCAACAACACGGCCATCTGTACCCAGTATGGCAAGAATACGGCGAACAATAACAACAGCAGGTACCCAGTGAAAAGGGGCACCCGGCTCAGCTTCAACACAAGTCGACCCAACAAAAACCAGAATATGTATTTGGAACATTAACTGTCTGGCGAACAAGCTGGAGGATCCTGAAATACTACATTATTTAAGGTCATTTGACCTGTTACTAATTCAAGAAACCTGGGAAGAGCATGAGATAGCTCTATAAGAATACACATCACAAATTGTCCCAGCTATCAAAGGGTCAACTTTCGGCCATCGTTCAGGTGGCCTGGTAACATATGCCTCAGTACTTACAATAGGAACAACAGAGGAGATCAAGCCTAAATTACAACGCCAAGTGCCATACAGGCAACAGCTATAACAATTAAAATCAATAAGGAAGATCGGTCACTTATCGTAATTAACACGTACATACATTCAAAACACAGACTCAAAGGGGCTAAAGAATTGGTTACCGAACTGGCAAGAATCATAGAAGAGAGGGATGAGGAGAACATAATCCTGGCAGGCGACTTCAATCTCTACATGTTCAGAACGGCCTTAGAAGATGAGCTAGCACAGGAACTCAATTTAACCTGGGAAATACCAAACCAAGCCCCTACAAACTCAAATAAACAAACAAGATGCTCAATTCAATTACTTACAGAACTGGAACAATTAAATCTGAGGGCGCTGAATGGCCGATTGAAAGAGGACAACTCGCCAACTTACCACTCCAAAACCAATTCCTCCTACTTAGATGTCACCTTGGTAACTCTTACCCTATTTGACTCCATATACTCCAGACTGGGCGAAAATGGGCAAAGTGACCATCTTCTGCAAGAAGTGACGCTAAGAGTAACCAGAGGGAATAATATGGAAGCAAGGATAAGCGCTTGGCAAAGAATACACCCCGATTTCAAGCGAATAAGGTGTAAGCCTGATAAGATCGAAGAGGTATCCATCAATGCGAATACACTTATCCACCAAGATAACCACCTGAAAGCTAACTCAATAGAGGCTTGGGAGGTCTTAACAAAAGATCTTGGGACAAAGTTTGCCACGCAGTCAAGGACCTTGATGGGGAAGTCACTGGGTCGCTTACCAGGAAAGGCCACCTCACCCGGGACAGGAAATCTCAAACGGAAAATAAATCAAGCCTTAAGACAGCTTCGCAAATGACCACAAAACCTACTGTTAAACCTAAGGTCGGGGACAATAGATATTTGCCCGGCGGTATCGCCTCTTTAACCCACGAAACATTAATCAATGAAGAGGCAGGCGCTGGAGACTGGAAGGCAGGAAACAAGGTTTTATTTTCTCCGGAGGAGAAACACATCAGTTGGACAGCAGGTATCGTTCTGAGGTGCTCTACCCGCATTTCTGAGGCCTGGCCTCTTATACACAAGTTTGTCACTTTATTGCATGTAACACATTCCCGTTAATACTTTGATGTACGGAAAGACATCCCCGGGATCTCCCCCTCGGGCCCGTTCCCACACACATTTACAGTAGAAGTCCCCACCCCGGTCACAACAGGTGATGGTTATCGCGCAGCTGGATATTCCGCCGATTCATGGAATGTGGGAGGTTCGATTGGATCTCGAGGGGTGGGGGCTTTGATCAACTCGGGGGTCCTTTGATGAGGGAAGCTTCCTACTGTACGGAGAGGGGCAAGGAATAGTATCGGCAGAGCTAGGTGTTGGCCTGGGAGCAAGGAAGACAAACGGGCACAGGAAAAGGGGGTTTTTGTATCAAAGGGCCGGGGACTATAAAAAGAATGAAGGGAGGGGTCGCGCTGGGAACAGGATGGGGCTTTGAGGCAGAGCTGCGCTGAAGAGGGGTTTATGACTCAAAAGCATGTGCGAGCGAGGGGGGGGTTGGTCAGCGTGCAGGCTTGGTGAGGGCGAAGGGCTATGTCGGGGGCCAGTGGCATGCAAAAGGGATGGTCCTGATCGAGGCACCTAAAATGGCGGGCGCGCACGACAAAAGTGTGGCATCAGGGGAAAAGGCAAGATGGCGCAGATAATGTTCACCAAACCGTACTAATTTTCCACAGTCCTCCCTTTAACATATTCAAGACATCTTGCTGATCTATTTCCTATTCAAGTCTATTATGGTGGGCATAAGAAAAAGCAGTAGGAACCCAGGTGAAGGAGTCGTAAACATTACATTTAAGATCTCTAGTTTTAGGAGGCGGGTCTATTGATAAACTTTGATAAACTTGTTAGCAGGAAAGTCATAGTAATGTAATACAAAAAAATTATTCTGTAGCGGGCAGTGAGTACATTGCATACAGGTTATTATATACGGGCTCTATATATATTTGGTTGGAGCATAATCAATACAATGGTGGCTGGGAGAGAAACGAGACGTAGCAAAAACGATGATTGAGGGTGTCAATGTTCGAAGTTAATGAGTTCTCAGTACTGTTTGTCGTCCTTTGTTGGCGCTGTGGAGCACCGGCGGTGGAGCTAAGGGTCCAGCTCTATTCTAGGTCCCGTGTTGCAGGGCACGACCTTTTCCTCGCGTTTCTGGTCAAAAAGGTCCTTTTCGCCCTGTGTCCTTTGGAGTCGATAGTCAAAAAGTTCAGATGGAAGAAGAGTGTAAAAATAGTCCATAGGGTAGGTCGGAGAAAAAGGGGGATGGAGCAAAGGCCAGACCGAGAACAGACTAGGGGAACGGAAAATTTCAGGTTGGCGGGCTCATGACCGAGTTTAGGGAGCGGGGACCTTTCGGCACACATTTGAACATTAGGCAGGGGCATCAGGTTAGCCCTTTCCTCTCACTTTGTCGGAAATAGTGCCTCGTCCTGTAGCTCCTTTCTGTCGCGGTCTCGCCTCGGCCAACGTCGCAGGTGTTCCAAGATCTGTAGTCAGGCCACGTGCTCCCACATCCGGTCCTTCTTTCCTCCGACAGTCGTACCCTTAAATGAGTTCGAAAAGACAGTCTTTAGAGAATTGGCAGAGGAAGGTAATCACATAAGTCTATTTCTCTCCCAGCTCCAGGTAAATGAGAATAGAAACGTCCGTTATATTAGGGTTCACAACTGACATATAAATGATCGATGGTGGGCCTGCTGGATTTACTACGACTTTCCTTCACAACTATTTATTATAGTCACAACAGTTCATCTGATGGAGACCCACCTTCGTAATACAAGCCTGACAAAGCTATACCATTCTCTAGGGGTTTATATTTACAAAGGGTGTTGCGAGCTATCAACATGGTACTAATAGGTATCTCGCTGAGGGACGAACATAGGCTAAACATCTTTCATCTTATCAATGCATCCTGCCTTTTAACTAAACATTTTCGCTTTTCAACAAGGTTCATTGTAATGGTTTTCTTCGCTTAGGTCTAGTCTTTAACTTTGTAAAACATCATTCTGGTTCCTATGCAGCCTCTCACGGCCTGATTACTAAATTAGAAAAGACAGGGGTCTCATGGGAAGAACAACTAGGGGCATAGAAAACTGCAGTGAGGGACTATCATCTTGCTTTGTGTTATGAGGGCATTATTTAGCAGAAGGCCACAGTTCGGTTGGTAAGCGTTCAGTGATATTTTTCGAATTCCCAACTCTGTAGTTCGCTCATCAACAAATTATTCCTAGGAACAATGGCTGGCCTGCGTTAGTCGTAAATTGACCCATCTCTTACAACCGGGGGTGAGGGACAGTAAAAATCTCATCTAGGGCAGCTGATACAAAACTGGGTGCGCCCTGGGAAGATGGGAAGGTTTCGATTACCTTTACGGTTTGGGGATTGCGACAATTCAGAACGTGGAAGGTCGCGTTATCTGGGGTATTTTATCTCATAATAGGAGCCGCTGACATGTAGTTCCCTCATTACGGGTCAGATTAGGGAACTCCAGTCGTCTTACCTGTCCTTTCCCTTATGGCCAATTCTCGGTTTCATCAAAATATTTTTTGGGAAAGGAGGGGTAGTGACACAGCGTTAGGGTGATTGCATTAAAGACAAGTTTTGTGCAAATACTGGTGGTATTTGAAGCCAATTGGGTGGTGTGCTAGGGGTGGCGGTTTGCCAATTTAGGAGCTGGTCGTTCGGGAGAGTGAGGGTGGAGGAGAGGGAAAGCGAGAGAGAGAGAGAGAGAGAGAGAGAGAGAGAGAGAGAGAGAGAGAGAGAGAGAGAGAGAGAGAGAGAGAGAGAGAGAGAGAGAGAGATGTGCAACAATAGGCTAGATAGCACACGCGCAAAATAGGGAGCGGCCGTGTGTTTAAAGTAGATTATTTCGGCGCTTTACTTGATACAAGACATCGCAGGTCTGTGTTAGTATTTTGAAAGCATGCGGTTCAGGACGGACGAGCATTAGGTCGGGTACGGGGGACATGCGTTTGAGAAAAAGGAAAAGGGTACCACTGTGTCGCACTTTCTTGCATTCTTGGTCCTTCGACCAGTTGAGTCAACGCTTCCGTCACACACACACATTCTCTCATAGTTTCGAACATACGTGACATGGGTTCATTCATGCAGCATGGGTTAAGGGTGATCATTTTTCATCAGATCATACTAAATTTATGGGCTCGTTTGCTACGTGAGTAGTTTGTGGGCGTGCTTAGGCGCCACCTTGCAGCGTTGGTCCGCTTCGCGCATCAGACGGGGCAAGGCTTCAGATCTTCGCCATACCTCGGTCGCGGCCCCTGATGTAACCTGTAGAGGGAGGGAAAAGGGGGGAGGGGAGGGGGACAATATTCGAGCATATCAAAAGCACGGGTACGAAAGTCCTTTACTTACCTCATACTCGTCTTATCCCCTCGGGATAGAATCCCTGGGGTTTTTGGTTTCTGGGGCCAAGGAGGGGTGGGATGGGGGCAGTGCGACCCATAGGCTGTGAGTAGGGAAACGTTAAAGAATCAGAAGTACTTAGTGCGAGGTTTCCAGTTGGTAGGTGTATTTAGCTATTGGGGTCCTTAAACCTCTTTCAACGTTGTGATGGCCTAAGGTTTATCAGCTCTTCGGTCAACTCTGTTCCCTAGTATCTTTGAGTGTCGTATCTTTATAATATTTTATCATTTTACATCGTTTCATTTCACCCATCCTTTACATTACGCCATTTCGCTTTTACCCATCCCTAGAAGTCGGGGTCCTTCTCCATGCGCGAATCCCTGAGTCAGTCGCATTTTTGACGGTGGAGTGTCGTGTCTCAGATTCGATCCTCCATCCGGGGCTGGGCAACCATCTTCTTTTAACCTTAAAGAGAGAGCAGAGTAGGGTGCACAGAAAGGAACTCTCCCGCCGATCCCATATTTTTAAATAAAGCATGCAATACCCGTTCATAATTTCGAAAACCTTTATTTTTGCAAAATCATAGTACGTGGATTTATGAGGGTGCAGTCGTATTTGGCCGGACACGGCAATGGCTAAAGTGCGTACAGTGGGGGGTGTTGCTTTGCAGCAATAAAAACATTAGAAAGTTTTATCAATTCATGTGTAGCAAACTAAAACGTCTATCAATTGGCTGGGGGGGTTCGGGGGCATTTATTTCATAATTTAGAAGCATAGTCAGACTAATTGCAATCGGATTACCTATATGCATACCGTGTGCGTGCGTCATAAGCGAGGTTATACATCAGCTATATATATATAAAAAATATAATACATTGTACATTTGTAATCATCATTTTTAACGGGATCCTTTTTACATGTTCGTCGAGTGAGCTCTCCTTTCTTCCTGTCAAGTGTACAAAGGATCATATATGTCTCAGAACATCAAGTTTTGTATTAGTAAAAAGGAACACCACGAGGTGTTCGTAAGTTCCTATCGATACCGGCGCCATTTTGGGGCGGGGCCGGGTTAGTCCGGAAGTAGCATCAGGAAAAAGTTTCCTACAACCGGCGGTTGGACCAGAGTCCTTTTCGGCAGTTCTAGAATTCATGCTAACAGAGGGAGTGGCAATGTCATGTTTATTTTGTTGGCGATCAAGGCAGTTGTCCCTTACCGGAAGCCTGCAGGGGCCGAGGGCTCCTCCGGGTACCTTTGCAGACTCTTCAAGGCTGTGGAGATGTTGTCGGAGGTGGGGGCTCGTGCTCCGGTGGGCGAGCGACCGAGTTACATTGCTGTTCAAAGTTACTCTAGCGCCCGAGAGCCGCCTTCCAGCGGGCCCAGACGCCAATTTGAGGCCCTGCAGCAGTCCCCTCTCGTCGAGTCTGCAAGAGTGGAAGAGACCTTTCCGAGGACAAGTAGGGAATGGAACTCTGTGTTGTGGAAGTACGGCCACCTGCGGCGCACGTTTCGGTGCTGCACAAGTATCGGTGCAGCCATTGCATATTCGGTGGTCCGAAAATATGGGCACCGTTGCATGTTCGGTGCTGCGCAAGTACTGGGGCGCCACCATGGTATGTTCGGTGCTACGCAGGTATTGGCACCGCCATCTGGCTGGGGAGTTCGGCGTTGGGCCGGGGGCTGGGAGACCTCCTATCTATGGAGGTGGGAGAGGCTCGTCCGCGTCGCCTCTCCCTCCCAGCCCAACTTGGACTAAATTCCATGGAGGTACGAACAGGACATCCCGCCGTCCAGAGTTGCCGCGGCCATGGTTCATAACAGAAGTGGCGCCCGGCGTGTTGCTGCTGCCACAACGGAGGAGAAAAGGAAGAGGTGTCTCGTCCTTCTCTGGGCCGGGCTTCCTTAGGTTATCGGCTGCAGCCGGATCCAGCTGGCCCCGGTCCCTGGCCATGGGTGGTCGGACCGGGGGGGGGACATGTGGCGGGACTGCCTGCAACTATCCAGGGCCGCTGTGGCTGGGCCGGGGAGGCATGTGGCGGGACTGCCTGCAGCTACCCAGGGCCGCTGCGGCCGGACTCCGCTGGCCCCTGCCTCTCCTCCGGCTCCCCCATATGTTAAGATTTCCTGACCGAGTGTTGGCAGCGGGGCCCGCCTTATATGGGTTGCCGCCGGTTGGGCGTAGCCGTAACCCTGCCCTACTTTGGAAGGTTCCAGAATGTGGGGGGGGGGGCGAATGTTCTGTTGACTTTCATTTTCTACAGTTTACCGTTCTTGTTTCTAGCGTTATTGTTTCTTGCTTGTTATGTTAAAATAAAAGTTCGTGTTCATCAGTGGCTTACTGATTTCGTTTCCCATTCCTTTCTTTCCAGGTTGTTTCAGGCTAAATTTCTGTTAACAGAGTTTATGTAACACGGAAGCACGTGCAGAGGGATGACGCAGATTCATACATTACGTACACACAAACTCAGACGGGGAGACAGTAAAAGTATGACACACAAGATCCAAAGACAAACATAAAAACAGTTATTGGCCATAATTATCTTTTTCCGTCTGTTAATTTAGAGCTAGGCTGGGTTCCCGTCTTTACATTGTCCGACCTAGGAAAACTCGAACATGTCGCTGACATTGTTCTGGCGAAATCTGTGCCATCGGGCATAATCAAACGTGGTGGTTCTATCTGGTCTGTCCATGTGAGTCTGATTCTTCTTTGTCTCGCGCCTTTTCCCTTTCTGTCGGCCTGTTATTCCTGTCGGCCCTCTATTCCCACTCTTGCTCAGCAGAGTCGGGCATTGTGCTTTCCAGTGTCCGACACATCTACAAAAAGCGCATTGGTCTTGCCCTAAGTCTGGCCGTCCTGCGCGTAGTGTCGGGGGATAACTTTCGGGTCGTGGTGTCCAGGGGTTGTCCTGTCGATATATTTCTCTACCTGCTCTGTCCTCGTCTTTTTTCTGTCGTTGCATTGCCTCTTTGCGCCACATACCGAGACTGTCGAGCATAATAGGCGTTGTCTTATTATTGCGAAGAGCTATTTCTAACGTTTCTATTTTATCAAGCTCAAAGGATCCTACCAGTGGCCACTGTTTGTCTTGACTTTCTTTGGTATACCTGTGCCACAATTTATTATAGGCTATGGTAACTAATCCATAGTTTATGAACATGTCCTTATTAGGGGTGCCTTCCAGCGGAGCTAGATGATCCACCTCTAATAAACGGTCCGGGCTGAACCAATTATCAATCAGTGGGGAGAAGACAGACATGACGGCTCGCAACGAGGGACAAAAAGTCAGCACTGCCTATCTAATCACTGTGCGCAAAGACTAGACAGAATATTTCTATTCTACGTTGTTTGCAGGCAGTGAATACCTCATGAACCAATAATAAAGAATAACCAATAACAAGGAACAGCCAATAATAAATAAAAATAAAATAAAATCAGTGGGGAGAGTAAGTAGGGCGCAAAAGTCTGCGTCCTCTACCCTTTCACTATCCGTAAAGAGGAATCTGTTATTTCCTGTTTGCAGACAGAGAATCTCCAGAAGACAATCCGTGAACAGTAGTTCGGGGTCAAAGAACCCAGTTAATCAGTGTGGGAGAGGGAATCTCCCGAAAACCGTTAATAAATAATAGGATTCAGTGGGGGAGAAAAATAGGCACGACGGCTGCGTTACCTATCCTTCACTGTTTGCAAAAGGGAAAGAGCCTACTGTTTCTCCGCGTGCAGACAGTGAATCTCCAAATAAGTTAACAAAGAGTAATACTAGTATTTTCTTGAACAATCAGTCAATTATTTTGCAGTTTGTCGTGTTTACACGACCTTACCCGGACCGCATGGACAGTTTCTTGTCTTCCGAATCCAGCGCCCGATCGTCCTCTTTTTCTCGTATTCCTCACAGCACTCCTAATGGTTCCCAGTCAGGACCGTAGATCACTCGAGAGAGGTCTGTTCGGAACTAGTGAAGTTCGGATGATCGGCTGCCAGACGAGGGTCTATTGGGCAAGAGCTCTCCCGATCGTTGCAGTCGTTCACTCTGTCGTCAGGACCTCTCCCACTGGATCCACGAGTCGCTGATGGGCCCCACGCTTGGGACGCCAATTGTTAAACCTAAGGTCGGGGACAATAGATATTTGCCCGGCGGTATCGCCTCTTTAACCCACGAAACATTAATCAATGAAGAGGCAGGCGCTGGAGACTGGAAGGCAGGAAACAAGGTTTTATTTTCTCCGGAGGAGAAACACATCAGTTGGACAGCAGGTATCGTTCTGAGGTGCTCTACCCGCATTTCTGAGGCCTGGCCTCTTATACACAAGTTTGTCACTTTATTGCATGTAACACATTCCCGTTAATACTTTGATGTACGGAAAGACATCCCCGGGATCTCCCCCTCGGGCCCGTTCCCACACACATTTACAGTAGAAGTCCCCACCCCGGTCACAACAGGTGATGGTTATCGCGCAGCTGGATATTCCGCCGATTCATGGAATGTGGGAGGTTCGATTGGATCTCGAGGGGTTGGGGCTTTGATCAACTCGGGGGTCCTTTGATGAGGGAAGCTTCCTACTGTACGGAGAGGGGCGAGGAATAGTATCGGCAGAGCTAGGTGTTGGCCTGGGAGCAAGAAAGACAAACGGGCACAGGAAAAGGGGGTTTTTGTATCAAAGGGCCGGGGACTATAAAAAGAATGAAGGGAGGGGTCGCGCTGGGAACAGGATGGGGCTTTGAGGCAGAGCTGCGCTGAAGAGGGGTTTATGACTCAAAAGCATGTGCGAGCGAGGGGGGGGGTTGGTCAGCGTGCAGGCTTGGTGAGGGCGAAGGGCTATGTCGGGGGCCAGTGGCATGCAAAAGGGATGGTCCTGATCGAGGCACCTAAAATGGCGGGCGCGCACGACAAAAGTGTGGCATCAGGGGAAAAGGCAAGATGGCGCAGATAATGTTCACCAAACCGTACTAATTTTCCACACTACCCCTGCAAAAGCAAGCTATGGAACCTAAAGGCAAAGTTAAAAATTACGAACTGGGAAAAGAAAAGGCAAGTGAATGAACAACTCTGGGTAAAGATACTACATGACTCGAAGCTTAAAAAAAGCACCAGGTTCTGGTGGACAATCAACAGTCTCCAGTGGGCAGCCCATCAAAGAATAAACTCACATATAACAGAAGCCGATTGGGCACACCACCTGTACAGCCACTTTAATGACAAGAATCAAGAGGGGAGCTCAGTTGAGGAAAAAATGTGTACCACCGAAAGGAATATGAGTGATACCAACATAAATAGTACTAAACAAAGGACAAGTGAGGGCGTCAAACATGATGAGATTCCAAGTAATCAAAAATACCTCGGGATGGAAGGTATATCAGGCTCCAAACCATCTACAAACAGTAAAGAATTTAGTAATGAAATAACAGCAGCCTGGATCAAGACACAAATATTAAAAGGGAAGTTGGAAGGTGCCCCAGGCCCAAATGAAATACCGCAATACTGTATATGCAGGATGCAGAATTCTGGAGTGAAATACTGGTACCAGTATTCAAGGGCATACAGGAAACAGAAATAAGCTCAGCAATCTTGGAAAGGATTGATCATCAGCCCAATTTAAAAGCAGGGCGATAAGTGCATCCCTAACAACTATCGACTCATCGCTCTAATAGATAAAGAGGCAAAGTATTACGCACGGCTAGTCCTGGAGGAATTAACATCTTGGGCATCAGCAAAAGGCATCATCCCTGCAAACCAAACAGGGTTCTGTAGAGGACAGGGTACCACAACTAACATCATGGCGCTAACCTTGCCGATAGGCATGGTCAAAGCAGCAAATAGCTCACTATTCTTATGTTATATAGACTACAGCTTGGCATTTGACCACGTAGATCGTGCCAAACTGTGGCAGAAGTTGGAAAAGTGGGGCATATTAGAACCCCTCCTAAAACAGCTAATCCTATTACACACTGATACCTGGGTCAAGATCAAGCTGGGAGCAGGGCCGCACCTCTCAAGGCAAATTAACACCACCAAAGGCCTGAAACAAGGGTGCGTTCTAACCCCCATGCTGTTCAACCTCTTTTTAGAAGAGCTTCCAGGGGAACTGGACAACAGTACAACGCATGCCCCACGTTTAGGAAATATCTCGTAGTCCAACCTCATATATGAGGATGACTTGGTTTTAATAAGCCGGACCCCAATTGGCCTGCATTACCTGCTCGACATCACTAATACATTTTCTAAACACCACTCATTATGCATCAACTCAAAGAAAACAAAAATTATGTCAGTGAATGACAATATGATCACGAAAATCACTTGGTGCCTGGATGGGCGCAGCCTAGACCGAGTAACCAATTACAAGTACCTCTGAGTTTTACTTGATAGCAGAGGCTCATACAAACCCCAATTGGAGGCCCTGTAATGGAGGAGCACAATGAGCTACCATACAATGAGGCCCCTGAAGAAAGTTCTACCAGACCAAACAATAGATCCCCTAATACAGGTGATTCAAGCACGATTGCAGCCAATGCTCACATATGGAAGCGAACCTACGCACGGGAAAGATTCAATAGTCTTAGATAAAATAATTCATAGCACATATAGAGCAATTTTTCAGCTACCAAACAATGTGTCACCCGCCCAAATTTGCCTGGAATTCGGTCTTCAAAAGCAAACAGTAGAAAGAAGGGGTGCATATATAAAATGCTGGCATAAGATCAGAGGCGCCGAGCAAGGATCCCAAAAAGCGCATATTTGGGCAGAGCTGTCACATCGAGAGAAATCTCCTGCCAGAGAGTACTTGGTCGAATCACTGGAAAGTCTAGAACTGACCAACCTCTGCGAATCCTCCATAGAATATAAGAGCTTTAAAAAGGTTGTAACCAAAGTGACAACATTGATATCCATAACAGAAGACAAGGAAACTTTGGCCACGAGGGCTCATTGATGGATAGCACTTAATGACTATAAAGCTCTTAAGCTACAATCCTATTTGAAAATGGGAGTTAAATAGAAGATAAAAGATTTGGGGGCAGATGTATCATGAAAGCCTTTTGCGATTCCTTATTTGCGATCTTTTGCGATTCGCAAATACAGATTTCTTAAAAATCGCAGATTATTCTGAGAATTATCTGCGATTTCTTAATTTGTGAAATTCGCAAATTAAGAAATCGCAAAAACCGAAATCTACCAATGCAGGAACAGGCTGATGACATCACAGTCAGGAAGTGTTAGTGATTACCTGCACCTGTTTGCCTGAGCCACACCCAGTGGCAGTTGGAAGTCCCTTTGGAAGCTGTGCAGACCTGTTTCACTGCATCATGGAGGCTGTAAATTCACAGGAAGGTTCTTCTGGAGAGAAGAGGAAGAGGAAGCAGAAATTTTCAGAGAAAGAACAGGAGACATTAATTGAGGAAATGGCAAGCAACCATGAGTTGCTTTTTGGCAAACAAGCACTGAAAGTGCCAGAGGCTCGGAAGAGGAAAGTATGGCTAGAAATCCAGCAGAAAGTAAATGCTGTAGGAGTCACACCACGTACCATCGAGGAGTTGAGGAAAAGGTGGTATAACATGCGCCTCCGGTCCAAGGAAAAACTTGCTGCAAGAATTAAGGAGTCCAGCAAGACAGGAGGGGGAACATCCACTGCTGAGCAGCCTACTCCTCATGAGGAGCTTAATGAGGCCACTCTCTTGCCTGAGAGTGTGAGTGGGGTGACGCAGATTGACAGCTCTGAGCCTTCACAAATAGCAGAAGGTAAGAAGCATGTATGTATGTATGTGAAGTTGTGGGTCATGCATGTGCCTGAGGTTAGTACAAGAATACAGGCTTATTATATGCAAGCCAGGTACCTTTAGTCACAGTCAGAGATAATGCATTGTGGGAGTTGTAGTTACATTTCAATGTTCCTTTTAATTTTCAAAACATTTAGCAAGAAAATAAATTTATTTTGTATACTTAATTTTAAAAAAACACTGATAAAATGTGTTTGAAAGTACTGAAACTTTATTAAACACATACAGTAATCTACACAACAAACTCACATGTCCCTATCTACATCTACAGCACATGCTGATCAATCCATGGAAGAAATAGGCGACAATCTCAGGCACATTGAAGAAGAGCTTATACAATTGATAGGCCAAGGAGTAGTAGAAGTGTGCAAGAGGACAGTCCTGGTGTGTTTGCTGGTTTGGAACAGGACATGTTGCATGTGCAGCAGCAACAGCACAAGGCCCTTCGCTCAATTAACAGACAGTTGTGTAAATTAAATCAGCACAATGCAGGCATGGGGGATGGGATGCGTAAAATGGCTTCATCTATGGATAGACTCTGTTTGGCCATTGAACGGTCAGAGGATTCACGAAACAGGGCAGCACGCCGTGCCAATGCAAGGATGCTTGGCTACTCCAAAGCCATCAACAGACTGTGCAGTGTAACAGCAAATTTCACTAGGCGTAGTATTACTATGCAGCGAGTGGTGAGTGAGTGCACAAGGTCTGTTGCAAAAGGTTTAGATAAAATAACCTCAGCAGTAGAATTGCTACAAACAGCAACATCAGGCGAAAGTGCTCTGTTGGGAGCTCCAGACACTGAGGAGACCTCAAGTAGGAGCAGCAGTAATCCCACACCTACATCTGACAATGTGCAGTGCAGGAGTGAAAGGAATGCAGCCATGCTACATTCTCAAGAAGCATGGAATCAGTGCAGCGCTCAAATATTAGGCAGCGCAGGAAATACGTTTTTTTAAAAGCATGTTTCTGGTTACTAAGATTGAGCCTTGATTTTCATTTGAAAAATATGTTGACTCTCCTGTGCATTAACAGGTCAAGTGTCACAAAATCAGTATGCATAATATTTTAGAATTAAAGAAAAATTATTCTGAAACTTTAAACTTGTCTTGTATTCTGATTCTTACCTAAAAGTAATTGCGTGTAATCTCAGTGCGTCTTTGGCGTCCAGCAGCAGCTCCTACACCTGTTGCAGCTCTACTAGGTGGTGGAATTTCTTCATCATCAGATGTATCTGAGTCACTCATTTCTATTTCAGTCCCTTTTCTCATGGCCATGTTATGTAGCATGGCACAGCTAGTCACAATTTTACAGCGCGTGGCAGGATTATATTGCAAAGCACCTCCACTTTTGTGAATGCAACGAAAACGGCTTTTTTAAATTCCAAAAGTCCTTTCTACTACACCACGGGGTGAACGGCGAGCCTTATTATATCTCCTCTCATGTACATTTGTTGGATTCAGAAATGTCATGATGAAATCACGCACGGCATAAGCACTGTTATCTGAATGATAGTGAGAATTATTGAATGGGTGTTACTGTTAGATTTTATATTAAATTTACTCACTAATAAAATATTAATGATAGTTTTTTTTACCTAATAGAAAACCATCTCCAAACTGGCCAGCACTCATACATGTATGAAGTCCACTATGCCGAAAGATGTAGGAGTCATGAGTACTCCCTGGGTACTGACTCACAATATCAGTGATAATGTACTTTGCATTGCACACCATTTGAATGTTGATGGAATGGTAACATTTTCTATTTCTATACACATATTCTGTGGCAGCTGGTAGAGTGATAGCAATATGGGTGCCATCTATGCAACCAATTACATGTGGAAAACGTGCAATTTGATAAAAATCCACTTTTGTTTCCTGTAAATCTTGTTGGTAGTTGGAGAGGTAGATGTGATGTTGTAGCCTACTCATCATTGCATCCAGGAAATGTTTAAAGAAGCGTGACAGGGCACTCTGAGACACCCCTCCAACCTCTGCAATGACCCTTTGAAAAGAACCAGAAGCCAAAAGGTGCAGTGAGCACAACACCTGCACATGCGTAGGAATTGATTGGGTCCTGGCTGTTGCATGTTCCAGAAAGTGCTTCAATTCATCAATGAGGTCCAAATTGGTGTGTGGGTTCAGTCTATATTTCTCAAAAATGTCCTCTTCTGTTTGCTGAAATAGTGTAATATGCAGACTGAAGATTCTCTCCTGCCTCTGTCTCCTGTGTGCAAGGGCTTGGATGCGCAGCCTCCTCGCTATCAGGTAAAGTCCAGCCATTGTGTCAGTTAAAATTGCACTGTGGGCTCTTTTATATACTTTCAAATAGGTTACCACCTGCATGTACTTAGTGTTATTTGCGATTTCTTATTTTGCGAATTTCATGTTTTCGCAATTTGCGAATTTTTGATACATCTGTTTGCGATTTCTTATTATGCGATTACTTGTTTGCGAATTTCGCACATGTAAAACCGTGCAAATTAAGAAATCGCAAAAAATCGCAGAAATGACAGTATCGCAAAATAAGAAATCGCAAAAACTGCGAATACTTCTTTTGCAATGCGATTTTTTACATACATCTCAGATTCCTATTTTTTTGTCGCAAACGCTGTATTTTTGCGAATCGCAACGTTTGCGACAAAAAAATAGCTTGATACATCTACCCCTTGGCATTTTACCAATTCTTCCTCATCTGCCACCTTGGAAAAGGAGGCCAGAAGACCAGACCTGTCGCCTCTGTGGAACAGGAAATGAGGGCCTAATACATATCATTTGCATCTGCTCAAACCTGCCACAAAGGAATGAACAGACACCTTGTTGATGCTTTTATCCGCCTTAAAAAGTTTAGAATATATAACAAAACTGAGCCTCGATATGAACTCCACGCTTTACGCAACATCGATAAGCTAATTATGCATTCAGTATTTTAAAAATGTCAATGTACAAACAAGGATTGTTATGCAATTTTAAATGTCTTGATGGTTTTAAATTGTGAGTTTTAATTAACTGTACAACAAAATTACTACTTACTACTTCTTGGCTGCAGGGAAGGCCCTGTGCCCCACACCCCGAGGGAAGCTAGTCCTCACCGTGGACACAGCCTTTGGCATGGGGTTGGCCACAGAGCCTGAACACAAGCTAGGCCCTATGCCCAACACCCCTGCATGAAGCCAACCGCTGTTGTGCCTGGCCTCTGACTGTGTGCACCGTGGGTTAGCCGCAGGGCCAACTGGCCGTTCATGACAACCCCAACCCACCACAGACACTCAGGCCTTGTTCCTTTATAAAAATGTTCCTGATCTTGTGAGACTCACAGGAGCCATCATGGCCACTGCATCCCATTGGATTCCCACAGGAGTCCAGGGGGCCACATTGTCTCCTGCAAGACACCCGCAGGATTATGAAAACCCCAATTGTTTTTTTTTCTTTCATTTTGCAATGGAGGACCCTCCCACTAGGTCCAGGAGGTCAGGGTGCCTCGACTCTTCCATTTAGGCCAAATAAATTTTTTTATTTGCTGTACATTGGGACAGAGTCTCCGTGTCCTGAAATGGCAAAAGGCACAATTTCTCCTCATGTTGCGGCCCACCAATCCCATTGCCTGCTCACACGGAGTTGGAAGAAGTGACTGCTGGTACAAGTGGCAAGTCACAGTTCTTTCTGAAAGACAACTACTTCATTTGTTAAGTCATTCTGCTCTTTCTTCCAACCAATTTTTCAGCCTCCTATGTTTCTATTTCATTCTCTCTAACACTGAAATGGTAGCAGAAAAGTTGGGATGCACAGCTCTCACTCACCTACAACTTCCCTCATTCTGCCCCATCCGGACCGGAGAGGGTTTATGCGACGTAGGCAACTTACCAAATTGACCCATCTCTTAATTGGGGCAAATGTCTTGCCTGAAACCTACAATAGCCCACTGACAGTCGCAATTCTTGACACTGCTAAGGCATTTGATCGAGTATATTGGATATATTTATGGGAAACTTCAAGAACTTTTGGGCTGGACAATAAGCTGATGAACACCATCTAATCTCTCTATAGGGCCCTTAGGCCCGGGGTATTAATAAATGGAGAACTGACTAGATTTTTCCTCATAACCAGAGGTACTAGAAAGGGCTGTCCTTTGTCCCCTCTTTTGTTTGATTCTTCTACTGAACCCTTTGCCAAGTCAATTCGGCAAGACAATACGATTCTGCCTTTTGTGGTCCCAGGTTTGACAGTCAAAATAGCATTTTATACAGATATCATCCCAAACACAGCCAATCCTGAATATTCGATCCCCAAGCAATCATGAATCAAACAATCAAGGTAAGCCTCACTTTGGTTCTAGTGGGGACTGATCCTCTTATTAAAAAGAGGTTTAACAAGCATTAGCAAGACTAGAATTCTATGAGTACTGCTAGCAATGAGAGAAATTTCTACGAAGTGGGTTTCTGCAGATCCACCATTAGCCACAGACTGGATTAAATCGGCTGATTATGTGAATCAAATGGATCTTGCATGTGATCCGGAGAGTTTAGATTTGGTATGGAATGATTTTCGGACATGGCATTCTGTCTGATGATTACACCTAAATGTTGTGATGCCTGAGGTTAGTCCCCGGCTGATCATTTTTTTGTTTTTTAAGGCAAATAAAACACACAAAGGAACCAATATAGGGAGGTTGCAGTACCTTACATAACCTCTATGAGAAATTCATGAGCGAAAGCAGTTATCTCTCAAACATGTTTCATCAAATCCCAGCAGGGGATCAGCATTTAACACTGGGTAAAATCGCCTTAGAATACACCACAATTCCTAATTCCTAAAATTAGTATTGTTCCACCAACAAATGATTTATATTGTGACTAAAATCTTTTATCACCCTTTACACGTGCTCTTTTTCGTGACCCTCAAAAACAAGCACTGCCTACAATGCATTTCAATTAGGACCATGTCCCACAGTCCTGATTGGGCTGCCACAGCATGTTTTCCAAGGTGTGGCCACCCAATAAATTGGAGATTCCCTTTGTTATCCTTCCCTCCACATGCTCTTTGGGATCAGGTTTTGCCAATACTTGTCAAGATTTTCCATGGTGGTTAGTAAAGAGTTTTGGTAGAAATAATTGATGTTTACTTTTTGCGAAGGGCTCTTTTAAGTTTAAGCTAGGGCATTTGGTTACTGGGGAGTTGTCTCATCTCATATTAGTGAGGAATAGGACAAAAATGGGATGAGGAGGTACTGTCTCTGCACCAGCAGTAGACACCCTCACAGCACAGGTGTTCATAACGAGACTCTTCTGCCATGCAACCACCTCTTAATACTTTAAATCATCTTTATATTTCAGCAATGTTCTTAGTGAATAATGCCAACCCAAATGTAAGAAATTGTTTTAATTGGATGAACCAGAGACACATTTTTTTGCTTTTGGCCTATGTCTAAAACAAGCAAAAGTATTCTGGTTCAATAAAAATGCCAGCTAAGTCTAATGAATGACATTGGAGCGCATTAACCAGTTCCAGGATGCAACAGGAATCACCTGGAGTTTTATCCACCGGATTTTGCAGATTTCTAAACCCCACACTGAGACTAAAAACAGAAAGGATGTAGAACCAAGTCATCTTACATTTCCACCATTTTTACTCTGCCAAGAATGCTTGCAGGTATTTTGAATATGACAACGTTTCATCCTGAGGCCAATGCTCCTTTTGCAAACCCAGAGGGACCAGGCTCATTAACAGAATGCAGCTGTGTATCCACCCAGCCTGCCTCCGAGTCATTAGTAGTCTTTCATCACAGGACAGGAGGATACGATTGAGTTTTCTATTTTTAATCATCCTGTCCCAAATATTTGCTGACTTGTTGACAGAATCAATTTCTTCTCTCAGGCAGATAAATAATTAGGCTAATTAATAGTTTGCAGGAACTGTGATCTTACTGCTGTGGAATTTTCTAGAAGGCTGGAAGCGCGTGTTGCCAAGTATCCATTAGCTGAAATGTGACCAAAATGCGCCCGTGACACCCACATCTGGCTGCCGCTGGAGCTAAGGATTAGCAGGCTCTTGCGGGCCACGCAGTGGCAGCCAGAGATCCAATGGTAAACAAACGGTCTTCGCTGCCGGAAGCCGGCCTGTTGTTGTATTGTAAGCATTTATGTTGGCTGCTCACCAGCGCGTGACATACAGGGAGTTGTTTACGCATTGTAATAAATGTTCATTTTTAAAGCAGACGGTCTTACATTATGAATATTTGGAGGAACCCAAGGCCCTGGTGACGGTTGACAGGGGAGGTAACCTCTGTGGCTGTAACTAAAAATGGAAATGAAAATGTCCGCGCAGATTACCAGTCCATCGCCCCTGACAACAATGGCTCGTGTCGTTTAAAAAGGAATTGCCGTGATTTTAAAATGTTTGCTAAAGCAAGCAAGCTGGGTGTGAGTCTAATTCCACTTCACGTTGCCTCGAACCCTAATTCGATAAGAAGATTGACACATGGGTCAGTAATAAAATAACAATTATTAAACAGAGCAAAAGTCCAAAAATATTAGTAAGGTATCGTGAGAGTGGGGGGGAAGTGATGGCAGAATTCTATCATAGCTTGACTTTAATGGGAGCGTGTCTGATATTCAGTCTATGGCCGTCTAATATTTATTCACATAGGGGGCATTCAGTTGAGTCACTTTCATACACATTTGTTTTATAAATCTCATTTACTATTTTTAGGTCTAGCAAGAAATATATTTAGCTTCTGTTTGAGGTTAAACCATCAATACTACATGAAACAAGAGATGGACAAGAGTCAGCCACTCCCCTTTAGACAGTGGCTGTTGTAAGTGTCAATCGCACCATGGCAAAGAAATGGTCAAGATCAGCCCATTCTCAAACAAGCATGGATGCAAGGGATGCTTCTGGGCATCCATTTCCACAGAAAGAATAACCCAAATACCACACATCTCCACTCTTTAAACAAACAGCAAAAATACATCAGTGCTCTATCCTCTTTCCTTCAGCAAACGTACTGTAGTGTAGATCCTTCACCTTTCTTTCACACAGCTCCAAAACGAACTCGAGGTATACCCACAACCATGTACCCCAAGATAATTTCTCCACTAATGTGTAACAGATTTTTTCACAAAGCTGCCCTCCCAAAATGCACATTTATAATATGCTGCCGATTTTTTTTCTCGTTTATCTCCCCACCATAGATCCACACTACTCTGCACTAAATTCGCCAATCATGCACCTAATAACATCCACAACACTCTTCACGCCCACCGTGCATTCCACCTTTGCTGTTAAACTCTGAAATGAAATGCACTTACCGAAAAAAAGCCCCTCATGTTGCAATAATTGGAATGGTATAACATTCTTGATCAATAAACACTTTTATATGCAAGTGTCTGGCCACACCTAACTGGACATAACTAACACATAAGGCATGCAACTGGCTTGCAAGATGCAATGCATTTAGCAGACCCCCCCTAGACCCCAATTCCTTAACTACAATTTTCATATTTGCTTCCATGTGCCGTTGTTACTGCAAAAAACACCCTTGCCAAGTGACCTATTACCATGAAGGATGCTTCTGTTGAAGTTAAGCCAGTGGCCCACCATGTGAACAATCATTTCATGGTTTGACTGCAGTGAGGCGGCGGATCAATGTGCCTGGTCGCTGGTAGTGTAGAAGTTGTGAAACTGCAGTGATAGTGGACACTGCTACTGTTTTTGATTTCTAAGCTTATGCTATATTACCACCTTCATCACCGGAGTTCATTGCATTATCATCATAAGAGTCACCTGAGAAGGTCACAGCAGTGGGTCCCGACATGTGCTAGGATGATGATTTAAAATGCTTTCAACGTGCATTCCAACAAGGATTTTTAAAATTTTCAGTAATGTTGTTTCCAGGCAACACATGGCGAATGGTGGCTCCTCTGCGATGGCGAAGGAGCGTTCCCTTTTGCCCCCACCTTCCAGCAGTCAAAAAATTAAAAATAAAATGATAAGGAACCTGTGTTTATTATTGTTTTATTTTTCTCTGTAGCATCGTCTAGGGGGCAGGTCCACAGGGATGACAGGCAGAGGGGGAGTGGATGGTACACTGGTTGTCAGTGCGCATGATAGTTTGGCCAGGCCGTCTCAGGTCGGCCAAACCGTCATGCGCACTGAAGCTCTCTCCAACACCAGCTGTGTTGCTGGGTTGGAGAGACCAGGCACAGGCTCCCAGTATACCTGGGAGCGCAAATCCACCGCGCTCACACTAATCTTGATGCTGCTTTCATGCAGCATCAGGATTGGCCCAGTGGAGTCTTGGAGCCTGTGCCTTCAGTGCACGGTGACAGAGCCAGAGAGGATCGTTGGAGCATTGAACAGGTAAGTTCTTTTATTATTATTATTTTTTGGGTTGTCCACCCCCAGTACACCCTCTCCCCCCAACTTTGCCCAGACACCAGCCACTAATGCATGTGACCCGCGTTTGCATCCAAAACAAGGACAAGGCGTAACATTCATCGCATTTATGATGCAGTGGTTCACGAAAAGAGGACACTGAACAGTTGTTTGGAGAGAAGTTGGCTGTTCTGTGGGATTCTTTGTGAGTAAGTTAAAACAGCAGCAGCCACCATCTCTTACATTGGAGGATCCACAAATTACTGCTCAGCGGGAAACGTCGAGTGTAAGTAGACACAGCATCACTTCACTGAGTATAAATAAAAACATTGGCACCCATCATCACTTATTCTAGAGGATTTACATGTGATAGAGCAATCATTTTTAAATGATCAAGTCGTGAAGCTGGGAGTTTGCATCATTGCATTTAAGGATAATACATTCAATTTGCAAGCATTGAATTTTGAAAATTGCAACATTACATTGAATCCTGAAATACTTAGCAATTGTCCACGCATTCTTTGAGATCTGTTTTCTGTTCTGTTTAACTTAAACAACATTTACCTGTACAAATTATTTTTTCTTTAAAAAAGAAAGAGACTTCAACCAACATATTTTGCCACTGTTGTTTCATTTTTGGATTTCACTGATGTGACTGTGTCCTATCTAGTTTTAGGACTTTAGGGTTGCGGTATTCAGGTAGTTCTCTTTTGGCTCGAGTTTGAGCATCTTTCCTTGATAACTTTCTCGTCGTCTGGAAACTGTGAAACTTAGGGGCAGATTTACTAGATTCTCACACAGCGCAGTGCAACAGCTGCAAATGATGTGCTATATGAGAAGGAGAGAACAGGAGAACACCACATCTACAGAAATATGGCACTATCATCGCCTCTCCCTAACGTCAGCGCAAAAATGTGTGGCCATGCTCCACGGCCACACCTTTGCACCAAAGTGTACGGTTGTCTCTGTGGGGCAAATTTACAAGGACTGGCGCATCCCTGCATATCAGCAGGTATGCGCCAGGTAAGATGCGTCAAGCAAGGTTACCCTTGCGCCACCACAGATGCGACGCATTTACAATGCAGAGCATCGTGGCACAAGGATAAACAGATTTGTGACGCATCTGATGGCGTAAGGGCAGCGCATTGCTGGAGTCATGTAGCAAGCGCGACGCAACTCCAGCAATGCTCAGGGGCTGCCATACCTAACATGCTGCGTCACGCCTTATGCCTGCTTCAAGCAGGCGCAGGGTTTTGACGGAGCGGCGTCAGAAAAGTGGCTTAGTGAAATCTTGTAGATTTCACAGCGTCATTTTTCCGAGGCTTTTTCCGACGGAACACCCACCCTGCATACATTAAACTTGACGCAGATTTAATGTGGTGAAGGGCTTTACAACATGACTCATCTCCCTAGATGTGTCACATTGTAAATAAGGCGCAACATGGAACATGGTTTATGCCGCCGCTGCATCATAGAAGTGACGCAATGGTGGCGTAAATGTGTCGCAAGGGGCTTGTAAATCTGGCCCTGTGAGTCTAGCTTAGGTTTTGTACTTGAAGGGAACCATTCCAGTATAAAATACCATGCTTAGACTAACTTGACACATTTTCCCACTTTGTATGTGTGCTGTACAGTGCAGCACACATAGAAAGTCAGAAAAGAAAGGAGAGATGAAAGTATTTCTCCTTCATAGCGCCTATTTGAAATGGGCACTATTTTCTCATGCTAAGGTAAATATGGCTTAGAGCCAGAAACCTTTAGTGGTTGCATGAGAATGGCCATGAACCACTCATGGTACGCCCTTTGGTGCTAAGTAATGCAAAGTTATGCACTGCTTTGCCCTACTTTCGAGTGTTTTCCAGCGCTGGAAAGTAAATTTGTAAAAAAAAAATTACGTTGATTTGCGTCACTTTTGTGACACAAACACGGTGCTACAACTTAGTAAATATATTCCTTGACTGTGGTGAGGTCTATTTTCTTCTCATAATTTCATTAATCATGTTTTCCAAGTGTTAGACTGGAATCAACTATACAAAATGTTTCCCCGCAGCAATGTCTGTGCTATCAACTTGAGTGCAGGAGGGAAAATTTATACTGTTCTAAACACCCTCCCTCCTGCCTATATCATTCATCATCCTGGGGAACCCCCTTTTATTGTGTATTTTCTTCACAGCCCTGTGCTGTGGGGGCCTTGTCCTTGAGAATTGTGGTGAAGACAAAGTTGTATTCTGAACTGATGTATGGAAGAATGTGAAGCAAGCAAGTACGACTGGTCTGTTTAACATATTGTACTCCGAAATTTGAACTGTCGACATTAGAATTCCCTAACATATTCCCCCTGCTTAAGCGATTTGAGTTTGAATACTTTATACATCTGTTACTAACATGGACAGTATTAAAACCTTTGGCTTCTCCGATGAGGAGTTCGCCAAGATGTTAGGCATCCCTGCAGATGGAAATCCTCCATCTCTCCCTAAGGGACTCAATGGGTATTGGACAAAACTACTTAATCTAAAGAAAAAAACCAAGAGGACTGAACTCCATGCCCAGTTCATATTAGATTATTTAAGAACTGGCACCATCCCCATTGGATTGAGGGTACGCAATATACCCGGCATGTTCATTGAAATCAGACAGTTCCTGGAGCGATGGGCCCTCATCTCCAATCGGTGCTCCAGGGACTGGATGATGCTCATTGTTGAAACTGCCCGTATAGTGATAGATCTTTTAAACAAGGAAATCGCTGAACTAGAGGAGAAACTTAAGGATGGTGATGCGGTGGATCTAGGAAAGAAAGAATTGGAGGCAATCCAACAGGATTTGGATTCATTCTCTGATTATCTCCTGAAAAGGAAAACGGAGAAACTGCATAAAGACATTTGGTTCTATTCTCAAGAACGCACCTATCCCTATTTAGCATCTGGGTTTTATACCAACCAAAGCGACAATAGTTCACGCGGTCAAACATCTAATTGGGGACATAAAAAGGTCACCACCTTCTCAGACACCACCGATTCTGAGGGGGATACCCCTGATGAATATCATCCAAACTATGATCAGGGGCATAGCTCCAACCGACCCAACAGAAACGGATCCTATGAGCAAAATAATCCTCAGAACCGTTTTTTAGGCAACCGCCGGGGCAACTCACGTCCAGCCCAACGGAGGAACTTCCATCAGGGTCGAGGTCAACCCCAAATGTATGTCCAGACCCGACAACAACAGTACTGGAGAACATAAAGGGCATCCCTGTTTTTAACCTAACAGGTGATGAGATTGATCCCAATGCTATCAAATTGTTAACCCTAGGTCTATCTTTTGTTCCATCCACTAACTTTGACAAATTTGAATTTAATCGTGACCTACAACCTTTCTTTCGAAAAGTGCGTCTAAAGAAGTTCTTTCTGGACCGCCCACCCAACAATGATTTTGAGAATAAATTTGGTTGTAGACCCCCTTCCTCTTTCACTCCCTCTCTGGAAATGGTTGGCCCTGAGGTCAACATTTTCGAGAAGGCGTCATGAGGAAAATAGACAAAATTACCCGATATGTACCAATTCCAGCTGCCAATATGTCTGACTCTGAAAACATAGTCCTTAGGGACCTGAAGGACAATAAAAAAATAACGATCAAACCCTGTGACAAAGGGGGAGGGATTGTTATCTTTGATACCGCCAAATATACCGACAAAATGAATGAGCTCCTATCGTCTGCATTACACACATACTATCTGTAACCCTGAAAATATGATTAAACAACGAATTCTAACGATAGTTGAAAGAGCAGTGGAGACCAATGCTATCTGTGAATCTGAAGCAGAATTCCTTACCCCCAGACATACGAGGATGCCCATCATATATGGAGTCCCCAAAACACACAAAAATAGGAGTGACCCACCTTTGAGACCTATCGTCTCCAGGATAGGCTCAGCAACTGAGCCATTGTATAAATACATAGACACATTTTTAAAACCGTTGGTCACCGAACTAAAATCTTATGTCAAAGACACAAGCTATATCATCAGCTTAGTGGAGGGTACCCCATTTTTTGAGAATCGCGAACTTCTAGTTACCCTAGATGTCGAATCTCTATATTCTAATATACCCCAACAAGGAGCATTTACCACTATTGAAAACATCCTATCTACCAGATCTGAGATCAGTAACTCTGAATTCATCCTTCAATGTCTTGAAATAGTCCTCTTTGAGAATTATTTTGAGTTTGGCTCCACCATATACAAACAAACCACTGGAGTTAGCATGGAGGCAAGCTGTGCCCCAAGCATTGCCTGCCTCTACATGGGTGAATTTGAGCGACTAAACATTTTCAACGACATGATCCCATTCTATGAAAACGTCAAGGATTGGAAACGATTTATTGACGACGTATTTTTTATTTGGAAGGGGGACCAAACCACTCTGGAAGAATTCATTCTATGGCTAAATGCAGCCGATCCGAATTTACGATTCACCTGTCATTTCAATCAACACAGAATTGAATTTTTAGACATATGGGTAGAACATCAAAACAACACCATAAAAGTATCACTGTACACTAAACCCACGGCCCGAAATACCCTCCTTCATTACACCAGCTTTCACCCGCGGTGTCAAAAGGAGAGTATCCCTTATAGCCAGTTCCTCCGTATTCGGAGGAATTGTTCTGACATACAGGACTTCCTCACCCAATCTGATATCCTTAAAGAAAAACTCTTGTTTCGAGGATATCCTACTAAGTTGGTCAAGAACTCCTTCAAAAGAGCCAGATACACCAACCGAGAGACCATGTTCCAACCCAAACCATCTGAAAACACCAACCAACTGGTATGTATCACTCGCCACTCAAATCTCAATCACAAAGTCCGCCAGGCCATAAATTCGAGCTGGCACCTATTAAATCTGGAAAAAAATAAGGCGCCCCTAAATAGACCTATCTTTGCTTTAAAAAAAAATAGAAATCTGAAAAACCACCTCATCAGAGGCAAGATATTGGAGACCAGCACTCAAAGTGCCATCACCAACAGTAAACCTGTCTTTGGAAACCACAGATGTTGTACATGCCAAGCATGTCCTCATACTGTAATTGGTGATACCATAACCACCATTGAACATACAATCTCGATAGCTCGAAATGAAACTATGACCAACTGTCGAACTAGTAACGTGATATATATGATACTCTGTCCATGTGATCTCCCCTATGTAGGGGAAACTGGACGTGAATGCCAGATCAGAATAGGGGAGCATAAATCTAATCTTAGAAATAAAAAAACCTCGGCCCGATTGTTGCCCATTGGATTGAAAAACTATATTCTGAACAAGACCTCCGCTGGTTTATATTGGAAAAAATAAAAGCCAGACCTGGAATAGATCCCGTCAACCTCCGTAAAAAAAGAGAGGTCTTCTGGATCTTTCTTATGAACTCAGTTATCAAGGGCCTAAACGAAGAATGCCCCAGGCATAATACCTTCCTATAACACACCTTCTCGTCTTGACATGGTGTTTATCAAGTTGATGACACCAAGAGAATCTGGATGAGTCCGACATATGTATAACATCCATGAGTCTGGTACTCCTGTCCAGACGTGTATTTTGGTCATTAGATTCATATTCCCTCTGATATAACCCCTTACTTCCTGATTTCATTGAGGCTTGACTTGCCCTGTCCTATTAGGTGGTGGACTTACCTACCCTCCCTCTTTATGAATCTATATGCCACCGACTGTATTCTAAAATAAATAGAGACATATATACGCCATTGTCATCCTGTGACTAGGCCTTTTGATAAATAGAATCATATCAGCTCTTCAAAATAACTATTTATTCATGGCTCCAGATCGATTTTACTTTGTCTTATGCCCTAATTGCCCTTAGTATTCCCTCATTCCAAGATGGCGCAGTATTTTGGAAACTCGGGCATTCCATCTACCGTATACGGCAAATCTAAGATGGTACGCTATATCGGGAACACTAGTCCGTTTTCATTGCGACTGTAAATAGCCGACCTAAGATGGCGCCATATATGAGGCATACTAGTCTGTTATCGATGTTACTCGTCTTGGTCCCAGCTGAAGCCGATTACGCGAACTCGCTCTTAAAACCGCGTCCACTGCAGCAGTAGATCACGTTCCACCATCTTTATGCCGTTATCGGACCTGAACGAAAGAATCCTTGCTATCTGGAAGCACTCCTGTGTCGAAAGACTTCTCCGGTAAGTAGCAGTACGATGTATCCCTGATTTCCCCGATTCTGGGCTCTGACTTTATTTAACATATAATAAGACCTATCCTGCCTTTTTTATGCAGGGATCCCTCCACCCTGAACCTACGCTTTAATAACGATTGGATAATGTGAAGTAACCCTAACCTCAATCTCGTGGAACCCAGACGCGATAATTATTCTTCAGCCATCGTAAAGGTGAGCGCCCCGATTCTCCCCCAGACTCTCATAATGTGCCTCTATTTTGGGACATATCTCCGTCGTCACCTTCGCTGTATTAATTTAAATGTTCTCCATCAGATTGTCGCTTACTAGATTCTATTCTTGGGAAAAAAACTCTCTGGATGCCCTAATTATTATACTCCTTCTTCATTTTTTAATAGTGTCTGATTGTTTACCATACGAAATCCGGCCACCCAGAAAAAGGACTATAACCAGTACTGGATATCTTTTCATTTACTTCAAGGTAGGGATCCTTATATAATCGTTCGAATTGGGTAATCCATTAAATAAATAAAACACCATATATAACCTTTCAGCTGTATAGCGAGGAGCAACCCGGGGAAAAGAAATTAAGACCACGGTCCCCCTGTATATGTAAGCCGCCCGCATGCATGCGTAAGCCTTCCTCCTTGATTTAGATCCCTGAGTAGGAAATGTTTTGTCCACCTGTAAAATCAGGAATTGCGGAGATAAAAAAGATCGTTTATATCCCTCTTATCTCCTACTCAAACAGAAAAGAAAAATAGGATTTCCTCTTCGGCTGAACAGAAATCTCTTATTTCCCAATTAGAAAATACGGCCCTTGTGAACCGTCGGGCCGTTGAAAAACATTCAGAACCCCAGGTAACAATGCAAACCCTATTTCAGACATACCGGAGTAGCAATATGTTGATTGAATATATGCGCTTGAATAAACAAGCAGGAATGAGTGATTTATTGTTTTAAATTTAGAGCCATGAATTCTTTGTCTTCACCCAGGCCTCGAAATGTGTTTGGCCTTAACTCTCCGATTGTGGGGAGATGCATCCTGGGAGTCTCAATATGATAACAGAGTCTTAATATTTAAAGTCTGTAAAATGTATTTAAATGTCGTAATCCTCACTTGTAACAATCGTACAGACCATAAAGTATGAAACCATTCAACTATCTAATATCAGGAAATGTTTTTAATTTTCAGCTTGTTGGTTCCCCTCCATGGCGGTACCTGCTTGCCCTGACCAAGGTGTCTTACACCGAAACGCGTGTCGGCGCTTCCTCTAAGAACGGCAGTATTGAGTCCTTCTGACAACTTTTATCATCTAATCTGCCCTCTTATCTCAACACCCACGTCCATGCAACCATAACCCCACTCTTTAGTTGCAGGCATTGTCAGCTACCCCCGGATTTACTGTCTGAGTGTATGCTAGATTGAGTGATTCCCCCAAGGTATGAATGTTTTTTTGAGTTGCTAGGATTGCCCTGAAATGTATGGAACTTTGAATAAGTGTGAATAAATCTTGATCGCCTTGTTATATGAAAAAATACATTGACCCCATCTTTTAAATCCTCTGTATGTATTTATTGAATTTTTTTTGAGAAATGACCCACTGTATAAAGAGAAATAAACATATATTTTCTATAAAACTGATTGACTGATCAATATATAGTCGATGGCTCTGATGCATTTTTGAGACTGCTCCCTTTATAATCTATAAGGATCCTTTATAGGACCTCAGGTATCCACTTTGGCAGGGTGTTGTTTTCTCTATTTATACAGGAGAGAAAATTGTGCTTATCACCCATTATTTAGGAGTGGAAGGGCAAAATAGCTTAGGAAAATTACAAGAGCTTGACCAAGAGGGCAGTCCAGGTCTAAATTAATTTGAAATTGTGCTTAAACACACATATTTTCTTCCTAAAGTCTGCGCCATTTTTGGAAAGAATGCATTTTGGGAAAATAATTCAAAAAGGCAATCTAATGGTTGACTGAAAAAACCATAGGTTTCAGCCACGTTATAGTTGGGAATTAGCATTTAAAAAACCTTAGAAATTCACTGAAAAAAACATAGGTTTCACACATGTTATAGTTAGCTGGACATTTCACTCATACAAAACCATTGAAATTCCCCCGTTATAGTTAGTTCAGCTAACTATAACTCGCGCGCCCGCAATGCACTGCTGATGACATCACACATTACATCACTCATGACATGGTCAGTGACATCACTCATATCATCACTGATGACATCTCAAATGACATCACTGATGACATCATCCTTGTGAAAGAGTGGCAGACCTCCTCTCACCCTAATATAATCTTTGATACACACATTCAAAAAGAGAAACTAACATTTTCAAAAAAATGGAGATACCAATACACGTTACAACAACTTGTTCAGTAATTCCAACATCTACATACACATCCACTCATTCACCAACAGTTCTATATAGTCACTCATACATGTACTCACTCATCATATGTACTCATACACCTTAACATCCTGTTTCACACCGACACTGATCCATAGAGTTATTCACACACATACTCACACATGCAAATATACTATCAAACATACATTTACTTCCATATACAGCTATACACACACCACTACACTTACTTCTACAGAAACGTACACATACTTACTCTCTTAAACAATCACTTATAGAAACACACATTATTTATACAGGAACTCTTCCAATCTCTCACTCTCACATATACTCACTTATATACATCAATACTCACATATACTAATTTAAAACATATGTAGTTACTCATAAAGATACTATTGAGACAGTCATTCACTCACTAACACACCCATACACTCACTCATCCACCCATACAGTCCTGCACACATGCTGTCTTCAAAACACATACAAACAGTGAGTCACTCATTCATGCATCTGTGCGCTAAGTAATACCCCCCACCAAACCATACAGACACTCATTCTGATATTCAAAAAAACAACTAATAACCCATATACACACTCATGTAGCTACTCACCAACCCATGCAGCCATTTATACACAAAGTGAGACACTGATACAGATATTTACATATGTAAACATTACTCGCTAATACATGTATTCAGTAAGATACACTTAATAAGTCAGATATACAATCAATTTTACAAAAAAACCCATCCATTTAGACACTTATTTAACCGTTTATTCTTCCATCGACGTTTAGGTATACATATATAAAAAATATGTATTTTTCAGACAGACACTGTTGGGACGGGAAGTCTCCTGCATGTCTGTGGAGAGAGTGCTTCCCCTGCCTTATGCTAATCTCCAGGCAAGTAACTCAAAAGCTACTGTATAGTTTCTAGATCCCTCCTCAGTGAGCATGAAAATCATACATGTCCACTGAGGGTCTCCCTGTTGACATGGATTGAGACCCTAGAGCGTGGCTCCGAGGTCAAGGGGGCATGCCTAGTGCACCCCTATTTTTCAGAGAGTGGCTACTGCCCTCTCTATTAAGGCTGTGGTAGACTGACAGTGGTGGCAGCAATAAATCTATAGTCAGAAGGGGTGAGTCCCTAGGCACCCTCCTGACCAAGTCTGTGCAGTTTGCCATGCCTGTGGGCCTGTTGCCTTTGTCTGACTGATGTGTGTTTGAGAGCCCATGGGTGTACAGGGGAAGGATGGGGATTTGAGCCAGTGTGAAGAATGCGAGCTGTTCTGCTGGACATCCCAGCTCCCCCGTCCCCCTCCCTATTTCCTTGGAAAGGCCTGGTGGGCTGGGGTAGACAATCCGCTCTTATCTGGGTTTAGCTGCACTAACTTTGTGGAGAAGACCCTCCCCCACTGGTCAGGGCCTCCTGGGCTGGAGTTAATTAAAATTTCTCTCTAGGGAGTTGCATAGCCTGATACCAGAAAGGGACCTGGTACATGCTTTACCCATGCATTGAACACGCGGTGAATGGTTTGTGATTGGAGGTGTATTCAGGATTCAAAAGTAGCAGACCCTCTGATTGGATGAGCCTATGAATGAATGAATGAATGAAATCATTTTTGTAAAGCGCACATAGCTGCCCTGAGGCGTACAAGCGCTGAGATTACTGCTGAGACTTAGGTTGCTTGGCGGAAGGATAACTGTCCGACTACTGATTGTTGAACAGGAGCGTTTTCAGCTGTTTGCGAAATAAGATGAGATCGGGGTTGAACCTTAGATGCTGGGGAAGAGCATTCCACATCTTGGCCACATTATGGGAGAAAGAGCGGCCTCCAGATCTTGCTTTCTTAATTTTAGGAACAGTGGCCAAATTGGCATGGGTTGAGCGCAGCTGTCTGGCAGGATGGTAATGCGTAATAAGGGGTTGGTTGATTACTGGGCCTAAAGACCAAAAGGCCTGATGCGCAATACAAAGGGATTTAAAACTGACTCTTTCCCTAACGGGAAGCCAGTGTAGTCTCCTTAGGCCAGGCTTTATTGATGATCTGCGGGGGATTTGTAAGAGGGTCCGGGCGGCGCAGTTTTGTATCAGTTGTAGTTTGCGCAGAGTGAAGTCCGGGGCTCCCAAGTATAGGGCATTCCCGAAATCCAGCCGGGATTGGATCAGGCCCAGAACCACGGTCTTTCTTGCTTCAAAGGGGAGTAGAGGGAGGATCTTTCTGATAACTCTGAGGATGCCGAAACAGGTGGCAGATAGTCTTATTGCCTGCTGGTCAAATGACAGGGACCTATCCAGCCAGATACCAAGGCTCTTGATGGTATCTTTAGGTGCCGAGGCAGGTCCCAAGCAGGGTGGCCAGAGAGCATCGATGGAAGATGGTACAGGCCGACCCAGGAGCATAAGCTCAGTCTCGTCTCCGTTGAGTTTGAGACAAGACTTGGTCATCCAGCTCTTGACCATCTCCAAACAGCCTGCAAGATCCACACCCACTAAGGAGCCCCCTTCCTGCGCCAGAGAGACCACCAGCTGAGTATCGTCCGCGTAGGTAATGATCTTGATACCATACGGACCAACGATCTCAGCCAGCGGCCTCATATAGACGTTAAATAACGTTGGGCTCAACGATGATCCCTGCGGGACTCCACAGCCCAGAGGCTTACTGGTGGAGGTGGCATTGCCCTCGTATACCTGGAAGGATCTGTCGCTCAGGTGTGACCTGAACCACTCCAGGGCTTTGTCAGATATTCCAGAATCCAGAAGACGCTGCAAAAGGATGCCGTGGTTAACGGTATCGAATGCAGCGCTCAGATCGAGGAGGATCACTGCCACCGATCCTCCTCGATCTAAGATCTTCCTGGACTCCTCTGTGACAGCCAGTAATGCAGTCTCGGTCCCATGCTTGGGCCGGATGCCTGTCTGGGAGGGATCGAGCAGCTGGTTTTGTTCGAGAAAGGTTGTTAATAGTCCATTTATGTATTTCTCCAAAATTTTGACTGCCCAGGGCAGCAGGGAGATCGGGCGAAAGTTGTTAGGATTTGTGGTGTCCAGGTTGGGTTTTTTGACAAGGGCCCTCACCATGGCCTGTTTCCAAGCCACTGGGACTGTGCTGGTGGAGATCGAGGTGTTAAGTACTTCTAGCAACGTAGGGAGGATGGTCTGTATAGCAGAGACTAGGATATGTGGAGGTGCTGGGTCACTAGGGGATCCTGATTTCACCTGACGCATGAGAGAGGTGAGTTGGTCCGCGTCCATCAGGGGAAATTCCGCCAGCACAGGGGGGCAGTTGGATTTGTTTCCTTGTAGGGGACACAGAGGTATCTCCTTCGATCTGGTCTGCTCCGAGGATGGAAAAGAGGAGTAGATAAGATCGATTTTTTGGAAGAAGAAATTAGCCAGATCTTCACAGCGGGGCAAAGGGTTTTCATCAGTGAATGGAGGCGTTGGGAGGCTAATGAGACTTTTTACAATTTTGTAGATCTCCTTGGAACTGGAGCTGGACACTTCAATTTTATGTGAATAATATAGGGATTGAGCGCTCTTTATGTCTTTTTTATAGGTTCTGATGGCCTCTGTATAAGTGAATTTATCTGATTCAGCGTATCCCAGCCGCCATTTACGTTCTAGTTTCTTGCAGTAACACTTTTTCTCCCGGAGCTCATCGAGTACCAGGGAGCAGAGATCCTAGATCTTTTCAAGACAATTTTCTTGATGGGAAGTGTGGCGTTTAAAGAGTTTTTTATCCATTCATTGAACCTTTCATTGGCCAATGATGGAAGCTGACCAACTGAAGGGATTGAGTTTTGTAGCTCCTGAGTCCACTGATCCTACGGGATTTTAGACCAATTGCGTGTTTCTCGCACTGTCGGTGTGAGAACCGAAAGCTTATCCGTTTTCCATACTAACGGAATTAGTGCATGATCTGTCCAGTGAAGTGCTATAGGGGGGCATGCCTTCAGATTAGGGCAGTTGCTGAACACCGGATCCAACAAGTGACCTTTAGTGTGCGTGGGGGATAGAACCAGCTGATGCAGCTGTAGAGGAGAAAAATCTCCAATTAATGTATTGGCGATGGAATCATTAGAATCATCTAAATGGATGGTAAAATCGCCTAATAATGTAAAATTGGAGGGCAAAAAGGCAAGGTCAGCGACCAGCAGGGGCAAAGATTCGTGAAACTGTTTGGCTGGGCCCGGTGGACGATATACAAGTACTCCTGAGAAACTTGTATTGGGGGAAAATTCCAGAGAGAAAGACAGGCTTTCACAGTCCGTAAAGGGGTTGGGAGTACAGCGACAAGTGAAACAGTCTTTGAAAATGATTGCTAAGCCGCCTCACAATTTGGTAACCCTGCCCCAAAGTTTGTACCAGCTCAGGATCAGAGTGTGGAGTCAGCCTTGTCTCGGTGAGAAAAAGTACATCAGGTTTTCTCTCATCGAGTAGCAGTGATAGTTCTGTACAATGTCTTGGCAGGGACCTACAATTTAAGATATACATTCTAAATAGTTGTTGTTTGTGTATATCGGGCTTAGAAATAAGATATGTATTACACTGCCTGCACTGGGTAGGTATATCTGGGGGGAGATACCTATGTGCGCAGGACAGGTTTGCCTGTGAATTAATATCACGTAGTTCAGTGGATGTGTATCTCCTGACAGTTTTAATGGGAGAGGTAGTGGTTGTGGCCCCTTGCCCCGGCCGGACGCGGACGGGCGCAGACGGGCGCAGACGGGCTCACCTTTGGCGAGCCTTCGGCGCGCCGTCAACGCGCCCGCTGCGCTCGTCCGCTGCGCTTCCTAGGTGGGAGTGCCATTTTATGTGGGAAGGGGCGGGAGTAGCGGAGCACTAGTCTGCTCGACCGGCTGTCTCCTCACCCAAGATGGCGGGACCCGCGGGGGGAGAGGTCTTCAATGGCTGGGGTAGGGCTTCTTGTGCAAAGCGCAATACAGGTTATTAAAACAAATAGCAGCAACAACGTTTTAAAAATATTTTAGCAGCAACTTCAAGCAGCACTCGCTAAGTTACCAACAAGGTCCCGGCTTCCGCCTCAGGACCAGCAACACACCACCCAACTAGCAATCAGCGAGGGTGTGCCTGGGTCTAATCTTTTATGTGGGAAGGGGCGGGAGTAGCGGAGCACTAGTCTGCTCAACCGGCTGTCTCCTCACCCAAGATGGCGGGACCCACGGGGGGAGAGGTCTTCAATGGCTGGGGTAGGGCTTCTTGTGCAAAGCGCAATACAGGTTATTAAAACAAATAGCAGCAACAACGTTTTAAAAATATTTTAGCAGTAACTTCAAGCAGCACTCGCTAAGTTACCAACAAGGTCCCGGCTTCCGCCTCAGGACCAGCAACACACCACCCAACTATCAATCAGAGGTCATAAAAGTCTGGCCTGAGTGGTCGGCTGTTGTTCAAGACTGGTCTATGACTGACGAGCGGCCACACCAGAGCCCTCTGAAGTTAGTCAGCCATGACCCCACAGTGTGAAGGCAGGAGATAAGACTCTGTTCACTGCGGTCTGGAAGGAAGGCATCAGCAACATTAAGGACCAGCTGTTTCTGTGAGGCTTGGAGGGGCATTTGCTTTGGACCAAGGAAATTACAGACAGCTGCCCAAGGTATGGAAAGGAAGCTTGCGGCACATCATCCAAGGTGTGGAAAGGAAGCTTACAGCACATCTCAGAGGCTGGTGGAAAGAAGCTTGCAGCACATGACGAGAACCAGAGAGGAGGATGCTTGATTCTAGTCTTTGAAGGTGCGATCAAATCCCCTCTAGGCTCCTCCCTTGCGCTGTGGGAGCCTGTACAAGCAGTAACTGGGAATAGAGGCCAGTGAAGCAGGCCCCCACCTTTCTTTTTGTGACCTCTGAGGGTATCAGGGTGAACTGGCACTCTGTCCAGCCACTACCCACCTACAGCTAGCCAGTGGCTACTGGACTAGTGGGACTCCAGTAAACTGTGTTAAGACATCAGGCACCTATGGTCAGATCCCTGACACCACTAGAGCGGTGTCCTCACTCACAGCAGGAGGGCACTTCTGTTGCTTTGGGTGGGGGGTTATGGGGCTGATCACGACCATTTGACTTTGCATCATATGCTGAAACTATATCCTTTCAATACAAAGTTTGGTATCAAGGCTCTAGTGAATGAGAGCAGCCCTGTGTAACATGATCTGTAATATGCAATGCTTACTGTGTGTTTTCATGTGAACTGTGTTTTTATAGTGCTTGGCGTCTAGGCGCTATAATACTGTTTGGGGTCAGAACTCTGTCCCAGAGGGTTGTAGAGACTTCTGGTTTTCACTGTTTATCGTAGTTTTATGTGTAGAATAATTATCTTATGTGTATTAAAGTACTTTTCTTTTATAAAAAGTAAAGCACTGACTGGACATTGAGTTTATCAGCTGGTGGTACGGTTTACGCTGTATTCTGAATGTCTAACCCCACCTCACCTCCTTGAGTAAGCCTTGACCTGCTCTGTCTCGCTACCCTGAGAGAGTCAAGTGCTGGAGAGGAGTACTTGGTTATCCAGTTTTGGGTCCCTTAGTACTGAGGCCCCAGGACACCAGTGAGGGAACACTCCAGTTGATGCGATTGGAGCGCAGTTACCCCTGAGTGCCCTGGTGCCCAGGAAGCCGGGTCTAACAGACACACATTCACTGGATGATGTCATCAGTGATGTCATCAGTGATGTCATTTGAGATGTCATCAGTGATGTCATGAGTGATGTCACTTACCATGTCATGAGTGATGTAATATGTGACGTCATCAGCAGTGCATTGCGGGCGCGCGAGTTATAGTTAGCTGAACTAACTATAACGGGGGAATTTCAATGGTTTTGTATGAGTGAAATGTCCAGCTAACTATAACATGTATGAAACCTATGGTTTTTTCAATGAATATATATATATATATATATTTATTACCTACTGGCGGTTGCCAGTAGGTAGTCATGGTAGTTATAGTTAGGACCTATTTTCAATAGGAAATCTGCAACATTCTATTTGCAATAACCTTTGTGCCGGTTGACGAATCTTCGCAAAATTTTCAGAACTCGTGGGGCGTTCCGGTCCGCTCCTATTCTGAAAGTTTGGGGGTGATTCGTCAAGCGGGGGCCAAGAAAAAAGGGGTTCTCAAAACATGTCTTCCCCATGCAATTTCCATAGAACCTTTAATTGCAGCTACAGCCCGAACTGCTGAACGGAATTACACCAAATTTGGCAAAGAGGTTGTCCTTTATTCACACTCATGCCTTTTGGTTAAATGGTGTAAATCTGTTCAGTAGTTTTTTAGATATTAATAAAGGAAAGAAATACATATATATCTGGGCGGAGCCTAACAACACATCTCATCGTGAGATCTGATTGGCTGTCAGCACTTCATCCAAGAAGCGTTGGCAGCCATCTTGGGACCAATATACATGATATCACCTCATTAAAAAACATTGCAGTTAATAGAAGGTTTTAAGACGTTAGTTACATTATAAATAGGCTGTCCTGTTTTCAGTTTCTATTTTTGGTAAATTCTGGTGGGGTTTTTTCAGTGTTTTCAATATCTTAAAAAACAGTTGTTATCAGTGGTTACACATTTTTACGCCACTAAAAACAACAGAAAAAGTGTTTTTCTGGTGTTTATGGAACGTTTTGCTTTTATCATTGCTTGCTTTCTGCACTGAAAGAACATGGTATGTAGATAGTGTACGTATAGTGTATATGAGATCCAAAGAGATTTTTGCAAATTAATCTTATTGTAGTACACCATACAATACTTCTTCAGTGAGTCTTTGGTCATGTACGCTCGTGCTTTCCTTTCCATGTAAACGTCTGTGAAAAGGCCCTCTCAGCATTCATAGCCCCTTGGGCTGAGAACCGTCAGCTAAGGGGCACAGTTGGGATGACTCTTTCTTTGATGCCACATAAAGCACAAAATGATAAATATTTGCATTTTAGTTCCTGGGCATAAGAAAACAGTGCACCAGAATGGACTTAAAAGTCAATAGCATCCCTCATTAACTCTGAAGATTGTAAAGATGCTTTCAGCATACCATCTAACAAGTGGCAAGGATCTCCTACAGGGAATCACTTCAGCTCGGGTATCAATTTTGACAGGTCATCACACACATTTTTTATATACGCAGCTGAATCACTACAAATACAAACAATATCACTCCAATTTTTGTTGAACTTGGAAAGAACCTTTTCTGCAGAGCATAACAAGTGACACTGCGTTCCATGTTTTCCAAAAGTCTAGTGTCACGTTTTCACCACTATCCCAGATGCTTGGTGATATATATACGTGTCACTATACCTTGCATTTAATGTTTAAAGCCTGAGGTGTTGGCAATTCACCTACTATCAATAATGACCCACTAGAAACTATGGTCTGATGTATTAAGCGTTTTTACCCATTCTCTGTGGGTAAATGTGATGACACATATTAGGAAAGATTTTATGAAACTAGCCATTTTACCTATCAGTGAAAGAATCAAATGCAGCCAAAATATCAAATGTGAGTTTGATATGTCCTGATTCTCTACAGTTTATAAAATAATTAAACAAAACCTAAAACGTGAAACTAAACCCTGCATATTTAGACCAAAGGCCATAAAACTGAAAAAAGTAAAAGGAAGAAGAAAATTTTTTTTAGTGGCATCCCTAAAGAACAAAACTCAAGCAGAATAATGTTAGCCAGTCTTTCTTACTGCTAGCTTGTATAACAAAGTTACATTTTATTGACCCCTTCAGTAAGAACAAAATGACTTTCACGTTCTTTTTCCTTTCTTTAAATGGCATTTAGTTTGTGGTTGTGCAGGTGTTTTTTCAGTGCTTATATGTTTTCACCGGTGAGGGCTATTTTTCTTTCAGTGGGGTTTTATCAGTTATTATAGGTTTAAACCTAAAACCCCACAGCCTAATTATAAATCATTTGTTGATGGTACCATACTGATTTTAGGAATTGTGGTGTGTTATAAGGTGATTTTACCATGTGAAAAAGCCTTCTGCTGGGATATCATGAATCATGTTTGAGAGAAAACTATTTTCTCATGCTTTTCCCACAGAGGTTTGGAAGGTGATCAATAAGCTAAACTGAGAGCATTTTTTCTGTAAGTTCACATTATCTTTCTCAGTCATATGAGAATGAAGTCTGACATTCTCAGTAAAACATGTACATCCAACAAGGGCAGAGACTGTCAGTTGATTTCTTTGTGTTCTACTGCAGCTTCCCAGCGTGTTCCAAAGAACAACTAGGGTGCTAACAGCCTTATGACAAAAGTATAGTGTGTATCAAAGATTATATTAGGGTGAGAGGAGGTCCGCCACTCCTTCACAAGGATGATGTCATCAGTGATGTCATGAGTGATGTCACTTACTATGTCATGAGTGATGTAATATGTGACGTCATCAGCAGTGCATTGCGGGCGCGCGAGATATAGTTAGCTGAACTAACTATAACGGGGGAATTTCAATGGTTTTATATGAGTGAAATGTTCAGCTAACTATAACATGTATGAAACCTATGGTTTTTTCAATGAATATATATATGTATATATATATAACCTACTGGCGGTTGCCAGTAGGTAGTTATAGTTAGGACCTATTTTCAATAGGAAATCTGCAACTTTCTATTTGCGATAACCTTTGCGCTGGTTGACGAATCTTCGCAACATTTTCAGAACTCGTGGGGTGTTACGGTTCGCTCCTATTCTGAAAGTTTGAGGGTGATTCATCAAGCGGGGGCCAAGAAAAAAGGGTTCTCAAAACATGTTTTCCCCATGCAATTTCCATAGAACATTTAATCGCAGCTACAGCCCGAACTGCTGGACGGAATTACACCAAATTTGGCAAAGAGGTTGTCCTTGGTTCACACTCGTGCCTTTTGGTTAAATGGTGTAAATCTGTTCTGTAGTTTTTTAGATATTATTAAAGGAAAGAAATCAATATATATCTGGGCGGAGCCTAACAACACATCTCATCGTGAGATCTGATTGGCTGTCAGCACTTCATCCAAGAAGTGTTGGCAGCCATCTTGGGACCAATATACATGATAGCACCTCATTAAAAAGCATTGCAGTTAATAGAAGGTTTTAAGACGTTAGTTACATCATAAATCATTTGTTGATGGTACCATACTCATTTTAGGAATTGTGGTGTGTTATAAGGTGATTTTACCATGTGAAAAAGCCTTCTGCTGGGATATCATGAATCACGTTTGGGAGAAAACTATTTTCTCATGCTTTTCCCACAGAGGTTTGGAAGGTGATCAATAAGCTAAACTGAGAGCATATTTTCTGCAAGTTCACATTATCTTTCTCAGTCATGTGAGAATGAAGTCTGACATTCTCATTAAAACATGTACATCCAACAAGGGCAGAGACTATCAGTTGATTTCTTTGTGTTCTACTGCAGCTTCCCAGCGTGTTCCAAAGAACAACTAGAGTGCTAACAGCCTTATGACAAAAGTATAGCACACCTGATGCCATCTTGATTGGAATAAAGTGGTAACTCTTAAAACATTTAATTTAAAAAGGAACAAAATGAGGGGGTTCATTTTGCAATAGAAAGTATGATTAGTGCTGCAGAAAGAAAATAATTAGGGCACATTTTGACTTTTCAGATCCTCTTCTATTTCATTAAAAAAATTCTGATATGCAGACTGAAACATGTACTTTCAATACCAGCAGCAAACCTCCCTGGTGAACAGTAGCTTTACTATAGTGATCTAATGAGCAACTAGAGTGCTAACATTCAGAATGTATGGCAAATATGTGACACATCTGAATCTCCTCTAGATGGAACCAAAGCAAACACGCATTGAAGATGCAATAGGTCTCGCCCTCGTTTAAGTGAAAGCAATTTTGTTTGTAATTAGGTTGCTTTTTAGCATTGCTTTTATAAGTGTTTTTCAAACTTTCATGTACATAACATATGTATATGTATATATAAACATGCATTTATATGTGTATTTATATAGATATGCAGATTATATATATGTTTATATATGTATGTGTATATATATATACACATACATATATATAAATGCATATATATATGTGCATATGTGTGCGTGTAGAAAGAGGTAGAGAGGCTAGAGGGGTAGAGGTAGAGGTGTAGAGGTAGAGAGTGAGTAATAGAGAGTAGAGAGTGAGTAGTAGAGAGTAGTAGAGAGTAGTAGAGAGAGTAGCAAAGAGTGAGTAGTAGAGAGTAGCAGAGAGTGAGTAGTAGAGAGTAAGTAGTAGAGAGTAGTAGAGAGTGAGTAGTAGAGAGTGAGTAGTAGAGAGAGTACTAGAGAGTAGTATAGTAGAGAGTAGTAGATAGAGAGTGAGTAGTAGAGAGAGAGTAGTAGAGAGTAGTATAGTAGAGAGTGAGTAGTAGAGAGTGAGTAGTAGAGTATGTAGTAGTGAGTAGTAGAGAGCAAGTAGTAGAGAGCAAGTAGTAGAGAGAGTAGTAGAGAGTGAGTAGTAGAGAGAGTAGTAGAGAGAAGTAGAGTAGTAGAGAGTAAGTATTAGAGTGAGTAGTAGAGAGTAGTAGAGAGCGAGTAGTAGAGAGTGCATAGTGGTGAGTGAGTAGTATAGAGTAGGAGAGAGTGAGTACTAGAGAGAGCGCAGTAGAGAGTGAGTAGTAGAGTGAGTAGTAGAGAGAGAGAAGTAGAGAGTAGTAGAGAGTGAGTTGTAGAGTTGTAGAGAGTGAGTGGTAGAGAGTAGTAGAGTGAGTAGTAGAGAGTAGTAGAGTGAGTAGTAGAGAGAGTAGTAGAGAGTAGTAGAGTAGTAGAGAGTGAATAGTAGGGAGTGAGTAATAGAGAGTGAGTATCAGAGAGAGTAGTAGAGAGTAGTAGAGTAGCAGAGTAGTAGAGAGTGAGTAATAGAGAGTAGTAGAGAGCGAGTAGTAGAGAGTGAGTAGTGGAGAGTGAGTAGTAGAGTAGTAAAGAGTGTGTAGTAGTAAGTAGTAGAGAGTGAATAGTAGAGAGTGAGTAGTAGAGAGAGATTAGTAGAGGATAGTAGAGAAGGAGAGTGAGTAGTAGAGAGAGAGTAGTAGAGAGTAAGTGGTAGAGTAGTAGCGAGTGAGTGGTAGAGAGTAGTAGAGAGTAGTAGAGTGAGAAGTAGAGAGTAATAGAGAGTGAGAAGTAGAGAGTAGTAGTAGAGAGTGAGTAGTAGCGAGTGAGTAGTATAGAGTAGTCGCGAGTGAGTAGTAGAGAGAGTAGTCTAGAGTGAGTAGTAGAGAGTGAATCGTAGAGAGTAGTAGAGAGTGAGTAGTAGAGAGATAATAGTAGAGAGTGAGTAGTAGAGAGCAGTAGAGTAGTAGAGAGTGAGTAGTAGAGAGTAGTAGAGAGTGCGTAGTAGAGAGCGAGTAGTAGAGAGAGTAGTAGAGAGTAGTAGAGAGTGAGTAGTAGAGAGTAGTCAGTCTGTGTCAGTCAGTCTCAGTCAGTGTCAGTCAATCAGTGTCAGTCAGTGTCAGTCAATCATTGTCAGTCAGTGTCAATCAGTCAGTCAGTGTCAAACAGTCAGTGCCAGTCAATCAGTGTCAGTCAGTCAGTGTTGGTCAATCAGTGTCAGTCAGTGTCAGTCAGTGTCTGTCAATCAGTGTAAGTCAGTGTCAATCAGTCAGTGTCAGTCAGTCAGTGTCAGTCAGACCTGGTTCTCTGGCTCTAAAACAGCTCTACTGACCTGGTTCTCTCCCTCTAAAGCAGCTCTGCTGACCTGGTTTCTCTGGCTCTACAGCAGGTCAGCTTATCTGGTTCTCTGGCTCTAGAGCAGCTCTGCTAACCTAGTTCTTAGGCTATAGAGCAGCTCTGCTGACCCGGTTCTATGGCCCTAAAGCAGTTCTGCTGACATGGTTCTCTGGCTCTAGAGCAGCTCTGCTGACCTGGTTCTCTCCCTCTAGAGCAGCTCTGCTGACCTGGCTCTCTCCCTCTAAAGCAGCTCTACTGACCTGGTTCTATGGCTCTAAAGCAGTTCTGCTGACTTGGTTCTCTGGCTCTAGAGCAGCTCTTCTGACCTGGTTCTCTGGCTCTAAAGCAGCTCTGCTGGCCTGGTTCTCTTGCTCTAAAGCAGCTCTGCTGGCCTGGTTCTCTCCCTCTAAAGCAGCTCTGCTGACATGGTTTCTCTGGCTCTACAGCAGGTCTGCTAACCTGGTTCTCTGGATCTAGACCAGCTCTGCTGACCTAGTTCTTAGGCTCTAGAGCAGCTCTGCTGACCTGGTTCTCTAGCTCTAAAGCAGCTCTGCGGGCCTGATTCTCTTGCTCTAAAGCAGCTCTGCTGACCTGGTTCTCTCCCTCTAAAGCAGCTCTGCTGACCTGGTTTCTCTGGCTCTACAACAGCTCTGCTGACCTGGTTCTCTGGCTCTAAAGCAGCTCTGCTGACCCTGTTTTATGGCTCTAAAGCAGTTCTACAGACCTGGTTCTATGGCCCTAAAGCAGCTCTGCTGACTTGGTTCTCTGGCTCTAGAGCAGCTCTGCTGACCTGGTTCTCTGGCTCTAAAGCAGCTCTGCTGACCTGGCTCTCTGGCTCTAGAGCAGCTTTGCTGACCTGGTTCTCCTGCTCTCAAGCAGCTCTGCTGACCAGGTTCTCTCCCTCTAAATCAGCTCTGCTGACCTTGTTCTCTGCCTCTAGAGCAGCTCTGCTGACCTGGTTCTATGGCTCTAAAGAAGCTCTGCTGACCTGGTTCTCTCGCACTACAACGGCTCTGCTGACCTGGTTCTCTGGTTCTAAAGCAGCACTGCTGACCTGTTCTATGGCTCTAAAGCAGCTTTGTCCACTCCTACAATCATCCTGACAGAAGCATGTCCTTATCTAATCACTCTGCTGAAACATAAGTGCTTATTAACATATCCTGCTGTCAACTACTAGCACTCTAGGAACCCAATCACTGTCTATGCACTTGCAGAATGACTCAGGCATTGAGATAAGGAGTGGTCAGATGTGCACAATATATGCGGTCCCTTAACCCCTTGCAGACTACTGAGTCAGTCCTGCAAAAGTCCAGGTAATAGTCATGCTTGTCTGGAATCACACTGTGAGTCTGTGTCCACTCCTACAATCATCCCGACAGAGCATGTCCTTATCTAATCACTTGGCTGAAACATAAGGGCTCATAAACGTATCCTGCTGTCAACTACTAGCACTAACCCAGTCACTATCTATGCACTTGCAGAATGACTCAGGCATTGAGACAACACCTAAGCACTTATAAATTAACTGAGCACTCTGTTTGCAGCACTGTCATCATTCTAGTTACTAGTTATGTTGTTATAGAATGACCTATGCACCAACACATGTACATGTGCAATATTCTGTGCACAATCCCTACAAATCTCTAAGCAGATTCATACTATTGGTACACTCCACTAAATACTGAAGTAGTACTCATGCAGCCTGTGATACATCCTGTCAGTCTCATGCAGTTCGTCAATCAGCTATCTAGCACTATGTTCTTATTATATCACTCTGCTAATACCTCAGCACTTATGGGGCAGATTTACAAGCCCTCTGCGCCACCAGTATGTCACTTTTTGTAACGTAGTGATGGCGCTGGGGACTCCTCCATATTTACAAGGAGAGGACACAACACCAATGGAATAACACATCTTTACGAGAAAGTGTAAATCTGTAGATACGTGTGAACGGTGCGCCTAGAGGTGGTGTAGCGAGGCACAACAGGAGAAACTTTTTCATTTCTCCTCGTTGTTTCCTCTTTCAATGCATGCTGTATTCCACAGCACACATTGAAGAAGGAAAATGCCTTTAGTAATTGTTTTTGTGCAGAAAGTAGTCCCTTCCTGCACAAAGACAATCTCCCCATGACACAGATATCCTTGCACCATGGTGCAAGGGTGCCTCCGTCACTGCATGGCTGCAGTTTGTGTGCTAGTGCAGAGGAAGCACAGAATTGGGACATATTCATGTAAATATGTCACATCCCTGTGCTTCAGAAGTGTTGCAGCGCGGTGCAGCTAAAGGGCTTGCAGTGTCACGCTGCAGCACTTCCTCATAGATGTGCCCCTATAAATTCACCATACAGTACTAATGCATTCTTTCAATCAATCATGCTCTACACATACATTCAACCAAACTTTCAGACATTACCAAGCAATTATAGTTCTTTTTTTAAACCAGATAAGGTAGTTCTGAACATTTTTTTTCTTCTGATTTTTGTTTTATATTTGTTTTGTATTTTTTTTTTACATTTTTTACTTTTTCTGGTGTTTTTTTAAAAATTGAACAAAAAAGGAACTAAGTAAACAGTTAGCTTTTGGAGAAACAAAAAAAATGGCATTTGTGGTTCCGTTAAGCTGCACAAATAGCTTCCACTGGTTTTAGACTTAGTGCAGGGCTGCTGCATAAAAGCAAATTCTGGGCGAATGTCTACTGGTGGTGCTGTAGTGGATGCTCCGGAGGTGCTAGCAATGCCTGGTCGTGGATTTTTTGCTGCACACCTCATTTCTTCTCGTGCCAGATCTTCCGGTAAATGGTCCGCAGATGTTTATACATACTCGCTATTCCACAGGAGTATTTCTTGTCACTGCCTCTTTACAGGACCCTGTCACACAGCAAGCATGTGACTTTGCTTGCGTTTACCTTTTTTTTCCGTCAGGAAAGGTGAAAAAATTCCATACCACTGATTCAGGCCTCTGCTTGGGTGGATCTTCCTCCAAGATATTTTCATCTGAAGAATGATGAGGAGCTTGCGAACCAGATGCCATTTCTCCAATGCAATTTTTTAAAAACACCCAAAAAATTCCAAAACCAGCTCTGGAAGAAGAAGAGATGTCTCTCATCAACTGCTCCAAACAGAATAATTAAAATTGGTGGGGTCCTTCAATAGTTACAGTAGGACATGTTATGAACCAATCAAATCTTTTTTTTGAGGTCACATAGGATCCACGTACCGTGTGCTCACGAAGCGCGCACCGGACGCGACTTAGCGAAAATATATTTTAAAATAATATACGTTTATTACAAGTAGAAATGTATTATTTTTATGAGTACCTTAGATAATCTTTTGCCCTAATATGTACATTAAAGACACGTACATCTCGTTTTAGAAAATAAAAAATTTCCAGGAGTCACACACCCAGCGCGCCCCAGCATGTATATGATATCACGCGGGGCCTGCCTCCACGCAAGCGGTGCGTACCGTAATACGCATGTGTCTCCAATGTTCGGGAGCAGGAGTCGCAGACCGGTCGCATACCGGTTGCGCACACCACGTAACATTGTACATATTTGACGTAACTGAAAAAAACATTCACTTGTCGCTCACCATACGCGGATCCTTCATGACTTTTCCAAAATGGCAGCTAGAATACGCATACCCGCTGCAGTAGGTAAGCTTTGGGTGCGTAACTCCCCCCCCAAAAATTTAAAATAGAAAATTATGTAAATATATTAAAATAAAATAGAAATCCGCTTTAAATGTATTTGTTGTTTTTTTGCAATATTCTGAAAAATATATAATGTTGTTTAATAAATAAAATATTTATAAATAAACAGTTAAAAAACTGTAGAAATTCAGTAAAAAAAAGTAGGTATAACTACTATTGCACTTAAAAATTAGCTTTTAAAAAAACTTTGAAATTCACCGAAAAAACCATAGGTTACAGAGACGTTATAGTTAGAAATTAGCATTTAAAAAACCTTTGAAATTCACTGAAAAAAACATAGGTTTCATGAGTGTTGTAGTAAGCAGGACATTTCACTCATACAAAACCATGGAAATTCCTCTGTTATAGTTAGTTGTGCTAACTATAACTCGCGCGCCCACAATGCACTGCTGATGATGTCACATATTACATCATTCATGACATGGTCAGTGACATTACTGATGACATCACTGATGACATCTCAAATGACATCACTGATGACATCACTGATGACATCATCCACATAACAATCTGATACACCTCATCAAAACACTAGTCTAACTTTTGATCACTCACTGTAAAATACAGAGTACCATATTTGAAAGCATTGACACACACACATACCAGTTACTACATACGCACTCACTGATTCCTAAGTCTACACACATAACTGTCCATTCACCCACAGAATCACTTATACATGCAGTCACTGATCAATGGTAAAACTATTAAATGTACTCATACACCTATATAGACATTGACACATCAGCAGACATCCTAGTCAGTTATGCAGAGATACTACTTACTCATGAAAAGAATCAATCACACTTTCATTTACACAGTTATACACACAACACCTGATTTATACATACACATAGTAAATCATAGTTACTTGGTTAAAAAATCACTATTACAAGTATACACTCATTCACACAGTTACTCTCACAATCACTGAATCTTACGTATACTTATTTGTATACACCAACTCTCATATACAATGCCTTTTATTTTTCTACTTTATTGGAGATGTATATTCACTTACCAACACACAAGTAAACACACTCAGACACCCAAACAACTGTTTCTATTAAAACTCCTAAACCCATATGCCTAGACAATCAACCACTCACATCTATGCATAGAGTTACAGCTCCCCCATCCAACCACAGATACACGCAGTCTCCCTTACAAACGCTCAGCCAACAAATCAATAACTAATATAGATACTCATGTAGTTAGTGACCAATTGATGCAGCAGGTTATACAACAACAGAGACAGCGATACACACATTTACATAGTTTGGTTACTAACCCATATATTTAGAGGGACACATTTAATTACTCACTTAAACAAACAGTCAGACAGCTACTAAATCCTCCATCCAGACAGTTATATATCCAGTCAATCTTCAATACAGATTGGTATATATATATATATTAGATATTTAAATTTCAAACAAAACCACATTCACTGGATGATGTCATCAGTGATGTCATCAGTGATGTAATTTGGGACCAGAGCAGACTTCAAATGCTTTATCTTTTACTTTCAAGGTCAGCTTTGCATAACGCATTTCGGTCGTCTCAGCGGCCTTGGTCACATGCTATTTAAAAGGGACATATCCCGAACTGACTGACTGACTTGCACTAAAGACAGATTCTAGACAGCATTTTCACCATACTTTGATACATAGTATCTTTCCACAGTATATTGCAATTTGGTTACTTTACATCTTGCTTCAGGGTGATTAATGTCAATTGGTACCACATCAGCTATGAAATTTACTTGTGAGTACACAGAAGTATTGCAAAGCCTATTCTTTTTCAATGTGGTATTAACTTATAATATGTATGTTTAAAATACTCGCGAGTAGTTGTAAATTTGGCAACTTTAGTCAGAATTATGGGCAAGTGCCCACCGTACCCATTACTACAATTCCTTAATTAGTTGTCATTACCTTCCTTTCTTACAATTGCTAGTATTTATAGCATGGTTTCAATTCCACATTTGCTCACATAATTGGGCTAGTGCCTCAACATTTAGTAATGCACTGTGATGCTGTTAGTTTGTGTAATTTCTGACCTACAGGGTTGGTTTCAGAATTATATTTCATGCACTTGGTGCTCCTGAATGCAATACTGCGCTAGTATAAGTGTCCCGCTCCCCAACTACAGACACAAATGAAACTCCTCATCAAAATTCAGACCGTTTGGAGCCTTGCTGTCTAACGTCAGGATGTACCTAGTTTCAATTTCATGCAGCTTTCTAGTGCGCTCACCCCCTCTCTTATCCACTGGCACTGAGTCAATCACAAAATACCTAACTTGTGTTGGGTCTTTCCCAGGCACCACCTCACAATGCCTGGCCACTGGGAAAGTTATATCACCATTTGCTATGGCCCTCTTATGCTGCAGAATCCTTTTGTGAACTTGTAGCATGGTGCTACCCACGTGCTGTAGTCCACATGTACAAGTTAGCACATATACTGCAAACTCTGTTTCGGCAATTGTAGGATCCCATAATCTTCTTACTCTTTCCTCCAAATGGAGTTGAGAAGGTAATGGTGTCCTGGCCTATGCTACATGCTCAGCATCGGCTACACTTTCTGAAACTCGGGGTTGGTTTTATCTAACTTTCTCCCGTACATTTTCTAGTCTCATTTTCACAATTGCATCCCTTAGAAATGTTGCTCTCTGGTAGGTAATCGGTGGGTGTCTGGGAAGTATCTTAACAACTACAGGGTCAGCTTCCAATTCATATTGCACAAATCCCTCAGTTCCCTATGTAGAGTGTTGTAGATGGTTAAAAACCTTACCTGGGGTTTAACTTTCCCCTCCCTTACTTCTCTCTTAGAGAATAGGATTTTTTCTCACTTTTTTTATTTGCTGCTCTGTGTGCCTCCTCCATCACCCTCTTACTCTCTTGTAAAATCTCTGACTCATATCCTCCTAACATTTCATTAGTTCTAGTTCAGTACTGCAGTTCCTCTTTGCTCACAACATTTCTCCATATGTTATACTCATTTTGGTGTGGTTGGGGTGAAAACTAGTGGCATGCAATGTTGTGTTGCCTGCCGGTTACATTTTGTGGAGTCTAGTTTCTAACTTCCCACCTTGCACAAACACTTCTGTGTCAAAAATTGTTATGGCCCTCCTACTGATGGTGCAAGTGAATTTTAAATTAAAGTCATTGTCATTCAAGAGGTTCATAAATTGTTGTGCAGATTCAGTGGTGCCCCTCCAAATTACAAACAAGACATCAATGAATCTTATTCACATGACAACGTGTTCGTCCCACACTTGTGCATGCTTCTTGAGGAGTACCTGTTCCTCCCACCAGCCCACATGTAAACATGCATAACTGGGGGCAAAACAGGTAGCCATCGCAGTCCCCCACTGCTGATGATATAGCTCACCCCCAAATAAGAAGTAATTGTCCTCCAGAAATCTCTTTGCCAAGGATAATAACATCTGGGTGTGCTTGCGTAAACCAGCCGATCTCTCCTGTGGGTAATGGTCAATAGTTCTCAACTCATCAGTATGGGCTATGCTGGTATACAAAGATGGTATATCAAGTGCTATTAACACATAATCAGGTACCATCGATGTATCGTAAATCATTTTGAGGAAGTCACCACTGTCCCTCACGAATTATGGTAAGTTTGATACATTTGGTTTCAGGAAGAAGTCGATATATTTAGAGGTATTCTTCATCATGCTCTCAATGATATAATTGGGCATCCAGTGGGGCAGTTGGTTTTCTTGTGTACTTTTGGTATTAGATACAGGACCAGTGTCCTTGGTTTGTCATACACATATTTATATATATGTTTACAGGAATGTTATATATAAGGCTCAGAATTCACTCATACAAAACCAGTGAAATTCACGAGTTATAGTTCCCTGAATTAACTATAACTGTCATCCCGACAATGCACTGCTTATGACCTCACATATTACATCACCCATGGCATGATTACTGACATCACTGATGACGTCATCCTTGACATCTCAAATTACATCACTGATTACATCATCCAGTGAATACAAGTGTTTCAAAAACTTTTCTTAGAGTTAAAGATATATAAAGATATATATAAAGCTACTACCAACATTAAATTGCTATTTTTTCTGTACTACTAATGAGTGATACTATTTGTAAAAAAAACATCATCTGAGTGACTGCATGACTGTTTGAATCTGTGTGTGAGAGGCTATCTGAGTGGCTGTATGGGTTTGTGAGTGGGTGTGTGAGTGGCTTTATGGGTGACTAAGTGAGTGTTTAATTATCTAAATGAGTGACTGAGTGGCTGTGTGAGTGGCTGTATTGGCAAGTGAGTAGGTGTGTGAGTAGGTGTTTGGGTGGGTAAATGGATGCATGAGTGGCTGTATGGGTAAATAAGTGGGGTGTAATTGACTGTATCAGTAATTGAGTACCTGTATTTGGTGGGAGAGTGGGTGTGTGAGAAGCTGTATGAGTCGGTGAATGGATGCATGAGTGACTGTATGGGTGAATAAGTTAAAGGGTAAGTGGCTATATCAATGAGTGAGTGGCTGTATTGGTGAGTGAGTGGCTATATGGGTAGGTGAGTGGTATGTGAGTAGTTGCATGGGTCTGTGAGTGGATGTGTGAGGGGCTGTCTCAGTGCCTCAGTATCTGTGGGAGTGGCTCTATGGGTGAGTAACTGAGTGTGTAAGTGGGTGTATGGGTGAGTAAATGGCAGTTTGAGTGGATGTGTGGCTAAGTGAGTGGGTGTGTGAGTAGCTGTATTGCACATTCAATGTCTCTATTAGTGGCAATATAAATGAGTGAGTGTTTGTTTGTATGTGTAAATGGGTACATAAGTGGTTTTGTGAATAAGTGAATGCATGAGTGGCTGTATGGGTGAGTGAGTAGCTCTGTTAGTAGCTGTATGGTGAGTGAGTGGCTATGGGATCTGGCTGTGTGAGTGAGTGTGTGGGTGTATGTGAGTACGTGATTGTGTTTATGAATGGGTATTGAGTTGCTGTGTGGGTGTGTGAGTGAGTGTATGAAAGGTTGAATGGGGGTGTGAGAGGGTGTGTGAGGTTTTCTGTGGATGATAGCATCAGTGATATCATCAATGATGTGATTTGAGATTTCATCAGTGATGTCACTGACCATGTCATGAGTGAAGGAATATGTGGAGTCATAAGCAGTGCATTGCAGGAACATAAGTTATAATTAGCAAAGGTAACTATAACTGCTGATTTTTGCTAGTTTTGTATGAGTGGAATCTGAGCCTATCTGTAAGTCCCTGTAACCTTTGTTTTTTTCAGTGAACTTCTATTTTTAAATTGTATTTTTTAACAATAACATCCCTATAACTTGTTTTTATTTCAGCGAATTTCTATGGATTTTTTTATTTCTATTGACTAACTATAACATCCCAATATGCTTTGTTTTTTGAGTGAATTTCTAAGGCATTTTAATCTCTATTTCCAAACCATAAAATCCCTGTAACCTTTGGTTTTTTTAAGTGTTTTTCGTGGGTTTGTAAGTTTTAATTCCTAACTATAAACTGTAATGTATGAGAGTGGGTGTGTGAGTGTCTGCAAGGATAGCTGCGTAAATTTGTAACTGTCCGGTGGCAGAATTGGTGTATATATGGTCGTCTCAGTGTCTGTGTGGGTGAATCGGTAGCTGTGTGAGTGATTGGGCTAGAATGAAAGCTCACCTGTTTCTTTATCCAACAAGAGTCCACAGTTTTGTGCAATATTTCTACCCAAGCGAAGTACTTTCTACTGATTAATTAGTAAGTGATACCTGGTTGAATAAATGTGTAATGCATATTCTACAGTACAGCTTTATATTGGAACAGGATGAAAGGCATCCAGTTTCAGCAATGTGATTGTTCATCATGCATCTTTATCCTTAAATTTGTGATCATGAATTCTCCTATAGAGAAGACAAAGAGAGCACAAAGAGGTGTTTCATCCTCAAACATGTTTGCTTGGTAGAGATGCCATCATATTCTTCGGCATCAAATATGCATCAAACAAATCTAAAGAAAATGTGCTGAGTAGCCATTTGTTTAGCTGTACATCATCCTAGCAAAAAGTGGCAGAAGTTTCTATACTACTAAGGTAAGCAGGGCAGGGCCAAATGGGCAATGCCTTTTGGTGATTTTCTATATTTACATGCTTGCTAAAAAATATAAAGGGGGAACAAGTCATTCTTCTCTCACTAGGACAGGACAAGAAAGAACCTACTTGTCACAGTAATTACAAATTGCTGGGTGATAGATGAATGATGTATTCACATCCAGCCTAGCAAATGTGTATCTTTTATAATGTGGAATTTTCACAGAAAACAAACTACTTTGGCATTGCCAACCTCAATTACTTAGAATTATTTAAATTTTAATGTTTGCAAATTTGTCGCTAAAGGTTGCAATATGTATATTATGGTACCACGATTATTCATGAAATCAACTTGATTTTTAGACAGTGTAAAACACATATATACATATTGTAATTAGTTAATGTTTGTAATCAATAGTTTTCTAATGCAACATTTAAAGTTAGATTTTCACAAGTCATTTTTTACCCTGGGCGCAGTGCTCCACTCCGTCCACGGAGTGTGCGTAGTGTTGCCTACTTCGCGATTCGCAAAGTAGGCGTAGTAGGCAACACTACGCACACTCCATGGCAGAGCCAAGTTGCCCACCACCCGCCTCCCTCCCGCCCTCATCTACATGCGCAATTTAATGTTAAACAGATTAAAAGTAATTAAAAAGCACTTACCTGACATGCGGCGTCCCGGGGCTCCCTCTTCCTGCTGTCGCGCCGACAACTTCCAGAAAAATGCGCATGCACGGGCGCCCGTGCATGCGCATTTCTTGCAAGAAATGCGCATGCGCATTTGTCTGGAAGAAGTCGGCGCAACAGCAGGAAGAGGGAGCTCCGGGACGCCGCATGTCAGGTAAGTCCTTTTTAATTACTTTTAATCTGTTTAACATTAAATTAGGCATGTAGAAGAGGGCGGGAGGGAGGTGGGCAGCACGTAGTGGGGCTACGCAAAGTGAGTGGGTGGGCGTAGCTTCCTCCCCACTTCGCGGAGCTTCACGTAGCCCCACTACGCACACTACGCCCACCCCTAGTAATTTTGTGGCTCAACATTGTTTTATTTCATTTTCCGTAATCGCAAATACATCGGTGGTCGTGAATACGTCGATGGATAATACACTTTTCAGTATTCTAGAAAGTAAGTCCCCACTCAGTTATCTTTTCTTTAAATTTCCAATGCTGAGATTGGAGGTTGTCATTCCACACCTGCTCTATTCCCTAAATCATTTTGGACTTTTTTGGGAAACATTTTAGAAATAAAAGGGCATCTAGTGGCAGTGGAGATGAGCAGCCACACCCTGTGGAAGACAGTTATTTGGAGGAGGAAGCCCCACCAGTATGACAATCTATTGCATGGGACTTTTCACCATCCTCTCCAGGGAAAAGAAAGTGATGGTCAAGCACGTCAGGCGCTCCTTATGCGAGTCGACCATCTCCAGGGGTGCATCAAAGAAATATTCATGTGGCACAACAAGCATGTTAAAACATCTAAAGACGTACCAGTCCAACCGCTTTTCCAGAGCAGAGAAGGAGCATAGAACACAAGATGCATCCACCTCAAGTGCAACACCAATTGCACCAGGAAACCCTCTACTAAATGATGTCAAGCAACATCTCACCGAGAAGTCAGAGCTGCAAAGAATTGGAACATTTTGTTTGGACTGCAACAAAATCCTCACTATGGGGAAACAATCTGTTGCTGCAGTTCTGGAGGCAGAAAAAGTCCACAAGTCTTAATATTTTTGGGGATGACACTTGCTTCCCCAGTTTAGAGCTTTGTTAGTTGAAATATTTTCTAGTTGCCATTTTATTTGTAAAAAATAAAATATGTAAGAAAACGAAAAACAAAATTTCAGAAAAATTGCAAATAAAACAAAGGTTGTTGTTAGACCACCTTTCTTGATTTGAAAAAGAAAAACTGTATGTGTCTATATGTATAAGAAAGAGTAGCTGCAAGTCAGTTTCTGTGTTAGTGAGTGAATGGGTGCTTGAGTGAGCAAGTAGATGTGTAAGTGGTTGAGTGTGGGAGTGTATGGGTGAGGGAGTAGGTGTGTCAGTGTCTGTCTGGGTTTGTGAATGAAAGGGTGAGTGAGAGTGTGTAAATGTGAGTGAGTGAGTGAGTGAGTGAGTGAGTGTGAATGCCTATATCGGTGACTGAGTTGTTGTGTAAGTGGCTGAATGGGTGAGCAAGTTGCTGTCTGAGTAGTTGTATGGGTGAGTGAGTGGGTGTGTGAGTGCGTATGTGGTTGTGTGAATTGATGTGCAAGTAGCTGAGTGAGTGAGTGGGTATGTAAGTGACTGTAAATGGTGAATGAGAGGATGCATTACTGGTGTGTGGGTGAGTGAGTGAGTGAGTGTGTGAGTGGCTTTATGGGTGGGTGAATGTGTGTGTGAGCGTCTGTATGGGTAAGTGAGTTGGTGCATGAGTGGCTGTATTGGTGACTGAGTGGGTAAGTGAGTGGGTGTGCAAGCAGCTGTATGCATGCATAATTGGGTGTATCAGTGGTTACATGGAAGAGTGATTGGCTGTGTTAGTTCTGTACAGGTGAATGAATGGGTGTATGAGCATTTGTAATGGTGAGTGAGTGCTTGTGTAAGTGACTATATAGGTAAGTGATTATCTGTGTTAGTATCTGGATGAGTAAGTGAGTGGATATGTGAGTACCTATATGGGTAAGTAAGTACATGTGGTGGTAGCTGTATTGGTAAGCGAGTCAGGGGCATATTCTCAAGGACTTATTGCTGAGTTACTGGCACTTTAGCAAGCAAAAGTGGCGAAAGAATTATCGCCTATTCTCAAGCTGGTGCAAACTGCCGATATCGCCAGTTTTCCAGTGATAGCTTCTGCAAAAAACATCACCACGGATGAGAGCGACAACTAACACTAATGATATGCAGAGTAGGTGTTCCCGTGCAAAAACACATGAAAACATCACTTTGTGATATTTCTATGACCAGCCAGATCTGTGATCTAAAAACAGGCAATAAGGCGCGTTAACAGCAGGTATTTAACACCTGCCTTTTACTGGTGTTTAGCAGGACAACTACCTGCAGTATGAAAGGGATCCCAGACCAGAGCCCCATCTGAAGACCAACAGATGCCATGGACCCAATGATCATGTAACTTGGACAACCAAGAGGGCCACAACACCCACCGTCACCATCCCCAGGACCCCCCCACCCCAAGGACCCCCCGGAGTACCACCGAGGCAGCGCAGAACAAGACAGCGGACCTTCTGAAAATACACCAGCTTCAGAGACTAAACGCCCGAGGATGTCATTGCCCACTACAGGCTCAAAAGGACAACCATCCTCCACATCCTGACTCACATTGCCCACAGTCTGACGGTACCAACACATCAGACAACCAACATCCCTCCACAGACAAAGCTTCTGGCTGTTCTGCACCTGTTGTTCCAACCAACAACTGCCAGAGTCGGAGGAGTCTCACGGCCAGCCCTATCAAACTTCATCACACATGTCTTGGATGCATGTCCACTACAGCAGCAGTGGGCTTCTGTATCTGCACCACACGCTAATCCCAATTCGTAGTGTTCCTGTGAAACCAACCCCAACCCCAGCCGTTGCCTGCTACCTCTGTTCTCCAGATCCAAGATTGTGGTTTCTGAAATGGGTATGCACCAGGTCATGAAGTCCAATAGTCAATAGTACATTACAGAAACATAAATTAACAACACGAAAACATCAGCCAACGAGTTCCATTCCCAACAGGGAACTTCATCAGGGCAATTTGTGGATACAATTAAATGCATTTCGTCCAGGAAAATCCCCAGTACAATTCCATATTCCGAAAGTCCGTATTCAGAAACCAGTTGGATAAATGGTGACAATGGTCAAGCGTCCGTAAGGTCACAAACGTAATCTGGTACAGTGTATTGCAATTGGACAAACCCGAATGCTTACAGGTATGATCAATCCTGCACAAAAAGACCGTAACAGAAGTTTGTGTGGTCGTAACCTTCGTAGGAAAGAAAAGGAAGGTGACGACCACACAAACTTCTGTTATGGTCTCATTAGGCAGGATTTATCATACCTGTAAGCATCACGGTTTGTATCAGCTGGATACCCCTGCACCTTCACTTTCCCCACACTGCGCAGGAACAGCTGTAGACCAAGAAAGGGAATTACGCCATAGCAGGCTTCCCGCACGTGTTGGGGGCAATTGACTGCACACATGTACTACTTGTGCCCCCTGCCGACACTGCACACAAGCACTGCAACAGAAACCACACTCATTCCAACAATGTGCAGGCAAAACGGGACCTCCGGGGCCTGTACACCAATATCATTGCAAACTTCCCAGGCAATTTGCATGATTCCTACATCTTCCGCAAGCACCGCAGCCCTGGTCCCCAGACCGGTCCGCTGCCCAGCGACGACTGCCCAACCCTTCGCACCCAGGCGTCAATGCTCACCTGCAGCCACCAGCGTGTCTCCAAGAGGGCCCACTACGTGCCGGTGCAACTTCCTCAGCTGTCGCCGGATTCCGTGCCACAGGTCCCCAGCGCACCCTGCTGCTTCCCGCCGTGTAGTCATGTTTGTGCAGCCTGCTGCCTTTGGTGTACACTGCGGTCCAGCTATGCAAAAAATTCAAATCAAACATTGATTGGCAGGACGGCGTAACTATCAAGGCCTATGCATCATCGCAGACTGCACACCCGCTCAGCTCTGGTGCCACTAACTCAGTGCACCTCAAGTCATCGCTACGTGGCGGTAGGCCCGTGTTGGCCAAAGTGCCTCGGCTGCCACCAACTCTGTGCACTGCAAGTCACAGTCTCGTGGCAGGAGGCCCATGCCGGACAAAGTGCCTCGGCTACCACCAACTCTGTGCACCGCAAGGCACTGTCTTGTGGTGGGAGGCCCGTGCCGACGAAAGTACATCAGCTGCCACCAACTCTGTGAACCTCAAGTCATGCGCCCTTTATGATTGAATATAGTGGTGCAGACACCATCATGTCACCTCCAGCAGTGGGGAATGTGATGTGATAGGGCCCTATTCCCTCATGCATAAATATTAACCACACGGACACACCCAGATAGACCATGTAAATGGCCTTGAGCACATGAGCCCAGCCCTTTTTATTGGCAGGGTCACATGTCCTGTCATGCCTGTGCTGGATGGGTGTGGTGTGGGTGTAAACCAGCCCTCAGGGAGTTGCTGTGGCATGCTGAAAACTAGACCTGTGATCAGCAGATCACTACAGGGAATACCTGAGACATGTAACGTCCCCCCTTTTAAGCGTAAGCGGAGTGGGCTGGCCTGGCGTATGCCAGTCCAGCATAGGGGTGCGAACAATGATCTCTCGGCTGGGCGTGGTTCCGTCCTGAGCTGGACAAGGAAGAAACTAATGCGTGTGTCTCTGTTGTAGTGTCGGCACCACCCGTAGCGCAATCGGTAATGTTGTACCCTGTGACTCCAGTCCCACAACATGAGCAACATGGACACAAGGGGGAATCACTGATGCTACATTCATCTGTACTTCCACACTTGAATGATCATAGACATGACACATCTGTGTGAATTTGAATGTTTAATGCACATTCAGTGGAGTGTTGTAGCTGAAGCAGACCAGGGTCATGCTAATCCCACTTTACATTGTTGCCTCGTGGAGGGCCAGCCAGAGTCCTTTAGGGAATGACAAGTTAATCGGAAGAGGAAGCGTTCAGTCTGCAGTCTGATTGCTGTGTCATTGGTAGCCAAACAGAATATGGCAGTCCATGTCGAGGTCCAAGGTGAGTGTCACAGAGTGTATCAGGGGACAGTGGAAGGTGGTGATGCAGAGGGCAGAACCACGCAGAAACAGGCCATATGGCGGAGATGAATGCTACTGCGTCCTTCTTACCACTGAGGCAGAATCCTCTGCATCTTCGTCTTCTGATGTATCATGTGCCTCAGATGTGGGTGGTGTTGTTTTGTCTGCATCCCTGTGTGGCAGTGACACATCAGGGGCTGGAGGTGGAATGTCTGCCGCACTGTGTGGCACTGACACTTCAGGGGGCGGAGATGTGGATGGAGTGGTAGCAGCAGCATTCATCCATGCCAGACCTTGTGGCAGCAATGCCATGCTGAGGCTCTGCAGGGCATGGAAGTACCCAGCTACCTCTTGCTGGTGTGCAGCCATGGCAGTCGTTTTTTTTGCCTGCGTCCGCTCCATGTTCTCCATGATCCTCCACATGTGTCCCAACTACCAGCTGACATCGCTAGAGTACTCTGACTAGACAGTTGTTCTTCTCTCAGAGTCAGGACTCCAGTGATGTCAACCATCGATCATTGGAGAGCATGAAGCGGACTGTGGTTGTCCGTTAGGGACTGTGAGTGGTCCCTGATGGGACTTAGACACCCATGCATGGCATCTAGTTTGGATGCCATGAGGTCGAACACCACCCGCACCCGTTCAGCCACCTTCTCCTGGCACCCCAACACATGGTGTTGGAAGGCCATGTGTTGTTCGTGGGAGTCTTGGGAGGCAGCCGTGGTGGTGGGTGCCTCCTGCTGTGTGATTTGTGCTGGGAGTGGGGTCTCCTTTATGCAGCTGGGATGCCCTGCTCCTGGAGGTGGGGTACCGAGCCTGTCCATGAGCTGTTGGAGGCCGTTGGGGTCAAAGGTGGCGAGGTCCTCTTCGTCATCAGTGAAGAGTTGTTGGGTCTATTCTGCAGGAGGTGCTGATTTTCCCTCTGCGATGTGAAGGGGAGATGCAGTTTAACATTGTGTTCACATGTATTTTGACACATGGTAAATGTTTACATACAGACTGCATGACAGTATACATTGTGGCTGTTTGGGAGGAGCTGCCTGTTTTATACGGGACAGGGGACATTTAGACAACATCACGGATGTGTGTTTGTACTTGTACTTTATCAACTCACATTTCCCTGCTATGTCGAATGTGATTGGCCAGCTTCTACACACAAGTGGCACCAGTTGTGTCCTCTGTTCTGTTGTGAACGTGTTGCGGTTTGTACCACATTGTTGTCAATGTTAATGTGCTCTGAATGTTATGTGTGTGTGCTGCATTTTGGGAGAGTCGCCCCTGCAGCTCTGATTTTGCAGCCCCTTATCCCTTACATGCAGTGTGCCGTTGACTTCTGTGCTTATACAGTCCTGAGATGTTAAATACTTGGGTACATTAGGCTCTTGGTGGGAGTTGGGAGTCTGGGGCATGGTTTGTCCGCAGATGTGTTGTTGATGTCAGAGGTTGTTTCTGCACGTGGATGTGTGAAAGTGTGACCTGCTCCTTTACGGATGTGGTCCACACTCAGCCACCTCAGTGTCGTGGCGTGCAACATTTCATGATATATTGACTGCAGCAATGCTATTCGTCATGCAGTGTCACTTGCATTGTCAGTGTTGCTCACAGACACACTGCTTTGCTGGGTTTAGCACATGTTCATGGGTTGGTTGTGAGATTGGTAGTGTGTGGGAAGGGCCCCCTCTGGGCACATAGTCGAGGGGCCTACTTGCTGTTTCTAGGTGTGCTGCAGTGTGCCAAGGGGCTCAGGGACATGCTCCAGAGTCATTGTTGGTGTGCATTGTGCTATACTTAATTGTGCATGTGTGCCATTGTGCCCATCTCCCCGTCCCCCCAGTCCCTGGTCATTACTCACCCTGTTGCTGTTGTGTCATGTCATGTTGAGCAGTGTCAGGTCCCCCAACTCCTGCCACCATCTCTACACTGATGACTGTGGACACCATTTCCTCCATCTCATCCAGCTCCTCCTGCGGCGCTGGACTCCCACTTCCAGTCTGAATTGCTGCCTTCTGGTTGTTGCCAAGTTTCTGCTTGGTTTTGCGCTTCACATCATTCCAGCGCCTCTTGACCTCTTCCATTGTCCTCCTCAGCACTCCAACTGCATTCACCTTGTTCATGATGGACTGCCGTATTCCACTTTATGTTGCCAATGACACAGTGGAGGTGACAAACAGTAGTTGATGGTGTTCTATCACCTCCGTTATCAGGATCCTGTTTTCCTGCGGACTGAACTGCGTCTTCCTCTTCTTCTGCTCTTTGCTCTTCCCTGACCCCGAGGTCCCAGGCTTGTCCTCCGTGGGGCTTGTGGGGTTCTGGTTGTCCTCTGTGCTTGCTCCGGCTACCTCCATTGTGCTCCGCAGTTGTTTTGGTTTTGTTTGTGGGTTTTTTTCTACTTTAATAGTGATTTTTACCACCTGACGTGTGTGAATTGCAGGCCTGGCGAAGATTATCGATGATTTTTTAATCACATTTGGGCCCATCGCAACTTTTTTCACGTTGGAGTTTAGACTTTTATCGCTGTCCCGGTGACTTTATCGCAGACATTGGAAGCGTTATCGGGAAACTATTGCATGTTATTGCCATGTTGTGAATAGGACGTTAACACTGAGTTATTTTCCCGCGATATGAAACATTGCATTAACCGATTTTGGCAATGATTATCACACGTTCTTTAGAATATCCCCCTCAGTGTGTTACTGTCTGCATGGGTGAATGAGTGGCTGTGTGAGTGGCTGTATGGGTGAGTGAGTGGGTGTTTGAGTGGCTGTATTCGTATTTCTCTGAATATCTCACTGGCTGTATGAGACTGTCCTTTTGATATATACATTGAATTAGGATATTACTTTACTTCAATAGATGGTGTCATGCATCTGTATAAAAATAAAAGGGCCATAAATATACGGTATTATTACATTTTACAAAGGTATACAAAAATTTCTAATTTCTGCAATGTATACGTTCATATTATGAACAAAAACAGTAGAAATTTGATACTGTAATAGTATTTCACATTATAAAAGAGCATTTCTTTTCCCTTTATTACTGTTTTCAGCTTTCATTCATGTTTACCATAAACAATAGTAAATAATGGGGGAGGGAGGGGACAAGGAACTAAATAAAGGTCCGGTGACTCGTGCTCCTGAATGTAATGACTAAATCCCACAGGAGTCACTGTTCCTAAGAAAGAAGGGATAGAGAGACTATGGTAGTTCTAATACTGTGGTTATTAGGGACAGTGTGTCCTGACCTTGGTTCCCTCACACACCCCGAAGAATGTCAGGATTCATCATTGGGCAGTGCTCTTCGGCTGATAACTCCTTTATCATTAAAAGAGGTACAATACTACTAACAAATGTAAAGCATACTGGGATACAGAGACCCTTATAAAGACATCACCTCTTGGAGGCTGAATTATGTCATAAACACTGAAGATCCATGAAACACAAATTCTCTTTAGAACTTTGGTTGAAGAACCAAAAGATAAGAATTTGGTAACTTAAAAGGCAGTTTTTGTTTGAATTTAAGGTTGCGGTTATTACATTCCGTCCATCCAGTTTCACTCTTTATATAGACAGTATTGTGTCCAGATGTTACACTAAGTCCTTGTTGAAAGCTTATAGCCATAGTAGAATACGTTCTTCCAGAAATTGATATTTGTCCTGCTTTGAAGTTTGTAATTTCTATTTCCAATTTACTTCCACCTGCTCTAAATCGTTGTAGCATTAATAGAAGGTATTTTCCACTTCTACGTATTTGTAATGCAGACAGAACATTTGATGGACACTTTGGGCAGGTATTATTTTGAGTAGCTTTTTTGATCAATTTTTCAAAAGAGACAGCTTTGGAATCCAGTAGTGTTCAGTAAAGAAATCACTCTGAATCTATTTACGTAGTTGAAGTGCAAGAGCATTCTGCACAATCATGGTTCCATGAGAAACTCAGTTCAAATAAGTCATCAATACTTATTTTTTCTTCTTCTAGAACTCCAAGGATGACCATTATAAACTCTTGTGCATCTTGTTAAGTATTCTGGGTAAGTTGTACTGTTCCACTGCAAATATCTACTAGATCTCAAATGCCTGAAGCGCAATGTATTACAGTGTTTTCACTATGTAAATGTTGCAGCAAATCACACAATGCAGAACAAAATCTCTTTTGTGGTTTCTGTTCGATTGCATTCATCAGATGTGCTACCAGAAAGAGTACATTTAGAACAACATTTGCAAAGCAGTTTTTAAGTCTATGCAATTGAAGAGTTGGGAGTGTGCTTGGAAGGCACCATTGGGTGTTGGAAATTAATTGAAGGAACATTTTGCCAGAAAACCCCCTGGTGGGAAAGAAGTTACTTTTTGTTACTGGGGTCCGCAAGACACCATGGACGGTGAATTCTCTCTGGCAGATGATGTATGGGGAAGATGCTTGCCGAGCTGCAATCTACAACATATAAGGCAAGTATCGATGCGTACACTTTATTCTATTGTCAGGATTACTTTTTTAAAAAAGGAACCACTTCTTCTTGTCATGTCATAGAGCATATATAACACCGGAGAAGCTGTCCAAAATGGGTAAAGGAAAGCCGACAGTGTGTGTAAAGTGTGGTTTGGAAAAAGCAACAGATGTACACATGTTCCTTCAGTGTACAAAGATAAAGAGATTTTGGGAGGAAGTTGAATCAACACTTTCAGGTATTTTGGGGATACAGATAAATCACAAATTATCTTTGGTGTGACGTAAGGTGTGTCTGGAGCTACTAGGGATCTGTTGTTCTATGCATTATTACTTGCTAGAAGAGAGATATGTCGTAACTGGATAAGAGAAACCCCACCTCAGCATTCATAGTGGTTAGAGTCCATGTTTTATATGTCAAGAATGGACTTGTTGGGGAATGGGTCCAAGAAGAGAAAAGGATTCTGGGGTATATTACAGAATTGGGCAGGTGTTAACCGAAATTAATGAGCCGGTGAAAAGATAACAAGAGCAACTCCCCGTACAATGAGTACACCTGCATAACTCTCAGTTTTAATGCTTCAAGGGCCCTCCACTACACTTTATGCAGCAGCCGCCATAAGTTTGGACATTTTCTGAGAGAGATGTACCAGAAGGAGGTTAGTGCCTTAACCCAATGCTTTCCTCCCCCCGGTGGGGAGTTTATGGTCTCTCCCTCGCAGCGAAAAAGCAAGGGTATATCATTAAAAACTGAGGTGAATGAGGACAACAAGAACAAAAACATTTGCATAGAAGTTTACACCAGTAGTGTCTGACAGTTGTTAACCTACATTTTCCAGTTCCTTGTGCTCCTACTTTTCCTTCTTTTGAGCAACATCCGTAGATTCTTTTGTAAACTTTAGTTGTGAACAGATTATCTATTTTTCATAAGAGGGATGAGGAGCACATACACTTCTTAATCGGTTGTATTCTTTGACACAACTTGTACCAGCACTTACTTTGCCATAATTAAAATCAAACAAAAGCAAACTGTACAATGTTCTAACTCAAGACAATGCTCCAGATGATATACCTTCTTTAAATAGAGCACTACCAATATTAATAAAACCTGCATCTACAGTTAAACCTTGAGATTTATTTAGCCATAGTTACAGCATATGCTAAGGAGACTGGGAACTGCTGCTTCCAGACATATATGCCTTTTACAAGTAAAAACATACCCAGAAACCCCTGCATCCTCAAATAAATCACATTTTCCTCACATCTGTCTGGGATCACCACGCATGCACAAATTTCCTACCCCAAAACGTTGGACAATCCACACAAGCCACACATCCCTGGACTCACCTGGGTGTCTTGTTTTCATAAATGTCTGGATTTGGTAGATTTCCCTAGATGGCCATCAATCCCGGGACCAAAAACATTGGTGACTCCCTTGCAAAACCAGGTTGTTTTGTGATAAATAATTTTGATATCTCCACAATAAGTATTGGACCATTTCCTGTGGAAGGAACTAGGCCTGCCCATATAGAACTTTCCAGCAAAGAAATATGAGGAAAATTTGATTTTTTTAACAAGGTTTGAGGTTTGCAAGGGATTCTGGGTGTAAGAACCCAGTGAGAGCCAAACAAGTCCCCCCATCCTGGATTCCCCTGGGTGGGTATTTTTAAAAAATATACAGGTTTGCTATGTTTCCCTAGGTGCAGGCTGAGCTAGGGCCCAAACTCCACAGCTAGGCACATTGCAAAAAAGAGTCAGTTTTCACTGGAAAAGTGTGATGTGTCCACGGTGTGTTTTGGGCCGTTTCCTGTTGGGGCACTATGCCTACCCAAACAAGTGAGGTACAATATTTATTAAGTCCGGGAGGAGACCTCTGCTCCAGTCACGGAATGTGCAGAGATTTGCCTCCTCCGCGTTCCGCAGAGAACGCGGAGAAGGCAAATCTCCGCACACTCCGCGGCAGAGCAGTGTTGGCCAGCCCCCACCTCCACCCACTCTATTAACAATTAATTATAAATTACATAAAAGTAAAGAAAAACAACTTACCAGGACTGCGGCGTCCCCAAGCTGCCCTCCTCCTTTTCCTCACTGTCTCTGCGAAAACTGCGCATGCGCGCACTTGGGCAATTCTTGAGATAAATGTACAGATGTGGATGCGCATGCATGCACAGTTTTTCGGAGATTCAGGCGTGTGCTGTGTGGGTACTAGTTTGTGTCTTCCTGCAGATTCCAAAACTTCCTATCCCAGAAATGTGAGTAAATGTGTTTTTTTTACAAAGTTTGAGGTTTGCAAGGGATTCAGGTTAACAGAACCTGAAGAGAGTCACACAAGTCCCCTCATACTGGATTTCCCTGGGTGTCTAGTTTCAAAACATTTACAGATTTGCTAGGTTTCTCTAGGTGCCAGCTGAGCTAGGGTCCCAAATCCACAGCTATGAACATTGCAAAAAAAAAAAAAGGTCAATTTTCACTGGAAAATGTGATGTATTCCTGTTGCGTTTTGGGCTGTTTCCCGTCGCTGGCACTAAGCCTGCTCACACAAGTGAGGTACCATTCCTATTGGCAGACTTGGGGTAATGCTGGGTGGACGAAGCTTGTGGCTCCCTGTAGATTCCAGAACATTCCATCACAGAAATGTGAGAAAAAAATGTTTTTGTTTAAAAAGTTTGAGGTTTGCGAGGAATTCTGGGTAACAGAATCTGGCGAGAGCCAAACAAATCCCCCTATTCAGGATTCCCCTGGGTGTCTAGTTTTTAAAAATGTACAGATTTTCTAGGCTTGCCTAGGTGCCGGCTGAGCTAGGGCCCAAAATCCACAGCTAGGCACATTGCAAAAAAGGGTCAGTTTTTACAGGAAAAATTTGATGTGTCCACGCTGCATTTTGGGCTGTTTCCTCCCAGGGCAACTAGGTCATTTCCTGTCACGGGCACCAGTCCTACCCACACAAGTGAGGTACCAATTTTATCAGGAGACTTAGGGAAACACAGAATAGTGGAACAAGTGTTATTACTATTTGTCTCTCTATGCATTTTTGTCTTCCAAATGTCAGACATTGTGCAAAAAAGAAGCCATTTTGAACAATACCCTCTCATTCACATGCTAATATGGGGGGTACCCTCAAATGCACAGATAACCACTGCTTCCAAACTCCATATCTTGTTTCAATTTCAGAAATACATAGCTTTCCTTGATACCGATTTTTCACTCCTTAAATTCATCAAATAAATTCCAGTATTCCTGATACGCAATAAAAAAAAGTGCAAGGTGTATTGTAATTCTATCTAGGACCCTAATTCAATATTCCTGATTCATGCCCTTATGTGGTTATAATAAATAATATCCTTATAAAGGCATAAGAATCATATCCATATTTAGTCATAGCCCAAGCTGTCCAAATTAAGCAAGGCTACTTCCCCAGGCTCCTAAAAAGTACAACGAGTTCTGTAAACAAACCAAACCTCCAGCAAAGTGGGAATTCCCCATTGCTTTTGTTTTGTTGATTTCGTCCTAGAACTCCTGTGAGCACTGTAAGAACGGCCAGTTCTTAGTGACATCTTTATTGACGTCTTATGTCCAACCTTACGTCAATCCCGGCACCTTTCAGGTATAAATATACCAACGTTGCCTTAAGCAAACACACAGTGGTTTTGGAGCAGAGCGGCTATCTACTTGCCCGAGAGCCCAGCTGATGCGAGAGCCCGCGGACGCCGCCCCTCCCCTTTGACGCACTGAGAGAAATGCTGTTTTTTCTCCTGCCGAGAAATCCAGCTCCGGTGTTTTCAGATACCCTCGCGGGTTACTGGGATATCGAGTCCTGAGAGAGAGATACCAGACCTCCTGCTTTCTATTACCCAGGTACGGAGCTGACTAAACCCTTAAAGAGAATTCTTGATTCAGATTCCTTGGCAAAACCAACTTAACTTAAACTGCTACTTACTTACTCCTTCCCACGTATTAGGCTTAGGTCAGGTACACCGGGGTAGGCGTATTTAGAAGCACCAGTTGAGTACGTTAGTCAATGTATATGTGTATGTATATATTTGATCTATTTTAAAGTAACATATGGCTAAGAAACCATATCAATGCTTTTACAGTATTATTTCATAGTACTCCTTTTACTGTACGCACTTTACTTTACTCTAAGTATTGCAATTGTGGCAATTAATTTCTCTTGCATGAGAAAGAAGACTGCTCAATAAATAACACCTTTTATTGAAAACGCCCATCTCTCTTTTCTCTGCACTCTGGTGAAACTAAGTATGCACACTTGACTGAGTGAAATAGCTGTCTATTGTTTTCACACGACTCTAGAGATACACTCTTATTCTGGGGGAGCAAAGTTGTCATGTTATATGGTTGTCAGAAGCTAATCCCTTCTTGTCTATCCAGGGAAGTTAAACTCCTCCTTGTTTATTCGAGAAAGTTTCTAGTGACCTCTGAGCTAGCTGGCAAAACTAATTAAGTCTAATATAGTCAGTAGAGACCTAGTCGACCTCAGTCCTACGTCTACACTGCTGTTTATATTATTCCAATGTGCAGAGCCTATTAGGAATATAGGAACTACACTACATGGCGCCCAACGTTTGGTAAGGCGATAAATCTAACGCAAGACGTCAGAGTAACTCAGTCGTACTTTTCACACAGACCCTTTTCCCATAAATCCTCCAAAAGACGTCTGGAGTGGGTAAAAGGTTAAAATCCGCCGGAACTTAGTAGGAAGAGATTCCTGTGTATAGTTTTTGGTTTAGTCATCGTTGAAGGATACAGTGTTCCAAAATATTGTGCACCTAATCTTTGTTACCTTGAAACTTGATCTGCAACAAAAACCTTTCTGTTAGTAAAAATGACGGAAAGTGAAGATGAAAGGGAGACAGCTAGAATAGCAGCTGAACTCCTAGCGGATGACACAAGTCTCCGAGAAAACGACCCGAATGTTATAATCATTCTGGTAAATGTAAGAAAAACTATAACTATCAAACTTATAGAAAATGGACTGACATCAAGAGGTGGTACAGTCATATTCGTGGTAGAGGCCCATGAATATCGGCAGACAGAGGTATTCTATCTATGGATAAACTTTCCAGCAGCAAACGCTGTAACACACGAATTCCACTATTACAAAATAGAGGAACCTCCGGATGTAGACACTCCTTTCGAGGATGTTGAAATCCCATTAAATTACCAAGAGCACCTGCTCTGGTTTAAAGGCGCCCTAAAACATCACAATCACATCACCAGGCTCGGTCCACTAGGTAGACCAGGAGCAACGTGGCCGGTTCTAGCCAGCTACACACCACACCCCGACATTGATACAATGACAGATCGGGATCTTTTAGCTGAGCTAAAACAGCTAATTAAAATACATAGACAATTAGTCCAATATGTAATGCGGACGTCAACAGTCCAACCAGCAATTAACATTCCACATCTGTCCCCTCATCAGGGGAACACAAACAAAATAACACCACAGAACATACAAACCTGTCTTGGTAAAACACCCGCAAAACGGGAACAAATTCCATTCTGGTTAGCACAAAAAATCACTCAAATAGAGGCAGTATTTCCTGATACTACACCTACTGAGAAACACTGAATTATGACTATCTGTCTTCCAATGGGGATCGCACCACATGTGGAGGACTGTGACACTTGGGGCACAGTCTTTGCTTCCATTTACACAAAAACAGATGGTGTTCCATCCATGGCGGTAATACCAGATGTGCTAAGACAGATTCAAAATGAATACGGTCCAGAACCTGCTTTAACTCTGGGTATGAATTACTGAAAGACTTCAAGCAGGTCTCGGCTACATTATTAGCCAACATAAAAGGAAAAGCAGCATCTGTGGCGATCCGCCAGAAATTGAAAGAAACAGATATAGCAGAACAGCCATTTGAACTTGCCAGAATCATGGAAAAGTCCCATGAAGCACTAGGTAGAGATAGTTTGGGTGGGAAACCAGTAAAACCCCAACTAACGGAAAATCCTGAAAAAATCTTTATTAAAAATAATCTAAATACTCCAAAAAGAGTTGAGATGGAAATAAACAATCCACTCCCAAAGAAAAAAGATTCCAGTCCAGAGGAAGGTCTCCTCAACGAAGAGAAAGATCTCCTGACGGAGGAAACAAGTCTCCCCAGAGGGAGCCCTCTGAGAAAAGATACAACCTTAGAAATAGGGATAATTTGAAAAAACCTGATAGATATCAAGCTATTGATACACGTCCCTCTCGATCTTTTCAGACTTCCTCGCAGAAATCGGAAAAAGAGGACGGTCAGACACAGGGAAGAGCACGTCACGTCCAAAGACAAAGAACCTGCTCATCAAAGTAAAAAGTTACAATTTCCAAGAAAGAAGGTAGCCAGTATTAAAATAATAAAACATGCCGAGGATACTGAGGACACAACTGAAAAACGGAGAGTGGGCCCAGACAATGCTAGACAGCGCAGCAGAAGTGACCATAGCTCGCAAGATCCTGATGAATCTTCTGGAGACAGTGGACACGAATGAATACATTCAGGTGGAAACTGCAGATACCAGAGTTAGCAAACCTCATAAAATATACGAGATAACATTGCCTATAGAGGGAGACAAGACCAGGAAAGTAAGGGGTCTCTTTTAGGATTTTCTTTCGAAAGGCTATGACATCCTTTTAGCTGAGAAAGACTTGCCAACAGAGTTTGTCAGGGAGTGCCCTCATGGCGAAGAATTGATTATGCCTGCCTTCTCAAATCATATTCCAATTCATAGAAAATATACATATGCAAGAAAATGGGCAGTGGCCCAAGCTCCGGCATTATACAAAAATCATGTAGGATGGGATGAGGTCTCTCCTCCTCACAAAATCCAGTTAAAATGTCAACCCACTGCACAAAGGCAGTACCCAATTAAACACGAAGCTAAAAAGCAAGTCAGGGAGATCTTAGATCAACTTGAATACCAGGGGGTGATTGAAACATGCACCTCACAAATGAACAATCCTTTGTTTCCTTTCTCCAAGCCAGACGATTCATATCGTCTAGTTTTGAACTATAGACACCTTAACTCATGTTGCAAAACATTTGCAGTACAACATTCACACAGTGCAGCACTAATGAATAACATCGTGCGCAAAAAATACAAAACTACATTAGACATCTCTAATGGATTCTTTTGTCAAAACATTGCACCTGAAAGCAGGTATTTGACCGCTTTCTCAATAATGGGGTCACAAAAAAAATTCTGTCGACTCCCACAGGGATTCAATAATAGCCGAGGATTATTCTCAGCAAGATTAACAGAGTTACTACAAATATATGATGATGAAGCATTATCTTATGTCGATGACATCTACCTAACAGACGATGACCTGGATACTCACTTGAAAAGAGTGAACACCATAATACTTGGGTTCGCAGCTGAGGGTTACAAATTCAACTTTAAAAAGTCACAAATTGCCCATCTAACTGTCCTGTTTTTAGGATATGAATTATCAAGTGAAGGCAAAAGCCTAGCAGACAACTTCTTAGAGAAGTGCGCCGTACTCCAAGCACCTAAAACGCTGAAGAACTTACAATCGATACTAGGTTTCCTGAATTTCGGAAGAACGTACATTCTAAATTATGCAGAGAGGGTTAAACCTCTCTATGAATTAATAAAACCTGATTTCAAACCAATCAATTGGACTCAGAAACACACAGAAATTTTGAGATCATTGCAAACAGACATGTTAGCTAAAACAAAATTACAAACTCGCGAAAACATACGCAACCTTGTAATCCGAGTCATCCCAGGAAGATGCGGATTCACGTACCTAACCTCTAATGAGGGAGAAACTGTACCAACAGCATACAAATCACACTTGTACACACAAGCTGAAAAGACATTCAGTCTTACAGAAAATATTGTAAATGCGGTTAAAACTGCTGTAGCAAAAGAAAGAGCCCAAGCACAAGGCAAAAGAATAACTGTTTTAACAGCAGAATCAGCCTTTGAGGCATTAACAAGCCCACGCAATTTGACTAATGTGGCATTAGATCCAAAATGGATACAATGGAAAATTCTCTTGCTGCAGAAGACGTGAAATACTATTTTGAAAAAACTAAAAGATCTAACATATGAAAAAGAATATCCTCTGCCAATCGAAATTCTGCCTCTCGAACAATACACATGTGTAATCTACATGGACAGATTTGCACAAGACTACGATGTAGAGAAAAAATCCTACAACGCAGCGTGCGCGATTGTTAAAGGTCGCTGGCGCTTGGGTAAATTCAGACCGTTAATTACCAAAACTGAATCACTCAGAAACTGTTCAACTCAGCGAGCTGAAATAAGATCTTTAAAGATGGCGCTTGAAAATGCAGATTGCGAATTCCCCACACTAATAGTGTGGGGTTCGCATTACTGCGTCAAATCTTACAACAATGACTTCCAGAACTGGGTTCAAAACGATTACAAAGATGACACAGGTGCCACAATAAAGCATAAAAAGCTTTGGGAACAGGTAGTTCTTTTGCAGAAAGAACTACAAAAGACTCACGTGATACATACACTGAGTCATCAACGTGATGGCGTTCACGTTGCAGGGAATTCATTGGCTGACACAGCCACAGCGGAAGCAGCTCAACAGGCTTCCATAGCCACAAAGAAGCGTTCAGATAAATATATAGACGGGGAAACGATGCTGGCGGTAAAAACGTCTTTGAAAGGCGACTGTACAGCATTACCTGTGAACTATCCACTCAATTATACATACATAATTGATGCAAACTCCGTTCCTTTTGCTTGAATCCCTGGAGTGGGGGATAGAGTAATTCCAAACACGAACAGGAGAGTCTTCTTGATTCAAGAAGCACATATGGGATTAGGTCTAAGGCACCAAGAGATCTTGAAATCTCTTAAAGAATTACAATCAGAATACTGGTGGCCGGGGATGAGCCTGCAAAACTACAAATTTGCAATGGGCTGTCCAAACTGCAACAGAGATCGCAGTCGCGAACCGACGGGAGTATTGCCAAGACCTTCTTTTAGAAAGCATAAGGCTATCTATACGCAAAAATCCAGCAGGAGAAATGCGTCCCATTTATGTTTAAGACTAGATTCACTAAAAATGCAGACACCAGCACTCGGCTGACGCCAGAACTGTTATACAAAGATTTGCGAGTCCATATCGGCAAATACGCAATTGGCATGCTACATTCTGACCAGGGTCCTGCTTTTAGCTCTCGGGCTTATAAGGAGGCATGACCAGCATGGGCATTGCATTGCGGTACTCTTGTCCCTTCCATCCTGAGGGAAATGCGCTAGTGGAAAGAAAAAACCGGGACATAAAGCAATCTATAACGGCGAGGGTATTAGGTTCGGGTGATGGGTGGGTCCAACATTTAACAAGTGTCCAACGTAGTCTTAATAATCTGCCAAGAAATTCTCTAAAAGGTTTCAGTCCGTACGAACTATTGTTTGGGACTAGAATGCATATTCAGGACCTTGATAGTCAGACTTCGGTGGTAGAAGAAAAATGCTTTGATATCAAAGATCGTTTGGCTATTTTACAGGACTTAAATGAAACAAGAAAAGGCCTGAGCAACGTAAAGTTAAAACAGCAGCCAACAACCACTGAAGATAAAACCACCTGTCCCAGCAAGGCCTGTCTGGATTCCAAAGATTGGGGATCTGGTCAGAGAGAAGATCGCGGTGAAGAAGGAATTTGGGCCTTCTTACAGAAAAGCAGTACCTGTCTTAGCTGTCAGCGGAACAAGATCAGTTGTACTACCGCCCCTTGCTGGTAAAAAGGAGAACCGAGTTGTATCCATCGACCTGGTAAAACCACAATCATGTGGCCAATAATAAGTAGTAGGCCCAGTGGACTCCCAAGAAATAGCAGAACACCAAAATTTGCTACAATCCATGAGGTTCAAACTGAGAGACTAATCACATTCGATAAACCTCCAGTGAATAAAAAAGGACTATGCAACAATGCCATGGAACTTGTGCCTCTTGAAACCCAAATTGCAACAGTTCGTCAAGAAACACCAGTCTACCACGATGTAGCCTCAGACTATGCTAATGAAACAAAGAAAAATCCAAAAGCAAATGAAAATTCGGAAGCAATTCCAACAATTGACAGAACTGCATCTGGCTACTTCATCAATTTCGATAACTTTTCTGAAGATCCAAGCGAACCGGAAGAAACGCCAGCAATAAAAACTTTTAAAGACAAAGTAACAGAACTCTTTCATCAACTCAAAGAAACCTACCTGATTTCTCCATGGATTGAATTTTGGATTGTGTTAGGTGTACTTTTCCTCCTGCTTTGGCTCATCATGGTTCTTTGTTTGGGACAATTCATTGAAGGAAAATACAGTACAATGGACACAGCAAGTCAGAACATCAACTTGGTCCTAAAGCCACACAAGTCATCTCACATCGAGAAAAGAGAATTATCATCAGTGAATGTCACAGCCAATCCAATACCCGGTGGGGTAGCATGGGACAAAACGGATTATGAAACTAATGGCCCGGTTGAGCTCTTGAAATATCCACATCAGTTCAAGGTTTCATTAAGTGACTTTGTAAAACAGAGTACATTCTCTGATGATTGGGACTTTGAAAGTATTAATGATATGATGTCAGATTTAGTAATGTCAGCACAATTTACAGAACATGTGTCACATTTCACTCGTGAATGAATGTGGGGAATGGCTGTGAAGTCAAGTGGACTACATGGCCCAGAATGCTTGAGAGCGATGTCCTTTCTCTCTTTCCACACTTTCCTTCTTGTACTCTTCCTGTTTCTCGAGCCGGTGCTTGTCACCTGAACCATGGAGTCAGTTTCAGCAGGAAGCACCGCAATGCCAGTGACGCCGTCGCGGTGATTTCTACCCGTTTTTTGACTGTTTTCCTGTTGCCAGTCCGTCAGGAAAGTTTGTTTAACTTCGTGGAGGTTTTGGAAGCGCTTTCCCCGATCGTGCATTGAACGCGCTGGGATTGGGAAGGAGCGCAGCTGTATACATTAGTTTCAGCTGAAGAAGTGTGTTTATCCACAAGGAGGTAAGGCGCCTGTGGCGTGCCCCTATTATTGAACCTGTGATAAGAGCGGCTGCTCTGAACTACGGACATGTTCAAAGACTGTTGAAGGCTCAAAGTAGCAAAGGATTGTGAATTGTTGTGAAGGGTGGAGTTGAAACCCTATGACACGTGCAAACCTTGTTTGGACCTTGTAAAAATATTATTACTCCGGAGTCAGCTGTATGAAAATAATACAAACCGCATACAGGAGAACAGACATATTTTACTGGCATAATTCGATGTACTTGATAAACACGGGCACAGAACTGCAGTGGTGCTATCGTGTAACATATTCCTTTTGGTCTACAATTATTCAGGATTGATGCCAGACTGAGAGGATTTTGTGTTAAATTATGCTCTATGAATTAATGAGTGGCACATACTTCAGGATAACGCAAGTGCTGCAGTTGGAAGGAATAGAGCTATTTTCTTTTATGATTTATTTTTCTCTTTTTTCTGTTTTCCATGGAGAGCATGTGGCAGCATAATGTTGTAAGTGATTGTACACACATAGTATATTGATCTTGTTCAATGGTTCTGTATGTGTGTGTGATTTCCCCTTTCTCTTTCTCCTTCTCCAGGAACTCCAGTCTGATACCATTGAGGTTCCTTCTTCATACACGTATTCAAAGGCACCTATCAGATTATTTGGCTGCTGCGACTTTATTGTTTCTTTTATCCCTTTTTTTCCCCTTCCCTGGTGTTGTCACGCTTGGTAGAGTTTAGTTATATGCTCACAGGTTGTGACACCATTAGAGGATAGGGAGAACTAGCTACGTTCATCGCTCCTGCTGTACCCGGCTGAACAGGTTAGTGGTAACCTATGTGAAATCACGACAACATGATTACTTACAGGGTTCATCAAATTATGATGAAATGTATTGTTATAATCACTTTGCACATCACTATTTGCATAAATCTGCTCAACCTAGAAATGTTTTTAATTATAATCAATGGGAACATTGTGCAACTCCACCTAAAAGCAGCTCGAAAACATTTTATGAGAAATTCCCATACTTCTCAGGGTTTAACACAAGTGATGCAGAAATGTTTTATTTTAAAATGTTAAATAAGACAGGAATGAAAACAATGTTGACAAATACTAAATTGATTTATTCTGAAACATTTTATGAAAAAATTAATACATTCGGTTTTGATTTCTGGAAGAACAACATTGAAACAAAAACCATCTGGGGTACAAAAGATTGGCAGGTACAAGGTTTAGAAGCATTATTTCGAGCCTGCATGATCCCAGAACAAATAATATTCTTGAATGACACCATTCAACAGACGACCTGTCTTGGCCTAGCCAAAATTAAAGACTTAAACAAACCGTCTATTCCGAAGCCCATACCTGATAATAATGGCACTACAGACATGGAGTTAGACATACCTAAAATTTTAAACCAAAACAGAACACATCCTGATTGGAAAAAATGGTTGATCTGGCCCATAGACACAAATAACTGTCAAGATAGATTCCTGAACAAAATACAGGGGTTAAAAATGACCAGGCTAGACCCAAGATACTCCCAGAGACAACATCCAGGGATAGTTACAACATACAGTGTAGGAAAACTATGCCTTGAGTGGCTACAAAAATCCACACTGGCTGAAATTAAGCAACACTTGACTTTACTTAAAGACGGTGCTGACTTGCGTGATTTCATAATGGGACCACGCAAACAGCGTCAAAAACGTTTCATAGGAGGAGCTTCGCGCGCACCCAAGATGGTCGCGTGAGCACAGGGCTCCCGGACCCTCGCCACCTCCATCGACTATCCTGTCCTTTATCCTGGTTCAGACGACAGGTGTTTATTGGCACAGTTCTACTGCTCATTTCTTTGTTTGAACGAACTTTTTTGGACTTCGGGGTCCAGAGCTACGGACTGTCGCAGTTTTCAGGCCTGCTCCATGGCGACGCCCCGCGCTCTCTTGTCTCGCTTGCCGTTAAGTAAGTGAACAACAACGGACTGCCAGACTTGCGTGAGCTGGCGATTGCTTTCGGTTTCGATTTCTATCCGGAGCTCAACCTGACTTTGTCGGCTCCGTGGGCGGCCGGACACTCCTGCACCCTTGGTCTCTCCGTTCCTACTGCCGATCTGTAGCGGTTTCCGGATCTGAGACTGGCACCACCTTCGCCCTCTTGGTCCTACATTTGCCACGCAGTCACCATTTTTACCCGTCAACGGGCAACCCGTGCGGGTCCAGGATCCAAGATGGCCACCAAGCCTGAGGGTGGGAAGCGCGGGCCTAAACCAGGCGTTCGAGGGAGTGCTCTGCAAACGAACATTATGGACCGGTACACCCAAGCTAAGGGATCGCCGGGAGCAGCAGCTAAAACCTCGACGACAATGCCGGAGGACTCATCGATTGAGGACGAGCCCTCGCTGCGAGATCTCATGGGCGCCATCACTGGTATGATGGCCTCATTGGGGCAACAATATGAGGCCTTGACTCTCAAACTGGATACGGTGGCGATTGACGTCAATCTGATCAGGGCGGACTTGGCGAAGACAAACGAAAAGGTCAAATCCTTGGATCTTATGACCTCTAGCCTGGTCACCGACGTCTCTGATTTGCAGGCTGAAGTTGGGAATCTGAGGAAAGCCAATGATTATTACTCTGGGCGCCTAGAGGACTATGAAAGCCGTGCCAGGCGCAATAACATCCGCCTGATTGGGGTCCCGGAATCATCGACTGCTGCCTCGACGGACCTATTGGTGGAAGACCTGGTGCTGAACCACCTGGCGCCCAAGGGTCTCAGCAAGTTTTTCGCTGTCGAACGTGCACATAGGATCCCCGGCGGCACACCTAAATCGGGTGCTAACCCTCGACCTATCATTGCGAGGATTTTTCATTTCCGGGACAGAGACGCTATCCTGCAGGCTTCGCGGCAGTCAGGTCCCATTGCCTTTGAGAACTCTACTGTCAGCTTCTATCCGGACTTTACACAACAGGTCCAGAAACAGAGGCTGGGGTTCCAGGGGGTCAAGAAGAGACTCCGGGAAAGGTCAATGAAGTATGCCATGCTCTTTCCGGCCCGTCTGCGGGTGGTACATAAGGATCATACTTTTTTCTTCGACCATCCTGGGGTTGTGAGTGACTGGCTTGACACGCTGCCTATGGATCATGAACCTTTTGAGGACTCTGGCAAGTCGGATCGGGCGGAAGGTGGCCCGACGGAGCAAGAGTAACTGTTGACTTTGACCCCGTACCCTTCCCGTTGGCTTTGAACTGTGCTATGTTGTGTTTTTAATGTTTGCAAGTAATAGTCTCTTTTTTGGGGGTGGGTGGGGGGTGGACGGGTCCTTTCTCCTCCTGGGTTTTCTTTTCGTAGATTAGTTGGGTGGTTGGGCGACAGGCACACTGCGAGTTTATGGGGCTCTTTGGTCTTCAGCAGGGGTGCGGGGTGGGGGGTATAGTTGTTTTGCAATTGTTGGGGGGGGCTGGGTTGTTTGTTTGAATTTTCTTGTTACTTGCATTGCGAAGGAAAGGCGCTCTCCTGTTTTTTGCAGTTGCTCTGGGTGTGGGGCCGGGGAGGGGCTGGGCACGGGGATGGTGGGTAGGGGACTTCGGTTACTGTGTTGGAACGTGAACGGGTTGGGGGATGGGATTAAGAGGAGGGTGGTGTTACAATTGCTGAAACGTTTGACTCCAGATGTTGTCTTACTGCAGGAGACTCATTTGCTTGGCAACAATTGCTACGCTTTGAATAGGCGTGGTTATCGCCTTGTGGCGCACTCGGGTTTCACTTCGGGCTCTAGGGGGGCGGGCATTCTGGTTCGGGCCTCCCTCCCCTTGGCCATTCATGATGTCATATTGGATGATAAGGGACGATATGCCGCCATTGTGGGGCGCTGGGAGGGGAAGGTTCTTATTCTGATTTCTGTCTACGTGCCCCCGGGCCTCCAGGCCACCACCTTTGCTGATCTGAGTGGACTTATCCTGGGCCTCCCCGAGGGTTTGCTTTTGGTTGGGGGTGACTTTAATGCGGTGGTCTCGGGAATGCTTGATCGTCACCCTCCCAGGGAACTGCCGAGGGCCCAGACTTGGTTGAGCGACTTCCTGGAGACGTTGGGGCTCACTGATTGCTGGCGGTTGCTTCACCCGGGACAGTTGCAATATACCTATCATTCTGGTGCTCATGGTAGTCTCTCGAGGCTAGATCACGTTTTACTGCCCTCGGCCCATGCATCCCTCATACGGGAAGTTAAACATCTGGCGCGGGGTATCTCGGACCATTCTCCGCTTTGGCTGGTGGTTGATGCACGGCAGGGTTCGGCGGGCCGAGTGGCCCCGATCAACCCCTGGTATTTGAAGGACCCCAGGGTCAGGGATGAGCTGGTTAAAGCACACAATTTTTATTTTGAGGAAAATGTGGGCTCTGTTTCCTCCCCTAGTGTACTTTGGGAAGCTTACAAGACTGTCATTCGTGGCCAGGCCCTCTCATTGATTGGTAGCGTGAAGTTGGCCAACCGTGCTGAGACGGTTCGACTTGAGGGGGAGATCACGGCCCTGGAGGAGGGCTTGGAATCTGGGGTTACCGCTGAGGGGTTACATCTACTGGAGTTGAAACAACATGAATACAGAGCCCTGGTCACTGAAGCTGCTAAGGAAATGGGGCGGGAACAGCAGGGACGCCTGTATGATGTGGGTGATAAGGCTGGTAAATTGCTTGCTTGGTTGGATAAGAGGGAAAGTGCGAGTCGTGTCGTCCCTGTGATTGTTGCGGAGAATGGAGAGTGTTGTACGGACCCTGTTGATATTGTCGCATGTTTTGCCGATTATTTCCGCGAGGTGTACTCCCAGGTGTCTGATCGATCGGAGCAGGACTCCCACCTGTTATTGCGTGATATTGCACTTCCCCGATTGTCTGATATTGATAGGGATGCTCTGGATGCTCCGCCTACTGTGGACGAGATTGCCGCTGCTGTCCGTTCGGTCCGATCCGGCAAGGCCTCGGGCCCTAATGGGCTCCCCATTGAGCTATATAAATTGCGCCCGGATTCGCTAGCTCCTCATTTGCGCTCTATGTTTCTTGAGTCTTTGGAGGTGGGGTTTCTCCCGCCAGACCAGAGACTGGCCACTATTGTTGTCATCCACAAGGATGGTAAACCTCGGGATCGCTGCGCCTCTTTTCGACCCATTTCGTTGATTAATGCGGAACCTAAAATCTTGGCCAAGCTGCTGGCGACACGTTTGGCGTCCGTTATTGGGGACCTGGTTCACCCTGATCAATCCGGCTTTATACCGCATCGTAACACGGCGCTTAACCTCTGAAGGTTGCATGGAGTTCTGGCACGGGCTGAGACGCTGCGTGAGCCCGCCATCTTGGCGTCCTTGGATGCTACGATGGCGTTTGATACAATAGAATGGCCGTATTTGTGGGCGGTTCTTGCTAAGTTTGGTTTCGGTTCGGACTTCGTTCGATGGGTCAAATTGCTCTACGCCGGCCCCATGGCCCAGGTGGTGGTCAATGGTCGGGTCTCTGCGCCCTTTGCACTGAGCAGAGGGACGCGACAGGGCTGTCCCCTGTCCCCCTTGTTGTTTGCTCTTGCCTTGGAACCGCTGGCGGCCTGGTTGCGGTGGGAACCGTCCCTGAAGGGCATTAGATGGAATTCGGAGTTTGAGGACCGTGTATCTCTCTACGCTGATGATATTCTGCTTTATCTTACATCACCCCGTAAATCCCTCATTGTGCTGTTTGATGTCTTGACGTCCTTCCGCAAAAACTCAGGTCTTGTCATCAACTGGTCGAAGTCCTGTGTATACGTCCTGTCGGGTACCGCCCCCCTTCTGCCAAGCGGCTGTCCTATCGCGATTGTGGAAGATGGATTTAAATATCTGGGCATTTTTATCTCGCTGAGCCCTGCACTGCGGTTCGACCGTAATTTGCTGCCCCCTCTTCAGCGCCTTCGGGCGGATGTGGTCGCCTGGGGGAAACTTCCTCTCTCTCCCCTGGGTAGAGCGGCATTGTTTAAGATGATGTCGCTGCCCCGATTCCTCTACGCATTGCAAAACACGCTTGACGTTGTCCCGGCTACGTATTTCCGTGAGGTCGAGAGTTTACAGAGACGACTGGTGTGGGGGGGTAGGCCCCGGATTGCCATTGTTAAATTGTCGCTCCCGTGGTACGATGGTGGAATTGCTTTGCCTGATGTTCGTCGCTATTATTGGGCGTCTCAACTGGGGGCAATAAATCATTGCATGTATGGCCCTTTGCCGAATCCGGCCTTCGCGATGGACAAATGGTTGTTACCGGGGGGCGACTACTAGAGCCCTCTACTCGAAACTCACCCCTCGCAACGTGACGGGCCCCACTAGGACGGCCGTTCAGGTATGGCGGCATGCTTCCATGGCGCTTGGGTGGAATTATAAATTGACTCGTGCCACCCCCCTGTACGCCTCTGATAGACTTGGCTCACTTTGGCAGTCCCGGGGGTTTGATAGGTGGGACTTGATTGGTATCAGCAGGATTGATGATGTTTGGACTAAGGGGAGAATGAAGACGTTTGAGGAATTGAAAACCGAGTACGCTTTGAGCGATCGCGAATTCTTTCGCTATGCACAGATCCGCCACGCGGTGCTCTCGGTCTTCCCTTCGGGTGTAGAGATTCCGGAGTCGTCCCCGCTTGAGGACAGGGTACTGGACGGACATGTTCCTGATAGTACGATTTCGCTTATTTATAAAAAGTTAATCAACTCCAGGTCTGACCTCCTGTCTCGACTTAGAGAGGTCTGGACTGGTGATGGGCTGGAGCTGGACGATGAGGACTGGCAGGCGGCGATCTCCTCCCCTAAAGAGGTGGCCATCCAGGCGCGCCTTAGATTTGTGCAACTTAAAATTTTACATAGAGTGTATGTCACTGGTCCCCGTTTGGTACATATGGGCTTCTCTGTGGATGGTTTGTGTCGGCGTGGCTGTGGTCTCCTGGGCACCTTTTTGCATATCATCTGGGAGTGCCCTGAGATAGTGCGATTCTGGACCCGTGTGCACGAGGTGATGAGTGAGGTTACCGGGGTGCGATCGATGCCGGAAGCTAGGAGATGCCTGCTGAACGTATGGGAACCGAATGATTACTCCGTGTCGCAGCTTCGGTGGGTGACCTTGGGCAACATGATTGCCAAAAGAGACATTGCGCAATTGTGGGGCGCTCAGGGCCCGCCCAGACTTCAGAAATGGAAACAAAACATGGACTGGTGCATGTTCAGAGAAAAAACTGTGTATATTTCTCGTGGTACCCCCCGGAAATGGGGAAAGATATGGACTCAGTGGAACACTTATCGTGGTGATATATGTGCCTCTCCTCTCCCTGACCCTGATGTTGCACCTATGTCCCCGTAACCCGAGGGTTCCTCCACACACTATTGTATACTGCTTGCAATTTGTTTCTTCTGCCCCCCCCCACTGTGTAACTCTTTCTCGATAGAACGAACGCTCATTGGATTGTCCTTCCCGCCCCAACACCATGTAATGCAACGTTGTGTATATTGATGTCTCTTTTCTTCTTCCTTGCAAGTTGTTTGTGTTTGTGTTATAAAATCAATAAAAAGTTTTTATAAAAAAAACAAAAAACGTTTCATAGCGGCCGGTATATACGCTGCGTACAACGAAGCTTGGAAAGTAATGCAAAATGAAACAGCGGAAAAAATACGAGAAATTGGTCGTATTAATTTGGAAAAATCACTTTCTGTTGTGGACAATGGGTTAATGACTCTGTCCTCCAAAATAGGACAGTATTGTATCATCTGCTATTGATATAATAGAGCAGGACTTACTAATGTTACAACACGGTCAGTCCCAATTGCGTTCTATTGTACAGCTTGACTGGACGTTGCAAAATCTGTGTTCAGGCTACGTACCATGGCGTTTAATCAACACAACGTCTTTATTCTCTATCTTTAACCTTACTGATAAACAAATCAGTTTGGCACAAAAAGGAGCAGACTATACGATTCTGAGCATTGAAAAACTTGAGAGATTACCATTGACAATGTCAGAAAGACCTGTCATTGAATGGATAATACATGGAATAATTACAATTCCGATAACAACTTTCCAATTTAAATACTGCCAATAGTATATACCAGCGGGCCAGTATGAAAGGTTGGGTAAAGGGTACATCAAGTGAACATGGAAATTACCTTATACACACACATGCTACAGTGAAAAGAAAAGGAATGTGTTTCTTAGAGGTAACAAATATAAAAGATCACTGAGCGGTACACTCCTTTGTGAAGGCATTAACCTGCGGGCCTGCGATGGGTATTCAAATAACCTTTCATGTCACCTGCACGGCACTCCTACAACACAGATAGAGCCATTCTTTAGACAACTTTCTAACGGGAGTTATATTCTAATAAATGACCACAGCTGTTGTGGCATGGTGCCAGGAAAAGCCTATCTCGTCAGCGTGAGTTTCATGGTCACTTGCTGTATGCATGTATTGTATCCAAACAGCACTCCAGATACGGAGGCAACAATTTGGCTTTCTTTGAATATCTCTTCTATTCGAATTGATACTTTAAGCAGAATACAGTCTGTTCTTTTACAGACAACTGTGCCCTTAACGTCATCAAAAGAAACGTATGATCTGCAAGTGGCAAGGACAACGGCAGAGATACATACCCTTTTATCAACAAATTGCCCCGTGCATTTCATAGAAATGCTAAGCCAAATCCTAAATATGTCAGATACCAGTGGTATCCCACATGTATTTAAGACATTTTTTTCGGGACTGTTAACACCCTTCGAAACAGTTCTGGGCATTTTTCCTAATTTTGTCCATTCTGTCTTTGGCGGCCTACCACTTCTTTTGGGACTCGTAGCAGGAATTCTATTTTTGATCCTTCGGCTCCGATATGGCAAACCAAGTCACAGACATGACTCCAGCAACGATGGAAGAAACAATCCTAGCTATACGCTATCGGGACCGGATAACTAAAGTCCTTGGATTAGCCCGGCTAAGAGATCTGAATATGACCTGGTTTCTTTCATTCAGACCCATCTGGCAGAATTGCATCTTACCTCTGCTTCGATGTATGCTATGCGGAGAAGAATGTGTGTTGGACGTCTGTCTTACACTACCATCAGCAGTACCGTTGGATATAGATACTTTGCTAAGTCCTGTAACGGCTCATGCATCGTGTTGTCCCCAGCGGCTACCCATTCTGATGACGGCATTCATTGAGACTTCACCACTACGATTAGGTGGCAGTGAAGTACGAGGTGAGAGCAGCATCACCCAGGTACGACCTTCTGTGAGCATTGCTGATCCTGACATCGATGATAGCAATCATTCTCACGACTGTACTGTTGCGGCATTTTCAAACTTGGTCGAATTTTCACCTGAAGCCGTAGACCAATTTTTTGAGAGTCTGTCTGAAATGATGTTCTCCCCTGAAGAGAAAGAATAACTTTTTAAGCAACGAGCACACAGCGTTCCCTGAACTCTGAATTCGGCCTTCAGCTTTGATAAACAAAAGCTACGGAAAATATTTGGAACTGTTTTTCGCCTGAATGCAAAATTATTTTTTTTTCCAAATACAAAATATTTACCTTTTTCTGGCACATGTACTCTGCTTAAAGTAGAACTATTCTTAGAGAACAGAGCTTCTATTTTAGGAACTCAAGAAACAATATATTACCTCAGCCTCTAGCATATGTACAGAATTTGTATTATTATGTGATGGAATGGTCTCGACCTTCTTTTCTGTATTAAGAGCCATTTCATGTGTAAATTTTCGCAATTCGTTCAGCTGATATATATATGGATTTTTTAGCTGAATGATACCACTGCTTGAAAAGCGTACAGTACCAATACTCGTTTTCGTGTATTTACCATATACCATTTCAAATGAAAATGTATGTATTTTGGGGTGGGTTGGAAAACACATGCATCATTATATGTTTACTATTGCTTAGTTTTAAGTAATGAGGGACATTAGATCGTGGAGTGGGTGTTGTAATTCTATCTAGGACCCTAATTCAATATTCCTGATTCATGCCCTTATGTGGTTATGATAAATAATATCCTTATAAAGGCATAAGAATCATATCCATATTTAGTCATAGCCCATGCTGTCCAAATTAAGCAAGGCTACTTCCCCAGGCTCCTAAAAAGTACAACGAGTTCTGTAAACAAACCAAACCTCCAGCAACCTGGGAATTCCCCATTGCTTTTGTTTTGATTTCGTCCTAGAACTCCTGTGAGCACTGTAAGAACGGCCAGTTCTTAGTGACATCTTTATTGACGTCTTATGTCCAACCTTACGTCAAACCCGGCGCCTTTCAGGTATAAATATACCAACGTTGCCTTAAGCAAACACACGGTGGTTTTGGAGCAGAGCGGCTATCTACTTGCCCGAGAGCCCAGCTGATGCGAGAGCCCGCGGACGCCGCCCCTCCCCTTTGACGCACTGATAGAGACGCTGTCTTTTCTCCTGCCGAGAAATCCAGCTTGGTGTTTCTAGATACCCTCGCGGGTTACTGGGATATCGAGTCCTGAGAGAGAGATACCAGACCTCCTGCTTTCTATTACCCAGGTACGGAGCTGACTAAACCCTTAAAGAGAATTCTTGATTCAGATTCCTTGGCAAAACCAACTTAACTTAAACTGCTACTTACTTACTCCTTCCCACGTATTAGGCTTAGGTCGGGTACACCGGGGTAGGCGTATTTAGAAGCACCAGTTGAGTACGTTAGTCGATGTATATGTGTATGTATATATTTTATCTATTTTAAAGTAACGTATGGCTAAGAAACCATATCAATGCTTTTACAGTATTATTTCATAGTACTCCTTTTACTGTACGCACTTAATTTTACTCTAAGTATTGCAATTGTGGCAATTCATTTCTCTTGCATGAGAAAGAAGACTGCTCAATAAATAACACCTTTTATTGAAAACGCCGGTCTCTCTTTTCTCTGCACTCTGGTGAAACTAAGTATGCACACTTGACTGAGTGAAATAGCTGTCTATTGTTTTCACACGACTCTAGAGATACACTCTTATTCTGGGGGAGCAAAGTTGTCATGTTATATGGTTGTCAGAAGCTAATCCCTTCTTGTCTATCCAGGGAAGTTAAACTCCTCCTTGTTTATTCGAGAAAGTTTCTAGTGACCTCTGAGCTAGCTGGCAAAACGAATTAAGTCTAATATAGTCAGTAGAGACCTAGTCGACCTCAGTCCTACGTCTATACTGCTGTTTATATTATTCCAATGCACAGAGCCTATTGGGAATATAGGAACTACACTACAGGTGCAACTCAGTTTTTGGCTCTGGGTACCTCGGGTTCTTGGTGAACCTGCAAGCCTCATATAACCCTGCAACCAGAAGGGTCGGGGGATGTAACAGTGTATAGATTTACAAGATCTACCATAGTTAGAAGTTACAGGTGAAAATATAGTCGGAAACGGCTGTTTCTTTCAACTAAATTTCAATACTCTTTTATTTCAACTGTTACTTTCCATAAAAAACCTTGAGTGATCTGCACAATGACCCCTTGCTGAATTCAGAATTTTGTCTAGGTTTCAGAGATGTAAAGCATTAGGATACAATATTAGTATCACACCCATTTCTACCGCCAACTGAAAGGAGGTTGAAAGCACAAAATATAGGAAAAGTAGGCCATGTCCCTTTAAAATACCTAAACTGTGCAGAAAAATGTGGCTTTCTGAAAAAAGTCTGCCTGTTCCTGAAAGCTGTGAAGTTGATGATTTTGGCACCACAAACCCTTTGTTTATACCATTTGCAGGGAAGAAACCAGACACTTTCTTCTGCAGCACTTTTATCCCATTTTATCAAACAAAAAACAGATGTAGCTGTATTTTGCCTAATTTCTCAGACCCCTCCAGGGGAATCCACAAAACCCTGGTACCTTTAGAATCTTCAGGATGTTGGAAGAAAAGGGCACACATTTGGCGTGGATACCTCATGTGGACAAAATGTTATGGGGTACTAAGCAAAAACTTACCCAAATAGCAGGGCTTTAAGTGGGAATAAAAACTGGGGGGGCTCTAAAAGCGGTGTGGCAAATATCTTAAAGGAGTGTGGCCTATCCGAGTAGGGGTGTGGTCTAAATCAAGATAAATAGCATTTTGTGCTTAAGAAAATCATGAAGTCGCAACCAGCAAAGAAAAACCTTTGGGGTGCTAACGAGCAAGGCTACAGGTCTGCAAAAGAGAACATTATTTGTAGCACCACTCTTCTGTTGGTTAACGGATATAGGGAAGATCAACCTTATATGGCAAGATACGGGGGAGATATCTCTCCCTACTTTTCACAGGACAGGTTACTTGCCCTTAATTCCCATAGGACACAAAGCACTTGAAGGTCATGGGCAAGCATGACTATCCATCCCCTTTTGTATCGCTTTATCCAGCAAGCATGTCTGTTTGACAGGCAGACCACCTAACCATGCCAATGGCAGACTGGAACGCAAAAAGTTCTATTCATCATCTGGGTTGGCATGATTGGGTGCACAGGAACGTGCTCCATTAAATTTAAGCATTAAGAAATGATTGGCAAAAATAGAGGAGATCTCTGGCTCAACATAAACCTTTATCTAAGTTCTGAGTTTTGCTGAAGTTTGTACAATGGTAAACCCCCTTTTACTGCTAGAAAATTTGTGGAATCTCAAAAGTCATGTGTTCCCATGTAGGCAAAACACAGGCATTAACAACTGCACCCATCCAAGTACAAGCATGATCTTGGAAAGATAATGCACACTACAGCTTGCCACCTGACACATGGCTCGAGGAGGACATCAAATTTGAGAAACTACAGGGCAATCCGACTCGCCAACTGTGCCCTCTCAGCAAGATAACAATGAGGATGTGCGTGGCCTTCAGCTCTCCAACTGCCTGGGAGATGCCCTCTTGGCCGATTCCAGGTGGAGCTGTCATATGCAGATAAAGAGGAATCTGGCCGTGGTTTCACCCCCTCGACCGTCACCTACCCAGCTGGACATCTGACATTGTTTTCCTAGTTTTTCCTGTTGTGTATTCCCTCCCTCCCCCTCCTCCTCCCCCTGTGACACTTTGATTTAAGTGATGTAACTATGTAACCTGTAACTCGCTGTAACTCATGTTAAGCGCTCTGACACCTCTGGGTCTAGCCAGCGCTATATGAAACTTTCAAATAAATTAATAAACTGAGCAGGATATATGGCCCTGTTACGGCGAACTGCTGCTCACGGGATCTCTTTAATCCCTGGCGACTTTCTCTCAACTAAAACTGTGCAGTTTTTCTGCTTGACCTTTCACATGAAAGATAACATCATAGTCCAGGTTATCAAGGGCAGCCAAGTATAAATAACATTCTTTTTGTGCCAGTATCACATAGGAGCGTGAAACAACTCCAGAAGCCAATCACAACGCATGCATAAAAAACTGAAATCTGTAACTGGAATCTACACGACCTAAAAAACAACTGTAATCAAACTGTGGGGATAACCCAATGCACTTACCTATCAAGATGCGGCCCCACAGGTGAGAAATGCGGAAACCAATTTCCCCGACCCCTCCAATTCAAAACACGGCATCCAATTCATTAAGTGTAGGTCGTGCTGGAGCAGGCTACCTGTGGTTGTCTGCCTCTTCAGTTTTTCATCATCCCACGCTGGCACCACGACGACGTTGCTCCTGTGCTGAAAAAAGAGAAGGGAAATCCTGAGAGAAAATGGCTCTCTTAAAGGATTTTCCTTCCTCCAACAATGCTCACCTGGCATGACATCATGCCATCGTGCCATGGGCGTCATGCCGTGACCTCCACTACTCAGTGAGGAAACTGAACTCTCACTGCGGTCCAGGAAAAAAAAAAGGAATACCTGTGCCAGGCACGAAAATAGAGCCAGATAGAGACCTGTTTCGAGGCCCGCCAAAAAAACTGCTGGTGCTCAGACCCGGCCCACTTAAAGCCCTGCCAAATAGTCATAAAAACGGTGTGTCACGGGGGAAGGCCTGGTAGTAAAGGGCTTAAAGCTTAACAAAGGATTTTAAATGCCTACTCAACCTCACAGTAAAACAGCACATACAGATTGTGCAATAGAAGGCTTGAGATATGTTTAAAGTGCTACTTGTCTCGATAGGTCACTTACAGTGTCACTACTTGAGTATATATCTACAAGAATGAGAGTTTAAGACCTAGCAAGTTTCTAAATGTCAGCATGTCACTAAAACTGTGCACACAGGCTCTGCAGTAGCAGGCCTCAGACATCTTTAAATGGCTACTTCTTTGGATATGTAAGTAACTATGTTGCTGTGTGACTGGCTCTCTTAGTAATTCTATGTGTGTGTAAAAGTAATGTGTAAGCAGCTGTATGGATTGTTTCCTGGCTGTGTTAGTGAGTGTTGAGGTATGTAATTGGCTTAGTTACTACTGGATAGATAAGTGGTATGTGGATGTGTGAGTGAATATGAAGTACCTCTGTCACTGTCTGACTCTGTGTCAGTGGCTCTATGCTTTTGTAAATAGGTATGTCAGTCGCAGTATGGGTGGGAAACTGGATATATAACTGGGCATATGAGTATGTAAGTGTGTCTGTAACTCACTGTAACTCACTGAAACTTCAAAGTACATGTTTTAGTTTTTAAGCATATATAACCCTATCATATGGGCTATCTGCTGCCTACCTGAGGGGTGGCTTATATGTAGAAAACTGTTCAGCCAGACTCTAGACTAACAGGCCCGGGATTTGTTTAAAGGACTACTTGTGTGGCAGGGTGACATGGTGGTATTTGTACTTGAGTGCATTTCTGAGCCACTGTATCAATCCCCTCTCTCAGTAGCAGGTCTAAGACATGTCCAAATGGCTACTTGTCTTGATGGGTGACTAAGAGTGTTAGTACGTGAATACATATCTCAGTGAGTGTATCAATCCCTCTGTGTGTAATATTTACTTGACCAGTGGATGTGTAAGTAAATATTTTGGTATACGACCGGCTCTCTTAGTTATTCTATGGTTCTGTAAATGTGCATGTAAGTAGCTGTATGGATTCTTCACTGCCTGTGTTAGTGAGTGTTGGAGTATGTAACTATGTTTACAACTGGCTCTGTTACTCCTAGATACATAACTGCTATGTAGGTGTATCACTAAATGTGTAGCTGCCTCTGTCACTGTCTGACTGGGTATGTGAGTGGCTGTAGGGTTTTGTAAATAGGTATTTCGATGAGTGCATAGATATATGAGTGGATGTTTAACTGGGTAAATTGCTCTATATCTGTCTTTCTCACTCACTGAAACTTCAAAGTACATGTTTGACCTTTTAATCACATACCTTCCTCCCCTATTGGCTACATACAGTTAACCTTAGGGGTGATTTAAATGTAATAAAACAAAAGCTTAAGACTTACAAAGATGTTATAAATGCCAATTTAACAAAGCAGTCTAAACTGAATACACAGGTCTACTTCTCTGGATTGCATAATCATATGTACAATGTGTTTAGTGCTATTTAATTTACCAGTTCTGGGCACAGCTACAGAACTGAACTACAGGGATAAAAATACATATATTAATTGTGAATAAGTTAATCAAACCATAGAGACAAAAACATTCACTTCACCACTATCTAACACTAATAAACTTTTCACTAACCAACTTCAAACTGAATAACTCAGTATGCAACTGCATTTGTTAACGACTGTTTCATTGTGCAAATGGCTATATAACACGCTGTATACATGTATATATCAGTTACTGTTGAAAAAAATGTCTACTTCCATCAGCACTTCACCTTATATATAATGCAGTATATCAGTGCCTGTTCGGGAGGGTGTGGCAGGGATGGCATCACAGCGGACTCTGCACCTGACCCATTATTTATCCTGTTTTAATCCCTCACATCCTAGCTATCTCAGACTCCCACTGCTACCTGCATGGAGTCTGTGATTGGAGGGCATGGCGGACCACTTTCTCAGCGCGAGTGAGTGCTCCCTGCAGGGAATTCTCCCATGGCGCACAGGATGGGGCCTACCACCGCGGCCTGGCGGTGGGCTCTGCAGGAGCAACTCCACCGAGCGCGCAGGCACTGACGATTGACCCTGGGGCTCCGGCGTCACCTGGAGCTGCAAGCATCTCCCATCCTGTGGCGTGGGTTGTCTCGAGCCCGGAGTCACTGTCACCAGAAGTGCAGAGAGCGGAGTGGGCCAGACCCGACCGGTGCCTGCTGGACGCCCATTTGCGAGGCCCAGGAGTGCTGGGAGATCAGGGCGGTGCGCCGGAGGACCCAAGGCAGAGGTTTTGAGGTGCAGCCTCACTGATCCTTTCCCCTCTAAAGGACAACTCGCTTTGGAATCACGGGGCACATCAGTGGACTGGTTGTACCCCTTCATCCCCTGGGTGACTTGGTGGCAGAGACCTGCTGTAGCCCGCACAGCTGCACCGCATCGGATCGGCATGCCCACGTGGCCCCCTTGGGCCTTCCCTGACCCTGCCAGCTGTGGACCCAGCCCCAGTGGGGAAGCAGGCTGAAAATCTCTTACGGGCATGCCGGCCCTGAATTGCCTGCTCGAAGGACTGACTGGCAGGGATGGCCTACAGGCCCATGGGTGGAGTCGAAGACCTTCTTTGGCCCGCCATCAGAGCTGAAAGTGGCTGTAAAAAGAAATATAAAATAAAACAACTGCACTACCAAGCATAAAGGTAACACAAGGAGTGAATAGGAGGGACAGAGGATCCCGATTCACCTGCTGACAAGTACCCAGATCATTTGCTGCTCACCCTGCACGCCCTGGCTTCACCACAGCCTTGCTGAACCTGCGGTGTCAATGCTGAGGCTACCACTGCAGCAAACCTGGCAAAGATGCAAAGGTGAGACAGTTGAGGGTACTATTGCTAGCTCTGGGGTGTGGTTGGAACCCTTACCTTCTCCCCCTCCTCCACTGAGCGAGAGGTGCCACCACACATCTATGGAAGTGTGCTGCAGCACACTGAGTCAGCAAGTGCCCGGGAGCCTGAACCCTGGTTGCTGGGCACATACTCTTCGCTGTGTCATGGTGCTCCAGCCCATGCCATTACTTCAGGTCTCCCCAGTGCATGGGAGCACCTTCAGTGACTAACAAAGTCCCTCCTTTTTGCTCCCGAGCTCCCCCCATCCGGACAAATGCTGCTCATGGGTGACTTCCATCTAAGGGGCACACCACATATTGCATCCTTGCTGTGGCGTGATACGCATTGTTACCTCGCGGTCCCCAGAGGGCTTGGCGGCCTAGTGGAGCAACAGTGAAGTTCCGCTTCGCATGGTTGCTGGATTCTTTACTCATTGTGAGCACCTGCTATCCCGTACCCGACGTGCCTGCCTCCCGCCAATCCCAGCAATATACCTAGCCGAGGGTCCAGATTGCTATTTCCCATACTTCCTCCTTGGATTAACTCTGGTGCCTTCTAATGATGGTGAAGCCAAAGACTAATAAACCGCCCTGGCCCAGACGTGGACTCTACACCGGAGGACAAGACCCTTGGCAGCCTGCAGCACCTGGCGAAGATGCTCCTTGCTCACTCTGTCCAATTTGATATGATTCTCCAGCCTATCATGAACATTAAAACCTCCCTGGAGACCTGTATAGACTCTGTCAAAATGGAGGTCAATTTACTGTTGGATGATCACCACAGACGTGCGGAGCCAGGGGAGGAGGCCAGGTTCATGCTGGTGACAGCATGGCCCTCATTGCAATGCGTGCAGAAACACCTTAAGGTGAAAGCTGAAGTTCTCACCCTGCAGGCTGACAGGCTGACAGGCTGATAGCCGGCAGGTAAGAGGTGGTATATTAGGGACTTCGGGGCACTTATAATCAGGGCCTGCACGGAGTTCTACTTGAGGGATGATACCACCTCATCAGGGCCAAAGATGGCCTTTGACTTTAATTTTGGTGCATTGTCCCCCCCCATGTTTCCAGTTGGACTCTAGCATTCAATGTTCTTTTTTCTTCTGTGCTTTTCTCTCATTAAATTGATGTTGATGTAAAGTTTGGAGATTTTCTATGGATGGGCCTTCTCACTGCTACTGTCCCAGTGGAACACTATTTTATTATTGTTATCATGGTTAACCAAGATGTTGTACCAATGTTGCACACAGTAATTGCTGCAACCCCATGCGTCATGGATATATGCAGCGTCTACCTGACTCGCACATTTTCATAGGGGGCCCCAGTCTACATAAAATGCATGATATGATGAGTGAGTTACCAGAATTCTGTGTCCTTCAATATTGCACAATTACCTGGAATGTACGTGGCATGGCCACCCCATTTAAATGGTGTTGAACTTTATTCCTCTCTTAAACTGAACCAAATACATATAGCCATACTATAAGAAACATATCTAAACACCACTGAATTACCTAGACTCCATGCTAAATGGAGAGGGCAGGTACACAGCACTTCAGAGTCCTCCTTCGCGTAAGGGATCTTAATTTGGGTGGCTCCAGGGGTACCCACATTGTGGACACTCAGAGGGTTGACACAGGGGGTTGGTTTTTGATCCTGCAAGGCCAATTAGAGAGCGAACCTCTCACGCTTGCTGCAATCTATGCTCCAACACTCAACAGGGAGAATTCTTAGACACCCTCACATCGGTGCTCCTCAGAGACCCATCCTCTCCTGGACTCTGGGGAGGGTACTTTAATTGTGCCCCAGTTGTGATGCTTGAACACTGCACCCCCTCCCCAACTCAGAGCAGCTACCACACGACGGACCACACAACACCTAGGTCAATGGATGACGTGAATGCACCTTTTGGATGAATGGCATCACCTGAACAAGAAGTACTCCTTCTATTCGCAGGTCCACCAGAATTGATCTATTTCTTTGTGTGACCCAGCTTGGAGTGTGGTTCTATGGGGTGGAATACCTAGCATGCACTCTATCTGACCATTGCCCCTTACGGCTGACCCTACAGTGGGGACGTCAATTCCCAGCCATTCCCACCTGGCAGCTACAGGCGGAGGCTTTCTCTGTCCCCTCCTTCCACACGGACTTCGCCCACTGCATTGATAAATATTTTACTCTTAATGCAGGCAGTGCCAAATCTAGGGTGGTTGAATGGAGTGCCCACAAAGTTGTGTTGCGGGGCCACTGCTTAGCAGCCTCCTGGGGGATATGGAAGAGGTTGTTGAACGACATCTTGAATATAGAGCATGATCTCCACTACTTGGAGAACCAGGTAACCGATCGGGAAGCCACAATAGCACAGTTTCACCTACTACGGAAGCAGCATAATGAGGCTGAGGGCACGTTTAGCAAACATGATTACAGATAACATGTAGCCTTGCAGCACGCGAAGGGCAATCGCTCAGGGTGACTACTTGCCTGCCTTGTATGCGAGAATCAGCAACGCACCCCGATAGGCACAGTTAGACATAAATGGTTCTTTCTGCAATTACTATTGGGAACTATATGCTGCCCCTGCCCCACCATCTCTGTCGCATGCTTGTGATTTCTTTGGCCTTACAGAGGGCTGAGTTGGAGGACCTGCTCCAATTGGAGGGGATCTGCATGGCCTTGGCCCAGATCGCACGCAGGAAGACCCTGGGCAAATACGGTCTGCCGATTGAGTAGTATGCTAACTTTGTTACTCAGACCTAGCAACACCTCTCAGATGTTTTTGTGGAGGCCAGAGAATGTGGACACCTCTCTAACTCAATGTACGAAGCTTTGATCCTAGTTTTACCCAAACCCGGCAGGGATCCGCTGGATGTGTGCTCCTACCACCCCTATCTCTGCATAACCTGGCCTGCAAGATCCTGGGTAGAGTGTTGGTGAACCGCCTCGTCCCTCTTACACCCTGCTGGTCCACATGGGCCAATCCAGTTTTATACCAGGATGCAGTACTACTGGATGTGGAAGGGGCACCTTAAGATGGGATTATATCTTGCTGGTCCTCACTGAGATAGGGTTTGGACCTGCATTTCTGGGTTGGATTTGCACCCTGCTCGCTAACCCAAAAGTGTGAGTGAAAACAGGACTGGTAGTGCATTTTAAGTTGGGGGATTAAGTCCACTGGAATCCTGAGGGTCCCTGGGGTCCAACTAGCCCACCTGATACCTTCAGTAAGCGCCACAGAGCTGTGTTGCAGAGAGTTGTAAAAAGGGGCATGGCCTCAGACCACCAGAGTGATGTAAAAAGGGGCATGGTCTCGGACCACCTCTCTTCAACGCAGCCCTGTGGTGCTTACGGAGGTACCTGTTGAGCTAGTTGGCCCCCAGGGACCCTCAGAATTGAAGGGGAATTCATTCCTGTATCTGAGTGTGAAATATGTTGTGTGCGGGCCTTAGATATAAATAAGTAATCTATTCGGGATTGAGAGGAATGTACACAAGAGAAAAAAGGTATATTCTTGAATGGTAGGGTGGCATAATCTCCAGGAATCATGAAGGGAGCATTGGGTAATAGTAGATGTGAATTGAGAATGAATAGTAGAGGGGACAAATCTAGATTGTGAACGTCTATCAATAAAAGGATCAACAATCATATTACAATCCCCACCAACAATCAAATAATCGTCACTGCATGTCACTAGTTTGGATAAAATATGGGGCCAAAAAGTTTATCAGGATTGGTTGGTGCGTATAAATTTAAAATAGTCAAAGGAATTTTGTTAACTAACAAGGAAACTGAAACCCATTTACCTTCAGTATCCGCATATTGTGCACTAACTTGGATATCCAAATGCTTATGACGGAGAATAGCTACCCCATTACGCTTCCCTGTACCAGGAAAAACAAAAATATGACCTATCCATTGTCATTGAAGCTTGGATATCTCTTTTTGCATTATGTGAATCTCCTGCAATAAAACAATATCACCTTTACAGCCAGCAATATGAGACAAAACCCTTTGACGTTTTATAGGTGAACCCAAACCTTTAACATTCCAAGATAAAACTTTTAACAACATCTTAATTTATCTAACAATAATTCGAAAAGCACAGTGCCATGAAAAAGAGAGAATAGTGAGGAAAGAGCGAACAAGCAAAGAATAGTGTAAATAAATATCAAGGAAGAAGGAACATAATTGAAAAAGATAATGTAACAATTAATGAGAGAGAGAGAGCTAGAGTGAGAGAAGAGAGATAGAGAAGCCAGAAAGAAGAAAAGAGAGGGAAAATGGAAAGGATTTTTTTTTAGAAAATATAGAAATAGATATAAAAAAGAGCCAGGGAATAAATATATAGTCAAATAGAGAGACCAAAAGAGGATAGAAAAGAGAATAAATAAAGAGAAAACAAAAGCACATACCACGAACATACAATGAACAAGCATTGGAAATGCAATAGGTCTCGCAATAACGCGAGTCTGAACTATTAGCATTGTAAATGATAATGCCCTTTATTTTTGCGTTCTGGTTTTTGGAACATAAATAAAAGGCTTTGTCATTTACAAGGCCTATAGCTTAAATTTGCGTTAAAACGAGACCTATTGCATTGCAATGGTGGTGGTGCTGCTGAGTTTTCTCTGAATCTGCACTCTGAATCTGCACTCTGAATCTGCACCCACAATCTGCACTCTGAATCTGCACTCTGAATCTGCACTCTGAATTTGCACCCACAATCTGCACCCACAATCTGCACCCACAATCTGCACCCACAATCTGCACCCACAATCTGCACCCACAATCTGCACCCTGAATATGCACCCACAATCTGCACTCTGAATCTGCACTCTGAATCTGCACTCTGAATCTGCACTCTGAATCTGCACTCTGAATCTGCACCCACAATCTGCACCCACAATCTGCACCCACAATCTGCACTCTGAATCTGCACTCTGAATCTGCACCCACAATCTGCACCCACAATCTGCACCCACAATCTGCACCCACAATCTGCACCCACAATCTGCACCCTGAATCTGCACCCACAATCTGCACCCACAATCTGCACCCACAATCTGCACCCACAATCTGCACCCTGAATCTGCACCCTGAATCTGCACCCTGAATCTGCACCCTGAATCTGCACCCACAATCTGCACCCACAATCTGCCCCCACAATCTGCACCCACAATCTGCACCCACAATCTGCACTCTGAATCTGCACTCTGAATCTGCACTCACAATCTGCACCCACAATCTGCACTCTGAATCTGCACTCACAATCTGCACCCACAATCTGCACTCTGAATCTGCACTCTGAATCTGCACTCTGAATCTGCACCCACAATCTGCACCCACAATCTGCACCCACAATCTGCACCCACAATCTGCACTCTGAATCTGCACTCTGAATCTGCACCCACAATCTGCACCCACAATCTGCACCCACAATCTGCACCCACAATCTGCGCCCACAATCTGCACCCACAATCTGCACCCACAATCTGCACCCACAATCTGCACTCTGAATCTGCACTCTGAATCTGCACTCTGAATCTGCACTCTGAATCTGCACCCACAATATGCACCCACAATCTGCACCCACAATCTGCACCCACAATCTGCACTCTGAATCTGCACTCTGAATCTGCACTCTGAATCTGCACCCACAATCTGCACCCACAATCTGCACCCACAATCTGCACCCACAATCTGCACCCACAATCTGCACTCTGAATCTGCACTCTGAATCTGCACCCACAATCTGCACCCACAATCTGCACCCACAATCTGCACCCACAATCTGCACTCTGAATCTGTACTCACAATCTGCACCCACAATCTGCACCCACAATCTGCACCCACAATGTGTGAGTGGCGTTGCGTGTGTGAGTGGCGTTGCGTGTGAGTGGCGTTGCGTGTGTGAGTGGCGTTGCGTGTGTGAGTGGCGTTGCGTGTGTGAGTGGCGTTGCATGTGTGAGTGGCGTTGCGTGTGTGAGTGGCGTTGCGTGGCTGAGTGGCGTTGCGTGGCTGAGTGGCGTTGCGTGTGCGAGTGGTGTTGCGTGTGTGAGTGGCGTTGCGTGGCTGAGTGGCGTTGCATGTGTGAGTGGCATTGCGTGTGTGAGTGGCGTTGCGTGGCTGAGTGGCGTTGCGTGTGTGAGTGGCGTTGCGTGTGTGAGTGGCGTTGCGTGGCTGAGTGGCGTTGCGTGTGTGAGTGGCGTTGCATGTGTGAGTGGCGTTGCGTGTGTGAGTGGCGTTGCGTGTGTGAGTGGCGTTGTGTGTGTGAGTGGCGTTGCGTGGCTGAGTGGTGTTGCGTGGCTGAGTGGCGTTGCGTGGCTGAGTGGCGTTGCGTGGCTGAGTGGCGTTGCGTGGCTGAGTGGCGTTGCGTGGCTGAGTGGCGTTGCGTGTGTGAGAGTGGCGTTGCGTGTGTGAGTGGCGTTGCGTGTGTGAGTGGCGTTGCGTGTGTGAGTGGCGTTGCGTGTGTGAGTGGCGTTGCGTGTGTGAGTGGTGTTGCGTGGATGATAGTGGGCTTGCGTGGGTGTGAGTGGCGTTGCGTGTCTGTAAGTGTTGCTGTGTGGGTGAAAGTTGCAAAAACAACAAGTGATGGACTGAATGTGGATCAATGTCACACACTCCCCCAGTCAAAAGATCTGGGCCCAAATCCATCGTTTTTTTGCACTCCACACCACCCTGGGTTAGACAATGGCGATATGCAAATCAGCTCTGACCCTGTTGCCCCATGGGAACAGTCCAGTCCGAACTACAAAAGCCATGTCCTTCCCAGAACGGAATCAAGCATCCGAGGACCGGACCGGTTTCGAGGTAACACCTCTCTTCAGCCCGGCTAGCTTGACTCCAAGTGGTGTGGAGTGCCTGGGACCCACGTCTGGGCATCCCCAGCGCACTTAGGGCGGCAATTGCAAAAACAACAAGTGATGGACTGAATGTGGATCAATGTCACACACTCCCCCAGTCAAAAGATCTGGGCCCAAATCCATCGTTTTTTTGCACTCCACACCACCCTGGGTTAGACAATGGCGATATGCAAATCAGCTCTGACCCTGTTGCCCCATGGGAACAGTCCAGTCCGAACTACAAAAGCCATGTCCTTCCCAGAACGGAATCAAGCATCCGAGGACCGGACCGGTTTCGAGGTAACACCTCTCTTCAGCCCGGCTAGCTTGACTCCAAGTGGTGTGGAGTGCCTGGGACCCACGTCTGGGCATCCCCAGCGCACTTAGGGCGGCAATTGCAAAAACAACAAGTGATGGACTGAATGTGGATCAATGTCACACACTCCCCCAGTCAAAAGATCTGGGCCCAAATCCATCGTTTTTTTGCACTCCACACCACCCTGGGTTAGACAATGGCGATATGCAAATCAGCTCTGACCCTGTTGCCCCATGGGAACAGTCCAGTCCGAACTACAAAAGCCATGTCCTTCCCAGAACGGAATCAAGCATCCGAGGACCGGACCGGTTTCGAGGTAACACCTCTCTTCAGCCCGGCTAGCTTGACTCCAAGTGGTGTGGAGTGCCTGGGACCCACGTCTGGGCATCCCCAGCGCACTTAGGGCGGCAATTGCAAAAACAACAAGTGATGGACTGAATGTGGATCAATGTCACACACTCCCCCAGTCAAAAGATCTGGGCCCAAATCCATCGTTTTTTTGCACTCCACACCACCCTGGGTTAGACAATGGCGATATGCAAATCAGCTCTGACCCTGTTGCCCCATGGGAACAGTCCAGTCCGAACTACAAAAGCCATGTCCTTCCCAGAACGGAATCAAGCATCCGAGGACCGGACCGGTTTCGAGGTAACACCTCTCTTCAGCCCGGCTAGCTGAAAGTGTGGGTGAAAGTGGCACAGAGCCTTTGATGTGGCCTGGCGCAGGAGAAATGCTGCTGCTGCTAATTAAATACAAGAGTGGCCGGGAAGCGGCCGGGAAACACAAGTACGGCCGGCCACATAATTAGGGGAGGAGAAGCCGCACAGCACACGCTGGGAGAAGCCCTTTGATGTGCTGTGGTTTGACAATCAGTTCGAGCACTTGAATTCTCGGCCATTTCCTTCGGAATGGTAAAGGACGAGACCTAAAAACAGGGGTGGTGGAGCCACATAAGGGAGACGGCACAGCCACTCGGAAAACTCCAGGACAAAGACGGGAAAAGGAGGAGAACATCCAGACTGGATAACAGTAATAAATCAGGGGACCACGAAAATCTTACCTAGTGATAAGAGAAAAGAGAATATATTATACATAACTATATAATCTGAAAACGAAAAACAGCTAAGGGGAAAGCAAATAACAACAAAGTTAAGACAGAATTATCAATCTATGAAAAATGTAGTAAACATCATGTTGTTCCTTTTATATGAAAAAGGGGAGAAAAAACAGAGAACAACAAATGTTAACACAACATTCAAATCAATGAAGAACGAGGAATTTCCATATCTTCTTCTCTACAGTTATCTAAAAAACGCTGTAGTAGAGCAGGATCTTCAAAGTTAGCTTTTTTGTTTTTGTAAGTCACCTTAAAGAGGCATGGATGAAACAACCCATATCTAATTCAGATTTCGAAGTGCAGGTCTCATATGTAGAAATTGCATCCGACGATCTGCTGTCTCTTTTGCATAATCCTGAGCAAAAAATAGGTTAGAGCCTTGCCAAGAAATGTTTCCCTTAAGTTCGGATGCCTGTAAAACCTTCAGCAAATCAATATATTCCAAAAAGTATAAAATGACGCCTCTTGGTTTAGTTGATGAGGAAGGGGTTTGTGGAACACGACCCAGACGGTGCGCTCTTGGGATATTCAAAGGTGGAGAATTTGAAATATACAGAAGCTTTGGAAGAAAAGACTGGAAGAAGGAAAGAAGGTCAGAACCCTTAAGACCTTAAACGAGGCCATAGATGCATAGGTTATTACGCCTATTTCTATTTTCCAGGTTTTCCACTTGCTGCTTTAGGCGGGAGATTTCCTGATGCATGGAAGGCACTTGGTTGACAACCACTTCAACAGAATCAACTCTATTCTCCAAATGAGTAACTTTTTGATTGGTATGAGACCAATTATCTTCGAGTCTTTGGAGGTGAACATTTGTTTCTGTCATATAAGGTTTGAGAGCACGAATTTCTTCAAGAATTAGTTCTATAGATATAGATGTTGGAGAGCTGGAAGGAGAAGGCGGGTCCTTCTTGACACGTTTCCCAGTTGCTGATGATGAAGCAGAGAGTAACTTAGAAACTGGTTTAGGCGCATTTCGTGTAGAAGCCACTTGTGGCGAAGCGAATGGATTTGGAATCAAACTCCTCCATATTATCTTGTAAAATATTGAAAGGATTATAGTCTACCAGAGTAGCAGGATCAGGAGAAGAAACTGCACCACGGGTAACTCGTGCTTTCACCATAAACCAGATACCAGTGATGTTAAAATCCTTGTATATATAGTTAGATGTTGGCCCACAACACCGAGACCTCTGGGAAAGAGTTGGTTCGTGCCAAAAGGGAGAAGAATCCTTGGGAAAAATGTAAGCAGGCCAACGAAGCACTCAAGACATCACAACAGGCACACTAGCTTCATATGGTACACAAGCAGAAAACAGGATCTAAACAAAAAAGTCTTGGTTAGGCAAAAGGAAGCATTTTCAGTAAACAGTCAACACTGTAACACCCCAAGGCTGCCATGTAAGTAAATATTGAACTCAAGGTGAAGGATGCTCATCATCAAGAGAAATAGCCATGAAAACCAGTTACGCCAGGTGGAACTCACCACTTCTACAGTAAAGTACATGAGGATAAATTCATTATTATTCTAGGACTCCAGGACACAGCAATACTTCAAAAAATGATAAAAGCAGTCAAAAATAATAAAAAACAGCAAAAAATAGCAAAAAGAAACAGTAGTCAGTCATGAAACAGTTCGAGGTTCTCCTGTTATCATGCCGGGAATCGCTGCTTACAATGCAGGTTAACATCTGCTAACCACTGTCTGCCTGGCCTTACCAGTGGGGGTGTACAGGTGCTTCTTCTTCTTTTTTCCACATGTCCGCTGATAAATATCTCTGTAAGTATATCTTTTACACGTCATTCTTATCGTAACAAATCCCTACCATATCAGTGATTTTTCTTGATACTACGAGGTTCATCACGAATTGGGAAGATACTTGCTTTTGATTTTGCTCTCGGAGAAACGTGTCTTCGTGCGGATATTTATTTATTGTCTTGTGGTCATCGTTTTGTACCAATACGATAGACCATTTAATATTGAACCAAACCATTATACGGTGTTTTTTTCATTTGTCTGAATTGACTTGGATCAAGTTTCAACGCTAAATCGACATATATATATTCGGAGCCCTGACGAAGTTCCTACGGTGAACGAAACGCGTTGGCTGTGTGTCGTTCTTGGTAAAGATTACCGAAATAAAGAAAATAATTACTCATGGACTAAGTGAGCTCGCGTTTGATTTCAATGAGTGCACCTACTTCTTCTTGATGAACATTTTGACCTGAATTGCACCTTGGGACGACGGGTGCGGGAAGTGTGTTGCACCAAACTTAGAATCATCTATGGTACATGTGTTCTGGTTGTGCTAGACCCTGGTCGGTTGTTCTGTTCTTCATTTCTTCTAGTCATGAAACCGTTGCCAGTCATGAAAAACAGTTGCCAGTCATGAAAAACAAGGGTGAGCGTTTATCTATCGGAGCTCTACCGACCGCCAGACATAGAACTGAAAATCGAGCGATATCAGCGCCAAAATGGCATCTGCGAGCTGACTGAAATGAAATCAGCGGGAAAAAAAGATGAAACGCTCTCCCCAGAAGAGCAGGAATGCCACAATGTGTTCAGGACAGCTTCATTTCCACTCGCTGTCACTCTGGCAGCAAAGTGTCAAGTGGCACCACTTCAAAAACTGCCTCTCTTGCCGCACCGCCACAGAGATTCAAGGAGAAGCGGCCATCTTCTTAGGCGCCGAAGCAACGCCATATATTCAGATCATTAAACAATCTACTAGCATGCTTTCCCCAGCTAATACCTTTTATACAGTTTAAACTATTACTTCCAATGTTCATTTTAAGTAAATTTTGACCCGGCGATTCCTGCTAAGTTGAATCCAACAATGGGTCAATTTGTTTACAGGATGAAGGCCTTTAATGACTGCTAACAGGGACAGCTCAATTCCCTGATGGGAAAGGGTACTCGAAAGCTTGGGTCTGCATACCATGTCCAAGGCTCAACCATCAATCAATACATTTCAGGTGCAGTGGTCATTTCTTAGTCACAGCATACTTGACACATATTAAATGCAGCCAGGATGCTTGTTCTATAGTTCCAAGTCCCTTACGGAAACCTGTTTGTCAGTTAAATGCAATTTGTAGCTGCCAAGCTTGGCCAATGATTTTGGCAGGACCTGCCCCTGCATTTTCCCCAAACTGTCCAAAAAAATAAATAAGCCTGTAGCTAGCAGGGTCACTGTGCCATCTTTCATATGCAGTGGAACTAAAATTGCAGAACACCAAGAGGACTGGATGGAAGTTTTTGTAATTGCAGCATTGTAAACGTTAACAAAAATGTCTGCCCAGTATTCTGTAACTGCAATAAATGATGGACGGAATGCTGAATGATTCAAACATTCTGCCTCAGTCACGACATCTGGGTTAAATCCATTGTTCTCATATGCAAATCAGTCTTGACCCTGTACCTCATGGGAACAGCCCAGACCAAACTGCCAAGCCAGGTCCTCCCTGGACTGGAAACAAGCATCCTGGGACCAGTTTTGGGGTATGTCAACCTTTATCAGCCAGGCTAGCTTGAATCCAGTGGCACAGTGAGTAAGGGCCCCAAGTCTGGGTATACCCATCCCACTTATGGCAAAAATTGTAACTGCAACAATTAATGGACCGAATGCTGAATGATTCAGACATTCTCCCCTAGTCAAGAGATCTGGGTTAAATCCATTGTTCTTTTCCCCACTACACCACGCTAGTTTGGACCCAGCCATATGCAAATCAGTCTTGACCCTGTGCCAGATGGGAACAGTCCAGACCGAACTGCCAAGCCAGTTCCTCCCTGGACTGGAAACAAACATCCTGGGACCGGTTTCGGGGTATGTCACCCTTAATCAGCCAGGCTAGTTTGAATCCACTGGCACAGTGAGCAAGGGACCCATGTCTGGCCATACCCATCCCACTTAGGACGAACACTGTAACTGCAACAAATTATGGATGGAATGCTGAATGATTCAAACATTCTCCTCCAGTCAAGAGATCTAGGTTAAATCCATTGTTCTTTTGCCCACTACGCCACCCTAGTTTGGACCCAGCCTTATGCAAATCAGTCTTGACCCTGTGCCTCATGGGAACAGTCCAGACCGAACTGCCAAGCCAGGTCCTCCCTGGACCAGTAACAAGCAGCCTGGGACTGGTTTCAGGGTATTTCACTCTTCATTAGCTAGGCTAGCTTGAATCCAGTGGCCCAGTGAGCAAGGGACCCACGTCTGGTCATACCCATCCCACTTAGTGCGAAAACTGTGACTGCAACAAATGATGGACGGGATGCTGAATGATTCAAACATTCTCCCACAGTCAAGATATCTGTGTTAAATCCATCGTTCTTTTCCTCACTACGCCACGTATTCTGGGTCTGCTAAAAATAAATCCACAGGGACCAAATCTGGGCCTGGTGCTTTATTGGCCTTCTGTTGTCTTATTGCTCTTATCACGTCTTGTGGTAGTACACCCATGCTGTATTTCTGTTTCCGTAATGCCAGCATTTGTACGTTCTTTAGACCTGTCAGCCAAGCAAGCTCTTGGTTGTATAGATGCTTAAAATGAGAAAACCACACATTTGCTTCAATATAAAGATCTATCTTCTGATTCTGATCATTATAGCCATAAAATATTGTGTTCCAGAATCACCTGACATAATCTGAGTTTACAGCATCAAGGAGTTTAAACCAAAGTCTAGCCTGTGCTGCTATCTTTTTCTTTAATTGTAGTTTATTGTATTTTCATCCCAGATCCAGGAAATATACTTTGGCACTGGCTAAGCTCCATCATTACTTAGAAGCGAGTGGAGCGGCTAGCGCTATTTCTGAAACTCTGTGTGACAATTGATTTTAATAATTGATCCCAAATTGTAACTGCGTGTAGCCCCCCTCTATTTTTAAACCTGTGTTTGACAATTGATTTTAAGAATTTTTCCGACCTTGCACATTGTCCTTTTTAAACAGCGTGAAGTCCCCCTTTTAAAAACGTGTATTGTGACAATTGAATTTATAATTGCTGTACATTGCACCGTAGCACTTTAGCACATTTGTGAGCCTATTTGCACTGTTCCTACCTGTTAGACCTGACACCTTTTGGCGTGGTTCTTCCCCCATCTTTTTGCCCTTGACTCATGTGTTTTGATGCTGTGCTGGATTTCGTTTTTGCTGATTTAGATGCTTTGGACACTCTGCCACTGCTGATCAGTGTCAGAGTGTATGTGCTCCTTCTGTAAATTGCCATATTAATTGAATATACCTGATTGGCATATTTGTATCACCATGGGGTCCTTAGTAACGTGCACTGTGTGTGCCAGGGCTGGTGATGACAGATGCTACTAGTGGGCCTGCAGCGCAGATTGCGCCACCCACATGAGTAGCTTTAAAATAGTGACTCAGGCCTGCCAGCGCAGGGCCTGTGTGCAGTCAGTGGACTGCCCTGACCCCCTGGCCAGTGTCTCCACTGGCTGGGCCTAACCCTTCCCTGTCTGTGCACATCAATCACCCCTATGGAAGGCTCTAGGTACCCCCCTGGGCAGGGTGCAGTGTATGGATAAGGTAGAGCATGTACTAGTGCAGGTGATATGCTCTGGTAGTGGGCTGCAGCCATTTTGTGTGCTCACTGCTGTAAGGCTATCTGCTCCATAGAGTAACATGGAGGAGGCTGGGCCCATGTGATACCAGCCTATCTTCCCATAGGAACAAGATGGGACATAAGTGAAAGATATCCCTGAACTCAGAATTTAATGACACATCTTTTAGTGAAGGGTGTTTTTAAATCCTGTGTTGGAGAATAGCCCTTTTAGAAAGTGGCTGTTCTCTTGTCTAAACCTTTCTGTGTGCCTGGGTTTGTGGAATGCCTAGCTGGTCTGGATGTGACAGGGGGGGCTGCAGAGCCCCAGAGGAGAGGGTCGGAGCCAGCCCGGGGATGAAAGGGCACATCTGCCTGCCTGGGAGGTGGGAGGAAGGAATGCCTGATAAGTGCTGGGCTGCGCTGGCCTGCCTCCCCCTGCTAGCTCCCTCCTGGTGGTCAACTGACACCTCTGGCCCTGAAGCTGACAGGAAGAAGAAAACCAGAGACACCTCAGTGCTCCGCAACCCCCAGAACTGGTTTCGACTGGACCCAGGGCCTCCATGCACAAAGACTTCAAAGGACTTCAAAGACATTGAGGGGTATAAGGAAAGGACTTTGAGGGAAGGATGGTTTTTAGGATGTCAGAGAGCGGGCGCTCTGCCAGTATAGAAGCACTGAAGGACCAATAGAGTGTGGTGCAACTGGGTGAGTGGATAACCATATAACCACTCAAGGAGAAGCGAGCAAGCTCACTAATCCACAATAACATAAAACAGCAAACCCTATGCACACACTTGACGAGTAGAAAACGGATACAATGTCCCGATGTGAGAATTCAATAATGCAGAGAAACAACAGTAATGTGCAACTAAATATATAAAAGTGATTAAATGTCAATGAAGAAGTCTTGGTCTCCTTGCTTTATTCCAACACAGCATGTGAACAACCAGCCGACACGTGTTTCATCGCATCTTGCGAATCTTCAGGGCTCCATTGGTTGTGTATTGGACCAAATGGCCGCTCTTCCGGTGATATTTCCGACCCGGAAGGGCCCAAGACCATCCAAACGTTATTGAGAAATGAGGTATAGTCGCTTGTAAGCGTAGTGCGCTTGTTATGGGTTGCCCGGGGGAAGGTGTATTTCTCGATCACTTAGTATCTGAATTTTCGATGTGTCTCGATTATTGGGAATGATTCCGTAGCCTGTTCCGGACTTGGTGTCTGTAGGCGTCTTGCTGCTTCCCTCTTCTCCCGGGTCTCCTCGTTCGAAGTGCGAACGAGGAGACCCGGGAGAAGAGGGAAGCAGCAAGACGCCTACAGACACCAAGTCCGGAACAGGCTACGGAATCATTCCCAATAATCCCCATTCCCAATAATCGAGACACATCGAAAATTCAGATACTAAGTGATCGAGAAATACACCTTCCCCCGGGCAACCCATAACAAGCGCACTACGCTTACAAGCGACTATACCTCATTTCTCAATAACGTTTGGATGGTCTTGGGCCCTTCCGGGTCGGAAATATCACCGGAAGAGCGGCCATTTGGTCCAATACACAACCAATGGAGCCCTGAAGATTCGCAAGATGCGATGAAACACGTGTCGGCTGGTTGTTCACATGCTGTGTTGGAATAAAGCAAGGAGACCAAGACTTCTTCATTGACATTTAATCACTTTTATATATTTAGTTGCACATTACTGTTGTTTCTCTGCATTATTGAATTCTCACATCGGGACATTGTATCCGTTTTCTACTCGTCAAGTGTGTGCATAGGGTTTGCTGTTTTATGTATAAGGAAAGGACCCCTGACTACAGAAGTCAGATTCTGAAATTCTACAATCAAGAAGGAACCTCTGCTGGAAGGAGGACAGCTAGGGAACTAAAGGAAGACTGCCTTGCTGTGTGCTCTAAGGGCTGACCTGTTCTGCTGTTTGACTGGAAGCTGAGGAGGAGAAAGGGGCTTTGCTGTGTGCTGTGACCCTGCCTGCTTGAAACTGCCAAGACTCTGCTGTGTGCTGTGTCTACAACTGAATCTCCAAGGGCCTGAGAAGAGCTGGCCTCCTGTTGGGAACCCAGGGCTAAAGGTTCCTCAAGCTGTCCCAGACAACAGCTGCAAAATCGTGCTGTTGTGACCCGAGACGCGTGGTGCTTGACTGAGGAGCGTGAGGAAGGGATCGGTGTGCTCATCGGCACATTACCAGTGAGGGTCGGAGGCTTGTGGAGCCTCCCCTCGTGAAATCCGCTCCCAGGTGGTGGGAAGGTCGAGAGGGGGGTCTAGTCGTGACCAGCGCCCTTGAAAACCCTGTGCCGCCAAATCACCACCGCGGCCCGGGGCCAGGAAACCCCCCCCGTAACTTGCTCCGAGGTCCAGGGGCTGCCGCGGTGAAGAACGAAGCCGCCGCGCTCCCATTGGTGAAGGGAGCCGAGCCCCCTCACTAACGCCGCGACGGGATTGGCCCGTGCGGCGCAGCGTCATCAGCGGGATCGGGCCGTGATTGGCCGGACGAGAGGAGCGTCATCGTTGGCCTGCCCCGGGAGCCGCACTGCCATTGGCTGACTCCCGAGTGCTGTGGGAGGCTCGACCCAACGCCGCGACGGGATTGGTTGGTCCCGGTGCGGAGAGAAGGAAGAGAGGAGACGACCCCTCAGCGAGAGCCGACCTCGCCGAGGGACTCTGAAGTGTTCCGCCCCCCCCGGCCAGCCGTCCCCCACCAGGTGAGCAGCACCACCTCCCCCGCCGCTCGTTTGATTGCCGAGAGCGGGCGGGAGAGGACAGGGGACCGGCCGGGGTGGGGGCGCGGGAGATCTGCTGTGCGCGAGGCGCCCGAAGCTTAAGAACGCGTGAGTCTGTCCCGGGGGAAAGAAAGAGTCCCCGGGCCTCGCGCAAGGAGCGCATTTGCAGCGCATGAAGCCCACGGTTAAGAGCACGCGTGGGCAGAGGGTTCCTTGCTCGTTTTTGGAGAGCCCATTTTCTTAAAATAAGTCAGTCGTGATTATTTTGGAACCCTGATTCACAAGAGACCTGAGACTATTGTTTTAAATGACAAGAACTTCCTATTTACAAGTACCAACCTTAAGATTAAGCGCAACCTGTTAACAAAAAAGTGATTATCGTGCGAATGCTTGATTTACATGCTGAAACTAGATAAAGCTATATATTTTTATAAAATATACTTACCTGTGTGGTCTCAGTTTGTGGTGGATTGGGGATTATTGTTGTGTTAAGTGCAAATGTTATCCACATTGCCTCTGTTTAGCCTAGACTGCTCGCGCCATGCTACCTAGAGGGTGAGCAGGGGTTATCTCAGAGGGTTATTCCTTCACCCTGACTAGAAGCAAGGGTCCCTACTTGGTCTAAGGTACTTACCTCTGACAGCCAGAGACCCCGGGTTCTAACATTGGTGGCTCGCGGTGCGGATTTTTGAACTAATAATTGCACTTGACCGGCAGTGATCTCTTGTACATCACTAGTCTAGTTTAGCGGCACAAGATTTTTTTTCTTTTTGGTGAAACCTTTTTAGTTGAAAAGGTTAGGAAGCATCATGTCTCGGAAAGCGCCAAGCGTGAATGGAGACGTGGAAGTGGAATTTGAAATCCAGGAGTTGTTAACCTATAACAAGGAGCAACTGAGAAAAGTCTGCAGACAGCTTGAATGCCCAGTAAGGGGCGGCGCAAATAAGGAAGAGCTACGGACAGCTCTGAGGGCCTGGTGGGAGGCCAAACATGGTGACCCGGAAGCTGCTACTGGAGAGGGAGACACACAGGAGAATGGGTTTTTGCCCAGTGAATTGCCAGTGAGGAAGCCAGGGTCTAGGACCGGCAGCGACCACTCCAGTAGGGTTATGTCTCCAGAGGAAATAGAGGAGAATCGCGAGTTAGGGCCCATGAGATTGAGCTTTTGAAGCTCAGAGCGGAAGCCGATGAGAAGAGACTGCGCCTGGAAGTTGAGAAAGAGGCGCAGGAGAGAGCGGCGCAGGAGAGAAGACATACTCTCGCTTTGGAGGAAAAGAAGCTCCAATTGGCTCATGAGAGGAGCATGAAGGAGTTGGACTTCAAATATAAAGAGAGGGTGTCCAGTTCTAATGGTGGCAGCGCACAACCAGTACAGGCGGGTAAGGTATACATACCAAAGGATCTCGTACAGAATTATCAGAGGGGTGAGGATATTTATGCGTGGTTCAGAGCGTATGAACTTGCCTTAAAGATGAATGAGGTGACTGAGAAGAATTGGGGAGCAGGATTGTGGAAGCATTTTGAGGCCTCTGGGAGGGATGTTTTGGCACCCTTAGAAGCAAAGGATGCTTTGTCCTACTCCGCCATGAAGGAGGCTTTGTGCCTCAGGTATGGGCTCACTGCTGAACAGTACCGCCAGAAGTTTAGGAACTTCAAGAAGCTTGATTCAAGTACTTGGGTGGAGTGTGTGAGTATGTACACGCGTGCACTGGAAGGTTGGATGAAGGGCAGGAAAGTTACTGATTATGTGGGGTTGTGTCACTTGATTAGTAGGGAGCACTTAAGTAGTTTATGTGTCCCAGAGCTGCGACAGCATCTTTTGGATAGCAAGTTAACTGATCCCAGTGAGCTTGCTAAAGAGGCGGACCGGTGGACGAGCACCAGGGTCCACAAGGGGGTGGTAAGTACCCCAGCCAAAGGTGGACAGTGTCCCCAGCAGAAGAGTGGGGGGGACACGGGTAATCAAAAGGAGTCTTCTAAAGGGCCCCAAAATAGTTCCCAGGAGAAGGTGTCTCAACCCCCCAAGCCTAAGAAGTCCTGGCCCCATAAGGGCCCGCAGGACAAAAAGACCCTTACTTGCTATTCATGCAGGGAGGTGGGGCACATTGCTCCAAACTGTCCAAAGAAGAAATCAGCACCCACTGGTGCTCCAGCTCCAGCTCCGGCGTTAGCCAGTGTAGCTTTGGGAGGGGATTTGATTTCTAGTGGGGAGGAGGGGTTAGCCTTGATGACCCTTGTCTCTCTAGGAGACCAAGAGATGGCCCAGGAAACCTTGCTGCCCCAAAACACTAAGAAGTACGGGCAGAAGGTGACCATCAATGGACGGGAGGTGGAGGTTCTGAGAGACACAGGGGCCAGCGTGACATCTGTCCGGTGTCGGTGGGTGTCTGAAGAGCAAATTATTCCCCAGGTACTCCGGCCTGTGGTGGCAGCTGACAGTTCAGTGCGCTACTGCAAGTTGGCGAAAGTTCCATTTGAATGGGGAGGAGTCTCCGGTATTTTGGAAATTGTTGTAAGTGATGCCTTGCCTGTAGATTGTCTATTAGGTAATGACCTGGAGAGCTCCCCATGGAAAGAGGTGGAGCACAGGACTCACTTGGAAATGTTGGGTTTGCCTGCGTGGATCTGTGTCCACCCGTGCAATGACAGCCAGAGAGGACGGTCTAGCAGCACTGGAGCCTGGAACAATGGCCCAGGAACCTGCCAAGAGAGGAAGGGGTAGAGGGCGCGGGAAACCGGCCCCCACTGTTCCCACGGTCCAGGAGGAGGCAGACCCAGAGGGGGATGCCCTGGAACCTACAGGGGAGCAGGTGGCCGAACTAGGGGAATTGCCTGAGCTGTCCCAGTGGCAGCAAGAGGGTGGTCCCTCCAGGGAGGAATTCTGCCAGGCTCAGAAGGATTGCCCTTCTCTCATTGGTGTGCGGCAGCAGGCTGCAGACCAGGCCGCAGGCCTGGGGTCCAGGGAGCATTTGATCTACTGGGAGGATGACTTACTTTATAGTGAGCCTAAGTTCGCTGAGCCCGGTGCAGCCCGTGTGCTGGTGGTACCGGAGCGCTTCAGGAACTTCCTACTGGGGCTGGCTCATGACGTGCCTCTCGCAGGACATCTGGGGCAAGACAAGACCTATCACAGGCTTGTCACCCATTTCTACTGGCCCCAGATGAAGACACACGTCTCTGCCTTTTGTAAATCGTGCCAAACTTGTCAGGCCAGTGGCAAGAGTGGAGGGAAGCGCGTGGCTCCCCTCCAACCCTTTCCCGTGGTGAGCACCCCTTTTGAGCGGGTGGGCATTGACATCGTGGGGCCCCTGGATCCCAAGACAGCCCTAGGCAACAGGTTTATCCTGGTCTTGGTGGACCATGCCACTCGGTACCCAGAAGCCCTCCCGCTCAGGACAGTCACCGCCCCAGTGGTGGGCCGTGCCCTGATGGGGATCTTTTCCCGGGTGGGATTTCCCAGGGAGGTCGTCTCAGACCGCGGGACAAACTTCATTTCTAAGTATATGAAGTTCCTGTGGAGTGAGTGTGGGGTGACATACAAATTCACCACTCCTTACCACCCTCAAGGAAATGGTTTGGTTGAGAGATTCAACCGCACATTGAAGGGCATGATTATGGGCCTGGAAGAGCCCATGAGGCGGAAATGGGATGTCTTGTTGCCATGCCTGTTGTTTGCCTACAGGGAGGTGCCTCAGAAATCCTTAGGGTTCAGTCCCTTTGAGTTGCTGTATGGCCACCCTGTCAGAGGGCCTCTGACTCTGGTGAAAGAGGGGTGGGAGAAATCCCGTGGGAAAACCCCTCAGGATGTGTTCAGCTATGTGCTGGCCATTCGCAACCAGACCAAGCGCTTCAGGAAGCTCGCTCAAGAGAACCTGGAGGCTAGCCAGGAGGAAATGAAGAGGTGGTATGACCAGAACACTTCTATGGTTGAGTTCCAACCTGGTCAGAAAGTGTGGGTGATGGCACCAGTGGAGCCTTGTGCGCTCCGTGACAAGTGGTCTGGGCCATATGAGGTGGTGGAGCGCAAGAGCGAGGTTACCTATTTGGTTAACCTGAAGACTCCCAGGCAGCCCCTGAGAGTGCTGCATGTGAACCGCCTCAAACCCCACTTTGAGAGGACGGAAGTGACTATGCTCATGGCTACCGATGCTGGAGGGGAGGAGGATAGTGATCCTCTCCCTGACCTCCTGGCAGTCAAGGAGCAAGATGGGTCAGTGGATGGTGTGGTCCTCTCCCCCACCCTGACTCCAGAGCAGCAGGAGGACTGTCGCCAAGTCTTGGGTCAGTTCGCCCCCCTGTTCTCCCTGACCCCAGGTGTCACTAAGTGGTGCGTCCACGACGTGGACACTGGAGACAGTCTGCTTGTGAAACAGAAATTTTACAGAGTGGCTGACAAGGTCAGAGCCAGCATTAAGGAGGAAGTTTCCAAGATGTTGACGCTAGGGGTTATTGAACCCTCCAGCAGCCCCTGGGCTAGTCCAGTGGTCTTAGTGCCTAAGAAAGCTGCTACCCCCGGTGGCACCCCAGAACTTCGGTTCTGCGTGGACTACCGTGGGCTCAATGCGGTCACGAAGACTGACGCGCACCCCATCCCCAGAGCTGATGAGCTGGTGGATCAGTTAGGAGCTGCCCAGTACCCGAGTACTTTTGATTTGACTTCAGGGTACTGGCAGATTGCCTTAACTGACGGGGCAAAGGAGAGGTCAGCATTTTCCATGCCAGAGGGGCACTTCCAGTTCCGTGTCATGCCCTTTGGGTTGAAAAATGCTCCCGCCACATTTCAGAGATTGGTCAACCAGGTACTGGCGGGGCTGGAGCAATTCAGCGCAGCCTACCTGGATGACATTGCTGTGTTCAGCTCCACTTGGGAGGAACACCTGCAACACCTCACTGAAGTGTTGAAGGCTCTGCAGAAGGCAGGCCTCACTATCAAGGCCAGTAAATGCCAGATAGGGCAGGGATCGGTGGTGTACTTGGGACACCAGGTGGGGAGCGGCAAGGTGGTGCCCCTACAGGCAAAAATTGATACCATTCTGGCTTGGGAACCCCCCAAGACCCAGACTGAGGTGAGAGCCTTTTTAGGTCTCACCGGGTATTACAGACGGTTTGTCAAAGGCTATGGCACCATCGTGGCCCCTTTGACAGAGCTGACATCTAGAAATCAGCCCAGGAAAGTGAATTGGACGGAGGCCTGTCAAACTGCTTTTGACACCCTCAAAACTGCCATGTGCACAGCACCGGTGCTCAAGGCACCTGACTTTTCCAGTGAGTTCATTGTGCAAACTGACGCTTCAGAGCAAGGCGTGGGAGCAGTGCTCTCACAGATTAATGATGAGGGCGGAGACCAACCAGTGGCTTTCATTAGCCGAAGGCTAATCCCCAGGGAACAGAAATGGAGTGCCATTGAAAGAGAAGCTTTCGCTGTGGTCTGGGCTCTGAAGAAGCTGAGGCCCTACCTGTTTGGGACTCACTTCCGTGTTCAGACCGACCACAGGCCCCTCAGATGGTTAATGCAGATGAGGGGTGAGAATCCAAAATTGTTGAGGTGGTCCATTTCCCTACAGGGGATGGACTTTACGGTGGAGCACCGCCCTGGTACAGAACACGCCAATGCTGACGGTCTGTCCAGATTCTTCCGCCTTAGTGATGAGGACTCCCAAGAGGTTGGGTAGTTCTCCCCACTTTCAGCTGGAGGGGACACGTGTTAGACCTGACACCTTTTGGCGTGGTTCTTCCCCCATCTTTTTGCCTCTGACTCATGTGTTTTGATGCTGTGCTGGATTTCGTTTTTGCTGATTTAGATGCTTTGGACACTCTGCCACTGCTGATCTGTGTCAGAGTGTAAGTGCTCCCTCTGTAAATTGCCATATTAATTGAATATACCTGATTGGCATATTTGTATCACCATGGGGTCCTTAGTAACGTGCACTGTGTGTGCCAGGGCTGGTGATGACAGATGCTACTAGTGGGCCTGCAGCGCAGATTGCGCCACCCACATGAGTAGCTTTAAAATAGTGACTCAGGCCTGCCAGCGCAGGGCCTGTGTGCAGTCAGTGGACTGCCCTGACCCCTGGCCAGTGTCTCCACTGGCTGGGCCTAATCCTTCCCTGTCTGTGCACATCAGTCACCCCTATGGAAGGCTCTAGGTACCCCCCTGGGCAGGGTGCAGTGTATGGATAAGGTAGAGCATGTACTAGTGCAGGTGATATGCTCTGGTAGTGAGCTGCAGCCATTTTGTGTGCTCACTGCTGTAAGGCTATCTGCTCCATAGAGTAACATGGAGGAGGCTGGGCCCATGTGATACCAGCCTATCTTCCCATAGGAACAAGATGGGACATAAGTGAAAGATATCCCTGAACTCAGAATTTAATGACACATCTTTTAGTGAAGGGTGTTTTTAAATCCTGTGTTGGAGAATAGCCCTTTTAGAAAGTGGCTGTTCTCTTGTCTAAACCTTTCTGTGTGCCTGGGTTTGTGGAATGCCTGCCTGGTCTGGATGTGACAGGGGGTGCTGCAGAGCCCCAGAGGAGAGGGTCGGAGCCAGCCCGGGGATGAAAGGGCACATCTGCCTGCCTGGGAGGTGGGAGGAAGGAATGCCTGATAAGTGCTGGGCTGCGCTGGCCTGCCTCCCCCTGCTAGCTCCCTCCTGGTGGTCAACTGACACCTCTGGCCCTGAAGCTGACAGGAAGAAGAAAACCAGAGACACCTCAGTGCTCCGCAACCCCCAGAACTGGTTTAGACTGGACCCAGGGCCTCCATGCACAAAGACTTCAAAGGACTTCAAAGACATTGAGGGGTATAAGGAAAGGACCCCTGACTACAGAAGTCAGATTCTGAAATTCTACAATCAAGAAGGAACCTCTGCTGGAAGGAGGACAGCTAGGGAACTAAAGGAAGACTGCCTTGCTGTGTGCTCTAAGGGCTGACCTGTTCTGCTGTTTGACTGAAAGCTGAGGAGGAGAAAGGGGCTTTGCTGTGTGCTGTGACCCTGCCTGCTTGAAACTGCCAAGACTCTGCTGTGTGCTGTGTCTACAACTGAATCTCCAAGGGCCTGAGAAGAGCTGGCCTCCTGTTGGGAACCCAGGGCTAAAGGTTCCTCAAGCTGTCCCAGACAACAGCTGCAAAATCGTGCTGTTGTGACCCGAGACGCGTGGTGCTTGACTGAGGAGCGTGAGGAAGGGATCGGTGTGCTCATCGGCACATTACCAGTGAGGGTCGGAGGCTTGTGGAGCCTCCCCTCATGAAATCCGCTCCCAGGTGGTGGGAAGGTCGAGAGGGGGGTCTAGTCGTGACCAGCGCCCTTGAAAACCCTGTGCCGCCAAATCACCACCGCGGCCCGGGGCCAGGAAACCCCCCCCGTAACTTGCTCCGAGGTCCAGGGGCTGCCGCGGCGAAGAACGAAGCCGCCGCGCTCCCATTGGTGGAGGGAGCCGAGCCCCCTCACTAACGCCGCGACGGGATTGGCCCGTGCGGCGCAGCGTCATCAGCGGGATCGGGCCGTGATTGGCCGAAGGAGAGGAGCGTCATCGTTGGCCTGCCCCGGGAGCCGCACTGCCATTGGCTGACTCCCGGGTGCTGTGGGAGGCTCGACCCAACGCCGCGACGGGATTGGTTGGTCCCGGTGCGGAGAGAAGGAAGAGAGGAGACGACCCCTCAGCGAGAGCCGACCTCGCCGAGGGACTCTGAAGCGTTCCGCCCCCCCGGCCAGCCGTCCCCCACCAGGTGAGCAGCACCACCTCCCCCGCCGCTCGTTGGATTGTCGAGAGCGGGCGGGAGAGGACAGGGGACCGGCCGGGGTGGGGGCGCGGGAGATCTGCTGTGCGCGAGGCGCCCGAAGCTTAAGAACGCGTGAGTCTGTCCCGGGGGAAAGAAAGAGTCCCCGGGCCTCGCGCAAGGAGCGCATTTGCAGCGCATGAAGCCCACTGTTAAGAGCACGCGTGGGCAGAGGGTTCCTTGCTCGTTTTTGGAGAGCCCATTTTCTTAAAATAAGTCAGTCGTGATTATTTTGGAACCCTGATTCACAAGAGTCCTGAGACTATTGTTTTAAATGACAAGAACTTCCTATTTACAAGTACCATCCTTAAGATTAAGCGCAACCTGTTATCAAAAAAGTGATTATCGTGCAAATGCTTGATTTACATGCTGAAACTAGATAAAGCTATATATTTTTATAAAATATACTTACCTGTGTGGTCTCAGTTTGTGGTGGATTGGGGATTATTGTTGTGTTAAGTGCAAATGTTATCCACATTGCCTCTGTTTAGCCTAGACTGCTCGCGCCATGCTACCTAGAGGGTGAGCAGGGGTTATCTCAGAGGGTTATTCCTTCGCCCTGACTAGAAGCAAGGGTCCCTACTTGGTCTAAGGTACTTACCTCTGACAACCAGAGACCCCGGGTTCTAACACTACCTGACACCCCACCGCCTAGAATTCCGCCGCCATCTTAGGTGTGGTGGGAGTGCAGGACGCGCTCTAGCACTGTCAGGGACACGAGGCTACAAAGCCCTATGTTGTACCGGAAGTGCAGCGGACGGGCGCAGCGGGCGCGCCGGGCCCGCGCTTAGCGCTGGAAACGCTGTCTGTTTTTTAGGGGTCCCGCTACTCCAAAGTCGAGCTGTGTGGCCTGAAACAGCGTCTATGTGATCATCCGGTGAGAGCCAATTTTGAGAATAATTGTGTTACTCCCAGATGCCCCTCTTGCGGATTCCTAATCCCTAATAACCTCCTCAACATCCCACCCAATATGCTGGTGCTTCCTAGTGATAGAAATGAAGGTACTGCATTAAACAACAATCAGCAGACTACCATTCAGAGCAACTATCAAAAGCCTGTGACCGGCAGAAGCAGTAATCTGAAATGTATCCTGCTGAATACCAGATCCATGCCTAAACACAAGCATGAGATCGAAGCCTTAATAACTGATCATGGGGCCGATTTCCTGTTTCTCACAGAGACATGGGCAAATGATGCCTCTGGACCCGACTGGAATATGGACACACCAGAAGGCTATTCAGTGAATTTGTAAACAGAACCAAAAATGTGGGCGGGGGAATAGCAATAATTTACAAATCGCACTTTAAACTGCATGCCTGTCCCCAGCAGGAATTACAGGCGGAGGCCATGACCTTCAAAATTAAAGAGAATAACTGCCTGGTTTTTGAAGGACTGCTCGTGTACCGCCCCCCTGGTCCGAGAGGCCCTTTTATTAAAGCACTACCCACTTTTTTAGAAACGACCACAGACTCAGTCACCTATACTATCTTGGATGACATTACTTTCCATCTTGAGGCGAATAACGATCCAGACTCAGTCACGTTACTGGATAATTTCCTTAGTTTCGGAATGAAGCAGGTAGTTGATAGACCCACGCATTCAGGGGGGCACATCCTCGATGGGATCTTCACCAATAATGACCTTATTAAGATGACCTCCGTTCTTCCCATACCTTGGTCAGACCACAGTGCCATCTTTTTTAATTTACAACTTAAAAACCTTGTAAATAAGCGTAGGAATTTCATACCCCCCGAAAAAACACGTCCCTGGAAAAAGCTTGAACCCGAGTCCTTAGCTAAGGTACTGGCCAAAAATCCCCCGGACTTTGAAGGTGGTAATAGTGATAAGGGAGCAATCGACTTCCGCAACTGGCTTAACAAGGCGGTGGATGAGCTGGCCCCAATTGAAACAAAGAAACCCTGAAGGCGATCCGCCACTGCCCAATGGTATACGGCAGAGGTAAAGGCAGTCAAAATAAAATGTCGTAGACTGGAGCGGACGTGGCGCTCGGACTACAGTCAGGAAAACAAACTTAATTATACAAAAAGCCTACCGGAGTATAAACTGACAATTGCTCAGGCAAAATCAGCCCACTTTACGAATAAAATCCAAAAGTCGTCCAACTCTGCTAGGGAGCTTTTTAAGGTAGTAGCTCACTTAGCAAAAACTCCCCGGGATACAATCTTTGTTCCAGACCAAAACTTTGTGAGTGGTATCGCTACCTTCTTCCAAACTAAAGTACAAACAGTGTATGACGAGCTCAGCACCATGGTAACAGATACTGCCGACAACGAGGTCGAACACTCCATCGCGACCCCTTTTAGTTTTTCCAATTTTCCCTCATTGGAGAAAGAGCAAGTGTACGATCTGCTGACCCAGATGAAATCCGGCTCTCCTCTAGATCCTTGCCCCCCCTATGTTTTGCATATGTACCAGAGAGCATTGTGGATGTGCTAACACCCTTACTCAATAAGATTTTTGATACTGGTGAATTCCCCAGCAGTTGGAAGAAGGCCTGTATTAGACCTATTATTAAGAAGGAGAATCTGGAACCCTCCGTGCCGAAACACTACCGCCCCATTTCCTGTCTGCCACTACCTGCAAAAATCCTGGAAAAGGCCATTAATCAAGAAATCATGAAATACATAGATGAAAAGAAACTGTTAGATCCCTCACAACATGGTTTCAGACCATATCATTCCACTGAATCAGCTCTCATTATGGCCACAGAAAAAATACGTAAGACTATGGACGAGGGTGGTCGGACGGCCCTGATCTTGTTAGATTTGACAGCGGCCTTCGACACTGTAAATCACTCCGTCCTGCTAAAAAGACTAGTTACTCTAGGCCTCACCGGTGATGCTTTGACTCTTGTCACCTCCTTTTTAGACACACGAACACAACGGGTACTCTGGAGCGGGCTACAATCAGCCGAATTTTCTCTTCCAGGTGGAGTCCCGCAGGGCTCAGCATTGTCACCCACGCTGTTTAACCTGTACTCCCCTAGCAGCGCTGATTAGATCCTATGGCCTACATTTGGTGTCTTACGCCGATGACACTCAAATTGTAGTGTCAATCTCTCAATCTACTAAAACAATAGCAGAGCGCTTCAGGAGCTGCCTAGCTGGGGTGAGAAAGTGGATGAGCCACAACTTTCTTAGATTAAACACGGACAAAACCGAAATCATTGAATTCTGCCATAAGCCGTCCATTTGGAGTGATCTATGGTGGCCTCCTGAGGCAGGGTCTTGCCCTGCCCCAGTTGATAAGGTTAGGAACCTTGGTTTCCTATTCGACAAGGATCTATCAGGCAAGGCTCAGATCAACCAGGTGACATCTGCCTGCTTCTATAGCATTAAGGTGCTTAGAAAAATGTTGCCTTACATTCCAACTGCATTAAGAAAGACGGTGATGGGAGCCCTGGTTATGTCCCGCGTAGATTACTGTAACTCCCTCTGCCTGGGAGCAGGAGAGAAACAACTGACCAAGCTACAGGCAATCCAAAATGTAGCGGCGAGAGTACTACTTAATCTCCCCAAGCGGCACCCCACTTCTAAAGCCATTCGGGAGCTGCACTGGCTCCCGGTTAGGCGCCGCATTCAGTTTAAGGCCCTCTGTTTGGTACACAGGTCATTGTATGATAAAGGACCAGATGATTTCAACAAACTTCTACCTCGTTATGTACCCTCTAGAACTTTGAGGTCAACCAATCAAGACCTAGTGTGCCAGCCCAGAATAAACAGAGCTCGATGGGACGGCAAATCCTTCTCCCATCAAGCGGCAAAACTGTGGAATTCATTGCCCCCCCTGTTGCGCGCACAAAAATCTAAAATGAGCTTTAGAAAGTCCTTAAAAACCTGGCTCTTCACCTAGTCCTAATTCTGCCCCATTTTGCTTCTTAGTACTCTCAACGCCAAGACGCCGCGGCATTCGTGCGCTCTATAAGAATTTCAGTCAGTCAGTCAATTACTAAGTGCAGAAGAGACTCATTTTTCTGTATCCTCTGTATTCTGCATCATATCACTCAAAGCGGTTATCTACTTTTATATATTTGCCTCACAGATGGTTCGTTGTTGTCGAAACAGATGTAATTTTACCCATTATTACATTAAAATAAAGTAAAGAATTGCCTTTCGTTCACCCTGCTTGGTTTATGTGACCACTTCTATGTTGTTGGCTATTACTGTCATCAAGGTTAGGTAGGTTGGACTTTCTGTTTGGGTTATTTAGTAGAATAAGTATACTTTGGTGTCTCTTTGTCTAGTGCATTGGCCTTGAGAACACCAAATGCCAAACTTACTATTAAAGGGTCATGATCACTCTCTGGCCTACTTCTTATCTCTAAGTCTATCACTCTGGACAATGCCTCACCTAGTTTATCTGACTTTCCTATTCCGCATCTTGTAGATACAGTTGATCAACAATCATTTAAGGTACGGCCATTTACCTATTGCATACCAGTGTTTGGTAATAGGGAGGCCTCTGGTTCGCCCTTTAGCCAAGATATTGAAATCCACAAACCTATCTATTATTACGTCTATTAATACCCACATCTCCTGAAAGCAGCAGATAGCTGCCTCATTTACAAATCCTAGTCAGTCTAGATCATCAATGTTGGAAGATAGCTCCACAATATTCCAAGGCAAGAGACGTAATTTAAATATGTTAATACCATCTGATAGCATTTCAATTTGAAGTAACCCTAGAGGTGAGGGAGATTACTTGTTAAATAAAATTCTTGATCAGCGGTGAGGTTTTCTTGCTTTTGGTATTGCCCAGAGGAGCTGGCAGCTATGCCCAGTTGTCCACAGCAATATTTTCAGCCAAGTTAGAGATATTTAGTTGACCTGTTTCAACCCATCTAGTACCTTCCATCTTCCTGATGGTCAACCTGCTTGAAGCTTCATCACTAGGGAATACCTCCTCATTGACAGACTTCATTATTAACAAGTAGAGTTCTCTAGTTGAATAATTCACAGAACATCTCGGTTAAGTGTGTAGCTTTACAGCAAGTTTCCAAGAAAGGTGTTGCTTTTTCATGATATGATAGTTGCAATCAAAAGTTTGTTTCTTTTCAAAATAAATTAGCGGAGGCTCCTGATTTGTAAGCATTGGTTCCTGTGTAGGAATACCATTGTGATGGATGCTAGTAGTAAAGGGCTTGGTGCAGTGCTGATACAAAGGTGTGAGGACAGAGAAAAACCTATGGCCCGTGCCTTAAGAGGTTCGAAAGGACCAGAATGTAACTGTTTACTAAACAATGTTAAATAATCAAGAGGGCGATGTTAGATGTTAACTGAGGAGTGAAAGAATGTTGAGTTTTCTTTGAGGTTCTTCCTTTGCTATAACATCAGATTATAAGCCTCCTAAAGAGATATTTTGTAAGAAGTGTCTGGACTCTGTCTCAGCACGTATCTGCAAATAGGTGGTGAAAGTTCAAGAATCTATGTTTGTGATTACATTCCTGTAGTCACCAATTTTACTGCAGATTTTCTTTCTAGTTTCATTGCTCCTGATCCATCATCTGATAAGATTGCATGATGAGAACATTTGGATGGGAGAGAGAGTTTGTTTAAATTACTCTTGGGGCTGTTTCTGAAAATGAATAAAGGAGATAGGTAGAAGCAGTTGATAGTATCAAGCAATGTTTTGGAGTAAGTAGCTAATGGATGGCCTGGCAAAAAGGGCAATGTTTATGTGTATGCATCCTGTTTTTAAAGTGGACTAATTAGTCAGTGATATCATTTACTTTTCAATGGTACTAGTCTTGTGGTACCAATAGACTGAAGGAAAATGCTAATTGATGTAGTTTATGGATTGAACTTGGAGGTGGAAAGGGTAATACAATCTTGTGGTTAGTGTGTGGTGAGTGACAAAAGTTGGAAAACTTCTTGGAATGTAGAGAAGTTCCGAGTGGACCCTGGGAGGAAGTTGTTAACATTTTGGGACCTTTGAAGGCAGAAGGTTGTATGCCTTATTTGCTCATACCTATGGGCAGGATTTCTATTTATTTAGAGGAGAGCCAAGGTTGAGCTAGGTGCTGAGAATGGTATTTCAAGTGGACCCACTAGCTCTATATCTAATCAATTTTATGCTTCAATGTTGAATGTGGAGAATAGTGGAAGGTATTTGGTTCCAGCGGGTGTAAGCTTAATCATGAAGAAACAAATTCTCGAAATTCCTACATTCATGAAAGACTGTTTTCAATAATCTTTGTGTATGACATTTTGCTGCTCGTTTCTTTGGTAGAGATAGTAGTGTCTTGCTGTCTTGTAATTGTTTAAGTGTGTTTTTATTGCTTGCGTTTTTGTTGATTGTTGTGTGTGTGGAGTTTGTACTTTTTTGGAAAGTCTACTTTTTGTTAACTGGTAGGGTTATCTTGTTGTTTTGTTTATAGAGGAACATGTGTGGAGTTTTTCTTTCATCCGTATCTTACCAGACCACATTCTGGAACACTCTGGTGCTGTTAGTGGATGTTTTGGAATCGTCAGTTCAACAGTCGATGAGGTTTAATAAAGCTGTACTTATACCAGTATCTCACACTGGTGTTGTCGAATCATTCAAATTGTCTAGCCTTAAACTGCAATTTTAAATCGCAATTATTATCCACATTTTAACGAGTAATCAATTTGCTGATGTAACGCAAATATTGTAGACAATGCATGCAAATACTTCTCATAACTTAGAGTTTTTCATGAAGACTCAAGATAACCTTGAACTCTGCATTTCAAATGAACAATCACGGTCATTTTATAAGGCTATTTTGCATGGCTACGACCCTAGTAGTCCTTTTTTCAAATCCTTGAGCACTGTGGGGGAAAATAACCTTAACGTAGCTAAATGAAGCAAAACACTGCAAACGAAAATCACTTCATTTCGTACTGAGTAGATCTTACACTTGTTCCTCTCTTAGTGCAGACTTGGTTGCTGATTGTTGTGGGTGAGGAACATAAAACAAACTTGTCTTCATCACACCTAGAATAACGCAGCGCTGAGCAAAAAGACTGCTCCTCACAGACAGGGAGATGAGTATTGTTACCCATCTGTACAGCATGACTACACAGTATTTTTCTTGCATTGATTCTTCAATGATAGTACCAACACAGTGTTAAACTACTATCTCTGCAAATCCATTACCCTGTCCCCCTCACTGGCTCTTTCTTCCAGCAGGGTATGTCCACACTGGCATAGGAGGTTTGGAGAGCATGTGGAGCTCCTCTCCGTTCTCTTTAACTCATGACCTTTCTCTGTTGGTAGAGAGCATTTGCTACGCTCCTTTCCTATCTCTGTTGTCACATCTTTTAATGAAGCTCCACAGCTGGACTGACAATTTTGGAATGTGTTTTGCTAGTTTGCGTCCAGCTGAAATGGCACTACCAGACTACTCTTCTCTTGTCTTAGTTTATTCTCATATACGTATATGTACATTACAGGCCAGCCATTTGGTGCAGTAACTCATCCCTGAAATATCCTCTTCATTTGGTACATACATTAGGTAGTTTGTGTTGTATTGATGGGGATTGCTGTACTCCAGTCTACCACAACTGGCATCTGGAGTGCTGTCTCTCACTGATTGGAAGTGGTGGCCACTCAGCCATCACAATCACAGAGTGGTGAAGCCAGGTATACTGAGTCTTCAAGGTGGGCAGAGCTGCAGCACCCACTTGGGCGTATCATGAAGTTGGTATGTTTCCGTGCAGAGGTACAGAGGAGACCAATAGACCTACTTTCAATTAAATTGCAATTCCTTTGTTAGCTTGTGCACCTTCTGAACAGGAACAATATTGGATAAAAAGACTATTAGACAGTGAAACCTACCATGGTATGATGGGGCCTACCCTCCAAACTGAAGGAGTTAGCTTGGTCTCCATTGTGGTACCAAGAGTGCCATAACAAAATTGAGATTGATGACCACCGGCCCTTCAAAATCAGTGACAAGCAAAGTGGGATCTGCCAGGGCAGTGGCACCACATCCTCTGGGTGAGCAGAGCAGGTGTAAATTGTTATAATGTACTAGGGAGACAAGGATAAGGAAACCAGCCGTGATGGGTTAGGGTTTGCCATCAAGGCTGAAGAGGGAGGCCGTGCTGTAATCTCGGAAAGATTTGACACACCCTAGAAACACGCCGGAGACTGCAGATTATTTGTAAGGTCTTTTCTAGACAAAAGATGTAACAATTCTAGCAGTTGACTGATAATTAGGAAGGCATTTAAAGCCCCATCAGGGACACACTATGCTCAACCCAAATCTTCACGAGCCATCCCAGCTGTCCTGGGCAGTCACACCATGGCAGCAGAATAGTCTAGACTACACCACTCTCAAGCAAGCATGGAAGTAAGCGGCTAATGTCAGCAGTCACAAAAAAATAACACTGACACCAGTCAGCTTGGATCCAATGTTAGACTAGATATGCCACCAGCCTAATTATTAGAAGCTTTAAGAGACCCGCCGGCCAACTCTACAACCAATACATTTGTAGGGGATTCCCAGGTTACTCTGAAACCTCTTCCCTGCCCTTTCCAGGTTAAAAAGAACCCACAAACCTAGTTCTAATGACTATTTCAGTGTTTAAGGTAGCGTGATTTTTTTCGGTGTTTCATGTAGCACGAACTTGACCCGAAGGTATCGGAGCGCTTTACATGAGCATCAGTTGCTTATGCTTTACATGAGCATCAGTTGCTTATGCTTTACATGAGCATCAGTTGCTTACACATGTGTAGAGAGCCACTCGGGCTCTCCCATACATTGTAACACAGGTCAGCACGCACGCACGCATACCCCGGGGCGGGCTCGTGCCGGGGTATAAATAAATAAGGCGGAAGACCGCTCGGGGTCTTTCCGGCTAACTGTTATCTGTGGTCAACGTGTATCATTCACTGTGCTCAGCATCCACGTGGTAGGCCCTGGGCCTGACACTCTACACTGGCGACGAGGCCGGCCTACCTGTGCGTGCACCCGGCTGCCTCGGTCCGTGGCTCCGCAAGAACCCTGCCTCCTGCTGCAGTGCCCACCCGCGTGCTCTGCTGAGCTGGCCCCGCTCCGAGACCCGCCCACGCGTCTCCCCGCCGGGAGCGCCTTTGGCTGGCGGGACTCGACGCGAGCTATGAGCTGCCAAGCTGCCGACGGAGGTGCGGGTGAGTCTGTTCCCCCTCCTGCCTGCGCAGCCTCTCCACGTGCGCTCGCCCGGCCGGCAGCCCAGCCCCCTCATCAGCGTAGGAGCACTCGCTCTGCAACGGAACCCGGCAGCGCGCCTGCCGCGCCTCCCGCACCACGTGGCCTGCGTCGGCCCTGCGCCCGTGCCTCACCGGCGCCTGCTGGTGTGCCCAGCGCCTCCATCACTCCAGAGCCTGCTGCCTCCTCTTTATCGAGGAGAAGAAAATAATAAACGGGTGCAGAGAAGACGTGCAAGAAAAAAAAACAAATTCAAGAAACATTGGCAACAGCAAGTCGCCTATGAGGCACATCAATTAACACTTAATGCTTGCTAGCAGAGGTGTATGTCAAGTCACACACAGTGTCCTCAAGCATTGGCAAAGGCAACACATACCTGAACTGACTCCGCAAGTGCACAGTTGTTGACCAACCTGCCGCTGAGCACCCTCTGTGCAGATCCATGTCAGTGGTAGCGCCGGGGATGGGCCAAAGTGGGGCGAATCAAAACCCTCCCGCAGCAGCTGCTCAGCAGCCTGCACCGCAAGTGTTGCCTCCACCGGCTCCACCGGGACCCAACCAAGCCGGTGCCAACGTGCAGATGCCACCCGCCCACCTACATTCGGGAGCAGCGCCAATTCCACCATTCAGTGAAGCGGCGGACCCTGCGATGGCGGCGCCACGATGGAAGGCGTGGGTCGGGAGATTGAATCTCTACTTCAAGGGCACCAGGGAAACGGATGGAACCGTGAAAAGGTCACTCCTCATTTTGTACGGCGGACCGGAAATTTATGATCTCTTTGAGACGCTACCTAACACCGGACAAGACCACGACTATGATGCTGCCGTCGCAGCCTTAAACAAACACTTCGATCCACAACTCAACACAGATTTTGAGAAGTTTAAATTCAAAAGAGCATGGCAAACGGAGACTGAGTACTATGCCCGGCTACGCCGGCTTGCCAACTCCTGCCCGTTCACCAACCCACAAGAAGAAATACGTGACCAGATCATAGTCGGCTGCAAGTCGAAACTACTCAGGAAACTCATCCTTCGCCAGCCAGGCATATCCCTGGATGAAATACTAGTCCTAGCCAGGTCACACGAATTGTCTGACGCAAGGGCGGAAGAAATGGAAGCGGCGTTGCGCACTCCAATCATCTCACAAACAGCCCCCAGAACGACACACATCAAAGAAGAGAGGATTGATGCAATCCAAAGACGACCCATGTCTGCCCGATCAAGAAACACACCACCCAGGGGCCACGCATGTGACTACTGCGGTGAAGACCATCCGGCAACCGCGACAAGTAGCGCAAAAGGGAAGACATGTCTCAAGTGCGGGCGGCTCAATCACTTCGCCGCGGTTTGTCGAGGGGGAAGGTACAAACCAACAGGCCAGAGACCCAGGACACTGCCACAACGGGTCAGGCAGCTATCGATTGACCAGGAGGTGCCCCCACCAGATCATCAAGCCCAAGACCGAAGACCGCGGTATGAAGACGAGGAAGACGACGAGGTATACGTCATCTCATACGTCAGCAGGGCATCCACCAAAAGAAGACCTCCGCCCGTGTGCTCGATAGACGTCGAGGGCACGCAAATGACAGCTCTCATAGACACTGGGGCATCCGTGAATGTCATGGACTCCGACTAGTATGACAAGATGTCCCCCAAGCCTCCGCTCACGCCGACCACCGCGAAGATCTACACATACGGCGGCACGGAGCCTCTGCCACTCCGAGGAGTCATTCAAACGACGGTCGTGAACGGCGAATACTCCACCGAAACACGCTTCCACATCACGGAAGGGAAGAAAGGCACCCTCCTGAGCTGCCACACCGCGGAAGACCTCGGTCTAGTGTTCTTTGCCAACCAAGTGCACCAAGCTCACGCGGACTTCCTTCTGAGAGGTTTCCCCGAGCTATTCCAAGGCCTTGGAAAACTGAAGGGACGCAAGTTCAAACTGCATATCGACGAGTCGGTGCGACCAGTAGCCCTCAGGCACAGGCGGGTGCCATTCAACTTGAGACCGCAGGTCGAAGAAGGACTCCAGAAACTGGAAGACCTAGGAGTAATAGAGAAAGTGTCCGGCCCGACTCCCTGGGTGTCCCCACTGGTAGTAGCGCCCAAACCAAAACAGCCTGGGGCGATCAGGCTGTGCGTGGACATGAGATTACCAAACGTAGCCGTCAAGCGGGAGAGGCACATCGCCCCCACCATGGATGACATAGTGGCCGACCTCAACGGGGCGAAGTGGTTCTCCAAACTGGACCTCAACTCAGGATACCACCAGCTTGAGTTAGATCCAGCCAGCAGGTACATAACCACTTTCTCCACCCACGTGGGACTCAGGCGCTACAAACGACTAAGCTTTGGTGTCTCTTCTGCCGCCGAGGTGTTTCAAAACGCCATTAGGGAGGTACTCTCGGGACTGAGCGGAGTGATCAATCTGAGCGACGACATCCTAGTATATTCGTCAACCGTCGAAGAGCACCATGAACATCTGAGAGTGACCCTCAGAAGGCTAGTGGACAGCGGTTTGACCCTTCACAAATCAAAATGCTCATTCTACCAGGAATCGATAGATTTCTTTGGCTACACATTCACGAGAGAAGGACTCAAAGTCGACCCCAAAAAGGCGGAGGCAATCAAGGCGGCAAGCACTCCAAGAAACCCCACGGAGGTGCGCAGCTTCTTGGGAATGGCCACTTATTGCGGCCGGTCCATTCCTAATCTGGCCGATCTTGCTGAGCCCCTCCGAGCTCTCACTCGCACAGACCGACAGTGGGAATGGACAGTGGCAGCCCATAACGCATTCCAGAGCATCAAGACCAATCTCCTGGACACGACCGTGATGGCCTATTTCCAGCCCCGACACAAGACGGAACTGATCGTCGATGCAAACCCAGTGGGCCTGGGAGAGGTACTCCTTCAAGAGCACGGACCCGAAGTGTGGAGACCGGTCGCGTATGCCAGCAAGGCCCTGTCGGACACCGAGACCAGGTATGCACAGATTGAAAGAGAAGCCCTCGCGATCAAATGGGCGTGTCTGCACTTCCATCTGTACCTGTGTGGGCAAGAGTTTACGGTAGTCACAGATCACAAACCCCTGCTGCCATTATTCACCGGATCTTCTCGACTGGCACCACCCCGGATTGAGCGATGGGCAGTCCAGCTGCAGGGCTACAACTTCAAATTGGTGTTCCGGCCAGGCGCCCACAATCCGGCTGACTATCTCTCTCGCCACCCGGACGCCATCAGCCAACATCCCCAGCGAGACGAAGGCCTGGAAGCTGATGCTTTCGTCCACATGGTCTCGACGGCAGCGTGTCCCGAACACATGACGTTGCAAGAAGTTGGGGAAGCTACCGCTCGAGATGAGAAGCTTATGAGGGTCCGTCATGCACTGGAAGGGAACAGGTGGACACACTTCCTAGACGGAGCACCCAATCTTCGGCTGGAAGTCAGCCATGCCCGCCAACAACTGTGGCAGATCAGGAGCGAGCTCAGTGTAGGAGATGAAGGGGTCATCCTCCGCGGACATCTCCTTGTCATACCAGAAAGCCTACAGCCGAGGGCTCTGGAATTGGCACATGTAGGTCACCAAGGCATGGCCAAAACCAAGGCCCGGCCCAGGAGCAAAGTTTGGTTCCCTGCAATGGACAGTCAAGTAGATGCAATGGTGCGGTCCTGCCATGCGTGTACTATCACAGGTCTGGACCCTGCTCCCGCGCCTGTGATCACGGAAGATGCTCCACAGACGCCCTGGACACACCTCAGCATAGACTTTGGGAGTTTCCCAGATGGCCGACATACCCTGGTTGACTCTTTCTCCAAATTTCCGGTAGTTGAAATCTTATCGTCAACTGCATTTCCGCAAGTGAAGAAGGTGCTGAAATATGTCTTTGCCACCCTAGGACTTCCCGAGGAAATTAAATCCGACAACGGTCCACCTTTTCAAGGGAGAGACTTTCAGAACTACCTAGAGAACCTCAGGATTAAACATAGGAAAATCACACACCTGTGGCCCCAGGCCAATGGGGAAGTTGAGAGACTGATGAGAACGCTCAACAGAGCTTTGAGAATTGCAGTAGACAATGGAGATGATTCGGAACTAGCTCTTGATCAATTCCTGGGAGCCTATCGGCAAATGCCCCACAGCACCACAAAGTGCGCACCGGCCCACGTGCTGTTCCAGAGGGCACCCCGGTACAGCATTCCAACAGACAGTATGTGGACACCTGGGAACAGGGATAGTGAAGCCATCCAAGCCAGAAGACAACTCACCAACCAAAAGGCGAGCGAGTCTCGTCATGCCAAGGAGCCGACACTGAGGGCAGGAGATACTGTAGTGGTGCGAGATCGCCACCCATGGTGGAAGTATCGGACACCCTACGAGCCTGAGACGTGGGTAATTGAGAAGGTCCAAGGAACTATGGTCACCGCCAAGAGAAACGGACAGTCTGTGACCCGCAATGTGTCGTGCTTCAAAAGGGCTCTAGAACAAGCCGAAAGACATCAAGAGTTAGAATCCCCAGAGACAGGAAATGAGGGATTCTGGGATCTGGAGGGAGCACTATCAAGGTCTCCAGGAGACAGGCAAACGGGAGAGAGTCCGTCACCTCAAACGATGCCTCAAAACACCGTGACTAACGGGCAGAACGAAGGCGAAACTCTCCGAGGAGAAAGTGCAGTGGCGAGTCCAAGCAGAGTCACAACGTCCTCCAGTGCTCGCAGTCAACCATACAATCTGCGTTCAAACCCGAGGCCCAGTCAACGGCTGAGAGACTTTGTTTGGACCTCTCCATGAGCAAGAAACCCCCAAGTCTGCCGTAAGAACTGATCTAAATTAAAGGAGGGATGTGGAGAGCCACTCGGGCTCTCCCATACATTGTAACACAGGTCAGCACACACGCACGCATACCCCGGGGCGGGCTCGCGCCGGGGTATAAATAAATAAGGCGGAAGACTGCTCGGGGTCTTTCCGGCTAACTGTTATCTGTGGTCAACGTGTATCATTCACTGTGCTCAGCATCCACGTGCTAGGCCCTGGGCCTGACACTCTACAACATGGACACATTCATTTTTGTTAGGCACTGGGATATTAAGGGATTTGCCCAGAATCACAGGATGTTTAGCATCATTGCTGAGACTCGAACCGACTCTCCAGATTTGAGATCGACCGCCCTAGCCGTTAGGATACACCCTCTCCCCTAGGAGGTTTTTTGCAATATTTGCAATTTTGATTCCTATGTTTTTCAGCATTTCCCATGAAATGATTATTATTATTATTATTATTTTAACCAGTTTGCTCAGTCAGTGTTTCAGCTGTTATTTATTTTTAATCGAATCATCTAATGCTATTTCAGTCTGTAGATCTTCCAAGGTAACTGAAAAATATTGTTTCATTCAAGATTGCTATGGTACCTGTTTGGAAAACTCCTAACATGGTAACTTCTACTCCTTCACTTTAGATACTAAGGCAACTCACAACCTGATTTTAGTGGAGCAGAATGTTGAAGGAGGTGCTATTGTGTGCTGCAATTCATTGATGTCACCACCCTACTATTTGGTCAGTATGTGTCAAATGCAGGGGCAGGGTTGGGAAATAAATGGAACATGTTCTGCATTGGGTATACTTCCTTTTTCAAAAAGCCAGCAATTTCTGACTTTTTTCAATTTGCCCATTTTTGGGAGTGGCTATCCTTTGCGTCCACCATTTCGGAATCCTTGGCCTGAACTGACACTTACGGGGTTTTTGCACACTGTTGTGATGTGATGTGGTAAAAAATGCAACTTTGTCGTCCACGTGTGCTTCACAGAAGCAGCTGTGAAGGAGAAAGGGGATAGGACTGGGGAGGGTGGGGTGTGGAAATGCAATGTTCCAAATTCTTTCTCAAACTAAAACAGGCATGGTATGGTGTTTAAGGGGCAGCGGCAACGGGAAAAGTTATGGTGGGGGAGGAAGAGTAGTGAAATAGTTCTGGGAAAGGAGGGGGCAATAAAATCATGTCCGTGTGCTATATAAATCGATCAGATGTTCACTGTGTTATGTAACCAACTGCGTGCGGTAAGGAAAAAAATCTGGAACATTCCCTCTTCCCTGACGTTGAGAGCACTTTGTTAACACAAAGAAGTGATGAAATGTAAATACTGTAATCCTCTGACAAGACGCAGAAGATTTTCTGCGTGTGGTAAAACGTCTGCATCGTCTTCAGTGGGGAAAGCACGCTCCAGCCACCCTAGCTACACAAGACGACATTTTCGAAAGCATTGCGACAATAACAACCCTGATTTATGGGGCAGCAGCAGTCCCACTGTTGAAGGAAGCTGCACAGAATGATGAACGTCTAACAAATTATTATTGCTGCTATCAGTACCCAATTATGGCTAGGCAAACAGAAGCCCCAGGGAGGAGAACCAGGCCGGCCCCTTCTAGGTTTATTGAAAGTTCAACATTTCAGCTGGAGGGCGTTCTCCTTTTGCTTGGATGTGTTCGACAGCTTTGGAAAGTTAAGAAAAGACCGCATGCACTCTCACTGATTATATAAAAATTGCTTTATATGAGGCAAGTCAGGGCGATCCAGAATATATTTAAACAACTTTTTTTTCTTTGCCGTCTTGACTAAAACAACACACCCCTTTAGCTGTTTCTAATATGTCAGTGCTCCCCAACAAAAATATCAAAATACACAGCTTTCTTCGATGGAGACACATACTTGTGATTTCCTCCAGCAGCCTATTTTAAACTTATTTTTATGATATTTTATACTGTTCTTGTTTTCTTTGACTTTTTCAGTCTTCTGTTCTCCTCTAGCCTGCCCGCCTTGGACCCATTATGGTATCCCTGGCCACCATTCATTTTCTTTTAAGTGCAAAATTAAGACTAACTATGCTTATGGTCAACTTAAAAAAAACCCAATATTTCTCTTTTTGTCTTTTCATCCCAAAAAAACCCTCTATTGATGGTGTTGATTTCTGACCCCCCCTTCCCCAATCCCCTCCAGACTTCTTACTCCTATGAGCTTTGTGTACTCTTCCTCCACCTCCTTCCTCCATCAACTTCATAAGGCATTTTTCTGTCTTTAAGAAACATACGGGGATATGTACAATAGAAGAGGTGGAATGAGACGTTAGCCATGACGGCTAACGCCTCACTCCGCCACTTCTGAAATGAAAGGTTGCACCATATTTACAACGATATGGTGCAGCCTTGCGTTTCCCCCTGTGTTGGCGCTACACTTAGCAGTGGAGGGCCAATGTAGGCACCCTTGCACCATAGTGCAAGGGTGTTTGCGTGCAGGGGAGGTTTGTTTATCGGTAGGAAGGTGTCCCTTCCTGCAGATAAGCAATACTGAAATGCCATTTTGTGACTTTCATGTGTGCTGCTTAATGAGCACACATGAAAGTCACAAAATGGCATTTTTTAAAAAGAATGTTTATGTACAGGAAGGGGGACCTCCATGTGTACTGCACAAGGCATGGTAAAAGCAAAAACGAGGAGAAATAATGTATTTCTCCTTGTTTTGCCAACTTAAGACCAGGTTTTACCTGGTCTTAATTTTGGCACTGCCTCCTATGTATGCTGCCCTTATACATAGGGGTCAGGTCAAAATCCATGGGTGTTGTGGTGGAACACCCTCCGTAACACCCACTGCGCACCCCTTTCACGCTAACCATAGCGTGAAAGGGAGACTTATTTACAAGGCAGTGTTAAGCCACGGTAAGTGGATTAACGCTGCCTTGTAAATAATGCTAAGCCCCTATCGCCACCACAACGTCGATAAAAGTGACGTTGTGGTGGTGATAGGGGCTTGTACATATGCATCACAACTTGCCTAAGTGGTCTGGGCATTTATATGTTAGCCTCCTGAATGTGTATCAACAAGTGCCTTTGTTTTTGAAGCAGAATTCTACTCGTTATGTCTACTGCCGCTGATTTCCTGGAACCATTCCATACAATCTTTGATAGCAATGTAGTATGGTAACAATGTTGTATGCATTTACTTTGCTTAAACATTAGTAACGTTGTATGTTTCTACCGTGCTTAATACTTTCAATGTTCAAACATTCTTTCCCTGTATACTTTTGCTTTTGACTCACAGCTCGTATTCTGACAGTGACAGGAGTCAGTTGATCTTCCTACTTCGCCCTTTTGTGGGCAACTTCCATTGAAAATAAAGTTTATCTTGGAAACTACTGCTTTGTTGGTGTGCCTACTTTCTTCTACATATTGGCAACGAGGATAAGGTCCGAATCCATGCATGCAAAGCGCAATGGATTAGCAGTACATTACTGAACCTTTTCTTGAACATCAAGACTGTTCATTTTAACCGAATTCTGGTTGCTTTTGTATACGTTTTGAAAATGACCCGAATTCTTGCATAACAGGCACCGTTTTCCTGTAGCTGGACACATTGTGTTATTACTAAGGTGAAACTTTGATCCACATCTACAACAGGCTTAGGTAGGTCTCTTGGCCACAATTTTGTTTCCTTTACCTCTTACATTAATGAAACACAATGTCTCACCCACTTGCTCACAATCCAACTGGATAGAGTACTGATGGAACCTCCAGGATTTACAGTTTTAGAAAACACCATTGATCCCTCAAGGCTCTTAGATAGATCACTGACCTCCAATAGTGTAGGAGTCACACAACTAAGCAATCTATCTTGGATCTTTCTTGAATAGCAATTCAATACAAACTGATCACAAATGTATTAACATTATTACCAAAATCACACGTTGCAGCCAAAACTCTTAGCGCTGACACATATTCTTCTACCCTTTCCTCCATACACTGTTTACGCTTGAAGAAACGGTGCCTTTCAAGCATAATGCTCGGTTCATCTGAATATTGCTTATTTAGCCATTCAATAGCTTCTCTGTAATCATTCCACGTCACATTAACCAACCCCCCTATTGACAGGTATAATTGGTAAGTGATCATAAACTTCCTGAGCAGCTTGGCCGAGGCTACTGAATAGCTGCTAATTTCCGTGCAGGATTATAGTTAACTGCATCTATGGTGGCAACATAATTCCCAAATAACCTGAGCCATTACCTCCATTTGATCTGTGGTTTCATTGGGTGCCACAGACAAATAGGTGGTTGTGCGAAATGCTGAGCTGCTGGCATTATTTGACATTGAACTCAACGTAGGATATAAACACACAGGATATGTTTGAAATTTATAGTAATAAATAGAGATAGTACCTTGATAGCTTCTCACCACTGCACGTTGAATGAAAAAAAATATATATATATTTTTTCTATTTAATGATAGCGTTTTCAACCATAAATAGCATCCCACAATTGAACTTCCACAGAGGAGGTCACGCAAACAACCTGAAAATGGCTGCTGATGTGATGACGTCTGCAGAGTACACCTTAACTGCAAGTAGCATACACCGCAATCAGTGCTGTCGTAGCCCAAAAATGGCCACTCACATTGACATGGAGGGTGCTATCAATGCTTTTGGGTTCCTATAATGACCACCAACATGCTGATGTTGCCAATGGAGTGTGCCATCGATGTTGTGACCCAAAATAGCAGCCGACTTGATGATGTTGCGGGGGTTGCAACGATATTAAGGCGTATGCGCCCACACAGGCTTGGCAGGTGCCCTTGCGGCATGGAAAGATCTCGAGCCCACCGCAAGCTGGAAACATGAAGAGTATTCGCTCTCGTAACAACAATATCACCAACATGTGGTCAATTGACGCACACACCCCTTGTATAAAATTCAAATGCAAAATACATTAAAAATTGTCACATCTTTAGCTGAACGCTGTCATCAAACAGGAAGCCAAAAAGTGTCAGAAATGCATCCAGCAGATGTGCCCAGAGGAGAAATCTTCAGCCAGTGGGCAACAGCGCGGCATGGAAATCTCTTCACCAATAAGTTGGTTGGTTGGTTGATTGCTTTATTTCGATATGCATATATCATAAAAGCATTACAAAAAAATATAAAAACAGCACATCGTGAGAAAGACTTTACATTTAAAATAAGAAAATAAAAACAGCAGTTAGTCAGAATAAGTTAGTTAAAAATTGATTTAATTGATATAGAAAGTCTTTTTAGTCGAATCAACCAGGCCCATTTTAAAAATTTAGACACGGCACAGACAATGGGAGGGGCTGTGTCGGTTAGTAAAATCCGGAGGGCCACCAAGTACTGTCGAGTGCCCAATTCTCTGCAAAGTGGTTTAAGCCAACGTGATCTGGGGCGCACATAGTCCGGGCATTCAAAAAGGAAGTGTGCCACAGTTTCAGGTTTATCGATACAAGAGGCACAATAGCATGATGCCCGCTGAGACGTATTCCACCTAGAACGAAGATCAGCAAGGGGTAAAGACCCTAGTCGAAATTTAATATAAAGAGCCCGGTCCATGGCAAGGGTAATAATGTCCAAATAGGGCTCGAAGGCAACAACGTCTTTGATTTCCAGATAAGCTGCAGTTGCGTTGCCGTGACGCTGATTGCTGATGAGCTTGGCAGAAACCCATTCCCAATATAGTTTTTTTAGGGACTCCTTTGGGGGAGCAGAGCGGTCGGACCAGCAGGACCCCAATCCTAGGTCCCCTAGCAGATGTTTGATGTCCCTAAGCCATTTGATCTTCTGCCAGCCGTCTAAGCACATCACCTCAGCCAACCCGTCTGCATAGGATTTTAACTCAGGGACCCTCCACAAGCGAGCCCAAAGCAGTAAAGGTCGGAGGCGGGCATGGTCCTTAATTGATTTGCAGCCAGCATCCATTAGCACCGGAACTGTCGGGGTACTCGTCGGGATGGCAAAGAGGTCCTTGATAAACTTATTGTCTGCCTTGGTCAGAGACTCCATGTTGCCTAGACCCCATAATTCCGCTCCGTAAAGTGATGCGGATACAGCTCGGGCTTTATAGATGTCTATTATCGGGGCTACACAATGTTTTGATGAGTTACTATACTCCTTCAGGAGGGCCCCCCCACCCTTTTGTGACCAACTGTCATTTTGTTGATATGGGCAGTCCAGCTCATGGCATCACTCAAACGAATTCCCAGATAGTCAAATTCTGCCACTCTTTCAAGGGGGATAGAGTTCAAGATCGGGGGGCGGCCAATTTTGCCCGGTGGGTGCATGATTAAATACTTAGTTTTGTCCACATTGATTACAAGTCCTCTGGTAGTACAAAAATCCTGGAAATGGTTCAGGAGCTTCTGGAGGCCTTGGGGAGTTTTCGAAATGAGAAGGGTGTCATCGGCGAACAGCAATGTGGAAATTTTTACGCCACCCAGTCTGGGGGCATCTGCTGGCTCACTAAGCAAGTGCTCTACCACCCCATTTACATAGAGAGAAAATAGGGTGGGGGCTAGAACACAGCCCTGCCGGACACCCTTCTCAACCCTGATCTTGTCGGTCTTTTCCCCATTCAGCCCCCATCTAACCTGGGCATAGTTGGTATTATGCAATTTAATGAGGAGGTTTAGAATGTAGGGGGGCATCCCTAGACCATACAACACCCTCCAGAGTTCCTCCCTAGGAACCAGGTCAAAGGCAGTCTTCAGATCTATAAAAGCCAAGTAAAGACTGCCTTTGCCTAGCTCCACCACCTTCCAGTAAAGTAACAGGAGCCTAAACGCTTGCTCGATGGTTCCTGTTCCTGAGCGAAACCCAGCTTGCATATCAGATAGTATGTGGTTGTCATCCACCCATTGGAGAATCCTCCCCAGGATTGCTTTCCCCGCCACCTTCTGCGTCGAGTCTATGAGGCTTATAGGCCTGTAGTTCCCTGGTAGATCCCGACAACCCTTTTTAAAAATTGGAACTACCTCTGCCCCTTTCCAGGACTCAGGCACAGAACCTCCCTCCATAATGGCATTGAGAAGGGTCGAAATCAATACCCCCCATTTGCTTGGATAGGCTCGAAGAAGGTCCCCTGGCAACCCATCCGGGCCAGCAGCTTTTAAAGGCGTCAAGGTTTTAATCATGTTCGTGACCTCCCGTGCAGAAAACAAATCCATATCTCTATTTAAGGTATATGGCGGAAAGATGAAAGGATCATTAAGTGAGCCTTCAACGGCAGAATAAAGTGTCTTGAAGTGGTTAAACCACGTCTGGGCAGTGATGGTACAAGTCCTCAGTGTATCATCAGGACGGTTCCTGCTGCCCACTAGGTCCCAAAACCCTTTGGCGTCTCTCCCTCGACTAGCAGCCAAGAGGTCCTGCCAATAATGGTCCTCCCACTCCTTCTTTGCATTTTTTTGGCAGAGAGAGTAATGCCTTCTTGCCTCCCTGGTCCTAGTATGTGATTTGGATTTGACTGCTTCAACGAGCAGTGTCTTCGCCTCCCTACACTTACGGTTAAACCAGCCTTGCCTGGCCCATGGGCAGAGTTTCCTCCTGTTGGCACTAGCTGGGACAACAAAAAGATCACTAATGGCCTCGGTTAGGCTACAGAACCTAGCAGTCACCCCCAGCAACCCATCCTCAAAAGAGTCAAGGTTATCTAGAGCTGCCGCTAGAAGTTGCCTTATAATGGAAGTTTTCTCCACTGAAAGCGATAACTTAGCCCACTTTAGCCGTCGCCTGCAGTTGGAGACCGATGTCATATCCGGGGCGGGGGTACAAGCGGATCCACTCCCTGTGCCAGTTAGCCACCCATGGGACAGTGTGAGCGAGAGGAGGTTGTGATCACTCTCGACGGAGGGTATAATCATCATATCTTTTACCATACTCCAAAGGTTTACATCAAGAAGAAAGTAATCTATTCTTGATGTATGCCCAGGCCTGTTGTATGTATGGGCTCCCGCTTTGTCAGAACCAGTCCTGCCGTTGGCGGCCCTCAGATCAAACTCCATTGTTAGAGAGTTGATCTGGAGTACCACTTCTGACCATTTTTTAATTGGGCTAAGTTCTAGAGCAGGTATCCTCCACCTAGTGTCATTTTCCTCTTGGTCTTGTATTACCTCGGGGCTAAGGGGCTCAAATGTGCAGTTAAAATCACCCGCAACCAAAGTACAGTGCTTGTGTGGTGAGGATCGAAGCAAAGCTTCCAGGCAGGCTAAAGTTGGAGATTCTCTTCCCCCCTTCGTACCTCGAGCATAAATATTGAAGATATTTAAGATAACTCGTCCCTTAGAATTTTTCAGGGAGATGTTGAGGAGGTCCGGGCATTTAGAGTCATGCTCCTCCACCCTGCAATTGAGTGCTGAAGCCACCCAGATGAGGAGACCACCCGAGGGGCGACCCCTGCCAGTTTCTGAGTGAACGGCTGGTGAAAGGTGGGTAGAATAACCTGCCTTGTGTATGGGCTCTTTGCTCAAGGTTTCCTGGAACAGGCATATGGAGTATTGCTCCACAAGCGAGTTCCAGTCGGGCAGGGCCAACTTCCTGTCTAGGCCAGCAACATTCCAGCTGAGAACCCTAATAAATGGGTCCGCCACAGCCGCAATGCTACAGGTCTCGACAGGACCAGATAGATCCACAACACCCATGGTAGCGCATGCATCCGTGGGCTCACGTGGCACCCTCCCCTCTCTTGGGTCTCCTGTGATCTCAAGGATAGCCTGTTCTTCTGGTATGTTCAGGAGAACATTATCTTTGGCAATAGGAGTGGACTGGGCATTAGGTTGCCGAACCACCCGAGCCTCCTCAAGAGGATCACAGAGTCAACAGCCCCAGGTACCCCAGCTCGGTGTTGGGAAAACTGTGTGCATCTGCACTACAGTTGTGGCTGGATGCCGTTGGCCATAAGCATTATTTTGGGGTGGGAACAGGGGATGGATAACTAGGGGGTTCGGAGCCGGCCGCGGGTAGAAAAATGTTAAATCAACTACTTCGACTCCGGGCACGGCCGCGGCTCGCCCTAGACTGCATATTGAGTGGGCAGCTCTTATGTCTTGGAAGTTGACCACCACACAATCCCCCTCAAATTGTTTTTTCCCCTGCCCAATCCAACCCACCCTGCGTACACCAAGAATCAGACCATCCACGCCCAATGGAAGGGGTTTGTTGGATTTTAGCCAGTGGATGACCTTATTCTTCAGTGCCTGGTTGGTTTCCTGCTGGGTGTCCTTCAGGGGGGGAACCTTTATTAGGACAACAACATAAGGTTGGCACTCTGGGGGAAGATTAACTGGGGGGCACTTGCGTATCACTTTTGGTGGGATGGCCGCTGGGGTAGAATTTTTAGGTGGGCAAGTAGGCAGGTTAGCTTTTAAAGTAGTGGCTACCCCACTATTTTTAGTGGATGGAGCGATCACGGATTTGAGATTAGGACCAGCCCCTCCTTTTTGCAGCTTCTTTTGGGTAGGGTTAGGCATGGGTGTTTTCACTGCTGTAGGGGGACCAACATGCACTTGGACGATATGAGTAGTAGGAATCGGCCTTGCCTGCTCAGCGCCAGCTGGGGGTGCTGATGTTGTAACACTCCCAGTCGTTTGGACCCGAGCAGGCAATGCCGATTGGTGTCCCTGTGGTGGACCCACAAGATCCCTTTTCCCTACGTTCCCATCTGCGTCATCCTCCCTAAGCCTTGGCTGGAGTTTAAACAGGGTCTTCAGGGAGAAGAAATTATCTCGGGTGGTCTGTTCGAATCTATCTAACCTTTCCCCCAGGCTTTTAACTTGATCAATGAGTGGTATCAGCAAAGACTTAACCAATTTCTCGAGGGGCTCCAGGGAGGCACCCACATTTGAGGGTATAGGTACTCCTGGGACCGTGTAATGAGACAATGGGGTTTCAGCGGCAGGCAACAGTGGGATAGAGCTCCCAGATGATTCAGGCCCACCAGATTCTAAATGCGTGGAACCCTTTTGAAACTGTGCCCTTGGACGCTTATAAAGCGTAGAGTATCCTCTCTTCCGGATGCTAGTTGCCCTCTTCCTTTTCTTGTTTGCCCGGCCCGTTTGCGTCTGGGGTAACGGTTTTTGGCCTGCTGTAGGAGCCTCAGGATAGGGTTGGGACTTATGACCAGATGAGGAAGCTATAGAAGGGACAGGGAAGAGCTCTGCACCAACCTGGCTAGGGCTGGGGGGAAAAGGATTGGTTATCAAGTTTTCTATCCTATCGATACCTGCCTCTATAGCTACTATGTGAGGCTCTTCGGACAAAATTACAGGCAGGAGAGAGGTAGGGTGGGTAGAAATTGGAGACAGGGCGTGTGCAACAGCTCCCAAGGAGGAGCGTTTGGAGGGAAAGGAGTCTTGTGAAAGACGACGTTCCGTCATTGCGATCTCCTTTTCGATGACTGCCGCCACCCTAGTGATAAATTTATCCATTGTGCCGATCATGGTGCTCCCCGTGGCACTTTCTCCCCCGCCCCTCAAAGATTTGCCAGAGCGGGTTGACATATTGGCCTCGTGACCCACAGGTAGACTCCGAGATCCTGGACGTTGAGCGTGAAGTAAAAGAGGGGTGGCCCAGCCCAGCCTCTGACAGCCCCTGACTGCCACAGACTGCCCGCCCTTTGCGCGGGCTTCGCTCGCGTCCCGCTCGCGTCCCGCTGAGCGGTCGGCTGTTGTTTATGAAGGGGCGTTGCAGCCGGGGGGCGTGTCTTGCTGGGGGCGCGGCCGTGCACACCTGTGCAGCGCAGGGACTCCTGGTCTTGAGAGTCCCTGCGGCGCGCGCCCTCGGTAGACTTGCGGTGATTCCTCCTCCTTTCACCGACTGAGCAGCACCACTACAGCCTCGACCCCACGCCTCACGCCGCGCAGCGGCACCCGCGAAGCGGGTGCTGCAAGCTGTTACCGAGCGGCAGGGCGGTCAATCCCTCCAGGGATACAGGGAGGCTGAGTGGCAAAGGAGACAACGTTTTGGGCAACAACCAGCAACACCCAGGTAGGCTTCCTCACGGAAAGGGGTCCCCAATAAGTAGTAGGCACACCAACCAAGAAGTAGTACTTTCATAGATAAACCTTATTTTCAATGGAAGTTGCCCATGACTGTGATCGACTGGTCAGCCTAAAGCACCAACAGAAACTGACTCCTGTGGAAAGGGAAAACAAGATTGTGAAAGGATACAGGCTGCAGTGTCCTCAGGGCATGATGTCTGTAAGTTTCTAAAAACCAAAATCTGGAGTTACAACGTAACGCCTCATTGTACCACAGGTGTGTCAAATGTAACATTATTTAGAGGCAGACATTCACATACCAATTTGTTTCAAATTTGGCTTGAACAGAAGAATAATATACAGAAGACTGAGACTCTTGATGAAATGGTGTCCAGTGTGGCTGTTAAACAGATCAAACAATAAATAAATCAAGTAGGGGTTTGTATCGAGCGGTTACTCACCTGTGTGGGTCTCAAGGAGCTGGAGGGGGGGATCCATCTGGGCGCAGTTCAGTCAAAGAGACAAGTCTTGAAATCCTTCCTTATTTGGGTCAGTGACAGTGATTTCCTGAGGAGGAGAGGCAGGGTGTTCCAGGTCTTGGCGGCGTGGTGGAAGAAGGATCTTTCTCTGGTTTTGGTCTTGTCAATCCATGGGCCAGTGGCCAGGGCCAGTTGGGCAGAGAGAAGGTGTCTGCCAGGTTAGTAGAATGAGAGGCGGTGGATCAGATATGTTGCTCCTGCATCGTGGAACACAGTGTAGGCATGTGGAGGAGCTTGAAGGTGATTCTTTTGTTGGCTGGGAGTCAGTGGAGTTCTTGAAGGTGTTTGATGATGTGGTTATGGCGGGGGATGTTGAGTACCAGTCAGGCTGTGGCATTTTGAATATTTGGTAGTTTCGTGAGGAGTTTTCGGGTGATACCAGCGTAGAGTGCGCTGCCATAGTCAAGTCTGCAGGTGATGAGTGCGTGGGTGACCATTTTTCTGGATTCTGTGGGGATCCATCTGAATGTCTTTCAAAGCAGGTGGAATGTGTGGAAGCAAGATGAGGAAACTGCATTGATCTTGCGGTTCATTGTGAGCGAGGAATCCAGTATGATGCTGAGGTTACGTGTGTGGTCCATGGGGTGGGGGGGTCTTAGTGCAACGGGATATCAGGAGTCATCCCAGGCTGAAGGGGAGTGTCCCAGGATGAGCATTTTGGACTTGTCCGAGTTGAGCTTGAGGCAGCTATCTGTCATCTAGGTGTCAACAGCCTTCATCCCGCTGTGAAAGCTGATTCTGGTAGCTGTGGGTTCATTGGGGAGGGAGAGGATCAGTTAGGTGTTGTTGGCATAGGATACAATGTCAAGTCCATGGTTCCTGACAATGGCAGCCAGGGGGGCCATGTAGATGTTGAAGAGGGTGGGGCTCAGGGAACAGCCTTGGGGCACTCTGCAGCTGATTTCGCACTTTCTGAGAGGAACAGAGGTAGTCGGACTTGTGTTCGGCTGGTAAGGAAGGAGTGGATCCAGTCCAGGGCCTTGTCACGGATGACAATGAAAGAGTATTTTAAAGGGAGACTCAACTTGCATGACATGAACGTTAATGCTGGTGATTGGATGATGATTAAGAGACCTGTTAAGGTGAAAAAGGGGTAATCACATTTTTCATTACCTGTTCGAATAGTGAAAGCAAATAAAAGTGATGTGTTGTTAGACGGAAAGGGGTGGTGGAACAGAAGGCACTTGGTTAAACTCACAACCCAGAAAGCTGTTACTATGATGAAAACCAGGAATTGGGAAGATGATTCAAGATTGGGGTTGGTCAAACTGGTTACCTGCATCACCATGATCGAGAACAAGTGGTTAATACTGACATGCAATGGTCTAATATACTGTTTCAAAGAGTTTGTGGTACTCTTATTCAGGAACTGGGTTCAGACATTGCAAATTCTGAACAGGGTGCCAGAGGAACCACTACTGGTGGCACTAAACGAAGAGAAGGTGGCATTGTAAAAAGTCAACTGTAGGTGTAGGACAGAGCACAGCGTTTAAACTGGAAAGTATTCGTGTTTTTCGTGCCTCCAGGGCTCTCTCCCCGTCTGGAGTGATATCTGTAGAACCTATGGTAGCAGCTATACCTGGTTGGGTGTAGCTGTCCCCCCGGGCACCGATTTGTGCTAATGTTAGCTCTAAGTTCGTTTGTATTTGAAAAATAAAAGTTCTTAGTCCATTATTCACGTATATTTCATTTATTTTCCATGAAAATATATCTCTTATTTCACTTGTGAATCCAATGCATTTCGGCAGTGTCTTCCTGCCTTCATCAGGGAAATAGTAAATCTACAATTTAAAGAAAAATTATTTTAACCTGCAAATTTCTAAACCTTTGAAAACCATTAAACATTTTGCTTTAAATTCACGTTTCTGTTGAGTCTATCGAACTTTTAAATCAATGTTTCCAACAAAAGATACACACGCGTGTTGTCTATAGGTAACTGTGTAACTCTGTTGTTTAAATGACAGTGCTTATTAGTAATTTAACTATAACAAACATCATGTACTTCTTGAATTTTCATTCATTTAAACACCAAATAGCGCTGCTTAAATATTGCTTTTAATGTTAAACTGTTCCAAGCGGCTTTCTTATTGAACGCGGGTAAAGACTGTTACTATGCTACACTGTTGCAATGTTCGACCGCGGGTCTGACAAGATGGCCTCGCATTACGCGCTGGTAATATGCTTCTCCGTTTATGACACAACCCCACGGGTGTGTGGAGATAAAAGTATTTAAACTAGCGTGCTATTGAATGCTTAGCTGCTCGCGCTTGTTCTAAAAAGAAAAGTCTTAATCCTCCTATTCTTACGCGTTTAAGAAATCTGTTGGCGGCCGCTTCACTGCTTACCTCGGCGTTTCTGTTGCTCGCGCCATTCCTCTGCTAGGCTGAATCACCTCTCTTCCGGTGTTACCTGCTCCGCGCATGCGTTCTATTTAACTCTCGCTAACCCGTTTTTTATGTGTGTTTATTTAAACTTTATTAGTGTCTGACTATGGGGATGGGGATCTACGCCAGTGCATGCATACACTATGTGCCTGTGGTGCTTCCAATATTAATAACGTGTGAGTATCAACTGTAAATACAATACCATTATAAGCAAACTCAATATAAACATCATGAGTTCTATAAATAACAAAGAAATTCAGTTCTTTCATTGAGACCACCCGGCTTCAGACTGCCCAGATTAAAAATCCAATAATTTTCCTGTTTGAGTAGTCTATTTTTGTTCGTTGCACCTTCTAGTTTGGGCAATGCTTCAAGAACACATACTCGCAGTTGGCTGACATTGTGTTGCAATTCGGTGAAATGTTCCGCCAAACTGGTTTTTTTGGATTTTAGTCTAATGGTGCTCTTATGCTCGTTCATGCGGATTTTAAGTTTACGTTCTGTATGTCCTACGTAAACATCTCCACAAGGGCATTTAATCATATAGATTATGTTGCTAGAGTCACAAGTTGCATTCACTTTTAATGGAATGGAATATCCTTTTTGTGGGTGTGTTATACTTGATCCCTTAATGATGTTGTTACATGTACTACAATTATAGCATGGGACTGTTCCACGAAATGGTGTTTTGGGACGTTCCTCCTCCGTTGGTTTTAATAGATCTGCTAAGTTTTTAGCACGTGTGTGTGCGAAAATTGGTTCCTCTGAAAAAATTCCTTTGAAGTCTGGTTCCATAGTAAGCATTGGCCAATGCTTTCTAATAACTTGTTTGAATTGGGTGCTAAAGGTGGAAAATTTACTCACGCATGTGATGCGTGTATTAGGTGTTGTTGTTTTCCTGGTTAATAACTCTTGTCTGGATTTATGTTGGGCTCTTATTAATGCAGCTTCAGTAATGTCTGAAGGGTATCCCCTTTCTGTGAATCTTTGTTGCATCATGTTTAGTTGTACTCTACATGTGGATGCCTCTGAGACCACTCTCTTCACCCGTAGCATCTGGGAATATGGGAGATGTTTTTTGAGTGCTGGGGGGTGATGACTGTTATATTGCAACAAGTTATTTCGGTCCGTGGGCTTTCGGTACAAGTTTGTGGAAAATACATCATCCTCTTTTGTTATTTCAACATCCAGATATTGTATTCTAGATGCATGGATGTTCCATGTGAATCCAATTTGGTCCATTTTCGTATCCATAATTTGTAATTGCTCCTCCAGTAGGTTTAGGGAATTTCTCCATATTATGAAAATATCATCTATGAACCGTACATACATGACTATATTATCAATCCACTTTGGGTCTTGAAATACATGAGCTTCCTCAAAGGCTGCCATAAACAAATTTGCGTACGCTGGAGCGGCGCAATTTCCCATCGATGTCCCGCTTTGTTGCATGTACCATTTTTTGTCTTGTTCAAAATAACTATGAAACAAAGTAAACTGCATGAGTTCTAAGATGAATATTTGTTGTTCATGAGAATATTCACTATGTACTAGGGCGCTTTCAATAGCTTCCAGACCATGTAGGTGCGGTATTGAGGTATAAAGTGCTTTCACATCAATGGTAGCCATAATCATGTTTTCTTCTGGTAGAATGGTTGATAGTTTTACCAAAAAGTCTGTGGTGTCTTTCAGATATGATCTTGTTTTTAGTACCAATGGTTGCAGGTATCTATCAAGATATTTCCCTACCGGTTCATGGATGCTCTGTTTGGTGGACACAATGGGTCTACATGGCGGTTTTAACAGATTTTTGTGAACTTTGGGAACTAGATAAATTGAAGGATTTCTGTGGTGTTCCTGTGTGAGATACTTAACAGTTCTTTCTGTGATAGTTCCTTGGTCATGAGCTTTTTGAACGATGTCCTGCAGGACTTCTTTGATTGCTGTTGTAGGATTGGTATCCATCTCCATATATAAATTCGAGTCTCCAAGATGTTCTTTCATGGTGTCTTGGTAGTATGTTTTATTTAGGATGACTAACGCGCCTCCTTTATCTGCCTTTTGGCATATGATGTTCTGATTCTTTGCTATTGATCTGAGAATCCCAAATTCTTTTTTGGTGATGTTTGTTTTGTGTGGTTTATATTTAGTGTTTAATCGTCTTAAGTCTTTGCTGCATAGTTGTTCATACAGGTCTATGGTCTTGTGACTGATAGGTGGTATGAACGTGCTCCTGGTTTTTAATCCTCTTAGTTCGTTGGTTTCCATCATTGGCTGTTTCTCCACAATATTTTCAAAGAAATGTCTGAGTCTCAACTTTCTTGTAAGTTTAAATAAGCTTACTTCAAGTTCCAAAGTATTAGTGTGGGCTGTTGGGACAAATGATAGACCTACCGGAGGAGCAATTACAAATTATGGATACGAAAATGGACCAAATTGGATTCACATGGAACATCCATGCATCTAGAATACAATATCTGGATGTTGAAATAACAAAAGAGGATGATGTATTTTCCACAAACTTGTACCGAAAGCCCACGGACCGAAATAACTTGTTGCAATATAACAGTCATCACCCCCCAGCACTCAAAAAACATCTCCCATATTCCCAGATGCTACGGGTGAAGAGAGTGGTCTCAGAGGCATCCACATGTAGAGTACAACTAAACATGATGCAACAAAGATTCACAGAAAGGGGATACCCTTCAGACATTACTGAAGCTGCATTAATAAGAGCCCAACATAAATCCAGACAAGAGTTATTAACCAGGAAAACAACAACACCTAATACACGCATCACATGCGTGAGTAAATTTTCCACCGTTAGCACCCAATTCAAACAAGTTATTAGAAAGCATTGGCCAATGCTTACTATGGAACCAGACTTCAAAGGAATTTTTTCAGAGGAACCAATTTTCGCACACACACGTGCTAAAAACTTAGCAGATCTATTAAAACCAACGGAGGAGGAACGTCCCAAAACACCATTTCGTGGAACAGTCCCATGCTATAATTGTAGTACATGTAACAACATCATTAAGGGATCAAGTATAACACACCCACAAAAAGGATATTCCATTCCATTAAAAGTGAATGCAACTTGTGACTCTAGCAACATAATCTATATGATTAAATGCCCTTGTGGAGATGTTTACGTAGGACATACAGAACGTAAACTTAAAATCCGCATGAACGAGCATAAGAGCACCATTAGACTAAAATCCAAAAAAAACAGTTTGGCGGAACATTTCACCGAATTGCAACACAATGTCAGCCAACTGCGAGTATGTGTTCTTGAAGCATTGCCCAAACTAGAAGGTGCAACGAACAAAAATAGACTACTCAAACAGGAAAATTATTGGATTTTTAATCTGGGCAGTCTGAAGCCGGGTGGTCTCAATGAAAGAACTGAATTTCTTTGTTATTTATAGAACTCATGATGTTTATATTGAGTTTGCTTATAATGGTATTGTATTTACAGTTGATACTCACACGTTATTAATATTGGAAGCACCACAGGCACATAGTGTATGCATGCACTGGCGTAGATCCCCATCCCCATAGTCAGACACTAATAAAGTTTAAATAAACACACATAAAAAACGGGTTAGCGAGAGTTAAATAGAACGCATGCGCGGAGCAGGTAACACCGGAAGAGAGGTGATTCAGCCTAGCAGAGGAATGGCGCGAGCAACAGAAACGCCGAGGTAAGCAGTGAAGCGGCCGCCAACAGATTTCTTAAACGCGTAAGAATAGGAGGATTAAGACTTTTCTTTTTAGAACAAGCGCGAGCAGCTAAGCATTCAATAGCACGCTAGTTTAAATACTTTTATCTCCACACACCCGTGGGGTTGTGTCATAAACGGAGAAGCATATTACCAGCGCGTAATGCGAGGCCATCTTGTCAGACCCGCGGTCGAACATTGCAACAGTGTAGCATAGTAACAGTCTTTACCCGCGTTCAATAAGAAAGCCGCTTGGAACAGTTTAACATTAAAAGCAATATTTAAGCAGCGCTATTTGGTGTTTAAATGAATGAAAATTCAAGAAGTACATGATGTTTGTTATAGTTAAATTACTAATAAGCACTGTCATTTAAACAACAGAGTTACACAGTTACCTATAGACAACACGCGTGTGTATCTTTTGTTGGAAACATTGATTTAAAAGTTCGATAGACTCAACAGAAACGTGAATTTAAAACAAAATGTTTAATGGTTTTCAAAGGTTTAGAAATTTGCAGGTTAAAATAATTTTTCTTTAAATTGTAGATTTACTATTTCCCTGATGAAGGCAGGAAGACACTGCCGAAATGCATTGGATTCACAAGTGAAATAAGAGATATATTTTCATGGAAAATAAATGAAATATACGTGAATAATGGACTAAGAACTTTTATTTTTCAAATACAAACGAACTTAGAGCTAACATTAGCACAAATCGGTGCCCGGGGGGACAGCTACACCCAACCAGGTATAGCTGCTACCATAGGCATTGTAAAAAGGCCTAACAATCTTGATGATTCTGTCTTATGCTACATTCTGAACTGTAATGCTTTCTTTCTTTCTGTAAGGAGGAAGGTGCTGTAGGATGTTACCAAAGTTGTATGCATTTACTTTGCTTAAACATTAGTAACATTACATGTATCTAGTGTGCTTAATACGTTCAATGTTCAAACATTTTACCCTGTATACTTTTGCCTTTGATTCACGTTCTGGAATGGGTGGCAGCTTGCGTTCTGACAGTGACATGAGTCAGCTGTTGTTGATACTTCAGGCTGGCCTTTTGATCCTGGTTGTGGGCAACTTCCATTGAGGTTAAAGTTTATCTTGGAAACTACTATGTCTTCGTTGGTATGCATACTGTCTTCTACAGGCAACTGTGTTTATTTTATCTGCAAAGTAGACAGCCTCTATACAGTTGCCATCATGGTCTTCTTTATTATGCCTGTCAGCTTTAAACCGATGGTCTGTATCAGATCATTTTCTGCCGTAGGGATTATTAAACAAAAAAGTCGTTTTCTGCCATCAGGTTTGTGTTGCATTGATTCCGACTGTAGTCAGCTCACACATCTTCTTCCCAACAATATCACATTAGCATCTTCAAAGGTGCAACCCAACTGTCTGCCATATGTACTCTTTTCAGTATAGTTCCATGCCTATTTTAGCACAAAGTGGCCGCAAATCCAAAAGTCCAGATTTCTTCTTCTTCCTATAAATGCAAAACTTGAAGAAGAGCACAAACTCAATATCAGTGATACAGCCTCCACCTTTTTTCCTGATTATACAACCCCTACCTAACTCAAACAGGAAAACTCCATCCCCCCACTGCCATAATTCTCCTTTATCCTTTCTCAGTACTTGCTCTGTTGGTCATGGCCATTATTCTGAAGAGTGGTACCAAATTGTCCTGGCTGTTTTCCACCCTCTACCAAGCAGTTCTTCAGTACTACCAATATGTGTCTGGCTGTTAATGTCTTATCATAACACTCAAAAGTTGGGATTTGTCTACCTTGCATCACTAAAATTTTGATTTTGCTATAGACAAAGAGATGGGAATTATTTAGCTTTATCACTTTAATTGCTTACTCTCAGCAACTATCGTACATCAACAGAGAAGCATTGTGATGTCAGTGTATATAAGAGTTAGCATCCCTCACAATTTTCTTTTATTTCACAAGGAGATATTCTGGAGTAGCTTGATGAAGAGGAGAGGTGGGAAAAAACTCAGTGTAGTAGCGAGTAAGTTACATTTATTTAATTAATTCTTTAGAGTTTAGAAGTTTATGCATGTCATTTGATTCTACTGTAATGTCATGTACATTCCATGGGTTATCTGTTGTATTCAGATTATTACTGACTGGAATCACGATAGGATGCATGCTGTTTTTATCCAATAAAGGATATTAAATTCAACATCAATTTGGTGTACTTTAATTAAGATACTACAATAAAATTGCAGACGATTCGGGATTCGACCTTCTTTGTGAATTCTCCGAAAAAAATAATTATTCATTTTTTAAAGAAAAGAAGAGAGAAGAAATTTGAAAAGGGGCCAGGGTGGAGAAAGCCCTGCCACCCCATTTCGCTCTTGTGAAGCGGGGGGTCGATAACAGGAGTCTGCCGGAGGACCGGAGGGGAAATAGCGGGAAAGGATAGATCCTAGACCAGTGGGGCTATTCCTGGCCAGAGCCCTGTATGTCAAGCATACGGTCTTAAAGTGGATCCGCGCCTCAACAGGAAGCCAATGTAGCAGCTTTCTAGCCGCTGTGGCTGAGGTGCGCCTGGGAAGATCCAGGACGAACCTGGCAGCAGCATTCTGGACTACTTGCAAGCGCTGCAGTAGGCTCTTTTTCAAGCCCGCATACAGCGCGTTGCAGTAGTCCATTCTGGAGCCTATAAGGGCAACAGCTAGCTGTTTCCTTGCCTGAAGGGAGAGGTAGTTCCTGATCCTTCTCAGGATATGGATAATGCCCCAGCAGGTGGAGAGGGTTCGACTGACCTGCTTGCTCATGTCAAGGGCAGGGTCTATCATAACTCCCAGATTTTTTGCGGAGGAGGTGGGGGAGGGACAGGCTCCAAGTGAGTCTGACCACCAGCTGGAAGACCATATTTCCTCTTTCCCTCCGAACACCATCACCTCAGTCTTCTCTCCATTTAATTTGAGCGAGTTTGTGATCATCCATTTACCGACAGCCTCCATGCAAGATCTAAAGTTGGAGGCAGTCGGGACGCTGTCGTGGGAGAGAGAGACTAGGATCTGGGTGTCATCTGCATAGGAAACTATCTCCATCCCATAAGATCTAATAAGCCTGGCAAGTGGGGTCACGTAGATGTTAAATAGGGTCGGACTAAGAGCCGACCCCTGAGGGACTCCACATTGCACAGGGAGGGATGGAGATAGGAACTCCCCCAACTTCACTCTTTGTACTCGATGGGTGAGAAAAGACGTGAGAAGATCCAGGGCTGCTCCACGCACCCCAATCTCCCTCAGCCGAGAAATGACATGCATAAACTTCTAAACTTCTAAACTCTAAAGAATTAATAAAATACATGTAACTTACTCGATACTACACTGAGTTTTTCCCACCTCTCCTCTTCATCAAGCTACTCCAGAATATCTCCTTGTGAAATAAAAAAATATTGTCAGGGATGATAACTCTTATATATTATGTATTCAGATTATTACTGACTGGAATCACGATAGGGCATGCTGTTTTTATCCAATAAAGGATATTAAATTCAACATCAATTTGGTGTACTTTAATGAAGATACTACACTCAGCCAACACATTTTTGAAACTTGGGAAAAATGAGGGTGGCTCGCTCAGACAGGAGGAGCGCAATAAATAACTGGATGAACAAGGGTGGCTGGCTTAGACAGGATGAGTGCGATCAGTAAAGGGATCAAGGCACTGCCAAAAGGAGAACTACTGAGTGATGATAGACAGTTAAACTAGAAAGGAAGGGAGTATAAAAGAAAATATTTGGAAAAGGGGGGGTGGACCCTTATGGCAAAAGAAAAAACAACTGGGTAACTTTACTAGTCAACATGGGAAGAATGTTACACCCCAACCTCTTAACAATGACCACAGTAATGTAACAAAGAATAATATATTGCCTGTTGGAAGGAAACCAAGGTGAGGTTCTGTGAATTCTGAACCTGTGGGTTCCATTTTGTGTATGGCAGCCAGTTTGTGGTTGCCCTCACATAGGCCATGATTGTGGCTGAAACTAGTCTTTTGAGGACATGTACACCTTAGCTCAAGTTCATGCTGACTCCTGTTTGACCTGAGTGAACTGACCCTGTTGCCTGAAGCTGACCTTGTTAAACCAGTTTCTGCCCTTTAGCTGATCAAGATTGAGGATCAAAGCACAGGACATTGTAGAGTTTGGTATGCACACACACACACCTTATCCTGCTTTCTGTTCCTTCTTTTATGGTCTGATTATGATATGGGTTGTGGTCCTTTTATTATGGGTTTGTCCGGCTTGTCTAAAGAAGAATGTTGGGTTTGTTCAATGATTGATTATGGGCCGGACAACTGTAAAATGAGTTTGTCATTTGGCAGACCTTGCATGTCCATGTTAGGCATTTTTTGCATGCTTGCAAAAGCTAGGACTGCCCCTTACTTGTATGCTGAAGTTTGTAACCCTAAGCATATAAAAGGCCTCTGTTTTCTGTATTCCTCAGACTACCTCATTCAGTTGCTACGGCTTCTGTGTGACGTGGCCTCACTTATTAAATTTAATAAAGATGTATTTTCATATTTTCAGCTTCTGTGCCAAGTTCTTTTTTCTATTAGTAAGTATTCCCTGAGAATAAAGATTTCAGTTCTTCAAATGGCGCCCAACGTTGGGCTTCATCAGAGAAGTCACTTTCTGTGGGAGGGATCTTGTCAGAAGACTGAAATCTACTGAGGAGAACAGGACGGGACTCTACTACTCTGTGCACAGGAATTCTGAAGATTCTCTGTCTTCGCAGCCCGGTATATTTCTGATCGTCCTGATTTTGATCCTCCACATGATGTCACTCCTGACTGAGAACCTTTTTTTGGCGTGAGTATTCTAGAAAAGGACCGTTAGGTCATGTAGAACTTGACAGTTAGAATTTGGATAACCTTTTGATTAGTAAAAATAAGAAGTACAAGTTTGTTCGCTCCCACGACTTTGTTTGGTTTCTTGGTTTTGATTTGGTTATTGCAATTACCAAAGCCGAGGGGTTGGTTTCTTGGTTTTGATTTGGTTATTGCAATTACCAAAGCCGAGGGTCTCGTATATTTGCGAGTATATCGTTTTTGATAACCCCTTGAAGTTTGAAGCTAGATTAGTGAGCTATAAGATGCCTGGTCTTAGCAAATTTAGGACTGTAACTTTGGAACTTTGGAATTTGTGTTGGCCAACTTTGGATTTGTATAGGTTTGTATATGCGAATTGCAATTTGTGTAGAACAGGTAATGAGGAGAATTTTCTCTATTTGGTTTAGTTGAACGGTGCACGTACGAAAAGTACATTAAGCACTACATTGATTATAATATTGTATATTTTGCAATATTTTTGGCATGCCTGTTTAAAAGCTCACATACGAAGAATGTGTGACTTTATTTGGAAGGTACCATAGTGTGATGTGAAGTAAATTAGCTGGCTTCCCTAGAGGGAATATCTAAATAGGTTTAGATTTACAAACATATTTCTTCCTTGGTGATTTTGTATCCCCAGGGAATTAAAATATGACATAATACATATAAGGATCCTTTGTTCTGCGCAATGTTATGAAGGAAGATATGCAGAGCGATTTTTTGGTGTTCTGCTAGCCAAACCTAGTGAATTGAGTGTATTTTCGCTTCTTGGACATACATCAGTCTGTTGGGCTGTTTTTGCAGTCTTTTGAAACACAACTGAGAAGCGTTTCTTGTAAATATGACTTACAACTAGTATTTACAAATGGTTTGGTTTAAGTACAGTCTGTGGGCTGTCCTTTGTTTTTGTTCTGAGTACTGGTTTGTGGGTTAAATGTGTGTTTAAATGTCTATGTGGTTTTCCATTAGTGCAATTTCTGTAAGTGAATAGCGTTGGCGCTATTCACGAAATGCATGGCTAAAGCGCGCTGTATTGTGTGTCCTGAGTGTTTCACCCCTTTCTGTTTATGTCTGAAATAAGGGATGCAGCTTGCTTTTATATGTGAAATTAACCAAAATGATTGGGTTTATTAAAAATAATTATTAAATTATGAAAAATGATTATTAAAAATAAGTGCTACAAAATGCGTTTTTTACTATTCATGAAGCTTAATGCTCATACTGTGACCTCCTAGCATTATAATTTAATTTGAGTTGTGTTGCACTGCATAATGAAGACATTAGCATATGACATCTCACTTAGCGCAGGCTTAAAAAACTCTTTTATTTAAGGATTTGCATGAGATATGTCTAATGTCTGATATCTGTAATGTGTAAAGAACATTCTGAGGATGATTAATATGTAACATACTTATAGGATATTTATTTTTAAGTGCCCCAAATATCAAAGTCGATTTTGGGTATTTTTGCCATTTATAATAGCTTTAAAGTGCTTTTAGGCTTCAGTGAATGCATACATTTAGGGATAATACAACTTTGCAGGCTGTTCTCATTTGGGGATGCTTTTAATGGCTCAGTCAGCCAATGTGCCTGGTGCAGAGGTTTGAGTTAAATATCAGGGTTGAAGGTTTTAACTCCAGCTGGACTTACTGAAATGTTTAACTATTTAAGGTTGCTGAAGTGAGTACCATTGAATAGGGTAATAGCAAACATCTGTTCTAAAGATGGTATGTTATGTTATTATGTTGTGCGAATTATTCACAGTAAATGTTTTAATAATATAATTATAGCAATAAATTGTAGCCCCTAACAGGACTCATATGTATAACATGTGTTTTTAAATAGTGTGAATTGTTGCAGGTTAGGAGGAATTAGGAAGGCCTTTTGCCTTTGTCAGCCTCAGAATGAGCAGAGGGTGGGGGCTAGTAGAACTGCAGAGGTTTGCTCAAGTCCCGCTGAGGTGTTATCTTTAGTTTCCCTGTAAACAATGGAAGGAGGCTGTCATGTTGACATTTATGACCTTTTAAATTAAGGCCTTGCCTCTGTGAAATGCACTATGACCTTGCTAAACAGGCCTCTAAAAGGGAGGGTTTTTGGTTTCTCGACAAAATTAAAGAACTTAATTCCAAAGGGAAAATACGAAACAAGTTTCTTTGAAAGTCCCAACACATGCTAAAGGCTCTGTAGAAATGATATATTTGTATCTCTGCCTCTAAAAAAATAATGTCTGCTAGTTGCTTTTATTTGACCGAAAATGAAGCATTGCATTAAGTCTTAGACAGAAAATAAGACGAAGTTTTTTTTTTAATTGAAATTTTGAAGGCTACATGCCTAAGTGAAAACGAATTGTGGCGCAAAGATAACATGGAGTGTCAGTGAAAGAATTTTACTTTTGGAAAGTTAAAATGGCTTAATGTTGCAAGCTGACTGACAAGATGGTAACAGTTAAGTAATGGAAATTTATTTTTGTGTCTGTTCATGTGTATTATGTTTTGTCTTCTGATTAAACGTTATAATTGATGTCTGTTTGTTATGAGAAATGTCTCTCTTTTGTGTGTTGTGTATTTTTTATTTTTTTTGCTTCTGCCCACAGATCATTCATGGATTGTTCTGGGTGATTTTCAGGCTGACAAGACACGTGAGTTTGGTTGGTTGAAATAAGATGTGTTTTTGCGTAACTCCTTTGGAAAGAAATGTCCATGCGTTTTTCATGTTTGTGTATTTGGTTCTATCATGAATTGTTCTTGCTGGTTCTGTGTGTCTGAAAGTTGTATTTGACAGCAGATATCCACTAATTGGTGATCTACTGTCAAAAAAGAGGGTAAGGATTTTAAACCTGACAAATTAAGCAAGCCCAAATATTGAGTTTTGGGCTGCAGGTTCACAGTGCATAAAGTAAAGGACTTGAAGTGTGTGTGTCGCCGCTCATTTACATATGCTATTGTTTTGTCTATGTTTTTTGTGCTTGATATACAGCAAGTATATCTGATGGCTTAACATGTGCGTTTTGCTTTTATGTTGTTGCTTTTGATACTATTACAAGTTTACCTGTGTTGTGAAGGGATATACATGATGATGTGTATCCTGCAAACAGTTGGGTAGATTTGCTTTGACACTAAATTTCACAGAAAGACAGACAACACTTCATCAGTGTATGTCAAATTTGGCTTTAATGGTATTTGAAGGAAAATAAAAAAGAGATATACAGAATCAAAGTGTGTCGCATGCTGTTAGTCACGTACTGCCCCTCCCCTTAAGGAACAGGCAGCCCTACATTTATGTATCCTGATGGGACGTAAGGATAAATTATAGATCTGTGACTTTTGCGCATGGTGACCTAATTTTTATATTACATTAGTCAGTTTTGTTCTGCTTCCTGAATAGTGTATGGCCTTGTACCATAAAGGAAACAAGGTTTCATTTTTCCCTGAAGAAAGGAACTGGAACATTAGCTGAGATTACCGTATATGGTTTAGCAGCCAGCGGTAGAGCTAACATTCACTCAAGTAATTTCTTGTTCTTCCTATAGATTTTTCTTTCATCACTTCTCCCCTGATTGATGTTGCATCGTCCCTAGTAATTGGGGATGTTAGCTGTGTCCTAGTCCCATTTTCCCTTTTCCATATTCCTTTCACCAGTTAGCCTTCTTTTATTATTATTAATGTATTAGGTTCACACTTCCAGATTGCAGTAATGTACTAGGAACCCCTATATTATGTATAATTCCCTTTTGTATGACTAGACTGTTTTTTAAGAATTTTCTTTAGGCCTAACTCAATGTTTTCCAGTCTAACCGTCATGGTAGAGATGGACTGGTTAACTGACTCAATGCTATTATAAGACAAGTTTCCACATTTTTATTATTAGCCTGTGTATTGCGTAGTGCACTTGATGCACAGTTATTAAAAGGGAGGTATCTACATGTCCCTGATAATCTGTATTATGCGATTTCTCTTTTGAAATGTTTTAGATAAGGAATTTAGGAACACCTATATGTAATTATTGAGAGAAGAAATGTGTTTACCCCATTAGACGATGTCACTATGTGTGAGGACATCCATTTAGATAAAATTCTCATATAGTTATCTACCCTTAGATGGTAGAGGATATGATCTCACATGGAAACCCAATTGAAGAAATTAGAGGCACTGTTTTGCTTATTGCCTTTGTCTTTGTACTCTATGAGAATGACAGTGTGTTTTAGACCAGAATTGTCTCATGGCGTATGGCCACTCCCTCGCAGATTGCAGGCCACCTGCTGGCAACCCTCTTGTTAAAAACAAACTGTTTTTGTACTAAATTGAAGGAAAATAACAAATGTGTCCCATTTCCTATGTCACTAGGTTCCGCGGGATTAAGTCATAATAACCTGCGGACCTTTGATGAAAAGCTAATTCCCATCAGTGACAGTCCCAGCACCCAGACAGTGATCGCCAGCGTGTCATCAGTGATATCTCCAACGTATTGTACTTGCTTCATCAGAAGGCGTTGAACATCAGAAAAGAAGGAGGAGCTGGTTTTGCCACAGAACCAGAGTTTCAGTGCAAAAGAGCGAAAGAGAAGGATTCCAGTTATTTTAAGTTTTTAGTTTTTCACCTGTCATGTGCTGGTAACCTCTGACAGTAGGCAGTCCATTGAGCCCCTTGGCCTGAGTTTTGGCCACACACCTCCCCTTTTCTTTGCTCCAACGGAAAGGCAGTGCACCAGAGGATCCAGGATTGGAAAAAGGCACTACATTGTGGTACCTATGATTAAATGGAAGAGCAGCCCGAGCATCCTCTGTCACTGAAAAGCGAGTGTTGGAGTCTGAAAGTGTTGCTGAGTATGAAAGCCTGTTGCTCTTTCCTGATTAATAGTACTTGGGTCTGCATGAGATGATCTGTGCCCATGATCAATGGAGAGCACACTATCTGTAGTGCCTGCCGCAGAGGAGAGATATTGGTGCACTGCCTTGAGACATTGAGACTGTCAAATAAGCTACGAGTGTTTGCCAGGAGGGCACTCCAACGGATACTGAGAAGGACCATTTTCATGAAAGGCCTGAACGAAGAGGCCCATGTGGAAGAAAACAACACAAGAGGACTTGATGAACAATAGAAGCCTGCCGGAGAGGCTTGGACGGACTCTGGGTATTTCCCGTGCGATTGCATAAAATGGGTGTTAGGAGACTAATTTTTGCTGTTTTGCTGGCATTGTTTTAAAGTAGTATTCTGTTTAGTAAAAGCAGAATAAAGTCCATTCTCTGTGGAAGAGTATCCCTTTTCATCTGAGAGCATTAATAAGGATCACCACTGTTTCACCTGAACATATAATAAGTTACTGAAATGCATAGGAGCCATAAAAAATGTTACTAGATAATTTTAGGATTTGCTTTCTGCTTAGAGTTGTGAAAAATGATAAATTTATTTGTAATAGTGGTCATTATTTTCTCCTGTTGTCCATATGTTCTTAACAACATGTTTTCTAGTATTTTTAAGCATGACGTTGTCTTTTGTGGGTTGGATTGTTTTTGCTACCCAATTGACATCTGTACCCACCTCCCAACCTATGTCTCTTCCTACTACTACTTCTTCGCATTCTTTTCATATCTTACCTGAACAAGAGCAGATTAGAAGGTCGGAATTTGTGAATAATTCCTTTGTACAGTTTCAGCATTAATACCAGTTAGTAATGAACACCACTAATTGTTGGGTGTGTGGTCTTATGCCACATACTACAGATAGAGGTATTCCCTATTTGGTTCTGTCATTTAGTTACAATGGGTCTGTATGGGCATATCAGACAATGTTTATTTATGCCAACGAAGTCTATCCCTTGCGTTCCATGAAAGATAATTCGAGTAATAATGCCTTAGTGAAGGGAATAATGGATAATATTGACATCGATTCAGATACAGACTGAGCGATTGCCTATGTAAGGGCAATAGGAGGGTCTGAGCTTCTGTGAATTCTGAACCTGTGGGTTCCATTTTGTGTATGGCAGCCATTTTGTGGTTGCCCTCACATAGGCCATGATTGTGGCTGAAACTAGTCTTTTGAGGACATGTACACCTTAGCTCGAGTTCATGCTGACTCCTGTTTGACCTGAGTGAACTGACCTTGTTGCCTGAAGCTGACCTTGTTAAACCAGTTCCTGCCCTTTAGCTGATCAAGATTGAGGATCAAAGCACAGGACATTGTAGAGTTTGGTATGCACACACACACCCCTTATCCTGCTTCCTGTTCCTTCTTTTATGGTCTGATTATGATATGGGTTGTGGTCCTTTTATTATGGGTTTGTCTGCTTTGTCTAAAGAAGAATGTTGGGTTTGTTCAATGATTGATTATGGGCCGGACAACTGTAAAATGGGTTTGTCGTTTGGCAGACCTTGCATGTCCATGTTAGGCATTTTTTGCATGCTTGCAAAAGCTAAGACTGCCCCTTACTTGTATGCTGAAGTTTGTAACCCTAAGCATATAAAAGGCCTCTGTTTTCTGTATTCCTCAGACTACCTCATTCAGTTGCTACGGCTTCTGTGTGACGTGGCCTCACTTATTAAATTTAATAAAGATGTCTTTTCATATTTTCAGCTTCTGTGCCAAGTTCTTTTTTCTATTAGTAAGTATTCCCTGAGAATGAAGATTTCAGTTCTTCAAAGGGGGGCAAAGGAAGGCATATAATTTGTGCCTCCTTGTCTTTAATAAAATCTACATTTCCTTGTCATATGCTAGAAAACCTAAATTTTATATTAAGGACAAGAAGGCAATATGTTTGAATACTGGCAAGCACTATGTTGACTACGGGTTACATTTGTCTGAAGTAAAATGTCCAGAAAGTCGATGCACTAGAGCAATCAGTTGCCTTTAGGATATCATCTTGGCTTCAGTCCTAAAGGGAAGCTTTGAAGGCCATAGCATCGTGGGCAGAATAAGCACCAAATCCGGAAATAATGATGCCCTTTTCGGATAGTAGACAATAGATCAGCCGGCTAGGGTGGGTGTGCTACTGCTAATGGCAACTGCTAACCTGAGGAAAAGAATTTTTCGATCAACAATCATTTTTAACAGAACTCCATTGGTTTTTGCATTGCCATCTCGTGGCAAACACTTTCACAGAACCCACCTGGTCGTTTTTCCTGATGTATGAGGAAAATTCTATCAGCACGACAAAAATCCATTTTTTGCAGGCCTGCATTTCTGCCCAGGAACTGTCACCCGCCCAACCCCCTGTTCTCTTCAGTTCATCAGAAAGCCACATGGTCCTCACCCCGAGTGAATGATTCATTTTTCCTCTCCTGCTCCCAGCCTGATAAAACATCCTTGACACAGTGATCAGGTTATCTAGACAATGGTCTGACTGCTGGACTCTAATCAGGGTAAATAAACAAATGACTTGAAAGACCAGGCTTTGATAAGGCAATTGAACAATGACCTGAAAGAAAGAGTCCTGATCAAAGCAGAGTGGACAATGCTCTGTGTACCAAGCCCTTGACCAGGTCACCAACTACAAGCATAGAGTGGACAATGCTCTGTGTACCAAGCCTTGACCAGGTCACCAACTACAAGCATCGCCTTGATCAAGCTATCAACTACAAACACTGCCATGATTGGACAATGGACTGACAGCCAAAAGAATTGTATGAGAAATGTATAAAAGGCTTGTAAGCTACAGAGTAAAGTAGCAGCCTCCTGGGTTTTGTCTCTGACTAGATTGGGACTCTGTTCAATAGCCCGGGCTATTGAAATAAATCTGGGTTCCTCCTGCAGACGAAGGCTCCTGTGTCTCCTTTTACTACGTATGAAGGGTATGGAAGATTTGGGCGGTTCCCCCGCCGCCGAGACCCTATAAGTGGGTTAATCCGGTTCTTCAAATGGCGGCCCGAATAGCGACTCCACGAGTACAGAGGTCAGGCCCGGTGGACGTGAGGAGGTGCACGGAGAGACTCCGACGGAGGCGCCCTACCCAAGGATTCTTGTTATATTCCGGTAGACGGAACCACTCACCCGTTGTTCCTCCCCACCTGGTCTGGGCCACTTGACCGCCTTCTCGCTGGAGTCCCCTAGCAAATAATTTCTGGAGCAGGACACAGCCCTACGTCTGCAGAAGAGAACTACCCCTGTAAGGTAAGGGTGGACTGATCATCCACCAAGTCTGTATGATTCTGTTATTGACTTTTGCAAAAGCCAATTTATTATTGACTTTTGCCAAAGCCAAGCAAGCGAGGTGAATTTTAAAACCCGCTGGTGTTTGTTCTGTATGAAATCTGTATGAATTATTGTCCTTTGCAAAAGACAAGCAAGCGAGGTGAGTTTTAGGAACCCGCTGGTGTCTGTGTATCTGTTTTAAGCATGCCGGTCAGTAGTAAGTTCAAGAAATTATGTTGTTGTATGTGTACGCAGGACTCCCAGCTGGAGGCGGCTTGTCCGCTTCCTCCAGGGCCATACAATGTATGTTAAACATGGCCCTTCTGCCATATTGTTTTCCTCCTTATGGGTAAAATATAAGAAACGAAGCAATGTGCCCTCCTTGCAGAAATTCCAAGAAAGGATTAGGGTTTGTGCACTTTGCACTACACGAATAAACCAGAACACTCTGATCTTCACTTCATAGCCCTCATAACTTAATATTATTTTTTTTTTATTGAAGAAATTTGATATTGCAGTGGCCCAAATGCTCCAAGACGCACTACTATGGACTGTCTTCAAATTCACATTTCCAGCAGACTTCAGAAAGTACTAACACTGGCCACAGCAACATCTCGAGCCATTGTTTTGGGGGAAGGGCTGAATAGTTTCTTTCATTGCACGTTTATAAAGCTTTGCATCGTATTCCAAACAATAACACAGGGTTTTAGGCGCAGGCAAAATGCCATTTGGGAGACAATAACCTTTCAGCACACTTGACTGGAGACCGGCCATTCTTTGTGTACACCAGTCAGTCATTCGGTGTTGATAAGTGGATCTCTGGTTGCCTTAATTTGTCCATTTGTACACAGGAAGAGTGATGACCCTGTTGTTTTTTGTTTTTTTTCCAAAGCCTTCCGAGTGGAAAGAACACCCTTTCTGTAGTTGATATTAGACTTTTATTGTAATGGAGCCATTTAGTCACCCTACGCAAACACCGTCAGCCAGTCCTGGCCTTTTAGCCTGCCCTGCGGTGCTTTCTGGGACTTGCAGTCTCATTGCGTTAAGTGGTACAGTGAAGATTTCAATCCCTTTGAGTGTAGGCGCTTCGTGCAGAGAGGCAAGAAAACGGGGCCTGGCTGCAGCCATGATCTCAGGAAACCAGGCGAGACTTAAGGTTTTACTAAAAGCTGAAGCCTGGAGTAAATGTTTAAGCTTGTGGAGGAGTGTTTGTTCCCCGCCCCAGGGCACATGTCGCTGAAGCAATGTCTAGCACTTGAAATCCGCAGCCCTTGCCCACGGGTCAAACAGCGCCCGCAGTTACCATCACGAAACCCGGCATCAGCTTTCACTTTAAGGGGTGAAGCGCCCTATGGCACCACGTGTCTCGCTTTAAGTTGGAAAGATTAACCTTACCAGGCCAACCGGTTTCCGCGTGTGATGTTAGCTTTAGAGAGCACTTACTTAAGGAGGCTTGCAAAATGGCTGGAAAGGAAAAGTGATTTGATGTTCTACTGTTACACTCGGGGGTTTCCTACTGAAGAAACAAGAGATGTAAAACCCGAATAGCCTTTAAACGATGTTTACTGAAATTTTTAAATGAATGAAAAGAACATTGCTGAGGCATTTCCCCATTTAAAGTTTCAACGCGTTGAGGACTGGAACCAGAAGCAATAAACAAAGCAGTACAACTTAAAACATAAATCACACTTTCAACGCACTCTTAAGAAACAATGGGGCCAGTTCACGAAAGGGTTTGTTCCAGAGCAAAGGTGAATTTTCACAAAATGCGGATTCATTAAGTTGCACGGAGGTATGTGCTTGCATCCGTGCAACGCAAGTGCTATGGTTTTGGAGTGGTGCGCTCCAGGGGCTAAGCCTTCCATATTTATAAAACATTTTGTGTGGCTGTTGATTGCATCCATGGGATTCTTGATGTGAGTCAACGCGCAAGATAAAGAGGCGAGGACTGACAAGAATTGGCATGTGGCAGTCATGATGACTGGGCGCCACCCGTCAACAGTTTTACTCTGCCTCTCAGTGATAGAGAACTGACATCTTCAGGAGGGCACTGGCCATGTGCCACCCAGAGCAGAGCTTTGCCTGAATGTACAGGGATTGTGTGTGTGTTCCTGGTGTCAGGCCATGTCCAAGCATATGTTACGGTGCTTCTGGTCCCCAACCTGCCTAGTTTTCCAGAACAGCAGAATGGAGAAGGGTTAAGCAGGCTTTGTAGGGAAAGTAAATCTAAGAGACATTTACTGCTAACTGTGTGAGTTGTGATTGGTCATGATCTAACATTTTAGTCCAGGTCTAGTGCCGGTGGTGTAGCAAGGGAGTCTTAGGCACTAAAGCAGGCAAGGAATGTAATGGTAATACATTTTTTTTTTAAACATCTATAAATGGGTGCAGTGGGCCCTTCACATCACTGGACCCCAGTGCCACTGCACAAGCTGCACTACTGATTCATACTGCCCTGTCCAGACCTTCTATACAGGGGTGTTGTGTAAGGCGGGCGGGGGGGCGCTGCAGATTATTCTCCTTTTCCTCCTTTTACTCTTCTGAATACTGTCAGTAGTGTGGATATTAATACATTAGCAGACACACTGACAATCCTGGACAGTGATTGTGGGAGTTCTTCTTATGGAGACTCGTCATGGTTGTTTTCGCCCTTAGATGTAGTCAAACTGAACTCTTCTGCACAGGCTGTATGTGTGTGTGGTCAAGAAAAGCAAATGGTGGAAAACTGCGTTAATTTCTTCGGGTGTCTCCACGCTACTGGCTTTGTTTACAGATGAGGACTTGAGCTAACATGTCTGCATCGGTTCATTTGGCTATCTATTGATTTTGGCTGAGCTTTTCCTATGCTGACTTCTGTGGCGTCATGAGGCGAAGACAAGGCCTGCTCATATTGACTCCTGTATTTATGCTTTTTTTTTGGCAGCTTCCCTGAATTGTTTTTAAAGCTGCTTTATCACAAACCAATTGGACAGGAGCCTAGCAGATTTGGGGTGAGATGTTCCCTCCTCTGTGATAGATGACGGGGCAGAGTTGATAATTTCTGGTGGGATAGGCGAAGTTATACATTTCTCGAAGCACCTGCCTCTCGTCAGGAGCGACAACACCATTGTTTTCTGGCGGTTTTAGTCCCGCTGTCATGATGGGCTTAAGAGATAAAGGAGACGGTCTGAATTGACTGCTAATACCAGACGAAGTACATTTTGACACCCCTGCGACCAGCACGCGAGTATTCAACCTGGGGAAAGAACTGAAACAGTCCCGACGTTTGTCTCATTCAGCGATGCCAGACTGCATTCTACATCTACTGAAGCGGAGAGTGACAACATACTAAAAGGAAGGGTGGAACCCTCCCTTAACACTGCTCAAGAACTACTGTTTCCCGACCATACTGTCCCTGCTTCCGACAGATACAACTTACGCTCCAGAGGGAAGGCTTGCCCTTGACTTCGCCAAGTGCCAATAGGCTCTAGGGCTGTGATCCTCCTAGGCTGAGAGTAGTGCTGTTTGTAAGACTGAGGTAAACCATAAGGGCCCTCGGCCCCTGCACAGACAACCACTAGGGGTCCCTGGCTTAGCACAATGACCGCCTTCCCAAACACCCGTATCCAGAAACAAGATGCCAGTCTCCGACATAGCAGATGCTTCATGTTCACCGTGGTGACGCTGTTTGTCTCCCTCCTCCTAACTATCCTTGGTTGGCTCTTACTGATCTTCCATCCTGTTACATCACCGACTCCTACCCCGACTCCTGCAGAACCCAGTGGGGTTGGAAGGTCCTCATCTTCCTTGCATTAGGAGTAGCTGTCCTGGTCTCCTGCTGTTTGTCAGAACGACAAAAATCCATTTTTTGCAGGCCAGCATTTCTGCCCAGGAACTGTCACCCGCCCAACCCCCTGTTCTCTTCAGTTCATCAGAAACCCACATGGTCCTCACCCCGAGTGAATGATTCATTTTTCCTCTCCTGCTCCCAGCCTGATAAAACATCTTTGACACAGTGATCAGGTTATCTAGACAATGGTCTGACTGCTGGACTCTAAACAGGGTAAATAAACAAATGACTTGAAAGACCAGGCTTTGATCAGGCAATTGAACAATGACCTGAAAGAAAGAGCCCTGATCAAAGCAGAGTGGACAATGCTCTGTGTACCAAGCCCTTGACCAGGTCACCAACTACAAGCATAGAGTGGACAATGCTCTGTGTACCAAGCCTTGACCAGGTCACCAACTACAATCATCGCCTTCATCAAGCTATCAACTACAAACACTGCCCTGATTGGACAATGGACTGACAGCCAAAAGAATGGTATGAGAAATGTATAAAAGGCTTGTAAGCTACAGAGTAAAGTAGCAGCCTCCTGGGTTTTGTCTCTGACTAGCTTGGAACTCTGTTCCATAGCCCGGGCTAGCCCGGGCTATTGAAATAAATCTGGGTTCCTCCTGCAGACGAAGGCTCCTGTGTCTCCTTTTACTACGTATGAAGGGTAAGGAAGATTTGGGCGGTTCCCCCGCCGCCGAGACCCTGTAAGTGGGTTAATCCGGTTCTTCAAACCGTATAAATGGTCTTCCTGAAGGACTAATGAATTGGTCCATAGATGGAGGTATGAGGGAGCTTGTGTGCTTTTTGTACTCTTTTAGGCAGCTAGCAATGCAAAGCTTTGAATTGTGGTGGAAGTAGGGGCACATGATATAAGATTGAAGAACAGATAAGGTCTTGACATCTGATACCCACTTGATCAAGATCAGAAAGAAAGGGTTATCTTGGGAGAGGTTTGTTTGAGACAAAAACCTGGGTTAGGAGACCAAGCTACAAGGCCTAAAATAACTGAGTTGACATCCCACAGGGAGGAGTATCTGGGTGAGGTGACCATGACATGAGAATACCTCTCATAAGACTGCAAAAAGGGAGGACCTTCCTCAATCAGAGCACATTAATAGAAGGGGGTCCTGCAGAGAACACAGACCAAAAAGCAATAATGCTTCTATAGGAAAGACACTTCTCTAAAGTGAGGAGAGGCTTAAGGAGAGACACCAGAATTTCCAGAGGTGATCTTTCCAATGGAACTTCAGATATTGCTGGTGTACTGGATGTTTTGGAATGGAGAAGTGAGCATTCTTGAGGTCCAAACAAACCATCCAGCCACAGAGGAGGTGGATGTTCTCCATCTTCGAGTGGCAATAGATGATGAAGAAATTTAGGAATTTTAAAGTTAAGAACTGGCCTAGGGTCATTGAGCTTTTTGCAGACTACGATGATGAAATTTCAGAAGCCTTCCTGAGTCAAGACAGTGGCACACATCAATTCCTATGACCGCTAATCTAGCAGAGGTACTTCCTCTGCAAAGTTGGAAAGGGGAGGTTTCACTGGTTTGATAAGAAAGCTTTCAACCATTTGGAGGACACAGGATGCCACAGTAATAGTTTTCCATTTGTGGAGAAAAAAGTAAATGCAACATCCTATGGAATGAGAGGGAAAGTAGGATGGGAAAAAAGAATTGAGGAGTTTTGAAGGAGCCCCGGCCACAGAATCTGTAGTTGAATCCAACTCTGCTAGCAACATATCTAACTCTGAAAAAAATGGGAGTTTTGACTGGCATAACCATGTGCGAAGAAGCAAAGAAATGCCAAGCCTTGATAGCCACAGGGTCATCCCCATCTGTCACTACCTTGACTAAAACATGTTTTGTGAAAAGAAAACCTTCTGCTAGTAGTCTGAATTCTGTCCAGAGAGAAAAATATGAATTTTAAGATTTCCTATAAGGCAGAATTGCTGTTAAGAAGAACTCTCAGTGATCCTGATGTTTACAACACTCTTGGGGTCAAGGTGAATGAGGATGGACGTCCTACACTCAGGCCAAACAGAAGCTCTTTATGCCTGGTCTTGAAGAGAAGGGAAGTGAATCAGATCGGGCAAAGAGGCGCCACACTCCAGTACATCCAGTAGTCTGATTAAAGAATGAGAAATGTCATGGACACAATACTGTCCCCATAGTCCAACTTGTTAGTGACTAGAGTATGAGTGACAGCTTTTCTAGTCTTGCTTGGGAGCCATCTGAAGATATTCCTCAGCTTCTTCAGGGTGTGGAAGCAGGAAGCAATAATGGCATTTAATTGTGCTGTCATGTCCAGTTTCCTGTCGATGATTATTCTGAGATTCTTGGCGTGGGTACTGACTGTGGGTTCAAGTTCAGCCAACCACCAGTTGGAGTCCCATGGGGAGGTGTTTCTGACAAAGATAACTACACCTGTCTTGTCGGTGTTGAGTGACAGAGGGTTGGCTTTCTTCTACTTATCAAATTCAGTCATACAGGTGGTGATCTTGTTTCTTGAGTTGGGGGTTCTTATCCAAGAGGAAGAGTATGAGTTGTCTGTTGTTGGCATAGGAGAGGATGTTGATATCATGTACTCAGAAGACGTTAGCCAGAGAGCCAATGTATGCGTTTTAGAGGGTGGGGCTAAGAGATGAAAATTGCAGATGTGTTTGCAGGCCTCTGAGGAGTTACGTGCCAAACTTATAGCTTGCGTTCCACCTGATACGAAGGAGCAGATCCAGCAGAGTGAGGGTCCTTGGATGCTAATCTCGTGCAGACACCTGATGAGGATGGGACATGAGAGTGTGCCAAATGCTGCACATATTTCTGGGAGAATGAGGGCTGCCGGGTCTTCTCTGTCAAGGATCATGTGGATGTTGTCTGTGGTGGCAATGAGTGCTGTTTCTGCACTGTGGTGGGGTCTGAACTGGACGATGTGGCGTTGAGGAGCTGGTGGTTGCTGAGACGGTTTGTGAGGCATTTGTTGATTAATGTCTCTAGGACTGTTGCCGGGTATGGTAAGAGAGAGATGGGTCGGTAGTTGGAAAGCGTGGCTGGGTCAGCAGATGGTTTCTTGAGCAGGGGCATGGTGGTGGCATGTTTCGACACATCTGGGAATGTGGCTGAGTCAATGGAGGCTTTGAGTATTGGTGTTAATGCTTTGGTGGTTGGTAAGCGTCCTTTGGTAAAGGCAGAACGTGCCCCCAAGTGGATGGTCTTCATGGTACCAGCGATGTTGGTGGTGATGGTGGGCCATGATGTTTGACTTTGGCCATGATGGGAAGTTGAGTTGCAACAGTGACGGCATTCGGTTGAGGGTCAAAATTGCTGTTTATGAAGGTCATTTTGTTACAGAAGAATCCTGACAGCTTATTGCACAGGACTTGTAAGGGAGTGATGTTGCGGTAGGCAGCAGTAGGTGTGATGAAGGCAAAGATTTCCTTGCTGCTGTTTGTGCCAGCAACAATGCGACCTGAAAGAATTGTGTGCTTGGCATTCAGTATCTGCTGCTAGTAGCATCTTGGGGCCGATTGGAAGATGTCTAAATCAGTGGTGTCTTGACTTGTTCCCATTCGTGCTCCAGTTGCTTACAGTGACATTTCATCAGCCTGAGTTGCTCTTCTTACCTGCTGGTCTGTGGTGGGGTTCTTGCCATTGGCTTGCACTTAAGGGTATCCAGGACGTCAACACTTGGTGATCCAGCTGTTGAGGTTTTTGATGGCTTTCCACAAGTTGCAAGTGTGTGCTCGGGCCAGTGTCCAGGGAGTTAAGAAGACCACTCCTCTTCTGTGAGGCTTTTCTAGCTGCAGAGGGCGGTTTTGGTGGTGGTAGGTTTGTGATGGTGCAGGGTGGGTATCCTGAAACCAATGAAGGTGTGGTCTGTCCAGGTCATGGTTGCAGGCTTGTTGACTGTGATCTTGCTGATTGAGGAGCAAATAATGTCTGTAGGTGTCCAGTAATGTGAGTGGGTTTGGTAACGTTCTGGGTGAGGCCAAGATTATCTAGAATGGCCTTAGAGTTTGGGTCTGTGCAGTCTTCTACAAGAAATGTAAGGCTTCTGAAGAGGATGACATGGCTGGATTTGATGATGAAGGATACAGTAAAGTCTGGGATGTCGCTGGGGAACATTCAGCACAGCAGGGGAATTATCCCCGCGTGTGAGCCTTTCACGGCTCATGACGAGCTCAGCTCGTCATGAGCACAGGAGCACCGTGCCTCATGATGAGCTGAGCTCGTCATGAGCATGCAAGGTGTTAAACATGAGATGTTCCATGTAGCTGGTGGGGGTGTCCATGTAGTTGGTGCAGCTGATGGTGTCTTTAAAAATTGATGGTGACTAGATATGGGCAGAGCTCTCGGAGTTTCACACTGCAGAATTCCACAGAGTGACCAAAAAGCTCTGCCACATTCTGTGGAGTTCATATAAAAATTGCCATGATCAGCCAGCCGGTGGAGCTGTGGCGGAAGGACATATTACTCAGTGGCAGCTTAAAAAGTGTTTAGTGCTGCCACCGCAGAGTTTCTATTGCTTAGGGTCAAATCCATGTGCTCACTGAGCAATGAGTGTCACGGAGGGTAGCAGCAAATGCCTTCGCCTGTGCTCAAAGCAGAAATTCACACCCTAACCATGCACGCTATAGACAATACACTGCATACCATAATCGCATACAGCCCTGTGCCCCACATAAGCTGATGCAATCTTTGTTTCAACTGATATGTAGTGTGCTATATGTCCCAAACCCTGCGGTGCCCCCCTCCAAAACATGTCACCATCATTTTCTCCCCAACATTCTCATATATATACCCCCATCTCTCCTGTGGCATCCTCTCCCCCTCCTATCATGGTCTTCCCCCTCTGCTCTATTTTTACTCTCTACATCTCTCAACTACTGCTGTTGTCTTGTTCCTCTTCTCTATTCTTTGGCCATTCGACTGCCTGTCATCACCTCAGTCCTAGTCCACAAATTAGGTCAGTAGCGAGCAGGGCGCATTAGAGGAAAGGCCTTCCCAACAATGCAACATTACATGATGTGCGCCAATCATGTCTAAGTTGTATTGCCTTCTTACTTTTATGAGCCTATTCAGCGTAACACCACTGGCTGCACTGAACAAGATCTGGGACAAAGGATGCCTAATGTTGTTGAGGAACAAAGGCAGCTGAGAAGACTGGTGAGCAGCACTGCAATGTATCTATAAAACTCTTGATTCACTGCTGCAATAGCTGTAAAGTCTTTGGAGTGCAACGGAATAGCAGGTTATGAGGATTGTTTACTTGGTTTTTAAAATTCTAATGCCATCCGCCCTTCCTAACAATTTGTTTCTCTCATATGAGCGTGAACTTCACTTGGGCTCCCAGACTACATCTTCAAAGCACTTTGGGCCATATGTATCAACACATTTCCCCATAGACACAGAATGGGCAATACCCTTTGATACATCTGGCCTTCTGAACTCTTCCTAGATTAATGCAAACTGCCCCTCCTGTCCTGTGCTTGCATCTTCCTGGCTAGATCACCTCTTGTTCATTTTTATTCTGGCCAATTATTGCACCTCTCAGTCACGCTCGGGGAGAGTGGAGGCTGCCTCATGTTCGCTAATAATATGCACAGCAACTGGCAGGGTTTTCTAAATAAAGCATGCGTTGCAAGGAGTTCATTAATTTCTTGGTAAAGGCTTATCTGCTTCGGCTGTTCTTCTGGAGCAGGTAAGCTCTTCCTCGTGGCAGAATCAGAGTTTTCTGCAGAATTCTGCCCTCCAAGCTAAGCAAGTAGCAAAATCTTCACAAACTCCACCCGCGAAATGGACTTTGCCACCTACCCCTAATGCCCACTCCACCTCAGAGCTTGTGTGGATAGTCATGCGTGGAGATTGTGTAGCCGGCTAAGAAGGCTGCATGGATGTCTAGTGCAGAGGTTGAGTTTAACTATGTTTCTGTGAGGAAGAATGGGTCTGCAGTGAAGTTATGCAGTAGGTCCCATATTTCTGTGGTGTGTATTGTGAGAGACTTTCAAGTGGATCCCCCCCCCGAATCAAGGAAAGCCGACGCCCACACACTCATATCCAGTAGACTGGACTACGGAAATGCCCTCTACGCTGGTATCAACTAATCTCTGCTCTGCAAGCTCCAGACCATACAGAATACCGCAGCCAGACTTGTCCTCAGCATTCCTCGACACAAACACACCACCCAACACCTACGGCAACTCCACTGGCTCCCCGTTTAGTCACTTTCAAGATACCCGCGCCTACAAATGCCTCCACAACACCGGACCCCAATACCTCAACAAGAGAATCTCCTTCCACGTACCCAAGAGAAACCTCTGATCCGCCGACCTCGCCGAAACCCAGTGCATCCGCAGTGCCAGAACAGGTGGAAGAACCTTCCCCTATATCGCGGCCAAGACCTAGAGCGAGCTCCCGATTGACATCAGACGCACCACCTCCCTGAATATCTTCGGGAAGACACTCAAGAACTGGCTCTTTAACTGAACGAAGCTGCATACCCCCCCACCCCAGCGCCTTGAGACCCTCACAAGTGAGTAGCGTGCTTACAATTCCCCTGATTGATTGATTGATTGAGAGAAGAGGTGTTGAGGAGCATGCATGTGAGTCTGGTGTGTTGTTTGGTCTGCATGAGCGTAAATGGGTGGTTGGTTTGTGTGTGCGAGTGGGGTGCTTGGTGCTGTCGGTGCAGAAGTGATGGGTGTAGGATGTTGGAGAGTACATGAAAACTTGCAGGAGGTATATGTGAATGCTCTTTCCGTGTTGTGTAGCGCAGTGTGGCAAGCAGCAGTCAGGGTTGGGAGCACAGAGGAGTGCAAAGGGTAGCGGTGGGTAGGGAGAGTACAAGGGTTCCTGGTGCTGGTCATGGTCCTAGCACAGATGGGGGTGGATAGGCTTGCATTTAGTATACCTTAGGCATGCCAGCAGCTCGCCTATGTCAGCATGGCAGCCACCATTAAGTAAGTCAATTCAGTTAAGTTCAAAAAACTTTATCCGAACTATATAGATCGCAAACTAAAAAATAAATAAATAATAATATTATAAAACACAATATAGGAGTAACAATACCATAAAAGATATAATTAATGCATGTCATTTGTTAAAAAAAACTCAAGGCCAATGTGATAACATATATATATAGAGCCCGCATAAGGTCTCCATAGGCATTGGAGGGACACCAAGTTACTCTTTCTTGTGTAATATTTAACACAAAATAGTGTATGGATGGGTACACTATTATTATTACATTGGCTAGATTCTCCAAGTCTTACTGACTTCCTGCTTCCTTTTTATGGCCTGCAGGTGCATGAGACATCATGCACAATACTTAGGGGCCTATTACGAAAGTCCGCACGCCACTGTAACGGTAAACAGGACCGACAGCCAGAGGTGCAGCAGTCCAGCCATGGCAAATAGGATGCGACCGCCACCCTGGCGGTAAATGCAGCACATTTTACATTGCGATGGGCGGTGCTGTCAGCAGCATCCCCAGCAATGCAAAATATGCATGTTGTGCATTGGCATGCACAACACGACAGGCACCGCGTGGTGCCTGCCACCATGTGCATGCCAATGAAGGGGGTACCATGAGTATCCCCCAAGTGCAGGCATCCACCCCCTTGGGGGGACCGCAATGGGACCCTGAAGGCATTCTCCGCATGCCTTTCCATGGTGGGGTCTCCGCCATGGAAAGGCATGTCACTGCAGGCATGCTAATATGGATGTCGGTGCCTGCAAGGCACCGCCACCATATTAACTGCTTTTTCCGCCCGGCCGGTAATACGACCGCCGGAAAAGCAGAGGATGGTCTTTCCGTCCGCCGTGGTGCCCCTCGCCATACTATTATTGCAGGGGGTGCAAAAGGATAATAGGCGGGTGGATCGCCACCGCCGGGCGTAAAAGTTACGCGATGGAGTGAGACTACATGCGGCAGGACCTTGCCACTACAATGTATCCAATTCCATTACGCTTGTAAGGGAAACAAAGTCGCACTCACGAGTGAAAGTTCAAATTTCAGTTTATTTTTAGTCACGGTATTCAGCAAATATATATATATATGATATATACAATTTTGGGGTAATAGGGCAATTGATTGCCCAGTGCTAAACTCTCAGTTCACCAGTGTAGAAATAGTAAAAAAGAACAATACCAATCTCTAATAATGAACATTATCTATCTTTCTATCTATCTATATATATGTTAATGTTAATTATTTATTTATAGAGCGCTCGTACGCCCGCAGGCTTCATGGCGCTATTGAATCTTTAGAACACAACACAGCTTTGGGTACTTAAGCAGGAGTAAATCAAATCCTAGTTTAGTTGCAATAAGCTTGTCTAAAGAGCAGAGTTTTAAATGCCTGCCTAAAGTCAAGAAGATCCCCACTCTGTTTCAGGGTTAACGGCAGAGAGTTCCATAGGGAAGAAGCGAGATAGTGGAAGCTACTGCCGCCCTGACGCTTTTTCCTGTATGCTGGGATCATCAGTAGCTCTTGTTGAGCGGATCGAAGGTTTCGTGGAGGGATGTATTTGCAAACTAAATTCCGAATAAATTTCGGACCTTTGCCCTGCAAGGCTTTAAAAATGATGCAGCCTGCTTTGAAACTAGCTCTCTGAGCCACTGGTAGCCAGTGGAGTTTTTCCAACCCTGATCTAATGGATTGCCATTTAGGTTGTTTAAAAATAAGCCTGGCTGCCTGATTTTGGACATATTGCAGTCTCTTCAACTGCCCTACTGGAAGGCCAAGATGCAGGCTATTGGAGAAATCAATCCGTGATAAAATTAAAGCAGCAATTGCCTGAATCAAGGCTGAGTGAGTTAAAACTTGAGATATTTTCTTTATCTTTCTCATTTGAAAGAAACACGTTGAAACTACCGTCCCTATATGATTTTTTAGTGAGAGATCCTCACTGAGGGTCACCCCTAAACTTTTAACTGTGTGGGACTTAATCGGTGGAATACCCATGTTAGGTGGCCAGAAATGGGGACCCCAACTAATTTCACTCTTCCCGGGCAGGATTAATTCCGTCTTGCCCGGGTTGAGTTTGAGATAGTTTAAGTTCATCCATTTCTGGATATGAGACATGGTGTCCTGAAAGTCTGCCACAGCATTAGAGGAGTCTAGTGCAAAGACCAATTGCAGGTCATCTGCGTAATTGAAGATTGTGACTTTATGGTTTTTCAGGGAGTACAGTAGAGGACGTAAATATAAATTAAAAAGGAGTGGGGAAAGAGATGATCCCTTAGGGACACCACAGGTGGAAACAATTTTTGGAGCTGTAAATGACCCTAGTCTGACTGACTGAGTCCGTTCTGAAATGAAAGACTCTAGCCAGCTCAGAGCCGTGCCCCTGATGCCGGCTTGCTCGACACGGTTGACAAGAATGGTGTGGTCAACCGTGTCGAACGCAGCCGACAAATCAAGGAGCACCAGAGCCTGATGGACCTCTCTGTCTGCGTTAGATCTCAAGGTATTCTGGACCGCTAATATCACTGTCTCGGTAGAGTGGCCTGGACGGAAGCCTGCCTGATTCGGTTCTAAATAATCAGTGGATATATACACGGACTGCCACTGGAGCAACACCGCAGGAATTCCAGGTTTCCGTTGTAACAGAAAAACATCGGCACACCGAGCAAAATCATCACGGACTCAGCGGGACTTCAATAACCATCATGCCGGGCAATCATCACCCAAGATGTCCACTAGAGGGCGGACAAGTATACAAGAACACCTTGATGTTTCCTGCTGACACGTCCGCACCTACCTGGGCCAACCTTTGAGAAAGTTCACAGTGAAGGTGAACAAAACGCGTCAGGACTAAAAGAACTGCCCATCTGTACAAATAAAGTTCTTCAAGCAAGGTGTTGTATGTACGGCTCACTTCCCCACCCCAGGAGAAGTATCGGGATACCAAAGAGCTCTGACTAAAACTGAAAATGTTTAACATGTCGGAACGTCGAGATGCGGCTGGAGACATCTTCAAAAACAAAAACCCAGACATCTCCAAATCGCCATCAGTAACCAATGTGGCTGTTTTCAACACCCTATCATCCCAATTCCAAAAATTGGAAAAGCTATATGAACGTGAACTGCGCAAATGGTGGGAGGGTACATCACTGCAGGGGTACATAGAGGTACAGAGGGTGCCTCGAGGTCTTCGGATCTTTACTGTACCCGCGTATGAGAACCCAGATCCCCAGCTATTAGAAACATGGGCGTCACATATAGCTAACTCCTGCAAAGGGATGCTGGAGATTTTAATCCAATTCGCATGGAGTGACTGTGACAAGGTTGTGAAAGAGATAGAGGAGTTGGAAGAATTGATTGCACAGAATACTAAGAAAGAGGAACAAGAACAACTGAGGGCTAATATGAAGAAGAGATTACAAAAATATGAAACCAAAATTAAACTTAGAAAACAAGAAAAATTTGACCGGGACGAACGGGATTACGCAATGGGGAGGGTTCTTACCTTCCACAAAAAATATGATCAGCCACGCAAGGAAGTGGCCAGGAAACCCTAATGTTGACCCAGTGGAGACAAAAATAGAGACCTCTGACTCAGATCTTATTGTGAGTGAAAGTTCTGGAGATGAGACAACAGGTCTCTTAACAGCACCTACGACATCAACAATTAAGACTCCTTTTCAACAGGAGTTCAAAGTCATTCAGGAGAGCTGGCTCAGAGGCGGCAAGAACAAGCCCCCAGAAGAGGCAGACAAACCAGACGAGGTGGCTGGAAAGGGAAGAGGCAGAGGACAAACAAGAACAACCTCAAGGGTAACCAGAAGCCAAAGGAGAGGCAGATGGTAAATACCTCAGATCAGCTAACCATTGTGAACCTGTCCCAAAGGAAATTAACTCCAACAGAAGAGTCTGTTTTGAAACTAGGACTCACCTTTTGTCCGAGCAGAAACATAGAATACACTCAGACACGTATTGATCTGTATAAATTCATTCGGAAAGTCAAATTGCACAAGTTTTTTAAGACTAAACCAACGGTAAAGGAAACGAAACATTTAAGAAACAAAAAAGACACTGATCTCTTATCTGTGAATGATCTCACAGCTTGTGAGGTTTTACAAAATCTAAGACGAGATGGCGACATGGAAACTAACGCAACTAGTAACACCTTAACACAAAGATTGGCCAATGTCAACATTGATCAAGAAGCACCCAAGAGTAATTTTAAACTGGCTTCGAGATTTGTCCCCCAGATTGCTGTGGATGCCATCGACATCTTTTCGGATGTGGTCACCAGGGATCTGGTTAACATGAGGACTGAATTTAATCCACAAAAAAAGCACTTTAATATCACTAAGGAACAGAAATTGGCGGTCAAATGCCTAATGGAGGACAAACAGATTGTATGTAAACCCTCCGACAAAGGAGGCAACATAGTTGTTATGTCGAGACTTCAATATGTGGCAGAAGCCATGCGCCAGCTCCAAGATTCATCCTGCTATACTGCCATTTTGAAAAAAGACTATTTGACAAGCATTGATGAATTACATAATCTGCTTAAAAAATGGCATGACCGACAGATGATTGATCTTGATGAATATCTCTTTCTAAAAACCACGAATCCTACCTTACCTTGTTTCTATCATCTGCCCAAGGTACATAAGAACATTCATAACCCCCCTGGAAGACCTATCATCTCTTCCATGGGAGGCCTCACAGAGAACCTTTCTAAATTTTTGGACCACTTCCTATTTGGCTTTGTTTTATCTCTGAAATCGTATATCAGGGATACCACAGACTTTATCAAAAAAGTGGAACCTCTTGTCTGGCAACCTTCATACGTACTAATTACTCTGGACATAACAAGTCTCTATACTTGTATAGACCACGAACAAGGACTCACAGCAGTTGAATTTTTCCTGAACAAAAGAGAATTGAAATTTGCCATGCATAATAAGATGCTATTGGAACTTATAAGATTCTGTCTGTACAATAACATCTTTCTCTTTCAGGATACAATATACCGACAGTGTTCTGGGACGGCGATGGGCTTCTGCTTCGCCCCCAGCTATGCGAATTTATTCGTAGGCTGGTGGGAGGAGCAGGTAGCCTGGGCCCCCAGGAACGCCACCTGGAACAATAAGGTGGTGATATGGAGCAGGTATATTGACGACCTGTTCCTAGTGTGGGATGGGTCTATAGAAGAGGCTAACCAGTATATTGAGGTGCTTAATGACAACGATTGCAACCTTAAGTTCACAGGGGAAGTCAACAAGGACAAGGTGAATTACCTGGACCTTCAAGTGAACGTGAAAAATGGTCATATTTGCACCCAGCTTTATCGTAAACCGACTGCCGGTAATAGCGTTTTACACGCCTCACGCAGTCATTCCCGTAAACTTATTAGTAACATTCCTTACGGTGAATTTTTACGATTGAAACGTAATTGTACACAAAGTGATGATTTTGAACAAGCAGCCACTGACAGCATAGATAGATTCCGTAATAGGGGTTATAATTGGAATCTGCTCCAAGAGACTTTGGATAAAATCAGAAAGATACCTCGCAGTACCCTCTTTGAAGATAAAAAGATTGTCCCTACTGAAGATGTCCAATTCCGCATGATTACATCCTACTCTGTGGATTCATCCAAATTGAGATCCATCTTATTCAAACATTGGCACATTCTTAAATCTGACCCAATTGTAGGGTCTGATATTCCTGAGGTGCCACTAATAACCTTCAGGAAGGCAAGATCACTGCGGGATGATATGGTCCATAGCTATTTACCATCACAGGAGAAACAATTAGGAACTCTGAAGGACGTAAAAGGTTTTTTCCCCTGTGGAAAATGTAAAGCCTGTTCAGCCAGTAGAAGAACTCTGACATATGATGTTACAGGCCATAAAGGTGGCAAGAAGATAACTAAGTTCATATACTGCCACACAGACCATGCAGTCTACTGCTTAGTCTGTCCCTGCCCTTCTAGATATGTTGGAAGCACCGTTAATCCTGTCAAACTGCGGGTGCTTGAGCATATGCGGGCTATTGCAAATAAAGACTTTACATACCCGGTGGCCCGGCATTTTGCAATCAAGCATAATAGTGACAGGAGTCTTCTTAGATATTTCTGCCTGGATCAAGTTGTTGAAAATCCCAGAGGAGGTAATAGATTGCAGGCATTAAGGAGATTAGAATCGAGATTTATTATAGATCTAGAGACCAGGGCACCTAAGGGACTGAACATGGGGGAGGAGCTTTCATCTCATTTGGGCTGAAAAGACATTTGTTGGGTTTATGTGCCCTTAGAGAAAAACTGTTTCAGAAATTGGAAGATTGAATTTTGATGTATTAACTGAGTCTAATGTTTTGAAGATGCATTTGGTTGAATAATTTGTGTAGCATGGCGAGATTTTGCAAGGTTTGTCATTTCCTGTATCACTCACCTGAAATTATAACAACCAGTTATCTGGTTGCAATTGCCGATCCACGGCTAGATTTCTGCTCATCTGAGCTTTATAACTTTGCGATCAACGCATCAAATAGGCACAGTGTTTCATAGTGCCATAACCCTTTTTTTTCAGGTTTGTGTTCTTTGGATAAATGTGTCCATTTAGACTTTTGCCGATACACGGCGATATTGTTTATTTTGTAACCGCTCCATAAATATGCATTGGTAATGCATTTGGGGGTTAAGACTTGGCGGTTCTTGTAAAATGATTTCAACTTGGAAGAGCAAACATGATATTTCGTTATTGCTACATATGAGAATGAACATGTTTAAAGATGGCGTACAGTATGCGTTTGGACGTTTAAGTCCGTTGTTTGTGTCAATACAATCTGCAAACATAGATAATGGTGCCGCACATCACTCTCCGATGTTAACACTGACCAAGGGATTCTACTCCCGAAACGCGTCTGTTTTTGAATAAACTTATCCGCTGAATCACTGCTGCTGCCTTCGAGAGTGCTGGTTTTTCCTGTAGCCCGGCTGGGCATGTTTAAGGAATTTGGAGCCTGCATTTATTTACGCGAACACCATCGCGTTACTAAGCACCCGCTTTCAGAGTGACTCGTTTGTTTGGTGTGTTTGGAGCTTCATATATATATATGTAGATAGAGAGAGAGAGAGAGAGAGAGAGATAGATATATAGATAGGTATGGCCCCAAGGAGAGCGCTCTTTTCATAGTGGGTGCTGATATGGCGGGAGTGCTCGCTCAAAATTCCTCTCTGATAAGAAAGTCACCGCACTCCAAGGAGATCGTTAAAAAAACTGGATTTATTTTGCTTGTGCAAATGATCACCATTAACCACCACCAATGCGTTGCAACCAACAATAGGTCTTGCTCAACAAACATAAAGTAGGTTTCAGCAAAGAGGATATCTAAATAAAGACATCAAACAGGGTCAAGAGAGAGCAAGGGCCCTAACAAGAGCTAAAACATTGGAAAGAAAAGAAAAGAAACAAGAAGACACTACGATCCGAGTGGTACTTTCATACAGCAAAGAAAACTATCAAATCATAAACATCTTAAATAAACATTGAAAAACTTTGAAAAAAGATCCAGATATTGGACATAAGATCATCGACAAACCAAGAATATCCTATCAGAAAGCACCGTCACTAAGGGATAAACTAGTCAAGAGTCACATGACAATCAACAAGAAAGAGAAGAAAAATTGGTTGCTGAATCAACAAACAGGATTTGTACACTTAAATAAGTGCAAGCCATGCAAGTCATGCAAGTATGGCATGAATATGAAAGAGGTAAAAGATTTCATGGGTAAAAACTTTAACATCACAGAGAGAATCACGTGTGAATAAACATATGTGGTTTATGTCATTGAATGCTACTGTGGGCTTCGATATATAGGCAGAACCATCTGCCCTTTAAAGAAGAGAATCCTGGAACATCTATGAGCTATCCAGAATGGAGACATCAATTATGCAATTGTAAAACATCTAAACACCCACAAAGATAAAGAAAGAAATGATGTTAAATACTTTGTTTTGAAAACTCGCCAAAAATGAACGAGGAGGGGACAGAACATTGGAATTACGTAGATTGGAGTCGAGAATGATCATCAGGTTCAAGACTAAGACTACATTTGGTTTGAATGGAGATGAAGTACTGTATAGTCATTTGTAAGTAATCATTGCACAATGAAAAGGATGTGTAAATAAAGACATGGTGGATGAGATGGACCTAAGAAACTTAAGGAAATGTCGAGGGATGATACGATATACAAAAAACTAAAGTAACAGCGCCACTTTTAATGAAAAGCACTAAGCTACAACATAAAGGGAAGAAATAAAATTCCAAATATGTACACTGAGTACCAAGAAGAATTAAACCAACAGAGACAATTTTAATGAAAAGCACTTAGCTACAACACAAAAGGAATGAATAACCTTCCAAACATGTGCACTGAGCACTAAGAAATGGCTAATATGTATTGAGTCATGTGAGTGGTGGAACTGTAAATTGGTTATTGCTAAAAGGCGCAATATGCGTTCACGTGACAACATCGCGGCACGCACCAAGTACTGACAACAATGATTTTAACGAGCGGATGCGGAGCACAAAGCGAGCAATTGACGTGCTTGTGGTGCAAACTGTCAATAAAGCACGATTGTGGAATCCTCAAGCATGCAAATACAATACATGTATATAATAACAATGAATGACTACATCGCTAAAAATAATAGGTGGTCCAAACGTCCCCAAATAGAGAACTGATAATGGGATGAAGATAGGAACATATCAGCATGCCTAAAAATAGGTACATGAATTAAACAACTACAACACCCAGAATGCCCCCTAATAGGCAACAATCGGAGGAACTATAAATAAGGATATAGAGAACGGACTCACATATCGTGAGCAAGACCTATTGTTGGTTGAAACACATTGGTGGTGGTTAATGGTGATCATTTGCACGAGCAAAATAAATCCAGTTTTTTGTACGATCTCCTCGGAGTGCGGTGACTTCCTTATCAGAGAGGAATTTTTATGTGGCAATATATATATACATACATACACACACGCACACACCAAAGAATCCAAATCAATGTAACACATTTTGGAAGAAGGATAAGGCGGTACACCAACTCCTTTGCATTGATTTATTGCACGAAAACAAATACATATGTACCAGTTACAATGCAGCATCTAAGAGATTTAGAAAATGTCTTGTTCCTAATATTTTACATTCTTATACAATCATTCAATTATTTCTATTCTGCATTGCAAGGATCACATTATTTATATATAAAAGAATTTTTTTTTAATTAATTCAAAGTTAGCCCTCAGAATAAAGGGTGAACTTTGAGACAAAAATAGGTGCAAACTTGCAAAATCATAGATCAATAGAAAATTACTTTCAGTCAGAAATGCGTAATCCTGGGTAGGTGTGACATAACCTTTTATTTCTCAATGAGGCATTGACCCATATATTCTAGTGTGTTGTGAGAAAATGGTTGGCTTCTCTAACCAGTATATAAGAAGGGGTGTGTGATGATCTTGGGAGTAAATTATTCTCTGTTCACAGAAGAGTACATTTTCCATAACACCATATTGTGAGCCATTTCTAGGTGTATGAAAAATATTCAAAATTTGAAAAAATAACTAAGTTGCATTTCCTTTTCCCTTGTCTTTTCATTTTTTTATCCTAAGATTATCATTCAGTGCTTACACATGATCTCTGAATTGATTTTACTCCATTCAACTGAAACATGCGCTTCATGACTACACTCTCAACCTGCTGAGCAGAGTTCTCATTCATTAAACCGATGTATTCCCTCTGTCTGAATGTGTGCTTTTCTTTAGGGATTATCGGAATCCTCATTCTCTCTGTGAAAAAAAACCAAAGAGTGTCATTTTAAAAATTTGAAAAAAATTGCATTTATATTTACACAATTCTATTTCTTTCTTGGCAAAAAATAGTAAGCATGACGAAATACCCAATACTTGACAGGTAATACATTTTTATTAGGTTAAAATGTTACATTTAAACTGATATTTCCACTTAGCTTTCAGTGAATTTCTGAGGGTTTTTAATGTGACGTAAGGTACTATGAGCATACCTACCTATAACGATATCCTTTGTTTTTTTCAGTGAATGTATATAAATATGTATATATATATGTTTATTCATTTATATCTATACATATATAAATATATATATATATATATATATATATATATATATATATATATATACACACAAACACACACACACACACATAAATATGTATATATATTGTATTTATATATATAATATATGTACTTACGGATACACATACAGAAAGAGATAGATAGATAGATAGATAGATAGATAGATAGATAGATAGATAGATAGATAGATAGATAGATAGATAGATAGATAGATAGATAGATAGATAGAGAGATAGATGAAAAACCGAAACTGATAGAATGTATTATAACACTAAACACATTATAACTTTTCAACGTAATTGACTGATTCATTAACGGCTTCACAAAGAAGAAATGTAAGTACATAAAATTGTAAATCTACGGTGCATTTCTAATAAAATAATGTGAATGTGTTGATTTGTAATACAATTTTCTTTCATTTCTTTGTCAGCTAATGACTCAGTTATGCACAGATTGTCATGTTAAAAACAGTCACAGAACTATACAATGCAAAATGAAGATATTTGACAGTCTGATCCAGAAAATGTGGACAGTCTGAGAGACGACAGAGGTCTAGTGCTGCATCAATAGATATCATGCTTTACATGTTAATGTATTGTTGTGTATCCATTTAGATTCTGTATGCATTTTCCCGATTCATGCCCTTATATAGGTACAATTCACATTGCCCTTATTTAGGCATAGAAAACTTAGCCCATGCTACCCAAATACAGGGCATGGCTACTTCCATCCGTTCATCTACGTCACAACGATTTCTTGGAAAACCAGACATTTAAGCTGAAGGGACTTCCCCTAGCCTGGATATTGATTCCTCCAAGAACTCATTTATTATTCATGAACATCTATTCCTTAGAGGTTCATTCATCATGACGTTCATATGCCCGACTTTTACGTCAATACTGACATTCCTAAACACCTTCAAGGTATAAATATACCTTCACTTGCTATGGCAAAGCACGGTGTGGTTCGTGCAGTTCGACTACCTACTTGCACGACGCAGCTCGCTACAGCAAGTGCCGAAGGAAGCCAACTCCCCAGCTAACGCACTGACTAGAAGCTGTCATCCTCCTGCCGAGAATCCAGCTCCAGTGTTTCTGACTCCCTTTGCAGGGTGTTGGGAGATCGAGTCCAGGGAAAGAGATACCAACCTCTCTCATTCTAAGGTATGGAGCTGATTAGAACCTAGAGAAACCTTTGGCCATTCTTGGCAAAACTAAACTATAACTAAAGACAGCACCTGCTTCTTCCCTCGTACTAGACCTAGGTTAGGTACACTGAGGTAGGCATATTTTAGAAGCACAAGTTAAGTATTTTAGCCTGTATTATTTATGTATGTATTTTTATATAAGTCATAGCAACAGACAATGCTATTACTGTATTATTTTATATTACTGTTCACGCTGTACGCATTATACTTTGCATTCTAATGATTGTAGCAGTTCATCTCTCTTACATGAGAAATAAGACTGTTCAATAAACCCCTTTTATATTGAAACGCCTGTCTCTCTATTTCTATGCAACTCTGTAGAAACGAAGCATGCACGATTGACTGAGTGAAATAGTTATCTATTGTTCACACGACTCTGAAGATATTGTTCCGGTTCTAGGGGAAACAAAGTTGTCATGTTTATGCGATTGTCAGAGACTAATCCCTTCTTGTTTATTCGAGAAAGTTTCTAGTGACCTCTGAGTTAGCTGGCACACACACAATTAAGTTTAATATACTCGATAGATACAAACTGACCTCAGTCCTATGTCAAATCTATAGTGTATATTATTCCAATGCGCAGAGCCTATTGGCAATATAGGAACTACACTACAGTATTTTTGTATATGATGAACACTATGTTATTCATTATATATTTGTTTTCCCATGTTTCAATTATTTTTTAAGAAGTAACCCCAATCTCTTCTGGCAGTAGTAGAGCTCGATCGCTGTATTCACTTGCTCTGAGCAGTAGTGGGTCTGGTATGTCCAAATTTGCTTGGTCAGCTTTTAGTTCTTAGTCTGGCCCTGCATAAGAAGCATAGATTAACTCTCTTAGCCCATGATTCATTGGAGTATATGATATTTTGAATGCTCCAGGTGCCTTTTTAACATTGGAGTCAGCTAGTGATGCTTCTTCTGCTGCTATTGATGTCTGGTATGTGACCAAGAAATCAATGTTTACCAGGGTTGGGAATTTGGTCTTTAAACCTTTTAACCAGTGCTTAATTTTAGCCACAGGTTTCTACTAATTCACACCAGCAGTTAATTGTCAACACCGGCACTTATAACTGTTACTTATTAATTAAATATAGATTAAACTAATTAAAGCGTGCAACCCAAGACATTCTTATAGCTTGTAGGAGGGTGATGGTTAGTAGTTGTGTAGGTGCTGTCATTAGCAGCGCTGGCTGGGGCAATGGGTGGTGCATGCTGCATTGGCCTCCTGATTAGGGCTCTGGCACTTATTATTATACAAATTAAGCACTGCTGTGAACAGACCTGACTTAAGAATAAATCATGACAACTCCCCTTTTCAACTTTCTTCTAGTCCCACAGAAGCATGTCTTACATCACCACAGAAAAGTAAAATCATCTCCGAATAGATGACAAATTAAGAACAAGCATTTGGAACGGAATAGGTTCATATTTTTGAAACGTTTACCTATTGGTATTGTAAATGATAATGCCTTTTATGATTGCAGGTTTTTTAAACACATACCTAATACAATGCCTAATAGCTAACATTTTCACAATTGCGAGACCTATTGCATTGCAAATGCTTGTTTTGTTTTCAAGTAAACAGCATTGAAGCATTCCTTTCCCTAGACATCACTTGGTCAAAGTGCACCCAGATCACTATTTATTTTGTATTCCCGCTACCCTCCACCCCTCTGCTCCTTAACCTCTTTTGATTGTCAAGCAATAAATGTGAAACTTGAATTTCGGACTGTAACATCACCAATCAGCATTTCCGTTCGAGATACAAATACAAAACAAGCATTAGGAATGCATTAGGGCTCGGGTTTGTTTGAGTTAGAGATAATGGCATTGTAAATGGCAATGTGTTTTAGGCATGTGTTTTGGAGTGGAAGCATGTGGTGTGTGTTGGAGATATGTGTGTTGGATTGGAATGTTATCAATGGTGGCATGCTGCACTTTAACGCATTATCTTTAAAAGGTAAAGTGCAGCATAGTGCGATAGGTACAATATTAATTTGTGGATGCGTTATCAATTGGTGTGTGCATTGATGGGTGGTGGATGTGTGTGCCTGTAGGAATTGTGCAGTGATGGCTGCTGGTGTGTGTGTTTGGTGGAAGCGTGTAGTGGTGGCTTGAGGTGTGTATGACTGGTGGTAGCGTGCAGTAAGAGCTGTTACTGAGTGTGGCTGTCAAGCGTACAGAGCTGGATGGTAATGCGTGTGGTTGGTGAAAGGGTGCATTGACAGCTGTTGATGATTGTGCCAATTGAAAGAGTGGCTGGTGCACTGTCAGCTGTTGGTGTGTGTGTGGGTGTTTAGCGGCACTGATGCATGGTCGTGTTTGTTTTTGGTGAAAGCGTACATTGATGGTTGTTGGTGTTTGTGCCTGGTGAAAGCATTCATTGACGGCTGGGGGTGTGTTGTTGTGTGTGTTTTGTGTGTGTGTAGTGGTGAGTGTGTGGTGGTGAGTCTATGGGGGTGAGCCTGGGGGGGTGAGTGTGTGGTGGTGAGTGTGTTGTGGTGAGTGGTGACGAGTGTGTGGTGTTGAGAGAGTGAGGTGTGTGTGGTTTGTGTGTGTGTTATGTGTCTGTGGTGTATGTGTGTGTGGTGTGTGTATGGTGTGTGTGTGTGGTATGTGTGTGTGGTGTATGTGTGTGTGGTGTTTTCTGCACACTCACACACTGCCCCTACACATTCACACACTGCTCACCCGCACACTCCCAATGTCACCCTGCATAGTCGCACACTGTTTATCCTGCACACTCATTCTGCACACTCACATAATGTGCACCCTGCACCCTTACACACTGTCTCTGCAGTCACTCTGCACTCACTGTCACTTTACACTCACTCTGCACTCACTGTCACTCTACACTCACTCTGCACTCACTGTCACTCTCGCACTCACTCTGCACTCACTGTCACTCTGCACTCACTCTGCACTCACTCTCTATGTGCACTCACTCTGCACTCACTGTCACTCTGCACTCACTGTGCACTCACTGTCACTCTACACTCACTTTGCACTCACTGTCACTCTCACACTCACTCTGCACTCACTGTCACTCTGCTCTCACTGTCTCTGCACTCACTCTGCACTCACTGTCACTCTGCACTCACTCTGCACTCACTGTCACTCTGCACTCAGTCTGCACTCACTGTCACTCTGCACTCACTGTCACGCTGCACTCACTCTGCATTCACTGTCACTCTGCACTCACTCTGCACTCACTGTCACTTGCACTCACTCTGCACTCACTGTCACTCTGCATTCACTGTCATTCTGCACTCACTGTCATTCTGCACTGACTTTGCACTCACTGTCACTCTCGCACTCACTCTGCACACACTCACTCTGCACTCACTGTAACTCTGCACTCATTCTGCACTCACTGTCACTCTGCACTCACTCTGCACTCACTGTCACTCTGCACTCACTCTGCACTCACTGTCACTCTGCACTCACTCTGCACTCACTGTAACTCTACACGCACTCTGCACTCTCTGTCACTGTTGCACTCACTCTGCACTCACTGTCACTCTGCACTCACTTTGCACTCACTGTCTCTGCACTCATTCTGCACTCACTGTCACTCTGCACTCACTCTTCAGTCACTGTCACTCTGCACTCACTCTGCACTCACTGTCACTCTGCACTCACTCTCACTCACTGTCACTCTGCACTTACTCTGCACTCACTGTCACTCTGCACTCACTCTGCACTCACTGTCACTCGCACTCACTCTGCACTCACTGTCATTTGCACTCACTCTGCACTCACTGTCACTCTGTACTGACTGTCATTCTGCACTCACTGTTATTCTGCACTTACTCTGCACTCACTGTCACTCTCGCACTCACTCGGCACTCACTGTTGCTCTCACACTCACTCTTCACACAATCACTCTGCACTCACATGCACTCTTCACTCACTGTCAATCACACTCACTCTGCACTCACTGTCACTCTGCACTCACTCTGCACTCACTGTCACTCTGCAGTCACTCTGCACTCACTTTTACTCAGCACTCATTTTACATGCACTTTGCAGTAACTCACACTCTGTACTCACTCACTCTAATTTTGCAGTCATTGTACTTTACATTTGCACTTATTCTGCACTCACTTTTGTAATTCTGCAATAAGTCACTCTAGGCAACAACAGCCATCAGTAAACACATCCACAATTAACTATTGTAGGTATACCAGTAGAGCAAACTTAACTTTTAAACATAATAATCTAAAGATAAGCATGCAGTGTGTGGGTGTCCAGGGACTGCAGTGTATAAGTGTGCAGGGTGAGCAGTGTGTGAGTGTGAAAGGTGAGCAGTATGTGGGTGTGTAGGAGTAGCAGCGTGTGTATAAGGTGTATTGGTCTACAGAGTGGTCAGTATGCGAGTGCCCACGTATACAAGGTGACGAGTGTGTGGGTATACAGGATGGTCAGTATGTGAGTGTCCGAGGCAAGCAGTGTGTGAGTGTGCCGGGCCAGTTAAATGTGGGTGTCTAGTCCTACAAGTCTATGTATTACGTGTATGAGTATGCAGGTGAGCAGTACTTATGTTTCCAGGCCCACCAGTATGGGAATGTGCAGGGTGAGCAGTTGTTCAATATGCTGGGTAATCACCATGTGAGTATGCAGGGTAATGAGCTTTTACACCACCTTTCATCACTGTACAGTTTGACCACCCACATACACCCAACAAAACCATCAGTGCACACTTTCACCAAGCTTACACACACCACCTGCTGTCAGTGGACGCTTTCACTTGCATACACACACCACCACCTGTCAGTGCACCCTTTCGCCAGGTATACACACACTACAAGCTGTTAGTGCACCCTTTGAACAGGCACACACGAGTACTTGTCACTGCACACCAACAGCCATCAGTAAACACATCAAGTGTTAACAGATTCACAATTACCTATTCTAACTGTAGCAGTATATTAAACTTTAATTTTATCAATATGAATGTAAAACTCAGCATGGTACCATTGCAACATTGCGTTGTGCGGCAGGGTGAGTCGTGTGAGTCATGTGGTAGTCTGTAGCCTACATCTTTGGCAGTAATGCAGCACTTTGTGGGGGCATAATATTGAACAGCACTGTGATATACATGTACTGTTAATTGACAATTTGCAATTTCTGCGGCTCCAATAATGAAAGGGAAGATTTTCCTAGTATTAGCAGTTTGTCTAATGTAAATATTGTTTTGTGATACCTGATGCTTATATGGTAGTTATTTAATAAGGTTTTGTCTTTTGCTGTACGTCTTTGTGTATTGCTTAGGCATATAATAATTTTTTAGCAGTATGTGACCACTGACTGGTGATTATTGATACATTTACACGTCTCCCCTTTGCCTGGGGGACTGTGTCAGCAGGCCTAAGTGCATGACATAGGTCACAGTAATCTAATAGGCTTTGAAAAATGTCTTTGTGAATTGTTTGGTTTCTCTGCATGTATGAAACTGTGTACTTTACAAAGTACCTTAAAACGTTGTTTTAATGTAGGTGGCTGTGGGAGGTTGGACTTTTTAGGAGTACTTAATGAAGGTGGGAGAATGGGAGGGGGCTGGTCGCGGAACAAAAGAGGAGGTGGGGCTTGTTGTTTGAGTGTTAAGATTGCATTAAGATAGTCAGTGCATTAGGAATGTAGGCAACTACGATTTTCTGTACCGCGAAATAACTCCAGAACACATTATGCGCAAAGTATGTGTTTTATGTATTGTATGAAAAGATTCGTATATAGTAGTTATGCAAGTTAAGAAGAGCGAGTCAAAGGTTGAAAGCTTGAATGGGGTGGAGTTGGCTTTGTAATGTGGCTGGATGAGAGAGGTAGCTTGGATGCAGGAAGCACAAAAGTGGGGGGTGGCCCTGTGGCAGCCAACCGATGTTTTGTATCGGCAAAAGCTATCCCTTAAAAGCATACTGACCCTGTTCCACAAAAGCCCCTCCGTGTATTTAAAATCATGCTCTACAAACAGAATGACCCTGCCCTAACACAGCGCCCCTCTGTGACAGCACAACATTGCACTATTAACGTGGTGGAGCTAGGATACCTAGTGGTTCTCTATTGCTTTTACATTGCACGGACTTCTCACACTCAGGAGTATCACTTTTTGTGCAATATAGGTATGAGTTTAACATTGAACGGACTAGACAGAATGGCATCAAATGTTTCACAATAGGAGCACAGCTGCACTATGCACGCAGTCTGTACTCGCTGTCACTCTGCACTGATTTCTCACGCACTCTGAACTCACTCAGTCTCTACACTCACTGGCTGTCACTCTGCAGTAATTCTGCACTTACTCTGCACTCTGACCTCACTCTGCACTATCTCTACTTCTGCACTCACTGTCCCTCTGCATTTATTCTGCACTCACTCTACAATCACTCCTCTCACTCTCACTTTGCACTCACTCACACTGTACACTATTTCTTCACTCACTGTTTCTGCACTCACTCACTCTGCACTCTCCACCTGCTGTCAACTTGCAGTCACTCACTGTGCACCAACACTCACCCTGCACTCACTGTGCAACTGCACTCATTTTGCACCTGCACTCACTGTACACGGACTCTGCACTCAGCAATCTGCAGTGACTATGCACTCAATGTCACTATGCAGTCAAAATGCATGCACTTTGCAGTAACTCACACTCTGCAGTCACTCAATGTTACTCTGCAGTGCATCTACTTTCCCTCTACACTTATTCTGCACTCACTTTTGTCATTCTGCAGTAACTCACACTCTGCTCTGACACTGCACTCACTGTCACTCTGCACTCACTATCACTCTGCACTTACTCTCACTCTAAAGTCACTCCAACACTGCACTTACTCTCACTCAACATTCAATGTGTTGGACATGCAAAAAGAGGCACGGGGTGGAATAAAAAACATGGCACCATCCACAATCAGCAGCCCTGCGTTTATTTTAGAAGTTAAGGTACGATAATAGCCCATCGCCGTGTGGCAAAAGCCCTTTCAACCATAACTAGATAGAATTGGTTCTTAAAATACTAAACGTAGGTAGGCATTTTTACTACAATGTATTCTGAATGACAATGTTCCTCACACTGTTTGACAAATCACCATTAGTCTCATGTGTTGTGATGTCACGCGACTCTAGCAAGCGTTTCTGTTACTGAGTGGGACATCCTGTCCATAGCTTTCAGCCCAGCTTGCAGGTGTTACATAAAAATGTAAAAGTTTCAAAGCAGCTGGCAAGATTATGTTTACCCCAGGATAGGCTACTTAATGTTTGTTGAAACTTTTAGCTGCAGTAAATTGACAACAAAATACATATTAAAGAGCACTGCGATACACATATACACTGACAGGGAGAGCTGCACCACAAAGTTGTTGTGATGCTTGTGCATGTGTTTCCCACATGCTGTTTTCAGTATTAGACTGACCTATGTCTATAGATGGTTCTAAGAACACACTGATGTAAGTCATAAGACAACAAATGTTTAGTTTTAAAAACATGTGAAGTTAGTCACTGAAATGCAGAAACGAAACTATATTGACAGAAACAAAAGCCCTCCTGCCCTCATAAAACGGAAGGGAACATCTGTTTTGTGTTAATTACTTCTTATCTCATCTTGTCAGAGTAGTGTCACATTCCTACCCTTCCCTCTGGCCTCATGTTTGAAAGAGAGGGGGCAAACAGATAAGAAGCTTTGTTTTCCCACTAAGACAAGGATCACAAGGTGAGTTTCTAGGTGTTTTACATTGCACAGACTTCTTAGACCCTGGATTATCAGTTTGTCCAATATAAGTATGGTTTTACATTGAATGGACTTCACAGGAAGGCATCAGAGCGCACTGCCACAGTTAAGCGCAGTTTTGTATCGCAAAAATTCTCCCCTACAAGCAGACTGACCCTGTCCTACAGAAGCCCCACTGTGTAGCAAAAACGGATGCAGACGAACGTGCGCCCACCAAACTCACTGGAGACTGGTGAACGTGCCCCGAACATCTGGGTTCAATTACCTCGGCACCCTGACAGCTCGTAATTGACAATTTATTGCACTCCCCTGCGCGTAACCGCACAGAAAATGCAGGAAATACACAAACTAAAATCCCGCCTATTGCGTGAAGGCTACTAGAAACACAGCACTGCGAGGGCCAATTAGCATGCAGATGCCAAAATAAACTACGGAAAAATCTCGCGCAGTGAGGAATTTTTACTTCACTATCCTGAACCTCGTAACAATACGGCTCGGAGCTCCGCCCCACTTCTGACGAAGTGGTGACGTAGGCCGAGCCCTAAAAACATACAGATGCCCTCCGCTCTTTTGCTCAAGCACATTATTTTATTAAACAACTTAAAACTTGAGTATTCTCTTAGATGGGACACAGTCTGTGCCAATGGTATACATTTGGCATTTCTAAGGCTCCTGCTTAATTAACTGACAGTCTGACAAGTTAGAAGCAAGAAAAACCGCTCCTCCACCACCAAAGGAACAAACCCGCTCTGTTGGGAGAGGCAAGCATGACATAGAAACATGCAAGGCGCTCAGGAGGCTGCCCCGAGCTGCCTAGCCATGTTTCAAATTATGTTATTTACGTGTGTGCTGTTTGTTTTGTACTTTTTTCAAAAATAGTTTGCTAATCATTACAACAAAGAAGTTTCAGAGAAAAAGGAAAACATTTCCACCTTTCGCTCACTACGCTACTTCCTGCGTTATGTACTTAATGGAACGTGAAGGACTTGAAAAGGGTTTGGAACAAGAAAGCAAGGTCAATTTTACCATATACAGAACAAAATATGAATGCACTGAATGTTGCAGGAAAGCATATAGTGCCTGGAGTAGGAGAAACGCATTAAAGAAAATAGTGCTTACAGACTAAATAAGACGTATAGTGTAACAACCGAAGTAAAAGGCCCAGTCCTCATGGGAGGTTACAAATGAAGACAAAGCGGTACTAAGGAGGGACTAACAAGCCTATTAACTAATCAGAATCCAGCATTTATGAAGGACAATCACACAAGCCAATTATAAATATGGGTGGAGAGTGGGCTGGGCTTCAAGTCCTCACTCCAATACAGCATGCCTTGCAGAGTAGCTCATGCGCTGCCCAGGCTCGGTCTAAACAAGTTTTGGCTTAGCCAATAGGTCTCACCTTTGCAACCTTATAAGTATTTAGTTATGCAGTACATTATCCTTGGTGAAACAACATCAACTGTTGCATGGCTAAAAACGTATAAGGTCCCAAATGCGAGACCTATTGGCTATGCCAATGCTTGTTTTTAAGTGTTGCCTAATCTCGGAGCAGTGGTGTAAATGTCCTGTCTTGTAGCCTACAGTGACATTTGGGACAGTTGTTTTGAAATGTACTACTAAAGTACGTCTAGCTCTTTGATGTGGTGTGTTTGAATGTATCATAGAGCTGAAGGGAGTGTGGTTGTGCACATTGGATATTCAGACGTTTTGCGTGCTCACATTATGAAATATGCATTTTGTTCATTTAAATAAGCAATTCAAGTCTGTTCTACTATCAGCACATTTCTTGTGTTTACTGATGAGAAGCTTCTACATCATTCATTTCACACCAAGGCAACCCAACAAAACATACTAAGAGCACATAGGAAATTAAAACACATTCTTACAGGTCACTTGTCAGACACTTCTTTCTGAAGCACCTGGTCACGGTATGAAGTTGAATGCAAATATAACTACAGTACATGTGGAACCCCATCTCTCATCACAGTGAATTACTTGTGTGGTGTGTATCTGTTTATCAAGACTGAAACAAGTGGTCTTCTTTTTATTTATTTCTTATTTTAAGAAAAATGTGCGTAGAAGAGCACCCTCCTATGAAGGATAAAATATTTTATTTATCCCTGATCTCATTGGGTTGACACAATGAGCACTGTACACAGACCCTTGGTTAAGCTTTTAGAGCAGGCCGTGCTCATCAAGGTAGGTATCTGTGTGCTGCATTATTGACTGAGCACTATTGGTACACTTGCTGCTGAAGAGCCAAATGTGCCTAGGACCCATGTTACAGATGAAGACTTCCTGCAAACAGTTTCTCATGCAAAGCAATGCTGTAATGGATGGCCTCCCACCAACGTAATTGTATTTGTAAAACATGGTTGATGCAATGTCAAGTGTTGTGTACAACTTAAATAGTGGTTCAACCTATGACGAGGCTGCTGTGTTGCAGAAAGGTACGAGTGTTGCACTAGACACGGATGAAAGTTGTTTGAACGGACCATGGCTCGACTACAGCACGTGGTTCAACAAATTCATACCAAAAGTCAGTGGCCTCATTCAGGCACAGTGGCGCTGATTTAAAGTTTTCGGAGCACATGAAAATGAGATGTGCGTTTTGCAGCAATCATATGCAGACATAGCCCAAAAAACGCTGCTGATGTCGTTGTTGTGCTAACTTCAGCGAACAAGCTGAGAGTTCCTTTCACACACTGGTGCTCTTGTATCCTAAAATGTAACTGGTTTATCTTTCACGCCAAATAAAAAGATAAGGACTGATGGCAGGGTAAAATGTATAGATGGCGCTCTTTTTATGGCAGTTTTGTTTGTGGACATTTTTTTTACGTTTTTTTTAGTTCAGTATAAATTTAAAAGAAAACTTCTCACATGGTGAGATAGACATTAAACTGGGAACAAAATGCTGTATGGTGTTCTGTAAAACACGTTAGTGCCACCTTGTCTATTTCATGCAGTACGGCCCCAGAAATGTTCTGCCAAATGCAATGGATCTCCGTCACATAAACAAAGGCAATAAAAACAAAAATTTAAGGGTGGAAGAGATACGAAGCCAGATGGTGGCTGTGCGCGTAACCGCGTGCATAACAACAAGCTGTAGGCCACAAGCAAAAGCGTGTGGTTGGATTTTGAAAGTCCACTCACTAAATATCTCGCCAGCTCAGCACATGCGCTGGCTCAGGCGAGACCTAAAAATGGAACATGACTGCACTTTTGTTGTAGCAGGCACTTTCTCTCTGAGTTGAGTTGATGATGAACTTTGGCCAGTAGTATCCTCTTGACATATTTATTAAAGGTAAAGTCCATTATTATGTGCTCACTGTCTCAGGTACCATAGTGTTCTCCTTCTGAAGCAATGGAAGGACATAGGAGCTTGAATGATGGGAAGAATGCAGAGAAGTACAGGAAGGAGCGGGTAGTAATAGCGCAGTGGTAGTTGTTGTAGGAGTAGAACGAGTGGACTGTACTACATTTCTGACTACCACCTGGAAAAGCACTATTATGTTGGCTCTGGATAGCAGAACCACATTCTCCGGTAGAACGAGCATAATGAATCATGGCCCGTCTCTTCCTTTTCTTGGATCTATTGTGTGGCACCCATTGCTCACCTATAAAGTACTCCCTGTGATGGATTTCATGCTTTTGGTTTTTCACATGCCCGACACTATAGTGCTACATCTGCTGCACAGAAAGAAAGACGCTATGCATTTCATAACCTTAGAAGCCTCTGTGAAAAATAGGGCTACCCTTTACTACAGACATACATTCACGCAATCCAGAGAACAAAATCACTTACTCCCAGAGCTCAGGACAGAACCTTAGTAACAAGGTGAACAGTGACTGCTCTCCTATTACGTCACTGATCAGTGAGAAGCAGAGCATACATTATTGTGATTGTAATCGGGTAAATAGGACATACTAGACCCCTCAAGTCCTAAAGCATCATCCCTGACCCTAAACAGCAGCGGCCAGTTTTACCAGTGCATGTGCTCATCTACAACTTGTAACTATGAAAGCCATGTTCTGTAACCTGAGAAAGTGGCTATCAAGCTCCTGTATCCATTGGTGTCAGGTGCTAACATCCAGGATAGAAGAGAAGTAAGGCCTTGGATCTAGTAGGGAATATTTGAGTATCGAAAAATGTGCTGCAGAAACATTTACCCACTGATGTGTCTTTACAAATTGAGGGCCTGATCCACAAAGGTGAACTTTCACTTTTAAGTAAGTTTCCGATTGTGTGCTATTCACAAAGGCATTTTGCTGGAAGTATTTTTACAACTGCAGAGTCTCCACACATAAAAAGATAGGACAGTCCTATCTTTTTATGTGCGGACACTCCACAGTCATAAAGATACTACCAGTAAAAAACCTTTGTAAATAGCAAACAATCGAAAACTTACTCAAAAGTGTAAGTTTACCTTTGTGAATCAGGCCCATGAGTTCATCTAGAGTCTGCTTCTGCAGCAGCAGAGAGCCTTGAACACTGAGAGGTTTTGGATTGTCCTAAGGGTGCACATGGACTCAACAAATGCAGTTCTTTCAGGCAGATTTTATGGCATGTGGAAACAAGTCAATTGCCCAGGGCCTCACTCTGTTGGGGCCACCCTGCTTAGAGACTCATCTCACGCCTACCTGATTCTGACATGCAATACTGCCGGGCCTTTGAGTTCACCTCATCCATTGCCTAATTGCGTACATTTTTATGTACTAAGGGGCAGGTTTATGTTGGGAATGCGCCACGTTTGCGTCATGCAACTGCGGCGTAAACGTGGCGCATCCTTACGAGCCATTTACAACGTTACGCATCTAGGCAGATGCGTCACGTTGTAAAGCCCTGCGCCACTTGTGGCCGTTCCGGCGCATGGTGGGCGTTCCGGGGCAGGTGCGCCTCGCAAAAGTGGCTGAGTGAAATCTATAAGATTTCACTCAGTCACTTTCAGGCCAATGCTGCGTCAAAACCCTGCGCCTGCTTGAAGCAGGCGTAGGTCTTGACGCAGCATTGTAAAGATGGGGCACCCGAGCCTTGCTGGAGCTACGTCGTGCTTGCGACGCAACTCCAGCAATGCGCCACCTTTACGGCACAGATGCGTCACGCATCTGTGCCGTTTTAGCCCCATGGTGCGCCGCATTGTAAATGCGGTGCACTATGGGTGGCGGAGCAGCGGCGCAAAATAACTGGCGCATCCCTGGGGATGCGCCAGTTATCATAAATCTGCCCCCATTTTTAGGTGGGATGGGAAGGAGTAATTTGTGGAAGCCCAATACCAAAACTTCACATAAAAGGTTGATGTATGCTTTGCTAACCCAGAGCAATGTTTAAAAAAGGTGCACAATGATTGAAATGAATTAAACATGCAATCTCCGCGAGTACCATTAAGTACGGTACAACTGTTACTTGCTGCATTTAGACATTATAAAAACTGTAGTTGAAACTATGCAGTATTAAAGCCATGGATATACATCTCTTCTACCGTTGATTACATCCAAGCCCCCGCTATCAAGTGGGGCTTTGAATTACGATATGTTCAGTAGCTCCTGTTAACGTATATATTGGAATTCCAAGTCATACAGACTTTACTGCATTAGGAAATTACAAAGTGTGGTCAAAAACACTCCCTACAATTTTCCCTAGTTAAATTTCCATAGGTCAAACCTGATGAAATTTGCAGGAAGAAAATGGCAATAAATGCAAGTGCATACAAATTTACGTACAGAAAGCACCCAAATTAGCAGCATGTAATTACCTATTTTCGAGAAGGAAGCTTGCAACAAGTGAAATTTACTATTCCAGGGAAATTCCGCATCCCAGGTTATCAGATTTTACCAGGTGTTGTATATGTCACACCATAATATGGGGCATTTGTAATCAGGGATTCAAGTTCCAATGGGGGGGCTCCAAAATATATCTATGACCAGGTCCATTAAAAATCTCAAAAATGTCTCTGAGCGATTTATTTATTTAAATATGTATACAGCATCAGCATAGGCCATTATTTATGCCCAGAACTTGCTTCCATTGGAATTAATACGCGCACAAACCACATTGGTTACTCCCAAAATATTTTGATTTAAAAATTAAGCATTGGCAATTGTCAGTAGGACAAATATGCATTTCTGTCTTATTGACAAAATATAACTCCTGTTGATGCTCCTTTTTTTACCTTATCTATTAAAACAATGACCCGCCAATGGCTGAATTTTCCCTATTATTACAATAACACAGTTCAATTAGCTTTATACTTACTTGGTGTTTGTTGCTTCTTTCATTTTGTCTGCTTCTTTTCTTGTTAGATACCCCTTAACATGAGCCTGTATTGTCACAGCAGCTTCATTTCTGGTGAGGTCGTTTTCATCTGAATTTTGTTTCTCATGGTGAAGAATTACAGACTCTGAAGCCTGGTTATCATCAGGTGGCTGCTCCTCCTGGTTAAGAATTACAGGCTCTGAAACCTGATCACTGTCGTGGTTGTTATTATCAGTTGGTTGCTCCTCTTGTTGTAGAGTGACAGTCTCAAAAACCTGCTCACTGTTGTGGTTGTTAACATCAGGTGGTTGCTCCTCTTGGATAAGAATGACAGGGTCGGAAACCTGGTCACTATCATGATAGTCCTCATCGGGTGTTTGCTCAGGCAGTTGGTCAGCTTGGTGTTTAATGACAGGCTCAGAAACCTGGTCACTGCTGAGGTTGTTCCCATCAGGTGGTTGCTCTTCTTGTTGTAGAATGACAGGCTCGGTAACCTGGTCACTGTCGTTGTTGTTATCATCGGGTGGTTGCTCCTCTTGTTGTAGAATGACAGGCTCGGTAACCTGGTCACTGTCGTTGTTGTTATCATCGGGTGGTTGCTCCTCTTGTTGTAGAATGACAGGCTCGGTGACCTGGTCACTGTCGTGGTTGTTATAATCGGGTGGCTGCTCCTCCTGGGTAAGAATTACAGGCTCGGAAACCTGGTCACTTTTGTAGTTGTCATCATAGGGTGGTTGGTCCTCTTGTTGTAGAATGGCAGTCTCAGAAACCTGATCACTGCTGTGGTTGTTAACATCAGGTGGTTGCTCCTCTTGGGTAAGAATGACAGAGTCGGAAACCTGGTCACTATCATGATTGTCCTCATCGGGTGTTTGCTCAGGCAGTTGCTCCTCTTGGTGTTGAATGACAGGCTCAGAAACCTGGTGACTGCTGAGGTAGTTCTCATCAGGTGGTTGCTCCTCTTGATGTAGAATGACAGGCTCAGTATCCTGGTCACTGTCATAGTTGTTATCATCGGGTGGTTGCTCCTCTTGTTGTCGAATGACAGGCTTGGTGACCTGCTCACTGTCGTGGTTGTTATCATTGGGTGGCTGTTCCTCCTGAGGAACAATGGAAGGCTCGAAAAGTCGGTCACCATGAACATGGTTGCTGTGACTTAATGGCTGTTCCTCTTGCTGGAGAACACGCTCGGAAACCTGGTCGCCCTCATAGTGGTCATCTTTGGGCGGCTGCTCCTCTTGCTGAAGAACGACAGGCTCCAAAAACTGGTCACTGTCACGGTGGTCACTATCAACAGGTAGCTGCTGCTCCTGGTGTAGAACGGCAGACTCAGAAAACTGGTCCTTGTCTTTCTGGTCATTACCATCAGGCGGCTGCTCCTCTTGATGAAAAACACTAGTGTCTGAAAACTGGTCCCTGTCAGTAGGGTTCTCTTCTAGTGGCTGCTCATCTTGGTGAAGGACAGCAGGCTCTAAAAACTGGTCCCTGTCAGTAGGGTTCTCTTCTAGTGGCTGCTCATCTTGGTGAAGGACAGCAGGCTCTAAAAACTGGTCCCTGTCAGTAGGGTTCTCTTCTAGTGGCTGCTCATCTTGGTGAAGGACAGCAGGCTCTAAAAACTGGTCCCTGTCAGTAGGGTTCTCTTCTAGTGGCTGCTCATCTTGGTGAAGGACAGCAGGCTCTAAAAACTGGTCCCTGTCAGTAGGGTTCTCTTCTAGTGGCTGCTCTTCTTGGTGAAGAACAGCAGGCTCTGAAAACTGGTCACTGTCAGGTTGGTTGCCAACACCAGATGGTTGCTGTTCACTTTGAGCGTGATCTCTTCTGTCCTTCCTTGGGTCCACGATAAGCTTTTCTCGAAAGTCCTCCTTGCTCCTGCTTGCGGGTGGATGCAGAAAAGCTTTATTATTGTAAAACCTGTCCTCTAGTTTAGCCCCCCATTCAGCTTGATCAATGCCTGACGCCTCCCTCTGCCTTAAAAGCGTTGTAAAGTGCATTGCAGCAAAAGCTGGGATATCCCTGGGCTGGTTTCTTAGAATTTCCCGAGTTAAACCCTCAAGAACATTCCCAAATCCTCTCGGGATGCGGTGAGGCGTGTTTGAAAAAGGGACTGACATGATTAACCAGGCTTATTTCTCTCGTCGTTCCGGCTGCTCTCTCGATCCCTCTGCAGGGCGCTTCTCTCACCCTCGGCTTGTTTGTTTCCGGAGTCATGACAACAGCTACCTGCTCTTCCGCAGTGTCAACTAGTGTAGCGTATCGCACAGGTCACCGTCAAAGGAAGTCAGCAAGCGAACGTGCCACTCCCACCTCCGAGCACAATGCACTGCTGCTGCAATGGTTCCCTACACATATTTTACATTCCAGAGACATTATTGTAGGCAGCTTCACAAAAATACTTTCATGCAGAAAAAAGCTTTAGTTTTAAGGCGCTTTCAAGTGTACTTTAATGATCAAAACAAATTTAAGCATCGGAGGTGGGCAAGAAAGGTTGGACTTTCCAAAAGCAAAATGTTATTCTTCTGATCTTTCGTAGTTACTCTTCGGTCTTCCAGTTTTTTTCACCGTATCACACAGGGTGGATTGATGCCTCTCACCCATTGATTGAGATGTGTAAGTGCCCGCTCCCACTTTTATTGACTCAGAATTTGACACTTTGTTATCGTTTTCCATATTGGGCTGAGTTTAATATAAGTTGCCGATTTTGCACTTTTAAGACCGTGGGGCTCATTCTCAAAACCTGTTACACCCACAGGCCAAGCTGAATTGTCACCTGCACTCGGAAATAGAAAATGGTGGGTCTTAAAATCAGCATCTGTTGTTTTAACATACTCAAATTGCACTTAAGATGTATTTGTTCACTGAAAGATCAGCAATATTGTGCCATCAAATACAGAATAGGAATCCTAAGGGCGTAGCTGTTACTCATCCAGCAAGTGCAATGGCACAGGAGCCTCAGACAGTAAAGGGTTTACTGGACCCCAATAATTGCTCTCTTTTGCTACTCAGCCAGTGGGCAGGTGGGGTCATTTTCCATGCTTGAACTAGGGCCCTCGGCTCCCATGCTATTAGTGTTGTGGCAAAGAGCCTAGAAGGATCATGGAATATTGGCCTCCATACCCTGATGAGGTAGGAAATCAATAACTAAAATTGAGATGCAAAGAGCCCCTCACAGCCCATGGGTCCGGTGCCACTGCATCAGCTGCGCCATTAATAGCTACTTCCCTGCTTGCTGCACTGGGGAGACATCCCCCATCACAAACTAAAAGGCAGAAATCAGTGGGGCATATTTACAAAGACTTAACACCAGTAGAAAGTCCCTTTTAGGGACTAGGGGCCAGATGTAGGTAATCTCAATTTACCTAGTCTTAAATACCGAATTTTACCGATTCGGTATTTAAGAATAGGTAAATGGGATGTAGATAATTTTTCGGTAAAAATTACCGAATCGGAAAGATTTGGTAATTAAGAATCGGTATTTACCGATTTGGTATTTATCGAATCGGTAAATACCGATTCAGTAATTCCCATTCATTCCTATGGGCCTGGACGCCCATAGGAATGACTGGGAATTACCGATTCGGTAAATACCGAATCAGTAAATACCGAATCGGTAATAGGGGGAACCCTTTCACGGGTGGCAGGGTGTCACATTGACACCCTGTTGCACCACTGAATAGTGCATGGGTGCACATGTGGGACACATACATGCCCTAAGGGCATCTATGTCTGCCACATGGCACTGAATAAAAAGTAAAACGTTGCTTTTTAAAAGGAATTAGTTATTTACCACCAACTAATAGTTGGTGGTAAATAACGACTCCTTAAATGTAAGAAGCACTCACTTGAGTGCTCCCTATATTACAGATTCGGTAATTTACCGAATCGGTATTTTAAGAATTCGGTAATTTACCGATTTCTTAAATTACCGATTCGGTAAATTACCGAATCCTGAAATGTGTCCTCCTACATCTGAAAAGCCTAATAACGGTCGGTAACGGCCGAAATTCGGTAATTTCAGCTGTTACCGACTGGTATTAGGCTTCCTACATTTGGCCCATAGCACTTAGCATGAAAGGAGCAGGCAATGGGTGTTGCACTGCAACATCCACTGCTTTTTTATGCTGCCCCACATCTACAAGGTAAGGGCAGCACCAAAAATGATAACAGGCAATACCTGGTCTTAAACAGGCCATACGAGAAGAAATTTTTTATATCTCCTCGTATATTGCCCAGTCCAATTGTGCTGCATTCTTCAGCACACATGGATTGAGCAAATCGCCTGTTAAGAATGTATGTGCAGGTAGATGTCTCTTACTGCACATAAACAATCACCCCTGGAGCACAGGCACCCTTGCAAAATCTCGCTAGGATGCAAACACTGGCGCTAGGCAGCTTTTGTTGCGACAACACTAGGGGAAACACAGGGATGCGTTGTATTTTTGTAAATACGACGCATCTCGGCGTATTGAAACTGACAGAGCACAGTGTTACCAATTTTGGCATAACACTGCACTCCGCCAGTTTCTTGTATATATGTCCCAATGTGTTTTATTTACATGGGTGTTGTATGGGTTAAGGGATGAAATGTATCCTGTTTAGGACACATTTCAAAGGGGTAGGAAGTCCCAATTAGAAAATACAAAAGAGCGTAGTTTCTTAGATAAACAAAAAGGCTCACCGATCCGATATAGCAACCCCCTAAAATATAAGTGGAGAAACACAGGCATATGCAGAAAGGAAAACTGTAAATGTATCTGTGCCTTTGTGCTATAGCCTAGAGCTACAAAAACACACAGTAGAGTTGCAAACTCAAGTGGTGGCTACGCAGAAAGAGTTGTAGTAGACACTTCTGGTTCTAGCAAGAGATCTGGATGACTGAGCAAAAAAAACAGATTGTGCGTGAAAGGAGGGAAGGAGCTGAATGAGAAAAATTTGAATTCTATGGATATGGCAAGAAAGGTGTGATAGGAGGAGTGGGGAAGGATGAAGAGGCCAGGACCATTCGTATGATACTTTGGGTCGTAGACAAAGGGGACAAAGACTTTACATCACAGGAAGTGACATCACAATGACATCACAGGAAGTAACATCACTGTACCTTTCATCCTTTTTGGTAATTTTGACATGACTTTACAAAAGTACCCTACCAGGTCAAGAACAAAATAATTAAAACATAATTAAATAAATACAAAGTCCTGTATTGCTCTGTTCAGTGAATATGGGTAAACAACCTTTACAACGCAATTTTTACAACGCACTACCATTACAACGCATTTTTTACAACGCAAAAACTTTTACAACGCATACCATTACAACGCATGTTTTTACAACGCTAGTACTTTTACAACGCATGCCATTACAACGTAAGTATTGGTAAGTATATAATTATATTTAATATTTTATATGGTTTTTTTTTTTTACGTTTTCAGTTTTTGGGTAAAGGGGTATTTTTAGGGTTTAGGGTCAGTTTTCAGTTTATGGGTAAAGGGATATTTTTAGGGTTCAGGGTCCGTTTTCAGTTTTTGGGTAAAGGGGTATTTTTAGGGTTTAGGGTCAGTTTTCAGTTTTTGGATAAAGGGGTATTTTTAGGGTTTAGGGTCAGTTTTCAGTTTTTGGGTAAAGGGGTATTTTTAGGGTTCAGGGTCAGTTTTCAGTTTTTGGGTGAAGGGGTATTTTTAGGGTTTAGGGTCAGTTTTCAGTTTTTGGGTAAAGGGGTATTTTTAGGGTTCAGGGTCAGTTTTCAGTTTTTGGGTAAAGGGGTATTTTTAGGGTTCAGGGTCAGTTTTCAGTTTTTGGGTACAGGGGTATTTTTAGGGTTCAGGGTCAGTTTTCAGTTTTTGGGTAAAGGGGTATTTTTAGGGTTCAGGGTCAGTTTTCAGTTTATGGGTAAAGGGGTATTTTTAGGGTTCAGGGTCAGTTTTCAGTTTTTGGGTACAGGGGTATTTTTAGGGTTCAGGGAAAGTTTTCAGTTTTTGGGTAAAGGGGTATTTTTAGGGTTCAGGGTCAGTTTTCAGTTTTTGGGTACAGGGGTATTTTTAGGGTTCAGGGACAGTTTTGGGTTTATGGGGTACAGGGGTATTTTTAGGGTTTAGGGACAGTTTTGGGTTTTTGGGGTACAGGGGTATTTTTAGGTTTCTGGGTTAATTTGGGTTTTTGGGGTACAGGGGTACAAGGTAAAAAAAATTAAATTAAATAAATTAAATTAAATTAAATTTTATTAATTACAATTAATTTAAAAAAAAATATTATATACTTACCAATACTTACGTTGTAATGGCATGCGTTGTAAAAGTACTTGCGTTGTAAAATCATGCGTTGTAATGGTATGCGTTGTAAAAGTTTTTGCGTTGTAAAAAATGCGTTGTAACGGTATGCGTTGTAAAAGTATGCGTTGTAACGTCATACATCCGTGAATATGCATTGAACTGAGCTCACTTATCAGAAAAGCTTCCACCAGCATCTTTTCCTGTGGTGCAAGTAGGGCTAGGGCAAAGTCAGTCATATGCAAGGCTAGTTGATAAAAGAGAGTTTGGGTTGCGGAAATATCATTTTAAATGCGTAGCATGTTTTATTGTGTAGCACTACATTGTCCCCTTCTGCTTTTTCCATTGCTTGCTTCACCATGCTCAATTTACGACCTCGGAAGGGTATACGGATGAGCCTGTCTCACAGGATTCAAAAGCATAACCTCCAGAATATCGCATTTTATTAGCAGAGAGCCTTCCTCTCACTGAGTCATCTTGCTCACTTTAGGCATGTCAGTCTTAGATCTACATTTGAGTGACTTTATCCTAGACACATTGGGCATGTTTAGGGACATGAGTCTAAAAAGAAATAAGTATATCAGTCTGTTTCAGTTTCTGTCACCTCTAAACCCGAATTTTGTTTTTTACTTATTTCTATAAAATATTTTTATGATTCAATGTTTATCATTTCTGTCCCCCCTCCATATGTCTTGTACACCAGTCATTGCTTTCCCTTTCAGATCTTTGTTTTTCTTTCCCTTTCTTCCATTTTTGCCTTCTTCATGTCATGTGTGGCAACACTATCCTGGTAATATGTACATTACATACAAACCATACTAAATTGTATCAGAGAAATTCTATAGCATAAATACTGTATCAAAAAATGAGAGAGAAGGTGACAGACCTCGTCTTCTGCCTCAGTTTAGATTCCAAATACAAAATCCGCCTGCGCACAAGGGTGCCTTAAGGACTTAACAATGATGAAGAACTTCATGGGCTCTTCTGAAAAGATGAATAATATTAGACCTGTTCTCACTTAAAGATTAGCTTAGGTGGATAAGACTTATTGCCGTATGTTGAAATGAAAGGAATTGAGTAATGATATGCTCCATGACATATGAATAAATGAAGTGCGGGTCACATTGTTAAACAGGTGAGATTGTAGAATTACATGCGCACATACAATAAAATGAATTGCAATCAGATGCAATCTCATTTAGGGGCTAAGTTGGGAGCATAAGAATCATTGCCTCAGTTGAAATGAAACAACGGAGTGATAACACATTGGTGATTATTGATGGATAAATAAAATGTGGTTTTGCATTGATAAACACTCTAGATAACCACTATGGATATATAATCAAGAATGATTGTTTTAGGTTGAGTACAATGTCAAACTACTTGGTCCACAATGCCCTACAGCATCAAAAAGACTGCACACAAGTACATGTGGCAATCTATAATGAAAAAGAAGAAAACAACTAATCAAACTGTTATTTACAACCATAGAAAGGCATATAAGATATAAATGGGACACAAATTGAAATTTAAAAAAACATATCAATATGCAAAACAACACAGTACTATTATTAATGAATTTCCAATTGATAACTTGTTTGATGATTAATGTCATGCATTATCAATGCATTACATTAAGAAATATGATTGTCTCCACATAAAGGCTATCACAGTAGCGTTCATGTTTTTGTAGTAACCTAAAAGAAAGACTACACTTCCCATATTGACACATAAAGGCATGATGGAATAGGTGTATTCATAGTGACATCAAAGTAGGACTGATCAGCCATAATCAAAATATTTGTGGTTGAAATCTGGGTGTTTTTTTTCATACCTCTCTGTGATCTAAGGAATTAAATTAAGGTGGTGATTGACTCTTGGAATGCAGCCTTATTTCATTTTTGTGGATCACATTTATATATAATTATTGTTAGGTCAGAGTTTCCATAGGAAGAAATTTTTAGTTTCACTAATAACTGGCACCATTTGATAAATGAAACATTCCTAAAAAACTTTCACCTCAGCTCCTTCATGGAAACTTTCACACTGATCTATCAAGTGGGGGACAAGAAAAAGGAGCATGGTCTCAAAGCATGATTACCCATGTTAATTCCCATAGGACATTTTGCTGCCCGATAAAAAAAAAACTGTGAACGAAAATACACCAAATTTGGCAGAAAGTTAGAACTTTTGTTTCACTAAATTAACCGGAGCTCAACCCACATGTAGCTAATGCTTAGAACAGCTTAACGTAGGGCAATATATAATGTATTTATGCAGTGTCAAAACAGTAAAGAAGTCAAAATGTAAAACAATAAAAATCTCAAACAGAAAAATAGAGTGATAGTTAATAAAGAAATGACCCCAAAAATTCAACAAGGGTGCAAAAGAGTTTTGATTTGCCAGAAATTAATTATTAATGTAGACATCCCTTTAGGTAGCATAACCAGGCCACACCAGGCAGCATTGACAATCATTGATGAAATGCTGCAGGAAAATGCATGTTTATTTTAGATGCACAAGCACTCCATGTGCATGTGTCTTTCTCTATTTCAGAAAATCAACTGAAATAAAGCCTCAGTCATGGTCTTTCTTACTACAAATGCATATTATTTTCTTTTCTTCTTTCCCGGAGGGTTGGATGTTTCTGTTACAAGTTTGAAAGTTCGAGGTTTCATAGTTTTTTCTGCTGTAGCTGGACAAGTTATTGTATTCCTGGTGTTTCATAATGTATTTACATCTCCTTAATTAAATATGCATGGTATTAACCAATAAAAGGCTTAAGGAAGAAGTGGTTATTAGGGTTTGTTGTACCAATAGGTAGATTTGTTGTCATGAATTAAACTTTTTTAAACCAACCCTTCCACTTAATGTCATGCCATGAAAAAACTAAGGCCTCTAGGATCTCAGGGGATGCACTTAGAGACGTCCAGGTTGTCAGGCAGAGGGCAACAGCAGGATCAAATCCAGGTCCAGTTGCCATTGGTCAGCTGGATACTTCCAGGAAAAGGCATTTTGTACCGTGCTGTCTCCCTGTAGCTACAAAGGAGGTTAGCCATCTAACCCTTGGAGCCTACTTCTTTGTCCTGGGTGCAAGATGGAGCAGGGCCAATCCTTCAGGGCTCTTCTCATATTACACACAGCAGGTTCAGTACTGTTCTGATCTTTCACAGGTCGAGAAAGTGTTCTGAAGTGGGTGCCTGAAGGGGCCACATTTATGACTGGCACCCAGGTGGGGGGGGCTCCTAAACATGCCCTAACCAATGGGGTAAAAGTTTTCGGGCCAACCCTACAACCCTACCCACCTTATCAGTAATATCTGTTTACCGTACTGCAAACACACCCATATACTATGTGTGCGGGCATTTTTAAGATGGCAAACAGTCTTTGGTCCTGCTAAGCTTGGGCTCAAGAGGTGTGGATGTGTCTGTGGGTGTGTACTATGGAGATCCTAGTGTCCTCCAACATCTAACACTGAAATTCAGTTTCAGGCAGACATTCTACCCCCAACAAACCCAGAGACAGAAATCTGACAGGACAAAAGCAGGGTATTGAAATACTGCTCTCTCTCTTCCAAGTGAGCCCCAAGTATTATATGTAGCTCAACAGACCTGTCAAGCAGTCATTGATCTTTTAGCATCGAAATGGATGCCCACAGCCCTTACCCTGCGTATTCTATGAAGTCCAAAGGAGCCATCTCTGCCCATTCAGATCAGCCTATTGTTTGCTCATGGGAGCCTATTCAAGGCTGAGCACAGGCTAAGAGTTGGCAGAGGCATATGCTAATTAGCCTCCTGACAGTTCAGAGAGGAGAAAAGGTAACTTTCTAAATTGTACTTTTGCTGAATATTTATGAAAATATAACTATTAAAAAGTGGTTTTGTTATTTTCTAACTGTTCCTAGTCTTAAGATGCAGTATTGGTATTTTAATCTGTACTTTTTTTCCCCTTCATGAGACAACTAGGCCTGTTACAGTGAAAATAGCGTTTTGGGCCTTGTCACTGTAGGGTCATGATAGTATTCCTTTTCTACATGTCCCACTTTTAAAAACTATGCACTTGTGGGCTAGAAGGATTACATAAGGGTGACATATTGTTATTAAAAAGGAAGGATTTTACCTGTCAGAAAGGGTTTATTTTGGCAGTTTGCAGTGCATGTTTTCTACATTTACACTCATGCTACATTGGAAGGCCTGAAACCATGTTTGCAGTGCCATTTTAATGGATGGCACTGTAGGTGCAGCAATCCATTAATGGTATTTAACTTCCAATCCCTCGGTACATTTTTTACCACATACAAGGGCCTTTAGGGCAAGTTAAGTATACCAATTATAAGTATACCAATTAGGAGTATACCAATTGAAACATGTTTAAATGGGGAGCATAGGCATTTTACTACTGGTTAGTAGTATGGGTAAAGTACACAAAATTGTAAAGCCAGAAAAATATCGGGTCCAGCTAAAGGCAAATAATCAGGAGTGACCACACAAAAAATGAAGATTTCCTATACTTATGAAATAATTAAGACTCACTGTTTTCTGTTATAACTGATATTAGAGATAAAAAAGACAAACTTCAATTTCCTATCTAGTATTTATTTTTACACCTGGAAAAATGGAAAACGTCAGTTTTTAATGATTTTCAATTCCTTTCTGCAATGACAGCCATGCCACATTAATATCAAGCAGTTGCAAAATTGCATCTGTGTTTATACTAAAGTATAGAACTAATGTTTTATGATGAGTGTATTGATGCATTTCATATTTTTTTATAGCACTTAACTCCCTTAGGCTTCTAAGTCTGAGCGTAGCTCTATCTGTTAGATAATAGTGGAAATATACTCATTGCACTTTCATTTACCCCCCAAATATACATGAAATACGAATAAACAGCTACAATGAGCCAAAATACATCGGTATACATTCACAGAGAAATGTAAAAAAATATATATTATAAAACCGTGAGCACTACAAATAATGCACAATGTATTTCTTCATAGGGGTTATTTCCCATCTACCCACATCTCACCTCCTCTATTACTTTTTCTTCTCTCAGGGAGAATGGCAGCAGCCCTGCCTTTCTCCCATGCTCCTCTTTGCTGCATGTTGAAGATAAGGTTAACTTGAGGAGGCATACTTGGTGCAGCTCCAGACACCAGACAGTGGCCTCTGGCCTCTCAGAGCCCCAAACTCTCCTTGCAGGGGCTGTCAGCCAAACCCAGTGGTATGTTCCCAGCAAAAATGCCTTCCTGTTGCTATTAACAGCAGCAGTTGAGAGACCCGGCTATCTAAGAACAGCAGTGCACTATAATCTGACAAGCAGAGGCAGCTGATGGCACCCCCAGCTCAAGCATCAGCTACAAAGAACAATGCTGCTCTCTCTGCTGACTCATGACCAAAGCATTCTCAGAGCCATGAGAATGGATGCACCCTGCGGGCCTGATTCATGAAGAAAAACTTAAACTTTTGTGTAAGTTTACGATTGTTTGTTATTCACAAAGGTATTTTACTAGTGGTAGGTATCTTTACAGCTGGGAAGTCTCCACACAGAAAGACAGGACATTCCTATATTTTTATGTGCAGAGTTCTTGCCGCTGATTGTAGAGTCTCTGCACTTGTAAAGTTACTATTAAAATGTAGTTTTGTGAATATTGAAAAAGTTACCTTTGTGAATCGGTCCATTGTCTTTTAATTCTAGTGGCCAGGTGCAAAGTGAGAAGCATTAGTAAATAAAGTTAGTATTATTCACAAGACAGTAAATATAAATAAAGGAATATCATATATCAAAACTTTTCCAACAAATGTATTAAGTTAAAACAAGTACCAGTTAAGGAATGCAAAATACTGCATTGGTTCGGGTATTTGTAAATGTGAACAAAGTCTACAAAACAAAATGGCTCTGTCATGTTTACGGAGCCCTCTGTCAAACCTTCATGATGGTAGTTCTGGTAAATTCAAGAGATGTCCACTGGGCTGGCGGATATCTCTAAATCTGACGGTCACAGTACCCTAGCCAGGGTGAAGTAAAATATTTTTCCATTGTGATGGTACCTAATCTGTCGGCACAAGTTGAAATCAGGCCCTATCACAGGTAACATGTCTTACATCATTTTTATGGTATGCTGCTGAAACCTTGTCAATCAATCAATATTCATTGTGTGGTTTGTTAAAAATCTTTACAATGAAAATAGTAATCAGACACACAAATAAAAGCAAACATTCATTTCATTTCAATGTCTGGTGTTCAGTTACGGCAAACTGACTTCACTCTACTGCTGGTCTTTTTTGAGTTTTCATGATTTTTTACTCAATATTTGTGAAATTATTGTGACATCAATAATAATTACATGTGCAGCTGCTCTGATTAACGAGTACCTCCCAATTCTTTTTCCCATATGTTCCCTGATATCTTCGGTTTGTTCCTTACGGATTGAAGGCCGCATATAGATAATTCTCCAAATGTACCAAAACATTCTCCCACATCAGCACTCTATAGATCTACTGAAACTAGGATCTAAAATAGTTTGGAAAAGGCTTCTGCTTTGCTGCTTTATCAACCATAGCCATTTCTGTGCACTCCGTCTGCCTCCTTCACTAACCCAGAGTTCACAGTCACAAGTGAAAAAATCTTCACCTGCCTATGCATCTGAACCTAAGACACCCGCGTGGGACACACCAATGTAGACTTTCAAAAATATCCAAATATTCATATCATCCCACAGTGTCTACATTATTCTCACCATGTGATGCAGGTTTGTGTTTAGCCATTTTAACCCCAGTGTCTGAGCCATGTGAAAGCTTGAGCCCTTTCTATATAGGAAAAATCAAAAAGCACGTAAATTTATTCTAGCTGCTCAATCAGGACAAGATAGGTTACGTTACAATCTCAGCTTTCCCCGCATGGAGGATTGACATCTGGGGATTTATTTATGAGCCCTTTAGTCACTTTTGCACCGCCGGTGCGCCACTTTTTGTGATGCACCAGCAGTGTAAAAAAGGCGTCTTGTTGCGCCATATTTACAAAGTGATGCATCTGGGTAGATGCATCACATTTTAAACCCCTACGCCACATTATGCTTGCACCAGGTATAATGTATGCAGGGGATTGGTGTTCCAACCAACAAAGGGTCGTAGAAGTGAGTAAGTGAAAGCTATAAGATTTCACTGCGCCACTTCTAGGATGCAAATGCATCAATATCTTATGCCTGCCTCAAGGCAGGCGTAAGACTAATGCAGGCACATTTAACATGGGACTTGCCCATGTTGAATGACCCATTGATGGAGTTGCGCCACTTTTGTGACACACTCCAGCAAAACGTAGTTTTTGCGCCTACAGGTACGTCAGAAATGCTGACTATCTGTAACTCCTTGCGACCTGATGCGTCATACTGTAAATATGACGTATCATTGGTGTCGCAAGGAGGGCGCAATAAAAAGTGACGTATCGCTGTTTTCTCGCAGCGATGCGTTACTTTTCATAAATGAGGCCCCTGTTCCCCATCCTGCCACTACTTTCCCGCTTTGCCTCTCGCTTCCATTGGCTGATACTTTGCTGACAAAGAAAAATTTCCCACTCATCTCCATTCCTCATGTCCCTTATAACGTAGTTGAACACAATCTGAAAATCTACTGAATAGATCTTGTTCTGAGTGCCTATTAACTTAAAAGGCCAAGCCCCTACAACAACCTCAACAGGTTTTCTTCAGGACAAGTATTTCTCTATAGGTTTGTTTGCACTTCTGGCATTGCCCCTCATATTTCCATTTGTCCAGAGCACTGAAACACTAAAGAACTTCCCAAGCATCTGGAAGACTCCTGCAGAAACTGAGAAACCGCACATACCCACATCTCTTTGTGGAGCACTGGGCAGGTTCCCAAACTTCCCTCAGTTTTAGCTCACCTCTTCCAAGATAGTTTGACCAGGTAAGAGGGATCGACTAGCCACTGATTATGTGCACAGCTACTCTCGTGGCACCCTCCACTGCAGCTAGATGTCCAACTCACACCATGTAGTTACGAGATCCTCCGCAACGCGACCACAAAACTCTTCATCATAGCAATATCATTCCATGCCTCGAATTTTGGTAAGTGCTCTTCTAATAATGCCCAGGTAATTTAAACATTGCCATACTGAGCTCAGGAAATTTGGAAAAATAAACCTAAAATAAGCTCTGTCGTACTCCCTGTGTGCCCTTGTTGCATGCACCTTAAAATAATACCTACATAGGTCCACCAGTGTCTCTGCATAGGCCATCTTGGCCACCGCCACTTGGGTCGGGGAGGTTCACGCCCACTTCTTTAGTTTTGCCCGCCAATGTAGTTTCTGCCTTTATTAGCGCCTGTTCTAGTGTTCTCCTGACTCCCACTATTTGTTGTATGCACTCTCCCCTAACAATCACCTTAAATGCATCCCATTCCAGTATCCTGGATGCTGCTGTGCCCGTATTTGTTTTAGAGTATTCCTGTATACTCTTACGCTGCTCTTGCCGGAACACTTAATTGGTCAGGCACTCTCGTGGCAGTTTTCAGGTAGGTACCGGGGGAGGGGGGGTCTCCATTTAAGGGTTAGGATTTGTGCATCGTGGTTTCAGCAGGACCCAGCCCAGGTAATCCGATTGCTGAATTTTGGGGACTATTGTTGCGGTGCAGAGGTATTTATCTAATCTTACTCGTAAATTGTGGGGGACAGAATGAAATGAGTACTGCTTGGTGTTTGGATTTCGGACTTGCCATGCATCCATAAGTGCCGAGTGCGTATTCCATGTCCGGATGCCGTTCTGTTTGTTTGTGGGCAGGAGACTGTGTAGGCGGGAGATGGGGCCTATCTAAAAGAAGGTCTAGCACACAATTGTAGTCACCCCTCAGTAGCCACGGAATGGAGGTATATTGGGCTAGAACCCCGTGAGATGAACACAGAATTTGTCTTGTTCTATGTTGGGAGAATAGATACTGCCGATAAGGATCTGTTGACCATCTAGGAATCCCTCCAGGAGTGTGTATCTGCCTCCGTTATCCACCTTTCTCCTGATTTCCTAAAAGGGAGTTCCCAACCTGAGCCAGGTCAAGGTACCTCTTGCATATGCCGAGTATGTGGTGGCAGAGAGGGTCCCCCGCCATTTCCTGTGCAGGTGCTCCATCTATAGTGATGTTAAATTCATTTCTAGCAGCAGAGCTATCTGCGCTCGTTGCCTCTTAATGTATGAGTATATGGCATATCTCTTGCTTGCTGTGTGTATGCCCCTGACAATTATGGTAAAGAAACTAATGTCCGTGGTTATGGTCTAATTAGCCATGTTATGGTGTCTATGGGGCTCGATATGCTGTGCTCCAGGAGAGTATTAGTACATCGCTTCCCCCCCACTTTTGAGTCCACTGTTGTTATGTGATGGTGCTACCCACCTGTAGATTGTGTTTGGTATTGAGAAAATGATTTGGTGGGGGAAGGCGTGTAACTTTGCAAAGGGAGTTGTTCCTAACTAATTGGACCTATTGATGGAGCGAGATTCAGAAATGTTTTCATTTCAACTCGTGAAGTCACACTTCCATAATAAAAATTAATCAGGCTAACAATTTGTGCTGTGTGTGTATTAATTCAACCTAGCTTAAAGTTACATTCACGTATAATACACAAGGGTTATTAACATGTGTGCTCATAAATGTGCTCTATGTTGCATTCTCTTGTATGTGAAGAATAATAAATAAATTTTGTTTATCGTTGTGTCATGGCTAATTGCAGCTGTTTTAAATAATGGCATGTGCTTATTTTGCTTTCTTGTCTATGTGGTGTCACTTTACTCTTTACAGGTGCATAAAGAATCCTGTTGGATTAAATGAAGAATGGTAGATATAAATGCTGCTTTAATTGTACGCTTCAGCTAGGTAATTTAGACTAATGGGTTAATCATTAGCTATGGTGGGTGGCAACAGAGCGAATTATATTTCTCACATTAATTATTGTTCTTGTGTTTGTTTATATAATAGTTCACGAAAAGAGGCTTTGGGCCTAGTGCATTTATGTTTGCTAAAATTCTGCTCGGAGCAAAAGAAAGTTCATGACAGATGAATTCCTGCTGCCTGAAACATTTTGTTGAAATGAGCTGACTGTTCCTTAGTCAAGCAAGGCCAAGGCCAGGAACCGGCAAAAGAACGTGCGACAAATTTCATATCCGAGGAAGCAAAATGACTTTACTTGGTTAAATGTTGCAAACTGGAGGAAGCCTCGTTGTTCTAAAACTAGAGACAATGGACTCCAAGAAAGTGACGGAACTGATGTTCTAAAAAGTGGAATGACACAATGGCGTCACTTTTTAGCCAATGGGACTCCGATTTCAGCAGAAAAGTTATACTTTTGCTTAGATTAGCTTAGTGCAGAAAGGTATAAAAACTCTTCCCCGTGGAAGAGGAGCGCTGCTTCTTGCTGACCTTTGATGAGGGCGTTGTGCTGATGAACTTTCCTTAGAGCACGTAAGGGCCTTCATAGATTTTACTCTTTTAATTTTTATGATAGTTAGCTATGTTAGGGACTTAGGTTTTGAAAAATCCTAAACTGATTATTTTCATTTGCAATAATATTTTGTTTTACATAAAACTGTCATAACTATTTGCAACGATTCTAATAAAAATGCTTTAATAAAATTTCTAATGCAAATTCCAAATAAGTAGCTAATAAAAATCTTACTTTGGAAAACAAGCTGGTCTTGTTATTTCATGAGTTTAGGTTACCATTAGTAAGATCTTATCGCCACAGTGGCTTAATTAATTCGCAGGGTTTTGTAAATTATGATGAATTCATTCACCGCGATTGTATATAAATGTTTATAATTTGTGAATAGGTTAATTAGGTCACATGATTCAGTTGGTCAAAATATATCATGTCAGTTTATGGGCCTTATGATTGATTTATGTTTAATGGTGAATATAGTGAAGTTGGGTAGCCTAGTTTATGATATATTTCTTATAGGCCGCTGGATCAATTTCCTGGTAGCAGACTTAATGGTTGCTATGGTAACCAACATAAATGGTAGTTACATAGGATCGATGTCTAACATAGGTTGAATTCGTTCTCGTGTTATATGTAAGGATTTTTCCAGCAGCGTGAAAAATCCTAGTTGTACCGGTACAGCGTAGTGTGATGAGAAGGTAGTCACACAGTACATTTGATCTGTTTCTGAGTTGTGGTATCGCCGTGTATGACAAGTGTTGTGGCCGTACAACACATGTTAGGAATAGGTGTGTTAGTTAGAGTGTATGTATAGTGAGGATTATACATGAAATTGAAGCTTTAAGTATAGGGACAAAGAGCCCGTTCTAAAACTTATTGCGAGAGAGTAATAGAATATATTCAATCTTGAGTGAAGGGTAAAATAACGTAGCTTATTTTACTAACGGTTCATGTTATCTGTGGTGGGTTAGAGTCCTGCCAAGATTTCATGTGTGTATGGTTAGGGATACTTTCTGTTTGAATGTGCGTAATTGATTCTGTAATTTTCGTTCGGGTCAAACTTTGAATTGCTACTTTAAGTGCAGTCAGAGGGAAACGCGTTCGTTATTTACCTGTTTGAAGGGTAAAGTAAAGGTTTGCTTTATCGGCGAATGTATATTCTGTGAGAATAGCGCCGTCTATTCCATGAAAAAGAATTCTTGTATGACTGAAATTTCTATCACTTTATTTAGAGAAACAGACAGATGAGTCTTCCTTTGTCGTTATTAATTAATTTTCATTGAAAAGCGTTCTTAAAATGGCGCTATGAAAAGTTTTTGTAAAGGAGGGGTGAGCTCTAAGAGTGAGAAGCGAGAAACCGCAGCGGTTGTGTACGTCATACGGTCCGCGCAGTGATTGGATATCATACGTCACAAGCTGTACTCTGATTGGCTCACGTGACTTAGTCGAGCTGAGCACTGATTGGCTTTTATGAGAAGCTCCATTCTTATTGGTCGAGCAAGGTAGTGACGTAGCTCGAACCTGATTGGCTTGTTGGTGTGTTTTGCGCACTGATTGGTTGTTGTTACGAAACAACCAGGAAACTTTTACGATCATTTACAATTAAGTGAAATTGATTTAAAAATGAGTTATTATTACAAAAACATCGAGAAAAAGCTTACAATGTTTCAGAAATTGAAATTTTTTATTTCACCTGACAAGAAAATTGAAACGCGAGGTGGTAAATTACTTCATAAATACAAAACACCTGCAGCGTATATGGAAGTTGAATATGGTTATCATACTGTTCTGTGGTTTGATGTATGGAAACATTACACTAAAGATGATGGCATATTGGTTTGGCCGGACGATGGTTCATTTAATATGAAAATTTTAAGAAATTTAAGAGAAAAGATGTCAGCTCTTATACCTAAGCCTAGACCAACACAATTTGAAGCATTAGTTGAATGGGAGGATGAAATGTTTCAACTTCAGAAAGAAGCAAGTGGGATAAAAAGACCTCCAAAAATACCGAGTTACAGAAGAGAAACGCATGAAGATAGAATGCGTATGTGGAGACAGGAAGACATGTGCGATGGTCTTTATTTAATTAGAGAAATGGTTTTAGGGTCTCCCAGATAAAAAGAGATCTGAAAAGAAAAATAATATTACTGTAGAAAGTGAATCAGAAGATGAAGTTTTAGAAGAAATTTTTACCACAAATAAAAAGCAAACTCCACTTAGACAGCCTTGTTCATGGTCTACTCCGATGGTTTCTACAGGAACCACACCAAGTGCACCTCCTTTAAATGAATCTCCTAAATTATACCCAAATAATTCTGAATCTTTTGAAACTCCAGAAATATTTGAAACCAGAACTAATTCTAGTGTTTATAATGAAAGCAGAATTTTTTCAGAAACTCCAATAGAAAGGGAAGCCCCTAGAAATTTAACGAGAGCTACCAGAAATGAGGAAATTGTAAATATTTCAGAATATTTACGATCAAAAGAAAAATTAATTCAACAGATAACTAAGGGCATGGAAGCAGTAACAGTTCTAGTAACGATTGGTCCTGTTCAGCCTGTTTTTGATCAAAAAGAATTAAAACAGCCAGGTTTGACAATTCCTTTAAATGCTGAAATTCAAAAGGTAGCTGAGAAATTTTATTCAGATTGGTCTGAAATTCATCGTGAGAAAACAAGAATGCCTGATTTAACTTTTAATGAAGGTTCTTTTAACCAGTCACCAATGGGTGCAGAATCAGATGCAGAGACTCCTGAGAAAAGAGAATTAAATTCAAAAATTGATGTTGCAAAATTGAAAGCTGATTTGGAAGAATTAATAATTGGCACAATTGGTCCTGACAGTCTAAAATTTTATCGTGATGATGAACTCCTGTTCATCTGTAAGAGTATTCAATGGAAAACAAAAAATAAATACGATCAGTTAGAAGAACTGGCAGTTGAACTGGAAATCGATTTGAGCAGACAGACAATGTTGGGGAAACACTACAGATTAGACTTTACTGAGAGGGACATTGAGAATTTTAATGCAATGGGAAGAATACTGCATATAAAGGAATTGATTGTTTACATCAAAAAGTTAGGTGACTTGAGTAAATGGAGAGTGAAATGGACTAAAAAGAAGGAAGATGAAAGGTTGGACAAACTGCATAAACTGTCTAAACAGTTTCCTATGAGAGAAATTGCAGGTGGAGGATATGTCCATGTCCCATGGTCAAGACAATATATTTTGCTTTTCACTAATGACTTTCCTCGGCTAAGAGAAAAGCCTGTGGAATGGTCTCGACAGGTAGATAGATTCATCAAAATTTCAAAAGTTCTGTGATTGATCTGGATGGATTCTTTGACATTGTTGTCCCATCAGATCTTTGGACAGAATGTAAAATTGCTGTGAGTTGGCCAAAAGAGGAACCGGAGCGAATTAAAGAAACAGGTGCTCCAGCTCCAATAGTGATGGATTTATATGAAAAAGTGATTTACTGGTTGAAAAATAAAATTGCCCCAAAAGAAGTTGATTGGGTAAAAATAGACAGGACAAATCAGGAACCAAAAGAATCAGTTCATTCATTTTATGAAAGATTATTACTGGTTTTCAAACAGTACAGTGGTTATGAAAAATTAGACGAAAAGGATATGAGTCATTTTATCTACAGATTTGTTTATGGTCTTAGACCAGAAATTGGAGAAATGATCAGGAATAATATTGTAGGATGGCAATCAAATTCAGTTGATGATATTTTGAGAAAAGCAAAATACTGTAGTGATGAATTAGAAGTGAAACAGAAAAAGTTAAAGGAAAAAGCTATGTGGGCGCAAGTGAAGGTGGCAGAACAACAGATTGCAAGTCTTGAAAATAAAAATGTAAATTTTACACAGAATCAGAACCAGAGTCAGGGTCAAGGAAAATTTAAAATTAATTTTAACAAATCAAAGAATAATGCTAGAATGGAAGAATTAAAACAGAAATTACCTTGTTTTAACTGCGGCGAATTCGGTCATTGGAAAAGCGAGTGTAAAAATCCACCCAGAAATTTTAAAAATACATCATTAAACCCACAGATGCAAAACGATGTTGATCTGCAGCAACAGCTACAGCTACAGCGTCAACTGAATGACCTGAGTCTTCAGCGACAGCTACAACAACAGTTAACACAACAACAAAATCAGATTCCACAGCCTCCATTTCCAAATTGTGGGGGAGGTCAAAAATATAATCCAGGTGTGGGATTCGGAGGATGTGATCAGGTAATAAGAACTCAAAGATCTAATTTGCAAAATACGACAGGACAATTTTTGTTGTCAGAAAAACAAGGAAGTGATTCTGATGACTGCTTCTGACAGTGCCCGAGAGAGGGGGAAGAGTGTGTAATTGGAGCCACTCTTGAGGTTGACCAGACTGGTCCATTTGTAAATGGAAAAGTCAATGATGTAGAAATCACTTTTCTGGTGGACACTGGTGCTACCCGCTCTACTGTCAGATCAGTAGAAATTGAAAACCTGCCTCTTTCTGGGGATACCATCCAAGTAGTCGGAGTAAGTAATCAGCAGATTAAAACTGATCTGACTGATCCTGTTAAGGTAGAAATTGGAAATTTTAAAGACAAACACAGATTTGTAGTTTGTAATAGCAGTCCAGTAAACTCATTGGGAAGAGATATATTATGCAAAATGAATTGCAAAATATATTGTTCACCAGATGGAATTGAATTACAAACCATGGAAGAAGATGGGTTATATCGATTGACAATGTTATTAGTGGAAACAAATGAAACAAAATTGTTTTCTACTTTTGAAAAAGAAAATTTACCAGAGGAATTAAAGGAGACTGTCAAAACTGAAATTTGGGATTTGAATGGAAATGAAATGGGTCTAATGAAACATATCGATCCAGTCAAAATTATAGTGAAACAGGGAATAGAATTTCCAAATATTCCTCAGTATAAAATGAAAACTGAAACAATTGAGGGTGTCATTCCTGTGATTGAGAAATTCATTAAACAAGGTGTATTAAAAGAAATTGAGAGCAGCCCTTGTAACTCACCGATTATGGGGATCAAAAAGTCAAATGGAACGTACAGGATAGTTCAGGATTTGAGAAAAGTTAACCAAATTGTTGGTCCATGTTGTCCAGTTGTTCCAAATCCAGCAGTCATTCTTTACCAAATTCCGCATGATGCAGAATGGTACACAGTCATTGATCTTTGCAATGCATTCTTTACTGATCCATTGCATCCAGAGAGCCAGGAAATCTTTGCTTTCAGATTTCAAAATAGAACCCTCGCGTGGTGTAGAATTCCTCAATGGTATACAGAAAGTCCTTCTATCTTTAATGAGTTATTGAAGAAATCCTTGGAAGATCTTAATCTACCTGGCAGGTCAACATTGGTGCAGTACATTGACGATCTGTTAATAGCTGCAAAAACAAGAGACAATTGTGTGATAGATACAGTTACACTTTTAAATCATTTGGCTGATGAGGGACATAAAGTGTCCCCTGCAAAATTTCAGTTTTGTAAACAGGAAGTAAAATACCTTGGACATAGAATTGCAAAGGGAATAAGACAGGTAACAATTGAGAGAATAAAAATGATTCAGGGAATGCAACCTCCAAAAACACAGAAACAAGTCAGAATGTTTTTGGGAATGGTTGGTTATTGTCGTCAATGGATTAGTGGATTTTCAGTAATTGCAAAGCCACTACAAAGATTGACAAAATCAGATATAAAAGATCCAATTATTTTAACTGAAATTGAATTGGAAGCTTTTGAAAAGTTAAAAAGAAGTCTATGTGAAGCTCCTGCTCTGGGCATGCCTGATTATGAGAAGGATTTCGAACTTTACTGCAGTGAAAGGGAAGGGTGTGCTTTTTCTGTGTTGATACAGAGACATGGAAACATGAGAAAACCTATTGCTTATTTCTCAGCAGTTCTTGACCCAGTTGCAAAAGCCTTACCAGGTTGCTTAAAAGCAGTTGCAGCAACTAGTATTAGTCTTGAACAGAGTGAGGTAATCATAATGGGATTTCCTGTAAAAGTCTATGTTCCACATTCAGTTGAAATTCTCCTTACAAGGAGCAAAACGCAACATTTGACAAATAATAGATTGACCAAATATGAAAAGATAATTTTAGGATCAGACAATGTATCAATTGCAAGGTGTGTGAATTTAAATCCTTCCACACTGTTACCAGATACTGAAATTAGTGATGAAAATAATGTGGAACATGAATGCTTGGATGTTATGGAATACTGTACCAAGCCAAGACAGGATATTAAAGATATACCATTGCCTGAATCAGATTATATCTACTTTGTGGATGGCTCCTGTCTAAGATCAGAGGGAGGTGTTTTGAAAGCAGCATATTCAGTCTGCACAGTGGCAGATGTTGAAGAAGCATCATGTCTTGAAGGAATACGTTCAGCACAAGTGGCTGAATTAATTGCTTTAATTCGTGCTTGTGAGCTAGCAAAAGATCTCAGAGTCACCATAATTACTGATAGTCAGTATGGGTACGGAGTTGTGCATGATTATGGACAACTCTGGTCTCAGAGAGGCTACATGACATCAGCAGGTTCACCAATTAAAAATGCAGAGTTCATTAAAAGATTAATTGATGGCATACAGTTGCCTAAAGAAATAGCTGTAGTAAAGTGTGCAGCTCACAGAAAAGGTGAAGATTTTATCACCAAAGGGAATGCTTATGCAGATGAAATTGCAAAGTATTGCGCAAGTAATAATTATGCACTTAATCAGGAGAAAAACAAAGACTTTGATTCAAGTTCACTAATGCTAACATCAATTGTTGAGACATGGCAAGAAATCAGAGATTGACAAAATGAAGCTGATGATGATGAGACAAACACATGGTTGATAGCAGAATGTAGACAGAGAGATGAAGATGGAGTTTGGACATACAAAGATGGCAGAGTAGTTTTACCAAATTGCATGATTGCTGACATGGCCAGAATGTACCATGGCCCTGGTCATATTGGAAGAGATTCAATGATTAGGCTTTTTAAAGAAACTTGGTTTAATACCAAGTTCAGAACAATTGCAGAATCTCTTTGTCAAAGGTGTTTGATCTGTCAACAAATGAACCCAAACAGGAAATCAGTTGTGGGAACAGGAATAATAGGTCGAGAGGGTGGTCCTTTCACCAGGTTACAGATGGATTTCATTGAAATGCCCAAGCACAACAGACTGCAATATGTTTTGGTGATTGTTTGTTTATTTTCAAGATGGGTAGAAGCTTTCCCCACACGACACAATGATTCAATTACTGTAGCAAAATTGCTTCTACGTGAGATTATACCTAGGTACGGATTTCCTGTGACCATAGAGAGTGATAGAGGAGGACATTTTGATAACAGATTGTTGAAATTGATCTGTGAAGCCTTACACATTGAGCAGAAGTTGCACTGTGCATACAGACCAGAGGCATCTGGAGTTGTAGAGCAAATTAATGGAACAATTAAAAATAGAATTGGTAAAATGTGTCTTGATATAGGCATAAAATGGACAGATGCTCTTCCACTTGTTTTGATGACTTTGAGAAGAACACCAAATAAAAAGACAGGTCTAAGTCCGCATGATATTATCATGGGTAGAATAATGAGACAAGCATTTATACCAGTAGGAAAACTGTTGAGCATTAATGACAGTGCAATTTTGGAGTATTGTAAAAAGCTGTCTGACGTCGTGACTTCTGTGTCTAATCAGGTGGGAACTGAAATACAGTCAAAAGACAAAGTGCAAACACATGATCTGAGACCTGGAGATTGGGTCAGAACAAAAGTTCACCGTAGAAGAAACTGTCTGGTTCCGAGGTGGCAAAAACCAAGGCAGGTGATACTTGTAACGACAAATGCAGTAAAGTGTAGGGGAATAAAAAGGTGGATTCATCCAAGCCATACTATTCCAATACCTACACCTGAAAACTCTGATGAAGAGAGTGATACAACAGCTGATTCAGATTCTGAAGAAGAAGCTGAGGAAAACCCAGATTCTGAAGATCGACAGAGACGTCGACATCTGGAAAAACCTTTAGTGAATGGAAAGGATTTGGAAATTATTTAAATAGATTCTGAAAATGATGAAGATCTGTTAGAAAAAGAAAATATACAAGAATCTAATCAAGATAAAGAAAGAGAAGTTAAGAAGAAAGAAACATCGAATCAAGTTCAGAAGCAAGACCAGGAGAGTATCGAAAAGCAGAGAATAAGCTCCGAAAGCAGGAACAAGAAATCTGGAACTGGGAAGTTGAAGGTAATTGATGAAGTGGAGGAAGACGAATTGCCAAGTACCAGTGATGGAATAAAAAGTATAGTTCCTAACGGAGTGAGGCTGCCGATTAGAAAAGATCCTGAGTCAAGAATTGAAATTTCTGACAGTGATTCTGGAGAAAGTGATGAAGATTGTCAAAGGGAAACTGTGAGAAAGAGATCTTGGAAAACAGAAACTAATGTGACTGAACCAAGAAGGAAAATTCTGAGAAAAGGTGAAACCTGGCCAAGTGAAAACGGAAGTTTGAGAGTCAGGCTAATAAAAAGATCAAAGGAGCAGGTGAATGAGATTACTAGTCAAGAGGATCCTGAAAAGAAAGCAGAAAAAGGAAAGAAAATAGAGGTTATCTTTAGAAAAACAAAGAGAGTTTTGAAGCCAAATCAGAAATATAAGTCTCCTGAGTGGGCTTATATAATAATCCCACCTGTAATTGAGATAAATAGCAGTAGTCAGGAAGAAATTGAGGACAATAGTGACAATGATTGAAGTACTAATCTGTTAGAGTTTAAGTTTCCGTTTTTGGCATAAGGCTGAAGAAATTGTGTTAGGTGACACAAGGTCGAAGAAATTGTGTTTAGTTGGAAAATAAACTTGTGACGCAAGGTCGAAGAAAAGTTGTTAGAGAGTTAAAAAAAAAAATTGAAAGAGGGGGGTGTTTTAAAATTTTTTTGGTTTTTATTAGATATATTTTTAAATTTTTGTTTTCTTTTTCTATGGTAAGACTAACTAAAATGCCTCTTGTTTTGAAGCGTAGTACTTCAAAATTTTCCATTTTTAAAAATTGCTGTAAGATGATTCTGATATGTATGCTCATATTGATTCTGCTCTGGTTAGTGTTAGCTGTCATTTTTCCTTTCGGGATTGATAAGGAAATGTACAAAGTCAATATGACAAGCCAAGCTTCAGTTAGTCAAGAAAAACATAGTGCAACAAACAAAGCTAACAAAGTTATTGATCACAGACCAGAGACTCATCAAGATAGGTCTGTTAGTGATTTTTCTAGCAATACATTTTCGAGACTTTTGGGAGAATATGTTAAGGTTATGAGTGTCAAAGATTGCTATATCTGTGTAAAATTACCTGCTTCTGTTTCTGAGGGAGTGACATACAATATGCTTCCTCTTACTTATGGCATAACTTGCAGTGTGATAGCTAGCTTATTTTATCAGACTGGTCGCTTGGAGTATTATTATTCTAATTATGATGAGATTTTTGCCAATCTGAAAATTGAGAATGCTTTAAATAAACATAAACAAGCCAAACAGATGAGGGATTTCTTTTTAGTTACTAATGAACTCACCTATGAGTATGCTTATAGAAATAATCTAACTTGTAAATTGAGAACAGAGGAAAAGACTTTCCTGAACTTAGTTGAAGAGAGAAGGGCAATCTATAAGAGGAATGAAAAGGTCAAACAGACCAAATCTAAGTTTTGGCAGAAAGAGGATGAGAAGCTTAATGGCAAATCTTTTGACAATGTTGCAATTCACATAGATAAACCAATTAGTGGTAAGCTTTGCATTAGAAGAGATAATACTCTTTTTGATAATTATTTTGTAGGTGCTAGTAATTGTGAGGACACTTATCAAATCATGGGAGGTTGGGGATTCAAAGGTGGTAAAGATCCAATTTTTCCTGGGATTTATTTTATCTGTGGAGATAAAGCTTATTATAATCTTCCGGACCATTGGTACGGGACATTTTATGTTGGACTTGTTTTTCCCAAAATATTTCATGTTGACAGAAATGCAGAAGGTTCGTTTGAAATCAGTAATCATGTAAATAGGTTTAAGAGAGAAAGTTTCTCAGAAATTTTGGGAGACAGTTTTGAAGCAGTGATACCCTTAGTAGGTATAACCCTAAATGCAGGAAGAATTAGAAAACTGTCCACAATTGTTGATAGATTATCAACTGACACAGCAGGTGGTTTCCAATTAGTAGATACCGAGGTCATTGCGGTTAGGTCAATGGTGATGCAGAATCGCCTTGCCTTAGATATACTCCTAGCAAAAGAAGGAGGAGTCTGTGGTATTTTACATGTCCAGCATTGCTGTACATATATCCCAGATGAGAGCAAGAATATTGAAATGTATATTAGGAACATGACAGAAATGCATTCAGAAATAATTCCCTTAGAAGAAGATGATTTTACAGAACGTCTTTCAAATAGATTTCAAGCTATCAAAACCTGGTTTCAAAAATTGGTAATTCAGTTCTTGGCAAGATTCTAACACCTTTGTTTGTTATAATTTTTGTGATAATTTTGACAAAGATCAGTTGTATGTTACACAAGAGAAAGAAGGACATGAAGGAAAAGAAAAGAATTTACAGAATCAGAAAGGAACAAGAAAGAGAGATTGAGTTAAAAGAGTTACACAGAGCTCAATATGATAGTTGCAAAGATTTTGCTGAAACAAAACTTTAGAAATACTAACACAGTGAAATCGAATCATTTTCTTTTAGATAAAATTTTATTAAATTTTAGGTGTGGTGTGGTGATTTGTAAATCACCAGATGAGGGAGTTGATGGAGCGAGATTCAGAAATGTTTTCATTTCAACTCGTGAAGTCACACTTCCATAATAAAAATTAATCAGGCTAACAATTTGTGCTGTGTGTGTATTAATTCAACCTAGCTTAAAGTTACATTCACGTATAATACACAAGGGTTATTAACATGTGTGCTCATAAATGTGCTCTATGTTGCATTCTCTTGTATGTGAAGAATAATAAATTAATTTTGTTTATCGTTGTGTCATGGCTAATTGCAGCTGTTTTAAATAATGGCATGTGCTTATTTTGCTTTCTTGTCTATGTGGTGTCACTTTACTCTTTACAGGTGCATAAAGAATCCTGTTGGATTAAATTAAGAATGGTAGATATAAATGCTGCTTTAATTGTACGCTTCAGCTAGGTAATTTAGACTAATGGGTTAATCATTAGCTATGGTGGGTGGCAACAGAACGAATTATATTTCTCACATTAATTATTGTTCTTGTGTTTGTTTATATAATAGTTCACGAAAAGAGGCTTTGGGCCTAGTGCATTTATGTTTGCTAAAATTCTGCTCGGAGCAAAAGAAAGTTCATGACAGATGAATTCCTGCTGCCTGAAACATTTTGTTGAAATGAGCTGACTGTTCCTTAGTGAAGCAAGGCCAAGGCCAGGAACCAGCAAAAGAACGTGCGACAAATTTCATATCCAAGGAAGCAAAATGACTTTACTTGGTTAAATGTTGCAAACTGGAGGAAGCCTCGTTGTTCGAAAACTAGAGACAATGGACTCTAAGAAAGTGACGGAACTGATGTTCTAAAAAGTGGAATGACACGATGGCGTCACTTTTTAGCCAATGGGACTCCGATTTCAGCAGAAAAGTTATACTTTTGCTTAGATTAGCTTAGTGCAGAAAGGTATAAAAACTCTTCCCCGTGGAAGAGGAGCGCTGCTTCTTGCTGACCTTTGATGAGGGCGTTGTGCTGATAACCTTTCCTTGGAGCACGTAAGGGCCTTCATAGATTTTACTCTTTTAATTTTTATGATAGTTAGCTATGTTAGGGACGTAGGTTTTGAAAAATGCTAAACTGATTATTTTCATTTGCAATAATATTTTGTTTTACATAAAACTGTCATAACTATTTGCAATGATTCTAATAAAAATGCTTTAATAAAATTTCTTTTTTTTGTTTAAAAGTTTTTATTCAAGTTTTCACAATTATTACATTACATTTCCCCCCCGCCCCCTCCGCCCCTTTGAAGACCAAGGTCCAAAAAACTGAAAATACGTTAAATCACCAAACAAAAACATCTATGTAGATGAAAGCAACTATACAAAGAATATTATAGCAGGCATAGCATAAAGCCTTTAAACAGCTAGATAGAAATGGAAAACAAATTACCCTGGATCCTGAGTTTGTATCCACTGTAATAGAGGTTCCCATATCAACATACCTCTTTGCTTTTTCCTGATCCCTTTGTTTTTAGGTCTCGGCCTATTTCCATTCCGCAGGAATGGAATAGGACGAGTCTATAGAAGTGAAACCAAGAGTTTCACCATGAGCCCAAAAAAGAGGTTTTTCACGAGTGCATGTGCTCTCGTGCACGAGCTTGCCCGAGCCTTCTGCCTGCCTCCTGCCTTGAAGGCAATCAGCTTCTCCGCCCCCTGCTGTTCCCTCCCACTCGCTCGCACATCAAAGGCTGCTCACTCAAACACCATATGCCTGCTCCCCACCCCCGCCCCCCAACCAGACTTCATTGGAATGTGCTACGTGCATTCTCCCCTCCCTTTCAGCCCTTTTAGCCTCTTTCCCAGCTCCCAGCCGGACCCTCCTTTCGTCTATCTCGTTATCTTCTCCACTCTCGCCTCATTTTTAGGTCTCGGCCTATTTCCATTCCGCAGGAATGGAATAGGACGAGTCTATAGCAGTGAAACCAAGAGTTTCACCAAGAGCCCAAAAAAGAGGTTTTTCACGAGTGCATGTGCTCTCGTGCACGAGCTTGCCCGAGCCTTCTGCCTGCCTCCTGCCTTGAAGGCAATCTGCTTCTCCGCCCCCTGCTGTTCCCTCCCACTCGCTCGCACATCAAAGGCTGCTCACTGAAACACCATATGCCTGCTCCCCCCCCCGCCCTTCACCAGACTTCATTGGAATGTGCTACGTGCATTCTCCCTTCCCTTTCAGCCCTTTTAGCCTCTTTCCCAGCTCCCAGCCGGACCCTCCTTTCGTCTATCTCGTTATCTTCTCCACTCTCGCCTCATTTTTTCTTTATTTTCTCTCCCGGCCTTGTAAATATGCCCCCTCCCCCATGCACTAAATCGCACTTTTCTTTTGATCCACATAATTGAGTCACTTACGTCCTAGTGAGCTGTTGCCCCGGAGCTGCTGTTACTCGGGTCCCGCCTAGTTCCGTTGCTAGGGAGCAAGTTGAAAAGTGTGCCAGGGCGTCGCTCACTCACCAGTGTCACTAGTTTCAGAAGCCACCGGGGCTATCTGCGTGGCCCGTGGAACGCAAGTCCGTTCCTCTTTCAGCTCCGAACTTGTTTTCAGCTAGACTAGTGTTAGTGGCTCGAAATCCGTAGTCAGGGTAATGACACCGCTCTCCTCACACATACAAATTGTATATTCCTGAGTAACCCCTTTTTGTTCCGTTTTACTTTATTCACCGTAGCTGACCAAAGAGCGAGCGCCTAGTCTTGAAGGCAGCAACAAGCGCTTCACGAGTTAGGACACCGCACTCTCTTTTTTTAGGGCTCGGCCTACGTCACCACGAAGTGGGGCGGAGCTCCGAGCTCCTATTGTTAAAGACAAAAAAAAAAGTTTCTTTAGGGCTCGGGAAAGAAACATTCCTTAGTGCGCGAGCTTTTTTTTATTATCTGAATGGTGATTGGTTGTCGCGGTGCTGTTTTTGTAGTAGGCTTGATGCCATAGGGCATATGTAATGTTAGGCGGCCATGTTGGCATATTCTGTGCGGTTACGCGCACGGCAGACTATTAATCTTAATTAGGAGCTGTCAGAGTGCCCGTGTAATGCAATCCAGATGGTCTGAGCGGTGAGCGCGTTCAATGTAAAATGACGAGAGGCGAGGCAGCAGGCGAGGCTCACAGAAGATGACTCATACGTGCTCGTGCTTTCACTTGCTCTCCGTGCTCAGTCTGTTCTCTTTACTTTGTATTCCTGTGTGTTCAGTCTTTCTCTGCCCCATGTCTGACCATGTGCTCTCTGTGTTTCTCCGTGCTCAGTCTGTTCTCTTTACTTTGTATACCTGTGTGTTCAGTCTTTCTCTGCCCCATGTCTGACCATGTGCTCTCTGTCTTAAGCCTACAGTTTTACTGCTTTGCATACTTTCATCAGTGACGCAATAGCCTGAATGTATTAACACAATTACCCTCAAAGGGCATTGTTCCCAATGTGAAACACTATTAGCATACTGATGGAATTAAGATTTGCTGTCAATCACAACAACTGTGAAGTATTAGGGAGTTTTTTTGTATGCTCCTACCACTTTAGCCTCTCCATATAGGAGACCTTTATGACCGGACTGACTTTGTAATCTAAATGACAATCACGGGGCTCTCATGTTTATTTTTTGTCGCCCGCATTCGTTACAAAGGGAGCATTCTTGGAATTACTCACATACGGACATAGGCCAGAGACTCATATTCTACTCATAAACTAGAACAGGAGTTCAAAACCACCAGTACTACCAGTACTACCACCACCAGTACTACCACTACCAGTACCACCACCACCAGTACTACCACCACCACTACTACCACCACCAGTACTACCACTACCAGTACCACCACCTCCAGTACTACCACTACTACCACTACCAGTACCACCACCACCAGTACTACCAGTAACACCACCACCAGTACTACCACTACCAGTACCACCACCACCAGTACGTACTACCACTACCAGTACCACCACCACCACCAGTACTAACACCATCACTACTACCAGTACTACCACCACCAGTACTACCACTACCAGTACCACCACCACCAGTATTACCACTACCAGTACCACCACCAGTACCAACACTACCAGTACTACCACCACCACTACTACCACCACCAGTACTACCACTACCAGTACCACCACCACCAGTACTACCACTACCAGTACCACCACCACCACCAGTACTAACACCATCAGTACTACCAGTACTACCACCACCAGTACTACCACTACCAGTACCACCACTACCAGTACTACCACCACCACTACTACCACCACCAGTACTACCACTACCAGTACCACCACCTCCAGTACTACCACTACTACCACTACCAGTACCACCACCACCAGTACTACCAGTAACACCACCACCAGTACTACCACTACCAGTACCACCACCACCAGTACGTACTACCAATACCAGTACCACCACCACCACCAGTACTAACACCATCAGTACTACCAGTACTACCACCACCAGTACTACCACTACCAGTACCACCACCACCAGTATTACCACTACCAGTACTACCACCACCACTACTACCACCACCAGTACTACCACTACCAGTACCACCACCACCAGTACTACCACTACCAGTACCACCACCACCACCAGTACTAACACCTTCAGTACTACCAGTACTACCACCACCAGTACTACCACTACCAGTACCACCACTACCAGTACTACCACCACCACTACTACCACCACCAGTACTACCACTACCAGTACCACCACCTCCAGTACTACCACTACTACCACTACCAGTACCACCACCACCAGTACTACCAGTACCACCACCACCAGTACTACCAGTACCACCACCACCAGTACTACCACTACCAGTACCACCACCACCACCAGTACTAACACCATCAGTACTACCAGTACTACCACCACCAGTACTACCACTACCAGTACCACCACCACCAGTACCACCACCACCAGTATTACCACTACCAGTACTACCACCACCACTACTACCACCACCAGTACTACCACTACCAGTACCACCACCACCAGTACTACCACTACCAGTACCACTACCACCACCAGTACTACCACTACCAGTACCACCACCACCAGAATTACCACTACCAGTACCACCACCAGTACCAACACTACCAGTACTACCACCACCACTACTACCACCACCAGTACTACCACTACCAATACCACCACCTCCAGTACTACCACTACTACCACTACCAGTACCACCACCACCAGTACTACCAGTAACACCACCACCAGTACTACCACTACCAGTACTACCACCACCAGTACTACCACTACCAGTACCACCACCACCACCACCAGTACTAACACCATCAGTACTACCAGTACTACCACCACCAGTACTACCACTACTACAGCCACCAGTACTACCACTAATACAGCCACCAGTACTACCACTACCACCACCACCAGTAATACCAGTACCACCACCACCAGTACTACCACAACCAGTACTACCAGTACCACTACCACCACCACCAGTACCACCACCACCAGTACTACCACCACCAGTACTACCATTACCACCACCACCACCAGTACTAACACTACCAGTACCACCACCACCACCAGTACTACCAGTACTACAGCCACCAGTACTACCACTACCACCAGTACTACCAGTACCACGACCACCAGTACTACCACTACCAGTACTACCACTACCAGTACCACTACCACCACCAGTACTACCACCACCAGTACCACCACCACCAGTACTACCAGTACTACCACCATCAGTACTACCAGTACTACCACCACCAGTACTACCACTACCAGTACCACTACCACCAGTACTACCACTACCAGTACCACCACCACCAGTACCACCACCACCAGTACTACCACTACCAGTACCACCACCACCACCAGTACTACCAGTACTACCACCATCAGTACTACCAGTACTACCACCACCAGTACTACCACTACCAGTACCAACACCACCAGTACTACCACCACCAGTACTACCACTACCAGTACCACCACCACCAGTACTACCACTACCAGTACAACCACCACCACCAGTACTACCAGTACTACATCCACCAGTACTACCACTACCACCACCACCAGTACTACCAGTACCACGACCACCAGTACTACCACTACCAGTACTACCACTACCACTACCACCACCAGTACTACCACCACCAGTACCACCACCACCAGTACTACCAGTACTACCATCATCAGTACTACCAGTACTACCACCACCAGTACTACCACTACCAGTACCACCACCACCAGTACTACAACTACCAGTACCACCACCACCACCACCAGTACTACCAGTAGTACCACCATCAGTACTACCAGTACCACCACCACCAGTACTACCACTACTACAGCCACCAGTACTACCAATACCACCACCACCAGTACTACCACTACCAGTACCACCACCAGTACCACCACTACCAGTACTACCACCACCACTACTACCACCACCAGTACTACCACTACCAGTACCACCACCTCCAGTACTACCACTACTACCACTACCAGTACCACCACCACCAGTACTACCAGTAACACCACCACCAGTACTACCACTACCAGTACTACCACCACCAGTACTACCACTACCAGTACCACCACCACCACCACCAGTACTAACACCATCAGTACTACCAGTACTACCACCACCAGTACTACCACTACTACAGCCACCAGTACTACCACTAATACAGCCACCAGTACTACCACTACCACCACCACCAGTAATACCAGTACCACCACCACCAGTACTACCACAACCAGTACTACCAGTACCACTACCACCACCACCAGTACCACCACCACCAGTACTACCACCACCAGTACTACCAGTACCACCACCACCAGTACTAACACTACCAGTACCACCACCACCACCAGTACTACCAGTACTACAGCCACCAGTACTACCACTACCACCAGTACTACCAGTACCACGACCACCAGTACTACCACTACCAGTACTACCACTACCAGTACCACTACCACCACCAGTACTACCACCACCAGTACCACCACCACCAGTACTACCAGTACTACCACCATCAGTACTACCAGTACTACCACCACCAGTACTACCACTACCAGTACCACTACCACCAGTACTACCACTACCAGTACCACCACCACCAGTACCACCACCACCAGTACTACCACTACCAGTACCACCACCACCACCAGTACTACCAGTACTACCACCATCAGTACTACCAGTACTACCACCACCAGTACTACCACTACCAGTACCAACACCACCAGTACTACCACCACCAGTACTACCACTACCAGTACCACCACCACCAGTACTACCACTACCAGTACAACCACCACCACCAGTACTACCAGTACTACATCCACCAGTACTACCACTACCACCACCACCAGTACTACCAGTACCACGACCACCAGTACTACCACTACCAGTACTACCACTACCACTACCACCACCAGTACTACCACCACCAGTACCACCACCACCAGTACTACCAGTACTACCATCATCAGTACTACCAGTACTACCACCACCAGTACTACCACTACCAGTACCACCACCACCAGTACTACAACTACCAGTACCACCACCACCACCACCAGTACTACCAGTAGTACCACCATCAGTACTACCAGTACCACCACCACCAGTACTACCACTACTACAGCCACCAGTACTACCAATACCACCACCACCAGTACTACCACTACCAGTACCACCACCAGTACCACCACTACCAGTACTACCACCACCACTACTACCACCACCAGTACTACCACTACCAGTACCACCACCTCCAGTACTACCACTACTACCACTACCAGTACCACCACCACCAGTACTACCAGTAACACCACCACCAGTACTACCACTACCAGTACCACCACCACCAGTACTACCACTACCAGTACCACCACCACCACCAGTACTAACACCATCAGTACTACCAGTACTACCACCACCAGTACTACCACTACTACAGCCACCAGTACTACCACTACTACAGCCACCAGTACTACCACTACCACCACCACCAGTACTACCACCACCACCAGTAATACCAGTACCACCACCACCAGTACTACCACAACCAGTACTACTAGTACCACTACCACCACCACCAGTACCACCACCACCAGTACCACCACCACCAGTACTACCACCACCAGTACTACCAGTACCACCACCACCACCAGTACTAACACTACCAGCACCACCACCACCACCAGTAGTACCAGTACTACAGCCACCAGTACTACCACTACCACCAACACCAGTACTACCAGTAACACGACCACCAGTACTACCACTACCAGTACTACCACTACCAGTACCACTACCACCACCAGTACTTCCACCACCAGTACCACCACCACCAGTACTAACAGTACTACCACCATCAGTACTACCAGTACTACCACCACCAGTACTACCACTACCAGTACCACCACCACCAGTACTACCACTATCAGTACCACCACCACCACCAGTACTACCAGTACTACAGCCACCAGTACTACCACTACCACCACCACCAGTCCTACCAGTACCACGACCACCAGTACTGCCACTACCAGTAGAACCACTACCAGTACCACTACCACCACCAGTACTACCACCACCAGTACCACCACCACCACCAGTACTACCAGTACTACCATCATCAGTACTACCAGTACTACCACCACCAGTACTATCACTACCAGTACCACCACCACCAGTACTACCACTACCAGTACCACCACCACCACCACCAGTACTACCAGTAGTACCACCATCAGTAGTACTACCAGTACTAGAGTGCATAGGGAGTGCATAGTTGTTAGACGGGGACCTGGAGGGTCGGCCGAGCACAGTGATCGCACAGACAGGTAACTTCCCCCCCACAGATGGACACCACACAAAGATCAGGGTAACACCTTTTATAGGCACTTCTGGTAGTAGAGTGGTACGATACAAGGCGATCAGGACACGATGATCCTCTCAATTCTAGTCTCTAGTAAGGGAAGGGGGTAGCGGGACAGTCTTGGTACCCACGGGTACGGAGGTGTAATGGTGATAGCTCACAATCCTCGAGCTCGGTGTTCGGATGGGTCAGACCGCGGCAGCGCCGGCAGGTCCCGAAGGGGTCGTAGGTGGCAACGGGCCGCGGCAGCGCCAGCAGGTCCCAACGAGGATGAAGGTTACAACGGGCCGCGGCAGCGCCAGCAGGTCCCAACGAGGGCGAAGGTTGCAGAGGGCCGCGGCAGCGCCAGCAGGTCCCACGAGGATGAAGGTTGCAGAGGGCCGCGGCAGCGCCAGCAGGTCCCACGAGGATGAAGGTTGCAGAGGGCCGCGGCAGCGCCAGCAGGTCCCACGAGGATGAAGGTTGCAGAGGGCCGCGGCAGCGCCAGCAGGTCCCACGAGGATGAAGGTTGCAGAGGGCCGCGGCAGCGCCAGCAGTCCGTCAAGGATGAGTTCTTCTCGGTGTCTCTCGACTCCAGGATACAACTCCTTCCTGTCCTGGGGCGGCCTCAGTTATAGGTCTGGCGCCCTTTGATGTCCGGACCCTCGCTCTTGGAGGTCGGGAGGCCTGGGATGAGGGAGTCCAGACACCCAGCAGGGGGGTGGAGCCAGCGCCCGAGGAGGCTGGGGGTGCTCGGCACCTGGCGGGGGAGAGCCATCGACACTTCTTACTCCCATTGACCTGCCAAGTGGTCCGTTCACCTCCTGGGTGGAGGGTGGTGCCGGGATGTCGGGGCCTGGCCAGGCCCAGGGTTGGGGTCGGGCTGAGGCCGCGCGGCCGCGTGGTGCCGTGTCCAAGATGGCGGCTGGGCCGGGCAATGGTGCTGACGGTGGCCCGGGCCCTGTCCTGCGGGGAGGGAGCGAGCCCTTCATGTGGCCTGTCCAACATGCGTCCCCCCCAGCTGAAGGCGGGGAGAGTCACCCATCTTCTTGGGGACTTTCCTCGTCGAGGCGGAAAAAGCGGGACAGGCCATCCGCGTTGGCGTGGTCTTGGCCAGGACGATGCTCCACAGTGAAGTCCATCCCCTGCAGGGAGATGGACCATCGCAATAGTTTGGGGTTCTCCCCCCGCATCTGCATGAGCCATTGCAGGGGCCGATGATCTGTCTGTACCCGGAAATGGGTTCCGAAGAGGTACGGCCGGAGCTTCTTGAGGGCCCATACCACTGCGAAGGCCTCTCGCTCAATGGTGCTCCAGCGCTGTTCTCGGGGCAGTAGGCGTCTGCTGATGAAGGCCACGGGTTGGTCCACTCCTTCGGGGTTCAGTTGGGAGAGGACGGCCCCAATACCATGGTCGGAGGCATCGGTCTGCACAATGAACTCGCGGCTGTAGTCGGGGGCCTGGAGCACCGGAGCGGTGCACATGGCGGCCTTCAGCGTCTCGAAGGCCGCGTGACAGTCGGGAGTCCAGTTGACTCGTTTTGGGTTGTTCTTAGACGTGAGTTCCGTGAGGGGCCCCACAATGCTGCCATAGTCCCTCACAAACCGCCGGTAGTATCCGGTGAGCCCCAGGAAGGCTCGGACCTCTGTTTGTGTTTCGGGGGGTTGCCAGGACTGGATGGCAGCTACCTTGAGTTGGAGGGGGGCCACCAGACCGCTCCCCACTTGGTGTCCGAGGTAGGTCACGGACCCCTGGCCGATTTGGCACTTGCTGGCCTTTATGGTGAGGCCGGCCTGTTGGAGGGCCTGCAGGACCGCTCTGAGGTGGTGGAGGTGGTCGGCCCAGTGGCGGCTGTATACCGCGATGTCGTCCAGGTAGGCGGCGCTGAATTCTTCGAGGCCCGCCAATACCTGGTTCACCAGTCTTTGAAAGGTGGCTGGAGCGTTCTTCATGCCGAAGGGCATCACTCTGAAATGGTAGTGTCCGTCCGGGGTGGAGAAAGCGGAACGTTCTTGGGCCCTGGGGGTGAGGCCGATCTGCCAGTAGCCCGCTGTCAGGTCAAAGATGCTTAGGTAGCGGGCTGCCCCCATGCGGTCGACTAGTTCATCTGCTCGGGGGATAGGGTGAGCGTCGGTTCGGGTGACCGCGTTCAGCCCCCGATAGTCGATGCAGAATCGGAGCTCCGGCGTGGTGCCCGGTGCCGCGGCCTTGGGGACCAGGACGACCGGGCTGGCCCAGGGACTGTCCGAAGGCTCGATGACCCCGAGGGCGAGCATCTTGGAGACTTCTTCTTGGATGCATGTACGTACCCGATCCGGTACCCGGTACGCCCGGTGTCGGACAGGAGGACTGTCCCCCGTGTCCACGTCGTGCAGGCACCAGGAGGTGACTCCGGGTGCGAGGGAGAACAGGTTTGCGAACGGCAGCAGGAGGGCCCGGCAATCTTGACGCTGCTCTGGGGTCAGGGCCTCGGAGAGTCGGACCCCGTCCACCGAGCCATCTCTTTCCCGAGTCCTCAGTAGGTCAGGGAGGGGCTCGGAGTCTCCTTCTGTGCCACTGTCGGTCGCCATCAGCAGGCTGAGTTCTGAGCGCATGAAGTGGGGTTTGAGCCTGTTGGCGTGGAGGACCCGGAGGGGGTTCCGGGGGGACTCCAGGTCGATGAGATAGGTGACGGGACTCCTGCGCTCGATCACCTTGAAGGGCCCCGTCCATTTGTCTTGCAAGGCACACGGTTCGATGGGGGACATCACCCATACCTGCTGACCCGGTTCAAACTCGATGGAGGAGGCATGTTGGTCGTACCACTTCTTCATGTCCTCTTGACTGGCCTCCAGATTGGCTTTAGCGATCTCCCTGAATTTCCGGGTCTGATTGCGGAGGGTCAGGAGGTATTTGTAGACGTCCGGAGGGGTCTTTAGGGGGGCCATTTCCCATTCCTCCTTCACTAGGCTGAGAGGCCCGCGAACGGGGTCTCCGTACAGGAGTTCGAAGGGGCTGAAGCCGAGGGACTTCTGGGGGACTTCTCGGTAGGCGAAGAGGAGGCACGGTAGTAGCACGTCCCACTGGCGGCGTAGGGGTTCTTCCAGCCCCATGATCATCCCCTTGAGGGTGCGGTTGAACCGCTCGACTAGTCCGTTCCCCTGGGGGTGATAGGGGGTGGTGAAGCGGTAAGTGACTCCGCACTGCTGCCAGAGGGATTTCATATACTTTGAAATAAAGTTCGTACCCCTGTCGCTGACGACTTCCCGGGGGAAGCCCACTCGAGAGAAGATCCCCATCAAGGCTCGACCCACTACTGGGGCTGTTATCGTACGAAGGGGGACCGCCTCAGGATATCGGGTAGCGTGGTCCACCAGGACCAGGATGAAGCGATGCCCCTGTGCTGTTCGGGGGTCCAGGGGCCCCACAATGTCTATTCCCACCCTTTCGAACGGGGTGGTCACCACGGGGAATGGTTGTAGGGGTGCCTTGAGTTTGCGGCCGCTCTTCCCGCTGGCCTGGCAGGTCGGGCAGGACCGGCAATGGTTGGAGACGTCATTTCTCATTCTGGGCCAAAAAAAATGAGTCACCAGGCGGTGGTAGGTCTTGTCTTGGCCCAGGTGCCCGGCCAGGGGGACATCATGGGCTAGGTTCAACAGGAAGTCTCTGAAGTGGAGGGGCACCACCAGCACTCGCCCGGCCCCCAGTTCTGCGATTTTCTGTTCGCTGTACAAGAGATCATTGTCCCAATAAACCCAGTGGGCCCCGGTGGTGTCTCCTTGGCTCTGGGTGAGCGCTTGCTGTCGCAATCCCTCGAGGGAGGGGCAGGTCTTTTGCGCCTGCCGGAATTGTTCCTGGGTGGGCCCCCCTTCTTGACGCCACTGAGCCAGGTCGGGAAGCTCGGGGGGCTGTGGGGACCCCTCTGGGGCGGGGTCCGGGTGGTCGGTCTGGAGGAAGTCGTCTTCTGGAGTGATCGAGGGCGGAGGTGCTGCCCATTCTGGTTCTTCTGGTCTAGGGATGGTGCGGGTGGCCATGGACCGGGTGGTTACGCACGCCCAGTCCGGGAGACCCAACATCCCCAGATGCTCTCTTCTTTCCACAGCGGCCCACGGGGAGCTCTCGAGATCGTTCCCCAGGAGGCAGTCTACGGGGGCATCGTCACGGACAGTTACTTTCAGCATGCCGGACACTCCTCCCCATTCGAAGGGGACGCAGGCCATCCGACACAGGCTCTCCGAGTTATCTGCCGATCGGACGGGGCAAAGTACGTTTGGTAGGATTTGTTCTGGGGTCACCAGGTGACAGCGGACGGCCGTCACACTGGCCCCGGTGTCACGCAGGGCCTCGGCCTTGCGCCCATTGATGCTCACCCATTGGCTGTACTTCCGAGTGTTGGCGGGCAGGGGAGTCCGCGGGACCATGTCTCTTCCTCCTAGGCATGCCAGGGTCATGGCGGCGGGTTCCCACTCGAACTGCTCCGACTCATAGGTCTCCGTGTCTTCGGAGACTTGTTCTTCTCCCAGGGCGGCGGCCGCCATCTGGCGGGGCCCGGGGACCTGGTTCTTCGGGCAGGTCGGGTCACTGGCATAGTGGCCGACTCGCTGGCATCGATGACACGTCACGTTAGCTCGGAACCCCGGGCGCATCGGGGGGTTTCCCCGGCCTACTGGGGCCGGGGTGGCGTTAGTGGGTGCGGCCGGGACGGCGTCTCTGCCCCGGCCCGGGCCTCCTCCTCCTCCTCGGGGACGATGATGACCTTGGTTGGTTCTGTTCTGCTCATTCGGCCCACTCCGGGCCACTCGGGTGCTCTCCCACCGGTCAGCCTCGGTGGCGAGCTGCCGGGGTTCAGTCAATTTACTGTCGAGGAGGTGCTGCCGGAGCTCGACGAAGCAGTTGTTGGAGAGGTGCTCCCACACAATGAGATTGAAGAGTTGTTCGTAAGTGGTTACGTTGTTACCCTTGATCCACCCCTCGAAGGCTCGGCTGAAATAGTTCACGTATTCCAACCACGTCGTACCTGGGATCCGGGTGCAGTTGCGGAACCTCTGGCGGTACATTTCGGGTGTAAGTCCATATCGACTGAGGAGGGCGGCCTTCATGTGGTCATAGGACGTCATTTGATGGTCCGGAAGCTGCAGCAGGGCATCACGACCCTCGTTGACGAATCTCCCCCATAGGCCGGCTCCCCAGTCACTTCGAGCGACCCGGTGGGCGGTCATGGCAATCTCATAGGCCTTGAACCACTGCTGTATGTCGTCGTTCCGGTGATATTCTCGGACCACATCCTTGGGGATGTGGACCTTCTGCTCGGTAGGACCCGGGGAGTGCGGTTGCTCGGGCACCCCTAGGTTTTTGTTCAGTTTGCGTATTTCTATCTCCGCTAGTTTGCACTCGTGCTCGTATGCCAGTCTTTTTTCTTCGAGGTCTCTCTGTCTCTGTTTTTCCTCTCGCTCTTCTCTGAGCCGTAAGTGTTCTAAGTTTATTTTTTGTTCCGCCAGTTTTAATTCTCCGTCTAATCTGAGTCGTGCCAAGTCTAACTCGTGTAGTCTATTTTTTTCCCGCTCTTGGATCTCTTCACGGGACGGGCCTGTTCTCCGTTCCTCCGTCCGGGTGGTGTTGACTTCCGGGGCTGCGGGGTCCCGGGGGGTTGCGGTATTTGTCTCTGTCCAGGCCTCTAGGGCGTTTTTGAAGTCTTCTTTTGTGCTTAGCCCGGTGGTAGCAATGCCTAAGTCCATGCAAAATTGTTTGAGCTCTCGGTGGTTGTATTCCTCCAGCTTTTCCATCTGGAACTTCTCCGCCGATCCGCTCTCTTTGGTCGTCATTGTGGTTTTAGTCGTAGGGTGAGTTACTGTCTGTACGGTACGCGTTGGTTCGGATCGCGCCGCTAGCCACCAATGTTAGACGGGGACCTGGAGGGTCGGCCGAGCACAGTGATCGCACAGACAGGTAACTTCCCCCCCACAGATGGACACCACACAAAGATCAGGGTAACACCTTTTATAGGCACTTCTGGTAGTAGAGTGGTACGATACAAGGCGATCAGGACACGATGATCCTCTCAATTCTAGTCTCTAGTAAGGGAAGGGGGTAGCGGGACAGTCTTGGTACCCACGGGTACGGAGGTGTAACGGTGATAGCTCACAATCCTCGAGCTCGGTGTTCGGATGGGTCAGACCGCGGCAGCGCCGGCAGGTCCCGAAGGGGTCGTAGGTGGCAACGGGCCGCGGCAGCGCCAGCAGGTCCCAACGAGGATGAAGGTTACAACAGGCCGCGGCAGCGCCAGCAGGTCCCAACGAGGGCGAAGGTTGCAGAGGGCCGCGGCAGCGCCAGCAGGTCCCACGAGGATGAAGGTTGCAGAGGGCCGCGGCAGCGCCAGCAGGTCCCACGAGGATGAAGGTTGCAGAGGGCCGCGGCAGCGCCAGCAGGTCCCACGAGGATGAAGGTTGCAGAGGGCCGCGGCAGCGCCAGCAGTCCGTCAAGGATGAGTTCTTCTCGGTGTCTCTCGACTCCAGGATACAACTCCTTCCTGTCCTGGGGCGGCCTCAGTTATAGGTCTGGCGCCCTTTGATGTCCGGACCCTCGCTCTTGGAGGTCGGGAGGCCTGGGATGAGGGAGTCCAGACACCCAGCAGGGGGGTGGAGCCAGCGCCCGAGGAGGCTGGGGGTGCTCGGCACCTGGCGGGGGAGAGCCATCGACACTTCTTACTCCCATTGACCTGCCAAGTGGTCCGTTCACCTCCTGGGTGGAGGGTGGTGCCGGGATGTCGGGGCCTGGCCAGGCCCAGGGTTGGGGTCGGGCTGAGGCCGCGCGGCCGCGTGGTGCCGTGTCCAAGATGGCGGCTGGGCAGGGCAATGGTGCTGACGGTGGCCCGGGCCCTGTCCTGCGGGGAGGGAGCGAGCCCTTCATGTGGCCTGTCCAACAATAGTGCAGAGTGCATAGGGAGTGCATAGTGCATAGGGAGTGCAGAGTGCATAGGGAGTGAAGAGTGCACAGCGCATAGGGAGTGCAGAGTGCACAGCGCATAGGGAGTGCAGAGTGCACAGCGCATAGGGAGTGCAGAGTGCATAGGGAGTGCAGAGTGCATAGGGAGTGCAGAGTGCATAGGGAGTGCAGAGTGCATAGGGAGTGCAGAGTGCATAGGGAGCGCAGAGTGCAGAGTGCATAGGGAGTGCATAGGGAGCGCAGAGTGCAGAGTGCATAGGGAGTGCAGAGTGCATAGGGAGCGCAGAGTGCATAGGGAGCGCATAGGGAGTGCAGAGTGCATAGGGAGTGCAGAGTGCATAGGGAGTGCAGAGTGCATAGGGAGTGCAGAGTGCATAGGGAGTGCATAGTGCTTAGGGAGTGCAGAGTGCATAAGGAGTGAAGAGTGCACAGTGCATAGGGAGTGAAGAGTGCACAGTGCATAGGGAGTGAAGAGTGCACAGTGCATAGGGAGTGCAGAATGCACAGTGCATAGGGAGTGCAGAGTGCAGAGGGCATAGGGAGTGCAGAGTGCATAGGGAGTGCAGAGTGCATAGGGAGTGCAGAGTGCATAGGGAGTGCAGAGTGCAGAGTGCATAGGGAGTGCAGAGTGCATAGGGAGCGCAGAGTGCAGATTGCATAGGGAGTGCAGAGTGCATAGGGAGCGCAGAGTGCAGAGTGCATAGGGAGTGCAGAGTGCATAGGGAGTGCAGAGTGCATAGGGAGTGCAGAGTGCAGAGTGCATAGGGAGTGCAGAGTGCATAGGGAGTGCAGAGTTTAGAGTGCATAGGGAGTGCAGAGTGCATAGGGAGTGCAGAGTGCATAGGGAGTGCAGAGTGCATAGGGAGTGCAGAGTGCATAGGGAGTGCAGAGTGCAGAGTGAGTAGGGAGTGCTAGAGAGTGCAGAGTGAGTAGGGAGTGCTAGAGAGTGCAGAGTGAGTAGGGAGTTCTAGGGAGTGCTAGAGAGTGCAGAGTGAGTAGGGAGTGCTAGGGAGTGCTAGAGAGTGCAGAGTGACTGCAGAGAGTAAGCTAATGGCAATGTAAATGACTGCCATTTATTTATCTGTTTTCAAACCCAACACATAAATAAAAATGTTGTTATTTACAATGCCAATAACTCTAACTTTTCCAAAGGCGAAACCATTGCATTGTAAATGCTTTTTTTAAATGGGTCCTTGTGTTAGTGGGAAAACAAAGCTTCGAATCTGTTTTCCCGTCTCCATGAAGCATGAGGCCAGGGAAGAGGGCAGGAATGTGACACTACTCTGACAAGACGAGATTAGAAGTAATTAACAGAAAACAGATGTCCTCTTCACTTTTATGAGGCCAAGAGTGTTTGAGAGTCTGTTTCTTCTACTTTCTGTAACTTCACATGTTTTTAAAACTAAACATTTGTTGTCTTATGCCTTATATCAGTGTGTTGTTAGAACAATCTATAGACATAGTTAAGTCGAATACTGAAAACAGCATGTCACACCATATACGCACCACACAATCATACACGATACACACATAACACACACACACCACACACACACCACTCTCTCACCACCACACACTCTTCACCACTCACCACAACACACTCACTACCACAGACTCACCCCCACACACTCACCCCCACACACTCACCACTACAAACAGAAACACACACACACAAACACACACACCATAACACCAGCCATCAGTGCACCCTTTCACCAGGGCCAAACACCACCAGCCATCAATGCACTTTTTCACCAAGCACAAACACCATCAGGCGTACAACACCAGGCAGCCGTCAGTGCATTCTTTTACAAGGCGCACTCACCAGCAACCGTCAGTACACTCTTTCACCAAACACACACACCATCAGCCATCTGTGCACTCTTTTACTAAGCACACATACACCAGCCGTCAGTGCACCCTTCCACTAGGCACACACACCTCCAGGCGCCAGTGCACTCTTCCACCAAACACACACACCAACAGCCATCAGTGCACGCATCAATTGTTAACGCATCCACAATTAACTTTTGTACCAATCGCAGTATGATACACTTTACTTTTAAACATATTCATGTAAAGCACAGCATGACACCATTGGTAAAATTACAATACAACTCACATAATACCACTACACACCACATGCACACACTCCATCACACATGACGAAAACACATTGCCATTTACAATACCATTAGCTCAAAATCAAATAAATCCGAGCCCGATTGCATTTCTAATGCTTGTTTAACATACACGTGCCACTAGGAGGTTTACTTCACCAAGGAGCGTCCTAAAACACACCCTCGTCATTTGCTCTGTAAACCAACATTTCGTCTAGGCGCTAAATTGTATTCAGCGCTGCTATCAATCCAACGTGCGTGACTCAGAGATGCCTCATCGAGGGTTCTTGGTGCACCTCGATGAAAGCCGCACACCTCCTTCCCCGACCCCACCCCCATTACATACTGCCGCCCACCCGGCAGTGCGATATATACTGCTGTTGACTTGCACTTGAGATTTTCTGGGATGCGGGGTTAAGGCTGCGTGCGTGCCAGCTGTAAGGCTATCCCACCACTCTACATACACCAGGGTCACGAGTAACTAAGTTAGAATCAAGGGCAGAGAGGCTTAACTGTGCGAGCCGCACTAGAGCAGTTAACTGCAACTTTAGAACTGAAGAACCAGGTTTGAGTCCTGGCGTCGCTCAACATCCTGTGAATCTGAGCACATCACTTGTTTTCCCCTTTAACAAATACATGAATTCGAACTTGTGTAATGTGACTAGTGCTCATTTAAAACGCTACGATGGCTTTAGGTCAAGTTCGCGCTATATACTAAAGCAAAAAAAGTTACCCCTCCGAACCCGCAATAAAATCATTCTACCTGTCTGAACTGTACCGCGCCCACCAGACGAACGTCACACAAGATGCACGCAATAAATAACCAGTCCCACATACAACTGGAAGTTTACCCGGACCAGTTTAGTAGACCCAACCTTCAAATATGTCCTCAGCCCTTTCGGACGTGAGCGCCCCCTCCCTCCCTTGCATGGTGCCGAAGCTTCGCTCCCACTCACTCTCACTCCAGTCCACCACCCCAGCCTATGCGTCCTCCCACGGCCCTCACTTCACTCCCCTGACCCCTTTTTGGTGACGTTGCCCCTTCCCTGCCTTCTGTGTGAGCAGGATTTCTGTTTTGGGGTAACTTGGCTCAGATGGCCGTATTTCTTATTTTCACCAATGGCATTGCATCTTGTTTCCTTTGCATTCTGGTACTTGTTTTTACCAGTGCCACCAATTAACAAATCATGTGCCAGGTCAACATGGTGCAACACCTACAACCCGCTCCAAACATGTGACCTGTGCTCAGCCAGTCACAGAGCCGGCAGTGCCACTTGTTATACTTGGGTGTAACCCTGCCCTGTGTTCCTGGCTGTATATGAAACTTGTATCCTGACTTTTTGTGTGCGGAGTGGCCTACGCCGGTCCATGGTAACATAAGGTCAACAATCTGTTCTGTGACCTGCAGGGGCGCACCAGATGTGCCCTCATGGTGGGAATAGGGCTTTGGTCCAGTACTTGGGTAAGTCACATCAGCAATTATAGCAGCGTACTCGCTCGCTCCCCTGCCCCCCCCACCCCCATCCGCCTCGCATACCACATCAAAGGCTGCTGCTCCACCGCCCACCCACCCCTCGCGCATTGTCTCTAATTGCCTTCCATGGTTGAGTGCCCTCCATTGTCTCAAAGGTTTTAATCCTATGCTGGCTATCAAAACGGCTCAATACCCCCACCCCTGTTATACTTTCCAGCCCTCAAAAAGGATTTTGTGGCCAGAACTCAATTTCTACAATGCTCCTCACGCTGAAGTTATTTGTGCAGCTCAAGGTTAGATTTTCCAGTTAACTGCTATGTGGCACCATTAAACCGTGCACAATACAAACTAGCACATTGAAAAAGAGAAACTACATTTCACAACAAACATTTTGCGTTATGTATTTTATTTTTATTTTACAGAGCTTTATATAGCGAGAACGTCACCCGAATCTGGTATCAGAACGCTTTACATAGCACCGTTGGCATTACATGAGGACACATTCATTTTTGTTAGGCACGGGGAGATTAAGTGATTTGCCCAGAATCACAGGATGGTCAGCGTCATTGTCGAGACTCGAACCCAGTTCCCCAGCAACATCAAGATGCAATTGGAAATGTGCGCACTATACAATGACTGTCACATTGATTGAAAAGACAATGGTTAATAGTGGCTAGAGACGCTACCCTAGTGGAATTGGCAAATGTTAGACGGGGACCTGGAGGGTCGGCCGAGCACAAGGGGAGAGGCCTCCGGTGAGGGCCGTCTCCAGCGATCGTACAGACAAGTAACTCCCCTCCCCACAGATGGACACCACACGAAGATCAGAGTAACACCTTTTATAGGCAGTTCTTGAAGTAAGGTAGTACGATACAAGGAGATCAGGACACGATGATCCTCTCAATTCTAGTCTCTAGTAGGGGAAGGGGGTAGCGGGACAGTCTTGGTACCTACGGGTACTGAGGTGAAACGGCGTTAGCTCACAATCCTCGAGCTCGGTGGTCGGACGGGTCGGACCGCGGCAGCGCCAGCAGGTCCCGAAGAGATCGTAGGTGGCAACGGGCCGCGGCAGCGCCAGCAGGTCCCAACGAGGATGGAAGGTACAACGGGCCGCGGCAGCGCCAGCAGGTCCCACGAGGATGAAGGTTGCAGAAGGCCGCGGCAGCGCCAGCAGGCAGGACGACAGTTCACAAGGCAGGGCTGCGGCAGCGCCAGCAGTCCGTCAAGGATGAGTTCTTCTCGGTGTCTCTCGACTCCAGGATACAACTGCCTTCCTGCTCTGGGGCTGCCTCGGTTATAGGTCTGGCGCCCTTTGATGTCCGGAACCTCGCACTGGGAGGTCGGGAGGTCCGGGATGAGGGAGTCCAGACACCCAGCAGGGGGGTGGAGCCAGCACCCGGGGAGGCTGGGGGCGATCGGCACCTGGCGGGGGAGAGCCATCGACACTTCTTTCTCCCATTAGCCTGCCAAGTGGTCCGTTCACCTCCTGGATGGATGGTGGTGCCGGGATGGCGGGGCCTGGCCGGGCCCAGGGTTGGGGTCGAGCTGAGGCCACGCGGCCGCGTGGTGCAGTGTCCAAGATGGCGGCTGGGCCGGGTAATGGGGCTGACGGGGGCCCGGGCCCGTGACACAGAGATATCCGGGAGCAGGCGTCCCGGAGGGGACGGGTTGCGGGTTGCTTCTGCGGGTAGCCCCCGGAGAGCCGGTGTCTGGGCCCTGTCATGCGGGGAGGGAGCGAGCCCTTCGTGGGGCCTGTCCAACATGCGTCCCCCCCAGCTGAAGGCGGGGAGAGTCACCCATCCTCTTGGGGACTCTCCTCGTCGAGGCGGAAAAAGCGGGACAGGCCATCCGCATTGGCGTGGTCTTGGACAGGGCGATGCTCCACAGTGAAGTCCATCCCCTGCAGGGAGATGGACCATCGCAATAGTTTGGGGTTCTCCCCCCGCATTTGAATTAGCCATTGCAGGGGCCGATGATCTGTTTGTACCCGGAAGTGGGTTCCGAAGAGGTAAGGCCGGAGCTTCTTGAGGGCCCATACTACTGCGAAGGCCTCTCGCTCAATGGTGCTCCAGCGCTGTTCTCGGGGCAGGAGGCGTCTGCTGATGAAGGCCACTGGTTGGTCGACTCCCTCGGGGTTCAGTTGGGAGAGGACGGCCCCGATGCCATGGTCTGAGGCATCCGTCTGGACGATGAACTCACGGCTGTAGTCGGGGGCCTGGAGCACAGGAGCGGTGCACATGGCGGCCTTCAGCCTCTCGAAGGCCGCTTGACAGTCGGGAGTCCAGTTGACTGTTTTTGGGTTGGTCTTGGATGTGAGTTCCGTGAGGGGCCCCACAATGCTGCCATAGTCCTTTACGAACCGCCGATAGTATCCGGTGAGCCCCAAGAAGGCTCGGACCTCGGTTTGGGTTACGGGGGGGCGCCAGGACTGGATGGCAGCGATCTTGAGCTGGAGGGGGGCCACCAGACCGCTCCCCACTTGGTGTCCGAGGTAGGTCACGGACCCCTGGCCGATTTGGCACTTGCTGGCCTTGATTGTGAGGCCGGCCCGGTGGAGGGCCTGCAGAACCCCTCGGAGGTGGCGGAGGTGGTCTGACCAGTGGCGGCTATACACCGCGATGTCGTCCAGGTATGCGGCGCTGAACTCTTCGAGGCCCGCCAATACCTGGTTCACAAGTCGTTGAAACGTGGCTGGAGCGTTTTTCATGCCGAATGGCATCACTCTGAAATGGTAGTGTCCATCCGGGGTGGAGAAAGCGGATCGTTCTTGTGCCCTGGGGGTGAGGCCGATCTGCCAGTAGCCCGCTGTCAGGTCGAAGATGCTTAGGTAGCGGGCCGCCCCCATGCGGTCAACTAGTTCGTCGGCTCGGGGGATGGGGTGAGCGTCGGTTCGGGTGACAGCGTTCAGACCCCGATAGTCGACGCAGAACCGGAGCTCGGGTGTGGTGCCCGGGGCCGCAGCTTTGGGGACCAGTACAACCGGGCTGGCCCAGGGGCTGTCAGAGGGTTCGATGACTCCGAGTGCGAGCATCTTGGAGACTTCTTCTTGGATGCAGGTGCGTACCCGATCTGGTACCCGGTACGGCCGGTGTCGGATAGGAGGACTGTCGCCAGTGTCCACGTCGTGCAGACACCAGGGGGTGACCCCGGGTGTGAGGGAGAATAGGTTTGCAAATTGCAGCAGGAGGGCCCGACAGTCTTGGCGCTGCTCCGGGGTCAGAGCCTCGGAGAGTTGGACCCCGTCCACCGAACCATCTTTTTCCCCGGCCCCCAGTAGGTCAGGGAGGGGCTCGGAGTCCTCTTCTGCCCCACTGTCTGTAGCCATCAGCAGGCTGAGCTCCGAGCGCACGAAGTGGGGTTTGAGTCTGTTGGCGTGGAGGACCCGGAGGGGGTTCCGGGGGGATTCCATGTCGATGAGGTAGGTGACGGGGCTCTTACGCTCGATCACCTTGAAGGGCCCCGTCCATTTGTCCTGTAAGGCACAAGGTTCGATGGGGGACATCACCCATACCTGCTGGCCCGGCTCGAATTCGATGGAGGAGGCATGTTGATAGTACCACTTCTTCATGTCCTCCTGACTGGCTTCAAGATTGGCTTTGGCGAGCTCTCTGAATCGCCGGGTCTGATTACGGAGGGTCAGGAGGTACTTGTAGACGTCTGGAGGGGTCTTCAGGGGGGCCATTTCCCACTCTTCTTTAACTAGGCTGAGAGGCCCGCGAACAGGGTGTCCGTACAGGAGTTCGAAAGGGCTGAAGCCGAGGGACTTCTGGGGGACTTCTCGGTAGGCGAAGAGGAGGCACGGTAGTAGCACGTCCCACTGGCGGCGTAGGGGTTCTTCCAGCCCCATGATCATCCCCTTGAGAGTGCGGTTGAATCGCTCGACCAGTCCGTTTCCTTGCGGGTGATAGGGGGTTGTGAATTGGTAGGTGACTCCGCACTGTTGCCATAGGGATTTCATATATTTGGAGATAAAGTTCGTGCCCCTGTCGCTGACGACTTCCCTGGGGAAGCCCACTCGAGAGAAGATCCCCATTAAGGCTCGACCTACTACTGGTGCTGTTACAGTTCGAAGGGGAACCGCCTCAGGATAGCGGGTGGCGTGGTCCACCAGGACCAGGATGAATCGATGCCCTTGTGCTGTTCGGGGGTCCAGGGGCCCCACAATGTCTATTCCCACCCTTTCGAACGGGGTGGTCACAACGGGGAATGGTTGAAGAAGTGCCTTGAGCTTGCGGCCGCTCTTCCCGCTGGCCTGGCAGGTCGGGCAGGACCGGCAGTGGGTGGAGACGTCATTTCTCATTTTCGGCCAGTAAAAGTGAGTCACCAGGCGGTTGTATGTTTTGTCTTGCCCCAAGTGTCCAGCCAGGGGGACATCATGGGCCAAGTTCAGAAGGAAGTCTCTGAAACGGAGGGGCACCACCAGCACTCGACTGGCCCCCAGCTCCGCTATTCTTTGTTCGCTGTACAGTAGGTCATTGTCCCAATAGATCCAGTGGGCCCCTGCGGTGTCTCCTGTGCCCTGGGCGAGCGCTTGCTGTCGCAGTCCCTCGAGGGAGGGACATGTCTTTTGCTCTTGCCGGAATTGTTCTTGGGTGGGCCCCCCTTCCTGACGCCACTGAGCCAGGTCCGGGAGGTCTTGGGGCTGAGCGGGCTCTTCGTGGGTTTGTTCCGGGGTGTCCGCAGGGATGGAGTCTCCCTCTGAAGCGATCGGGGGAGGAGGTGCTGGCCATTCGGGTTCTTCAGATCTAGGGATGGTGTCGGCGGCCATGGACCGGGTTGTTACGCACGCCCAGCCCGGGAGGCCTAACATCCCCAGGTGCTCTCTTCTTTCAACGGCTGCCCACGGGGAACTCTCGAGATCGTTCCCCAGGAGGCAGTCTGTGGTAAATAAATAAATAATACCCTATTTTTGACTAGACATATATCATAACAGATAGCTCAATAAATAAGAGTCAAGATTCGAGGTAGTAGGAGTTTTGCAGGTTTAATACAGCATAAGGACAGGAACAGGACAACCTGCATAGGAATAGGATGACAGGGCCCAGCAGCTGCTGGGGCTGGATCTGGGATGAGCGCGCTAACTTTTAATAACAATACACGAGCATATATACATAGCGCGAACACATAGCATTACATTGCGGTAGGCGTAGCAGTGGGTGGAACAGAAGACGTGACGCGTAGCAGTCGCGAAAGATAAGAGTAAAAAGAGGTGTAACTCAGACATGTGATGCAAACGTAACAGAATATGTCATGAATGGGCGGAAACATAGGAGGGGGCTACCTAAGGAGCCGGGACCTCTAACCTGGTGGTGCGCGCAAACTGGCAATGACGTGTTACGAGGAGAAGCTGGGGGCTATGAACTCTGTGCTAGGAGCAGAGACTAAAGTCTGGAGGGTCGGAGCGACATGTACCGAAACCCTATCTAGTATCTGATGTTTAGGGAACATGTTGATATAAACTAAGAGTCATGAGGGGAGAAGCTAACTGACTCTAAGACTAGAGCATGCATTTATTCTACATATAGTGCGTGATGAAGAATATTAAATGACCATTAAATACAGTATTTCTCTAACGTAGAGACGTGAAGGCTAGACAATGACGGAAACTATTGATGCAGTTCAGTAGCTCAGGAATGCAGAGAAGGAGGACTAAACTGATAGCTGGAATCATAACATAGTCTTGGCAGACTCAGAGGCAGAGCCAAGCTGCACCGGGCACTGCGAGGCAGGAAGTAAGTGAAAGGTCGAGGATACAGGTGGGGGCTGTATCGCTCCTCAGCGAGGCTTCAGGAGACAGGAGCTGAATCTGATGTCCGGGCCCTGTTGAGGCCTAGAAACGGGGACTTTATAATGAAATAACGTGCACACTGAGAAACGTGGCAACATAGCTTTACATAGGCCTGATATTCGTAGTATTCACGAGGACTGGAAACTGGCATACTAGAGATGGACACAACTGTAATTGCGTCATTAATCGGACATGGGGAGTAACATATGCATATTGGTCATGCACACATAACATATGATGGATGACACGTAGGGACACAGAACATGACAAAATTTACTTTTCCACATTCCCTCCTTGTCACTACGTTTCCATCAGGAAACATCAATATTCATGATACCATCTATCATTTCATACAGTACCATTTGTTCATCTCGAATTGTCTTGGAACGGGATTTAGAACGGGGCTTGGGACTAGGAATACAAGAGGTAGCACACATGCCGCAAATCGCAGGGCCACATTGTATACAGAGGCAGCAGCTGAATATGATCGCTACTGCGATACCTAGAAAGGACAGGACTTTCCATCCCCAGGCGGAAATTATATTCCAGAACCAACCGGACCATGTCCAGGTGCCTGGATCTTGGTGTAACAGATGGGCAATTTTATGAAGTTTGGTTATAGCTGAATAAACAGACGGCGCGTTATTTGGAATAAAAATGCAACAACTGGATCCGAGGACTCTACAGGCCCCGCCCCTATCGGCCAGTATGACGTCAAGGACGAGACGATTCTGTAAAACGACAATTCTCATAAAGGATTGCTCTTCGGTTAAGTTACCTAGAGCGGAGGCAGTCTCATCTACTACAGCTTCAAGGGTTCTTGTTAACCTACGAATTAGCTTACTATTTACAACTGTACCTAAATAAGGGAACACACCTTTATCAATATCAATGAATTGCTCTGCAGCAGTTTCAGTATAATCGACAATCGGGAGATTTCTCTTGTGTCTAGTATGTACTAGGAAGGAATTCCTATGGTAGTCAGGTGGGGCTAGAAAAACAGGTGGCAGTAGGAAGGCAATGTAACAGGTTCCCTCCCAATCGAGGGGCAGACGAACATATGCAGTTTGACCACAAACAAAATAAGAATGACGTGAAGCTTTAAAAATAGATTTCCCACTGTCACTATACTTGATAATAGTAGTACAATCACTATGTCCTACGTGTACAGAACCATGATTTCGGACACATAATTCGCCTTTGACTGGTAGTACTGAAATAGCAGGTGAGTCTGGAGTAGTATCAGACTGAACATTCAGGACCATGAAATTCGACGAATAATTACCTAAATTATACACTTCATTTTCTAGATCTAAACCTGTTCTGTGGGGGAAACCTTGCTTGTCTGGGAAACATGTGCTGTTAAGAAAAGACATATCTGTTAAGGATGACGTTAACGTGGACCATGCGCCACACGAACCATTATGTGAAAAAGGATAAGGAAAGAGTGGCAGAACTCCCTTCGATGTCTGGAAAAGGGGGAGTCGACCACACACCCAACAATTAGTGACATTGCTGGTCTGGTGTGAATAATGTAACATGCGGATAAATGAGTTATTACGCATAGCGAGGCGGTATGAATATTCGTGAGGAGGCAGATCACTAAACGTGTGTTCTACTGTAACATTAGAATGCTTATTTACATGAGGAACTGGAAAACACAGGAAACATGCGTAACTAGTGCAGGAAATCATTATGCTGATGAATAATATGAAACTTAGAAAAACGATACATCGGTTTGAGTTTTGACTAACTCTCTCACTATGGGGGTCTATTTTATACATGTCAGAAACAGTCTAACCGTTTCACCTAGGGGAGGACTTAGACAATCAAACTGACTGACTTATTTTACTAGACCGGAGTTTTTGCTTATACTCCTGCTGCGGAGTTTTCTCTAACAGGGAAGGGGTTGTGTCAATGTCATTTGCGGGACAGTCCTTAGGAACAATGTTTTGACAAGTCTTGATATCCTGGGAAATGTTTTTAAAGACCGGCTTTAATCCGTAGAATTTCTTGACGTGCGAAAGGTGCACCCAGCCGCGGCGTCCTTCCAACTTCACGGCTGTACGGGTGGTGAGGAGGACCTGACGGGGCTCCTTCCAACGTGGCTCCAGCGGACTTGATCTGTCAAAGTTCCGGACGAGCACCATCGAACCTGGAACGATTTCATGCGGTGCCACCTCGGTATTGTCTGGAAATGTGGCGGCAACCTGTGAACGACATGAGTTGAGGGCAGACATCAAGGAAGCTAGGTAATCTGTCAGCATATTACATGAAACATCAGTAATACTTCGGGGTCTAGGAGTACCCCACATGTTAGGGGGGCGGCCGAAAACGACCTCATACGGGGACAGACCTGATCTGGAATGTGCGACCATGCGCATATAAAACAAAGCAACTGGCAGAGCTACTAGCCAGTCCACACCCTTATCTTTACATATTTTGGCAATTCGAATTTTCAGAGTCTGATTATGTCTCTCGACTAGACCGGCTGCTTCAGGATGGCGTACACAATGAAACTTCCACTGGTACCCCAACAACAGGGAAACGTGCTTCATCAGTTCAGATGAGAATGGCTGACCGTTATCAGAATATACGACTCTAGGGAGTCCATATCGAGGGAAGAATTCACGAACCAACTGTTTGGCAGTGGTCGCGGCTGTGTAATCTGGGACTGGATATGCTTCTGTCCATCTGGACAAAGCGCATACAACTACAAGGACATACTTGAAACCTCGACATCGCTCCATCTGAATATAATCCATCTGGAGGACCTCAAAAGGGTGGTCAGGGGGCTGGAAACCACCTTGTTCCACCGGGACACTTTTACCTGGATTAAACTGACAACATATCATACAGGTACGGACTTTCTGCTTGGCTGCAGCTCGTAAATGCTTGTTGAACCAAATGTTCTGGATACTGTCTAACATTGCTTTTTCTCCTAAATGTGCTGGACTATGTGCGGTATTAATGATGACTTGAACCATAGAGTCGGGGAGAAACCATGCGGTTCTACCCTTTGTTAACCATCCTTGATCTGTCTGGACCCCTCCTTGTTCAGACCACTTCTTGATTTCATCGGGAGTAGCATGTAACTGGATATCTATGACATCTTGAGTAGGGTCCTTAACTGTCATACATGTAGTCGGATCTGGAGTATGTGTCTGTGTCGGATTAACTTGAATGTCTAGAGTCTGTGCTGTAAGTTTGGCTGTGCGATCTGCTAGATCATTACCTTGGGAAATAATGTCAGTGACTTTCGTATGTGCTTTGCATTTCATGATAGCGATAGATGTCGGTAAGTGTATGGCATCTAACAGAGCTTGAATAAGGAGACCATGCTGAATCTTGGTTCCATGAGAAGTCATGAAACCTCTCTCCTGCCAGAGCACTCCAAAGTCGTGAACGACTCCAAATGCGTAACGTGAATCTGTGTAAACATTAACTTTCAGGTTCTTGGCGTGTATACAGGCTTGTGTCAGAGCAACTAGCTCTGCTGCTTGAGCGGACAGGGTATCAATGCGGTGTGTCTTAATAACTTCGGTGTCAGTAGTCACTGCATACGCGGCGACTAGTTCTCCTGTACTAGTCCTCATACATGAACCATCCACATAAAGTGTCAGGTCAGGATCTGGTAACGGAATATCTGTCAGGTCTTGTCTTGGCTTTGTCGTAATGTTAACTACTTCCACACAGTCGTGTGTGGCTGGATTTGAACTAACTGATGGTAACAGTGTAGCAGGATTCAGGATGTTGCAGCGTCTAATATCTATGTGTGGCTGGAACAGTGTCAATTCATAACCTGTTAAACGTGCAATTGTCAAGTGCTGTGTTTGTGTTCGGTTTAAAAGAACTTCCACGGAGTGTGGGACTTGTACTGTCAGGGAGTGTCCCAAAACTATGGAATCACTTTGTCTGATAGCTAGTGCTGTGGCTGCAACTGACTTGAGGCACGCAGGCAACGCCTGGGCGACTGGATCTAGTGTGCTCGAAAAATAAGCACAAGGCTTGTATTGTCCTGCTTGATCTTGTGTGAGAACAGATAATGCTGTACCTTCGCGTTCAGTGACGAAAAGTGTAAAAGGCTTACTGTAGTTCCGTGTAGCTAGAACTGGAGCTTGGCATAAAGCTTTCTTTAACTCGTTGAAACTAAGTGTATGTTCAGATGTCCAAGGGAGGACAGTCGATACGGCTGCCTCCTGTGTCGTTAACTGTATCAGTGGCTTGGCTAGAAATGCATACTGGGGAATCCATTGTCTACAATAAGAAGTAAGGCCAACAAAGGCACGTACCTCCTTCTGGGTTCTGGGCTGGGGAAGACTCGCTATCAACTGGATACGGTCTGGTGTCAACTGCCTACCCCTCTTGGACAGTAAGTGTCCTAAGTAGACCACTTGCTGGACACAGAATTGAAGCTTCGAAGGGGACACCTTGTGCCCCATCTCGGCTAGGAAATACAGAACCGTCAGTGACGCTCGCTCGCAGTCACGTTCAGAACGGGCTGTGATCAGTAGATCATCGACATATTGGAGCAGGGCAGTGTCAGTTGGCATGTGAATGTTGTCTAGTTGTCTCTTGAGTGCTTGACTGTAAATACTAGGACTTTCTGTGAAACCTTGAGGAGCGCGTGTGAACATATAGCTCCTTCCATTTAAACAAAATCCGAAAAGAAACTGGCTGTCTGGATGAATAGGAACACTAAAAAATGCGTTCTTGAGGTCTATTACTGTGAAGAACATGGCTTCGGAATCAATAGCTGTCAATAGGGAAGAGATATCTGGGACAACTGGGTACTGCGGAATAATACATTTATTAAGTTCCCGTAAATCAATCACTAATCGATATACTGGGGGTGCATTCGGATCAGTACGTTTCATGACTGGAATGATCGGAGAGTTACATACGTTGGAGTCAGTTTCTACAACTACTCCTTGAGCCATGAGCTCGTCTATAATTTTGGATAAGGCTGCTACAGCCTCAGGTGGCAATCTATACTGCCTGATTCGTGGTAACACTACACCTGGTTTCAGGGTCACACGATAGGGTGTGATTTGCATGTAACCTACATCAGTTGGACCTTGCGCCCATAAATGCTGCGGAACTTTAGACAGTCTGGAATCAAAATCTCGTAATACATAGTGACCCTTAAAGTCACGTAGGAACAGACGTATTCCCTCTGGGGAACAGCATATAACTGCACCTAACTCTTTCAGTGTTTTAATGCCTAATAGATTTTCTGGACATGATTTAGTAAGTAACAGATCAGTAGTGCGGGACAATGGACCTACTTCTAGAGTAACTGGCTTTGAAATCTCATTAACGATAGGCTTTCCTGAAAATCCAAGGGAAACATTTCTTGAGCCTGAGAGCGGAGCCCCTGGAACTTCGGCATGACTAATTGTGGTCCTACTTGCCCCTGTATCAATCAAAAACTTTCTGTCTTTCCCTAATACTTGACTGTGAACATAGGGACCTTCTTGATCTACAGGTATCTCGATGAGAGGCAAGCCTACCTCCCTCTCTAGGCTGTTTCATGAATATGGCTGGTACTCTGGATACTCAGACTGTGCATACTGGTACATCTGCGATGTAACATGCTGTGTTGCAGCAATAGGCTGCGGTACTGTAACTGTCTGTTGTGCATTCTGTGGCTGAGGAATCTGTGAAACTTGTTCTTGTCTAGGCGGACGTGGTCTTTCTTTAGTCTTACCAGTAGCTATGTTATGTTTCAGAACTGCACACTCATTTATAAAATGACCTGGCTGTTTACAATAATTGCAATTCCCTTTAACGGGAGCTGCAGGATGACTGGCTTGATTCGGACCCCTCTTTTGACTGTCTTGAGGAACAGATTGTGCAACTAGTACTTTCATTTTCGTGTCTTTCATACGTTTTCTCTCGTGTTCTTGCTCTTCCCTGATTCTATTCTGGTGGTACTGGAGCATCTGGAGCATCTGGGACGGAGTATTTGCTTGCCAGGTGCTTTCGACTTTCAAAACTCGGTTTCTAACTTGTGGGCTTGAATTCTCGACTAATTTGGTAACGAAAAGGTGAGGGTATGACTCACTACTTGTCTTGAGACCACTGTTGATACTGAAGCACTTTTCAAACCTCGAATAAAAATCACTAATATCTTCATCTTGTTTCTGTTTACAGGCTGAGATTGCATCCCAGTCTTCTTTTCTCATTGTTAATAATCTGGGTAAAACTTGAATTAATAATTCTGGTAATTCTTTACATTTCTCTCCAAGACCAGTACCTGGTACACGTATCTTATCTTCTGCTTCTAGGACTGCCCAATCTATTTTTTTCTCTCCCACCTCCCATTCTTTTTCCTTTAGCTTTTCATACACCCCTGCGGGTAGCAGAACCTTTAACATTTTAATGATATCTGGGTAAGTGTATTCTCCCATACGGAGCATGTCTTTTAATTCTCTATGGAACCCTGCTGGATCTTTGTCATGACAGGGAATTAATTTCTTCATTTCGAGGAGTTCCATCTTTGTGATCGGAGTGTATACAAACACTCGCTGCATTTCGCCACCCGTTCCTCTGACTGGGTGGACTTCTCGTAACGGATTCTGTCTGTCTATGTAGAATGATTTACTTTCTGGGGGTGAGACATGAACAAAATGCGGGTTCAAGAATGTTCTATATTTATGGCGCTGTTCTAGAATGACACTAATTAAATCGGTACCTAGACCTCTCCATTTATACTGGAGTAACTCGTTCAAGATATCATGTAACGGGCCTGGATCAGAATGTTGACCCTCATACAGAGTAATGAGGTGCTGAATCATATACATACCCACCAGTCGCTGCTCGGCTGGGGGCATTTTCAGAAACATTTGTGCCACTATTTCGTCTGGAAAAGTGGTAGAATCAGTAATCCATCGGACTGCTGACCGGACTAGTTCCTGTTCATGCATAGTACTTAACTCACTGTAACCGATTCGTGATTTCAGAATGTGATCGGTAGCTTGAAATACTTGTTCTAGGGAACCTTGTTCTGGTGCTGAATGATGGAAAGTAGACTTGTGTTCTAGGCGTAAATGGCGATCTGGAAATCTAGGTTTTCCTACATACGCTATTCTGGCAGTATTCTCATCGTCTTCCTCTTCAGGATCAGAGGTACTTTCTTTCTCGCTTACTTGTGCTGCTTTTCGCTGTTCGTGTATCTTTATTATTTCTCTACGGATTTTCTTGTACATACTTTCCATGGCACTAATGGTATTGTGCTTTCCTTCGGCTATATTATCACTCCACTTTGTCAGGGTTTTCATTTCTTCCGGGTCTTTAGACGGATAACCCTGTTCCCTTATTAGACAATTAATTAAGAACTTTAATATCATGCGCTGAATCTCGGCTTTCCTTTGAGACATGGCATCACTAATACTTTGTGGGTCATCCCCTGTACGGATGAAACGATATATTCTGTCTAGATCTTCTTTCATATTCGGCAGGGTGACTAGATACTCGGTCACTCTCCTTACGCGTACGGAATATAAAACCATATTAAACTCGCCTGGAACTGGGTCATAGACACATTCGCCAAGGGTTTGCCTGATTTCTGCAACAGACTTATTACTCTTGGGAGTACGCTGTGATGCTTGAGCATGTAATTCGAGTGCTGATAAACGCTTGTATGGCGGCGGAGTTTGAGGAAGACCTCCTCCCGCGGCCCCTAAACTAGAATCATCAACTGATGCTTTCCGTCCTGGCAGGGTCGGTAATTGTAACGTGGGCTGGACTTGTATGGCGGGCTGACCCGGGGGGGCTGTTAAGGGCACCCCGGTATCTGGGGGAGCAGGAATTACCTGATTTACAGGGACTGGCGGAGTGCGAACAGGATTTACATATTCGGGGACTGTGTCGTCCAGATAGGACGAGATAAAAATATCAGCTGCGGTCGGTTTGTGACGTAGCTTGGTCGGAACTAGTGGTGGCGGAAAGTTACTGGATGCCTCCGGGGTCGCTTTTGGCAAGCCCTCAGCAAGAAGAGGATACATACCCTTAATGAGGGCATTCCTCTGTCTGTCTGATTGTTCAGCTTTGACTCGTTCACCTATCTCGATTAATTCTCTTTCTTGGGCTCGTTCTTGGGATTCTCTACTTAGTTCTGACTTTCTGATTTCTTTTTCGGTTCTCTTATGAGCTTCTTTGCGCCATAACTCGATGGCATCTTTCTGTGACTGTCTGGCTTTCTTTTTCCATAATGCTTCTTCTACTCGCATGATGCATTCGGCATCCCATGTACCCGATACGGGCCATCTATACTTTTCTTCTAACTGTTTGGTATACTCTACCCATAAATCTAGATACAATATGGCACTTATGCCATGTTTCTGATACATAAAGTGACCTGGACTGTCCCTGGGCGGGACGGGAACTGCTGCTTCCAGCAGACCCTTTCTAGTTTTTAACTGACGTAACTTGGAAAATATGGGCATGACTGAACTGTAATCTAGACACAATACAATACACAATAAACACGATACTTATTTCCCATTCATACCACGACATTAGAATACATGAAAAACATTTAAAATAACAGTTCGGACAGAATACTACCTGAAAATACCGTGAACAGAACACTTGAAATTTCTCGAGACCAGAACTGACTAGAACAGAAACTAGATGCACTGCTGAAACAGCACGAAACTTACCGGTCTCTTTAAAGAGACACGTCAGGACCCGCATCCACCGAAGTGGACACTTCGTTTGTGGGACTGTGTACCACCAACCCACAGACCAGAGTCAATTAAATTGACCCTGTCTAGATACCACCCCAGTAACGGTACTCACCGGGCAGCAAGAACGGAAGGCCTCGGACTGGACTGGACTGCTACGACGACGAACTTCGGACTTCAGTTACGGGTGGACCTCCGGATACCTCGGACCTTGGACTCTTGGCTTGGGCTCTGGTCGGGACTCGCCGCGTTCCTCCACCGTCTCGTCTGGATGCTGGACCGCCTCCTCCGTCTCCTCCGTGGGCCTGAGGGATACTTGAGCAGAAATATCTGCCACTGCGCAGAAGAGTTCCGTCACGACTGCAGAGGGTCAGGGGGTCGGCGTGGCTTCACCGACGCGTGGGGAAAGGGCAAGTCCCTGTTCGGGCGCCATTATGTGGTAAATAAATAAATAATACCCTATTTTTGACTAGACATATATCATAACAGATAGCTCAATAAATAAGAGTCAAGATTCGAGGTAGTAGGAGTTTTGCAGGTTTAATACAGCATAAGGACAGGAACAGGACAACCTGCATAGGAATAGGATGACAGGGCCCAGCAGCTGCTGGGGCTGGATCTGGGATGAGCGCGCTAACTTTTAATAACAATACACGAGCATATATACATAGCGCGAACACATAGCATTACATTGCGGTAGGCGTAGCAGTGGGTGGAACAGAAGACGTGACGCGTAGCAGTCGCGAAAGATAAGAGTAAAAAGAGGTGTAACTCAGACATGTGATGCAAACGTAACAGAATATGTCATGAATGGGCGGAAACATAGGAGGGGGCTACCTAAGGAGCCGGGACCTCTAACCTGGTGGTGCGCGCAAACTGGCAATGACGTGTTACGAGGAGAAGCTGGGGGCTATGAACTCTGTGCTAGGAGCAGAGACTAAAGTCTGGAGGGTCGGAGCGACATGTACCGAAACCCTATCTAGTATCTGATGTTTAGGGAACATGTTGATATAAACTAAGAGTCATGAGGGGAGAAGCTAACTGACTCTAAGACTAGAGCATGCATTTAGTCTACATATAGTGCGTGATGAAGAATATTAAATGACCATTAAATACAGTATTTCTCTAACGTAGAGACGTGAAGGCTAGACAATGACGGAAACTATTGATGCAGTTCAGTAGCTCAGGAATGCAGAGAAGGAGGACTAAACTGATAGCTGGAATCATAACATAGTCTTGGCAGACTCAGAGGCAGAGCCAAGCTGCACCGGGCACTGCGAGGCAGGAAGTAAGTGAAAGGTCGAGGATACAGGTGGGGGCTGTATCGCTCCTCAGCGAGGCTTCAGGAGACAGGAGCTGAATCTGATGTCCGGGCCCTGTTGAGGCCTAGAAACGGGGACTTTATAATGAAATAACGTGCACACTGAGAAACGTGGCAACATAGCTTTACATAGGCCTGATATTCGTAGTATTCACGAGGACTGGAAACTGGCATACTAGAGATGGACACAACTGTAATTGCGTCATTAATCGGACATGGGGAGTAACATATGCATATTGGTCATGCACACATAACATATGATGGATGACACGTAGGGACACAGAACATGACAAAATTTACTTTTCCACAAGTCCACGGGGGCATCGTCGCGGACAGTCACTTTTAACATACCGGAGACTCCTCCCCATTCGAAGGGGACGCAGGCCATCCGACACAGGCTCTCCGAATTGTCGGCCGATCGGACGGGGCAAAGAATGTTTGGCAGGATTTGTTCTGGGGTCACCAGGTGACAACGGACGGCCGTCACACTGGCCCCTGTGTCACGCAGGGCTTCGGCCTTACGCCCATTTATGTTCACCCACTGGCTGTATTTCCTGGTGTTGGCTGGTAGGGGAGCCCGCGGGATCAGGTCTCTTCCCCCTAGGCAGGCCAGGGTCATGGCGGCAGGTTCCCACTCGGGCTGCTCCTGCTCATACTCTTCAGGCTCTTCGGAGACTTGCTCTTCTCCTAGGGCGGCGGCAGCCACCTGGCGGGGTCCGGGGGTCTGGTTCTTTGGGCAGGTCGGGTCACTGGCATAGTGGCCGACTCGCTGGCATCGATGACACGTAACGTTGGCTCGGAACCCCGGGCGCATCGGGGGGTTGCCCCGGCCGGCCGGGGGCGGGGTGTTGTTGACGGGAGCGGCCGGGACGGCGTCTCTGCCCCGGCCCTGTCCTCCTCCTCCTCCTCGGGGACGATGATGACCTTGGTTGGTTCTGTTCTGCTCGTTTGGCCCACTCCGGGTCACTCGGGTGCTCTCCCATCGGTCAGCCTCGGCGGCGAGCTGCCGTGGGTCAGTCAATTTACTGTTGAGGAGGTGCTGCCTGAGCTCGACGAAGCAGTTGTTGGAGAGGTGCTCCCACACAATGAGGTTGAAGAGCTGTTCGTAGGTGGTTACGTTGCTACCCTTGATCCATCCCTCGAAGGCTCGGCTGAAATAGTTTACATATTCTATCCAGGTTGTACCCGGGATCCGGGTGCAGTTGCGGAACCTCTGGCGGTACATCTCGGGCGTCAGCCCATATCCACTGAGGAGGGCGGCCTTCATGTGGTCATAGGACGTCATTTGATGGTCCGGAAGCTGCAGCAGGGCATCCCGGCCTTCATTGACGAATCTCCCCCATAGACCGGCTCCCCAGTCACTTCGAGCGATCCGGTGGGCAGTCATGGCGATCTCGTAGGCCTTGAACCACTGCTGTATGTCGTCGTTCCGATAGTATTCACGGACCACATCCTTGGGGATGTGGACCTTCTGTTCGGTAGTACCTGGGGGGCGCGGTTGCTCGGGCACCCCTAGGTCTTTGTTCTGTTTGCGCATTTCTATCTCCGCTAGCTTGCACTCGTGTTCGTATGCCAGTTTTTTTTCTTCGAGTTCTCTCTGTCTCTGCTTTTCCTCTCGCTCTTCTTGGAGCCGTAAGTGTTCTAAGTTCATCTTTTGTTCTGCCAGTTTCAATTCTCCGTCTAATTTGAGCCGTGCCAGCTCTAACTCGTGTAGTCTATTTTTCTCTCGTTCTCGGATCTCTTCCCGGGAGAGATCCGTTCTCCTTTCTTCCGTCAGAGTGGTGTTTGTTTCCGGGGCTTCGGGGTCCCGGGGTCCGGCGATATTTGTCTCTGCCCAGGATTCTAGGGCGTGTTTGAAGTCCTCTTTCGTGCTCAGACCGGTGGTGGCAATGCCTAGTTCTATGCAAAATTGTTTTAGCTCTCGGTGGTTGTACTCTTCCAGTTTTTCCATCTGGAATTTCTCTGCAGATCCGCTCTCTCTGGTCGTCATTGTGGATTAGTCGTAGGGTGAGTTACTCTCTGTACGGTTTACGCGTTGGTTCGGATCGCGCCGCTGGCCACCAATGTTAGACGGGGACCTGGAGGGTCGGCCGAGCACAAGGGGAGAGGCCTCCGGTGAGGGCCGTCTCCAGCGATCGTACAGACAAGTAACTTCCCCCCCCCCACAGATGGACACCACACGAAGATCAGAGTAACACCTTTTATAGGCAGTTCTTGAAGTAAGGTAGTACGATACAAGGAGATCAGGACACGATGATCCTCTCAATTCTAGTCTCTAGTAGGGGAAGGAGGTAGCGGGACAGTCTTGGTACCTACGGGTACTGAGGTGAAACGGCGGTAGCTCACAATCCTCGAGCTCGGTGGTCGGACGGGTCGGACCGCGGCAGCGCCAGCAGGTCCCGAAGAGATCGTAGGTGGCAACGGGCCGCAGCAGCGCCAGCAGGTCCCAACGAGGATGGAAGGTACAACGGGCCGCGGCAGCGCCAGCAGGTCCCACGAGGATGAAGGTTGCATAAGGCCGCGGCAGCGCCAGCAGGCAGGACGATAGTTCACAAGGCAGGGCTGCGGCAGCGCCAGCAGTCCGTCAAGGATGAGTTCTTCTCGGTGTCTCTCGACTCCAGGATACAACTGCCTTCCTGCTCTGGGGCTGCCTCGGTTATAGGTCTGGCGCCCTTTGATGTCCGGACCCTCGCACTGGGAGGTCGGGAGGTCCGGGATGAGGGAGTCCAGATACCCAGCAGGGGGGTGGAGCCAGCACCCGGGGAGGCTGGGGGCGATCGGCACCTGGCGGGGGAGAGCCATCGACACTTCTTTCTCCCATTAGCCTGCCAAGTGGTCCGTTCACCTCCTGGATGGATGGTGGTGCCGGGATGGCGGGGCCTGGCCGGGCCCAGGGTTGGGGTCGAGCTGAGGCCACGCGGCCGCGTGGTGCAGTGTCCAAGATGGCGGCTGGGCTGGGCAATGGGGCTGACGGGGGCCCGGGCCCGTGACACAGAGATATCCGGGAGCAGGCGTCCCGGAGGGGACGGGTTGCGGGTTGCTTCTGCGGGTAGCCCCCGGAGAGCCGGTGTCTGGGCCCTGTCGTGCGGGGAGGGAGCGAGCCCTTCGTGGGGCCTGTCCAACAGCAAAAGTATGCGCACTGTAACTGAATTAGGGCACAGAGTGCGCCTGACGGCCGTGCGGCCGTTACAATATACCACTGACACACAATCTGTACAGTCACACTCCAGCATGCTTAATGGCTGTTGTTGAACTACAAGCCGAGCTTCCCTTCTAGATAAGGACCCTGCCGATCTTTCGCTGATCACTTTCAAATGCTGGTCTGTGCCACTTTCTCTCCAGTGTCTGCTGTGGCTTCTTGTGGGATAGGAAAACTAATGACAATTCGGATTTTGGGAAGGTACCTAGGGTAATTTCCTTAACTTCCTTCAAAGTACAGGCAACACAACATCTAAGAAATATGTGGTGGCTTTATAGAGAGGAAATACCAAAGTATGAAACTGCATTTCTTCGCCAATTAAGGGCAGAGATCTCCACGCACACACACCACCAGACGTCAGTGCACGCTTTCACTGGACACAAACACCACCAGCCTTCAGTGCACACTTTCACCTGACACACACACCACCAGCCGTCAGTGCACATTTTCACCAGGCACACACACCATCAGCCGTCAGTGCACACTCTCACCAGGCACAGACACCATCAGTCATCAGTGCACGCTTTCACCAGGCACACACCACCAGCCGTCAGTGCACACTTTCACCAGGCACACACACACACACCGCCAGCCATCAGTGCACGCTTTCACCAGGCATACACACCACCGGCCATCAGTGCACGCTTTCACCAGGCACGCACCACCAGCCGTCAGTGCACGCTTTCACCAGGCACACACACACACCGCCAGCCATCAGTGCACGCTTTCACCAGGCACACACCACCAGCCGTCAGTGCACGCTTTCACCAGGCACACACACACACCGCCAGCCATCAGTGCACGCTTTCACCAGGCATACACACCACCGTCCGTCAGTGCACGCTTTCACCAGGCACACACACACACCACCAGCCATCAGTGCATGCTTTCACCGGGCACAAACACCACCAGCCGTCAGTGCACGGTTTCACCAGGCACAAACACCACCAGCCGTCAGTGCACGATTCCTCCAGGCACACACCACCAGATGTCAGTGCAAGCTTTAAGCAGGCACACACACCACCAGCCGTCAGTGCGCGCTTTCACCAGGCACACACCACCAGCCATCAGTGCATGCTTCCACCAGGCACACACAGCACCAGCCGGCCAGGCACACACACAGCACCAGCCATCAGTGCATGCTTTCAAAAGGCACACAAACACCACCAGCCATCAGTGCACGTTTTCACCAGGCATACACACCACCGGCCGTCAGTGCACACTTTCACCGGGCACAGACACCATCAGTCGTCAGGGCACGCTTACACCAGGCACACACCACCAGCCGTCAATGCACGCTTTCACCAGGCACACACACACACACCGCCAGCCATCAGTGCACACTTTCACCAGGCACACACCACCAGCCGCCAGTGCACGCTTTCACCAGGCACACACACCACCAGCCATCAGTGCACGCTTCCACCAGGCACACACACCACCAGCCGGCCAGGCCCACACACACCACCAGCCGTCAGTGGACGCTTTCACCAGGCACACACACCACCAGCCATCAGTGCACCATTTCTACAGGCACACACACCACCAGCCATCAGTGCACACATCAATTGTTAACGCATCCACAATTAACTATTGTAGCAATCGCAGTATGGCACACTTTACTTTTAAACATATTCATCTAAAGGGCAGCATGCCACCATTCCCTCACACTCAGCACCCTCACACACTCTGCAATGGAACATACACTCCAAATACCACTCAGTGCCACATAATTACACTGCACTCATGCAACATACACTTCAAATACCACTCAGTGCCACATAATTTCACTCCACATAATTACACTGCACTCAATGCAACATACATTCCAAATACCACTCAGTGCCATATAATTACACGCCACATAATTACACTGCACTCGATGCAACATACATTCCAAATACCACTCAGTGCCACATAGTTATATGCAACATAATTACACTGCAAACAATGCAACATACACTCCAAATACCACTCAGTGCCCCATAATTACACACCACATAATTACACTCTACTGAATGCAACACACACTCCACACAATACCACTCAGTGCCATATAATTACACACCACATAATTACACTCTACTGAATGCAACACACACTCCCCATATTACCACTCATTGCCACATAATTACACGCTACATAATTACACTGCACTGAATACAATATACACTCCCCATATTACCACTCAGTGCCATATAATTACATGCCTCATACTTACACTCTGCTCAATGCAACATAAATACACTTTATCTATCTGTCTATCTATCTATCACCCTTCTATCTGTCTATCTCTCTATCACCCTCACTCTATCTATCTATCTATCGCCCTCACTCTATCTATCTATCGCCCTCACTCTACCTATCGCCCTCCCTCTATCTATCTATAGCCCTCACTCAATCTATCTATCTATCGCACTCACTCTATCTATCTATCGCATCACCACAGAATCACTCAGCAACACCAGAGCATCACTCAGGGGTACCACAACATCACTATGCCCTACCGCAGCATCACTGAACGCCACAGCATCACTTGTCGCCACCACAACATCACTCCGCACCACCACAGCATCAATCTTTGCAACCATTCAACAACTGGTTCAAATATGTTCTCTCAATGTTTCAAGCTTCATTACAAATGTCACAAAAATATGTTAATAGTTCACTTCTGTTCTTAGATTTTCATCACAATAAAATACAATGAACATAATCTTCACAAAAGTTATTTACAAAAGCTATTGCCGTTATAAATTACAATAACTTTTTAAGTATTAATTATTAAAAAAATAAATGCCATTTTTGTTTGTAATATCAATACATCTAAGTCACGTAAATACAACACATATTGCATTACAAATGCTATAGGTGTCACATTTGCGAAAGTTAAAACTATTGACGTTGTAAATGACAAAGCTATTCAATTCACTATTTTCCAAACCAACACATAAATAAAAAATTTGTCATTTACAATACCAATCGCTCAAACTTTCCTAATGCGAGACCTATTGCATTGCAAATGCTTGTTATGTATGGCTATCTCGATGCTGCATATTGCCAATAGTCTAGCCCTCCAATGTGTTATGGATGGTGGCTGGTGGTCAAGCCAAGCGGAGGCAATACAGAGCCTTAGGACTGCCATACATACAAAGATCAGCCCCTGCTGGTTTAATGGGCGCTCAAAACCAGCCAAACCAAGCATAATCTCTTCAGTTGATATGGTCAATTCTACATTAAATATTTCAGAGATGAATTTAGAGATCTCAGTCCTAATAGTGGTAAGTTCTGGACACGAGGCAAACATATGAATATCGTCAGCTGCCGCTAGCGAGCAACGGGGACAAGCAGTGCCCGTTCCGCTAGCCCACTTGGACAATTTAAACGGGGTGTAATATAGGGCAAAGAATGTTTTATAGAATTGTGCCAGCGCACGAGCAGGCGTTCCATGATGCACCGCAAGATCAGAATGCCACCTATCCAAATGTTTATCTAAATCATCAGGAATAGATTTATAAAATTCCTTATAGATTTCCACAATTTTTGGGGTAATTTCCCTTCTTAAATTGTCTATTACTGCAATGTTTTGAAATTTGCCTCGTCCCCCCGTTTTCCTTGATAGGAAATCCCTGACCTGAAGGAATTTGAAGAAATCCCTATTACTGATGTTATAGTCGTCATAGAGTTCTTGGAAACTTTTTATCCGATCCGCAGTAAAAAAACAGCCTAGTTTAGTAATCCCCGCTCCGACCCACCTAGCCATGCAGCCATCTAGAAAAATCTCTGGAAGATCGGTGTTACCTTTGATAGGGGTATAGTAGGAAAAGCGCCCCAGCCCTAGCAATTTACGGATATTAATCCAGACTTTCCAAAAGCTCGATATTGTCTTAAGTTTAGTTTTCTTAAAGAAATTATCATTGCTATGCCGCCATAGACACCCTTTACTTCGATCCCCTAGAATCATCTCCTGTGGACTTGGGATTACTGCAACACAGGAGTCACTGGCTATAAGATTCCCACAATACTTTGCAACCGTGGCCCAGTAATACATCCTGAGATTTGGCATAGCTAACCCTCCTCTTTCTTTCGGTAACATAATCCATTTTACTGCCCTTCGAGGTTTCTTGAATCCCCAAATAAATCTAGAAAACATAGATTCAATGATTTTAAAATAACCCGGGGAAAATTCAAGACAAATTGTTCTAAAAAAATATAAGAATTTGGGTAGAATCAGCATTTTAATTATATTACATCTGCCACCTATCGTCAAATGTAAATTGTCTAACCTGACCAGATTTTTTCTAGTAGTTGCTATTAGGGGATCAAGATTTGTCTCTACAATTTTGTCCACCTTGGCGCATATGCTGACACCCAGGTATACAGCATGCTCAACTACTCTAGCATCATGCATCTCTACTTTATCATTAATAACAACTTGGGTTTTTGCTGTGTTCAGTTTATATCCTGATGTTTTCCCAAAACGTGCAGCTTCTTCTTCCACAATCTTTATCGCCTCCTTGGGGTTAGTGGTTACTAGGGCTATGTCGTCTGCAAATTATTAATCCTGATTGAAGGTACAGAAGGGTGACTTTCGAGTTTGCGAATAAATAGGTCAATGTATATCGCGAAGAAGAGAGGGGAGCATGGGCAACCCTGTCCTGTTCCCCTCGATATCTTGAAGTTCTTGGACATCTTTCCATTTATCACAACACTCGCGCTTGGGTTGACATAAAGTCCTTGGATGGTCCTAGTAAAACCCCTCGTTATTCCACAGTTTGACTTTGCTGCCCACAAAAATTTCCAGGAGACCCTATCAAAAGCCTTTTCCGCATCCAGCAGAATGAGGGCCATAGGGTCTCCTGTACTTTCAGCATAATCAAACAGAGAGATCACTCTCTGTATGTGGTCGGTTGTCGATCTGCCAGGAATAAAACCATGTTGTCGAGTTGATACCATCTTGTGGATTATAGGTGCCAATCGCCCAGCCAATAGTTTAGAATAGATCTTTGAATCTCCATTAATCAGCGTTATGGGGCGGTACGACCCCATCTCTAATGGATTTTTCATCTTCTTGAGGAAGATCATAATCTTTGCCAAAGACCAGGACGGAGGTGGATTCCCTCCTTGGAATATTGACTTAAAGAGCGGTGACATGATAGATTTTAGTTGCTCGGCGAATTTAAAAAAAAAAAACATGGGAATCCCATCTACGCCTGCCGCCTTGCCCATATTCAGAGACTTCATGGACAGCATTATTTCGTTGATAGGTGAATCTAATCCTTCTTTATCCTCTAGTTCCAGACACTCTCCCAAATCAACCCCCAGATAATCGACAGGGACATCTTGCTCACTTTGTGGTTCATTATATAGTTCTAAATAGAATCTATGGAAGGCCTCTCTGATATAGTGTTCCTCTACTCTCAGCGTGCCATTACTATCTTTAATAGCTTTGATCATATTGGCGGTTGTTTCCTCTCTGGTGCGTACTGCGAGCTGGTGTCCCACTTGTTCGCTAAGTTCGTAAGCTTTTTCTTTAGATATCATTGCTTTTGTTATGGCTTTTTCTGTAAATATCTCTATTATCTTATTTCTAACTATTGCGATTTGCGCTAGTCCCTCCGTACCATGACATGCTTGTACAGCTGTGATCAGCTCCGTCTCTGCTTTGCTCAAGTTCTGATATAAAGAAGCAAGTTGTTGTTTGCCTATTCGGTTATTCCTAACTGAGAATTGTAATGTCTCGCCTCTGACGCTAGCTTTCATTGTGTCCCATACTATCTCAATAGGAGCGCTGCCCATATTTGTTTCCAAAAAGGATGGGAGCCACTCTCTCATGTGATTGCAGTATTGCTCATTTCTTAAGAGCGCTCTTTCGAAAGTCCAAGAGCTTCTAGTGCGAGAAGGACTACTGCATGACATATTAAGTTCGAGCGGGTTATTATCAGAGAGTACCCTAGGGAGCATCCTTATGGTGCAGCTGTTCCTAATTGAGTTAGATAGGAGTATATAATCTAGCCTGGCATGGCGGGCATGGGGATGGGAGAAGAAAGTAAATCCATGATCCCCCTGATGTCCCAGTTGCCATCCATCCAGTAATCCATGTCGTTTGCACAGATCTTTGAAAGCTCTAAAAACGTTGGGTTTTCTCCCTTGATATTTAAATTCCGAGCCAAATGTCCAATCTCCTGGTAAGTCAAGGTTGAAGTCTCCACATAAAATAAGAGGCAAAGGCCAATGTACCAGTTCGTTAGAGATACTTATTACTGTATCGGGGTCGTCACCCAAATTCCCATAGACTGTGCATAATGTTGCTATATTAAGTCCGTTATTATAGTTACACTCCGTAATGGCCCATCTCCCAAGCTTATCTGAGCGTGAGCGATTAAATTGCAGGCCCCCTCCTTTAGCTAAAATGGCTACACCCTTGGTACGTGTTCCCTGAGTAGAGGAGATAATTAGTTGTAACCCTAGGGATTTTAATAGATGTTCTTGACTTCTCTCTATATGTGTCTCTTGTAAACAGACTATATTGGCCTCCATCGCGTGCAGGCCTTCTGCCACCCTTTGTCTTTTTTTGAGGTCATTAAGACCACAAATATTTATAGATAATATTCTTAATCTAGCCATTCTTTTTTAAAAGGTCTTTTTTTTCCTTTGGTTCCTGCAGGACTTGTTACTTGTTTTCCCTTCTGTCTCGTTTGACTTTTCTGCAATAGTGCAGTGGCTATTTTCAAGTCAGTGCGTTTCTTTAAAGGCATGGTAATCACCTCATTACATTTTTTTTGCCGCTTTCCTCTTTTTAAAACCTTCCAATTAAATTCTCTGGTAGCTATCTTCCCTTGGTCTTCCGCCCCCCCTCCCTTCCCTCTTCCCCACCCACTTGCCCCCCCCCTTACCGCCCTATGAGGCATCCTGGGTTCTGAGTCACCCAGGAGTGGACGGCTGTGTGGTCCGTGCGCCTATGCTTGCCCCTGGCCTGATATTTTACATCCTAGATGTGTCATCTACATGACAATTAGTAATCACTTGTCAGCTCTTTCGTTTTGTTAATGTTATCACAATTTGCAGACCAGTACTTGAGACCATTGGTCCAAACCACGCCTACCTACCTTAAAGACACACGAGACTTGATCAATATGCTACAGAACTTCGAGTACTCAGAGAGCAGTATGCTCTTAGTAGGGTTAGACGTCGAGAGCCTGTACACAAGCCTTCCACAACAGAAAACCTTAGAGACTCTCGAATCAATATTGTTTAACACCGATTGGCCCCATCGAACTCCAAGACACTTCGTACTGGAATGCTGCAGACTGGCCCTTATGGAAAAAAAAATCCAATACAAAGATACCCTCTATCTCCAGCAACATGGTACATCTATGGGTAGTACCTTTGCTCCCAGCGTGGCGGGTCTGTATGTAAGCACCTTCGAACAGACCTACATCCATAATGTAAACAACCCCTTCTCTCGTCATATACTCTTCTGGAAGAGATATATCGACGATATCTTTTTAATCTGGAAAGGAGACAATGCATCACTAACAGATTTCCATAGGTGGTTGAATAATCAGGACGAATGCCTTAACTTTACATTCACATCCAATGCGCAGAGTCTTGACTTCTTAGACATTACCATCTTCGCTGAGGGAAACACCTTACAAACAAGAACATTCTTCAAGCCTACTGCCAAAAACAGTCTGCTATCTTTTAACAGTTTTCACCCCCGCCCTTTGAGAGAAAACCTTCCGTACAGTCAGTTCTTACGACTGAGGAGAAACTGTAGCTCCATAAAAGACTACAAAGTCCAAGCAACTGATCTCTGTGAAAAACTAACGGCTAGAGATTACCCTAAAAGAATAATCAACTCCTGTGCAAAACGAGCCAGAAATCAACCCAGAGAATCTCTACTTGAAAGTCGCCCAAAACAGACTGATGACAGGACTACGTGTGTCACAACCTATAGCCCAATAACAAATCATGTGAAGAAAATAATCAACCGCAACTGGAAGATTATAACATCGAACACCTTGACCTGGTCAAAACCAAGATTTGCGAACAAAAGGAGCAGCAATATAAAAGACCTACTGGTCCACACAAGACCACCACCGAAGAAGAAGAAGCAACAACCAGGCCTATGGAATAACCCTCCAATTACTGGACACTATCCTTGCGGTACCTGCGTAGTTTGTGCGACCACAGAACCAACGAAAGAACTGCAGTTACTTCCAGACTTTGTATGGAAACTGAAAAAACACACCAACTGCAACACTAGCCATGTTGTATATATGATCACATGCCCTTGCAATATGAGGTATATTGGGATGACGTGCCGTAAAGCCAAACAGAGACTCTGCGAACACAGGAGCAATATTAATTGCAAGAAAAGCACGACAAAGATGTCATCGCATTACAAAGAAAAACAACATACATCCAATGACCTGCATTGGGTAATCCTAGAAAGCCTGGACACAGTAGACAGAAACGCAACCAATATACTGTTTGAGAAGAAACAACGTTGGGTCCATAGGCTCAAAACAGACACCCAGGGTCTTAACGATTCTGTTCCTTGGTTGTCCCTTAACAGATGATTCAATATTCTAAGCCCGTTTGTAACACTTTACCTCAAGTGCGGAATTCAAGTGGCCTAATAACCCTGCTTACATTGTAGATCATTGACCTATGAGAGCAACAACTAAACCATTGCGCTCTCCGCAAGGCGTAGTAATCTCCACGCCCACCTCAGCATACCTTGAAATTATAAAAATTGCTCTTTCCATAATGCGTGAATCCTGGACCATCTGCTCAGCAACATCTGCTGCATCCAGTGGTGCATACACTTTTCCAGAACAATCATAATAAATTAAGTTTACAATATTACAATTCCCTCTTCTTTTTTCTCCCTACGAACCAAATTACTAATTTGAGCAATAATTTTATTTTGGCAAATGAATATAACTAGTAACAGTATTAATTGCCATCACAGACCAATTGTGAAGTATTTCTTCTGAATCCTGATCCTTCTACAAATTGGTACATACACTTCGCCAAAATAAAGTTTACAATATTACAATCTCAATTTGCCACCAACGAATAAAATATTCAATTTATTCGGCATCATTTCATTCTGAATCTAACTGTAATAGTATTAACTGCCATCATAGAGCGACCGAGAAGTATTTCTTCCATCGCCACCGCCACTAAGTACAAATCCACCCGGAACTACACCACACTGTAGTTCCGGGCGATGACAGGCAGAGTCAGCACATGCTGCCAGGACCGAGTAAGAAGGCACTAAGGTAACGCGGGAACCCAAGCGCGCCGAGTACAAGACAAACCGCAAGTACAAGACCGCGCCCTGTAATACCTTTCCTTTAATACCCCTCTAGTAAGGCCTCTCTCGATCAGCCTAAATCCCCGAGGAAGCAATTTTTCCGACATAATAAGGTACGCATTGGAAATGAAAGCGCACATAGCGTACTTGGTACTACTCTAGTCACGCATCACCTAATCACCAAATTATGACCCACGGATAACTTTTGGTCACACGAGCATGTGATAAGTTCATTGTAGCACGTAAAAAACCACACGCTCAAAATATTTGTTAAAGTGAGTATGGAATGTCTGCAGTGTACATGCAACCACAAAGCGGCCACATATTATAACGTTTCTCACCATAGACCACGCACAGAGAGAGTATAATGTTAGAACTATGGGCACTTCAATACAGTATTAGTCAATTCTTTTCTGCCCACCGAAGTATGACAAAGGAAGAGTTGACGCCTGAAATGAGTATGATGAAAAGTATTGCCATTTTCTAGTTCCTTACAAATATAAGGGTACTATTGTACATAATTATGTGTTTTCCCATACCCCATCTCCCTGTTTGTTGCTGTTTGTGTGTATGTTCTCTATTTTGCAGGTACAATGAAACCTTAGTCCACGAAGAATCAGGTCAATAACCCTTTATTCTTCACACAAAAAATTATTTTTTCACTATTTATTCACCCCCATTGGTCCTGACGAAAGCCTATAGATCCTCTGACTACCAAAGGCTGAAACATGTTGACCTCTTTTTAAACCCTATATACTAAGTGCACTTGAATCCCTTACCGATTCAAAGAGTGCACCAAACTTTTTATTCATAGTCCGAATCCAGACTTATTAAATTGCCTCTGTCTGGCTGTCCGGACTTTTTATAACGACACCACCACTAGACCCCCCACTTTCCACGATCACTACTGCCTTAAACCTAAGGCAAAACCTCCTGGTGGAGGGTGCACAATACAAAAAATGACTTGATGATTACGCATGCACGTGTAAAAAAGCGGGGACACAGTATATACCGCTGAAGAGAAATTACCAACATACACGTGTATGAGGGTCATATTTGTTGGGAGATACCAGTTCCTCGACTTGTGAACCCAAGGTTTAAGCAGGACAAGTGATCCTTTCCCCCTTCTGATTATAAAAGTTAACTATGGAGACTGAAAGGATTCTCACTCTGCCTCCCCCATCCCCATGATTATACATGTCAAGCAGCGAACAGCTGTGGGAGAAAACTTCATAGGCATCTATAAGAGCCTTTGATATCATACTGCCTAACAGAACCTTGTCATCATGGCAGGAAGCTTTGGACTCAGTTATACAACTGAGGACATCGATGAAATTTTGGCAAGACCGCCTCTACTCATGGAAGGTGACCTCAACCAGACTCTGTCTTCGACAGCAGAATGGGACGAGTTAAGTGAAATAAAGAAAGAACAAGTACGAACAGCAGTACATGGCATAATAATGACTGAGTATCTCCGAGTCAACGCTGCACCAAAAGGCCTATGGGTGACTAATGCACCACGCATTTTCTTGAAAGACCTAGCGTTTCGAAAAGATTGGTCCTCCATATCATGGAAATGCACCAGAGACTACCTAGTGCTGATAATTAAAACTGCAACAAGACTTACGGATGAACTCGCGATCAAGATTGAGATTTTAGAAACAAAACTGAACAATACAATCAACATAACCATCTACAAAACTCGTCTTGACGAAATTAACAAAGAAATGAAAGATAGCCAAGAATACTTAACACAGACGAAATTGCAGAAACTTGCAAAAGAATTGAAAAGGTTCTCTTTGGAACGCATTCACCCTTATAGTAGCAAAGACTATAAACTCAACGATAACTCAGATACAAATAGTATGTCTTCAGACAACAGCTCAGACCAGAGCGGAGATGATACTACAACCCGGGGTCGTGGGAATTTCAGGAACAAAGGAGGACAACGTAGAGGCCGCGGCAACTACTGGCGTCCCCCTTTTTTCCAAAACAATGGACAAGGAATACCATTCCATCCATTCAACCCCCAGTTCCAAGGGTGGCCAAATCCATACTTCCCAGTACCCATGAACCACCAAATGCCACCACAAGGTGCCCAAAATTACCAGCAAAGCCGTCCTTTTTTAGGGAATGGCCAGAACAACCGGAGGTCCAGGCAAAAAGGAGTAACATGGTCCGACCAGACATGACAGGTCCAAACCAGGAGTGTCACCAAAGCCACCACAGGACAAGGTCCAACAATCTAATAGTCAACTTAACAGGATTAGAATTAACAGAGAATCAAACAAGTGTCCTGAACAAAGGATTAGGTTACGTGCCAACCCCAAAAACAGACATTTTCAAAACAAAGTGCGAACTCGCAAACTTTTGCCGCACGCTGAAACTGAAAGCGTTTTTCAAAGGAGAACAGCAGCCTCAAGAAGGAGACACCACCTTAAGGAATAAATCCACCTTTTGCCCACTTAACTCGCAAGTACCCATTGAGATTAGTACATTTGAACAGGCCATCATGAAGGAAGTTGAAGAACTAAATCAACATCCTCCGAGACCTTTCCAGAACCTATCAAAAGCGGAAAAACTCGCTCTGACAGAACTGAAAGACAACCATGACATTGTCATAAAGCCTGCGGACAAAGGCGGAGGTGTAGTCCTACTATCAGCAGAAGGATATGACAGGCAATGCATGAATTTACTAGCAGACACCAAATTCTATCAAGTGATTACAACTGACCCGACAGCACGTCTGCAAAGGACAATAGCCCTGATGATTGAGGAAGCAGAGTGTAACAACTGGCTATCTAAAAAAGAGGCGGACTATCTGATAACTAAAGCACCAGTCACGCCATACTTTTACTCTCTGCCCAAGACGCATAAAGATAAGATGCCCCCACCAGGAAGACCAATTGTCTCGGGGATCAACTCTATTCTAGAGCCATTATCACAATTTGCAGACCAGTACTTGAGACCATTGGTCCAAACCACGCCTACCTACCTTAAAGACACACGAGACTTGATCAATATGCTACAGAACTTAGAGTACTCAGAGAGCAGTATGCTCTTAGTAGGGTTAGACGTCGAGAGCCTCTACACAAGCCTTCCACAACAGAAAACCTTAGAGACTCTCGAATCAATATTGTTTAACACCGATTGGCCCCATCGAACTCCAAGACACTTCGTACTGGAATGCTGCAGACTGGCCCTTATGGAAAAAAAATTCCAATACAAAGATACCCTCTATCTCCAGCAACATGGTACATCTATGGGTAGTACCTTTGCTCCCAGCGTGGCGGGTCTGTATGTAAGCACCTTCGAACAGACCTACATCCATAATGTAAACAACCCCTTCTCTCGTCATATACTCTTCTGGAAGAGATATATCGACGATATCTTTTTAATCTGGAAAGGAGACAATGCATCACTAACAGATTTCCATAGGTGGTTGAATAATCAGGACGAATGCCTTAACTTTACATTCACATCCAATGAGCAGAGTCTTGACTTCTTAGACATTACCATCTTCGCTGAGGGAAACACCTTACAAACAAGAACATTCTTCAAGCCTACTGTCAAAAACAGTCTGCTATCTTTTAACAGTTTTCACCCCCGCCCTTTGAGAGAAAACCTTCCGTACAGTCAGTTCTTATGACTGAGGAGAAACTGTAGCTCCATAAAAGACTACAAAGTCCAAGCAACTGATCTCTGTGAAAAACTAACGGCTAGAGATTACCCTAAAAGAATAATCAACTCCTGTGCAAAACGAGCCAGAAATCAACCCAGAGAATCTCTACTTGAAAGTCGCCCAAAACAGACTGATGACAGGACTACGTGTGTCACAACCTATAGCCCAATAACAAATCATGTGAAGAAAATAATCAACCGCAACTGGAAGATTATAACATCGAACACCTTGACCTGGTCAAAACCAAGATTTGCAAACAAAAGGAGCAGCAATATAAAAGACCTACTGGTCCACACAAGACCACCACCGAAGAAGAAGAAGCAACAACCAGGCCTATGGAATAACCCTCCAATTACTGGACACTATCCTTGCGGTACCTGCGTAGTTTGTGCGACCACAGAACCAACGAAAGAACTGCAGTTACTTCCAGACTTTGTATGGAAACTGAAAAAACACACCAACTGCAACACTAGCCATGTTGTATATATGATCACATGCCCTTGCAATATGAGGTATATTGGGATGACGTGCCGTAAAGCCAAACAGAGACTCTGCGAACACAGGAGCAATATTAATTGCAAGAAAAGCACGACAAAGATGTCATCGCATTACAAAGAAAAACAACATACATCCAATGACCTGCATTGGGTAATCCTAGAAAGCCTGGACACAGTAGACAGAAACGCAACCAATATACTGTTTGAGAAGGAACAACGTTGGGTCCATAGGCTCAAAACAGACACCCAGGGTCTTAACGATTCTGTTCCTTGGTTGTCCCTTAACAGATGATTCAATATTCTAAGCCCGTTTGTAACACTTTACCTCAAGTGCGGAATTCAAGTGGCCTAATAACCCTGCTTACATTGTAGATCATTGACCTATGAGAGCAACAACTAAACCATTGCGCTCTCCGCAAGGCGTAGTAATCTCCACGCCCACCTCAGCATACCTTGAAATTATAAAAATTGCTCTTTCCATAATGCGTGAATCCTGGACCATCTGCTCAGCAACATCTGCTGCATCCAGTGGTGCATACACTTTTCCAGAACAATCATAATAAATTAAGTTTACAATATTACAATTCCCTCTTCTTTTTTCTCCCTACGAACCAAATTACTAATTTGAGCAATAATTTTATTTTGGCAAATGAATATAACTAGTAACAGTATTAATTGCCATCACAGACCAATTGTGAAGTATTTCTTCTGAATCCTGATCCTTCTACAAATTGGTACATACACTTCGCCAAAATAAAGTTTACAATATTACAATCTCAATTTGCCACCAACGAATAAAATATTCAATTTATTCGGCATCATTTCATTCTGAATCTAACTGTAATAGTATTAACTGCCATCATAGAGCGACCGAGAAGTATTTCTTCCATCGCCACCGCCACTAAGTACAAATCCACCCGGAACTACACCACACTGTAGTTCCGGGCGATGACAGGCAGAGTCAGCACATGCTGCCAGGACCGAGTAAGAAGGCACTAAGGTAACGCGGGAACCCAAGCGCGCCGAGTACAAGACAAACCGCAAGTACAAGACCGCGCCCTGTAATACCTTTCCTTTAATACCCCTCTAGTAAGGCCTCTCTCGATCAGCCTAAATCCCCGAGGAAGCAATTTTTCCGACATAATAAGGTACGCATTGGAAATGAAAGCGCACATAGCGTACTTGGTACTACTCTAGTCACGCATCACCTAATCACCAAATTATGACCCACGGATAACTTTTGGTCACACGAGCATGTGATAAGTTCATTGTAGCACGTAAAAAACCACACGCTCGAAATATTTGTTAAAGTGAGTATGGAATGTCTACAGTGTACATGCAACCACAAAGCGGCCACATATTATAACGTTTCTCACCATAGACCACGCACAGAGAGAGTATAATGTTAGAACTATGGGCACTTCAATACAGTATTAGTCAATTCTTTTCTGCCCACCGAAGTATGACAAAGGAAGAGTTGACGCCTGAAATGAGTATGATGAAAAGTATTGCCATTTTCTAGTTCCTTACAAATATAAGGGTACTATTGTACATAATTATGTGTTTTCCCATACCCCATCTCCGTTTGTTGCTGTTTGTGTGTATGTTCTCTATTTTGCAGGTACAATGAAACCTTAGTCCACGAAGAATCAGGTCAATAACCCTTTATTCTTCTCACAAAAAATTATTTTTTCACTATTTATTCACCCCCATTGGTCCTGACGAAAGCCTATAGATCCTCTGACTACCAAAGGCTGAAACATGTTGACCTCTTTTTAAACCCTATATACTAAGTGCACTTGAATCCCTTACCAATTCAAAGAGTGCACCAAACTTTTTATTCATAGTCCGAATCCAGACTTATTAAATTGCCTCTGTCTGGCTGTCCGGACTTTTTATAACGACACCACCACTAGACCCCCCACTTTCCACGATCACTACTGCCTTAAACCTAAGGCAAAACCTCCTGGTGGAGGGTGCACAATACAAAAAATGACTCGATGATTACGCACGCACGTGTAAAAAAGCGGGGACACAGTATATACCGCTGAAGAGAAATTACCAACATACATGTGTATGAGGGTCATATTTGTTGGGAGATACCAGTTCCTCGACTTGTGAACCCAAGGTTTAAGCAGGACAAGTGATCCTTTCCCCCTTCTGATTATAAAAGTTAACTACGGAGACTGAAAGGATTCTCACTCTGCCTCCCCCATCCCCATGATTATAAATGTTATTAATAACCATTGCCAAATATTCAAGTCATATTCAATCAATATTGGTCTATTATCCGGTTCCCACCCTTGACCCCGTCACCATGACATGGCAAAAGCTCTTGATAGTGTTCATTTCATTTTGTTAGCCAGTTTACAAACATCACCAAATGTTCATATCATATTTGATCTATAATAAATTGTTCTTTGGTTCCCATCCTTGGCCCCCTTCCAGTTCCATTTATTTGCCATTACTTTGTTTCGCTCTCTCTGTCACCTCCTTAAGGTAGGCCTCAGCCTGGATTTCGCTTATGAAGCTTCTCGTTGATCCTTTGTAGATTATCTTTAGACGAGCCGTATTTTGCAGAAAAACTGTCGCTCCCAGTTTTTCAAAGGGGGCGAAAAGTTGTCGCATTCGCCATCTGCGTTCAACAGTTGCGTGTGCAAAATCCGGTCTCGCGAAGAACTTAAAACCCTTGTATTCTCTTTTAGCTGTAGGTCTAGCCAAGTCGTATATAGTATCACGTACTTGAAAGTTTCCAAAATTGACTAATAACGCTCTGGGATATTGAGGTGGTTTATCTGAGCGTTTCGGTAATGTCAGAGGGAAACGATGTGCTCGACAGACTTCTCTGTCCATATCCCAAGAGTTGAGTTCCGAGAAGGATGATTTTAAAAGGTTGGACATGAAGCCTCTTGGGTCGCTTCCTTCTGCGCCCTCAGGAATCCCAAGAAATCGAAGATTATTTCTTCTTGCACGATTTTCTTGGTCTTCAACCTTTGCCATTGAGTCCTTAATTATTCCTTCATGCTCATTTGCCTGTGTTTGAAGCTTACCAACGTCCAACTCCAGGTTTTCCGCCCGGACTTCTACAGAACACATTCTGTCGGAGATCTCCAAACAGGTGTTGCCCACTGTTGGACACGGCCTCGTGGCGTGGTCCGACCCCGTCCGCATGGAGGGCCCAGGACGACATCGGCCCTCCATTTACCTACTATCGACCCACCTGACACGCACATTCACGAACCATCGGCGCGAGCAGCCTCCCCGGCCACCTACAGCTCTCCCCCTCCCTGGTACCCCGGCAGAACCTGCTCGCCAACGCTGCCAGCCTGGCACCCTGACCAGGCCACCCTTTCCGGCCCGACTCCATCTTGGGACCCTTACGCCCCGAACACGTGGCCGCAGCCATCCCGGGCCCGGCCCCAGCGAAGCCCAGACATTGAGGCACCAGGATCCTCCTAGGTGGTAAAGTGGCCACTCGACCAGATCCCGGAGGAGGAGAGTCTCGATGGGCCTTCCACCGCCCCCGGACGCCTGGTATCGATCGCTCTCCCGGCTCCCTGGGCGCTGGCTCCGCCCCCCTGCTGGGTGTCTGGACACCTTCATCCCGGCCCCTCTGACCCCCAGGCGCGAGGGTCCGGACATCAAAGCCCTCCAGTCCTATATCTGGGCCAGCCCGGATCAAGACGGCAGTTGTATCTGGAGTCGAAGCCCTGCTAACCTCGTCGCGGCTGATCCTGATCCGAACTCTTGCACCTGGAACTATCTTCGAGGCCCTGCTGACGCTGTCGCGGCCTGACCAAGCTGAACCACCTTCGAGGCCCTGCTGACGCTGTCGCGGCCTGACCAAGCTGAACCACCTTCGAGGCCCCGCTGACGCTGTCGCGGCCTGACCAAGCTGAACCACCTTCGAGGCCCTGCTGACGCTGTCGCGGCCTGACCAAGCTGAACCACCTTCGAGGCCCTGCTGACGCAGTCGCGGCCTGACCAAGCTGAACCACCTTCGAGGCCCTGCTGACGCTGTCGCGGCCTGACCAAGCTGAACCACCTTCGAGGCCCTGCTGACGCTGTCGCGGCCTGACCAAGCTAAACTATCTCCGAGGCCCTGCTGACGCTGTCGCGGCCTGAACCCTTGAACTATCCACGCACCAGTGGGTGCCAAGACTGTCCCGCTACCCCCTTTCCCCGAGACCACGACATTACGGATCCCTTGATCCTTGCCGCTACCCTGCCAAGAACTTGCTTTGATTACTTATATAAAGATTCGTGTGAATATCCTTCCTGTGTGGTGTCTATCTGTAAGTAGTGTGATTGCTCTGCTGGTACGATTGTAGGAGCGGAGCCTCACCAAGGAGGCCTCCCTACGGCGCTCGGCCTATTCCCCAGAGAGAGGTGGGACTCGGGGCGGACAGTCAGACCCCTTCTGTCTCCCCTGGGGTCGCCTTTCCAACATTGGTGGCAAGCGACGGGATCCGAGCCCACGCAAATCGTACAGCGAGTAACACGTCACTACTGACAGAGACCCACAGCCACGATGACTACTAAGGAAGCCGGAACGACTGCAGAATTCCAGAAAGACCTGTTAGAGGAGTATACCCATAAAGAACTTAAACAATTTTGCAAAGACTTGGGTATCGCTACCACAGGACTAAGCACAAAGGACGATTTCAAAGAAGCGCTGCAAACCGGGGTGGAGACCAGAGAGACCCCACCCCAAACGAACGATGACATTGTCCGAGAAGTACCCGTGAGTACCGTCATAGCCCCCATAGAGGAAAGAACCGCAATCAGGGACCCGGGCCTCTCCCACGAAGACGCCCGGGAGCGAGAGAGGAGTCGGCTCCATGAACTAGAGCTCGCCCGACTCCGGCTGGAAGAAGAACTCCAATTAGCAGAAAAGAAAATGGCCCTTGAACAACTGCGATTAGAGGGAGATCTGGAAGAGAGGCGGCGGCAAAGAGAATTAGAAGAAAAAAAACTAGCATACGAACACGAGCGTGGCCTCAAAGAACTCGAAATCAAAGCCAAACTCGAAGAGGCTGGCGCCACGGTAGCCCGGAACCCCCCACCTCCTGCCGACCCAAAGGTCCACATCCCGAAGGATATCGTCAAGGAGTACTACAAGAATGACGATATCCAGCAATGGTTCAAGGCGTACGAAGTTGCCATGACCGCGCACCGCATTCCGCGAAAGGACTGGGGTGCCGGCTTATGGGGGAGATTCGTCAGCGAAGGAAGGGACACCCTGCTGGAGCTGGCCGTCGACGTAATGTCCTCCTATGACCACATGAAGGACGCCCTGCTTGTCCGGTATGGCCTCACCCCCGAGATGTACCGGCAGAGATTCAGAGATTGCAAGAAAATCCCCGGTACCACGTGGGTCGAGTACGTGAACTTTTATAGCAGGGCCCTGGAAGGATGGATAAAGGGCAGCAAAGTGTCCACCTACGAGCAGCTGTTCGACCTCATCGTTTGGGAGCACCTCTCCAACAACTGCTTTGTCGAGCTCAGACAGCATCTACTCGACAGCAAGCTAACCGAGCCCCGGAAACTCGCCGTCGAGGCGGATCGATGGGTGAACACCCGGGTCCCCCGAACACCGATAGGAGAAACCGGTCAGGGCGGCCGGGGGCACCCCCGCCAGCGGGGAGGCGGAGGAGGACAGAACCAGAGCCGAAGCTTCCCGCCGGCCTCGGGCCGGGGCCCCCCTCCAGGGTCCCCCCCGAGTAACACTTCGCCGTCCCTGAAGAGGGACCCCCCAGCACGGCCGGGGCCCCACCCGAACATTACTTGCCACAGATGCCAGCGGACCGGTCACTATGCCAGTGACCCCCTCTGCCCCATGAACCAGCGTCCCGGCACCACTGGGCCTCCGACCCGCCAGTTCGCTGCTGCAGCTCTGGGAGAAGAGGGAGACGAAGACGTAGAGGTCTACGAGGAAGATCAAATCGAGTATGAACCGGCCGCCATGGCCCTAGCCTGCCTGGGCAGTAGAGACCTGGTCCCCCAGGCCCCGCTACCGAGCAACACTCGTAAATACCGTCAGTGGGTCCACATCAATGGACGACGGACCGAAGCCCTCCGAGACACGGGAGCCAGTGTGACGGCCGTCCGCTGCCACTTGGTGACCCCCGAACAGATCATCCCGAACGTACGCTGCCCCGTGAGGGCCGCCGACAACTCCGAAACTCTATGCCAGATGGCCCGAATTCCCTTCGAATGGGGGGGGAGTGTCGGGCACCCTCAAGGTGACCGTCCGGGACGACGCCCCCGTGGACTGCCTCCTTGGGAACGACCTCGAGAGCTCTCCCTGGGCCCAAGTCGAGCGGAGAGAGCACCTAGGAATGATGGGATTACCAGAGTGGGTCTGTGCGACGACCCGATCTATGGCGGCCCGAGCCCCGGCAGCGACCGAGGCCGCCCCGACCGAAGAGCCGGAGTGGCCCGAGCCACCACCCTCTGCCATCCATGAAGAATGCGACTCCGAGACCAGGCCCTCGGAGCCCGGAAACCACCACGAGCTCAGCGACATCCCCGAACTCGCCCAATGGCGCCAAGAGGGTGGTCCCACCCGAGAACAGTTTCGGCAGGAACAGAAGACCTGCCCTTCCCTCGAGGGGACCCGCCAACAAGCCGCTGCCCAAGTTACCGGGGACACCTCAGGGTCCCACTGGGTCTACTGGGACCACCACCTCCTATATAGTGAACAGAAAATTGCCGAGCTGGGGGCCAGCCGAGTGCTAGTGGTTCCCCTGCGATTCAGAGACTTCCTTTTGAACCTGGCGCACGATGTGCCCCTCGCAGGGCACCTGGGGTAGGACAAAACTTACAGCCGCCTGGTGACCCATTTCTACTGGCCCAAAATGCGCACTGATGTACATAACCACTGCCGCACCTGCCCGACATGCCAAGCCAGCGGAAAGAGCGGGGGGAAGGTGAAGGCCCCGCTCCAACCTTTTCCAGTAGTGACCACCCCCTTCGAGCGAGTGGGAATAGACATTGTGAGGCCCCTGGACCCTCAAACCTCACAAGGGCATCGCTTCATACTTGTCCTGGTGGACCACGCCACCCGCTATCCTGAGGCCATCCCCCTCAGAACCATCACCGCTCCCGTGGTGGGGCGAGCCTTGATGGGGATCTTCTCCCGAGTAGGATTCCCCCGGGAGGTCGTGAGCGATCGGGGCACGAACTTTATATCTAAGTATATGCGGTCCCTGTGGCAACAGTGCGGGGTCACATACAAGTTCACCACCCCGTTTCATCCCCAAGGGAATGGACTTGTGGAGCGGTTCAACCGGACACTCAAGGGAATGATCCAGGGCCTAGAAGAGCCACTACGACGCAAATGGGATGTCCTGCTGCCCTGCCTCCTGTTTGCCTATCGGGAGGTACCACAGAAATCCCTGGGGTTCAGCCCCTTTGAACTCTTGTACGGACACCCTGTCCGAGGTCCGCTCAGCCTAGTCAAAGAAGGCTGGGAAACTACCGTCCAAGGCGCACCACCGGATGTCTACCGGTACCTCCTGACCCTCCGAAACCAGACTCGGAAGTTCCGGGCCCTTGCAGAGGCCAACCTGGAGGCCAGTCAGGAGGACATGAAACGCTGGTACGACCAGCACTCCTCCTCCATCGAGTTCGAGCCGGGCCAGCGGGTCTGGGTCATGTCCCCGGTCGAACCATGTGCCCTCCAGAACGAATGGTCGGGGCCCTTCAAGGCGATCGAGCGCAAGAGCCCCGTCACTTACCTCGTGGATATGGAGTCTCCCCGGAACCCCCTCCGGGTTCTGCACGCCAACCGGCTCAAACCTCATTTTGCCCGCACCGAACTGAGCCTGCTACTCGCTACCGACGATGGGTCCGAAGACGACTCCGAGCCCTTGCCCGACCTCCTAAAGTGCACTGAGAAGGACGGCTCCGTCGAAGGGATCTCTCTCTCCCCCGACCTGACCCCCGCACAGCGCCGAGACTGTCAAGAACTGTTGGGACAATTCACAGATCTGTTCTCCCCCACCCCCGGGGTTACCCAATGGTGTGTCCACGATGTCGACACCGGGGACAGTCAGCCAGTACGACACCGGGCCTACCGGGTCCCCGACCGAGTTCGGGCCTGCATCCAGACGGAAGTCACCAAGATGCTGGCCCTGGGGGTAGTTGAACCCTCCGACAGTCCCTGGGCCAGCCCAGTGGTCCTGGTCCCCAAGGCCGCCGCGCCTGGCACCCCACCAGAACTCCGGTTTTGCGTCGACTACCGGGGGCTGAGTGCTGTTACGAGAACCGACGCACATCCCATCCCCCGGGCCGATGAACTGATCGACCGCCTGGGGGCCGCCAAGTACCTCAGTACCTTCGACCTCACCGCCGGGTATTGGCAGATCGGCCTCACCCCTGGCGCCCAGGAGCGCTCAGCCTTCTCCACGCCCGACGGCCACTTCCAGTTCAAGGTGATGCCCTTCGGCATGAAAAATGCCCCGGCCACCTTCCAGAGACTAGTAAACAAAGTACTGGCGGGGCTAGAAGAGTTCAGTGCCGCCTACCTAGACGACATTGCGGTCTACAGCCTCCACTGGGCTGAGCACCTGAAACACCTCTGGGAAGTCCTGACAGCCCTGCGCCGGGCCAGGCTAACTGTGAAGGCCAGCAAATGCCAGATAGGCCAAGGGTCCGTGACCTATCTGGGACACCAAGTGGGGAGCGGCCAAGTGGCTCCCCTCCAACCCAAGATCGACGCCATCCTAGCCTGGGAACCTCCGGTCAACCAGACCGCCGTCCGAGCCTTCCTGGGGCTCACGGGGTACTATCGGCGTTATATCAAGAACTATGGGAGCATTGTGGGGCCCCTCACGGAACTGACCTCGAAGAACCGGCCACAGAAAGTGCAGTGGACACCCTCGTGTCAGGTGGCCTTCGAGACCTTGAAAGCAGCCATGTGTCCCGCCCCTGTGCTCCAGGCCCCCGACTACAGCCGAGAGTTTGTGGTCCAGACCGACGCCTCGGAACACGGCATCGGGGCGGTCCTATCGCAATTGGACTCCGCGGGAACTGACCATCCTGTGGCCTTCATCAGCCGGCGGCTGCTGGCCCGAGAACAGCGATGGAGCACCATCGAGAGAGAAGCCTTCGCTGTCGTGTGGGCCCTCAAGAAACTCAGGCCCTACCTCTTCGGCACCCACTTCCGGGTGCAGACTGACCACCGGCCCCTAAGGTGGCTGATGCACATGCGTGGCGAAAATCCCAAACTGCTGCGATGGTCCATCTCCCTCCAAGGCATGGATTTCACTGTGGAGCATCGCCCTGGCAGTGACCACGCCAACGCGGACGGCCTGTCCCGGTTTTTCCGCCTCGACGAAGAGAGCCCCCAGGAAGATGGGTGACTCTCCCCGCCTTCAGCTGGAGGGGACGTGTGTTGGACACGGCCTCGTGGCGTGGTCCGACCCCGTCCGCTTGGAGGGCCCAGGACGACATCGGCCCTCCATTTACCTACTATCGACCCCCCTGACACGCACATTCACGAACCATCGGCGCGAGCAGCCTCCCCGGCCACCTACAGCTCTCCCCCTCCCTGGTACCCCGGCAGAACCTGCTCGCCAACGCTGCCAGCCTGGCACCCTGACCAGGCCACCCTTTCCGGCCCGACTCCATCTTGGGACCCTCACGCCCCGAACACGTGGCCGCAGCCATCCCGGGCCCGGCCCCAGCGAAGCCCAGACATTGAGGCACCAGGATCCTCCTAGGTGGTAAAGTGGCCACTCGACCAGATCCCGGAGGAGGAGAGTCTCGATGGGCCTTCCACCGCCCCCGGACGCCTGGTATCGATCGCTCTCCCGGCTCCCTGGGCGCTGGCTCCGCCCCCCTGCTGGGTGTCTAGACACCTTCATCCCAGCCCCTCAGACCCCCAGGCGCGAGGGTCCGGACATCAAAGCCCTCCAGTCCTATATCTGGGCCAGCCCGGATCAAGACGGCAGTTGTATCTGGAGTCGAAGCCCTGCTGACCTCGTCGCGGCTGATCCTGATCCGAACTCTTGCACCTGGAACTATCTTCGAGGCCCTGCTGACGCTGTCGCGGCCTGACCAAGCTGAACCACCTTCGAGGCCCTGCTGACGCTGTCGCGGCCTGACCAAGCTGAACCACCTTCGAGGCCCCGCTGACGCTGTCGCGGCCTGACCAAGCTGAACCACCTTCGAGGCCCTGCTGACGCTGTCGCGGCCTGACCAAGCTGAACCACCTTCGAGGCCCTGCTGACGCTGTCGCGGCCTGACCAAGCTGAACCACCTTCGAGGCCCTGCTGACGCTGTCGCGGCCTGACCAAGCTGAACCACCTTCGAGGCCCTGCTGACGCTGTCGCGGCCTGACCAAGCTAAACTATCTCCGAGGCCCTGCTGACGCTGTCGCGGCCTGAACCCTTGAACTATCCACGCACCAGTGGGTGCCAAGACTGTCCCGCTACCCCCTTTCCCCGAGACCACGACATTACGGATCCCTCGATCCTTGCCGCTACCCTGCCAAGAACTTGCTTTGATTACTTATATAAAGATTCGTGTGAATATCCTTCCTGTGTGGTGTCTATCTGTAAGTAGTGTGATTGCTCTGCTGGTACGATTGTAGGAGCGGAGCCTCGCCAAGGAGGCCTCCCTACGGCGCTCGGCCTATTCCCCAGAGAGAGGTGGGACTCGGGGCGGACAGTCAGACCCCTTCTGTCTCCCCTGGGGTCGCCTTTCCAACACCCACTTTGTTAATAGCACCTTCCAGTTTTTGGATAGCAACATGATTCCTTTGACTATCTTTTTTTACATCTTGGTGGAAAGCTTTTATTGAGTTAAGAACTTCACTCAGTGAGGGCTCTCTGTGCCTCATCCTCTCGTCTTCTTCCGGGGTGTCAAGAGTGTTCTTATTCCTTTCAGGTTCCACATTTGATTTTCGATGAGGGCTTTTGCGTTGCAGTTTGGTTCTCCCTACGATTTGCTCTGGGTTGCTCCCAGGGTCTGTAGTTTCATCGTGGATTATTTTTGAATGTCTCTTATGTCTACTTCTTTTTTTTTTCAAGTTTTTTTCTGGGTGTGCTGTCATGTATGGAGTCATTTTTGATTCTAATATCCGTTGGAGAAGATACCTTCGAAATATGTTCCTCCAGTTTGGGATCCTCGCTCAGTTCACTCTCTTCGCTGGATTCGCTGGAAATAGAGACCCCAGTCTCATAGATCTCAGACTCGGATCCATCAGAGACTACAGCTGCTGCAGGCCCTTCTATATCTGGGCTCGTATTCAAGACTGAATCCAGGTTGGGGCCCGACCTGCTCTCTTCCCTCACATCGGCCCGTTCTAGGTGCGCTGCCTGGTCGGCAACGGCGGTGGCCCCCTATTTTGCTCGCCTTGTTGATCCATTGTGTTTGGTGCTATATCGTTGGTAGAGCAAATGCGTGATCTGTCTTTAATTGCTGGGCTAAATATGTTTGAGATTCTTGGTTGGGAATCTATCGAATGACCGGATGTTTTGGCCGCAGCTTTTAGGTTCTTAATTGTTTGTAATCTTTTTGCCTTTTTTACCAAGAGTACTAGGTTTTCGGTGCTTTCAGATTCCTTTTCCACCTCTCTCACTTTCTCTTTCTCCTTTCCTTTCCTTTTCATCTTTTCGGTTTCTTTATGGAGTTTCTGTTCAGACTCAGTGTCTCTGCCTCTCCCATCTGGTTTATTAGCTCTTATGTTGCCATCATGATTTTCCTCGTTGTTTTCCATTGCCTTGTACCCCCTGGTTTCGGGTCGTCTCTGTGTTTCTTTTGTTTTCTGAAGTCCTTGTATATTTTGAGTCTCTTTGATATTTCCCCTGCCATCTGAGCTCTCCGGCCTCTCTTGGGTTTCTTGTTTCTCTTGTTTCTCTTGAGCTCCCTGGGTCTGGGTCTGGGTCTTTAACTGGGTCTGTGTTTGGGTTTGGGTTGGGTGTGTTACATATTGTAGGCCTGATGAGTCCGATGCATCTAAAGTATCTTTCTCCATGACGGTATTCAATTCGACTGGCCCATCGGAACCCCCAGCAACTTCATTTCCAACACCCGTTAGACCATTGCGACTAGTGGACCCTGTCTTTGCTTTATTTCCAGCCATAGTCAATGCCTGTACAGAGCCAAGTGTCTGTGACAGCAGTAGTTTTGGGGATCGATTTAGTTGCTTTGGTTTTGTCGATGATAGTGTTGATGATAGTGTTTGTAGAGTTTGTACCTTACGGCCTTTAGCTCTTGCTCTTACTTTAGCTGTTGCCCAAGCAGATGGTGGAATAGATGAAATAGCTTCAGATAATGTTTCTTGTGGGGTCCTGATCTCTATTTTGATTTTAGTAGCTGTGTTTATAGCTGCCTAAACTGCTCTGACCGCGCCAGCTCCAGCTCCAGCTCCAGCTCCACCAGCTGCTCTGGATGGTCTCGATGGTCTTAAGGCCCTAGTGCCAGCTCTTTTTTTCTCAAAAGACTTAGTGCTTGTATTTGTATTTTTAGGGTGTAAGTCTAGATAGTCCAGATGGACTGTATGGACTGTGGTCAAATAGCCCATGTACGTTCTTTTTATCCTTTTATCCTTTTTTATCCTTTTTTATTATTATTTCTTTTTTTCCCCGTGAATACCACAACCAAGTCACCTACTCACACCTACTCACACCTAGACACTCCTAGCCCTTTTTTTATTCCCATTAGATTTTAGGATTTTAATTGAATTTAAGGATCGATGACCCCCGATTCCTTCAGGCTTTCAGCTCAGTTCCGGTATTGCAGTATCTTTGCCGGTTTTCTCAAACTCAATCTCTCAGTATTTCTCCCTTTACAGCTTTTGAAGCGGCAGTTGGTATTGGCTTTCACAGCAAGTCGACACGTTCAGTTTTTCGACAGTTTTTCGACAGCTGCGTTAGTTCCGTAGGTTCAATTGGTTCCGTCGGCACCGTCGGCACCGCGTCAGAGCCGTCAGAGCCGTTCCCTTGACGACGCGTGCTCTGTATCCTTATTATGCACGTCCGCAGTGTTCGCAGATGGCGCAGATGGCGAGACGGAGAGCAAGGAGGCAGGTAAGCAGTCTTGGTCTTCCTTGCTACCCGCTTGTTTTACCACCCGCCTTCTTCCCTTTACTGGAACTGGAGCATATTATTACAGCTCCTCTAGCGCTCTTCATCTGTCAGCGCTCTCGCGTTGTACATGGTTAGACCTCCCGACTGAAACGACCTGAGCTGTGACAGAACTGCGCTGTATTCTGCTCGTAATCAGAATCCTGTGAATCAAAAATACTTTGTACAGAGCAAAGCGCAAGGTTGCAGTTATCTTAGAGAGTCTTAGGTTACTCACGGTTGCGTAGAGTAGTGTAGTGTGGCTAGAATTATAGTAGAAATCGCAAGTTGTTTACATAGCCTGGTGGGCCCGATGTGCCACGGTTAATCGGACACATAATCGAAAACTCGGCCATCCACTGTGCCCACTGAATCCTCTGGAACCACGCCACGCCACAGCAGCGACAACAAAAAAAAAAAGGGCCAAAAGTCAGAGCCTGGAAATACAGGTAGCACACACTCCAGAGTCTTGAATCAATCTGATTATTCCCTTCGTTCCTTTGCTCTTTTGCTCTTTTACTCCTTTTGCTCCTTGCTCCTCGCTCCATGAATCTCCGTGTTGCCAAGTTTGTACTCGTTTGAGCTCGCAGGCTATTAACGGGAGTGCCAGTTAGCTCATCTCCTCCAGGGATACCAGGTCATACCCCAGGTCCTACCCCGATGCTGCACCACGCGACTTTTCCAGCTTTTTCCCCCGCAGTGGTAGTTAAGGAGCTCCTAGATCCTTGCCGCTGACCATACCATACCAATATTGTGCTGGCTGTGCAGCTGAGCGACTGCTGTTCGGCTATTCGGCTATTCGTCCAGTAGCCCTCGCCCAGCTCTCATCGCTCTCAAGGCTCTCAAAGCTCCCCCTCCCCAAAAAGGGGGGTAGAGTGTGGCAAAAGTTGGCGAAAGCTGGCAAAAGCCGGTCCGGACTATCCAGGCTTAGTCTGCATCAGTCTGAACTAAGCACTGGATTCTAAGATTGCTGACATGTTGATGATGAAATGCAGATCGACGACGATACTCCAAGAGTCTTCTCAGGCCCACGAGCAAGCGCTGCAGCGACCTCTCACACCGACGCCATCTTGCCTCGAGATAATCTGTTTCTATTGTTTGTACATGACCGCTTTAATAAAATTTCTAATGCAAATTCCAAATAAGTAGCTAATAAAAATCTTACTTTGGAAAACAAGCTGGTCTTGTTATTTCATGAGTTTAGGTTACCATTAGCAAGATCTTATCGCCACAGTGGCTTAATTAATTCGCAGGGTTTTGTAAATTATGATGAATTCATTCACCGCGATTGTATATAAATGTTTATAATTTGTGAATAGGTTAATTAGGTCACATGATTCAGTTGGTCAAAATATATCATGTCAGTTTATGGGCCTTATGATTGATGTATGTTTAATGGTGAATATAGTGAAGTTGGGTAGCGTAGTTTATGATATATTTCTAATAGGCCGCTGGATCACTATCACTCGAGGCGATACTTCCAAACTAAAGGTTATGCTCATATTTTAGTGCGGTATTGGAGGGGTTATGGCTTCTTGTTTCCATGATATGTGGTCTGTGTGGCCCACTGCAGATTCTAAGTATGGAAGTGGTGCCGGTGAAATCCTTGTGTGTCCCCACATAGTACCTGTTTAATAACTGCACGCTCCTTCTGCTTAGCGCGCTTGGTTATACTAGTGCTCATATCCTTATTGAGGTCAGTGTGCGAGACATTGAGAACACGCTGGGTATGTTGGGGCCATATATACCAGTACATTAGTCACTCAAATAAATGTGTCCGCCGTCTGCATGGGTTACCACGGGTGGGGTTATTGAGCCCTCCCAGAAGGTGTTGGTGTCACTTATGTCCTCTTCGATGTGAATAGATGGGGGCCTCTTTCCCCATCCTAGCTTCCTGTTATTGGGCCCTGTTCCCCTGCAGTACCTTCCAACGCTCTGCTATTATTTGCTCCAAGTCCGGAGAGCTCCTTGATGTTGTCCCTGATCGTGTTCCCGACCGTTTCAGGGTTGTCTTCTTCTGATGGCGTCATTTGCCTCTGGACTCTTGGTCTCCTTGTGTGGTTTCTCGGGGCACTTTACCCTGTAGTTGTTGTTCTGCCCAGTTGTATGCTTCCTTTGGCTCTGTGAAGAAGCGTTTGTGGCCTTTGTCTATGTTTTTAAGGCAAACTGGAAACAGGAGGGTGTATTGAACATCTCTTTGTCACAGCATGCGCTTGGCCTCTAAGAATGCTGTGCGTTGTCGCTGCACTGCCCAGGAGTAGTCAGGGAACAACATGACCTGCTTGTCTGCCACCCAAATCGGCCCCTGCTGTCTGGCTGCCCGGAGCACTGCATCTCTATCATCATAATGTAGGAGTTTCAGTAGCAACGGCCTGGGTGGGGACCCCAAAGGTAGTTTGCATGCTGGGACCTGATGCTCCCTTTCCACTGAGAAGAAGGGGGCCAGCTCTACTGTCTGAGTAAATGATTTGAGCCAAGTCTCTACGTACCCTATGGGGTCAAGTCCTTCCGTCCCCTCTGGTAGGTTCAAGACTCTAATATTACTTCGTCTTGTGCGTCCCTTCAAGTCATCTGTTTTCTCCAGCATCTTGGCTTGTGATTGAAGGTCTCCCAATGTTTCTTCGTTTGATTTGATTGGGGTTATATGGACTGTCCACCAGTTTGCGGTGATCATCTCTAGGCAGATGGAGATTGGTAGCCAGTGCCCCGAATCTGTCTTCCATGGTGACTCTGGAATGTTCTATGGCCGCCAACACTCTGCTGGCTAGCTTGTCTGACATTGATGCCGTGTTTGTGTTCTCCTCCTCCATCTGGGTATCCTTCCCCTCTGGGGAGGACAGTCTTGAGTGGGCCGGTGTTTGCGAGGCCTCGTTATTGTGTTGACGCCCCATGTTTGGGTTAGGTGGTGAAAACTCTGTGGTCTTTTCGGCAGCTTTTTTATTTCTGGGCTGCAGGATGTTTTCCTGATTCCCTTGGCTGTCCCCCGGCTTTTCTCTCGGTGTTCACTTTAGCGGCCGCCGGTACTATTTTCTGTTTCAGGATGCTGCCCCCTTTGCTGAATGATCTATGATCTACGTAATTGTTACTCGTGGTAGTTAATGCTCTGAATGTTTTTTTGAAACAAAATAGAGGAGTATCTCTTGCAGATTATAGGGTCAATAGTCTGGAGGATAGATTAAATGGCATAAAAGGAAAAAATGTCCTTTTCTTTACAACCCCTCACTCACCAGCCTGGCGGTGACATGCTTCATCATCGGGGTCCACCCTGGTGGCCTAGCGTCACCAGGGTGTGCTTCGACACCTGAACTACAGTGGAGCGGGTTTGACTGTAGGTGCAAAAAGAATTTATGTTAAAAATTGTCCTGGTTTAACTCAAAAAGGATTTTATTATAGAGTAACTGAACAATGTTAAAAATAATAGTGAGATGGTGGTAGGCAAGTTACGACCGACTCATCTCTATATGTGTTGGTTGTGCATTGGTCGACATGTTTCTACCAAAGGGACAGTGCCCGGTTTCTTCAGGACCAAAAAACAGGTGGACGGGAGGTGTGGGCCCCCTAAAAGGCTCACCCTACCCTGATCCCCTGTTGAACCCACCGGCAAATTGCTCGGGGTGTGTGTGCTCAACTAAATAAGTGAGCAGGCAAGAGAAAAAAAGAGACCTGTGGAGAGAAAGGAATAAAAGCAGGTTTCAATTTTGAACATATTTACTATCCTGTTACGTCGTGGAGTGTCTCTATTTAGTGAAATATCATGCCATATAGATATCATGTTAACCCTCCGGGTGAGATAAAGTGGCATCCGAAGATGCTGAGCATAATCGATTGATCAATATGTGCGTGCATCGCTACCTGCGTTGTGCTTGTCGTGATTACATGCCATCTAGGCGGCGTACTTATCCGCTTGTAATTAACACAGCAATCGGGGTGATGGGGCTGTGCTTTTTGTCAGACTAGTCACCTTGGTGCGCTTAGTAAATAGTGGCTATGAGCAAAAAGTGCTATGGTAGCGTGCGCTTAGATCATATTTAGTCATTCTGTTTCGTGAAATTAACCGTAACAATGAACATACATAACTAACAAACATTTAACATTTAAAGTACACATGGGCATGGTGGCGTGAGTTCAGGCTTACTTAATTGAGAGCTCTGATGCGCTTCATCGGGCAGGGCGTAGGCTCTTCGCAACAGATAAACACATTCTGCAATTGCGGAATATATAGGAAAAAGGGTTTGAGCGTGTGGCCCGGGTAGCGGAAAGAGAGCGCAAGGGGGACCGTTCCGAGTGGGAGTCTCGGAAGGTTCAGCGCGTCCGCTGCGAGGGGTATGGGTTACTTACAGTTTTCCGGCAAAGCGATTAGCTAGAGACCTACTGCCATGGTTCCCTGCTCGGCTAGTAGAGCCGTTCTCTGCCAGTTGTAATTGTAGGCGTCAGCCGCTTCCGGGGTGGGCGCGGCCGAGCGCACGTCTGGGGCGTGGTCACGTGAGCACGCGTGCTGACGCTGCTGTGTGCTGGCACACCCCTTCAGGAGGTAAACAAACACTCGTGAGAGCGTGAGAGAAGGCGCACATGGGGAATTTGAATAAAGGAGTGGCTGTCCTATACGGACAGGGGAGGAGAGAAGAACTGGCTAACAGGCAGTGCCAGTTAGGGAGATTGCGCGAAGATCTGGGGGTGGCTGTGGGTTAAAGGGGACATAGGAAATTGCCTAGTCGGTGCATTTTACATTAGGGATGTGAAATAAAGACTTCAAGTCGGTGCATATTGCACTAGGGATCTTAAAATGAGGTTATTGCCCTGCTCTTTCAGGGAAAAGGAAAGGCTTTCAGGAAGTGCCGCTTTGGGAATGGGGCAATATCTTGGCGCATACTACAGAGAGAGAGAGTGTGTCTCAGCTTGGCAGACTCAGAGTCTTGGGTTTTGGAGCCTATCTTAGGGTCGTGGTTGGTTAACAGGAGGAGAAAATTACGCATACTTAGGAGCCCTAAGAGCTCGTGACAAGTGATTAGTTATTTTAAGACGGTGGCCCAAGGAATATTATCGTTAAGGCCCGTCTTGTGGCTGGAAACTCTGTAAATCCAACGCTGTTCCTTCTCAAACAGTCGTGCTTGCACATTGGGACCTGGGTGGATTTGCTCGATGACAGTCCATCGCATGTCATTCGGGGTATGGCGTGCCATCAGAAAATGGTCCGTTAGTCTGGTGTTATTCTTCTTGCATCTCACTATGCTTCGATGTTCTGATATGCGCAGTTTCACTTTCCGGGTTGTCATTCCTATGTAAGGAATCCCACAGGTGCATCTGATCAGGTATATAACATTTGTACTGTTACAGTTTGTGTGTGATCTCTGTACCCATGTTTTTCCTGGTTCGAGATCCAGGGTTTTTGTGTTGGTAGTAAGGTGGCAGACGCTACAGTCCCCGCATCTGGAATGTCCGGTAACTGGTGGGAGCCCCCATATTGCAGTGATAGTAGGGTTAGTGTCGTTGGCTGTATTTCTTGGCCGGGTGTTGACCAAGCTGTCCTTCAGGCTGCGTGCCTTTTCGTACGAGAACAGGGGTTTTTCCCAATTGAATTTGCCAGTGCAGAGTATAGACCAGTGTTTTCGTATGCTTTTACTCACTTGATTTGATGCTGCATTATATGTTGTGACACATGTGAGTGGAATGTTTTCCATATTTCTGGCTGTGTCCTCAAGTAGAGCTTCTCGCGGTTGGTTCCTTGCTCGTTTCTGACATTTGTTGATGATTGTCTGAGGGTAGCCTCGACTGGTGAGTTTGATAGTGAGATCTTGCGCCTGTTTCTTGTAGTCAGTTATTTTGCTGCAGTTCCTTCTGAGTCGCAAATACTGTCCATAGGGTATGTTTTCCCTGAGTGGACGAGGATGGAAACTGTCAAATCTCAGGAGGTTATTTTTCGCAGTTGGCTTGAAGTGTGTTTTGGTTATCAAGCTCTCATTTTCTTTTTGGATTACTATGTCCAGGAACACCATCTTGTTTGTGTCAATACTGTGTGTGAATCGTAAATTTGGATCACAGGTGTTCAGCCAAGTGATGAATGACATTAGTGTCTCTCGTGACCCTTGCCATATGGTGAAGATATCATCTATGTATCGCCGCCAGAATTTTATGTGAGAACCGAAGGGATTGTTCACTGACAGGATGAATTTCTGCTCGAAATCGTAGACGTAGAGCCCCGCTACACTGGGGGCAAAAACACTGCCCATGGAAGTCCCCCCTGTTTGGAGGTACAGGGTGCCCTGATATTCGAAAAAGTTCCTTTTTAGGGCCAGGGTTGCGCAGTTGACAATGAATTCCCTGGGCGTGCGATAGTTCCACTCACAGTTGTCAAGTGTTTGTCTCAGCACCTCAATTGTTGCATCTTGTGGAATGTTAGTATAGAGGCTTTCTATATCTAGGCTAACCAAAATGTAGTCATCTTCTACTTTAATTTTGTTTAACAGGGTCAGTAGGCTTTTAACGATAATATTCCTTGGGCCACCGTCTTAAAATAACTAATCACTTGTCACGAGCTCTTAGGGCTCCTAAGTATGCGTAATTTTCTCCTCCTGTTAACCAACCACGACCCTAAGATAGGCTCCAAAACCCAAGACTCTGAGTCTGCCAAGCTGAGACACACTCTCTCTCTCTGTAGTATGCGCCAAGATATTGCCCCATTCCCAAAGCGGCACTTCCTGAAAGCCTTTCATTTTCCCTGAAAGAGCAGGGCAATAACCTCATTTTAAGATCCCTAGTGCAATATGCACCGACTTGAAGTCTTTATTTCACATCCCTAATGTAAAATGCACCGACTAGGCAATTTCCTATGTCCCCTTTAACCCACAGCCACCCCCAGATCTTCGCGCAATCTCCCTAACTGGCACTGCCTGTTAGCCAGTTCTTCTCACCTCCCCTGTCCGTATAGGACAGCCACTCCTTTATTCAAATTCCCCATGTGCGCCTTCTCTCACGCTCTCACGAGTGTTTGTTTACCTCCTGAAGGGGTGTGCCAGCACACAGCAGCGTCAGCGCGCGTGCTCACGTGACCACGCCCCAGACGTGCGCTCGGCCGCGCCCACCCCGGAAGCGGCTGACGCCTACAATTACAACTGGCAGAGAACGGCTCTACTAGCTGAGCAGGGAACCATGGCAGTAGGTCTCTAGCTAATCGCTTTGCCGGAAAACTGTAAGTAACCCATACCCCTCGCAGCGGACGCGCTGAACCTTCCGAGACTCCCACTCGGAACGGTCCCCCTTGCGCTCTCTTTCCACTACCCGGGCCACACGCTCAAACCCTTTTTCCTATATATTCCGCAATTGCAGAATGTGTTTATCTGTTGCGAAGAGCCTACGCCCTGCCCGATGAAGCGCATCAGAGCTCTCAATTAAGTAAGCCTGAACTCACGCCACCATGCCCATGTGTACTTTAAATGTTAAATGTTTGTTAGTTATGTATGTTCATTGTTACGGTTAATTTCACGAAACAGAACGACTAAATATGATCTAAGCGCACGCTACCATAGCACTTTTTGCTCATAGCCACTATTTACTAAGCGCACCAAGGTGACTAGTCTGACAAAAAGCACAGCCCCATCACCCCGATTGCTGTGTTAATTACAAGCGGATAAGTACGCCGCCTAGATGGCATGTAATCACGACAAGCACAACGCAGGTAGCGATGCACGCACATATTGATCAATCGATTATGCTCAGCATCTTCGGATGCCACTTTATCTCACCCGGAGGGTTAACATGATATCTATATGGCATGATATTTCACTAAATAGAGACACTCCACGACGTAACAGGATAGTAAATATGTTCAAAATTGAAACCTGCTTTTATTCCTTTCTCTCCACAGGTCTCTTTTTTTCTCTTGCCTGCTCACTTATTTAGTTGAGCACACACACCCCGAGCAATTTGCCGGTGGGTTCAACAGGGGATCAGGGTAGGGTGAGCCTTTTAGGGGGCCCACACCTCCCGTCCACCTGTTTTTTGGTCCTGAAGAAACCGGGCACTGTCCCTTTGGTAGAAACATGTCGACCAATGCACAACCAACACATATAGAGATGAGTCGGTCGTAACTTGCCTACCACCATCTCACTATTATTTTTAACATTGTTCAGTTACTCTATAATAAAATCATTTTTGAGTTAAACCAGGACAATTTTTAACATAAATTCTTTTTGCACCTACAGTCAAACCCGCTCCACTGTAGTTCAGGTGTCGAAGCACACCCTGGTGACGCTAGGCCACCAGGGTGGACCCCGATGATGAAGCATGTCACCGCCAGGCTGGTGAGTGAGGGGTTTTAAAGAAAAGGAAATTTTTTCCTTTTATGCCATTTAATCTATCCTCCAGACTATTGACCCTATAATCTGCAGGAGATACTCCTCTATTTCGTTTAAAAAAATACTCGCCCAAGGGGAATAGGAGTAATCCTGGTCCACAACTGGATACTCGTGGACAAACCCTTACTCTCTCCTTTGATTATCACAATGCTCTGAATGTGCCTTCTACCGCGTTGTAGGTCCGTATGATTTTAGGGAGACCAAGATGATGGCATGCCATGTTCTTCTGCGTCACAAGATTCTTTTCGGCGCTCCTTGAGTGTGTTTCTCTGAATTTCTGATTACCGTTCTCCCTGTGGTGCGCTATTGGTGCTTTCTCCTCTACCCCTCACTAGTGCCTCTCTCCGCTGTGAGGTTTCCTTTGTTGGCCACCGGTCCCTCGCCTTTCACGCCTCAAGACCTGGCACCAAGTGCTCGGGTCCTTAAATAGAGTGGGGCAGGGGGGAGGGGTTTGATTGGGCCACCCGCTGCTTTTTGGCGACCGACTGGGGCTGCTTACTGTGGGGCTTCTACCCCGGTATGACCTGCGCCATTTGAAATAGGGCTCCTGCTAGCATTGCCGATCACGAGTGGCGCATCTGTTAGGTCAAGTTTCTGCCTGGCCTTCACCCACCGAGTCAATCCCACCGCCAGCTACAGCTTGGCTCTCACCTCGGATTTCAGCAGTTTGTTTTCTGGATATGCTGTGAGTTCTCCGCCACTTCTGAATTTTCCAGCGCTGCGAGATAGGCACCGCGCTCAATGCTCCGGCTCGTCACCTCCGTGTGGCCATCGATCATTCTCCGGGCGCAACCATGTTGGAAGTGGTCTCCGTCCTGCCCGGTGCTTTATCCACTCGGAGCGCTCCCACCTCATCTCTCAATTCTGGGTTGTTATTGCCTGGAGGGGATGCCGCCGCTATGTATTCCATCCTCAGTGCATTTTCTGGACTCTACCGGCAACAATAATTGTCGTTGATCAGGCCGCTGCATGGAGCCTCAAGCAGACCTATCCGGCATCATTGCCCTCATGGCCACACCCCTTGTAGCCACTCTGTAGTTATAGTTAGGATTGCCAGAGATAGGAATTCCTCAGATTTTTGACTGTTAATAACTTTGCTCCCATTTGACAAATCTCCAAGAAACTTTGCAGACTTATAGTTTTTTTCTACATTGGCAGTTGATGCAAAGTTTGGCGGTGATTGGTCACAGGGGTGCAAAGAAAAAAGGGGGTCCCAAAAGGTACTTTTCCACCAATTCTGTATTCATATATTAGGTTTATATTTTTCCCTTCCTAGTACCACTATATTAAAGTGGTAGTAGGGAGGGACAATTCTATAAAAATACAGAGTACCAAATGCTAATGTTATGAAAAATATATATTACGCATGTAAGGCGATCCCCATCACTCTTCTCCTTACATTTTCTCTATTCCCTTTTACTAGTTGCAATGCAAGAAAACCACATTACAGTCAAAATGTCATCACCCATGAAAGAGAAGATGAAATTGACTCAAATGTCATGATTAGGTGGGCTAGATAAGTCTGTACTTCTCTTCCACTCTACAAGCAAACTCTGATATCATAATCCAACTGCTCTACAGATCACATGCACTTTCCAACGGAGTAGAATCAACTGACAGAAATGTTCTCTGGGTAAGGTAAAATTCTCTGAACAGGGCTAGGACATGGTGATGCACTTAACAACCACTCCCTAAACGAATATGACTATCCATATTCACTTCTCCAGAAAGTTCATCTGGAGCTTTAAAATCCATAAACATTTAGGTTCTATGGGGCACATGCATCAATGTAAGGAATTGCGATTCCTTAATAGTGATTTTTAAGAAATCACAATTAAAGACTCGCAATTCCCTATGCATGTAGGAATCACTAAATAAATTGCGATTCCTACACATTCCATATTAGCGAATCGCAAATTGCGATTCGCTACTAGGGAATTCCTTCCCATTCATTCCTATGGGCCTAGATGCCCATAGGAATGAATAGGAAACCACCCGCAATTTGCGATTACCAAAAAGGTAATCGCATGTGTTCCCCACATGGCACTTGGAAATATTAAATTCTAGCATTTTTCTAAGGAATTGCAGATTACCACCAACTTGAACGTAGTGGTAATTTGTGATTCCTTAATGCCTAATCGCAATCTCAGATTGCTTCTTGCATTGCATTTAAGGAATCGCAAATTGCAATTCCCTCAATGCATTTGCAAAATAGGTAATTGCAAATTTTTCGATTACCTATTTTGCGATTGAGTTTGGGCTTGATGCATCACAGATGGCTAATTACTGGTCGCAATGGGTCCGATTCGCAGAATCGCCCCCTTTGTGACCGGTAATAAGCCTGCTGCATGTGCCCATATGTCCTCTTGCAAGTACAAAATGTAAGTTGAGGCATATTAAGATTGACTGATGGTTCTGCATCAACCAGTTCCTACCTAAAGTTAATGTCAAAATGCTATACATACATATGTCAAAAACATCCTTTGATTATATAAGAAAGGATGATGTCATTGCCAGCTATTTTATTTCAACTCATTATAATAACAAAACATTCAAATTGAAATCAGAAACTAAGCCCTCAACAAATGGTTGAAAGAAAACCTAGCCCAACTTAATACACCTGGCAGAAAACCAGAACACCAATAGTGTAGACCAAAATTAACAACGGGCCTGAATTAGAGTTTGGTGGATGGTTACTGCATCACGAATGTGATGGATATCCTCGCTGCCTTATTATAAATACACTAAATCTGATGACACTCCTAGTAAGGCGAACGGAGATCCATCATAAATCAACCTCAAAGATGTGATCAGCTGTGAAATACTGGGTAGCACAGAGCCATCTAGCATGTTTTTAACCAATTATACTCCAAGAGCATCAATGAAGCTAACAACGAGTGGTTGCTGGAAGTATTCAAAAACCTTTGCAAACTGATGAACCCAGAGACACTTAAAAATGCATATTATAATATTACAAGAAGGAGCGACATGCATTTTTCAACAATAAAATAAACGGACTAAGAAATGAGTAATGAACAAGACAAAGTATTCCAGCACTGCTACCCAATTTGAAGACTGCCTTAACCTCATTGAAGCCGTGTTAATAATCAATAGCAATTACATTGGGCCTCAAAATAAAAACAAAAACATATGAAAGTCATTTAACTGAGTTCCTGACTCATCTTGACATATTGGTGTCAAGAGTCAGGAGATCAGTTTTAATGCATTTTAAGATGTTTTTGTTTTCAGACACCAATATTACAAGACTAGTGAACGCATTCAACACCAAGGTCTAAGTGCCAGGTCCCCTGATACATGCCATCATCAACTACTCTTTTTTACCAAGTTAGTTAAAGTTTATTTTGCATAAATATTGATAAATTAGTTCAAAAAAATAAATAAATTAAGATTCAATTTAAGCTAAAAACGTTCTTAACCTTCGGCTTTTCAGGCTAATAGATGTTAAAATGAATAAATTGGTCACAACCATATTAAGTAAACTAATCACTTCCTTCATAATTTCGTATTATAAACTCATTAATTAAACAATGTATATTTTTATTTAATTTACTGGGAAAGAATATTACTAGTTTCAATTAGGTTTCTTAAAACATATACATTCATGTTCATTCTTTTTTAATGTTTAGACACAGTCTTTAAAACATACATGCCTTAAAAACAATGACGTTTTATATATAATACATATACATTCATTCTAGTTGCATATTAATTAGTTGTTTTGAAACCGTTTTGTGGCTTGTTAATGATTTGCTCTAATTGTATTTGATAAGTTTATTACATTTTTATTTATTCATGTTTTTTGACAGTTTTTACCTTTAATAAGTTTAAATATAATTGCAATTGTAAGTGTAATAAGTCATCCACTACTAAAGAAACCACTCAGAGTTTGTGGCCAACTTCAGAGCCAGATCAAAACTCTGCTACTCAAGAAAAATCGGGGAAACTTAGGCCCTTGACTATGTCGAATCCTATACCGTTGACAGTTAGATACTCGGCCAATGAAGATATTAGTAATGTCTGAGGCTATTAAATGGGAAGTACTGCAAATCACTACGATGGAGGGAAAATGAGAACCTTGATGCTTCTTGATCCCTTAGCAGCAAAAAGCATGATCAATGGTGTAATACTCATCAAAAGGTTGCAGGAATGATTGCAAATCTCTCAAATGTATCCAGTCATTCATCCATCTCCTATTTCAGCGTACTTCCATTAGAGCAAGGACCTTAATATGAATTCTACTTTATTGTAGGTAACACCTTAATGGTCATGGTCTACTCTAAGGCTTACTCTTTGTGTGACTTGTCTCATATGCAAATGGTCATTTATTTGTAATTGCTATGGAGAACTTTGACTTGATAGGCACAAGAGGATAGATCTAGTGATGGTTCGTTAGGCTACCTTATTGTTTTGGGGTTTGTTTGAAGTCGCATAGAGTGCAGATGAGATGCTCTTGTTGCTGTGTGTCTGTTGCTATGCTGATGTCTGTCAAGTCTCCATAGAGACACAAATGAGACTTACTTACGGAGAACTGTCCCCAGTCTGCCAGGTGCCTACAACTTGTCATTGCCCCCACTCGCCAGATCTTCTCTTATGATGACTTGTCTGTGGCAGATTCCCACAGGTGCTGTTTGTGCAACAGTCATAGACCCTTCATCCTTCTCCAAGTGAACGAGAAGGTGGTACGGGACATGTACATCGGGTACAACTGTATGCAAGCCTTCCACATCCACGAGTGTGTCCCAGATAAGCTGGCAGACAAGAGGCAGCTGTGCTAAGACTGGGTTGTGCTTTCAACATTTAGCCAGGAATAGAACGCTGCAAGGCCCTAGGCTCTCGAACAGCTGTTCTGAGGATGAATGAGAGACAGACAAAGCTCAAGATGGCTTAATTACTTCCACTGGCATTTCTCAGTGCTAACCTAACCTCGGCAACATACCTCTTCCCTCACCACCAGAACATGGCGGAGAATGATCTTTGGACTCCACCAAGCCCAACTTTGTTTCTAGGCTGCCAAGGCAACCCCATATGGACAGCAAGTGTACCCCAACTGGTCCGCTCCATAGCATACGACAGCAAGTAGGCCTCCTATATTCATGTAGCAAGTTTGTGAAGTATAACTAAGGCTCCCAGTTTTCTGTTTTTACTGATTTTTACAGATAAGTACAGACAGAAAACAACAGATTTCCTATCTGTATTTACTTTTAAATGCAGAGAAATACGGAAAATTGTGCTTCTTGTGAGTGATTCTCCATGCTCCTTCATGAATCCCAGGCCAACCACTGAGCGCATAGACAGACGGCATAGGGAGATAACCAATTGGATGAGATGTCCTTAAACGCAGGCATAGCTTAACACATATTTGTATATGAAAAGAACAAATGGTGGCAGTGGAATAATCAAAGCAGCCAGCACCTCTGCTAAATTTGCATTGAAGTCAATTAAAATCTCTTACTCTTTTAGGCGTGCTCTATGTCTTCATACCGTGCCACCCACAGTAATACTTAATACATAGTGGACATCTCCCTATATATTAATCAACTTAGTAACATAGACAGAGCACAACACCAAATGAGTCAACAGCTGATTGAGCCCAACCAGCACAAATTATTTAATACAAAATTCATGAAGTAAATTCTGTTCAGCAAGCAATCTTGACAATTGTTCTGCAGAAGGGGCAGACCTGACTAGGAAACTTATAAAGTTTGTTTTGAGACTCCACTCAGTTTCTAGATGTGATATTTGAAATCTGACTACAATTTTCTGTAGAAGGTATTTATAACCTTGTTCGCATACGTTTTTTTGGAATGAATAACACGGGTGTTCCCTTCTGGTTATTCTGATCACTTTTCTTTCCCTTTCTTCTCTTGAAACTCTTGTCCTGCACTTAAGTATATAAACAAAATTCTTGATTCACAAACTTTCCTTTTCTTGAAACTGAGTGGAGTCTCAAAACAAACTTTATAAGTTTCCTAGTCAGGTCCGCCCTTTCTGCATGAATACTAAAGCAAAAGAGAGATGGTCTTTTTGTACGAGCACACCTATTAAGTTAAACTTATCATATCTCTCCATCGGATTGACAGATAACAACAAATAATACTCTGTATGATCTTGTTAACAGCCTTGAAAAATTCGCGAATGTCGACGAAACATGTGTCGGCTGTAGCTGTATCACTGTTGTAACTACAGAACAATTGTCAAGAAGATTGCTTGCTGAACAGAATTTTCTTCATGAATTTTGTATTAAATATTTTTGCTGGTTGGGCTCAATCAGCTGTTGACTCATTTGGTGTTGTGCTCTGCCTATGGTTCTACATATTTGTATATAATGCTAATAATTACCTGTTGGTGTACGGTTTTGCTATGTTTGGCTGCCAAATTTGCTAAAACTCGACAGGCATCAAAGTAGGGGTACAAGTTTACCAGTTAAATAAATGTGAACATTTACCATGTTAGGACTCCATTCCCTTACAAAATAAATATGGATAAATACCATTAAAATGGGTTAAAAAAATATGGATAAATACAGACGGAAATGTTAAAATAATAAACACCATATTTATAACTACACTTAGATACATATAGTGGATTCTGCCAAAAGATTCACAATGCGCAGCTACTATGTCAACTGCCATTTTCTTTCCAGTCCCCTCCTTAGCTCTGCTCAGTGTGGCTCAGAACTGTTTTTTCTGCACTGCAGCTCACTCCACAGCCCAGTGGTTCTGCCGAGCTTACCACGCCATCTTAAAGCAGGCCTGCCTTTCGGTGGTGGCATCTTTTGGTATTCCCCTCTCTGGTCAAGTTGACTAAGGGGCTTATTTACAAGCCACTTGCGCCGCCGGTGCGTCACTTTTAACATGGGGAAAAAGTGACGTAGGGGCGGCGCAAGAGGCTTGTAAATAAGCCCCTAAGAGTTTAGGCTTGAAATTTACCACATGGAGGAGGGGATAGAGAGATGCTACTCAAAGAAGGGAGATAAGCTTATGTTTCACCCCAAAACCCAGCTACATAATTATAGGTAAAGCTTACGCTAAAAGACTGAAAGAGAAAAAGCCACAATCAAACAGAGCCTGTCAGATAACTGAGAAACAAAAGCGCATTGATGACATCATATGAAACACGGGGGCTCCCGGATCAATGGGGAGCCGTATCGCACGCAGTTCAAATGAAATCCCTAAAAGGTCAGGCCGCGGCAAGCCCTCGGGCTGCTTCTGGGCAAGACACTACTCCGCCTTCCACTGACAGCTCTGCTTTCATCAGGGCGCGGTAAGTAAGACGATTCAGAAACTAAGGAACAAAGGGTTTCCTCAGCACAGTTTGAATGATGAAGATATATCGGAATTCATAGCACTTCCTTCAATCTGCAACATTTCCTCAGAAAGTAATCCTTTCTTGCCCCGAGCGGTTCCAGTGGAATAGTAAACTTCATCCAAAACTGAAAAGGGGAATTTAGCTTAATTCCATAATAGTCTCCGTAGCTGCTGTCATAACCTAAGGAAGGGATTATGTCAGCGCCAATGTGTCATTCTGTACCAAACATCTCAATCAATACAGGGCTGACTTCCAATCGCTGTTTACCCAGAGCATTAAAAAGACTACAGCTGTCAGATTGGCCAATTTCAACATATTTGACGCAGCATGTCCCTTCTATTTGCTTTTAGTTTCAGACATCAAAAACCACTCAGGCTGCAAACTAAACATATCTGTGTCTCTTAAAACATGTACTAAAAGAGGATGAACAAGTGCAATTTATTTTGTAAGAGGCAATATTTTGGATGAAACTGAAACGTAGCCCAAGCCCCCACCCCCAACCCAAGTAGATGAGCCCAGGTGCCCTTGCTTCCATAACACAGGTAGGCCTTGATTAGCAGTGTCAGTGAAGGTGGTGTGTTGTTATCCCACCCGTTAGAAGCCCATACCATGGGGTTTGAAATACATCAGATGCAATAAATAAAAGCTATTACAATTTGAGCAATGCAAAATGGAAAATGACATGCAGAATGAAGTAGTGTGGCTCACTGGTTAGAGGCGGCAGACCCGAGAGCAGAGGACGGCCCGGGACCAGGGTTCGATTCCCGGCGCGGCAGGTTTCTGGACCAGGGTCAGCGGACTTGATAATTCTCTCGCCTCGGTGCCCACTCTGATCAGCGATCACACTCGGCAACTCTGGGCATTAGCTTGCCTCATCTTCACTAACGGCCCCACCAGACCGCCGGGGATGCCTGGTCTCACCCTGGAGATACCCATTAAGGGACCATCTCTCAGGGAAGCCAGGAAGGGTTTCGCAGCGGTCGAAGCGCCTTGGGACCCTACGGGTAAGTAGTGCGCTATATAAATGCCTATACATACATACACATACATACAGATTTTGTGTAGTTTTCACTTGCTGGAATTTATTGCGAGAAAATTTAAAAAGATACCCTCAGAGCTAAAAATTCTCACACCTTCCTGTATTGGACTGGTGCATTGCTTGGGGAAAGACGCGTGGTAAACAAGACACTCTGCCCTGCAATTCTGGTGGGGGACATATGTGGCCACGTGAGGGATAGGAATCGTGAGCACATTTGAAAAAACATTTTTTTTAATGATTGAAGCTATTTTGTTAAGGTTTCTCCCTTGGTGTTCAATGTGTGAATTGAATGTACCTCACGAATATTAAGAAGGAAGATGCCTGAAGTGAAGTAGGCGCTAGGGTGACCATAGGTAGCGAAAACCTGTGAAGAGCTGTATCCTCACACAATATACACTTTTGCAGATAATCAGCATGCCTCGTAACCTAGTAAACTGTATTTAGTTCAACAAAAATGGGGTATTTAGTTCAACAAAAATGGGGAAAGATTTGTTAGGTATAAACTGTGGGTATGCGGTACATCTATGTACAAGGTAAAGGAGCACCGCTGTGACCTCGGTGTTAGTTGGATTGCCTCAGCAAAGAGTCAACTCCGAATACCCAAAGTTTCCTTCAGTTGGTCCACATATGAGCTTTTTAACGAGATAAGGAGAGCTCTTGGGATTATGGTCTGGGTGGTGTGGCCATGTGGGCTGGCATGGGGCACAGTTTCAATGGGTGAAGGAAACTGAGTCTGCTGGAGAGCTGAATATGGTAAGCAAATGGTGAGATGGACGGAGCCACAATTATTGAACCAGAGTTAGTTCACATCACAAGGCTGGTGGGTAACTGCTTAGACTAGCTTACTGCGAGAAGCCCCATTCAAGACCCTTGGCAGCAGCGGGATACATTTAATAGTCTTAATTTAATTTTCTATGAAGCAACATTGTAGGCATAAGGTCTGTAAAAGTGCAACAGAAAATTGGGAATCTGGAATCTTCCAGGTTCCAGCCATAAGGGGAAGCAGGACAAATTGAGGTGTGCTGAGATGAGAGGCCTCTCCTGGTGTCTTCCGGGGCACCTGCCTCAGTATAACAACAACCAGCTACCAGCTAGTTGAGCTACTTTTATTGAGCTTCTTAGAAGACTTAATGACACTCCTCTCAGACTCTTATGTAGCTTCCATCCTCCAGAGGTGATTGCAACCATTCATACAATTAATGCAAACAGTGTCCAACAAGGGACTGTGCATTACTATTGGGTCCCCTGTGCTGGACATACGACCTTCCCAAGTCTAGACTCTTCCAAGACCACCTAAGCCCATCAGCCAATGTCAAACAAACTGCAAGGCTTCCTTTTGTATTCATACATATCTATCAATGAGCTTCCTTGAAGTCAAAGGCTCAGGTAGAACTGCAACCTGCTTTGGGGTGCCCGTGCAGGTCAAAATGTTCCGGTTCTTCAGCTCAGACTCAAAGTAGCCACTAGGGCAGATGGCTCAGTCTCCAGTAGTGTGGGTAGATCCCTTGATTCTGCATCAGCCTTGCTCCGGTTGACAGATCCAATTACATCTGTGATTCAAACCCTGCTAACATTAACGAAGCCAGAGCTTAGTGATTCTTCCACGAGAAGCAGGTTAGGCCTTCCGATACAGCCCATCACTACCCATAAAGAACTATTCTTAAAAGACACATGAGCCATGAACTCCTAGTGAAGTTCTGCAGACAGGTGATGCACATAGGATACATACTAAAAATAAGGTTAGACATCAATTGTCATGCAGCCTTTTACATACTTGAGTGAGCATCGAAGGAAGGTTAGAAACAATTTCAATATTCAACAAATTCAATATTAGAGTTTTAAAAAAAGTATTTAATAGAAGAAATCAATAAATCTTAGTTCAAATTATTGATTGTTCAGCTGAACAGGAACAGGAGTAGCACTGGAATGGGAGTTAACCTAGCATTGACTGGCGTAGATCTACGACAATTTCCTTGGTGGGAAGAGGTTGAATAGGAGTTTGGGAATGCCCACATGTGTACATGTTTGAGGCAGCTTCCAAACTTTTCATGGCACACCTCCTCCTGGTAAGACTCATTTCCGACCCTTGAGTGGAATTTGTGAGAAAGGACTTAGCTGCACTGCTTTATTTTTGTTTTTTTTAATATGTTTTTATTGCAGATTTATAAACAAACAATGAATTATTTCGACATTCACATCTCTGACCATCGTAAGTCACCGATCAACAATGAAACTGCACACAGCCATTTAGCCCACATCCTGGGGGCCGGGCGGCGTCAGCTACAAATCTGTCAGAGATATCAAAGAAAAGATCGCGCCGAGGCATCTGATCAACAATACAATTTGGTATCTGCTTTTCTATAACTCCCAACCCCCCCCAATACAGGCAACTGAAAACAGAGTCCCATAGATATCGAATAATAGCAACACAAACGCAACTCAATCGCACTCAGTCATCCTTCGGAACCCCCCCCATTGGAATCTCCTGACATTCTACATTTAATTAATCTAGCCACGATGTTGGGAACATGTTCCATGGGTACTCCTCACACTGGCCCAAACAAGAGTCTAGCGTCATCTAAGTACTCTCCGCTATCTGTGCCGGTCCCCAACTGACCCTCCCCTTGTCCCACCCCCCTCAACTGCTGCTGGTGTGGGCCATATCCATGTACACACAATCAAACCTGTAGCGACCTGAGGGATCCATACATATTTATCTCCGCGTCCCATGGAACCTCCTATATTGGCCGTCCCCTAGTCCTCCTATTCAATTAAATAGTCCTTTAGGGCCTGCACTATTGCCTCCCAGGCCCTCACCATTTCCAAGCCCTTCTCATTCGCTGTACGAGTAGCTTGTCGGAGTCTGACCGCACTTTCACTCCGGGCCCATTTCTGCAATTCGTTCGTCTATCGCCTACTAGATGGACCTTCTTTCGATTTCCAATGCCAAGTAATTTCTCTCTGGGCCAAAATAAGGCCCAAGTCAATGAATTTGCTTGTGATTTTTGTCTTGGCCGTGTGAGGGAACCAGGGCAACAGACACGTCGCCATGTCGTACTCCACCTGTCGATCAGTGACTGCGTTAAGGAGCTCCCCCACCTCTGACCAATACAACCCCAGATTTGGGCAATCCCACAGTATGTGGTCCAATTCCACATCAGGTGTCAGGCATCTAGGGCATGCTGCCTCTTACACCTGGAAATGCCTCCGGATCTTCCCCGGGGTCAAGTAGGCCCTGTGTATTACAAAGAAGTGCACCTGTTGAAACCGGGCATTTCTGCACCCCTTCCATATCCTTCTCAAGATGTGGCCCCAAGTCGCATCCGGTATGGGTTTCCCTATGCTTTCCTCCCACTTTTGTTTCAAGACTGCGAGCGGCCCTACACCTTCGTGTAGCATTCTAGATTGGAGGCAGGTGACCGCCTTGAATGTACCTGCCGTCATTACAACATACTGGCAGGCCATGGTTGTGCTGGGTTCCGATAACCCAGCTTTCCAATGCTTCCGTATCGCTGCCGTCACGGCTGCGTGTAACAGGAAACTCCCATCAGGGAGGCCAAATTGGTCCTGGAGTACTCTGAAAGGCACTAACACACCATCAACATATAGATCGCCCATCATATGAAGGCCCAAGTCCTCCCAGTCCAGTAACGGAGACCAATCCCAGCCATGCGGCAACGCCGTCAGCATCCCCAGAGGGATCTCCGGTGCATATGGGCGCGTCACCCCCGCTATTTTCAAGCTTCTATGCCAGCATAGCCGCAAGGTCTTCTCCTCCACGGTCAGATCCCGCAACTCCAGCCTCTGTTGCATGATAATATAGGATAGGATATGTCTCTGTATCCCTGTCTCTCTGTCTCGGTCCGGGCCTCTGAATTCTCTTGCGACATTCTGTGTGAGAATCTGTAGTTGCGCCGCCAAATAATATAATTCGAAATCAGGAACCGCCATTCCCCCCCGCAGCCTTAGGTCTCATCATCGTATTCAATGCTACTCGGTGCCTCCCATGCCCCCACAGGAAGTCAGTCATCAACGTCCGCAATTCTTTAAAAACCCGTTGAGGGATCCACACCGGCAACGTGCGAAAATAATAGAGCAATCGGGGCAAAGCCACCATCTTGAGCAGCGCCACCCTGCCCTGCACCGATAGGGGGAGAGACGCCCAGAAGGTCATACATCCCTTCAGGGCCCTCATACAACGCCCTATGTTCCCCTTTAGCATGTCATGATATATGCGGACCCCAAATAGGTGAAGCACGACCGTTCCCAAATGACATCTACGGTCAGGAGTGGACGGGGCATATTCGCTCGCAACGGAAAGATGCACGTCTTACCCCAGTTGACCCTAAGGCCTGATAGTCTCCCAAAACATGACAGCATTGTAACTGCTCCCTCCAACGCCGTCACTGTGTCCTCCAAGAACATCAGCAGATCGTCCGCATATAACGAAATGTAATCCGGGGTCCCGCCGTTCATAATCCCATCATACGCCACGCCCGACCGCGTTTGGGCCGCCAGAGGTTCAATCGCCAGCGCGAACAACAAAGGGGAAAGCAAGCATCCCTGTCTCGTCCCTCTGCGCACCGGATATGCAGAAGATATCACAGATCCCAGTCTCACCCTGGCTGTCGCGAAAGAGTAGAGAACTTTCGTCCAATGCCCGAATTGTCCTCCTAAACTGAACTTCTCCATTACCCTATCAAGGTAATCCCACTCCAGGCTGTCAAAAGCTTTTTCGACATCCACGGACAACACTGCCGGCATCTGATCCGGGTCCAGGTGGCTCCCTAGCACCCGAACAAGGCGGCGGATGCTAGTCGAGGTGTTTCTGGTGGGAATGAACCCGGCTTGACCGGCATGAATCAGCGTGGTCATGTGTGGCAACAGTCTGGTGGCCAGAATGCGACTCAGAATTTTATAGTCCACTGTTAGCATGGACAACGGCCTATATGAGGTCACATCGCTACCTTCCCTCCCGGGCTTCAACAACGGAACGACCAACGTCTCTCTCATCGATTGAGGCAAGTGCCCCAGCTCCAAAGCTTCGGAATAGACCTCCAGCAACCTGGGCGCCAAAACATCAATGTATTTTGCATAAAATTCAATTGGCAGGCCGTCAACTCCCGGCGTCTTGTTCCTAGCCATCTGCTTGATAGCCTCTCTAATCTCAGGCACCGTTATGTCACGGCCCAAGTCCTCAGCGCTGTCCTCATCTAGCACCGGAAGTTGAACGCCCGCCAGATAGTGCTCTATGTCAGAAGCCTCAGCTTCCAGTTGACTCTGATGTATAGTAACTCAAGAAGCGTGATAGGACTGCAGCTTGTGAGTATACCATCTCTTCCGTTACCTCCCGTATGCTCATAATTGGGCTCCCTCTGGGCTCCGGATTCGCTAGTCTTGCCAACAACGTGCCTACCTTGTCCCCTTCCGCATGTACTTTAGTAGTGTATAACCTATAGTCATAGCTCCGCAGTTTTTCTGTTTCTGCTGCAACTAGTTCCCTCGCTTCCTGTAACCGTGTGTGTAGTGTCGGTTGCTCCGGTCGCTGCTGCTCTAGGTCCCTCTACGGACCCTCCGCTTTTCCCATGTCAGCTAGGACCGCTGTCCGTTCGCCCGAGAACCTACCAATACATAGGCCCCTCACAACTACTTGAATGCATCCCATTCCACTGATCTAGTAGTAGCCGTCCCCCTATTCTCGCCAAAGTAATGCTCGATACCCTCGCGGACGTAGCACCGAAAATCTGGTCTTCCAATGTTTCCGGCCTTAGCCTCCACATGGGGACCGCTGACCTCACTCGCTGCCACTGAACAGAAGCCAACTGAGGATTATGATCGGATATGGTCCTAGTTAAATATTCAGTATGCGTCACCGGTGCGGCTATCGAACCACTACATAGTATGGTATCTATTCGCACATGCAATTCGTCTATTGCCGAAAAAAAGGAGTAGTCCCTAAGGTCGGGGTGGTGCCCCCGCCATACATCAAGGAGGTCCCACCTGTCCTGCCAATCCGTCCTCTGTTTGGGAAGCCTGCGAACCGGGGAGTCAGTCAATGGAGGGTGCGATCTGTCTATCAATACGTCTGTAATGGAATTAAAGTCCCCCCCTAGTATTACGGGTCCCATCAGAAAATGTGCCAAGGAACCAGAGAGTCCATCAAAGAAGCGGGCCTGGTCTATATTCGGAGCATAAACACTGCATAGAAACACATCACGGCCAAACAACCTCCCAGCCACTGCAACAAACCTACCGTCAGGGTCCACAATATGGTTCGTGGCCTGGAAAGGGACTCCCGCCCTCACCCAGATCAACACTCCTCTGGCAAACGCAGAATAGGTCGTGCCAAACACCTGGCCACGCCATCGCCTCTGCAGGGCATTACACTCCTGTTTGGTGAGATGTGTCTCCTGCAGCAGCGCTATCTGAATCCCACGTCTCACCAAATACACATGCACCTTATAACGCCTTGACATGGTTCAAAGGCCACGGACGTTCCATGTGAGACATTTCAGATCAGGTGACGTCCCCATTGTATTCATCCCTCATCCGCCCTATCTGCGCGTCTCGTTCACCCACACCCTTGCAGCCCACCCCCATGAATACAACTCCCCTTGTAACTCCCTCATCCCTCCCCCCCAGAACAGGACCCAATAACACATTATTAGCCCCCATCCAAACTTCCACTCCAATACACACAATTCTATTCTGAAGTCGCCACTACAGATAGCCTTAAGGGCAATAGGAGGGTGGTTCAGGGCCCACAGGAGGCAGGTCACGCTACCACCCCGAGCCCAAGACCCCATGGAATAGTACGCCACAGTACCTGCAGTCCTTTAGTTTACCGGTTACAGCAGCCCCACCAGGGACCAGCCATCAGTAGTCCATTCCCAGAGGCGTCATTCGCTGAAGATCCCATCCGCCGTTTGGGGGTGACCAACGGGCCACCGGCACTGTCCGCATCTGAGAGTTCCGTGCCTGATTTTCCCCCTCCATCTTCAGATTCCGAGCCCACCGACGGCCCTTCTTTCTGTGACTCTGTTATCACTGCTGTCGCTGCCAGAGCCCCACGTTTGTCTGCGGCCATTTGGGTGTCCTGCAGCGTCTTTTGTATTTTGTTGCGTTTGCGGAGGCGCTGTGATTTGCGCACCTGGGCAGGCTTCGGCTTTCCGCGGACCCCCCTACCTCTGCGGTCCGTGCCAGCTCTATACGATTCAAGCCAAGTCCATGCTTCTTCAGGAGTCTGGAAGAAGTGTGTCGACCCATCCAGGATTACTCGTAACTTGGCTGGGAAGAGCAGAGAATATTGTATCCCTTCATCCCTAAGTTCCTTTTTCACAGAGAAATAAGAGTCCCTGCGTTTTTGAACTTCCTGGGTGTAATCCGGAAAGATCGTGACCGCACTGTTCGCCCTTTTAATTCCCTGTGAAAAGTGAGCGTGTTGTAAACAGTGATATCATACTTCCATGAATATAGCCTTGGTTGCTTGGGCTCCAGGTAGAGAATAAATCTGATAGACTTGACCATCAGGTTCATTGTGCAAAAGACTTATTAGTATGTAAGGTCCTGGAAAGTTAGGAACATTTGGTGTGAACAGGAGTATAAACAAAGTGTGAGAACTTCAGGACACCAAGATCAGGCCCAAATGAAAGATAATATGTTACTTGATAACTCACTCACAAAAATACACAGACCTTGAATGGCTACCTGCCTGGGGCTAAAGGCAGACCAAAGATAGAGTTTTGCCGGGGAGGAATTTATTGAAGAGGTTGATTTTTAGATGTGATACCTGGTGTTTTGACAGTGGCACTGCCTATGTGGTGCGACTGTGTGTCTTAGTGACTCTAGGGTTGCCAGACATTTCTCTGGAGCTGGCACTGTATTTGTAATGGCATTACATTGTGGTCTGACCTATTTTTTTTTTATTGAAAATGTGCAATTTAAATTTATTTTCCATCGCTTGTCAGTGGTCCACAAAAAGTAACCATGGATCACCATAAATGAATTGTTGGCTTTTTCTTTACCATTCAGACATGGGAAAGGTTTTTACTGCTTCGGCTGCATTTGTTTCTTACGACAGGGCTATATTTTCAGTGCCATGTCACACCCTACAAAAACATCTTCTCAAAAGCATCTGGTGCCAAAATATCGCAAATTCATACATATTTATTTCTCAAAACAATATTTATCTGGTCTTAATTCCTTAGTTTCACCAAACTCAGTTTTGACCTGTCGTAAGACTCTCTACCTGTAGTTGGTTTACACAGATGTACTTTTTTTTTTATAGGAAGATGCTTATGTATGATCGATATTCTAGAAGTGGATTAGTCTACATTTTCAGTATAGTGCTATTTTATCTTACCATTGAAGCTGCCGCTCCCTAAAGGGACAGGAGCCTTAGTGCCAACACCTTGTGAATGCAATGTGACCCGCTCTATAACACATCTGGCACCTCTGTTATTGTAGCTTGTGTTCTTAACATCAATAAAGTGATTAGTTTTAGATCTTTATTTGTAAAAACAATATGTTAGTCACCCAAAACGTGCTTGCGAATTGTGGTGCCATTTGTATGTCGAAAGATATTTAAAAAAGTGACAGCTAGATTTCTAAGCTATAGCAACAGCATCAAAGCACATCCCCGACACCCCTACATTAGTAATCACAGTGAAAATGCCATATAAAATAATACACTGATCAGTAAACAAACATGATCAGTAAACAAACATGATATTATCAATGTGCTCTACGTGCATGAACATATTGTTTGTTTGCAACGATCAGGATAATGTGTGAGTTGAATAATGTAAATGGAATATTATTTAATTACTGTTCCTGAATGGTAGTATTTGAAACATTTATGGCCGACAATTAGAGTTTAGTATTGCAGCACTTTATAGTCCTTCCTATCACTGATGTTAACTCAGAGTTCTGACCTGTGTGTTCGGATATCAGTGTACTCAACTTGTTTAGGACAGTGTATGTTATTAGTGTGACCTAAGTAGGAAACATTGGGTATCATGCCTAAGATTCGTAAGGGCAGCCAATGACGCTCATGATGCTGCAGATTAGTAGGATTAAGTGAAGTAAAGGATGTAAAATAGAGCTCTGTTTTATCTGTCTCAGATGGAAGATTTCTTAATTTTTGTTTACTTTCTGTGTGTGTGTGTGCACTACTTTTATTATTCTTGGATATCAGTGCTGTCTCTTAGAAACACTGGCATCTCTACGATGATTTGTAACACAATATGGGGGAAGGAGAGCAAGTATTTACCACAGTTCAGCAAGCATCCTTCCCAAACTAACACACTATAAGTAGAAATAGTGTGATGTTCCGCTACTCCACCAAGAAGGTCCACTTGACTTCTGGTCCAGTGATATCTGTATCTTATGGGGAATCCTTAGTTGAATGATGCAAAAGCCCTCACCCACCTAGGTGGCATGCTTCATCGTCAGGTTAGCTCCGGGCTCCCAAGAACAGGGGCTCTTTAGTGGAGATCGTTAATTTTCCCCTGGCCCGGTGTTTTGCCTAGGCTCAGGTCACTGCCCTAGTTGGGTGGTTGTGAGAGTAGGAAATAAACTGCATGTAAGAGAGGTTCAAATTGACTAGAGGCACTAACTTAACAACAACCAATCAGACATGGTAATTGGAATTTTAAAAATTTGAGATTCGTTTGAGAAAAACATTTGTATATGAAGTGTTCTTCACTAGCATAGTACTCTCAGCAGTGATGTTTTAATCAGTTTACTCACAACCAGAAAGTCATGCTACAAGCACAGGGAAAAGCCTAATTACCCCCCTAATCTCCTTCTTCCTTGTCGCAGTCCTGACTAAGGGTCTAATTATGATAGAGGTGAGACCGCCACCGTCAGGCCGTAGGTGGCGGTCCCACCGCTATCGGACCCTGCTTGACCGCCTGCCACATTATGATGGCAGGCGGGGGGAGAGACTGACCACCGCGGATCCCACGGGTACCTTGAGCCCGTCAGACCATCCGATGGACCGTAGGGATTACAATGTCCCTTTCTGCCGGCCATTTCATGGCGGTTAACCAGCCATGAAAAGGCAGGAGGAAAGTGATTTGGGGGCCAGTAGTGGCCCCCCTCCCCTCTGGTCCTCCAATATGGGCCCTGGGGGGCACCTATGATACCCCCCTACATAATCCTGCACCATGTGGCAGGAGGCGCACGGTGCCTGCCACGTAGTGCAGAGATACGCTAAATGTGTTTTTTGTATTGCAGCATGTGCTGCAGCCTGCAGCACATGCCACAATCCAAAATATACACAGTGTAACCACCTTGAAGGCGGTCGCATTGTAATACCTGTAGCCAGACCACTGACAGCTAGTCGGGCGGTCCCATTCTCGACCGTCAGACGAATGTCCGACCGCCATCATAATCAGGCCTTAAATGAGGATGCATTTCTGCCTTCGGCCATGCTTATGGGATCGGGATCCAATTTACTCCCAGTCTTTCTTCTATCTCCGCACATTCAGAATAGAGGAGTGTCCCTCCACTGCCCCACCTGCTGTATCTTTTCTGTCTTACCGACAGTCATTCAGGTGTTTGCAGAACTTGCTGTTTTGTGGTAATCACATGTTGACTGCAGAGGCTCTGCTTGCTCAAGTGCTGGGGAGTTATAACAGTGATGATGGCCATAGCCATTTGGGAGCCAGTAACTGATGTCTCTGCCCCGTGCTGGAGCCAATATGTGTGGCAGGGAGGCAAGGATGTTGCCTATATATTATTTTCTATTCTCACAAGAAACAAGAATTCCACAAAGGCTTCTCCCATTTAAAGAGATGGTGCTGTAACTCATCAGAATGTGTGTCAAAGTTCTAGTCTGCTGGTCCTGTTTCAGAGACACTGCCTATTGTGCGCCCACTTGCTTTTGCTCATAATGGAAGGGTGAAAATGAGGAGGTCTTGTACTTATCAAGAGTGTACCTAAAAGCCCCAATGAAGGAGGCTGTGAGTTTTGCTCTCTCTGAGCCTCCTATGAAAAACAGAGAAAAGCAGAGAGAGGTGCAGCAGCACGGACAAAGGAGAAACAGCGGCCCTCATCCTCCTGGACATGTCAGCCGCCTTCGACACGGTCTGTCACCACACACTACGAACATGCCTCCACAATGCTGGGATCCAAGAGAAGGCCCTGGACTGGACCACCTCCTTCCTCTCCGGCAGAACACAGAGCGTCCGACTTCCCCCCTTCTGCTCCAAAGCCACCGAGATCATATGTGGCGTACCCCAGGGCTCATCCCTCAGCCCAACTCTGTTTAACATCTACATGGCACCGCTCGCCCATGTCGCTCATCGGCACGACCTCAACATCCTCTCCTACGCCGATGACACCCAGCTGATACTCTCCCTCACCAAGGACCCCCACACCGCCAAAACCAACCTTCACGAAGGAATGAAGGCCGTTGCTGAATGGATGAGGAGCTGCCGACTGAAGCTGAACTCGGACAAGACGCTCATCCTCGGATCCAACCTTTCGGCCTGGGACGACTCCTGGTGGCCGACCGCACTGGGAACCGCTCCAACACCCACCGACCACACCTGCAACGAGTCATCTTCGAATCCACCCTCTCCATGACTAAACAGGTCAATGCTGTCTCCTCCTCCTGCTTCAACACCCTCCGCATGCTCCGTAGGATCTACAAGTGGATCTCCACTGAAACGAGAAGAACAGTCACCCAGGCCCTTGTCAGCAGCAGGTTGGACTATGGAAACGCTCTCTACGCAGGAGCCCCGGCCAAACTCCTGAGACGGCTCCAACGCATCCAGAACGCCTCTGCACGCCTGATCCTCGACATCCCCCGCCGCAGCCACATCACACCCCACCTGAGAGACCTGCACTGGCTTCCGGTGAACATGAGGATGACCTTCAAGCTCCTCACCCACACACACAAGGCACTCCACAACACCGGACCAACGTACCTCAACAGACGACTCAGCTTCTACACCCCCACCCGCCAGCTCCGCTCCGCCGACCTCACCCTCGCCACAGTCCCCCGCTTCTGAAGAGCGACCTCAGGCGGCAGATCGTTCTCCCACCTCGCCGCCAAGACCTGGAACGCCCTCACCATCCACCTACGGCAGACCCAAGACCTGCTGACCTTCAGAAAACTCCTCAAGACCTGGCTTTTCGAGCAGGAGCAGCATTCCCCACCCCAGCGCCTTGAGACCCTCATGGGTGAGTAGTGCACTTTACAAATGATATGATTGATTATCAGGAATCTGATCAAAGGGAAAAGTTTGTACAAGGCAGTCATCTTCATGACCTCCTTATAAAAATCAGAGATGGGCTTGGCTTTGAGGAGCAACCTGAACAGGAAGAGGGGTTTTGTGCTAAATATAGCGGAATGCAAGTTGATGATCTCCCTCTAGATGATGTATTAAGGCAGATTCTGCTAAAAGAATGAAAAAATACAAACAAGGAGTCACTTCCTCATCTCCTTTCAAAAAGATACTCCCTGGAAGATTTTGATACTAATTTCCAACATACCCCTAAAGTGAACACTTCACTAGCTTCAGTGGCCTCTACTTCTTAGTTGGCTTTAGCGACTACACTTTCCCTAATGTGGTTGATAAGAAAGTAGAAGCTACTCCTAAAATGTAATTTGTTGCACCCAATTTTATTATAAAAGCTAACACTTTTGCAGCATATGCCTCACATGTACTTCTGAAAGATTGTCAATGGCTCTATGATTGTCTTCAGGAGAATGATGACCCTGTGGCTGCACAGCTATTGCAGGAAGATGACTGCTGTGGATGAACTCTTGGAAACTCAAGCCTTCTCAAAGACCTTTAATTCAGAAGTTGCCATTTAAGGGTCTGAAATTGTATGGTGGTGAATTGGATAGAGAGGTCCATAAAGTGGCTGCTGAGAAATACTTCTCATACTGTTTGAATTGTTCTCGGAAAGAAATCCTTTCTAGCACAAGAGCAATATCAGAGGGCACAGGATCAAAAGTCTCTTTCATGGCCTGGGCCCGAGATTGGGGGGCTACGTTCACTAGTAAAGCTTGACCAAGTATTTCCCAAGATCAAGAGCAGCCTCAAAAGTGACTGATGCGGAGTCAGTGTGAGGCTCAGACTGTTAGCTCATGTTTGTGTAGAGTACATTTCAGACACTTAGGTTCCCATCATAGTCAAAGAGGGGTATTCCATTCTGCTTGCTCACAAGCCTCCCAAGCGCGGATTTGTTCCTACATCGTGCCAAAAGAAGAATTAAAAAGACAATCTATAGTTCTGAGATCCAAGCACTATTACAGAAGGGAGCAGCAATTTTAGTACTGAAACTTCAAAGGGGAACAAGATTCTATTCTATTCAATTTTGTTTTTAGTGCCAAAAGCTGAGAGCAGATACTGGCCGGTATCAGACACAAAGGCTCTAACCAAATATGTCCTGGTCAAATAGTTCTGTATGATTTCCTTCCATTCCATCATACTGCTAATTCCAGAGGTTTATTTTCTGGTGACCCTGAGCATACAACATGTCTATTTACGTGTCCATATCCCTTTGGAAAGTCATGTTTTCCTGTGTTTAGCTGTGGGAGATCAACATCTGAAGTTCAAAGCTCTTCCCTTTGGACTCACTACATCGCCAGGGTCTTCAAAACGCCTGTTCTCACTAGTCCAGGGTGGAACATGCAGAGTTGTGCTCCGTATAATTCTGTGGAACTAAAAAAACCTCTACAAGATTCCACAGAACTCCACAAACGAGCAGAAGAATGCTTTGCAGCCCATTTGGCTGCCTTTTCAGGCCAGTAGCACGTCCCACACTGAAAAATCAGTGCAAACGACACCACGCTGTCTGCATGGGAACAGCCATTTTGTTTTACCTGTTCCCTGCATGGTGCTGGGTCTGATTTTTTGTATCCCTCTAATATGTTATTAATCCGCACACATCCCACTCACCCACCCCTCATTTACCTTTTATTTTATCAGTGTGTGTCTTTTTTTTCTTTTTCTGTGACTTTTTGTACTTTTTTTTGTTTTCCCTTTCTACTAGAAGTGATGCACACTCCTATGTCCTGTCACTAAGATAACGCTAGCAGTAATTTCTGTGAGTTAGCGTTCTCTGTGCCTTTCTTTATGTAGCTCATACAGTCCCAGTCTCCAAGTGATGTGTATTGGGCATCTGTGCTTTGAAAAGGAAGACTGAGTTGGCGGGATTGATAAGCACAACTCAATCAATGCAATGCATTAGTAGTTCGAAAAATGTAGTTTAAGAAATTTGGAATAGGGCTTACATTTAGGAAATTTGGAATAGGTCAACTCAACACTAGTACTATAGGTGATCTGTCAGAAAAATCCAATGTTACTTTGTTTGCCTGTCAACATTTTTTGGGGGAGAATAACTGTACTTCTAATCCATTTTTGCAATCTTTATTTCTTATGTCAGCACCCAAGGGCAAAAAGAGTGCCTTATCCAAGGCGGGTCAGGGTGAAGGTGAAGGTGCTGCCATCACCAGTGCCACAGTAAGTAAAAGTACCACCACCATAAGCTCTGCAGCTGATGGTTCTGCTGTAAGTCCTGTTATTATTATAATTACCCTAACTTTTACCTCTCCCCACTATTAGAATAATTTGCCTCATTTATTTTTTTACACTGTTTCCTTTTTTTCAACTCCTCTTCCATCTAATGTTTGTTAAATTCTTGTTATACCTGCATTATCATGTTCCTCTATATTTCATGTTTCTGTAGCAGACGTCCTCCTGTCTGCACTAGCCTGTATCTTTGTTCTGCTTTGTTAGTAAACTTTCCCTCTCCCATTATATATCCTGTGGAATGGTACTGTAAGACTAAGAGAATAGAGTTTAGGTACTCTTCTGAGAAGATTGGAGGCCCAAGTAAGCTATTTTTCTCTTTGCAGGCTTGTTGAGAAGGCTTTATTTTTCTTGTTCATGCTCAAACAGTAAAATGAGTGAATGGCTATGGTCATGGTGGACCACCCCATTGTTATGTTGTGTTATCATTCATTTATACAGTATAGCAACAGTTTCCATGACAGTGCAGCATGGCAGAAAAGTAGTATGAGGTCCCAATGTATTTGCCAACCAAGACCATATAGCCTTAATTGAACTATTTATTGGGGAGAGGTGTGGTGCAGCAGCCAGGGCAGCTGACTTCGGAGCACAGGGTTTACGGTTCAATCCCCGGCTCCGGCGACAGCTCAGCTCAGCACCATGTGACTCTGGGCAAAAGCTCACTTAATTTCCACAACAGCACCCAGTGCCTTGAGACCTGCAAGGGTGAGTAGTTCGTGCTTTACAAATACGGATTTACATTTACATTTTACCCCTTCATTGTGCTTCAATGACAGAGTCATCGTAGCTGTGCCCCTCCACTACGAAAAGCTTTTGGTTGACTTGACTACCTGGCTTTTCTAACATTGTCAACCAACAAAAGGCCCAAAGTGATATTTTCAATAGAAGATACTGCTACTATAACTGTAGTGCGGTATTGCGGTTGTATTTTGTTGAATAAAATAATGAGGGGAGACCTCTCAATTGTGTAATGCTTTTCTAGCAGCACAGACCACCAGTGCCGGGGCCAGAGGCAGTGCCAGTGCGCCAGAAGCAGCAGAAGGGGCAGTTGGAGGGGAGCCACAACAGTGGCAGGGATGGGCTGTGGTAAGTCACATTGCTTGCTAATTGACAAATTATTAGTATACTCACTGCATTTGTTAAGCAAGGCAGATATGTATCCCACGCATCATCATCCATCACCTCCCTGTCCATGACATTTTGCCACCCATGGCCTAACTGCAGCATGGTTCAATTCAGCACTGCAGTGCAGTGCAATGTGCATCTGCTTCAGGTAATGCTGCATTTACAAAGTTTTTAATGCACACCGAACTGAAAACATGCGTTTCCCATTGCCCACTCAGTCACCTACTAGTTCTTCGCTCCTTTATTTTTTCCTAAGTTCTATCTCTGCCTACCGAAAATGTTGAAAAATCTAATCTTGTTATATGTCACATTTTTCTGTCCAAATGATTTCTGCACATGTATTTCATGGCTTCCATGCTGAATTTACATCTGTTCAAATTTTCTCTTTTAACATTTGTCAACTAGTGACTGACTAAGCCAGAGCTTAGCACATGATGATCACTGACACCCCACAATTCTATAGCAAAAACCTCTATCTACATGGCCTAATCATTAACTGCAAAGTGCATGATGACTTACTCATAAATGAGAGGTCATTTGTTTTCTTTTTATACACAAAGTGTCTGTTGAGCTTTTTTACTAGGAATTCCTTTGAGAAAAAAAAATAGTGGGTAAAAAATGGCCCTGTGACACCTAATCACATCAAAAAGTCCAATGGCCCCTAGGGGACCAGCAATGTACTGCTACCCTGTGACTATGTAATTTTAAACAAGTGCTTGCACAGAGCATTGTTTACAATTTGTCTTTTTTTCTATCTTCATATAGCTATTCCTGCTGGCCCACCACCATCTCTGTAAGGAGATAGCAACCCAGTTGTGGCTTCAGAGAATGGAAGCCATCCAGACCGAATTCCTCAACTGGTGGCTCTGGAGGAGGAGGCTGAGCCTGAGGCTGAGGCTGCCCCGGCCCCAATCCCTCCAGACAGCCACCAGCGCCTCTATCTCAGCCACAAAATTGCCAGCACTGCTGGCAGCTGGGATCGACCAAAACCACCACTGCTGCCTCCCTTCCTACCCAGGCTGCTTCCAGCCTCTGTGTGGAGCTGCCACTGCTTGACCTGGAGTGGCAAGCCTCCTCCAGGAAGTGACGACTCCGGACATGAATCGATAATATCCTCTTCTAAAGCCCTTTTTTTATTTTTTGTTTGGTGGGAAGGACATTTGTTGTGGGTGGACAGGGTGGGAATTGGGAAGGGAATGGGACGTTTACTTTTTTTGGGCATTGGTTGGAGACGGGGTAGTTTGTTTGGGGAGAGGCATTGCCCTGCTTTGGGCGGAGAGGGTGGCTTTTTGTTGTTAATGAGGGTGGGTTATTGTTGTTAATGAGAAAAAGTAAAGGGAAAAATTATTCTGATACATTAGGTCTAAAATAGTTTTGGGGTATTTTACTATTACTTTGCACTGCTGTCTTTTCACACAGCTTGTTTCTTTAATCCACTTATCAAAGTATATACCAGTTAGTTATAGTTAGTTGTACCCTTGTCCTACTTCCCTCTGTAACTATATTGACCATTCGAGGGGTATGATGCTATTGCCTATATTGCCTACAACAACCTTGATAAACAAGAACGTATAAGTAGTAGAAGTTAGTTACTTACTAACTAAACTAGTTCACTTCACTCCATTGTTCTCTTACCTGAATAGATAAATCAATCACCTCTCTCAATCTCCCATAAGTTTACTTCAGGGTTTCCCAAGGTGCCTTCTTAATCACAGTGGTAGTAGTAGCAGGATAGTGCACTAACAAGAAAGGCATCACAAACGAAGTTCCACTTCCACCTAGGTAAGCTGCAACTGTAGGATTAAGCAAAAAGATTATCCATCACAGGCAACTGGATTGAAAGAAAACACAAAGTTAGTGGGTTACATTTATATTATAACTTTACAAAGACTGAGACCAGGCTACTAACATTACACAACAAATACCTGATGTTATAACAAAAACTAGCAATAGTAACTTCTTCTAAGCAATGCGGAGCTAGTATTTATTTAAAACAAAACTTACAAAATCCTCGAGTCAGGAGAAAATGACTCAGAGTCAGGAGTGGACAAAGTTAAATGTTTATGTAACACAAAGCCTGAATGATAATGTTTATGAATTATGTTATATATTTAGATTATATATTATATTACCATTTGTGTGTGGGTGGATAAGCGGGGCTTGTGTGGACTTTTGCTCAGGTAATAGATGGTCCTTATGTGAGTTGGTGTCACTTTTACCACACCCGCCCCCCAGGTATGTGATCCATTTATGGTGTAAATTATGTCACACCTCAATAAACCACACAGCCTGGGGGAAAAGGGTTATGGGTTTGATGAGTGGATGGAAAAGGTGAGTTAGGGAACGGGTTGACAAAGATAACAGCAATATTCATCAGGGTGATCAGCAGCACCTCATCATCATCATCCTAAAATCTGTTATGGAAGGAAATGAAGGAATTACAATTCAATTAAATGCATTGCAAACAGTCCCTCAGCCCAAGAGACCTAACTTATTATATATCTAAATGTTCTGTCAACTAGGTTTGAAAATTTCAAATTAAGGAGGAATAAACCCACACAGTTTGAAAAATGATGATTGTTAAAGAAAAATGATGCTGTATATATAAATGCCAAATTGGGTGGTGCATCTGCATTCTTCTCAGAATGTCCGTCTTGGGTGCCTGAGTGAACTGGTCTGGTAAGGTAAGCAGTGCCCTCTCTGGAAGTTGAAGGCGGCACCCCAGAGCTTGGAATTTTTGCCTTTCATGCAGGAGAAGAGAAGGCCTGCGGATTGTAAAACAGAAACAATATTGTATAGTCAAGGAGTAGGACAGAAGGTAAGCTTCATGAGGGGTGTACCAAGACCCAGAGGCAGAGCAAGAGCTTAGGCTGCTGCAAACACTCATTTTATGACTCATGTGTGATTAACTGAGAAGTGAGAGCCATTTACAACCAATCACAGACAAGTGGCTACAAGTACCAGACTAATCAATCCCATTTGATAATGATGTGGCAACACATGTCTTTCTGCAGTTACAACAGCCCCGACCACAACCACATAGGTGGAGTTCCACATTTGAGCCAGCACACACACTCAGCAGCATTTCCCAAATCAACACACCTCTCTCCAGTCCACAGAGCTGAGTAGGCCTCAGAATCATCATCATGTTGGTTTCCCTTTAAAGTCAATAGCTTTGGGGGGTGGCCAAGATGGCAGTCGGGTGAAACGTGTCTCCGAGTCTCTCCGTCTTTGCCACAGGCCTATCGGCCCAGAACAGCACTAATCAAAGGGGCAGGTCTCCGGAGTTTCCCGCTCTTTCTGTACTACAGGTAAGGGATTCCTAGAGCAGTAGCAGTGGTTGGCTGGGACTGTCCAGTCCCCGGAAACAGACAGGCTTAATCGAGAGCACGGAGGCTGCCCTGTGCACCGGCCGGCCGGAGGTGTGCAGCGGTGTTCATACGCATCCTGCACATCGGCCTATCTCCCCCTCCTGGTGAGTGTGGGCTTTGGCTCCATTGAGGAGTATCCGGACTGGGTCACTGTCCTCCAGGGCCACAAGATCAGGCCGGCAGATGGAGGGTGGAGCAGGCCCCGGTTTACAGAAACCCTGCGGTGATCGTGGGAGCAGCACAGCTGGTGCCTGGAGAAGACCCGGGACCCTGCAGAGTGGTTGAGATCGGGCCGACCACACTTCGGATCGGAGCACACCGTACCCGCCCGGCGAGGGGGAGGAAGGAGCAGACACCATCACCGGAGCAGGCCCAGGGACATCGATGGGGCATGCAAGGAGGAGGCCCTAGCTAGGAGAGACGGTAATCTGGTTCCCAGGGGGAGGCCCCTACAGCGCCCAAGACACAATGGGAAGCACCCGGAGTGTCACTGAAGAGGCCCTTAGAACAGGAGTAGAGGACCTGAATGAATGAAACCCAATTTATATAGCGCTACTTAGCCCAATGGGCGTCAAGGCGCCTAAACCAAATGCTTGTAGAGTCCACAGAGCAAGCTTACTGGTAGGCCTTGATAAAACACCACGTTTTTAGCGCCTTTCTGAAAAGGGCCAGCGAAGGGTTGCAACTTAATCTCGGCTGGAAGGGAATTCCACAGTCGGGGGGCCACAGTGGAAAAGGCCCTTCCTCCCCATCTGACCCTTCTGATGCGGGGAGTGCACAGAAGGTTCGAATTGGAGGAACGGAGGTTCCTGCTGGGAATGTAACAAGTTAGCAGGGAGCCTATAGCATCAGAACCTCCTGCCAATAGGGCACTGTTGGAAAGGCGACCCCGGGGGAGACAGAAGGTGTCTGACTGTCCGCCCCGAGACCCACCTCTCTGTATGGACTAGGCCGAGCGCCGTAGGGAGGCCTCCTTGGCGAGGCTCCTCTCCTACAATCGTAACAGCAGAGTAATCACACTACTTACAGATAGACACTACACAGGAAGGAGGTTCACAAGAATCTTTATATAAGTACTCGAAGCAAGTTCTTGGCAGGATAGCGGCAAGGATCGAGGGATCCGTAATGTCTTGATCTCGGGGGAAAGGGGGTAGCGGGACAGTCTTGGCACCCACTGGTGCGTGGATAGTTCAAGGGTTCAGGCCGCGACAGCGTCAGCAGGGCCTCGAGGATAGTTCAGCTTGGTCAGGCCGCGACAGCTTCAGCAGGGCCTCGAAGGTGGTTTAGCTCGGTCAGGCCGCGACAGCGTCAGCAGGGCCTCGAAGGTGGTTTAGCTTGGACAGGCCGCGACAGCGTCAGCAGGGCCTCGAAGGTAGTTCAGCTCGGTCAGGCCGCGACAGTGTCAGCAGGGCCTCGAAGGTAGTTCAGCTCGGTCAGGCCGCAACAGCGTCAGCAGGGCCTCGAAGGTGGTTTAGCTTGGACAGGCCGCGACAGCGTCAGCAGGGCCTCGAAGGTAGTTCCAGGTGCAAGAGTTCGGATCAGGATCAGCCGCGACGAGGTCAGCAGGGCTTCCACTCCAGATACAACTGCCGTCTTGATCCGGGGCTGGCCCAGATATAGAACTGGAGGGCTTTGATGTCCGGACCCTCGCGCCTGGGGGTCAGAGGGGCCGGGATGAAGGTGACCAGACACCCAGCAGGGGGGCGGAGCCAGCGCCCAGGGAGCCGGGAGAGCGATCGATACCAAGCGTCCGGGGGTGGGGGAAGGCCCCTCGAGACTCTCCTCCTCCGGGGTCTGGTCGAGTGGCCACTTTACCACCTGGGAGGATCCTGGTGCCTCAATGTCTGGGCTTCGCTGGGGCCGGACCCGGGATGGCTGCGGCCACGTGTTCGGGGCGTGAGGGTCCCAAGATGGAGTCGGGCCGGAAAGGGTGGCCGGGTCAGGGTGCCAGGCTGGCAGCGTTGGCGAGCAGGTTCCGCCGGGGTCCCAGGGAGGGGGAGAGCTGTAGGTGGCCGGGGAGGCTGCTCGTGCCGATGGTTCGTGAATGTGCGGGTCAGGGGGGTCGATAGTAGGTAAATGGAGGGCCGATGTCGTCCCGGGCCCGCCATGCGGACGGGGTCGGACCACGCCACGAGGCCGTGTCCAACACACGTCCCCTCCAGCTGAAGGCGGGGAGAGTCACCCATCGTCCTGGGGGCTCTCTTCGTCGAGGCGGAAAAACCGGGACAGGCCGTCAGCGTTGGCGTGGTCACTGCCAGGGCGATGCTCCACCGTGAAATCCATGCCTTGGAGGGAGATGGACCATCGCAGCAGTTTGGGATTTTCGCCACGCATGTGCATCAGCCACCTTAGGGGCCGGTGGTCAGTCTGCACCCGGAAGTGGGTGCCGAAGAGGTAGGGCCTGAGTTTCTTGAGGGCCCACACGACAGCGAAGGCTTCTCTCTCGATGGTGCTCCATCGCTGCTCTCGGGCCAGCAGCCGCCGGCGGATGAAGGCCACAGGATGGTCAGTTCCCGCGGAGTCCATTTGCGATAGGACCGCCCCGATGCCGTGTTCCGAGGCATCGGTCTGGACCACAAACTCTCGGCTGTAGTCGGGGGCCTGGAGCACAGGGGTGGTACACATGGCTGCTTTCAAGGTCTCGAAGGCCTTCTGACACGCGGGTGTCCACTGCACTTTTTGGGGCCGGTTCTTCGAGGTCAGTTCCGTGAGGGGGCCCACAATGCTCCCATAGTTCTTGACAAAACGCCGATAGTACCCCGTGAGCCCCAGGAAGGCTCGGACGGCGATTTGGTTGACCGGGGGTTCCCAGGCTAGGATGGCGTCGATCTTGGGTTGGAGGGGAGCCACTTGGCCGCTCCCCACTTGGTGTCCCAGATAGGTCACGGACCCTTGGCCTATCTGGCACTTGCTGGCCTTCACAGTTAGCCCGGCCCGGCGGAGGGCGGTCAGGACCTCCCAAAGGTGTTTCAGGTGCTCAGCCCAGTGGAGGCTGTAGACCGCAATGTCGTCTAGGTAGGCGGCACTGAACTCTTCTAGCCCCGCCAGTACTTTGTTTACTAGTCTCTGGAAGGTGGCCGGGGCGTTTTTCATGCCGAAGGGCATCACCTTGAACTGGAAGTGGCCGTCGGGTGTGGAGAAGGCTGAGCGCTCCTGGGCGCTAGGGGTGAGGCCGATCTGCCAATACCCGGCGGTGAGGTCGAAGGTACTGAGGTACTTGGCGGCCCCCAGGCGGTCGATCAGTTCATCGGCCCGGGGGATGGGGTGTGCATCGGTTCTCGTAACAGCATTCAGCCCCCGGTAGTCGACGCAAAACCGGAGTTCTGGCGGGGCGCCAGGTGCGGCGGCCTTGGGGACCAGGACCACTGGGCTGGCCCAGGGACTGTCGGAGGGTTCGACCACCCCCAGGGCCAGCATCTTGGTGACTTCCGTCTGGATGCAGGCCCGAACTCGGTCGGGGACCCGGTAGGCCCGGTGTCGTACTGGCTGACTGTCCCCGGTGTCGACATCGTGGACACACCATTGGGTAACCCCGGGGGTGAGGGAGAACAGATCTGTGAATTGTCCCAACAGTTCCTGACAGTCTCGGCGCTGTGCGGGGGTCAGGTCGGGGGAGAGAGAGATCCCTTCGACGGAGCCGTCCTTCTCAGTGCACTTTAGGAGGTCAGGCAAGGGCTCGGAGTCGTCTTCGGTCCCATCGTCGGTAGCGAGTAGCAGGCTCAGTTCTGTGCGGGCAAAATGAGGTTTGAGCCGGTTGGCGTGCAGAACCCGAAGGGGGTTCCGGGGAGACTCCATATCCACGAGGTAAGTGACGGGGCTCTTGCGCTCGATCACCTTGAAGGGCCCCGACCATTTGTCCTGGAGGGCACAGGGTGCGACCGGGGACATGACCCAGACCCGCTGGCCCGGCTCGAACTCGATGGAGGAGGAGTGCTGGTCGTACCAGCGTTTCATGTCCGCCTGACTGGCCTCCAGGTTGGCCTCTGCAAGGGCCCGGAACTTCCGAGTCTGGTTTCGGAGGGTCAAGAGGTATCGGTAGACATCCGGGGGTGCGTCTTTGACGGTAGTTTCCCAGCCCTCTTTGACCAGGCTGAGCGGACCTCGGACAGGGTGTCCGTACAAGAGTTCAAAGGGGCTGAACCCCAGGGATTTCTGTGGTACCTCCCGATAGGCAAACAGGAGGCAGGGCAGCAGGACGTCCCATCTGCGTCGTAGTGGCTCCTCTAGGCCCTGTATCATTCCCTTGAGTGTCCGGTTGAACCGCTCCACAAGTCCATTCCCTTGGGGATGATACGGGGTGGTGAACTTGTATGTGACCCCGCACTGTTGCCACAGGGACCGCATATATTTAGATATAAAGTTCGTGCCCCGATCGCTCACGACCTCCCGGGGGAATCCTACTCGGGAGAAGATCCCCATCAAGGCTCGCCCCACCACGGGAGCGGTGATGGTTCTGAGGGGGATGGCCTCAGGATAGCGGGTGGCGTGGTCCACCAGGACAAGTATGAAGCGATGCCCTTGCGAGGTTTGAGGGTCCAGGGGCCCCACAATGTCTATTCCCACTCGCTCGAAGGGGGTGGTCACTACTGGAAAAGGTTGGAGCGGGGCCTTCACCTTCCCCCCGCTCTTTCCGCTGGCTTGGCATGTCGGGCAGGTGCGGCAGTGGTTATGTACATCAGTGCGCATTTTGGGCCAGTAGAAATGGGTCACCAGGCGGCTGTAAGTTTTGTCCTGCCCCAGGTGCCCTGCGAGAGGCACATCGTGCGCCAGGTTCAAAAGGAAGTCTCTGAATCGCAGGGGAACCACTAACACTCGGCTGGCCCCCAGCTCGGCAATTTTCTGTTCACTATATAGGAGGTCGTGGTCCCAGTAGACCCAGTGGGACCCTGAGGTGTCCCCGGTAGCTTGGGCAGCGGCTTGTTGGCGGGTCCCCTCGAGGGAAGGGCAGGTCTTCTGTTCCTGCCGAAATTGTTCTCGGGTGGGACCACCCTCTTGGCGCCATTGGGCGAGTTCGGGGAGGTCGCTGAGCTCGGGGTGGTTTCCGGGCTCCGAGGGCCTGTCTCGGAGTCGCATTCTTCATTGATGGCCGAGGGTGGTGGCTCGGGCCAGTCTGGCTCTTCGGTCGGGGCGGCCTCGGTCGCTGCCGGGGCTCGGGCCGCCATAGATCGTGTCGTCGCACAGACCCACTCTGGTAGTCCCATCATTCCTAGGTGCTCTCTCCGCTCGACTTGGGCCCAGGGAGAGCTCTCGAGGTCGTTCCCAAGGAGGCAGTCCACGGGGGCGTCGTCCCGGACGGTCACCTTGAGGGTGCCCGACACTCCCCCCCATTCGAAGGGAATTCGGGCCATCTGGCATAGAGTCTCGGAGTTGTCGGCGGCCCTCACGGGGCAGCGTACGTTCGGGATGATCTGTTCGGGGGTCACCAAGTGGCAGCGGATGGCGGTCACACTGGCTCCCGTGTCTCGGAGGGCTTCGGTCCGCCGTCCATTGATGTGGACCCACTGACGGTATTTTCGAGTGTTGCTCGGTAGCGGGGCCTGGGGGACCATGTCTCTATTGCCCAGGCAGGCCAGGGCCATGGCGGCCGGTTCATACTCGATTTGTTCTTCCTCGTGGACCTCTACGTCTTCTTCTCCCTCTCCTCCCAGAGCTGCAGCAGCGAACTGGCGGGTCGGAGGCCCAGTGGTGCCGGGACGCTGGTTCAAGGGGCAGAGGGGGTCACTGGCATAGTGGCCGGTCCGCTGGCATCTGTGGCAAGTAACGTTCGGGTGGGGCCCCGGCCGTGCTGGGGGGTCCCTCTTCAGGGACGGCGAAGTGTTACTCGGGGGGAACCCGGGAGGGGGGCCCCGGCCCGCGGCTGGCGGGAAGCTTCGGCTCTGGTTCTGTCCTCCTCCGCCCCCCCGCTGGCGGGGGTGTCCCCGGCCGCCCTGACCGGGTTCTCCTATCGGTGTTCGGGGGACCCGGGTGCTCACCCATCGATCTGCCTCGACGGCGAGTTTCCGGGGCTCGGTTAGCTTGCTGTCGAGTAGATGCTGTCGGAGCTCGACAAAGCAGTTGGTGGAGAGGTGTTCCCAAACGATGAGGTTGAACAGCTGCTCGTAGGTGGACACTTTGCTGCCCTTTATCCATCCTTCCAGGGCCCTGCTATAAAAGTTCACGTACTCGACCCACGTGGTACCGGGGATTTTCTTGCAGTCTCTGAATCTCTGCCGGTACATCCCAGGGGTGAGGCCATACCGGACAAGCAGGGCGTCCTTCATGTGGTCATAGGAGGACATTACGTCGTCGGCCAGTTCTAGCAGGGTGTCTCTTCCTTCGCTGACGAATCTCCCCCATAAGCCGGCACCCCAGTCTGATCGCGGAATGCGGTGCGCGGTCATGGCAACTTCGTACGCCTTGAACCATTGCTGGATATCGTCATTCTTGTAGTACTCCTTGACGATATCCTTCAGGATGTGGACCTTTGGGTCGGCAGGCGGTGAGGGGTTCCGGGCTACCGTGGCGCCAGTTCCTTCGAGGTTGGCTTTGAGTTTGAGTTCTTTGAGGCCACGCTCGTGCTCGTATGCGAGTTTTTTTTCTTCCAATTCTCTTTGCCGCCGCCTCTCTTCCAGATCTCCCTCTAATCGCCGTTGTTCAAGGGCCATTTTTTTTTCTGCTAATTGGAGTTCTCCGTCCAGCCGGAGTCGGGCGAGCTCTAGTTCATGGAGCCGACTCCTCTCTCGCTCCCGGGCATCTTCGTGGGAGAGGCCCGGGTCCCTGTTGGCGGCTCTTTCTTCTATGGGGGCTATGGCGGTACTCACGGTTACTTCTCGGGCAATGTCATCGTTCGTTTGGGGTGGGGTCTCTCTGGTCTCCACCCAGGTTTGCAGCGCTTCTTTGAAATCGTCTTTTGTACTTAGTCCAGTGGTAGCGATACCCAAGTCTTTGCAAAATTGTTTAAGTTCTTTATGGGTATACTCCTCTAACAGGTCTTTCTGGAATTCTGCGGTCGTTCCGGCCTCCTTAGTAGTCATCGTGGCTGTGGATCTCTGTCAGTAGTGACGTGTTACTCGCTGTACGATTTGCGTGGGCTCGGATCCCGCCGCTTGCCACCAATGTTGGAAAGGCGACCCCGGGGGAGACAGAAGGTGTCTGACTGTCCGCCCCGAGACCCACCTCTCTGTATGGACTAGGTCGAGCGCCGTAGGGAGGCCTCCTTGGCGAGGCTCCTCTCCTACAATCGTAACAGCAGAGTAATCACACTACTTACAGATAGACACTACACAGGAAGGAGGTTCACAAGAATCTTTATATAAGTACTCGAAGCAAGTTCTTGGCAGGATAGCGGCAAGGATCGAGGGATCCGTAATGTCTTGATCTCGGGGGAAAGGGGGTAGCGGGACAGTCTTGGCACCCACTGGTGCGTGGATAGTTCAAGGGTTCAGGCCGCGTCAGCGTCAGCAGGGCCTCGAGGATAGTTCAGCTTGGTCAGGCCGTGACAGCGTCAGCAGGGCCTCGAAGGTGGTTTAGCTCGGTCAGGCCGCGACAGCGTCAGCAGGGCCTCGAAGGTGGTTTAGCTTGGACAGGCCGCGACAGCGTCAGCAGGGCCTCGAAGGTAGTTCAGCTCGGTCAGGCCGCGACAGTGTCAGCAGGGCCTCGAAGGTAGTTCAGCTCGGTCAGGCCGCGACAGCGTCAGCAGGGCCTCGAAGGTGGTTTAGCTTGGACAGGCCGCGACAGCGTCAGCAGGGCCTCGAAGGTAGTTCCAGGTGCAAGAGTTCGGATCAGGATCAGCCGCGACGAGGTCAGCAGGGCTTCCACTCCAGATACAACTGCCGTCTTGATCCGGGGCTGGCCCAGATATAGGACTGGAGGGCTTTGATGTCCGGACCCTCGCGCCTGGGGGTCAGAGGGGCCGGGATGAAGGTGTCCAGACACCCAGCAGGGGGGCGGAGCCAGCGCCCAGGGAGCCGGGAGAGCGATCGATACCAGGCGTCCGGGGGTGGGGGAAGGCCCCTCGAGACTCTCCTCCTCCGGGGTCTGGTCGAGTGGCCACTTTACCACCTGGGAGGATCCTGGTGCCTCAATGTCTGGGCTTCGCTGGGGCCGGACCCGGGATGGCTGCGGCCACGTGTTCGGGGCGTGAGGGTCCCAAGATGGAGTCGGGCCGGAAAGGGTGGCCGGGTCAGGGTGCCAGGCTGGCAGCGTTGGCGAGCAGGTTCCGCCGGGGTCCCAGGGAGGGGGAGAGCTGTAGGTGGCCGGGGAGGCTGCTCGTGCCGATGGTTCGTGAATGTGCGGGTCAGGGGGGTCGATAGTAGGTAAATGGAGGGCCGATGTCGTCCCGGGCCCGCCATGCGGACGGGGTCGGACCACGCCACGAGGCCGTGTCCAACAGGCACCATAGACCAGACATAGAATCTTAAAAGAGATTCTACGCTGGATCGGAAGCCAACGGAGGCTCTTCCTGACTATTGTGGCAGAGAAAGAATTGGGGACATCCAGAACAAATCTGACAGCCGCATTCTGCACACTCTGAAGTCGTTGGATAAGACCCTTATTGATATCTGCATACAGTACGTTGCAGTAATCCAGCCGGGAGGACACCAGCGCGACCACGGTCTGCTTACGGGCCTGAGGAGAGAGGTAGTGCACGATTCTCCTCAAGATCCTAATGTCTCCCCAGCAAGTGGCCACAGTTCTATTCACCTGGAGGTTCATGGTCAGCGAGGTGTCAAAAATAACGTCAAGATTCCTGGCAGAGTGGGATGGAATAGGACAGGCTCACAACGAAGGGGGCCACCACTCACTGGACCAGCTCTTCTGGTCCTTACCAAAGACCAGCACCTCAGTTTTATCGCCATTCATCTTCAAGGAATTTTGAATCATCCAATCAGAAACTGCTTGCATGCAGTTCCTGAAGCTGAGCGCGGAGGTACTGACCGAGTGAGCCAGGGACACCATGATCTGTGTATCATCAGCGTATGACACCACCTCCATCCCCTGCGATTTTACTAACCTAGCAAGTGGGGCCAAATAGATGTTGAACAGGGTCGGACTCAACGCCGACCCTTGCAGAACCCCACATTGCAACGGTTTAGCAGGGGAGAGGAACTCTCCAAGCTTGACCCTCTGCTCTCTTAGCTCTAAAAAGGAAGACAGAAGGCCAAGCGCCGGGCCCTGCACCCCTATCACCCTCAGACGAGATGTTAAAGTCGAGGGAGACAGGGTGTCAAAAGCTGCCGTCAGATCAAGTAAGACTAAAAAAGTGGTCTGTCCTTGATCGACCTTAGTTCGAATATTATTCATCACCACAATAAGTGCAGATTCCGTACTATGGGATTTCCTGAACCCATGTTGGGACTGGTCCAGGAACCCAGAAGAGTCAAGGAAGGCCGTGAGATGTAAATTGAGGTGAGATTCTAACATTTTGGCAGGAGCAGGCAACAGAGAAATAGGTCTAAAATTCTTAAGAATTTCTGGGTCCAATGTGGGCTTTTTAAGGAGAGGCTTAACTATCGCCTTTTCCAGGTTGCTGGGAAGGTACCCTGTAGCATAGCACCGTTCATCACCTCCAATAATGGAGGTAACAGGGTGTCCCTACATTCCTTCAGAACCTTTAAAGGGCAGGGGTCCAGCGGAGAACCTGATCTAGTCTTATTGAAAAGAGAATTTAGATCTTTAATAGTAAGAGGCGGAAAGACCGTAAGGGTCTTAGCTGGATCTCTGGTCCAGGGCTCTAGAGTAGAAAGGGTCAGACCGGGATTAGCATCGAGAGTCCTTCTTTGTGCTTCTATCGTGAGATAAATATCCGCAATTTTAGTGTAGAAAAACTCTGAAATCTTGTCGCATAACTCTTGCGAGCCTACGACCGGGTCAGGTTCTTGTAAAGAGCACAAAGAGTCGACAATCTTAAAAAGTTCCCTAGATGAAGTAAGGGACGTCGTACGCTTAGAAAAGAACTCCTGTTTTTCCCTAATGATCCTAGCCTTATACTCTCCTAACAGCCACTTGTGTAGGTCTCTTTCAGTGGGATCCCAAGTTTTCCGCCATTTTCTCTCCTGCCTTCTACAGCTCTGCCTCATGAGCGTCAGCGACTCTGTGAACCAGGGGGCAGAGGGTTTGCCCCTTGCTGAATAGCGGAGCGATGCAGGAGCTAGCACATCAACAGCTCGAGAGATGGAATTAGCGAGCTCCTGTGCTGCTGCACCAGCATCTTTGGCAGATAAAAGGGCAGTAGATCCTATAAAGGGGGCAAGAGATTTATTAGTAATATTCCTATAACTCCTCTTAGGAACTCTTTTGGCGGGACACAGTATAGGCAGGGGTCCGGAAGAAGATGTCAGTTCTAGGGGAACGGCCAAGTGATCTGACCAAACCAATGGAATGGGGGGACCCGACGAGAGCCTAGGGTAGTTGGAGAACACCCCGTCCAGAATATGCCCCGCCAAATGAGTTGGGCTATTCACCAACTGAAGCAGACCACATGCGGTAAGTGGATCCACCAGAGAAAGGGTGTCTTTAGAACTCAGGTCATCTAAGTGAAAATTTAAGTCCCCTAGAATGGTAAAATTAGGTTTACCAAGGTAGGGTTCCAGAATTCTAAAGAGATCACAACTAAAATTGGATCTAGGACCAGGCGGTCTATAGATAAGAAGACCAGTAAAAGATACAGAGGGAGAGGAAGAAATAAAAAAGTGCATAGCCTGAAAGGTATCAGAGGGCTCGGAGAGGACTTTTATGCGACAGACAGACGTAGCTTTATAAAGAATCGCCAGTCCACCACCTCTCCGCCTTATCCTGTCAAATCTATGCAACGCATAGCGTTCCGGGATCGCATTCAGAAGATCAGGGCCTGACGAGTCCGAGGCCCAGGTTTCCGTTACAAAAACCCAAGAGGGGTTCCTAGCCGCAACAGAATCGTGGAAAGCAACATTATTTTTAATTAACGATCGGGCATTAATTAGAAAACCCCTTTCCGAGTGCAGGGGAACCTTAGCAATGGAAACAGCTATTGCACTTCCAAGGGGAGGGTAAGTAGAAAGAGAATCCCTGTTACACATAGGGCAAATGGGAGAACGCAGCAGGGCATCAGGGGTAGAGCTATGATGACAGGGTAAAAAACATGGTTTCAGTGCAATCAAGTCCGCAAGGGAATAGGATCGTATTACCCGACAGGCTACCATAGGCAAGGCGTCCTCAGCACGTAGGCCATCTGCAGCCCGTCCTCAGCACGGACGGGCGCAGACGGGCAGAACTCTGGTGGAAATCCGGCGATCCCGCTGCGCGAGTCCGCTGCGCGAGTCCGCTGCGTGTCAGCATGATCTCCTTAAGTAGACGGCTAGTGTCCTTGTGACGACTAGACCGTCAGAACGTCAAAATGGCGCCGCCGGGCACCTAGACACAGACAGACCAGAGAGCCAGCAAGCACCCTTCTAAGAGAGGAGAAGTGGCTTTGCTTATCCACCAACAGGTCCCGGGGACAATCGTCTGCTGATGCGGCTGGGCCCTCACACCTCCACGGACCTGGGGGCCCCATCTGATGGTTCTGCCACCACATGGAGTCTCATCCAGATACATTATAGCACGGAACAGGCAGACGTCTGTCTTGCTGGGTCTGGAGACACCTTGGTGGGGTGAGGTACGGGCCCCACCGGTCGGGAGTACTCCTGCGACCCTTAGTGTATTGGACATCTTGCTCCTTGGGAGCAGACTCTCCTAAATTGGCTGGGCCAGAGAGCAGCAACTCGCGAAAGAGGGTAGCCCCTCAGCCCCCGAAGTTCACATAGGCCCAGCAGAGGCAGGTCCCAGGCACATTAGTTCCATCTGGGATGGAATATTCCTGGAAGGGGAGGCGACCCCACTGTTATTGAATCTGTACTGCCGAACATCATTGATCCAACAAATGATCCGGAGATCGCCAGCAACAGGGCCTCTCGGGGCACTGATTGAAGCTAAGGAATTGAACCTGGCTAGGAGATCCTCACCCACCCACCGGAACAGTAGTTTCACCTAAGTGGGGCCCCTGGGCCTCCGACCACACGGCTAACTCAGTCCCTTGGGGTACAGCATGCCTTCCATAATGGCATCTGCGAAAGGAAAGAAGGACCGCACCCTTAAAGACATGCTTCTCAAAACAACAGGGGCCCGGTTGAGTGGCACCACGGCGGAGGCATCTGCGGAGGGGCCTGCTAGTATGGGAGCACCAAAGGACCCAGTCACCTATCCCTACCTGGAATCGCTGCTTGCAGCACTGCTTGAAAGTCTTCAGTCCTTCAAGAGGTAATTCACAAAAGAGCTGAAAGAAACACGGGGAAACCTGGATGGTCTTGGGGAAAGGATCTCCACACTGGAAGATCATGAATGAAGCAGGGATGAGGAGATCGAACAACTATAACAAGAGATTCTCCTCCTTAGGGACCAGCAACTACACCTCCAGGCACACACAAAGGATCTAGAGAACAGATCCCGCTGCAATAACATCCACATAAGAGGCGTGCCTTCTGGCGCAGAGGGATCAGATATCTCCACTTTCATAAAGGATCTCTTCATATTTATACTGGAGGTCCCCCTGGAGAAAGACATTTAACTGGACAGAACACAGGGTGGGCCCTAAATGTTTGCCTAAAGCTCACTATTCAACATCCTCACCTGTGTTCACGATTTCACATCCGAGGGAGAAACATCCAATACAGTTCCAGGGCTGCCCCCCAGCTTTGCATTAGGCCCAACTGCTATAACTCTTCAAAAGCACAAAGCCTTTCGCCCAATCACCTCACACCTTCAGGCAGCGGGGGTGCTTTATAACTGGGGGCGTCCCTTCCTTCTCATCTTTCATTACAAAAGGAAATTGCACAAAATTAGATCATTGGATGAGGCTTGCCAAATTGTAAACCTGGCAGACACAGCCCTGGAACCCCTGCAGGAGGACACACAGGACCATGACAGATGAGCAATCATGGTCAGAGAGTCACAAGAGCTTACCCTACAGAGCACAGACCAGATGCTGACAGTGTAGCTAGAGAGAAACAAGCCGTCATTGACTCCCTGACCCAGAACAACTCATGACTGCCTTTTCCTTAATGCCCGGGCTGCGCAATTCAGCCCATAGCCATCAATGTTCCTGATATGTGACGTCTCTTTCCTACACCTATCCCTATCTTGTTGCAAAGGGTTTTACTCCGGGCTAGGGTGGGCTGGGTGGGTGTGTAGGAGGGCTTCCACGACCCCATTCTGAGAATATTCCATGGGCCTATGGGAAATGGACTTTGGCTTTACAATAGTTAAACTTATTTTATTATGGTTTTTCGCCATTGAATTGGGTGATTTGTTACTTTTTGTTGGCTGGATGTGGGTACTTCTACTAAAATACCGCAACCCTCAGGCTCAGATCCACTTTTCATCTGCCCATTTCAGCGCTTGGTTGTCCCAAAGCGAGCTAAGTAGCATTAGGCCCCTCACTACTTTATGTCGTACCGCTTAATAATTCTCACCTTGAATGTAAAAGGCCTCAACCACTCCTTGAAAAGGAGCGCCATTTTATCGTATTTGGAACACTCTGGGGTCCATATTTGCCTGTTACAAGAAACTCACCTCCTACCCAAGGATGAACATAGACTCCACTTGCAAAATTTTCCCCAACAGTACTTTTCATCTCTCCCGAATAAAACTGCAGGAGTTGCTATTCTGATATCCCGGAATTTCAAATTGAGATTAAGGGGAGGATGCTGGCCTACTCAATCCAAACCTGCCCAAGTGAGGTCACCATAGCCCCCTTATAAATGCCTAATTAGGGACAGAAACCTTTCCTACGGAGGACCCTGAAGGAGATGCTGGGGCCCAAGACTCGATCACGTGCGGATCCAGGCAGGATTCGTTTATCTTGGAAACAGGTTCTTTATATGTTACACTGTGTGACTTACTTTAAAATCTAAATCTTTCATGTTGTTCAACGCGCAATAAAAGCTGCACTCAATCCTTAGCAAGGTATGATGGCATAGTTTTAGCCCATTGCTTTTAAAAATATTGCTCACCTTTTATTACGAATATACTCCTCTGTGCACCTCGCTTTCCTCCCGGCATCTTGGGCCATTTTTAGCTCTTCAGTCCGCCACAGCTTGTGCTGGTTAAGCAGAGAAGGCATCGGCCTCATTTCCGGTGGAGGCGCGGTTTAGCACTCTAGTGGTTGCGGCATACTTGGGTACAAAAATGGATGCCGCGACGGACACGCAGTGGATGTGCGCAGCGGGCACTCCGCCTGGCACGCCGAAGGCGCGCCAAAGGCAAGCCTGTCTGTGCCGGTCCGCGCCTGTCCATCACCAGGAGCCTGAAACCCATGATCTCCTGGGGTAAATATTCAGAGTTCCAAACGTCTTCACTACTCAGCACAGTCTCTATATCTGCTGTGAGCACAGAAAAATACTGGCACTCCACCACAACTTCTCTGTATCAACCAATACCCTCACGCTCTGGAAGGCCCGGTAGCCTGCTATAAATGCCAGTTTCAAAGTGAGCTAGAGACTGGGAGACTGATAGGGGAAGAACCAAGAATGTCTTCACCCAAACATGGCTTAAACTGTCTTCTTTGTAACATCAGGTCACTTGTCAAGCACTCCACCGAGATATGGGACATGATTTCCTCCTAGTCCCTGATATCTGTTTTTTGGATCACTGAAATAATATCGACTACCAAAATATCGACTACCCAAAATATCGAGGAAAAAATATCTACAACCAAAATATCGAGTTTGTATGTACAAACAGGTAAGTACAAAAATATCGAGTACAAAATATCGTTTACAAAAATATAGTTGTAAAAAATATCTACTTTAATAAAAACAATGTTTAATTACATTAATATAAAAAATTAATTACTAAAATATAATTAACAATACTTAAAATAACTTTTAATAATTAAATAATTAATGAAAGTAAAAATATAATATTTTTGTAATCATATTTCTTAAAACATATATATATATAGTAACAAAATTTAATTAAATAATAGCCAATATTATTAACGTACAAATACAAAAGAGTAAAAATTACTATTCCCACTGCAAAGAGTGCAACAGTGGATATATGACGTTACAACGCAACTTTTACAACGCACTACCATTACAACGTAAGTATTGGTAAGTATATAATAATTTTTTTAATTTAAATTATTTACAATTATTTAAATATAATTTAATTTAATTTAATTTCATTAAATTAAATTAATGTAAATTTAATTTTACTTTATTTTTACACTGTACCCCTGTACCCCAAAAACCCAAAACTGACCCTGAACCCTAAAAAAACCCTTTACCCAAAAACCCAAAACTGACCCTGAACCCTAAAAATACCCCTTTACCCAAAAACTAAAAACTGACCCTGAACCCTAAAAATACCCCTTTACCCAAAAACTAAAAACTGACCCTGAACCCTAAAAATACCCCTTTACCCAAAAACCCAAAACTGACCCTGAACCCTAAAAATACCCCTTTACCCAAAAACTAAAAACTGACCCTGAACCCTAAAAATACCCCTTTACCCAAAAACTAAAAACTGAACCTGAACCCTAAAAATACCCCTTTACCCAAAAACTAAAAACTGACCCTGAACCCTAAAAATACCCCTTTACCCAAAAACTAAAAACTGACCCTGAACCCTAAAAATACCCCTTTACCCAAAAACTAAAAACTGACCCTGAACCCTAAAAATACCCCTTTAATTTAACATAATTAGCAAATAATCAATTAAATTAAATTAATTACCAATTACATTTAAATTAATTAACAAATATTATTTAATTACCAATTAATTAAATATTACTACCAATTAATACATTTACATATTTAATAAATAATAATTAAATTACTTATTTTTTTTTTTATTTATTTATCGATTTATTAAGCGCAGTTGCTGCCCAGGGGCGTCCAAGCGCTGAGTTTAGACAGAGACGAGACAGAAACACAGGGAGAACTAAAAGGGCTTCCTAAATAGTATGGTTTTCAGTTTCCTGCGAAAAGGGAGTAGGTCGGGTGTGGATCGAAGATCAACGGGGAGTGCATTCCACAACTTGGCGGCGTCCAGTGAGAACATCCTGCCCCCCGACCTAGCTCTCTTTACTCTGGGTACCACTGCCAGAAAAGCACCGGAAGACCGGAGGTTCCTGTTAGGGTGATAAGGGGTGACAAGGCTGGTGTTGATTGCTGATCCGGTCTTCCAAAAAGCTCGATGTGTGATACACAGAGCCTTGAAAGCCACTCTCTGTCTCACCGGTAGCCAATGTAGGCTTTTCAGTCCCTGTCTGACGGACTGTGACCGTGGGATTTGGAGTATGGTACGTGCTGCACAATTTTGTACCACCTGCAGCTTTCGAAGAGTCATCTCAGGCGCCCCCAGATATAGGGCGTTATTTGAGTCTAAGCGGGACTGGATAAGGCCTTGTACTGCCACCTTCTTGGCATCTAGAGGTAAAATTGAAAGGACCTTCCTCAGTGTTCTTAAAAGGCCAAAACAGGTGGCAGACAACTTGGTGGCTTGAGTGGAAAAGGAGAGTTTATGGTCTAACCAGACTCCCAAACTCTTGACACTCTCCTTAGGGGTATGAGGTGCCCCTAGACCAGCGGGCTATAAGGAAGAGAAAAGTAGTGGTGAGGCTGGGCCTAAGAGCATGAGTTCAGTTTTCCCACCGTTCAGTTTGAGGGAGGAGTTGGTCATCCACTCCCTCACGCTCTCCAGGCATTTCAGCAGGCCGGCCGAGGCTTGCCCACCGTTCTCCTGGGCCAGTGAAACCACCAGCTGGGTATCGTCAGCGGACGACACGATTTTAATGCCGTACGGTTCAACTACCCCAGCTAGCGGTTTCATATAGGCGTTAAACAATACAGGGCTCAGCGATGAGCCCTGCGGAACTCCACAGCTAAGAGGCTTGATGGTAGATGTTGTATTACCATCAAAGATCTGGAAGGATCTATCAGCCAGAAAGGACCTAAACCACCTTAGTGCGTTTCCCGAAACTCCGATGTTCTGGAGACGGTTCAGCAGAGTGACATGGCTGACCGTATCGAAGGCAGCACTCAGATCAAGGAGGATCACTGCCACTGATCCCCCCTGATCCAGTATCCTTCGAGACTCTTCGGTCACTGCAAGCAAGGCGGTTTCAGTCCCATGGCCAGGTCTAAAGCCTGTCTGGGAGGTGTGCAGTAGGGAGTGATTCTCCAGAAACTGAACCAGGAAGGCATTTATGTGTTTTTCCAGCACCTTGCCGGTCCACTGAAGCAATGAGATGGGGCGATAGTTGGAATGGTCATCAGGGTCCAAATTAGGTTTTTTTTAAAAGCGCCCGCACCGAGGCTTGCTTCCAGGCAGTGGGCACTGTACAAGTGGTCAGAGATGAGTTTAGCAGCTCCAGGACTACAGGGAGGACAGCATCACCTGCCTGCATCAGGATTTCTGGGGGGGCTGGGTCTCGAGGGGAGCCCGACTTAACCTGGCGAGCCACTTTCTCAAAGGTGACAAGGTCCAGGAGAGGGAAATGATCCAGAGTCGGCCCAATAGTAGACAGGTCTAAACAGGGAAGGTTTTCCGAGTTGGATAGGTCGGACGTCTCATGATTCAAGGCCATGGCTGGAAAGGTGGAATATATGTTCAGCACTTTGTCATGAAAAAAATCCGCCAGTTCATTACATTGCTCCTTGGTCTTGGTTAAAGGGGGAGCAGTGGGGACACTCGTGCATTGCTTTACTATGTCAAAAATTTCTTTAGGCTTTGATCTGGCTTCCAAGATTTTATCGGAATAATAAGTTGCCTGGGCTGCCTTGATCCCTTCTTTATAGCTTTTGATCGTCTCTCTATAAGCTGCCTTTTTTTCCGGAAGAAAGTCTACGCGCCAGGCTCTCTCCCGTTGCCTACATCGACGTTTTAGCTCTCTCAGCGAGTCAGAAAACCAGGGGGCTGATGTCTGCACTCGCTTAGAGGACGATTTGCAAAGAGGCAAGAGAGAGTCTAAAGAATTTGTAATCCAACTAACATAGTTTCCATATGCCAGATTGGGGTCTGAGCAGGATGGCGGACGGGTAGCGTCTAACTCACGCCTCCAAAGGTCGCCGGGGAGTTTTTTCCAGTTTCTTCTCATCGAGATATGGGGGGATAACTGGGGGGCTTTATGGGTGGACCAGGTAAACGGCACCAGGTAGTGGTCAGACCATGGGAGGGGGATAGGTTGGGCGGTTATTAAATCTATACTGTTGCTAAAAATAGGATCGAGAAGGTTCCCTTTTTCGTGGGTTGGGGATGTAACCTGCTGGGTCAGTTGAAGGGCTTCGAGGTCATCAGCTAACTCTTTCGCAGAACAGTCGGACGGCGAGTTAAAGTGCAGATTGAGATCTCCCAATACTGTGTAACTAGCCGCCGATAGGGATCTTTTTGCTACGATCTCTGGTAGTGCTCGAAGGAATGGTTTTGCAGACTCAGGGGGGCGGTAGATCAGCGTACCAGAGAAAGAGTGGTTGGCACTAAACTCTATACAGAATTCCAGACTCTCACAGCCAGGGATGGTGGATGTTGTAGTGCGGCAGTGATACTGGTCCTTTATGATAATGGCCAACCCACCCCCTCTCCCTTCTGGTCTATCGAGCCTAAAAATGTGATAGCTAGCTGGTAAGGCTGTAACGATATCGGGCTCAGATTGGGCCGTAAGCCATGTCTCTGTTAAAAAGAGCACGTCTGGCTTGTGCTCCTCAAGCAGCATGGCGATTTGTGTACAGTGCTTGGGCAGTGATCGGCAGTTTAGTGCATACATGCAGTATTTTGGAACAGTGACCAAAGGGTTATTCCGGAAGGGGTGTTTACAAACTGGGCAACTGAGGGGAAGTTCTGTGGGAGCATATATATGCATGCACTGAGCAGCGACATTTCTTCCTATACTATGTAGGGCTGCCGAGCTATATGGCCTGGCCTGGGAGGTCGGTGAACCAGGGATTGTGGCCCCTGGTCCCGTCAGGTCGCAGACGGGCGCAGACGGGCTTGCCTTTGGCGCGCCTTCGGCGCACCGCCGGCGCGCCCGCTGCGCCCGTCCGCTGCGCCTCCGGAAACAGCACATTCTGAAATATCCGAAAAGAAAGGTGTGGCCTAACTCGGTGGGCGGAGCCCGGGAGGTCGCGGCGGTTGCCTGCTGGCTGCTTCAGCGCCTCACTCGGCTGAGCAGTGACACAGAGCAATCAGGTGAGCAAGTGCAAAATAGCTTTTAAAACACAAGTAAATCACAAAATACAGTTTTTAAAATCAACTTTCAGGAGGTTCCCTCGCTCTCGGCTTTCCGCCTCAAGAGCTCGAATCTAATCAGCGCTGTCACCAGAGCGCGCCTAGATATGGAAAAGGGGGCGTGGCCTAACTCGGTGGGCGGAGCCCGGGAGGTCGCGGCGGTTGCCTGCTGGCTGCTTCAGCGCCTCATTCGGCTGAGCAGTGACACAGAGCAATCAGGTGAGCAAGTGCAAAATAGCTTTTAAAACACAAGTAAATCACAAAATACAGTTTTTAAAATCAACTTTCAGGAGGTTCCCTCGCTCTCGGCTTTCCGCCTCAAGAGCTCGAATCTAATCAGCGCTGTCACCAGAGCGCGCCTAGATATGGAAAAGGGGGCGTGGCCTAACTCAGTGGGCGGAGCCCGGGAGGTCGCGGCGGTTGCCTGCTGGCTGCTTCAGCGCCTCACTCGGCTGAGCAGTGACACAGAGCAATCAGGTGAGCAAGTGCAAAATAGCTTTTAAAACACAAGTAAATCACAAAATACAGTTTTTAAAATCAACTTTCAGGAGGTTCCCTCGCTCTCGGCTTTCCGCCTCAAGAGCTCGAATCTAATCAGCGCTGTCACCAGAGCGCGCCTAGATATGGAAAAGGGGGCGTGGCCTAACTCGGTGGGCGGAGCCCGGGAGGTCGCGGCGGTTGCCTGCTGGCTGCTTCAGCGCCTCATTCGGCTGAGCAGTGACACAGAGCAATCAGGTGAGCAAGTGCAAAATAGCTTTTAAAACACAAGTAAATCACAAAATACAGTTTTTAAAATCAACTTTCAGGAGGTTCCCTCGCTCTCGGCTTTCCGCCTCAAGAGCTCGAATCTAATCAGCGCTGTCACCAGAGCGCGCCTAGATATGGAAAAGGGGGCGTGGCCTAACTCAGTGGGCGGAGCCCGGGAGGTCGCGGCGGTTGCCTGCTGGCTGCTTCAGCGCCTCACTCGGCTGAGCAGTGACACAGAGCAATCAGGTGAGCAAGTGCAAAATAGCTTTTAAAACACAAGTAAATCACAAAATACAGTTTTTAAAATCAACTTTCAGGAGGTTCCCTCGCTCTCGGCTTTCCGCCTCAAGAGCTCGAATCTACTTCCCACCCTATTCCCCTATAAACCCACAACCCGCTACAGGAAATACATTATTTTAATTTACATAATTAGCAATTAATAAATTAAATTAATTACCAATTAAATTTTAAATAATTAACATATATTATTTAATTACCAATTAATTAATTATTACTACCAATTAATAAATTTACATATTTAATTAATTATAATTAAATTACTTCCCACCCTATTCCCCTATAAACCCACAACCCGCTACAGAATAAAATTACACAATAATTTTTAAAAAATCATTAATTAAAAATAATTATAACATAAAATGACACTTTTCACACATATTATAACATAAAAACACTATAAATAATTACATATTATTTAAAAAACTATATTTTTTACTATCTAGATTATATACTTGGATATTTTCACTTTCTATATTATTTACAGTCGATATTACTTCACTTACCTTAAAAACGATATTTTGGCTGTCGATATTCTGTCCTGTCGATATTTTCTCCAAACGATATTTAAAACTCGATATTCTGTCCAAACGATATTTTGGAGTCGATATTATGTCTGTGCACCCTGTTTTTTAATAGAGACATGGCTAAATTCCACCAACCATCCAACCATTGCTCTAGCAATCCCAGATAACTACAAATTAATCCATCTCGATAGAGAAGGAAAAACGGGTGGATGCATTGCCATAGCTTTCAAAAACACTATATACATGACATGGGTTTGTACCACAAACACTGATTCCATGGAGTTAGGTATTTTTAAGATTAGTGTGTCGGCTACAGATAGCTGGAAAGAAGCCCTGATTTACCGCCCCCGGTGCCCAAGACTAATTTCAGTCACCTACTGATAGAACAGTTAGGCATGCACGTTTTAGCCTCCAACAAATTTCTCTTTTTAGGTGATTTTAATTTCCATGGGGAAGAGCATATCAACCTTGAAATCAGAAAACTTCTATCTGACCTAGAAACACTAGGACTCTCCCAAAGAGTCAAGGGCCCCACACACACAGCTGGTCACACTTTGGACCTAATGTCCTCAAATGCAGAACAACTGGACTGTAAGACTCCTCTTCCCCTCACATGGACCGATCATTTTTAAAATTTCTTTTGAGGTACAGTCCCCTCACTCTTGGGGGCCTATTACAAACAATAGACCACGAAGCAATGCGTACAGGCCATGACACAAACGTAGTCCTGAAGCCTTTAGTAACATCTTTCACCCTCAGTTACCAAACGATAACCATGAGGTCTCTGAATTGTTTAATTTTTTTAACACTGCCTTCAAAACACAGTCTTGTTCAGCATCAACCGTAAGCCCTGTGGTTTATGCCAGATCTAAAACAAGAAAATTCAATTTAAGACCTTAGAGAGATTGTGGCGAAAAAGGAAAGAGCCTCAAGATAGGGAAAAATATAAACAAGCGTTGTCCCGAAGTCATCAGAATATTAAATCAGCTAGGCGGTCTTTTATTATTAATCAAATCGAATGAGCCGACAACTCCCCAAAAGTACTTTTCAGGATAGTTCAGGCTTTCATTTCTCCACAAGCATATAGCCAATCTCCTGTGGAATCCCAGGACCTCTATAATTCCCGGTCTAATTTCTTCCAGGAGAAAATTACTCTCATTTACTCAAAATTCCCTATTGCCCCTTTGCAAAATACAAGTGACCACCAGTTCTAAGGAAGAGCAGAAAAAGCATCCCCATGTACACTAGACAGGTTCCAGCCCCTTACTCTAGAGGAAATACACAGCTCTCTGGCTGCGGTCAAGTCAGGGTCCCCCCGGGATCTCTGTCGACCAAAAATAATATCTCTTCTGGCTACCTTCTGCGCCCCAATGATCCAAGAGAGCTTCAATTGCTCAATAAAAACAGGCAATATTCCGACAGAATGGAAGGCAGCATGTATTCGACCTATACAAAAAAAATGCAACACTAGATCAACAATCTCTTGGCTATTACCGCCCAATAGCTCTGTTACCTCTTCTGGGCAAACAGCAAGAAAGCCTAATAAACAGGCAGTTGCGATCCTATCTTGAGTCCAACTACAATCTTGATTTATTTATTTATTTATTTAATTTATAGAGTGCACTATCACCTTGCAGGCATCCTGGCGCTAAGCAGCTCAAAAGCAGATGTGAGTCAAGACAGAAGCCGGCCGGCTAGTTTTTGGGGAACAGCCAGGTTTTTACACATCTCCTGAAGGGGAGAAGTTTCCTGATTTGCCTGATCTCCCAGGGAAGTTTGTTCCACAGTCTTGCTGCTACCACTCCGAAGGATCTACGCCTGACCTGACTTTCCGAAATCTTGGTACCTTCACCAGTCTGGCAGAAGAAGAACGGAGCAGTCTTGAGGGGGTGTACCAGTCAAATTTTTTGCGCAGGAGCACAGGTCCTACCCAATGGAGGGCTTTAAAAACCAGGCAGAGAGATTTAAACAGCACTCTCTGTCTGAAAGGAAGCCAGTGAAGTTTTGCCAATGCTGCAGAAGTGGAGGAGCTTCTAGGCAGCCCTAAAACTAATCTGGCTGCTGCTGACTGGATCCTTTGTAGCCTGTCCAGCAGAAAGTTGGGGGAGTCCAGCAAGAGGGAATTACAGTAGTCAAGCCTACTGAGGATGGTACATCTTGCCACTAGGGCGCGCACCTGAAAAGGTAATAGCGGAAATTTTTTACGAAGGGACCTAATGATCGTGAAGCAGAAGGCTGTTTTTGTAACCTGGGCTTCCAGGGAAAGCTTGCTGTGATCCCTCACAAAAGGGCGTTTGCCCTGGATACAGTACAGAGACGGCGCTTCTGTCCGTGACCGAGTCTCTGAGACTGGGGGTAGATGCAGGAATTCCAGTTATACTGATATTATTAGATCTCTCTGCAGCCTTTGATACCATCTCTCATTCAAGGCTCATGGAAAGGCTGCAGGAAATCGGTGTTGAGGGTGTGGCACTAAAGTGGCTTCAGCATTTCCTAACAGACAGACAGCAAACCGTCATCCAGGAATTGTACTCTTCTTGTAAATTGAGCTTGGACAAGGGCGTTCTGCAGGGCTAATGCTTGAGCCCACCTTGTTTTATATCTATATGGCTCCATTAGTGAAGATTGCAGAGCACTTTGGCTTTCAGATTATATCATATGCTGATGATACATGATACCCAGCTAATGTTTACTCTAGGCCAAGACTTGACATTAGCAAAAAAACGGTATGCATCAGGAATGCTAGCAATCTCTAACTGGATGACTGAGAACTGTCTCCAGCTAAATCCTAAGAAGACAGAGATCATGCTGCTGGGAAAAGCCCCCTCCATCTGGTTGGATGAATGGTGGCCACACCAACTGGGTGCTATTCTGGTACCCAAACTAACTGTAAAGCACAAGCGCTTGCTACTACAATCTGTGCCTACTGCGCAAAATCTTTCCCTTCCTCCCCATGACAGTTCGTAGAACACTGGTCTAGGCCACGGTGATAAGTAGACTGGATTATGGAAATGCTCTCCTTGCAGAAGCTAGTGAGCCGCTGCTCTCCAAACTCCATGTGATCCAGAACACGGTGGCCAGGCTTATTCTGAACCGCCCTTCTGGAACTCCCTCAGCTCCCTTGCTGAAGGAACTGCACTGCCTCCCGGTGAAGAAACATTCCCATTTTAAGATCAGTTGCCTCATCTACAATGCCTTGAAAGGCAAAGGTCAGTTGTATCTTTAAAAAAAGTTAAGGGCCTATGCCGGTGTCTCACTCTTAGATCCAGCGACAAAGCCTTACTGTGTGTCCCTTGTAACCGCCAGACACGCATGGGGGGGCAAGGCCTTCTCATATCTTGCTCCAAGGTACTGGAACAAATTTCCACTGACCCTGCTATCCACAACCACAGACTGTACATTTAGGAAATCACTGAAAGCATAGCTATTCTGAATCCATAAGGCACGCACAGGTTGGCGCAACGGCATGGCCAGACAGGCGCTCTTTCCAAAGGTGGATCATAATAGTGTCAGAGCAGAGGCCTCACATCTGGAGACACACCCATGCCCAGACCTGAGTTTACACACAATACTCATTTGCTCACAAATCATGTGCCAGGCTGGATCACCTAATGGTCACACCAGATCTCATCACTAGAGTGCAGGGTGTCACTTTCGAACCCAGATCTGTTTCTCCGACCATGGGGTAGTAACTACACTAGAGATCCTGAAATACACCCCACACACTAAAAGCTGGTGCCTGCAGGATAACCTCCTACAATGACCTAAAAATATAAAACAGATTTCCAACGCCTTAGACAACTATCTAATGATCTTTGGACTGGGTAAGAGTGGACTGCTTAATTCAGACACTCTGTTCATCACCACCCCCTTTTCTGAATCGTTTTTGGCCACTATAGGTGTGGCAGGGTATACTCAGACATGAGTCCCTTGCTCACTGCTCCATCAGGATTCAAGCAAGCCGGGCCGACGAGGCTGAAATGCCAGAAACCGGTCCCCGGTAGCTTGTATCCTTTCTTGTGAAGAATTGGCTTGGTAGTTTGGTCTGCCCTGTTCCCATGATGCACTGGGCCAGGGACAGACTAATTTGCATATAGCCAGGTTCTGAGCTGGGATGGGGCAGTGAGCTAAATAACGGTGATGGATCAAGCCCTGATCTTTGGACTGGGTAAGAGTGGTCTGCTTAATTCAGACACTCTGTTCATCACCACCCCCTTTTCTGAATCGTTTTTGGCCACTATAGGTGTGGCAGGGTATACTCAGACATGAGTCCCTTGCTCACTGCTCCATCAGGATTCAAGCAAGCCGGGCCGACGAGGCTGAAATGCCAGAAACCGGTCCCCGGTAGCTTGTATCCTTTCTGGTGAAGAATTGGCTTGGTAGTTTGGTCTGCCCTGTTCCCATGATGCACTGGGCCAGGGACAGACTAATTTGCATATAGCCAGGTTCTGAGCTGGGATGGGGCAGTGAGCTAAATAACGGTGATGGATCAAGCCCTGATCTTTGGACTGGGTAAGAGTGGTCTGCTTAATTCAGACACTCTGTTCATCACCACCCCCTTTTCTGAATCGTTTTTGGCCACTATAGGTGTGGCAGGGTATACTCAGACATGAGTCCCTTGCTCACTGCTCCATCAGGATTCAAGCAAGCCGGGCCGACGAGGCTGAAATGCCAGAAACCGGTCCCCGGTAGCTTGTATCCTTTCTGGTGAAGAATTGGCTTGGTAGTTTGGTCTGCCCTGTTCCCATGATGCACTGGGCCAGGGACAGACTAATTTGCATATAGCCAGGTTCTGAGCTGGGATGGGGCAGTGAGCTAAATAACGGTGATGGATCAAGCCCTGATCTTTGGACTGGGTAAGAGTGGTCTGCTTAATTCAGACACTCTGTTCATCACCACCCCCTTTTCTGAATCGTTTTTGGCCACTATAGGTGTGGCAGGGTATACTCAGACATGAGTCCCTTGCTCACTGCTCCATCAGGATTCAAGCAAGCCGGGCCGACGAGGCTGAAATGCCAGAAACCGGTCCCCGGTAGCTTGTATCCTTTCTGGTGAAGAATTGGCTTGGTAGTTTGGTCTGCCCTGTTCCCCGTCGGCCAGGGAGGTCGTCGCATAAGGTGGGCCAGAAGAGGAGCGGAGGCCGACGGGATCCGGGCGTCCCCTCCTCTTCTTTCTTCAATAATGGCTGTGACAACACGGGGGGATGTCTTGCTCATGCCATCGACCCCCCCTCCCTCGTATCTCCTGGTCCAGCCCCGGCTTGGTATGAGCTGCCCGTTCGGCCCTGAAGCGGCGCCTTGCAGGCCACTGGGGGGGGGGATGTCTTGCCTATGCCTCCGACCCCCCCCTCTCATCGCCTAGTCCGGCCATCATGAATGTTAACACCGAGAAAAACGGCATGGGGTGCGCTGGGAGGGAGAGGCGGCGCAAACGAGCCTCTCCCACCTCCCCAGGTGGAGGCCCCCAGTGGCACCCCCAACGCTCCACTCACCCGACAAGGGTTCGTCCACTCTTGTGATGCAGTGACTGCTGGAACTCGTAAAATGGCGGTCGACCCTGCAGGAGCGGGCCCGGCGTGAAGGGATGGCCCGGTTGCTTGTTAATTAAGAAATGAGTCCCACAATCAGAAGTGTTCTCCTCGACTTTGAAGATTCTATAAGAGCCACGGGGGCCCCCGACCCCCGCAGACACCCCCGATGGGCAATGACTGCCATGATTGCCCGCGGAACGATGAAAATGTAGCCGCGAGACGTCGGCGCTCCCATGCTGGCGCCAGCCTCAGTTTGAATGACTAAAATCCTGCAGACTACAGTTCGGATCAGTTCCGGTGAAAACCCAGTATGACCCGGTAGAAAAATTGTTGCCTCCCTCCCCCTTTTGACTGATGGTTCATACCGCCGATCCTTTCTGTTGCCCTTTAACGGAACTTTTGGACTGCCGAAAAAGGCTCTGGGCCAACCACGAGTTGGTGGAGATTTTGACTATGCCTGGATCTGCCTGGCTGCACCCAAAATGGCGCTGGTACAAATGAAACTTTCAACTCCTTGTTGTACCCCGATTGCGCAGCCTTGGTGTCATGAGATATGTATGCAGTTTTTTAAACACAATGAATTGATATGGGATGGGTACTGATTATGTGTTCGGACAATGAATTGACATGAGATGGGTACTGATTGAACATTCGGACAATGAATTGTTGTTAAGTTTTGGCGCATCATGATTATTGAAAGTTCGAATTTCAACACTTATGATACTCGCTCACACTGAAGTTTCGATATGATTTTATTGCACTTGTCGCACTTTTTATTATGAAATCAACGACCACCGACTCCATTAGGTTTTCCACTAATAAGTATCCCCACATGTACAGTTCCAGCCTGCTCTGTGGCCGGCCCACGGGGTTGTAGGCCCGTATTTGTGCACCGACATTCTTATTAAAGATTTTTGGAAAAAGCAAACGTAGTTGTCACGCGTAGATTGGTAAGTTTCGAATAAATGACCACTATCTCCGATATAACTAAAATACAGGTGAAATGGCTCAGCTCGATTAGTTAAGGGTTAAAAAGTGTAGTACGCAGAAATATTGCAAATATGAACGGTCCAGGTTTTTGTTGTATGTGTTTTTCATTTTTGTACAGCCTAAAGCAACCGCTAAAGATCCTGGTATTTAGCCTATACTTTATATGCTACCTGTATCAGGAAAGTTGTTTTAAAATGCCCCTAAGTCGCCCCGAAGGAGTGCCACCTGACCCCCCTAGTACGAACGACAACGACCCCGTACCACTGTAGGTTATCCCTTTTCCTCAAAGGAGAGCACGAGCTCGCCCCCCACTTTGCACCGACTGCCCTTCGTTCTGACCCCCCCCCCTTACACGATCCGTAATACCACACTTGGGCGACCTATGCTATCCACAGGCTTCCGATAATCATCTCTCCCACACTAAACGGTCCACCTGGGCTTAAACGCCAAGTTGGTAGGGACTGCATCCCGTGGAGATGGGCCGAGTATGTAGTAAGTAAAAGCCTTTTTGGGTTTATGCGCGCTAATGTGTTTTTAAATGCTGCCCCCGCACCCCCCCCCTTCTTTTTTCCCTCTTTCTGCAGGTCACATCGGAACGTCGATTAAAGTACGAAAAAAAATGGTGATCTAGCGGACGAAGAGATGGGAAAAAGGGGCTCGATTATGGTGCCTACACACGACGAGCAAACAATGACTATTTCTCTCCCTGAACTTAGCGCTTGGGAGGACAGCCTGAAGCGGAAACTACAAAATATGACTTCGCTCGGCACCCCGAATATTACAACCAAGAATGACGTGCACTAATGAATAAATTCCTACGTTTAACTAAATAGGGAAAGTTTAAGGAATATTCCGAGGTGAGGTTTACCCAAGTACCCTCCGCTTGGAGGACTAGGAATGTTGCCAGTGTTTAAAATCTACTACCTCTTTTTATGCACCCTCATAGACATGAAACTCAAAGCTGCTCCATTGTTCTCCCAACTGACACCCACTATTGCCTCAGCCCACCGTGAGCATTAGCCCGACCAGGTTAGTTCTTGACCAATTGCCAAAGGCGTAAGTGTGTGCAACCAAAGCCACCAGTGAAGGCAGCTGACGATAAAAGAGAAGAAAAAGGTAAAAAGAGCTTAGGATGCTAAGGATGCGCAGCATACAGGAAGTGATCATTTTGGCCAATAACTGTTCTATGTTTTGTCTTGGATTTTTGTGTATAATACCAATAACTGTTCTATGTTTTGTCTTGGATTTTTGTATATAATACATGTACTGTCTCCCCCGCCTGAGTTTGTGTGTACGTAATGTAAGGATCTACGTCGTCCCTCTGCCTGTGTTTCCGTATTACTTGACCCCTGCTGTTCTGTGTTGTGTGCGCACTAAATGGCCTATTATTGTACACGTTTCTCTCTCTCGCTCTCTCTCTCTCTCTCTCTCTCTCTCTCTCTCTCTCTCTCTCTCTCCCTCTCTCTCTCTCTCTCTCCATGTCATACGTGTACCGAATGGTTCGTTTAGAGTGCGGACGACTCTCTCTCTCTCTGAGGGTCCCCCTGTTCCCTCCTCCCTTGTGTGGTAACGTTGTGCCCCACCGGCACAAACCTAATTGGGTCTCTTCGAACACAAAGGTGTTCGGCAAAATTGACAGGAACTAAAACGATTGTAACTTGCCATATTACTACCTCTCCTTTCTGCAAAACGATAGAACCCGAGTTGGTAATGAAAGAAAGGACAGGTAAGACGACTGATGTCCCCTAATCTGGCCTTTTTATAGGGGGACTATAACGTCAATGGTCTTCTGTTTTTCAGTTCGTTAGAAATGCAATCCCCAATGCCCAGATTGCCTTACCCCTCTGCACTTAAGTGCGGATGTCCAAAGCGTCCTCGCTTCTCCCGATTGACCCCAGCTCCCTGTCCAAAGCATCCTCGCTTCTCCCGATTGACCCCAGCTCCATATCAGCTATCCCCGAAGCGTAATTGATGACCTTGATTAACCGTCGCTCCCCAAGAAATGCATGTTTAACCTCTGCCCCCCTCTCATGATGATAACCCCCCTGCTTGCAAGAGTTAGCCGACTCCGAAGGGAAATGTAAGATTGTCAGTACTTGGGTTAAAAAAAAGGGCGAGTCTCTACCTAAGGACTCGATTTCGAGTTTGATAGAATACACTGTCGATGGGAGTCCGATTTCTCTCCACGTACGTCACGAATGAACGCCAAATAGGCTTACGAATTCAGTGGAAATGCCCTCCTACATACTCCAAAAGTCTATGACTTCTGACTGTGACCGATGAACCTATCCCCCACCTACCTAGGATTGGGGACGGAATTGAGATGTATAAATGTCTTCTCCTGCCAGTTTTCTAAAACTTGTTTTGTACCCATTCAAAGATACAATCACCGGAGGAGAGGAGCTGGACGTGACGCACAGCCTGGCCACAGATCATGAAGCACGTGTGACCTCAACCAAAGGTAGAGTCGCAGAGCAACGAGACGCGGGACGAGGCACCACTCTCAAACTCGGCAGATGAAGGAATGAAGGGCTGCCTTGAAGCCCTCGATTTGCTGACCCACTCGTGCCTGAAGTCCCCGTCCCTTTTGAGCCCGACTGATGGGCCTGCCTGCTTGTCGTCCTTTGCTCCTTTGGTCCCTTGGTGTGTTCAAAGATCTGATCCCACTCCGCCCTCTCTTCCCTCGATTATTCAACAACATCACCATTTTCGCATAACTTTTGACTCAGAAAAGAAGAGCAGCATTTAGATAGAATAAGGTTTTGCCACGGAAGAAGAAAGACACGCAGGTGCCCAGCATGAGGCACCCCTAAGAAGATCAGTTAGGAAACAGGACTGTGATCTAACAGCAGAGGACTGATCGCACCTGCTCCACCGCCGGTGCTCAACAGCGCCAACGAAAGAAGACGGACTACCAGAGCCTACCAGTGATGGCTCGCTGCTAAAAAGACATTGTGACGAAGACCCCCCTTCCTGAACTTTCTACCCACCCCTTGACTAAATTGCTTGTATCAAACTGAATTCCTCCCTCAACCATTTTTGTATTGCTTTCAAACATGTTTCATCGGTCACTCATGTATATAGTTTTTCAAAAGTCTCTTATAGCACTGACAAGACCCGAAGGTATCAGAGCACTTTTTACTGTATGTTGATGTCACCAGAGAGAAAGTCAGAACCTGATTCTATAATGTGTCGGAACCTTTTTCTTGATTGACCCCGACTAAGTATTATGCCGATCTCTAGACTTGTATGAACAACCCGACAAATGTAAATTCATATGTACCGCATTCCGCCAATCGTATCGACTGTATATGGTTGCACGCAATCTGCTAGTATTGACAAACGCTATTTCATTGGCCACACATGGCTATATGTACACTCCGTCAGTTGAGTTAAACACCGAAATGAACTTACTTATGTAAAAAAGCGGCGACTGTTGAAAATGACAATGTATATGCACATAAGCGGCGTTCATTTGTGTTCACTGTACCCCTTGTTGTAAGCAGAACGGATATCGCGAAACACTGACTGTGTTATCCCGCCAGCATAGACCCATGCACACACGTACACGACAGCCATTTTAGGCACCATGGCCTCTCTGCCCGTTTGTTAAACCCCCGGCACCCCTCCCCGCGCGCACTGCTCATGCATCGGCCATAAAAACCCTCTCCCTCTGCGTGACCCTGCTCTAGAAGTAACACTCCTGCTTGACCCACACCCCCCCATTTCCTCCCAAGAACACCCTTCCCCTCAGCTGACGAGCCCCCCCGGCTGCACTTGGCCTTTCGACCCGGTCCCAAGTCCTAAGACCAAGCCTCGTGGATGTACACCCCCCCCTTTTTCCTGCCCAGCATAACAAAACCGTGATACACCAACCGAAGTGCCCGATCTTATCGCCTGCCCAACCTGTCATCTGATCATCCCCTCCTGCCCTCGTATCCTGTAGGAATGTCCGGCTGAGAGATCACAATCTCTTGTTACATTTAGGAGGGGAGGATGACATCTGAGCAACTGGTATGGGAATAGGCCTGAAGCTGGGATTCCAAGCATGCTTTTTCCTACTTCAAAGCGTCTTTATTGCAATAAGGAATGTTTGTGCATCATAAACATGTGTATAAAAGACGAAGCCTCAGAGAAACTTGTCAGAGCACCTCCTGAAGACACTATGCGAGTGTCCGAAATGACAGGCTCTCCTCATGAGAAATAAAACTCGGTTCTTGTTTTCCTGCTTCCAGCGCCCGTCTCTTTATTTGGTAATTGTTCAAGATGGGAACTAAGAGGCGTCCTGCGCCAGCAGCCTGGGCATCAGGTGCGATATGGGCTGACTTTTCCACACCAGTCTCTCATACCTTCGCAGCTTTTGCCCGTGTTTTTCTTTTCCAGATGGTTCCCTTTGGAAAACAGTGCAGACCTCTCCTTAATTAAACTCAAAGAACATAGTCACGCCCTTGAATTTAAATGTAACCTATCAACGCCACCCTCCAATAACCATGTTAGCACTCACAACTACGTTACCCATAATGTACCCCTATGTTGTTTCACGGAGTCTTCATTCAGTATTTTTCATCATTAATCTTACTTTCTCAAGCGATTTACTCCTGTACCCCGCCCACTCTGTTGTTGTCATTTGCTGTGCTTAAACTTAGATGTTTCAATTCATCATAAAACATAGGTAATTAATGTGCTAAATTAAAAAGGTGTTGTAATGTCTGTCTTTCACATAATGTTCAATTCCATAAACCAAATGATACCAACAGTCCAATAACAAAGTTGCTTTAATTTCCGAGGTGAGTTTCTCACAAGGGCATGTCCTTTGAAGTTGATTTCTCATTTTTCGCCGTGGGTGCAACTTGCAGATAGGGGAGGCATTTCTGTACTACGATTCCAAGAATTGCAGTGCACACCGCCTAAAAATTTTCATCAATTTTGCCAATTTCCATTTTCAACTTTTCTCTGTTTGCGTGCTCCCTGGATGGCGTGTTCTGCCCTAATGTCACAAGCTGATCAATACATCTTATGGAATAGCGCAAAGTTTCCCTCAAATACCAGGTGCACAGCTTCAATTGTGATTCTCACAGGTTTATTCAAACGCTCTTGCACTTTTATCACTAATTATACCATGTACTCCAAAGTCTTTTTGAAACTTCATTTATTTTGTTTGCACTCGTGTGACACAGCTGGAAGCTGCCAGAACTCAGCTGTCCGGCCAAGACACTGACAGAGCAGAATACACGGCTATCTGCCTTAAACACCGATACTACATAGGGGGGGACAAATGCAGACACCTCTTGGCCAACATATTGCAGGCCTAAAGACAGGAGCACTGAGTTGAAGAGGTTTAGGACTCTAAGGGCCAAGTACAGAAAGAGGACCCTTACATAACAGAGGCTTTTCGAGACTATTACAAAGAACATTACACAGCCCAGACCCTTCCGTACGAAAACATCTCAGCCTTCCTTAAGGATGTGCATACACCCACCCTTACCTCTAACCAGAGGGACGACTTAGACCACCCTATTCAAATTGAAGAATTCATCTCTTGCATCACCCGTCAACAGGTATATAAATCTCCCGGCTCGGATGGCTTCCCAGTTATCTATTATAAGACTTTCTGCAAGGCCCTTGCACCCATTCTCACTCGCCTACTTAATGAACTGCGGAACTCAGCAGTCCTCCCACTTTCCATGCAGATGGCATCGATAGTGGTGATACCCAAGCTGGTGAAGGACAGAACACAATGCCCATAATACAGGCCGATCTCCCTGTTAAACGTGAACCTTAAAATCTTTACGGGTATTTTGGCATCCCGCCTTAATCCGCTCCTCCAGGGCCTTATTGACCCGGATCAAACTGGATTTGTCACTCAACATCAATGCAGAGACAATACTCGCAGGGTTTCCCATCTCATAGACAAAGCACAGAGACACAGCCAGGAGCGGGTGCTCCTAGCAATGGATGCCGAGAAGGCATTCGATAGAGTGCATTGGCCATATCTTGAGGCTACGCTGGAGCACTTCGGCTTTGGGGACAGGTTTAGAGGCTAGATTTTCAGTGCATGCGACCGCCCTACAGCCACAATAAGTCACATGTCCACCTCCTTTCCAATAACCAAGGGCACCAGGAAGGGCTGCCCCCTGTCACCGTTACTTTTCGCAATATATATGGAGCCCATGGCCTTTAGAGTTCGATTCACCCCTGCGATTATGGGGATCAACTTTGGTGGAGATCACCACGCAGTTAGCCTATACGCAGATGACATTTTGACAACATTGGAGTATCCATCCACCTCCTTACCAGTGTTCCTGGAAGAACTAGAGATGTTCAGCAGCGCAGCCGTTTTTAAGATGAACATCCATAAATCGCAGGCACTGCAGCCCCATTTGATGGACACTCTTAAGCACCAATTTCCTCTCTGTTGGGCCCCATCACATCTCTCCTATCTGGGACCCCAAATTGTTCCCACAATCCCAACCACGGTTGCTCTCAACTACCGCGTACTGACTCTCCAAATATGCGCTGACCTTAATTGCTGGCGACATCACTCCCTTTCCTGGCTGGGAAGGATCGCAGTTATAAAAATGACAATCCTTCTCCGGATCTTGTACTTGTTCCAAGCCCTCCCAGTAGAACTCCCACCGGGCACCCTTAGCAGCCTCCAAGATGAGGTAAACCACGTTATTTGGGCAGATAAATGCCCTCACCTCCACAGAGAGGTCGCCTACTGCGCTCCACTCGAAGGTGGCCTGGGCGTTCCAGATCTAAAACAATACGACCAGGCTACCCAGTTGAGAATCTTTGTGGAATGGTTCCGAACAGAGTCAAAGAAACAGTGGATGTTCTTGGAAAGGGCCTTGGCGGGACAATCTCAATGGAGGATCCCCTTCCTCCCCAAAAATGCTCGGCCCTCCAACCTACACCTGTCCTTCATCATCAAACCAGCATTAAATATCTGGGATAAACTCGCGTGCCAGAGAGACCTCACCTCCTTCATAGTAGGGAACCCTGCATTTACTAGCGTTCCATCGATGGAACCAACCAGGATGTAAGCCAGTCGGACATTTGCTCGACACGGAGGACCCCAGCACATTCGAGTCCCTCCATACAGAACTCAGGCTTCCTGAAAGTGAGGCATTCATTATTTGCAGATACGTCATTGGGTGTTGCACCCAGCAGTCCGCCCAGGGACACAACAACACCTGAAGTTGAAGGCAGCACCCCATAACTTCTGCCCGGGAGTGGGACTCTAATTTCCAGCTGTTCTTAATCCAGGTCTCTAGCTTTCTCAACAATCCACGTCTTGTAATGTGAAACATCCCCTTCTGAAAAAGGAATGAAAGTGGGAGGTATCTTTTTGTGCCGTGGATCAAGTATTGTGGCACAAATGTAGTCTCGGCACAACACAATATCTTTTTGCAGCCTTGGATTTACAACCAAGCAAAGGATTATGCTCTCAACAAAGCCATGCACTTGTGCTTTTTCGATTACACCTGCAAATCTTTTTTACTTTTAATGTACCTGTAGCAGATGCAACAACAGTATAGCTTGGCCCATCGAGCTGTCCTCCTTGCTGACTTCCTGTGTGAAAACTTCAAAAAGACATTTGACTAGGCCCCATTTGTCCATCTCTATGGTCATTCTTTTCCCAGCTGTACTGTTCAAACAGACGTTGCAACATGTAATAGGTTGAGTTCCAACATGTTGGCACCTCCTGTATGAGGGCATTCACTGGTGCTCTATTAGCATGCTGAATAATCCTTTTCTGGGCTTTAAAAGAATGGTTGAAATGAGTGCAGATTCTACTGCAGGTGGTCAGTGTGTTGCTGACTATGTCTTCTTTTTTGAGAAAGTCCCGCACAATCAGGTTGATGCAATTCGCCAAACACAGGACCCAGAAATAGCCACCATCTGCTATGGTCTTAACTATATTGCTGCCATTGACTTTGGCAGCAAATCCAATATTGACACCTCTGGGTCACAGCCATTCAAACACTTTGCTGTTAAAGCCTTCCAAGATGTTTGCAGCTGTATGGGATTTCTCCATGGCGAATATGTGTACTGTTGCATGCCGCTACATGCCCTTAAAGGTGTCTTCAACACTGAGACCTGTAGATAGCTTTTGCCTAACCCCCACAAAAGAGATCCATTGTGCAGTGATACATATGTAATCAATGGTTTGACAACTGTCCACATGTCTGTCATCAGGTGGATAGCGTGAACAGCACTCTGCTGTAAAGCTTTTCCAACCAATGGCAGCACATCAGGATGGAGCGCTGGACCAGCTACTCTGACAAAATAGGTATTTCAGGCAGAAGGCTGCCACAAATTCTAAAAATCCCACTTTTTCCACAAATGAAAAAGGGAAGAGGTCCAGTGCCAGCTTCCCGTTGAGTGGTTGTGTTCTTAGAGCCCCTCCTGTCTAAATATGCCCATAATAGTAGACTTGATTTTTTTCTTTTCTGGTGCCACTGACGCAGGTGACTTTTGGAGAGAAGAATAACCATCAGGTGGTAGACTTAATCTGCAATTTCTTGGGGCAGTCACTGTATGCTGCTGTAGTGTCTCCATCTGACTCACATGCCATTTCGTGGTTGCTGAGGTGGGGGATACTGGCATACTGCTGGGGACAGGGCTGCTAAAACTGTCACCCTCTTCTTCCTCATCTCCTTCTCCTCCCACTTTGATTGGAGCTGATTCCCCTCTCCCCTCACCTTCACCTCCAGCACCTGCAGCAATTTTTTTGTGTGCCTCCCAGCTGATTGAATGATGTTTTTTCATATGGGTCCTTTGGCCTCCAGTATCATGGTGTGAACAAGGCTTACCTCAACGAACACTCGTGTGACAAATGGAGCATATTGCAATGTTATCTTACTGCTTGCGAATCGTAAAGAAATCACAAACTTGGGAGGTGAACTTTTTCATGGGGCCACTGGTGCCCCTGGTGCCCCTGCCAGTGCCCGAAGAACTGGAAGTAAGTGGATGTGTCGATGATTGCCTCTCTTCAGTACGTACTTCTACTGAGGTAGTGGTGGATGCAGGCTTTGGCGGGGGCCTTACAACTATGGAAGCTGGTACTGGCGTCAGTGGTGGTGGTACCAGTGCTACATCTCTTGGATCAGTTTGCATAGGAGGGTAATGTCAGTCTCCTCTGGGCCAGCTTCCATGACAATGACTGGGTAATCATCCTCATCCTTCCATAATTGTACGGCTTTCAGGAACTTTCCTTTGCCCTTGTCACTCCTGGCATGTCTCGGACTCAGCTGCGGTCCAATCCATGTCCAGACCATCAGAAGGGGGTCTTGGAGAAAATTCTATGTCAGGACGGAGGCTCCAATTATGCTTTTCTCTATTTCTTTACTGGAGACAGCAGCCAATGAAAACACAGGTATAAATATAGTCATAGAGGTTCCAACTTCCTCTTTCTTTGCTTCTGCGCAGCCAGTTAAGTGTTTTTACTTTACTCTTGAATTACTTGTGCATTTGACTTATTGAACTTTGAGCGCGCTTTGTATTTCTATTTATGCGGCTTGAGCTACTGTATTTCAGCTGTTTTGGAACTCCGGTTCCTTGTTGCGCGCTGATTTTGCTTACCGGCGTTCTTTTCTAGCCGTTGTGTTCGGGGGCGTGTGTTCACCCTCCGTGTCAGGCTTGCTGCTTGCGCCTGCATTAGTTCTATCGTGGAGCGGGAGTGGGGCTGAGAGATGCGCGTTTCCTTGCGCGTCTCCCATTTTCGTCAGGCTCGCCCTAGCGCATGCGCAGTACACCGGCTGTGTCGCTTGGTGGTCAGCGGTGGTACTGCGCTCTTCGTTCCTGTGGAGCTCTGACAGGACGGTAAAGCGCTCGAGTTTCTCCTCGGAGTAGAAATAATTGGCTTTTCAAGCCTTTGCCCATTAGCCTGTCGTTAGGCTCCTGACGCCCTGGTGTATTCAGACGACCTGGGGTTGTAAAATAATTGCAGAGGCTTTGCCTAGAGTGTGTAAGCAAGTCCTCCCTCCACATTTGATTACATTGTGACAGGTTTGTGCCTGTTCTGTGGCTTGCTTGGGGTTTTCACTCCCCCCTGAAGTGCCCTTTGGGTGTATATATATTTTTGCTTCTCCTCTTGGGCATACTACCTTTTGAAGGTCAAAATGGCAGAATATTATGATGATGAGGAGGCATTCTATTATGATGAAGAAGAGCCCGCAGGCTCTGAGGGTGCAGGATACATGGACCAAGTATTGTACCAGGCTATAGCCCCTCTTAAAAGACATTTAGCTGAATATGCCACTCAGCAAGGTTGGCTACCTTCTTCAGGTCGTTCAAAGAAATCTTCAAAGAATCCCCATAAGGAGGATTTCGTTAAATTGGCAAAGAATTTATCTACCACCAAAACTTCTAAAAGGCTGCCTCGTCTTTTCAGACGCACCAAGTTTCCACTGTGACTGAGGATTCTTCTACTGACTCTTCCTCTGATCCTGTGGCTCCACCTCCCAAAAAGAAAGCTTGCAAAGAGCATTTTGTAGATGCTCCCTCAATTCCGCAGGTCTTAACTTTTGATCAAGATGACATTATTCACCCTAATTCTTCGGCCTGGCTTCCCTCGCCTGAAGTTACTGAATATGTACAGGCACATATTCGTCATCCCTTTGAGAAAGATGTTCGCGCCAGATTACGCTCTGAGTGTCCCCGTCCAGACCTGGCGGATAAGTTGGCGGAGACTCCAGACGTTGATCCTTCAATGGTGACTTACATGCGTAAGTATGCCAAAGACCCGAAGAAAGGTCTGGATAGGTCTTGGAGGTCCTGCCAGGACAAATTACTTGATCTCTTAGGTCCTTTGACCAAAATTCTGGACTTGGCATACTCTGCGAAGAGTTCAAATTCTGTGATTGATCCCGATGAGCTGGCAGGATGGTCTCAGAGGGCCATCTGCATTTTAGGTAATGCAAATCGTGCTCTCTCCTGCGAGCGTCGTCGCTCCATTCTGATGAAATTAGACCCTAAGTTAACGGATCTTGCCTCTTCCGAATCTGGTCCCTTAGCACAGGAATTTCTCTTTGGTCCTCCCTTTCTAAAGGAACTAACAAACTTTGTGGCGACGTTCAGTGGCCTCGACAAGGCGCAGTCAAACCTGCGTCGTGCCTTCCGTCCGGTTTTCGGACGGGCCAGACGAAGGGGACGTTCGTCCGGACGGGGAGGTAGTCAGCCTTCTCAGCGAGGGGGTCAGTCCCAGAGAGGAGGAGCCCAGGACAACTACGGCTCTGGAAAGTCAAGATTCTACCCTTCACGGAAAGGCAGAAACAACTATGGCAAAGGCGGCTATGGAGGTGCCCAGGGAGGACGTCAAGAATCCTCCAATTCAGGTGAGCTTGATTCTGGCATCCGACGTTGTTTTGGGGGGCAGACTGAAATGTTTTCTCCACAATTGGCAGCAAATCTCCAGCGATGCTTGGGTGTTGGAGACGGTACAAGGGTTCAAACTAGAGTTCTACGAACGTCCTCTCCAGCACCATCTTCCTTTACCCCTTGTTTTTTCCCAACGAGATCAGGACTTCATCTCCGAAGAAGTCGAATCTCTTCTGGCGAAAGGTGCCATCGTTCATTCTTCCCGGCATCCAGACGGCTTCGTCAGCAACATTTTTCTAGTGGAGAAAAAAGGGGGAGGTTCCCGTTTGGTCCTTAACCTCAAAGAATTTAATGGCGGCATTGTCTATCGTCATTTCAAGATGGAGGGTATCCATCTTCTTCGAGACCTTCTCCAAGAAGGAGACTGGATGGTCCGTTTGGACCTAAAAGATGCCTATCTGTCTGTCCCGATATATGCTCCCCACCGTCGCTTCCTTCAGTTTCGGTGGTTGGGGAAATGGTTCGAGTACACTGTTCTCCCCTTCGGTCTTTCTTCCGCACCATGGTGCTTTACGAAGCTCATGCGACCAGTGATGGAATCTTTGCGGGCCAGAGGGGTCCGTTTGATTGTCTATCTGGACGACATACTTTTGATGGCACATTGCCCTTCTCTTCTACAACTTCATTTACAATGGTCCATAGAACTATTACAGTCTCTGGAGTTTCTTGTCAATCCGCTGAAGTCGGATTTTCAACCTTCGCAGAGGATGGACTTTCTCGGGTTCCGCATCGATTCGCTAGCCTGTCAGCTTCTTCTTCCAGGTCAAAAGATCAGAGCGATCAAACGAGAATTACGCATGGTCCTGTCCAAGAACTTGGTATCTTTACGAACCGTGGCTCGAATCGTGGGTCTGTTGTCCTCTTCGATCCAAGCCATATTTCCGGGTCCCTTACATTATCGGGCTCTTCAACGCCTCAACGCCTCAAGATCAGGCATCTTCAGAATTGCCTTCGTTACTCGGATCTCATTCCCCTTTCAGAGGACGCTCGTTGGGAGATGTTATGGTGGCTAGACCACATGGAGTCTTGGAACGGTCGTGCACTGTTCGGGAAGACTCCAGACATTGTTATCGAGTCCGATGCGAGTCTTTGGGGATGGGGAGCCCGGTGCGGATCTCTGACGACAGGGGGCCGGTGGTCCCAGGAGGAATTGTCCCTCCATATCAACTGTTTAGAACTTCTTGCGGGCTCTTTTGCGATCTGCTGCTGGACCCTCTTTTGTAGCCCCACCCTCTCATTCTGTCGGGTCATCTCTGTCTTGTTGCGTGGCAGATTTCGGGGGACGCTGGCAAATCGCAGGCCTTTCTTCGGACGCTGCCCGATTTATCGGTGAAGCTTGGGCTCCCAACACCCACAAACGTTATGCGTCAGCTTGGAAACGGTGGTGTGATTGGTGTACTCAAAGGTCAGTGGATCCCTCTTCGGCAGATGTCACCTTAATGCTTAATTTCCTTGCTTCTCTTGCTTCTTCTGGTTTGGCATGCAGAACTGTGAATAACTTTCGTTCTGCTATTTCGGCTGGTCACATTCCAGTAGATGGTAAGCCTATTGGGGAACATCCTTTGGTTTCCAAATTACTCAGAGGCATCCGGATGGTAAAACCTCCTTGCCCTAAGTATGTTACATTATGGGATGTCTCTGTGGTTCTGCGCTTCTTGCATTCCTGGCCTGATAATTCCTTACTTTCTCGGAAACAATTGTCCACAAAATTGACAATGTTGCTATGCCTATTGTCATGCAAACGAGTGTCAGATGTACATGCTCTGGACCTTGCCGGTCGCACTTTTTCACCGGAGGGTGTATCGTTTTCCATTTCTCGCCGTACTAAGACTAACACGACTTATGTGTCTTATCCTTCTTTTCCACACGATCCCAAATTGTGTGTGGTACAGTGCATTAAGGATTATGAGGTGAGTACTGCACCTTTTCGTCAAGATTTGCAGGGTCAACTGCTTATAGCTTTGCAAAAGCCTTTCAAGCCTGTATCTCCCGCGACCTTGGCACGTTGGGTACGCTGGCTTATGTTGGAAGCGGGCATTGACATTTCTGTCTTTGGGGCCCATTCTGCTCGGGGAGCAATGGCTTCAAAGGCTTTTTCCTTGGGGGTTGGCCTCCAGGATATCATGAAGGCCGCTGATTGGTCTTCGGAATCTGTTTTCAAAACGTTTTATTATAAACCTATTGTTGATGTTGCCTCTGTTGTGGTGGACAGCTTTAAACAAGCATAATCGGAGCCTCCGTCCTGACATAGAATTTAAAATTTGCTAACATTCGTGCCAAGAATTTTCAATTCTATTAAGGACGGGAGGCGAGGATTATCCCACCCTTATTGATAATTTTATGCATTGGATTACGTATGCAGATTTCTATACTGTAATGTTCTTTATTATATGACTTTTTTCCCGCCCTATTGTGAATTTGTACTCTATCCTTTGGAATGGCCTTTACGGCTCTGTTTTTATTTCCTCCAGGCTCCGACCTTAAATGAGATGTGCCGTGAGTTCCTGCTCTTCGTGGGTCTTCTTCTGTTCCTATGGATCTGGGAGGTGCCTCCGTCCCTTCATATGGATGATGGTTTTTCCTTTGGACTTTCTTAAATGGATTTTGACTTTCTAAGGTTCTTTTGGTTCTGGACAAAGAAAGAGGAAGTTGGAACCTCTATGACTATATTTATACCTTCTATATTCTCTATGGTTGCTATGTGCTCATGGGAAATGTAGTTTGTTTTTTCTTTACTGTGTTTTCTTTGGCTGCTGTCTCCAGTAAAGAAATAGAGAAAAGCATAATCCTCGCCTCCTGTCCTTAATAGAATTGAAAATTCTTGGCACGAATGTTAGCAAATTTTAAATTGTGGAGTACCCTTACTTCTTCTTGGTGGAGATCTGGAAGCCAATGGTTCAACACAGATACATCTTGCTCAGAAGGAAGCTAAACCTCCTGTTCTGCTCCTACTACAGGAAGATCTACTATTGCTCAGTTTTCTGTGACGCTTGGGTACTAGTTTGCGGCTGAGACAAATCCAGTTCAGAGTCTCAGCTCTTCAGAGTCTCAGCTCATTGACAGGATTGCAGCGACTACCTCACTGATAGACATGGACTTGGGCTTAGGTTGGGGTGATGCCATTGATGCAGGAGTGCTGCCCTCAGCATGCTGCACATAGGCCGGTGCGGCAAAAACAAGTCTCCTGAAAAAGATTCGGGCCAGCCCTCCAGTGGTGGCAATCTGCTTCTCCTTCTCACTAGCCACGCTCTTGGCAGCAACTTTGTTTGGGGCCATCTTGAAGCCATCAGTTGGCAGTGGCACTTGGCTGCACAAGCAGAAGAGACTGGAAGACTCATGTCACATGTTGTGGTCAGGTCAATTTGTGCAGGCCTTCTCTCTGGCAGTACTGGATGTTGGTGATGCCTCTTGTGCACCTAAAACCAAACAAGCAAGAAAAACACTTAGGGTTTAATTTAGATCTTGAGGAGGGGAATACTCTGTCACAAACATGACAGAGATCCCGTCCAGCGTAATGCGATCCCATTATATCCTATGAAAATCGTAAAATGGCAGATGGGATATCCGTAACGTTGGTGATAGAGTATTCCATTCGCCGAGAGCTAAATAAGGCCCTTAGTAATACGTGGCATTTTGGGGTATTTTTAATTATTTGTAGTCAAGACATTATAATTTAGTGTGGTTACTTATTATCCTAAATATTTAACAATAGTTTATTAATTCCAAAGTCAAATCACACCATCATAACATCTCATTTTCAATTACAGGATAACAATATACAGATGTAACTTTATGTGTATCTAAGGGAGCCACTTGTGGCAGTAAGGGAAGTGTGGAGGAAAATCGAATAATCCTTAAAAAATGAATGATGGTGTGTGTGCCTATGACAGGCAAGGGGGTCCAGGAAGAAATTGAATAATCCTTAAAAAATGAATGCTGATGTTCTGTTGTGCACATATGACACACAAGGGGTCTACCGGTAAAGGGGAAATGGGTAATGACAATCCTTACATAATGAATGGTGGACTGCTGGTGTCTGGCAGGCGCCTATGGTTGGCAGGGGGTGGGTGGAGGGAAAGCGTGAAAAAATGAAAACAATTTTCATTTTTACATTTTAAAAACAAGACATTTAAAAAAACATAATTGATGATGTATTAGTGGACTATGAGAAACCCATTGGGAGGAAAGGAGGTGCTGATGAAAATTTTTGAAAACATCATAGAAAATAAAACACTATTGATATATACATATATTATAATTATACTGAAGTATATTATTAAACTGATATCAGGGAAAAGTAAACAGAAAATGAACAAAAACAAAAAGGCATAGCCCTCTCCTATCAATCTCCCTGGAAAAAGACAACTGAAATAAAAGGATTTACACAGTGGCTGGTTACACAAAATGGTCATCAGTCACATGGTCAAACCATAACAGCAGGCAAGGAGGCATGGTCTCAACAAAGAACACATTCAGGCCTATTGGCAAAGCACACTGGCTGGTTTCAGAAAATGGCCACCAGCCACATGGTCAAACAACAACAACAAACAAGAAGGCGTGGCCACAAAAAGAACACATGCAGGCCTATGGCGAAAGCACCCTGGCTAGCTACACAAAATGGTCACCGGCCACATGGTCAAACAACATGCAAGGAAGCATGGACAACAAAGAACACATGCAGACCTATGGACATTGACTACACAAAATGTCCCTCTCCATAAGCCATGGAGAACAAAGATAAAGTGTAGCCTTTGGCACACACACATTCACACACACACTGGCCAGACAAACAAGTCAAGGTAACACTGCAGAAAACACTACCATTAATTCAGCAATGCCAAACACAAAGTGAGCTATAAAATGTTTAGTACAACACACATCCTCCCAAAGCATCAAATATTACTCCACCCACACAGGTTTTGCAGAAACAAATGTGAAACAAAAAAACATATTTTTAATTTAATCCAATACCATCCCTGCCCTAAATGATGTTTAAAAACATTGTATACCCCCTCCTCCAGAGGGTGCTTTGGAAAAATCAGAAGGAGAGGACTTTGGTGATTTTTGTAGCACTGTAGCCTTGGTTTTCCCTACTGAAGTCTCAGTCCAAAGGGGATTATCTTCCCTTATCAGTACAGCCGTCCCTCTTCTACCATTAATCCATCTTCAACATCTAGCTTGGAACTTGAGAGGGTAGGTTTACAATATCTAGGATGTTCGGAAGAGGTTGCCAGGGATAACCAGTCTTTATAGAAGCCTTCAACCCTGAAGTCCTACATTGGGGGTCATTCCAATATCGTGCACTTTTAAATGATTTGATCACCTATCTTTGGATTCATTCAAGATTGTTGAGTACCCCAGAAATGGCTTTCACCTTCTACTCTGTCTACACAGTGGGCCGCTATCAAACCTCCTATGCTAGGTCAAAATTTTGCAGATATTTCTCAGCTTGTGGTTTTGTTCTTAGAAAGGTTTATATCAAAGAGACTGGCAGTGGCAAAACCGACCAAAACCTGGAATTTTGCCAAGGTTTGAGATGCTTACAGTAAGCTCCCTTTGAGCCTTTGAAGGAAGGTGGCCATGAATGGTTGACTTCCAAAACCGATTTTTTAATTTCCATTACCACTACAAGAATGCTGGGGGAACTGAGTGTTCTGGTTATTTCCTATCCATATTTATTACTCTTCCTGGACAGAGAGATTCACAAACCGGAACCCAACTTTATTTCCAATCTGAATTACTGCTCTCGTCTCTCCCAGGAGATTGTTTTGCTGGTTTTCCAATCAGAGTCAAATTCTCGGGTATATTCACCTCTATATGTCAATCTATCTAGAACTAGTACTAGAGGGTTCAGAATATCAAATGCTTTATTCCTCTTGCATAACTCTTAGAGTAAGAAGACAGCGTTCCATACAATAGGAAGATGTGTTAAATGGGTCATTTTTCAATCATATAAATGTTTGGGCCGCTAACTTCTATCGAATCTAGGTCCACAAGATCATTTTCTGCATCATGGGCAGAGTTGGGAGATGCATTTCTACAAGATATATGTAGGTCCATTACAAGGTCATCATACTTGACATTTGCAAACAAATAATAGGTTAGATTCAACTAATGAACAATACTGTAATTTTGGATCTAAGGTTCTGAAGATGGCAATGAGGTAATTGTCTCTTAAATTGTCTGCATCAAGGATTGGTCAGTGAAAGTTCTTTGTGCTTGGAACATCCTCATTTAGTCAGGAGTGGGACAAGGAGGACTTGAAATGAGCGGGTGATGAACACATTACTTATTGACAATCTCTATTTCCCTGATTCACAGTCCTCCTCATCCAAGTGACGTAAAGCCTTAAGTTCCAACTCCATTTTATGTAGGCCCTGACTCCATTTTAGTTGATAGAGGTCGTCATCTTTCCTGTCTTAGACAATGGAGGTCGCCATATAGTCCCTCATTTATGCAGCATCATTGTCAGGTTTGCCTTTAGATGCAGATGTCACCAGACTTTATCCTTCCTAGAACTGTGAAAGCATCAAGCCATTTAATTATTGACATAGATACAACACCTGATGCAACATTTGTCTGAGACAAATGTCTACTCTTCATCAAGTCAAGGTTCAATAAGAACACATGCAGTCATTTAGCCAAAAGAGTGTAATCTGAATTGACGTAGTTTTACCTTATATGGTCATAGGAAAACTTCTGGGATGCACAACTTGATGCACATAATCTATGTTAGACATTCCTAAACTTATGTCAGAAAATCCAAATTCTGGTAATATTCAGTATATAAGGACTGCCATGTGACCACTTGTGGGGAGAAATCTCTTGCCCAGATTATTGCACGAGATTCTGCCAGGGACTATCTCACCTACTGCCTGCACACTTTGCACTTCGCAGATGCTACATCCTGCCTACAGCCTGAAGCTGAGAAAGCTGAGTCCTGGAGTAAAAACTGTTACCACAGCGTATGTTTGCCCTTTGCGGAGAACACTTTATTCATGCCTCCACTGATAAAGACAGCCTTTGCTGTCAAGAAAATATGCAGTATGTCTCTTCTCCCTAAGAAACTCTATATTGCAAGTTGCTCCGCTTTCCGTGCTCTCTTAATGTAGCGCAGGTGTTAGGGTGTTGGACTTTAGATTACATTTTAACATGCTAGAAATGTTCGTTTTATTCTCCTTATTAATAACATTCCTTTTTTCTATTTTTATAATATTCTGCATAGTTTTTTTGATGTACTGAGGAACAGATTATTCCTTTAGGAATAATATTGTGAACAACGAAATAGGTTAATTACTGTTACCACGGGCCCCTGATCTCTTACTAGGGTTTGTTAGTAACCCAAAAGCAATAACTCGATTTCAATAACACATTGATTAGTCTTCTGCGCGGCTATGATAACCTGTCTTTAACATTCATCAGTGGTGCATTGCGCCAAATTAATCCATGTCAATCATGGGTGGTAAAGCACACGGTCTAGAGCTATGCCAAAGTTGTAGCTTATGCAACACAAGTCCACATACCTCCCTCCCTCCTGTGCTTACATCTCTATTTTGAATTGTGTAATATACAGGAGGTTATGTGGTAGGAAGGACACTTCTACTCTGAATGTATGCATATACAAGAAAGACTGGGTGTAAATGGGATCCTAATCCCATCAGCTTGGGTAAGGGTCTGTCGGAGGCAGTAATGCCTTATTTAGTCTAGACTGGGATGAGGAGGACTGAATTCTGTTAATGTATATTAATTATCACTAAGTCTGAAAATAAAGAAAGTAAAGTTACTTTTGAACGTACAAATTGGGCTTAGTGAGCTGCAGAAATTGGGAATTCAGTTGACGTTTTTCCCCCTATTCTGTTAGCAAATAAATGTGTTTTATATAATGACATTTTTGGATTTTTTCAAAGACTCATTTAATTTTATTAGATTTTTTATCAATAATGGATTTGTAGTAGATTTACTATATTTATCTCCATTTTGACGATATACATGTACATTATATGTATATATATATATATATATATACATATATATATATATTCCCGCTCTGTGTACACCTGCCTCCCGCACTCGTGGGCTGGTGTATATACATACATATATATATATATATACATATATATCTATATATATATATATATATATATTCAGTACTCCGCAGTCTCGCCCCGCTCTGGGATAACCAGCCAGGGCACACCAAAAAACTCACGGACACGGACCACAGAAGTCTTTTCTTCAGTTTATTGCTTCGCAGTGCGGGTATGACATGTCATATATATATATATAGAAGGACATTATAGTTAGGTGAAAATGTTAGTTAAAACATACTGTTTCGAATTAGCGAAACCACGGTGATTCACAAGTTATAGAAGTTATCTCAAGTAACTGTAACTCATGCCCTGAAGTATCTATAACTTGCATCCCCATGCACAGTGTTGTCATCAGATGTCATTATAGATGTTCTCAATGATGTCTGATAAATTGTCATGAGTGAATGTAATAGTTGAGGTAATTAGCAGTGCATGGCGAGGGCGCAAGTTATAGTTAAAGGTATAGTAATAGTTGAGCAGGCCCTCTGTTCAATCCCTAAAGGACAGCCAACCCAAAGGGAGCACCATCTTGGCATGGACCATGGTCCATAGCTGCATAAATATGAATAAATCCAACTCAACCAAGGCATTTATAAATGTTGTAATATTCGCCTTGATAGGAACTTCAATGTGGTATGATTAGTAGGAACTATTTAAGGGGACATACAAATGGTGGCGGTATGTAGGACACTGGTTATGACGCAAGGTGTAGGACACAGATTCAAGTAGGTGGCAATTCGGCCTTGAGTGTTAAACTGGGTTATTTTTCCTTTCCCCTTTTTTAACAATTATGGGACTCATTTATGAGGCCCCTTGTGCCATTGGAACGTCACTTTTTGTGACGTTCCGTGGCACAGAAGCCTGCGTGATATTTATCAGGCAGCACTCAGCCATTTTTTTGGCTTAATGATGCCTGATAAATATCAGTCCCTTTAATGCAGTGTTCTGCGTTAAAGGGGTGTGCAATGGGTGTTGCTGGGGGCGTTCCCAGCAACATCCATGGCCTTTTGACACTACCCCAATTTACGGGAAATCGTAAATCTGAGGCAGTGCCAAAAGCTTACGCTTCCCCAGGTGAGGTGTAAGGGAGGTGCAACGGGGAGAAATATCTTTATTTCTCCTCATTTTTCCTTTTCTAGAGGAAAAGCCTCTTGTGAATATTTTTGTACAGAAAGGTTTCCCTTCCTGTAAAAATATAATCATCCCCGCAACGCAGTCACCCTTGCACCAAAGGTGCCTGCGTTGGTGCAGGCAGTTCATTGTGCACCGGCGCAGGGGAAAAGGACAGGAATGTGCAGTCTCTTATTGATACATCACATTCCTGCCCTTTACTTTGCCCGTAGGGAAGCGCAGCAGGAAGGCCCGCTGCGCTTCCCTATGGCAAATCCTCATGAATGAGGACCTATGTTTTTACTTTTGAGGTTTATATTAATATACAAGGTACTTATTTGTATATTTCATAGGTTGTGGGATGTTAAATGTACAAATTGTTGCAAACAGTTATTCCTTACAAACATTTTGGCGATTGATTATTTTTATTGTGTTGTTCAGTTGGAGAGTTTAAAGAGATATCTTGTGATATTTTTATATTTTAATAACCCATACTGTGAAATATTGTTGCTATGGGGTAGGTGTATATTATTATATTAGCATATATTTTCATGGAATGGTAGAAATAAAAATTATGCTTATATTTTGTAATGTTTACTGATGCTTTTACTGCCTAAATCCAGTGATGTATGTATTATACCTTTTGCTTTTATGGTCTATAACGACCGAAATAAAGCTTGGAAATGAAAAAAAGTTATGCTGCTGGGGGGAATTCGCATTTTTATAAAATTAATCAAGTGTGTAGGGCGTTACGCAATGATTTATTATAAGGTTTCTCTCATAATATTAGACTGTTTTGCATGCACCTTCTGTCAGTTGGCAATTAATTGTAGACGGACATGATTTCAATGCTCAGGGATACATGCTACATTTATTTGTATTTATGGTAGTTATTTTCATTTTCTTTCTTCCTTTTCCCTGTTTCTGTAGGTGTCCATACTGTACAATTACGCATTATTACTTTAGAAATTGTTAGGCTGATCAAGGGTTTTCCCTGCTCTCCTTGGTACTGCTTTTAGAACAGTAGAAACTGCTTTAACATAATTCTGCATAACGTACTGTATGTTCTGTTTTGTGTTTTTACTTGGAATTATATCATAATGGACAATTTATTGGAATATGAACATTTATGTTGTCAATTTTTGTTTGTTTCTAATTTTTAGGTATGTTGCGTAAAACCTTTTGATATGTGGATTGGTTGCCTTATCTAGGAAAGAAAAAAATCTTTTGGAAAACATTGATTCATTATATTTGAAGTCTAATTCTAATTGAGCTTTGATAGTTTAGGTATAACTATGGGTTGGAATTAATTGCTAGGATTTGTGGGGGAAATAATTGTTTCAAAAATGATTCGGGATCAGATTAGTGTTTATTCTTTGGGTGATGAATAAAAAAGATTTCCCTATGGGATAACGGACTTAACATCATTTAAGGGGATTAAGTATATGTGATAAGTCTTGTACTTTTAATTTGGCCCCTTTCTTTCCCTCTACTATTTAAGGACGTACATACTTTAACCCTAAGAAAAAAAAATATTTTAAAGACGTAGGAAATACTGGGAAACTTAACTTGCCCATCGAAACCAACAGGATACACATCCAGCCATATTAGAAGTGGTTGGTGATTGTGATTGTCCCTTAAACAATAATAACATTCCTGAAATTGGTTAATTATTATGCTGAATTTTATATAATAAGTATAATCCTCATGTCTCTCTTCTTTTTGTCTTTATGAACTTTTTTTATCTAATTTAGGCCAATAGAAGCCTTTAGGTAACCCTTGTGTTCTATATTCTTGTATTTACATGATATGGTCATGTAGCCTACCAGTTATATGCAGTTTATCTTTATGGATGGTGTCTTATTTGTATGTTGATATTATTCATTGTATATTTCACGAAGAATTTTTATATTGTATTGTATTGTGTTGTATTGTATTGTTATAGTTATATTTTTTAATGTATTATGTTTACAACCATTGAGAAATTCAGTTGAACATAATGTGTTGACTGTGTCATGTTAACATAATCTTTGGAATTTAATAAAGAACATGTAAGAAATACTAATGACGATTGTGAAGTCTACACTTTCAACGCAATGGGTCTTTTTCTGTTGATTGCTTCATATTTAAGTGCATACGAATGAACGTTTTATCATTGCAAGTGTTGTTTAAATTGTGTACACCAGTCTGCTCATTTCAGGAAAATGTGTAAGGTATTTTTTCATACTACGGAGGGTAGTTCATAGGATCTGGTAAAACATGCCTTATGATTGGCTAATATATACAGACCCTCCAGGATATCGCGATTTCGCGATTTCGCGATTTGCCGCGAAATCGGCACTTTTAAAAAAATGCCGCGATTTTTACAAAAATGCCCGCGAAATCGGCATTTTTGTAGAAATCGCTGCATTTTGATAAAAGCCGCTATATCCTGGGGGGTCTGGGGCCACTTACGTTGTTTATTGGGGCAGGCGGGAAGGACACAGAAGCACTAAAGAATAACTGTCCGGGCTTAATGGGGCATTAGCAGCTCACTGCGAGGGGCTTTGAAGTGCCCCTCCGGCCTCTGGCTCCCCGCTGGAGACCCTCCCAGTGACTGGGGCGAGGCGCCACCCTCTCCCCTGGAGCCGAGGGTCGATATGGTAAAGAAAGGGCGAGTGTTCGCTGACCTGTGGGAGGAAGGCCCGGCGGGAATACAACATGTGCTGTGCAGCCAACATTCCAAAGGGGAAAATCTACATGGGAATCACAATTCAATCAATCAGTCACAGGCCTGCTCTTTACATGAGTCCGGTTTGTTAGAATTCCAATGCTCAGTAGAAATGCACATGTATTTGACGTTAGCCTTTGAATCACAGAGAAATGCACAATCCAAAACCTTTAAAAGAATGAGGCAACAAGTGGGCTAGGGAAAACATCTACCTTATTAGTGTTTTGCTGAAAAGCAAATTTGGAAGCTCCGGGAAGTGTGACCAGAGGATTTTGATTTTCTAATGGCGAATACATTTTGCTGTTAATTTTTGGGGAAGCCTATTTTGTGTGGGGTTTGTTTTTGGGTGCAAATCTGGGCCTAAATTTGCCCAAATCACTCCTGACCAGCCACATTCCGCAAGGAAAAAATCATACCAAATAGAACAAACCGAGTCCGATTACTAAATGTCCAGGAAATAAGATCAAGGCAGATGTAGTGCAGACTTTCTACCTATTTAGAAACATAACATTTCGATATAAAATGGTGTAAATAACGCCTGTGACAGCACATGAGAAAGGAAAGTTAGCTTATTTTTTTTTTTACAAATATCCAGAATGTACCTCAATGGATATGATAAACATGCCATCCTGACCCTTGTTGAGTGTACCAGCGCTGAGACTGAGATTTTGTTCTACAAGGCTACTCCTGCGAGATCCCGACAGACACTTTCCTCATAGTAAAGCTGAGGGAACAGACAAACTACTTCTACATGCATCGTTCAAAAAAAGATAAAGTGCATGGTTAACGAAAAGCTCATGTGCAGAGGTTATTGAGAGAATGCATGCATGACTAATAGAGAGAACAAGCAATTGATTGACAGATGCTTGCTGCCAAGACATAACAGGTGTGCAGAGTGATGTCATCATGTGGCCTAAGTTTAAATCAAAAGAGGCGGCAAGCAAATTAAACATAGCCACAGGTTCACAAGTGGGCTATCTTTAAGCATGTGAATTACTTAAACCTACGATCAAGAGTGTTTCTATGGAGGAATGCTTAAATTAGTATACATACACAGCTTCATGTTGTTAAATAACTAAAAAAAATAAGATATCTGTGTTTGTTGTAGGAAAAATGGACAAGTAAAATGCCGCAAAATTGCCGCTAAATGTCCATATTTGTGCCGCTAAATTTCCATTTTTGTGCCGCTAAATTTGCTAATCCATGCCGCTATATCCTGGGGGGTCTGTATATACAAGTGTAATCATTGACTCAAAATCCTACGTCGGATGAGATATTTAACAGACACATCTCATTAAGGTAAAAAATAGCCAAACTCTGGTTTTGAATGGTTTAATAAGTTGCTGATGGCATTAATGCCTCTAGAGTCATTAAATTAGTTATGTACCCAAATACCAGTCAAAACAATGCATAATATCTAGCTAATGTGGGTAATTTCATGGATACGCATCATTTTCTGCTTGTTCTGCTTGTGGCGAAAGGATACGCCCATTAGTACTACAGATGTTATGGAAAATTGAGTCTACGTGTACCTTGCTGACTACCATCCACTATGAAAAGCTTATAAACTGTAATGTCCATGGGATGATATTGTCAGTGATGTAAATATAGTTAAATGCATTAAATAAAAACAAAGCATCTGTATATTTACTTATAAACTATTTTAATTATGGCTGGACCAACGTTCCAGATATTACTATGTTTTGAACCCTAGTTTCTCAAAAACTGCTGAATAGATTGAAACCAAGTCACAAAAAGCACCGCTTCTGACTAAAGATCTAGCTTTCTGACAAATTTGGTGTAATTCAATAAGGGTTTTTTCTGAATTGTTTAAATAATTTCCTGTGTGAAGCTGCATTTGAACACATATTTTGGAACCCCCTCCCCTTTTCTCTCAGCACTTGTTTGATGGATCACTAAGGATGATCACAACAGAACTCAGAATCTAGTGACCCTTGGAATGCTTTTCTTTTATTTCCCTCTTTAGATCAGCCTTTGAGCGAACAACAACAATTGGAACTAAAAAACACTAATCTTTCTGAGTCTAGGTTCGATTATTATGTCTGCTTATTTCTTTGTATCGATCACATAGATATCATTAATACCCTTCTACTTTTCTATTGTATGAATGTAGTGGAATCACAATTGTTCCCACCCTTTAACCTTAATATTTAACTCATTCTGTATGTTTGGCGTGCCCCATCGAGTGAACATCACTTCCTTGTACATGTGTTGTAGATACAAAACCAATTTGGTTTCACATTTATTTCACATTCCTTGTATTACATCATAACTATATTTTATTATATATGATGCTGTTACCTATTTCAGCTTTGAGAAAAGCCCCACTCCTGCTCTCCATTATGGGGGAAACGTGTTGGCTGTACCTTAGGACAAGTTGCACATCATGAAACAATGGATAGAATTGAAGAAAATAATGGAAAAAAGAAAGCATCATCCTCTTTCTGCAAACTGAAATTATGCCTGTATAAATTGAATTTCTTAACAGATCTCTGTACTTAATTATTGTATGCAGGCATTTCCAATAATATTGTTTATGATCATTACCCCTCATGTAGGCAAGTGGGATTTACCCACACATGGAAATGTAATGGCAGAGCACTAATAGGGGTATTGAAGGCCTGTAGCTACAAGCGTCTCTCCTCCTTTCTACACAGAAATTCCATATATGTTGGGATCCAAATGATCTCCGTGTATGGGCTACCGCGGCTGCCTGGCTCTTCAGTGCACAAATTAGTTGTTCAAAGGCATGACAAGACCAGAAACTGAAATCAGCCCTGGCAAGAATACTGAACCCAGCCCACAGCAGGAGGCCATGGCTAGAATGGGCTCATGGGGTATTTCAGACCCCGTTTAGCGGGGCTACCTGGCAGACAAGTGCTACTACACCCCAGCTAGGTGTTTGAGGTCATTTACTATTAGTGTCTTGGGGTCCATCCAACTATGGATCTGCAAGCTGGGTGAAGTACACCCTTTCAGCTCTTGACTCTCGGGTAGCAAGAGTATAGTCAGAGGCTTCTCAGGAAAATTGTATATGGAACGAAAACTCAGAACTCAACAGTTCATCAACAGAGAAAAAGAAAATACTTTATTCCCAGAACAAAACTAAACACTGTCCAGTTCAAACAGAATACAAGTACTGACTTGTAATCTCAGTTCCAATCTGCATCAAGGTGTTACAACGCCTTCCCATCATTCTGCCTGCCGGGAGTTATCTGATGACAACAGTCCCTGGTTTATTGTGGGCATAGGCATTGTTTAGACACATGTGCAGATTACCTCATATACAGCACTGATCTAATGTGCAGCTCAAATCAACAGCTTTTAACCCCTTGTGTATACTTGGTAAAAAAAAAGTCTTACGCCCATGTGCTGAATTGTCTGTGCAGTCTAGTCTTATTCTGGTTGCAGAATAAGCCCTGCAATCACATGATGCTTAGCATTGCAGTTGTAGCAGTGCAGCGGGTTTGTGTAACCAACCTTCAATTCTGAGGGAAGGCAACCTCCCCTTGGAACGAGGACTAAAGGACAATGTCAGTGTGGCAGGCATGTGCAGCGGCATTCATCTTCACCGACCTCATAGGCTGGGTGCAGCTCGAGGCCGAGTCATCTGTGATGACATGTCTTCTGCAATTGTGGCCTTTGTGCTGAACAGGGCTTTCTGCTTTGGTGGCAAAACAGTTCCTCTCCCCAAAGTCAGCAGTGACAGCACCAGTGATACTTGTTTTAGAAAAATCTTGCTGCAGTTCACACAGTAACTGCCCAGAGAGACTGGCGGGAACACCTCACTGCATGAGTTGCTCTTGACTTTGCTCTCTGTGGCAGTCAGCTTTGCCTGGGTCCTGTTCATGCTAGGAATATACTGGGCTTCTCCACTGGGACAGTTTGTTCTCTTTCTGTGCGAGGCACTCTCCTTCCCCTTCTCAGTAGAAAGGCTGGCAGGCTTTTAAGAAATGTAGGTAGACCCTCATCTCCTCCAGCAGAAAGTGTAGACTTCAGGTGATGTTCTCTGACCTTTGGAAGACAGGCTGTCATGCAGACACCAGCCCTAGTCACACGGGAGCTCTTTGAGTACTCTGTGGAGCATTACTTTCCTTGTATAAGATGAACATTTTCCAGACATGGGATGTGGGCCCACTGTCTAAGGCTTCGGATCCCTTTGGGGTAGGTTCTCTTTCAAAAATCATTTTCTGGAATGGTCCTCACACATAAACCTTGTGCAAAGTGATGGCCTCAAAGAAGGTAGCAATTGGGCTGGTTTCAGGCCGAAGTCTCCAAAACATGGGCACAATGAAGTGCAAGATCTCTGTGTCTGGCTGCCATGAAACTTCCTGAAACAGCAAACAGAAACACACAAAAGGCCTTTCCTAGATATGTTCTTATCTTGAACAATAGATATTGCAGTCCCACCCCCACTTCACTAATATACACCAAATGGCAGCCTTCAGGAAGAACTAATGAGCAGCCTTCTGACAAAAAAAGCTCTCATTAAATTTCTAAGGGAAGCTATGTCTCCATCCTCTTACACTTCAGTGTCTCGGTCTTGAACTTCCAGCGACATGATGAATGCAGGCAATACACTTCCACTGCCTAGGGAAGTTGACCTCCTCCTCTATCATGTGCCATGCTAAACCAGGGGCATCAAAATGGATCCTACTGGCCCCAGTACGCAGACTCATACCACACACAAAGTTTTACTTTCATACATGTGCTACTCATTCACTGCACACTCAGGATTTATCACAAGGTTCAGGAGATTCACAGCAGAACTTTGAATGCAAGGGGTCAGTATTCTCTGTGACACTGAGGAAAGGTTCTGGTCACACTAAAGATTCACAAAATATGTATGCGTCACCACTGCTTATTTGTCTCACCCAAGAAATGGACAATAGCTCTGTGCCCAGTGTGAGGCCATGCATCATGCACCCCTCTAGGCCACAGAACAATTGCTTAACCTTCCATTGCATGAGACAGACCTCGGCTTCTGTGCACATGCTAGATTAGCATGATGTTAGTCAAAGATAAAGTCAAGACACCAGTTTCACTTGCAGTCGGAAACTTAGGACAGTGGTACAAACCTGTGTACTATACAGGGGACACTACCATACCAACATGGGCCTTCGAGTTTGTTCACAGCAGCCCAGGCAGCTCCAAAGCTGCAAGAGTGACAGAATGACCATTCCAGCTTTGTTTAAGGCTAACATTATTTGTCCAGTCCTTGAACGTTCTGCCCTTTTTAGAACCAATTGGCATTAATATCTTCCTTCATGCCACTATCAAACTGTACCACATTTGTTTCTGTCTAATTTACGTCAAGAACGTGTTTGAGTCCCATAATGATTCTCTACCTTCTCATCAGGAAGCATATTGTGCACAACACAAAAAATGAATACCATCAGTGGGCCATGTAGGGTAGAGTGAAGTCCTTCCTACTGTAAGCAGATTTCAGAAAATGTATTCTGCCTCTGGTCCTCTTTCATCTCAGCAGAGACAAGGCTTTTTGGCTGGCATCTGTGAGATCTGCCTGCCTCCACTAAAGAGCATTGTACTTTCAGGAACCTACCTCATGGAAATTCTAGGCAAAGCATGGCGACTCTATGATGCTGGCATACTACTGCGAGCAGTGTGCTGGAGGTGCAAGTCACCCCCAGTACCATAGTACACTTACTCTGGAAATGAACAGCTCTAATTCTAAATTGGGGGGAGGCGTGGAACTTCATTAAGAAATACCTGGTAGATTAAGGGTGTCTAGTGAACAAAGCAGCACTATTAAATGATTACACTGACTACCAAGAGGTTACGCACCACAGAATTAGATGATTTGCCACTGCGTTAGCGGTTACCAAAATTTGTATTCTCATGCTATCAAGTACCACACCCATACAGGATATAGAGACATGGTTGAAAGAAATGTATACAATGGCAGCACAGCAAGTGATTTACCAAATTAATGATTAGACACACAAGTTGGACAAAGTATAGGGCATGTGTCTCCATGCTCCTAAAGCACAGTAGGTTTTCGGGTTGACACTCTATTATTACTGCTCCCTTTATCCCTCTTGAATGTATAGCAAATGCACATGTGAGCAATTGTCTTATACACTATATGTATGTATGTATGTATACTTGTTAAGCACAACTGCCACCCAAAGGGTATCCTGGCGCTGTGACCATAACAATCCATCAGGTGTAATACACTACATTGCTCTTGGAAAGAGGTGGGTTTTAAGATCCTTCTTGAAGGAAGTCAGATCTTGCCTACTCCTCAGCGACAGAGGTAAGGTGTTCCACAATTTGGCGGCCGCAAAGCTGAAGGCACGGCCGCCCATCCTCACTCTGTTAATCTTAGGGACCATCACCAAGAATGCCGAAGAAGACCTCAGGGGTCTAGCGGCTTGGTACCAGGAGAAAAGATTTTGAAGCAGCGTTGGTCCCAGTCCATGCAAAGCCCTGAAGACAAGGCATGAGGCCTTAAAAAGAACCGCTGCTGGACAGGTAGCCAGTGGAGATCAGAGAGTGCTGCCAATGACGATGCAGAACGTGGGCGAGATAAAGCCAATTTGGCTGCCATATTTTGAATCCTCTGTAACTTTGATACTAGGATATTGGGAGCCCCCAGAAGCAGTGCGTTGCAGTAGTCTAACCTACTGAGGATGGTACTACGCACCACTTCTGCCCTGGCTCCTAGAGGAAGTAACGGCAAGATTTTTCGTAAGGCTCGAAGCAAGCCCATACAAGTCGCCGTGGTCCTGTTGACAGAGGCGTCAAGCTGCAGGCTAGGCTCAAACAAGACCCCTAAGTTGCGAGCCGACTCGGGCCGCGATCACCGTACCCAAGATAGAGGCTGGCCAAAAGTCGTCCGGCAGCGGGCGAGGAAGCCGATCCAAGGAGCAGTAAGTGTTACTGTAACTAAAGTCTAAGAGATCATACAAACACCAACGAGGTCATGCAGTGAGCAGGAAGGGAGTCATGCTGGAACTCAGTTGTATCAGCCAGAGCATGCTTCTGCTCCATGATATGGTCTGACCAGTACTGCTATACCTATAAATAGGAAGGAGCATCCATGCAGAAGTGAAAGGACGAGATTTGATGGACTTTGTCTTATGTGATGCTGATTTGGTTTTAGTCTATACTTGGTTATATATTGTTTAGAGTAGCCCAGTGCCTATATATAAATGTGCAATGTCACAATGTTAGCTGGTCAGTCCCCCAGTGGACTGAGTATTGATTTTCACAGGCTGTATGTGATACTTTTTAGCCAGAAGGAGGTGAGATTTGATTGAGTACCGAGGTGGAGATAACCACTGTGCAGTGAAGAAGGTCCACACAGGAAGGATGTAATTCAGGATGTTTTATTCATAATGATAACAGGTAGTAAGGTACAGGACATCAAGTAGATATGTAGTAGATCAGAGCCCCACCAGGAGCTGCCTGTCAGCTGCTCAGCCCATGACCAACTGTCACTCTGCCTCTCTCAGTCCTAACATTCCGAGGCATCATCAAACTCCAACATTCTAATGAGTCAGAGCGCAGGCACTGGCTGAACAAGGCTGGTAACACACCTTACAATATATATGCAGGATACTACATATACCCCTTTTCCTTCTAACAGGAGAACAAATGCAAAATACGATAAAAGATAACGAGAGTGAACAAAGGACAGATAGCAAGGAAGGAACAACGGTGTGACAGAGAGAACGTAGGGAAAGAGAGTTCAAGGCAGATCGAGGAGATAGGTGGGAGAAAACATGGAGGAGGAGATATAGTGAAATAAGCAAAAATAATAAACCCAACCTCAACAACAATGTAATAGAAAGAAGGCGACAGTGAGACGCAAGAGAGGAAATAAGAGATAGAGGGAGACAGACGTACCAAAGACAACTCCTACGCACACCCACTGGCCAGGCAGGCAAGCAAGGACAGAAGGACAAGGCACGACAGGAGCAGAAGAGAAGACATCCCCAAACACTGGGAGAAGGAAAGGAAGACATTCCTCCAGAACAAGGAAGAACAAGAACATAGAAAGGGAAAGACTAAGAACCAAAGAAGAATAGCAGAGAAACGCATATGGAACAGATTCCAGAGATGAAAATGAAGAGAGCATCTATAGATAATCTTCAACTGAGAAAACAGAGAGGAAGCCATGAGACACAAACAGTATCACTATACTCCTCCCCATTTCCAAATAGACAATACAATAATGTAATACAGAAAATTGGCGCATTAGAAACAGCAATAGCATAATAGAAAATAACATAGAAAGAAAATAACAGCCAATGGGACTGAGACCCATGGCCGTCCTCTACTCCTAGGCAGGAGGGAGAGGAGCACTGTAAAGGGGACAAAAACCCATGACAAAGTAGGCCGTGTAAAGTAAACCCCGATGTAGAGGAAAACAGTACTGCCCTGTAAAGATGGGACTATGACCCATACGACGCCCTGTGTGAGGGTGACAATATAAAAGTAAATAGAATAGAATAGAAGCCATTTATAAAGCGCCTGGTTACTCAGGAACAGAGTGTCCCCGCGCGGACTGTAACCCATAAGACTCTGCCCTGTGTGAGAGTACTAGTGTAAAAGTAAATGGGACTTTGACCCAAGCTACGGAGCCCTGTGTGAGGGTAAAACCGTATGTTACCTAAGTAGGTAAGAATATGTGGGCAAATGGGGCTAGTACCCATTCCTGGACAAGAGTAATATGGGCAAATGGAGTTAGTACCCATTCCCATCCCTTTGTAGGGAAAGAAAAAGTATAAAATGCACACCAATGGTATGACCAATGGACCCCAGAAAGTGTGTACCTAGAGTCCCTAATAACCTTATGTAGTATCACATAATGAACGCAAAATGTAGCCAAGGGTGTAGTGTGGGAATGGGGAAAGAACCTGCTTCCATCCCAACGTGGGGAAGAGCTAGATATGTACATATGTAATATGCCAAAAGCCAAAGCAAGTGAGCCTATTGTGAAATCACAGACACCCGTATGAAAGGGTTAAATTTCGAACAAGATTATGAAAAAATAGGCTGAATAAAGGTTTAGAGTGTGTGTGTAACCAAAGGTTGCTTCCACATCCTGCGAATGCTACGCAAGATCTTCCGATGGATCCCCACCGAGACCAGGAAGACGGTCACCCAGGCCCTCGTTACCAGCCGTCTGGACTACGGCAACTCCCTCTACGCTGGAACCACCGCCAAACTCCAGAAGAGACTCCAGCGGATCCAGAACACCTCAGCACGACTCATCCTGGACATCCCCCGCCGAAGCCACATCTCCGGACACCTGAGAGACCTGCACTGGCTCCCGGTCAACAAGAGAATCACCTTCCGGCTCCTCACCCACGCACACAAAGCCCTACACAACCAAGGACCAGGATACCTCAACAGCCGCCTCAACTTCTACGCTCCCACGCGCCAGCTTCGATCGACCAGCCACGCCCTCGCCGCCGTCCCCCGCATCCGAAGAGCCACCACAGGAGGAAGGTCCTTCTCCTACCTGGCCGCCAAGACTTGGAACTCCCTGCCGACCCACCTCCGCCTGACCCAGGACCACCTCGCCTTCAGGAAGCAGCTCAAGACCTGGCTATTCGAGCAGTAGCGGACCCCCCCCCCCCCCCAGCGCCTTGAGACCCTCCGGGTGAGTAGTGCGCTATACAAATGCTCTGATTGATTGATTGATTGATTGATTGATTGATTGATTGATTGATTGAGACACACTGACAATAGAATGGATATATAACTTGGCTCGAGAGGACAAATATGTGAAAGAAGATTTGAAAATGACGGTGGCTTCTACTGTCCTCGGAGTACATTAGTGAAACAAAACAGCATGTGAATACGTCAGTGGATGTTAAAACACAAGAGAGTCATCTTGAAGAACGGTACACTGCTGTAGAATGTCACTGAAATAAAAAATACAAACACTCACATGTGCATGTATGTGCCGTTCTTTCTGTTGCAGGCAAATGAGGAGAGGCAAAAAGAAAAAAAAAAAGGTAATATAAAATATCCATGTTAAATATTGTTAAAATATGAAGAACAGTTCTGTGTGATCTTGTATCAAACATGCTCCATTTTCAGCAAAGGTGAGACCACTGACGTAAAATGATAGATCAGACCTGACCTATGATGTTTTTATTTATTTATTTATTTATTTAATGCGATTTTCTATAGCGCGAACATTACCCGAAGGTGTCAGAGCGCTTTACAAAAGAACCAGTTGCGACACAAGGACTTAGGATTACATGCGTTACATAAAAGATACAAACAGGAAAAAAAAATGCAAATGTACAAGTTGTAAAGTCACACAGGGAAGAGATACAAAAAGAAAAAAATTGCAAATGTACAAGTTGTAAAGTCACTCAAGGAAGAGATACAAATGGATAAACTCTAAGAATCACATAGGAATGGTAGTGAGTACAAAGGTCTACTACATATACTAGTGGGCACACCAGCATGCTCCAACAGATCCACACGTCGGAACTAACAAGATGAGCTCCAAAACCTAAAGCAGAAAACTGTCTGATGTAGAACATGGCGGTACGCAATAGTCGTACATGCGGGAAGGCTCACTGTGTGTACGTGCACCATAACGTCTTATACAGAGTCCATTCAGGGTATGACGTGACAGGAAAAGCACCAGATCAGGCACTTCACGCAACCACAAGAAACAGTAATTTGCGCGCAAACACTTTGAAGTATTCTAATTCCAAACGGACTATTTGAAATGTTAATTTGAGTCAACTGCTGAGTAACAGTTAAACTGGCTTAACTGTAATGACATAATGGTTGATAAGAAATCACCACAATGTCTATCTTCATTCACACAGCCCCAAACATGCAGTTTGTACACTAGCTGTGTCACAAAAAGAGAGACTGTGCGAGACAAGGAGATCTTAACGAAAGCTAAGAGAGAATGTTACCTTAGCTTCCATGCGATGTCCGTACAAAAGCCATAACAATACAACTTTCAGTGACAGACAAAGATCTTGTCAGCACAAACCGAAAATGTTGAGAATATGCTCTTCAAGTTAAAAATAAAATGACAAGTGAAAATCTTGAGAAATATCACGAGATACATTTCTTAATGTACAGAACAGCTGCAAATCACCCAGACACCGGAGTACTGTGGCTGAAGGTTGAAACAGCTGAAAACACACCTTATGTAGACCGCATTAGTAAGCGCTGCGTTTATGGCCATGAAGGTTTGAGGGAGTAAGGCATACTGCCCGCCATGTCAACAGGATAGCCATACCTTGCTCCATGATGTTTTACCACAGAGTTGTAGAGTTTGAGGCTTGTGAATGTCCAGTGTGACCGAGAAGAGTTTTCTGGCGGTAAGGTTGATGTTTCACCAAAGTCTATATTATGTAATGTAGAAGAGCACAACACGCCTGGGCTAGGGCTGTCCGGTGGTGAGGACACTGGTGGGGCTTAAAGGGGTAGTGCTTCATGCTTACTTGTTTCTTTAAGTCTTCTTTTCTTTTCTGTGTAGTATATGTTTCTTCCTTGCAGTTGTTTTCACTGAACTGTGTAGAAAACACATTTTTCTTCTTCGCAGTTATTACTTCTTGTGGATACCTCCTCTTCTTAAACTTGTGGTTGTTGCCACTGTAGTTTCTGTTAGTTGCTCCATCTTCAGGTCCACCTGTGTTAGCCAGGTACCTTAAATCTGCTTGTAGCTGTAGGTTTGTCACCTCGTCGCCAAAATATGTAATGAAGAAGGTCCACGCAGGAAGGATGTAATTCAGGATGTTTTATTCATAATGATAACAGGTAGTAAGGTACAGGACATCAAGTAGACATGTAGTAGATCAGAGCTCCACCAGGAGCTGCCTGTCAGCTGCTCAGCCCATGACCAACTGTCACTCTGCCTCTCTCAGTTCCCAACATTTCGAGGCATCATCAGACTCCAACATTCGAATGAGTCAGAGCGCAGTCACTGGCTGAGCAGGTCTGGGAACACACCTTACAATATATATGCAGGATACTACACACTGTTTTTTTGTTCTTATCTTATTGCTTTATATGTGTAATGAAAGAAACATATCTATTTAAGCAACACCACAACAACTCATCACAGCATAGCCACCCAGTTGCTGTTCCATCTTTGATGATTTTTCAATATCACACCATTCTCACATGGCCCTGCCCACAGCTCTGCCACTTTCCTTGCCATCTGGCCACTTCCAATAGAAATATGTCAACACCCTTTCCCATTCTTCATAAATACCCACACTTGCTGTTGAATGCCTTTACTCCACCTATTTCACCTCCATTCTGCTATAGCTATTGCAAACTCTCCACTTGTGTACATTTCTACATTGCATCAATAGGGAGCCAGTAACAGGGGCCAAACAGGCTCCGAGGGACAGTTATCTGTTTGTTTTAACAGTCTCCCGTCCATTTCCAAATCCTTTGACAGGACCACTATTGAAATCAATGGAGTGGTCCTGATACAGGGGATACAGAATGCTGAAGAATGCAAAAGATGCTAGGGATGCAGAGCAAGTGTGGTGCGTCTTCCTGTGGCCACCCCTCGGTTCTCAGGCTTAGGGGGCAGCTTTGGTCTCAGAGGTTGATCTCCCATGGTTTCCAGATAAAGTCCATCACAGGACCAGTTGCCACTGGTCTCAAGTTACAGCAATCCCTGCAGTTTCTTTTAGTTGGCAATACCTTTATTTCAGGGTGACTAAACTGCACTCTGACAGCCTTCACGGGTCCAGCAAACTCAGGGGCACTTCATGAAAGTCAGGACTTGATCTCCAAAGCTAAACTTCGGCATCCAGCACCAGTCAGGCTGGCCTCTCAAGGATGCAGGATTCTCAGCTTTCATGGCCCTATAGCTGTAATGGGGAGTCAGGCAACTGACCCTTGGAGTCACTCCCTCTATCTGGTACTTGTGGGCAACTTTTCCACAAATGAGGCACAGCAGGCACATTTCTCTTTTTGCCAGTCCACAGGAGCAGTCCTGTCTTTGGAGTAGCCTTTCTTTGCTGGTTCTTGGTGCCGCTTTTATGTCTGCCACAGGCCTAGGGGGTGATGGCAGCTAACTAGATAATGGGCTATCAGGTCATATCCCGGCTGATAGCAAATTCCTATGAAGTGTGGTATCTCGCTATCCCAGAGTGCAGTAATCTTCATCTTCCGACAAGGATGGACTCTTTCTCAATATGTGGATCTCCCTGGCCTATCCCATAGATGTGGCTGTCTGGGGACTACACTCCCCTTGGAAAAACAGCTTGACAACGGCTTTTCCCTCCCTTTCCCTGAGATGCCAGGCTGTCAGTCTAAACAAAAAAGCAGCCTCTTCCCAGAGTGACTACCATGTACCCTTCAAAGGCGGATTCCCCTTTGAAGCACACCTTTTGGGCTCACAACCAATCTGGCCATTCTGCTCGGAGGAGGTCACTCCTCTTCTCTCTGCAGGTCTTTTGTTCCTCTTCCTGAGAGTTGTTCATTCGTCTCCACAGGAGGGCAACACGCTGTCTCTAGGACAACATCTGTTTGCAACAGAAATGGCTATTGGAAACCTTTGGTCAACAAAGTGGCAACTTTCTGAAGTTGCCAATTCAAAAACATTTACATTGAAATCGACTTGAGCAACACCTCAGGTAATATGCAACACTTCTTTTGATACCTTGAAGTACCAGATTTAGTAACCCCATTTGGAAGTTAGCACTGCTAAATTGTCTGCATGTAACTCCGTACTCACCAATGGGACTACAAGCTGTATGACTATAAAAATGGCAATGCAGGGTTTTTGCTGTCAGGACACTAAAAGTCATGAAAAATATGTCCTTCTTTTATTAGTCACACATAACCCTTCCTTATGGGTGTCTGATAACTGTTAAAAAGGAAGGTCTGGGCTTTGCCAAGGGTTGAAATGGCAAAGTTGAACAAGCAGTTTAAAAACCACTGTATAGTCTGATATTCCAGGCTCGGAGTCATGCTTTGTAACACTTGTGGTGGCACAATAAGTGCTCCAGTCCATGAGGGACACTTAACGTACAGGCCTAGGTAGTCCTGTTACCATTTACTAAGGATTCATAAATACGTTAAGTTATGCCAATTGTGGGTAAGCCAATATACATATACTTTTATGAGTCAGTGCACCGGGACTGGGGCCTGTTTGGAAGGTCACAGCACACTTCCAGAGTCGAAAAACCACCAGATTCAGTCCAAAAGTTTGGGGGTGATCATGCAAAAAGAGCCATTTCATTACGAATACAAAAAGATCTCAGCACATACAACAGTCCTTTCCTCGTTTGTGTGGCTTACCCCAGACTATTACTCTGTCTTTCAAGACAAAATCACATGCAAGACGATTCACTTTAATAAACTTAAACACTTATCTCAAAAACGTCAGCTCTCTGGTAGAAACAGAACTTTAAGAAGTCGAGGAACAAGGACACCTTAAGGATTTGGGGATGTCTCGGCCAAATGTATTTTGGGGGCCTCTGTCCGAAACAGTTATGAATTTATGATCCAATTTGAGCTCTTTGGCCAGGTCACTGACATTGCACAGACACACTCATCAATATTTTAAATGTGTTTAAATCTAATATTCAGAGAAAATGATGTGTGTTTTTAATTTCGTGACACAGCAGCAGCTCTCTAAAATTACTACAAATAATATCTGTGACACCCTCTCATTTCACATCTGTGTAGTCCTGTTTTTATCGGAAAGAAACTTTTTTAAGGATGTTGCATGGAGCATAAACACAACATTTCCATGCAAAATATCCATAGTAGACTCTCACACACCACCCTCATTAAAAATAAATAAAAGGGAAACAGTATTTAAAACAATCTGTTGAAGAATTATTCAATGTCATCAGAGCAAGATTCTGCAGGTCAGAGCTGGCTCTATCTTGGGGGTCTCCTGAAAGACTGGGGCCCCATGCCAGATCCCACTTTGCCCATGCCTTAAAAAACACGTCTCTTTCGAGGTATTCTCAAACTGGTCATCCCTAGATTCAAAAAGTTGTTCGCGGTACAACAACAATACTCTGGAAATGCTTCAAGGATCTAAAATGCAAAACTGACACATACAGCAGGCCACGTCAATCTCCGCTTTCTTGTATATAAAACTCTTTCTCAATAAAATTCACTTGAAATAAAAAAACAAGCATTGGCATAGCCAATAGGTCTCGCATTTGGGACCTTATAAATGTTTAGCCATGCAACAGTGCTGGATAACTAAACACTTATAAGGTCCCGGAGGCGAGAGCTTTTGGCTATGCCAATGCTTTTTTTGGTATTTGCTTACGTGGCTGGTTGTTTAATTTGACTACATTAATTTGCGTTTTCAGCACTCCGTCAATAAGCGTGTTGTGATTGCGTTTTCATTCAGTGCACACAAAAGCAAGCATCACGTGATCAGCAAGCACAAGTATGTGCAAACATGAGACATGATGAACATGGTTGCTTAACAAATATAGCAGTAAGTAACTTACTGAATGTATGAACAGCAAAGCGCCCTCCTCTTCTAGAAGGTGCCAAGGGTGGGGGAGCAGGGGGGTGTGTAGTAATTCTGTGAGTGTCCGGAGAAGGGTGAGAGGTGGCTCAGGGCTGGTGTGGTAGGGATCATGCTGGGTGTAAACTGTGGATTCCGGTGCTGTTTTGGAGTGCTCCTGGAATGGGGTTAAACTCTGGTGGGGTTTGCGCTGCTGGGTGTAAAGACTGCCAGGACCTGGGCTGGTGTGTGGATGGCGAGGACTCCTCGGCTTTGCTCGGCGGAACGGCTCCCAGTCTCCAGGCTATGCGGATGTGTGAGTCCGGTTCATGAGCACACATGGGCTGACAGTCGCCCGGCCGGCACTGCATAGAGTTACGGCTCAGGCTGTCGGCGCTGGCTGGGTTTCCTCTGCCGGGGCTCCCCTGCCGCCCGTTACATCTCAGGGTGGCACTGGCAGCGTTGATGGTGCCCAGACCGCTGCAGTGCCCTGGAGCAGGCTCTTGGCAGGGTAGCAGTGACCTTCTGGGGATTGCATGGAGACGCTCCGGTGACTCCTGATCCCCGCTTGCCTGAGCAAACCCGCTTACTGCTCTGCCGCGGTAATATTAATAAAGGAGACTGCAGCACAGGGTGGAAAGTGGTGCTGGGGAGGGGGGTGGCAGGGACTTTGCATTAGGGTGAAGCTCCTCGCCCTCCCAGGCCTCCTGTTTCCACTGCCGCTACTGCGGGCTGCCTCTACCACAGAATTGAGAGATTGTGGATAAGGATTTCATATTGGGGTGAGGCTATTGGTAGTGTTCTAATCACAGCCTGAGTGTACCACAAAGATCATTAATGTAGGAGACACTACTCAATTGTCACACAGTGGAAGATCGAAGCAGGACTAGCAGGAATGTAATTGCTGCGCAGGAATGGAGTTACGTAGATAAGTAAAGATCTCTGTCTGTTAAGTCAGTCAGCCATGTTCAGGTCAGGCAAAGTAAAATGTTTTCTATCCATTAAAACACATTCAGCAGTTTAAATATATGACTTCAAATTGCCTTGAAAGTATTGCCCTGGTTGATTTGGTTGAATGAGCCGTAATACATGCAGCTGCAAGAGTTAACGCGCGAGTTCACTTAGTTATGTTATGCTTTTGAACCGGTGCTTTTGATCCGGTGCAACCGCCATTTTGTGAATTTACACGTGGTCTTCTATATGCACCAATTCTCTGTATTCACTGCATTGCGCTTGGCCTCATCACGCCTAATGCCATTATCACAGTGCTCACACAGGGCGAAGATTTAATGCTGAACTCCCGCTTATGAGAGATTGTACGCTGTGAAGTGCAGAGTTATGCGTCGAGTCCTGGTTAATAACTACAGGCTGGTTGACACGGGTAATGGCGCCGTGCAGTGTTTACCGCGCACTCTCCGTGTAAGGCAATTACCACTTACTCGTAACTAAACTTGTTTTCAACTAGTTTTCAAGCGCTGCATTGTGCCAGAAATGACTACTGTTGCTAAAAACAATTTAATTTAAAACAAGTCTCACATTAGAGATGAGATTAAAATTAAAGTGCCAGTACTGTGGCCGGAGGGAAGCCGGATGGGGACGGGAGAGCCTGGTGGGGGGGGAATGCGAGCGAGGGGAGGAGAATGGAGGGGGAGGCAAGACAGAGGCAAGGAGTGTGGCAAATGGCCGGAGGGAAGCCGGATGGGGGCGGGAGAGCCTACGAGAGAAGCACACAAGGGAGACATGGGGGAAGCTGGTAATTAGGGGAGGAGAAGCCGCAGAGCGCACGCTGGGCGAAGCCCTTTGATGTGCTGTGCGGCCGTGAATGCGCGTGCTTGTTTGGTCACGTGATTCACGTGAACTTAATGAAAACCGCAGCGCAAGAAGCCCTTGGTTTGACGAGGATTTCGAGCACTTGAATTCTCGCTCCGCTCAATGCACTTGCGCGCATTGATAGGTCGCGAGACCTAAAAAAAGGAACCTTAAACAGCAGTTCCTGGAAGACCTTTCATAGTCAACACTCCCTTCTTGCACGTGGTCTTTTCAAATACAGTGTAACTCCAATCGGTAGAAGACCTTGATTTCAGGATTTCATGCTATCTGACATATCCTTTGCTTTGTTTTTCTTTATTATTATTTTGTGCTTTGTCTTTTTAAGTGATTTACCCGCTTGTGTCCAGGGTTTTGACCTTCTACACTAAGAACCTAAATAGATTTTGTTTTTAATCTGCCAAATTCAGCTAGCCCTAATTACAAGTCGACAGCAAAATTGTTCTTTCTATGCCAGGATTTTGCTGGTGACTGTAAATGTTACAATTGCGGCTGTGCAAATTTCGCAACAGCGTTTGCACCCGAGTGCACTGGCCGATCAGTGCAAGTACGACATTTGCACCAGGTAAAACTGTCATCTTTACCCAAGTACGTACCTTGCTTAAAATACAGTAGCAAAATTGCCCGCTGTCCATGCAAGAGTGCGCTGTCGGTGGTGAAATTAAAACCTGTTCCACCATGATAAGTGCATGTCTTTTTCTACTTCAAACACCCTCGTTCATCCTTTTAGGTGCCCTGTGTCGTCAAGATGCTCATCATTTCAGTCTTCTGAAATGAACACCTCAAATCCACCTCCAGGCGCCTCTATTTATCATATATTTTTTGGGCATTTGGCAAAAGGGCTTCAATAAATCAGTCTAAACCCCTTGAAAAAGAAACCTGCCACAGAAAGCGCATACCTGTGGTCATATAAACACATAAACACTTTCACTCGCAGGGGTGAGCTCATTTATCTGGCCATCTGAGAAGGCTCCGAGACAGGGCCCATTACTGGATGCAGCCCGGGCTCCTGCGCTCCTTGGCAGCCATTATGTGTTCCAGATGTGGCAGCCGGCGCAGCGACGTGAAACCTAGTCCCAGCGCATTTAGACTGCGCTTCCTGTGCTCGGACCCTTTGTCGATCTCACTGGTCAATGCTGGCGCAGGACACGCTGCGCAGTAATGCGGCCTGCCGAATTCCTAGATCTCTGGATAGTAATAAGTAGCCTCTCCGGGGGATGGCTGCCGAGATATCCTGTTTCCGCTGCATGGAGAAATGTTTCACATAATACAATGCAGAGCATAGAATATGAGCAGCGCCCAAAAAAGTTCCAAGACGGGAACAGGCAGCTCTTAATGGCAGCTGCCCAGCATTAAGCCAGCTGTGGCCAGATACCCGTTTCCGTTCGAATCTTGAAAATTGTTCAAAATAATTACAATTAGATTGTGAGCGGCTGCTGAAGAAAAACACATTAATGCAAAAACAACGTTAAGATGTTTCTTAGAAATGCTGTTTTTTTCGTAGCATAGTCTCTGGAGATGTTGGTATGCTGCTAAACGCTGAGCAAGAAAGTGCCGGGGACAGAAGGAATGTTGAAGAAATCTAGCCAGCTCTTCTTTTGACATTTTATGATAAGGACCTCAGGCGCCACGAGAAACGCTACACCAGATAGGAAGAAAATGCGGTCGAGCGCGGGAACAAAAAAACAAGACATGCAAGCTCTAAAGTTAAGTATGTCTTTGTGCATTTAATTCAGCTGTTTTTATATTTAAATCTGCAGAGTTGTACACTGCATAAATGTGAACATCCTGGGTTATTTTATCATAAAGTTTATTTATCTATTTGTGTGCTTTTTGTATTTTTTATTTTTAGCTTAATGAGCCTTTCTTGGCACTTCAGAGCTCAGACGGCTAGGTGCACGACGAGCAGGTGGAGGTTGGGGTCGAACAATGGAGTCTTCTCAGCGACGTACCCTAGACTACCACCAAGACAGACATGCGCTCGCTGACTGGCCTAATAAGAGTACGTCTGTCTTGTTATTGTAGAACAATGTCGTTTTTGTTAGTATCGAACTGCAGCAGTATTGACTGAAGAATATCGACTACAACCACTCGGAGAGGGGGCCCATTAGGTATGATATTGGTAGAGACAAACGGGGACAATATGCAAATTACTCAAACAAAAATTCTCTACCTGTGTACGTCAAAAATGCGCAATACGTTGCCAATTTAAAAACACCTACGCAAATGGCCAACTAACAAATACAAACCACAATTAGGATATCAAAAACATATCAAAATGTATTTATATTAGATTCATGATTTTTAATTAAATAGACAGTAAATAAAAAATATAAAGCACATCCCACTCCACATACACTCAGTCATTCAAACAATTAAACTATTACCCACGCATACTCATACGTCCTGAGATTTAGGAATCCCAAATTCAAAACATCACAAATAGAGAAGAACAATAACAAGTGGGCCAATATCTCAATATAAACATAAAAAAACAGAAATCGTTTTGAATGAATACAACAGGTTATGACAAATTAGACAATATAAAAATAACAATACCGTGTCAGATACTCCATAATATCGAGATCTAAAATTACAAAGATTAGACTTGGAATTTCATCCTCGATTTTTAGGGTCCACAGGTTTGTTTCAGCATTTCTTTACTGTCTATTTAATTAAAAATCATGAATCTAATATAAAAATCATGAATCTAATATAAATACATTTTGATATGTTTTTGATATCCTAATTGTGGTTTGTATTTGTTAGTTTGCCAGCTTCGTAGGTGTCTTTGAATTGGCGACATATTACGCATTTTGACCTACACAGGTAGAGAATTTTTGTTTGATTAATTTATAGAATATCGACTACCACTATATCAAAGTGAGTAAGTGTGGTACCTCAATTTAGTTTCTTTTTACTATCGAGCTGCATCAATATTGACTAAAGAATACTATCACTATATTGACACAATAATAAAATATTTTATTTATTTTATTTTATGCGATTTTATATAGCGTGAACTTTACCCGAAGGTGTCAGAGCGCTTTACATAAGAACCAGTAGCAAAACATAAAGACTTAGGATTACATGTGTTACATAAAAGATACAAACAGAAAAAATTGCAAGTGAACAAGATGTAAAGTCAAACAAGGAAGAGATACAAACAGAAAGAAAAATTGCAAAAATGTACACGTAGTAAAGTCACTCAAGGAAGAGATACAAATGGATATACTCTAAGAGTCACCTAGGAATGGTAGAGAGTACAAAGGTCTACTGCATATACTAGTGATTAGAGTTATCTCTATATACATATATATACAGATAGTAGATTTTCTCAGGTCAAGACCCAAAAAAAAACAACCCAGGAGAGCAGAGTTTCATTAAGTGGGGTCGGAGGGGGGACGCAGTCAAAGCAACAAGGGAGGGTGGGAGGGATACAAGGGTATGGAGAAAAGGCAAATCAGAAAAGGGAAGAAACATTTGAGGAATAGTCAAGGGGGAAAAGAGGGAAAAGGGTAAAGGACGAGGGAATGGACAAGATGGCGGGTCGGGGACCAGAGAAAAGCGACCGAAAACAGCAGAAAAATGGCGGCCAGGACAACAGAAAAAGTAAAGAAGTCAACAAGGACTGTCGTAGAGCGGGCAAGGGGCAAGATGGCTGCCGTGAGGACGTAGGGGACGGTCGCTCTTTCCCTCCTCTCCAGTGGAAAGCATGAATTTACTTATTCTCCGACTGCTTGCTCTCTCCGTTTAAACTAATACCCCCGCAAAACACCAGATCTAAAAAAACTCCAGATGTGGGGTAAAGAAGGCTAAAAAGCGGCAAGAAATTGACAAGTTGCAGCAAAAGCGATGGAGAGCTAGGAATGCTCGACGCACTTTATATTTGGTCGGTCAACGCCTCATTTCTTTCTCGGAGGCTATTTACACTCCTGGACACTATAAGGCACTGCTACTTTGGCTGGAGTAGCCTGAAACGGATTATGGCTCCAAAACCTCAGAAGTCCCACAAGGAACACAAGGAACACAGGGGGCCGCGAGAGAAGGAGGATGAAGAAGGAGATTCCAGCGATGCCAGCGTTCCAGCGGCTAACCTTAGGGCAAAGTCCCGGCTGAGAGCACAAGCTCGTAAGGAAGCGGCCAGAGGCACCGAAGGAGAAAAGGTAGCAAAAGTGCCAAGTGTGCTGAAGACAAGAGAAAAAGAAGCGGAAAAAAAGAAGGCAGGTTCCACCAAAAAGAACAAAGATCAGACAATGGCTGCTGATACGGGCGGCGGAATGGGAAGAGAAGTGGTTCTCCGCCAGCCTACCTTATTCGAATCTTTCTCTCCGATGCCGGTGATTGCAGCAGCGGAACAGATACAGATGCAGTCCTGCCCACAGAATCAGACCCAGACGCAGTCGCACCTCCCGCCTTCCCTGCCCGATGTTACAGAAGCAGCGGATGCATCTGACATTCCTAGCAGGACACGTAGCAAGAGTGGAAGCAACGCGCAGGCAGCCGAAACGCAGGTAGAGCTGTCGGTCTCAGAGCGTGAGATACGAGAGATGCACAGAGAGATCAGTGCGGAGACGCTGAAGGATGCAGAGGAAGCGAGGGCAACAGTGAAGGGCTCAAGTAATACGACTAAAGGCACTCCTAGTGTATTTCAGCAGACACAGACACAGATGCAGACAGCAGGGGAACAAGACTATCCAGATACTCAACCGACTATCGATATGCAGGTACAGGGGCGCGCTGCAGAGCAGCTTCTGACTTCTATTGAGGCGCAGGTGACTGCAGATGGGGGTGCTTTGCAAGATTCAAGTACTGTGAGTAGAGAGCTCAACCAGTCCCTTAATGGTATAAATGGTGAAGCTGATGGTAACAAGGCAGTTCAACCTGGCAATAATGACATTATTTGCAGTGATCTAACTGTGGTAAAGGCGACTAGCACAATTGCACCAGCTCTACTAGCTCTATCAGTAGAAGATTTAAGTACTAAATTATCTGGCACTTCAAGGGTGATCTCTGGTGATAAAGTGGAGAAACAAGTGAATGGAAGCGATTCTGCATTAAAGGCTAATTTTGGTACAGATTTAGGTGCTATGAATGCGAGACATCTACAAACTAACTATGGGGGTCAAACAGAGACAAAAGCAGCTATTACAAACGCAGAGGTAATACGTGCCGACATTGGTTTGATGGTAGAAGGCCCAAATACTGCTCCATCAGTCACAGGCTCACCTAGCAATGAATGTTTTTTCACTGGGAATGATGACAAAGAGGATGAAGAGGAGGAGGAGGAGAAATCAGGCTCAGCTTTAAGTGAAGGTCTGGACACGGACACGGATTCAGATTCATATCATTATCCCCGGAGAGTCAGGAATCAGATTTAGAAGTCTCAGAAGTAGAACAAGATACTGTGCACAAGGGGTGTGCTGGCCGAAGGCTAACTAAATCAAAGCACAGATTGCGTAGTAGAGCTAAGAATTCCTTAAGTTAAATGAAAGCACAGGTGCACCATAAATTAGAAAAGTGCTCAAACACAATTATCTCGGAATCACAAATAGGATTGTCCAGAAGTCCGTTTTGTTTGGATGGTTTATTTATCAACAGAAAGAAAATGAACAGCCGACGCGTTCCGTCCCAGACGGGACTTCTTCAGGGCTGTGTTCACAAAAAAGAAAAAACAATGACATACAATTAAAACCATGGACCATTAAATAACTCAGCCGAGCATGAAATAGTCACAATTTTTTTTAAAAAACACTATAAATGTGTCATACAAAGAATAAATCTTGGTTTGCTACATTCCTGAACTTGTCTAATCAGTAATACCCCCAGTCAACATGAATCAAGGGTATAATACTTTCAAGGGTGAAATTCATTGATAAAGGGAGATGCAGTTTGGACGGATACATATTTACAATTGCAATTTACATTCCTAGATAAAATCTGTTGAAGAAGGAGTGAAAAATCAAGCATCTTTTGACAATAGTGGGAAAGTGACAAGTGAAGTATCATAGGTCACCACTAAGTCCTGGGAGAAAAAGAACCACACCTACCAAGAATCGAATGACAAATCCCTGGCGGTGTGTAAAGGCCAGTAGGTTGCAGTCCGCTCTGTAAATTTCTGTTATGAATCTGGATAAGAGAGAGAGTAGAAATGAAAGAGTGAAGGAAAATGGAGGGAAGTAATAACCTGGAAGTAACTCAATAATTCAAAAATTAGCCAACCGGTCTGTGTCAAGAGGACTATTCAAGTATTCTCAAGGCAAGGATCGAAAGGAACTTACTGTCCGTATGCGTATGATATAATAATCCTTAAGTGAATTCAATCCTATGAAATCGTATATGCTGCTGGGCTTGGAAAAGTACTGTTAAGAGAAAGGATTTAAACAGTCTATTCAGCTAGGTAAGTAGTTGCTGTAATGTAAACACCATGCTTGTCACATATATATTATAAATATTGTCTTGTGACCCAGGCTTACCTAGAATGAACTATCAATACTGCGAGGAGAGTAAAATTGACTCCAGTAGCAAATAGAAATGAGTATGAATATGAGGTGCACCAACCATGTGATGTGCACCTCAATCTAAATAATGGGAAAAAAAGACAACAGCTTATATTAAAAAGTGAGATAAGTGAATTATATGAAGCTACAAGAGAAGGAGGGGGTAAACGAATTCACCTGAGAGAATCCAAATGAACCTAACGACTAATAATCGTGAAGTCAAAGGCAGTCTCTCATGATTCCTCTTCCAGGTTTCTAGAAGGATCAAAAAACAAAAAAAAGAAAAATATGTGATATTATCAACATTGTGTAAGGTAAAAGGCAAGGGACATAAAGACGATATTAAGTGCAATGTTGTTGAAAATATATTGGGCCACGCGATATTATATATGATGTATAATTCACCAACCCAAAGAAAAAAGAAGCAAATTCAATAAGAAAATATAATAGCAACAAAATTGTACAAAGTGTACAAAGCCAAGCAATATTTAAAATGGTGTCTAGTTCACCGACCCAGAAAAATGATAACAGCTACGATTGATGGAATCACTTGAGGCAGATTTAAAAAAAAGCCCAAAAGATAATATTGGAGAGTAAGGGAGAGAAATCCCCCCACAAAAGTAATTTCACCAAGAAACTATAACAATATGCGATTGGGAATGGAAAAAGGGTCTTGGTCCAATAAAATGCTAAACCGATGGTAAATTTAGGTAAAGGCAGGAAACACGAAGCCGGGTTGTGTTACTTACCATAATCAAAGTAATAGAAGCAGAAAATATGAGCCCAGACGTGGTGTCCCCTCAGTCCGTATAGCGCCTGACGGTAATAGTCAATGACTGCACTAGTATTTATACCCAACTAAATTAATTGAGTACACTCACCTGTGCGATCATGACACCGAGCTAAAGCATGGAAAGGTGGCGTGCAGCGGCAGCCATCTTGAGATGGTGTAAAAAGTTAAAGCGCGATAGTAATGTCCCCGGGACTGACATCCAAGTGGTTGTTATAGTGGTCGATGATAATGTATATCTATACAAAAATTTCCGTACCAATGTCGGGTGTAAGAATGAAGCTTCATATCACTTGATTTGTTGTTTATAATCCATAGACAAGTAATAACTAAAAGCATGGCGGCCATGTTGGAGCAGTATACGGGCGTCTATTGAATGGTCGGCGGTTATATTCGACCGATACTGTTGTCAACATTAGATAATTTGAGACATATTTTGGAGAAATCCAAAAATACAAGTTGGGCATTAATTAATAATTCCTGCCTAAAAATAAACAAGAAATGGCATTTAATCCAAAACCCATCGGAGGTTAATAGCCGTGGTGATTAGCTGAGCAATGGTGAACGGGCTATGTGGACAATCAGTAACTGTGTGCCAATTTTAGTGTTCCTATTTATACAAATAAAGCATAAAGAGATAAAGCCGTAAGGTAAGTGCCATCAGCGATGGCCATGTTACAAAAGCAGAAACGAAGAAGAAAAACAATACTCGATCATTAGAAGACAGAAATCATAGTCAATACTAACATCGACAATAAATTTAAACAAAAATTGTTAAAAGAGAAAAATATATATAAACAAATAATAAAAAGAAAAAGTGAAAGTAGAGCGGACAATGCAATCCAGTCCTCAGAGGCATACCCCATAGTTCACTTGTCATGAAAAAACACATAGGGAAAAGTAAAAGGAATATATATACATGTAAGCAATATCTTGGTTCAAGAGAATATATATATATACATATCAGTATGGGGGGAGGGCATTCAAGGGTGGGTTGTCAGGGTAGGGGGGGAAGGGGTTCAGGGCACTGCAGAAAATGAAAGCACAAGGGTGGAACAGGCAGATTTAGTGTACAGGAAAATGAGTTGTCGAGAGTAGGTAGTGACATGGGGTTTAAAAACAACAATGCGCAATGTGGTTCAGGGACAAAATTGCTGCAGAAAAGCTGTCTGGATCTTAAAGTTAGGAAATCTATTAGAAATCTTGAATGGGTACTAGGTTTGTAACATGGAATGTCTGAGGGTTGAATGATCGCCAGAAAAGGCAAAGGATCTCTATGGCATTAAAACAGATGAATGTAGATTTTATTTTTGTGCAAGAAACACACATTATGGCTTCACAAGGGTACCTGCTGGATCAGCTGGGATTTCATGTATTAGCATGTTCGAAGCAGGGTGCTAAAAATAGAGGGGTCGCTATACTAGCAAGAAATAAAAATGTGATTACCGGAAAAAAAATGGAAGATCAGTGGGGGAGGTGGGCACTTATTGAATGCCTCTGGAGGGTGAATGGACCACTCTGGGGGTGGTATACGGTTCTACAGAAGATGATCCGGAGGTTTTTGACTTTTTAGATGTGGAACTCGCTACATGGGCCCCTCGTGTAATCATTGCTGGTGATTTTAATATTAACGGGGCAGATGGGTTAGGGGTAGGCTCTTTTGGAAGATATAAAGGTAAGAAAAAAAGGGTATACCAAGCGCTGACTAGTATGGCAATGAATAATGTGCTCGTAGATGTGTGGGGGAAAACAAGACCAAATGACAAGGGGTTTACATATTACTCGGCCCCACATCGAATCTGTGTAAGGTTGGAATATTTCTATATATCAAGTGCACTACTTTCCAACTCAGGGATTGATAGACTCCCACGGATATTTAGCGATCATAATCCCCTTATTTTAACATTAGCGCTGCCCACAGTTAACAGAAAAGAGAGGATTTGGACTGTCGAAAGAGCACTCCTACATGATGTTCAGTACATACAGTACATGACAAAATGGATTAAAAGCTTTTTCGAAATCAATAGGGGTAGCGCGGCAGTAGGGATGGTCTGGGATGCCTTTAAGGCAGGGGCTCGCGGTGAGACTCTGAGCTTTAACACCTTTAAACGCTAGCAAGAGCAGCTCAGGAACACAGAATTAGCTATCGCAGTACTCGATGCTGAGGAAGAGCTGCATCAATGTGCATTATCAGGGGCTTCATTGGACCTTGCACTCACCAAGCTTATGAAGGTTAAAATGGAGGCAGAAGAGGATATTGCAATAAAGGCAGCTAAGAGCTTTATTACAAAAAGGGGGAAATGTCATGAATTTAGTGAGATGATAGGGCGTACATTGGCCGTTCGCACCAGGCAAAAAGTGGCATCAGGAGTGGTAAGGGAAATTAGGGATATAGCGGGTAACTTGCATTCAGATCCTGACGAGATACGGGAAGTATTCAGGAAATTCTATGAGGCACTGTATGATGACAGGCAGCATAGGGATCCAGTGGAAATAAGGGACTACTTGAATGAAATCCCAGTCGAAAGGCTGACAGAGGAAGATGCAGAGGAGCTGGAAGATCCGCTAGATCTAGAAGAGAATAAAAAAGCCATATCAAATCTTCCATCAGGAAAAGCGGCTGGCCCAGACCAACTGCCAATCGAATTTTATAAGGTGCTCTGGGAGATACTAGCTGATGACATGGTTACAACAATGCAGTCGGCACAGGCAGGTGTATCTATACCAGCGTCCTGGGGGGGAGCGGAAATTGTGATAATATTAAAAAAGGGGAAGCCTGCTACCGAGCCTGGGTCTTATAGGCCGATTACTTTAATGAACACAGACACTAAGATATATTCTAAGGCTCTGGCAACAAGATTCGCCAGAATAACTGGAAATCTAGTGAGTGGTAACCAACATGGGTTCATCCCAGGAAGGGGCACCACCCACCATACACGCAAGGTTATAACTTTGTTTGATGCAGCAGAAGTCGCAGGGGACCCGATGGCAGTCATGCTACTAGACGCCGAGAAGGCTTTTGATCGGGTCTCCTGGGACTACTTGTGGCAGGTTTTAACTAGAGCAGGATTCAAAGAAAGATTTGTTAAAGCGATTCAGGCGCTGTACACTGCCCCAGTGGCCTCCATACGAGTCAATGCAGGCTCTACCCGTCCATTTCAAGTAAAGCGAGGTACGAGGCAGGGGTGCCCATGCTCCCCTCTTTTATTTGCAATGTATATGGACCCACTGATTCGCAGAATAGAGATTAGCGAAATAATCACTCCATTGGATACACGTATGGGTCAATGCAAGATACTTGCATATGCCGATGATGTGGCAGTGATTACACCAAACCCCACGGAGGCTATAGGACAGGTAGAGATTGAGGCCCGGAGATTTGGCAATATCTCAGGGCATGCGTTAAATACCGCCAAGACGCAGATAATTAAAAATCGGCAGACAGATTGCTCTGATAATCGAGCGGTCCAGACAGGAATATATTTGGGAGTGACTATCACCGCTGATCTTAATATCCTAGTGGAAAAAAATATCACTCCCATCATAGCTAATGTCAGGAAGGAGCTAGATAGGCTTGATAACCTTCATCTTTCAATTGTGGGTCGCACTAATATTGTAAAGTTGTTGATACTACCTAAGTTTTTATATATCTTTAGAGCGATCCCACTCCTATTCGAAGTTAAGTGGTGTAAAAACAGGTTCATCTGGGCGAAGGGGAAAACAAGGAGAGCTCTTCGATTTATGTCACTCCCTCGGGAAAGGGGAGGGTGGATGCTGCCAGATTTTAAACTCTATTATTGGGCAGCGGCCCTACAGTATATGGCGGGTCTCCTGGGGGGAGCGGAGGTAGTAGGGCAGGATGAGTTGGGTACATTGGCCATTTATGGATTGGTCATGGGGGCAGAAGCGGAAAATCCATTCCTGAAGTTTACGGATACGAGTTATTTCAAGAGGACTAGATTTAAGACAATTCTGGCTGCACATACTGTCTGGAAAGCATTTGCTAAGAGGTTTGGCCTGGGGAAATATAATGCCTATACAAGGATGAACGGTAACCCTACTTTTCCGAGTGAGGTATTTTCTGGCCCAGCCTTCGATGAATGGGGGAGGAAGGGAATTATGATGCTCGGCAACGTTATTGGTCCACAAGGACTGATGCAATTTCCAGAACTACAGGCGAAATATGGTTTAGAGATGAGACAATTTTTTAAATACTTACAAGTTAGAAGTTTCCTCATTACAAAGAGGGGGGGCTCGCCTGGGTTTGGAAAAAACCCAATTATGGAACTTATTCAAACTGGTACAGACTGCACTATTAAGAGGCTTTATTTTGAGGTGATAAAACTAAAGCAGGACGATATGGAAAAATGGGCAGATAAGTGGGCAAGTAGCTTGGATATAGGGGGGAAACGTTTTTCCAGTCACTAGAGTTGGGGCAGAAAATACTGTGCTCAGCGCCACTTCAGGCACAACATTACAAAACTCTGTATCACTTATACTATACGCCTGCAAAAATAGCCCAATGGGGAGGGGAATCGGGCATCACTTGTTTCAGATGTGGCAGTTTAGAGGCTGACCTGGTGCAACATGCCCCCACTTGCAAACAACTAAAAAGGAAATTGAGATCTTTTTAAATATATTACTAGGGATTGAGATTGCGTTAACTCCATCGATAATACTTTTAGGAGTTAATAATGATGACATGCAGATGCAAGGTAGAAACTTTATATTTATAGCTATGGCAGTCCTGAGATTGTGTATAGCCTCGGCATGGATAGATGCTATACCACCCTCATATTCTCAGCGGTTAGCTAAACTGTTGTCAATCTATAATCTAGAAACTGCGATATATGCAAGAAAGGGGAAAAAGGGTAAAAAGCTGGGTAGGCAAATCTGGGAACCTATTGCGCGATGGAAGGAGGGAAGTACTAGTTAATTGGACATCTTAAACCTATGTCACTCAAATGTCTTATCTGTTGTATCTTTTCTATTTGCTCGATTGTTTTATCTGCCTGTTATTTAAACATATGGTTATCTAAGAATGTAATGTAGGTAATTACATTGTATTAGACTGTACTACTTGCTGTTTATTATAATTTACAAGATAAGTGCTCTGTACATGTATAAATGGGGAAAAATACTCAATAAAAATATTTAAAAAAAAAAAAGAAAAAGTAAAGAAGTCCATGAGAGTCTGTGACGGGACAGGCCGCTCCAATGAAGAGTGTTCTCTGGAGGCCTAGGGTGGGTATGTTCCGGAAGGGGCTGCGGTGTGCCAAGCAATGTCGGTCGGGACTGGAGGGTAGGCATGTCCAGGGTTAAATCGCAGGACCGCCATCACGCACTGCAGGCTCTGGTTTCCACAGGCTCTGGTTTCCAGCCATGGATTACACTGGAGCGGTTCCTCGCAGGCTACTCGCCGCAAGCACCACTCCTTCTGGTCGGAGGGGAGAGAGCCGCCAGCTCAGACTCCCCAGTTAGATATATAGGTTGATTAGATATATAGGTAGGTAGATAGATATATAGGTAGGTATATATATAGGTAGGTAGATATATAGGTAGGTGGATATATAGGTAGATAGGTAGATATATAGGTAGGTAGATATAAAGGTAGGTTGGTAGATATATAGTTAGGTAGGTAGGTAGGTATATAGGTTGGTAGATATATAGGTAGATAGGTAGATATATAGGTAGGTAGATATATAGGTAGGTTGGTAGATAGGTAGGTTGGTAGATATATAGGTAGGTAGGTAGACATATGTAGGTAGATATATAGGTTGGTACATAATAGGTAGGTAGATATGTAGATATATAGGTAGGTAGATATATAGGTAGGTTGGTAGATAGGTAGGTTGGTAGATATATTGGTAGGTAGGTAGATATATAGGTAGGTAGATATATAGGTAGATTGGTATATATAGGTAGGTAGACATATAGGCAGGTAGATCTATAGGTGGTAGATATATAGGTAGGTATATAGGTAGGTAGGTATATAGGTAGGTAGATATACAAGTAGGTAGGTAGATATATAGGTTGGTTAGATATATAGGTTGATTAGATATATAGGTAGGTAGATATATATGTAGGTAGATATATATGTAGGTAGATATATAGGTAGGTAGGTAGATATATAGGTAGGTAGATATATAGGTAGATAAATATGTGTAGATGCGTAGATTTACTATTCTTAACTCTGTTTACTTTGACAACATATCTCGTCCTCCATTCCAGTGGCTTAATACATACACTCCTTGATGCAGTGGTAGTCAATGTACCTCAGCTGATGTCCGTGCAGCTCAGTATTTCTTTCCTCAATGTTCTGGGATGCAGCCATCAGTCTAAGTTTTCCCCATGATCACCATAGTTACCAAACTAAAAGTGATGCTGCAACAAGCAGGAGGGATGTCGGCCACTACCATGCATTGGGAAGGTTAGGATTTATACTAAATGATAAAATATTAATAAATGATAACAAAACTCATGGAAATTAGGATGACTGAGAGGTTGCAGCGAAGGGCATATCTCTACATTCGTGTTAAAATTGGTTTGCACATACAGAAATATGAACTAGTTCTCCGCATGCCAAAGTTGCTCTTACTGCACACACCTGGGCAGGCATCAGTATTGTACAGACATTACTGTCTTTGGACCCACCCGAACGAGTCATAAATATTAGTTCAATAATGTCTAACTTGGAAATTATGGAGTATTTGAGTTTGGATAGTGGCCTGAAACCTCCCTGAAAATATATGCCACTGAGGCTACATGAGGATAATATTGACTGTTGTTAAAAAAAAAAAGTTACACAAAAATGTACAAATTGGAAGAGGGCAGTGAAGGGACATAATGTTGATTATGAATAACAATGTTTTCTAGAAGAATGAAAGTTCCTGGGTCTATAATATAATTTATGGTCAAAGATTGATTTTGAGGGCTACATTATTGAACTATAGATTATGTATATTGCTAAGTAATTTGGCATGATTTTCATTGTAAGAGATCTATATAAGATTTATCTGCAATTCTACAAGGGTACCACCTGAAATGAATTTACAATAAAATAAGAAGATAACAAAATTAGATGTGTGCTATTATTGTATACCTTTTGATGAAACACTCACCAAATGTGATGACCATATTTGGTCTCTATATGCAAAGCATATGTTTTGAATGCCATCCCAATATATGTTAAACAGTGGATACGAGGGGACTAATGTATGAACAATTTCAGAGTCAGTAATGCCATTTTTAATGTACCACAGACCTCTATGGAAGATCTCTTAAAGTAGCACAATGAATGAAGAAACAAAACAATTACCAAACCGGTATTCTGTGTGCTACAGTAGACAATCCTAAATACTAATTTTGTATCAGAGAATCCCTATTTATGTATTAAGCATACACAATCAGCTAATATTTGCAAAGATGGAAATGGCATGTGCAAAATCTAACCAATTTAAAAAAGGTGGGAAACTCACATTTCAAACTTTTAAAATGTTTCGCTATATATTCTGGTGAGGCGAATGCGCATCCTGACTGCACAACAAGGACAAATGAGGAGAATGAAAAGGATTTTTAGGCTATATGTTACTTTATATGAGCAGCCAGGGGAGGAGGTATTTTGTAAATACAGGTTGAAAAGGCAGGTCATTACAGATGTTATCGATGTACTTAATCAAATTTTAGGAATGGAAACATGGCATACCTAGGCCATACAAACACACATACAGGTGCTTTGTTCCCTCCACCTTCTAACCTCAGATATTAGCAGTTGGTAGGGGAGATATCACAAAGTAGCCTTTCAAGAAGTTTTCATAATTTTTTTAATGCCCTGTTATCTAAAATACATTTGCATATTTCTTTTCCAAGCAACCCAACAGAAGTACTGCCACTAAGGTTGATTTTTATGTCATTACTTAGATTCCGCACATAATAGGATGTATGAATGGCACTCTCATTCAAATATGCCCTCCTTCAGAAACAGAGTATTTGTATCAAAACTGAAAAAAAAATCACAATTCACTGGATATTCAAATAGTTTACAATGCTACTTGTAATATCACAGATTTATTAGCAAAATACCCAGGGAGTACACATGACTCTGTGTTTTGTCAGTCAGGCATTTCCAACTGGAGAGTTTTGAGAGGGTTATCTTCTTGGTAAGTGTCATGAAAATTGAATCATTTGACAAAGTAAACATTATGTGTCCTTAAAGTGTAATGCTCTTTTTCTCTATATGCAATTCGACCATGGGGTATGACCCCTTACTTAAATGTAGGCACTGCAAAAGAAAACAGATACAAAAGTGCACATAAAAAAACAAGATGATTATGGAGCGCACTTTTGGAATATTGAAGGGGAGGCTTACACTGCCTTCATAAGAAGTGCTGGAGCATTAGATTACACACCTGAAACAAGCTGTAAAATCAAAGCTACCTACACAATTCTGCACAACATTGCCAAGAGAGAAAGACTATCACTTGAACCTGAGGATGACACTTCTGATGAAGGTGAAGCTCCACCCCTCCTCCAAAACAACCAGGACAAGAAGTAATTATGGCAGCAGAGAGCAAGGGACGCCAAACTGACATTACAAGTAATTATTTTTAAGGTAAGCATTAAAGAAGGGATACTTAAAATATTGAGGCTGATAACTCTACTTCATTAGAGTAACATATACTTGTTTACTACAGATGAAAAACATGCAGAACATGGTATTTTCCTACAGAAATGAATATATTTGTCATTATATAAAACTTGTGAAACAGAAAAACAAGTGAATTGCTCAAAAACTTTAAACAATTCACAATAAATTATTGTTATCTTCTCTTTGCAGTGGTTTGATAAGTTTGCTTTAAGTTGATGTCACTGCTCCTGCCGCTGCTTGGCCTTGTACCATTAGCCATTGCCACTGCTGTTCCGGGCCTATTGGAGGCATTCTTACTTGGTCAAGGCAACCATTTTTACAAACATAAATTCTTTTCATAGTTTTAAGCGCAAACCTTAACAAAATTGAAAACAATTTATCACTCTCAAAATAAGTCAATCTGTGCATCCTTGGCTGCACACCAATGTATCACAGGTAATGTAGTTTTCCTTCTTTATAGAAGTCAAACCCTAACAAAGGGCCTGATTTCTATTTTGGTGGATGGGTTACTCTGGCACAATGGTGACGGATATCCCATCCACTAAAACATAAATCCCATAGAATATAATAGAATATATATTTCAGAGGATGACATGTCCGTCACTGTTGTGACAGAGTAACCCTTCCGCCAAATTATAAATCATGCCCATAGTATATTTATTGAAATAAAGAAAAAAAAATTCACCAGAAAACACCCCGGAACCAAAAAGTATTTAAAAATAAGATGACAATAGGGAAACTATTGATGATGTAGAGATGGGTAACACATCTACAGTCCAACATCTCATCAGCAATGTACAAATAGAAAATCCATCTTATTTGCAAGAAGAATCCCATGAATATTTAGGATCTCCAATATATCCATCTACCCAGATAGTTAGAAATATTACTCTTTCAGCATTATGTAAAACAGATTGCTGCAAAATCATAGAGCTAATGTAAGGTCAAGGGAAGTAATGTCTCTTAACCTAGAAGCTGAATTACAATCTGCTCGAGTTTTGCAAAATATTGAGAAATCTATGCAGTAAGTACTAAAACAGTAACTAAGGGAAATATGTTCTTTTGGAAACAAAGTGCCATTGGGGAAACCATGACATCTGATTTCATACACGTGTGAATCATATGAAGCATTACCAGAGGCCCTATCCACACTATGTGGATTAATGAATGTTGACAGGTACGTTGTCTAACGTCAGCACAATCATTTAACTTATAAACTGCATAGCTTTGATAGATCAGTAAATAACCTTACTATCGCTACTAGCCTTCTATCTCAAAGGTCCCTCAACTGACAAGTAGAACTAGGACATTTTAGTGGAAATGTTGCTAAAGGCCCAGCAAAAAAGTAATATGCTAGCTGGAATGAAAAATATACATGCAAGAAGTGCTGATGGAGCAGTGCTTGATTTTAGCTGGTGGTTTCCGGTGCTCAACACTGACACTTAATCATCAACACCGGCGCTTATTGCCCAAAATCGACTCAATGGTATTGGAGTGCTTTTCATGCACACCAGTTAAGGAAACATTCAGTTTTGGTAGACACGGTGAGATTAAGCTTTATATTGTCTATGATATTCCTTAACAACCATAGGATCCCTTGCTGTAGTACTCAGAGAATCCTTCAATCTCCTGGAGGCACAGGAGCACTTGGAGTCAAACCATCTAGGGCCTATATGAGATAAACACTGACCTGGGGCCTTTAATAGATTAGCTATAGCCCCTAACATGCTACCATAAGCCTCCAGGATATCTGATGGTTTCAACCTACTGTCTAGGCAAGTGGAAAACTCCTTCCACAGCTATCAGGGACCCCTTGACTCTGTTCTTAATCGGTTGTACTACCCGGGGCCAGCCTGTTAAAACACACACCGGGTTGTGCTCACTATACACACTATCCTGGATAGTAAATACCCTAATGTAAGAGAAAGAGGATGTAGAAACAAAAATGAAATCAATGAAAGACTCATACCCTCTCCCAGTGAATGTGGAAGCAACATCCTTCTGATCCAGGGGTAATTTGTTCATAGACGAGGTTGTCATCTAATTAATAATAGTGATAATTAAGCAACCCCGGTAGGTATGTTCCATTTGCAGGCCAGGATGGCTTGCACAACCCACATTTTCACCCCCTCAAACATATGGTCCCCACACAGGTGGACATTAAAATCTCCTGCTACAAGAATATTAGGCAATATTATTTATTCCAGGTCATATTTCTCAAACAGGAACCCGACCTTGAAATGTTACATACTTCAGGCAGGCAGGCTACTGCGCTATGAACATTTTAAAGCATTAACTTTTTTGCCCCCCTAGATAACAACAATGCCTGTAGAGTTGCACCCCTTATGGACTGATTGAGCCAATCCCAAGAGCCCAACAGGGTACTGTGTTGGAAGAACGTTAGACTCGAAAGGAGCTATGCTTAGTCAATCACAGCACTCTAGTGAACTCAATGGCGAAAATCTGTTAGATGTGAGTGTTCCTGGGATTACCTCCTGCTGACGCCCCTTCACCATATCTAGGGGTCGCACCTGAATCCTTCTAGATGGATAAAGTGGGTGAATCGGGGGCCTGTAAAAGTAACCAAGGGGAAGAGCCATGATAGCCAAGTCAAAACCCACCGGATTAAAATAAGAGGACATAGTTAAAAGTCTATTCACTACATGGGGGCTGTTAAAGTTGATGGTGACACAATCCCCGACCAAATTCTTACTAAATCGGCTCACCCAGGATGTCCAACGTAACATTATAATGTGGCTTTTACCCGCAAACCTATTGCAATGCCAAGTTGGACAAAGTCTTCCTTTACTCCCGAAGCAAGGTGAGGTACATTTGCTAAAATCACTACAAAGACGATTGAATCAGGTGAGAGATGTAAAATGCATGGGCTCTGAGTAAAGTTACTGGATGCCCACGAGCAGGCATTATCTCTTGCTCCACCCGACATCATGGTGACATACTTGCAACAATTCCTGGGATAGAGGACCAACTTGCTACACTGCCTGATATCAGGTTCAGCCTGGGCTGTGAAGAAGCACCATCTTTGGTCCTTGATGCCAATGATGGTGTCATGTTTGTGTTCATTGTCTGATCTGACAATAACGGCCAAGCCGATCGCATCTCTGGGCAGGTGTACTGGGTTACACCATCAGGTATTGATTTGGAAAAGGACTGGAGTGCACCACACATTATGCCAAGATCCTGCACGCCATGCCTTACACTGGCCAGTGGGGCGTTTGGGCCCAGAGGAACAGTGGGAAAATCTGTTGGGTCTCCTCATGAGAGCGATGTCAACTTGTTCAGGTCCTTTTCAATAGCAGATAAGCGATGAAGAATAGTATCTAATTTGGAAACCAGCACTGCTAGCAACAATGCTTCGAAGGTGTCAAGCAAGGTCACATGGTCTGGACTGAGCACAGCTGAAGGATCTGAAGGGCTTTGATTCAAACCAATGCATACGCTTGGAAGAATTACCGATCGAGGGGCACTTCCTCTTTGCTCTTGCCCCCTTCTCCATTCCAGGGTCCACATTGGGAGCTACTGGCTTTCTCTGCATGTCCGCTGGGCATACACCACCCTGATGAGGGAGGTTCGGGGAGGATGGACGAACTGCCCCGTCCTTGATCTGGTCCATGATCACATCCTGGGGAGTGAGAACGTGTTTGGGAGTATCTGGACATGAAAGAATGGGGGTATTGTGGGAAGGATAAAGCACAGGGGATGTAGAGAGGGAACGGGTCGCTAACTCAATTTCCTTGTCTAGAACACCAATAGAACGCTGCCAAAAGGCGTCCATGGGTGACACAGTTTTCACCAGTGCCTTGGTGATAGGCCTACATTTCCCCATTGTGATGAACCAGAAGTTTTTGTATGAGATATAACCCCAAATATATCCTGCAAACTGTTCGAGCTGTCCAAAAGATGGTGGCCTGGGACAAAGATGCAGAGCAATAATGCCACTTAAAAGGGAGAAGATGTGAACAAACAAGGAGGATCGCCAGTAGGGAGACACGAACATGTAAACTACTGCTAACGGCATTCTTTACAACAGACAAGGGCCCATGCTGCTACAAACAAGCCCACAACCTAGGGATTGAACGGGGGGGGGAGGGGTAGGTCACGGTTCACATTTCAGTTGTGGAAATAAAGTTGTGGGTTCTCCTACCTGCATGAAGATTTCTGGCAGAGACGTAAATCATCCAGCTGCCAATCCTAGCGCATCCACTTCCAGCAGGCTTAGTAAATACTCTTGCACCTAGTTGACGATAAGGTAGGGGCCAAAGGTAAGACCTGACCTCAATGATCAGAGAACCAAGAGGGGGCTCCAGCTTCCTTCGGTCTCTGACGGCACGGACAGGCCAACACTTGGCCTGGGCTTTGCTTGGGCATGGCCCGCGCACGAACCTCACAGCTGGAGTTAGCAAACACTTTTATTTGCACGGGCGGGTGTCTGGCCCCTCCTCCTTGGACTGTATCCACCACTTAAAATGTACTTGCAGGTTTCACTATACTAATTCAACACTAATCCTCTATGGGTCCTGGAGTAGCATGCTACTCGCCAAAAAAGCGCTTTGACGCCTCGTCAGGGGTATTAAGCGCTATATAAATGCAATTATAATACAATGGAATACAATATGTTAGTTTTGTTGGTTATTGCATACAATTGTGTCTACCACTAGATTATTTGATTTGGGTTAGGTATTTGATTAGTGTAACTCCGAAAAGCAACAAAATAATTTACAAAGAATATTTTAATGGTAGCAAGAGCATCTCAAACTTAGGGGTCGATTATGATCGCGGTTTTCCCGCATCCTCCGGTCCGGCGGAAGCCACCGCCGGCCCGGAGGATGCGGGGAAACCGCTGCGGAGCCTCCAAAGACCCACCGCCAAATTAGGATGGCTGGTGGGTCTTGAATTCCATCCGCAGCTTTTCCGCCGCGGTCGCCTTCCGACCGCGGCGGAAAAGCACTAACATGGCTGGCGGTGTCTATCAGACACCGCCAGCCATATTAGGATGGAGGGAATCACATGCTTTTCCGCGGCGGCTTTTCCGCCGTGGAAAAGCATATGGACATTCACTTCGGGGGCCCGTTGCGGGCCCCCTGGGTGAAGGGGGGTGGGGGGGTACATGGGGGGTACCTATGGTACCCCCCTGCCTTTGCGTGCACGAAGCGGCAGGCCGCGCGGTGCCTGCCGCTTTGTGCATGCAAATGCACTGCTTTCATTTTTGACATTGCGGTGGGTGCTGCTTCAAGCAGCACCCGCCGCAATGTAAAAAATACAGGATGTGACCGCCAGGGTGGCGGTCACATCCTAATTGCCATGGAGGGACCGCCGCTGCCCATGCGGACGGTCCCTCTTACTCTGGGGTGGTGGACGGACGCAAGTCCGTCCGCCATCATAATAGGGCCCTTAATGTACTGCTCAGAGAAGACATTTTTTATGTGATATTCGGTTAAAGCCAAATTTCAAACTCAAGAATGAGATAAAAAGGTGGAGGATACCAATGGATAATTGGGCACATTTCCAGCAGTGGCCCATCCTTAAGGGCGAGGGGCCACCCCCCAACCCACCATTTTTTCTACATAGAGAGTGTTTGTCAAGCTTAGGAAAGGTCAGTCTGACAGACATTCTTTATGGTCAGGTCTGGCCGCCAGATTCTATCGCTGCGCTAAATGCACAGGTGCCTGGCTGCCTAAGTGGAACTTTGCCTGGCTAATGATGTCACTACTCATGTGGGCATGACCGCCTCAGCTCGGTGAAATGCCTCAAGGGCCTCCCCCCCATGAAGAGAGGGAGCGTCATTGATAGCCTTGGACCTGGGCATTTCAATTTTAAGCCCTGAAGTGCCCCGGGTCAAGTATCTATCTTGATGCCTCGACACAAAGTGGGTGGGGTCAGCAACTCTCACTGACCCCATACTACTCTGTGACGGGGTAGGAACTGCCTCTTCCTCTCATAGGCTGACTTACAGCTAACCCTCCTGGAACTTTTGAGTCTTCCTTCCAGGGATGCTGCAGAAGGTAAGTGTTATGTTTTTATGTAATGTTTGGTGTGTATATGTTTGAAGGTATGTGTATATGTGAGTGTATGATGTGAATGGGTGTGTGTGTTAATGTATGGGTGTGCGTGAGTGTGCATGTGTGCGTATGTGGCCCACGCAGCCCACACCCCTATGCTCTAATTACCAGTCTCCACTACACATTTCTCTAATTGGGATGTTGGAGTAGCAGTCCAACTGGCAATGAACATACTAACTATTCCCACCGATCTGCTATCCAGAAAGAGAAAAAATACTTTCCCGTAAGAATGGACCAGATTCATTTTTGTCCACAAGTCAGGATTGTCTTGCTTACTAGTCAATGCTGGAAGGTATTGATAGATATATGGTATCGACAATTTTTAGCACATCTCCATTTTTCCTCATAAAAACGTAGACTTGCAGGCAGAGATGTTGTGTATTTTGTTCTGATGTTTATGAATATCAATCTCACTTGTCTTTGATGCAACACAAACCGGAAAAGATGCCAAACAGTTCCCTTTCTCATCAGTATGCAGATATTTTTACATTATGCGGCCGAATAAAAAAAAGTTCAATATCTTTAACCACAGTTTTCAAACTATTCAGAATTCATAAAACCTTTCCAAATAATGCCTAGAATTCTATGTCAGTTGTGACTTTCTAGGTAAAGTCTTGGAAAACCTTTGTGGGTACTTCTCTTTCATACCAAAATACAGATGTGTATATGTTTGCTTTTAAATTAAAGGGCAAATGCTTGGTCCCTTTTTTCATACATAGGGAAAATAGTTTTCCATATGGAGAAACCCATTCTTTCACACTCCCGCAATTTTTATGAATGTTCTCCGACCTTTTCCACTGCTTTGAATGGGAAGCACGGTGTGTCTACAGACCTACCTGGAGTAGGTTTGTAGACGCACAGCACTTCGATGTGTATTGACGGTATGCTCATCAGCATACACATTGCCTGGTTCAACTGGGGTCGCATCCTCCTCTTTTTCCGGGCCTACCCTCAGGTGTCTATGTAAAGTATACAGGGCATGGTGCATACACACTTTATTTATTTATCCATCCCAGTGAGAGTGTGATAAGGTCTTCTTGGTCCTGTAGAAATGCCACGATCCTCTAGGGACTGTAATAGGTATGAAACATGTTGACCTTTTTGATTGACATTCACTGCAGGTAGATAGACCATTACATCTATTCTATGCTCCAACCACGTTTTTATCTGTGACAAAGAGACCCTACTATTAAAACTAAGTTTATGTTCGGATACCCCTAGTCATTTTTAACACACATTATCCTTGCCTTTTCCACTCACTCACATTTTGTCACTCGCCCATGCAACTCACATCGGCAACAAAAAAAACAGATCTTCGGCAAAGAGCCCCCACAAGGGGCTCGTTACGCATGGCAGCGCCGGCCCAGCGAGGAGCTGCCCGATGATGAAGCATGACACCTATTGAGGTATGTGAGAGCCCTGCACATAAAAGGAGTCCTCAACTCCGCAGGCTACTCTTTAGACCTAGATACCCACATAGGAACAGTACACTCATTGATTTTATAGCTGTTGGGGCTGTGTGCCAGACCTTAAAAAGCCGTTGTCCCTCCACACTTGTTTTGATTATATTTTGATGTTAACAGATAGTCTTTCTGGCCTGTATGTCAGCCTGAATTAGTACAACCATGGTCCTTCTTCAAGGTGCTTGTCTTAATGTTCTCTATTCTCACTTATTTCATTCAGTCCTTTTCCAGGAAAAAACATTTGTGCTTCTCTGGTAAGTAATACCCTCCAGGTACTCCCAAAGAGGCTGGTTTTACTATTTTGTGGACAGTCCATTTAAGGTCAATTTTAGCGTGGGATTTTTCTACAAAGTGGTTGCCCGGTGGAGGTGTCATACTTCTACACTGTATTCTTTATTTTACTTCCTCACTTGTCTGTCCCACAGAGGCAAGATTCAGGGGCATGTTGTGACATATATATCACACATTATTTTTGTGTTGCATTTCATAAATATGTTGTGGATTATTTTAATTCTAAGTCAAGACTGGAGCCGAGGATTATGGTTTCTGTCTCTAAATTTTCCAGCAGCCATGATAAAGACAAACAGATAACAGCTACATTTCTATGTTTCCCAGAAACACTTGGAAAAATGAATAATAACATAACACCGTTTCTGAGTGTCCACAACTGTCCATTGTCTCTCCTCTTGCCCCCACTATCTCCGTTGCTCCAGCAACCACAGGTATGTACTCCCACATTCCCTCTTGATTTGGACTTGGTTATTTTGCATTCATCTCGTTATATGCAATATATGGCCTCATACTGTGCTGTTGTTTATCTGCTCTATCCAAGGGCTGCTGAAATGCTTGGTCAGGGTTAGGCTGACTAACTCAGTGGTGGCTAGGTGAGCCGGTCTGTCCTCTGACTACATGAGGGTGCTTGCGCTCCTTTCAGGTTCACTTTCAGGGTGACGCGCACTCTCTCCACAGCTGGTGAGTGACCAGCTCTAGAGAATTTCCTTCCTGACATCCTAGCAGAGAGCTGACAGCAGAGCATTGATTTATGGCCCACTCCTTTGCCCTAATTCTGGGATCCGTATTGTGCTACAAAAAGGCTGACATTTCCCATACTGGGGCATATAAAATTGGTGTGCATATAAAATTGGTGTGCTTAGCAGACACTGACCTGGGCAAAGTACACAAAATAGACCCACAATGTGTTGAGTGTCCTTGGGCTAGATCCTAAATGCAGTGCCCTTTGAGCCATATAAAACTCACTTATCACCCAGCATACTTGACTGTGTCCTCAAGACAAACAGATTAAGGTAAAGTGAAAGTCTCTAGTTATGTGGAATTGAATGTATTTCCATCGGTGGTCTGTAGACTACTCTCATAGGGAACACATAGAAAGAGTCATTTGCCCCTGCACAACTAAGCAACCATTTCCCCAACATGGGGTTACACTTTTATTTTCTTCCTCATTCGCCATCAGATACCTCCAGAGCAGTTTAGATTAACTCTGCGCCCCCCCCCCTATTGATTAGCACCAGCTGGAGTACTCTGTTTCTGGATGGATGTTCTTTACACCGAACCTCACATTCCCATGTTAAGTTTGTTCCAATCCACTCTCGAAATGCCCAACAGAACAAACAACTGGGTAAAGTATCACGGTGTAAAGGCATAATCATAGGACAGAGTTTCCCTATTTTTAGATGGTACTCAGCCAATCTATACAAGGCAGACAAAAATATTTTTGCTTGCTCTTCTTTTTTAGTAAGACTCTGTCTAGTTTCATTGTATATTTAATAGAAACGAACCAATCTGCTAACGACAGAGATGTGTTTTTAACTCCAAATTTACAGATTTCTCTCCGTGCTAATAAAATTAAATAGAAAAATAACTTGTTCTCATCTAGAGACATTAACTCATAAGATGTTGACAACCCAAAACATACCAAAATTATACTCAACTGAATGCCAGACCCTAACGTGGCTTCCATACCTCTGATTATGGATGTCCAGAGGAGATGTAATATAGGACAGCTTAAAAACATATGAACATCATCTTACTTTATAAATAAATAAATAAATACTTAGGCTGGAGACATTTCGGGCATTTTGGAGTTGGACCCTTCGCAAATTTGGATAGTTTTAAAGAGGACCAAAACACCCTCTAAATACAAAAAATATCATTTATTTTTCGGTTTGCAGTATGGACTGTGGCGTGTTATGAGATACTTGCCATAAATCTTCTACTTGAACGCCAGGCAAGCACTCTCCCCCCAGCTCCAATGGAAGATGAAATTATCCGTCAGCCAGGTCCGCCAGTATCCAATATAGGTTCGCCACCTCTTTCATTTTTATGATTTTCTTACTCAGTTAGTTTCTAGTTCGTTGGACATGCCGACAAACATGCTAAGGGATTTATGCCAGCTCTTAATTTGCATATTAAATCTGTATAGCTCATTGTCCGTAAGTGACTTTAGCGCTTCCCAAGAAAGGAGTGAGCCCTGCTGTGGAAGTTGTTCCCATCTTAGTAATCCAGCTGCTTTTAACGGGTGAAAGCTTCCTAGGACCGGTTTCTGGCATTGGCCTGGCTGAAGACGGCTGAAATGCCAGAAACCGGTCCTAGGAAGCTTGTTTCCGGTCCAGGGAAGGCATGGCTTGGCAGTTCGGGCTGGACTGTTCCCATAAGGCACAGGGTCAGACTGATATGCATATGGCCATGTCTGAACTGGGGTGGCAGAGTGGGCTAAAGAACGGTGATGGTTTAAACCCAGATCTGTTGACTGGGTGTGAGTGTTTGATTGGTTCAGATGCTCCGTCCATCACCACCCCCTTTTGTGGGGTCTTACTACTGGCCCAAACAGTGGCCAGAATGTGAGCATCCACAGTGGGGCATATCTGAAAGCAACTGATGCACATCCACAGGCTCGTCAGGGGGGTCCAGCACGCAGGTCTAGGTGGTTAACACAGGGTAGATGCACCTGGGTCGAGGCGCACGCAACAAGGGAGCCATGCAGTAGCAGACCTGACAGCTGCGTGGGGGTACAATAGTTCCAAAGGCACTATAATGGCAAGCTTTCTAGTAATTTCATTAGTCTGTCGCCATGGGGAAGGCTTAGCGAGCCTTCTTCCACTGGCTGTGAAAAAGAGGATTTGGCAAAGAGTTCATAGACATTTCTTTATTGCTCAAAGCCAACCATATAAGTTTAGACCAAGTCACACACTAACCCAGGGAACATGTGCCTGTGGCTGCATGACTTGTACTTGAGGGAAAGACATAAACTACTAAACCTTCGGTGGTCGTAGACCAACCAGGAAGGAAAAGGCAAAGTCACTTAGCTCAATTGCCTCGCTTCCTTTGAGCACTGCCACATATGACTTATGCATAGTTACATGCGGAACAGACCACAGGGTGGCTCCCCACTGTTCATTCACCTTAACTGTATGTATCTCAGCAAGTTCCAGTTGACGGGCATTCTGAGTATGGCGTTAGCACGGACTGGTCTCATGCCCGGGTCTTTTGGGTCAAATTCTTTATGTGTCGGAACAACCATGACCACTGCTGCTTACTGGCTCAAGGAGGAGGGGATCATGCAGCTCGGCAGCTGGAAATCTTACCCCTTTAAGGCTTACATCAGACCAGAAGATAACTAATGCGGGGCTAAATTTTGGTGCTACAGAGGTCGAATGCAGAAGACGAACGGTTTGGATAGTGGGCCACTCCTTCATTACAAGGGCCCAGCGATGGGCTAGTGCACAGAGACTTTACAGGGGTACATGGCTGAGCAACACCATGGTGATTTGGATGGGCAAGCCAGGCATGAGGTGGTCTCAGCTTTTGCCTAGAGTGCATGAAAGGCTGCGGACACTGGTAAAATCTGACTTCATTGTGGTGCACCTTGGTGGCAATGGCATTACCGAACTAGGGTGCAAGCAACTGCTGGAAGCGATGAAAGCCGACGTGATGACCATCTCGGGACCGCTCCATCCCAAAGGGAGGAGTTTGTGGAGTACCACTATGCAGAATTCCGTGGAGTTTTAAAAACAAATTGTGAAAATCCGTGCAGTTCCATGTGTGGTGGAATCTGGAGTAGCCCATACATTTTTGAATCTGTATTCCTATCCTGACTGTGTTGTTGTAATTTATTTACAACAACACAGTCAGGATAGGAATACAGATTCAAAAAAGCATCGTATTCAAAATCATAACCCAGCCGTACCCCTCTGAGCCCACCCACTGAAATTAACTCACAGAGCGCCCTCCCCACAGCAGCACAGACATCAGCAAAGGGCTTTTTGTGACACTGCAGGGCAGTCACAGACTAGTCAACCCATACTCTGCGTTGTCCCTCTTACGTCCCTAGTGCTTTCTTACCTCTTACAGGGCTATGCTGCACGTAGGCCTGGGAGCAGCGCTCTCCCTTACAGTCCAGGCCCTGAGGCCATGCCGTGCCACTGGCGCCCTTGCTCTTCCTATGGGGCAGCTGCCATATATCCTCCACCGTCCACTCCACACAACAAGATCAGCAATGTTTCTGGAGTCCGTGCTGGAGTCAGCGGCGGCGCTTCACAGGCAGCGGGTCCTCGTCAGTCCTCCCTCAGTGCCAGACTCAGACCCCATTGGTAATGGCAAAATAAAATTGTGGCTGCGCCAGAGCTGTGTTAGACTAGTGTTCGGTAAGGCAGCCATCTATGGGCGGAGGGAGGGGCAAACAAAATGGTTGGTGCGCATGCGCTCTACTGGCAGTGAGGCTGACCTGAAGGGTTCAGAGTGGACTAGCGGGGATCATGATTCATGTTGGAACGGCTGGTGAGTGCGAACACTGCAGAACATTTAAAAAACTCTGCTCCGCCGAAGCGTAGACATAGTTTTTTGGCAAACTCCGCGCTGGAAGTGGAACGCTGAGTAGGAAAAAACTCAGAGAACTCCACTGGCAGAGCAGAGTTTGCCACCCATGATTAGCTGTGGTCTGAATTGACAAAGATTTGAACTGGGAAGCATTACCCACAGCACTGCTGAGAGGTCCAGAAGGAAGCTTAGCATCTCAGTGAGTAAATTTTGCAAGGGCATGGGATGGGAAGTTGTCAGACATGGCCTCATTAACCTCAAGATGCCAGACTATTACTCGGACAACAAAGTTCACTTATCCAGAGGGGAGATGTACATGTTCCTGTTGAACATTGTAGGGGCTTTTGAGCTGTTAGGTCTTTCTTAGGGTATGTTGTTTTTCCTTCCCCAAAGTAGGGGCGATGGGGGAGCTAACAGCAGTTGGGGAACCACCAGCAGTGGGGGGGCAGCTACCAGCAGGGCCAAGAAATGACATCACATGAGGACAGATAGAGAAGAATGCCCCAAACTGGGTTTTTGGGGTGCCTCATGGCAGAGGCCCTGGTGAGTCAGTAGAGGACCAAGAGATGGTCATCGCTAAATAGACATGGCACTTGCTCAGCTGCGACCCTGGAAGGTAAGAGCAGTGGGTAGATGGAGCTGGGTTGTGGGGGATTTAAAAGACGACCACGAGGGAAAATTAAATAATTAATGAATTTCCCCTTGTCGTTGTATGTCGAAATTCCCCCCCACCCGGCCCCACCGCTCTTATCTACATGGGCCGTGGCTGCACTTGCTACGCAAGCACAGCCACAAGCCAGCAAACGCCAGAAATCGATGGCAATGGAAGGTCTCAAAGCAGTGACTTGCGGTACCAGGGAGGCAGCAGAAAGAGCTGTCACAACAGGACTCATGGCGATGGACTGAGCGATGTATGGCCAACCAATTATGGTTATGATGTAAGACGATTTGTGTCTGGTCATGATACAGAATGTCACGACTTTAAACGGATGGATTATTAAACAATGACCCACTTGATATATAAGATAGCTGCGTGTCCTGAACATAATGTGTCTAACAATTGTGAATAATGTAATAAACTGTGGCTGTTCTAATGTCAAAGAAGGTCTGTTGAGTCCTTTGTGGATAGGCAAGTGGTTGCTAGCAGCTAGAGGTCCAGAGAGAAGCTTGCTCCTTGATGGGGGTTATTATCTGCAGATATGCTGTAGTGCAGGCTTGAAGGTGTGTTAAATTACTGTTCACATACCACCATGCAATTGATAGTAACGGGTCACCAACACCACCCTCTCTGCCAATTTTGCATAAAACATGGACCTATGTGGCCTCCACCTTTACCCTTTAATACTGGGCCTATTGCCTCTTGTATCATATCATGTTTTTGTTTCTGTTGTCTCATGACATTCTTGAATGTTTATACAGTTGTTATGATAGGTTTATGAAATTGTACAGGGACGGCTTTTTAGTAAAATGTTCCCATATATTTTCTGTTCCTGCATCCTTCCATAAACACAATATTATTTGGTACAGCCCTGTGCAACGAGGGTGTGCTGTATTATGGTCAGGGGCTCTATAACCACTGTGGGAAAGGCTAAGTCTAATTACTGCTGTTGGTTAAGATGGCAAACACACTCAAAGGCCAGAATACTGTAGTCACCACTATTATTCAGTCATCGCCACACATTTGGCAGTCTGAGGCTTTCTGTGTAGAGGAGAGCACTGGATAAAACATGTCAAGATTATACTGTATGTATCCCTGCCAGGGTCGGACTGACCTAGAGCAATCAGGCAGTGCCCGAGGGGCTGGTCTGATAGACCATTCAGTGGGTCAGTTTTTTGACTGTTTGTGAACCTGTTTTATAGTCTGCTGGGACAGTTTTTAAGGGTGTGTTTCCCTGATGTTACAACAAACATTGCCTGCAGAAAGCACAAATGCATGCACTCTCCCATACCTTGCAAAACAACTATAGAGTGTTTTTACCTATACAAGGTGTCTTTACAAATTCGAAACTGCTCTATTTGGAAATGTGGGTCACTTTTTAGCAATCTGATTAACAAATGAGGACCACATTTTAGCTATCTGATTCACAAATGGGTGGCCAGTTTTATTTTAGTGCGCAGAACTATTTTCTGGCCCAGCCCGACCCTGATCCCGGCAGGCACTTGGTAAGGTTTGCAGTATGTGGGGTTAAAATTGTGTCTGGAAAAAAAGACTTGCTATTCTGTGCATTTTCAGTACCCCACCTGTCTCCTACACCTCAATCCATACGTTTTTCAGTTAAGAAAACGTGAACAAACCAAGAACGAAGAGGCTGTGGGAAAGAGTGAATCAAAAAGACTTGGAAGAGTGAATAGATTTTCAAATGAGAAGCAGGGCAGGACTGGCCGTATCAGGAACCAGGCCTATCCCCGGGGGGCTGCCAGGTTGGGGTCTGGTTTTAGACCCCCGGGGGGGACATTTTTGTTACCGGGAGCCAGTTCTGCAGCATAGCTGCAATATCACCCCCCTTCAACAAAAGCGGCACAAAGTGGCAGAGCTCTTTGCCAGGGCTGGTTTTGGTTCCCAGTCCGGCAGTGATAAGAAGAGAGGGAACTTCTGCACGAGACAGGGCTGCTGTAATAGAAAGAGGCCTTACAAATCGTGGTTTGAGCTCAAAGCAGAAATCTCGGAGTGACAAAAACACGAGAAAGACATACCAAGTCACCAACCTAATATTGAGAAGAGGGCACACAATGTACATCTGCAATTCTTTCATATCCCAGTTTGGCTGCAGTCAAGAGTGTCATCCAGTGCTTAATTTCATCCGGTGATTTCCAGTGCTTTGCACCTGCACTTAATTGTGAACACTGGCACTATGACAGTCTGCCACGCGGTCGTGCTGTCGGTGTAATTTAGAGATTATCATAATAAGTGCTGTTTATTAATTCAATATACATTAAAAACGATTAATTCCTGACATCCAAGCCTTTTTTTTAGGTTTTGGGGCTAGGAATAGTCTGAATAATCACACTTGGATTGATATGGTTGGCAGTTGCCTAGGTATTGTCATTGGCAGCACTGGCAAGACAATGGGTGGTTAAAACTGTTGTGGCCTACAGTCAAGGGCCCTGGCACATATTTTATTACAAATTAAGCACTGGTTGTCACCATGTTCTTGTGAATAGTTTTCAGTTTGAGCATAAGAATGCTGGCAGAACAGAGGAAAGAAAGAACAATCTGAAAAGACAACATATGTGGGTGTGAGCCATATGTGCAGTACAAGACTTGTGCCTTGAGCGAGCTGTACAATGAGTTATTCCATGCAAATAGCATTATGGGACTCTATCGTAGCCCGTCATCTTAAAGTTCTGTATAGAACCATGCAGGCATTGCTCAGTAGTTGGGTTGACTTGTTCAGTCTGGCCATCCGTGTCAGGGGGGTAACTGCTTTATAGTCAGTGACTGAGTGTCAATAAAACAGTCTAGAATTTAGAAGTTCATTTTGTCTCCCAGCCCAAAAAGAGAGTAGTTTGTAATCCGTGCTTTCATACTATTTCCCGTTGCGGGCCCCTTTCACCTGGAGGCGTCCAATTGTGGCCCGTGGGGTACCCAAGGGACCCTTCTTCCCAACCATGCACAATGTGGCCGGCACCATGGGGTGCCACCACAGTGTGCAAGGTTTTCCCCAACTACCGCTTTTCCCAATGTGAGCCTGTGCTCTCGGTTAGAACACAGTCTCCCATTGGAATCAATGTGAGTCTGACCGAACGATGTTGGGAAGCATCGTAATCAGTCATCCGAACTAGCAGGACATGATTCAGTAGGAAACAGGTCTAGAACCTATTTGTTCAGGACAGTTTTCTAACAACATTGTAATCGTCCCTATAGTGTCATGTGTAACATCACCAGATGTTAAATGTGGGCTATCTACTCCACAACGTTTGCTAATTTGCTCTGCTGCTATTGTGCCCTTATTTGGATCATACGGGACTTCACAAGATTGCTATTAATGAAGTTCCCAGTGAGGCCTGGATGATACTGTGTGAGTGCTGGAGGTTTAGGTAACTGTGAATAATTATGCACAAAATGCCTATCTTGTTCACATTACTTAAATAAGATTTCTCTTCACCTATGATTTCTTGATGATGTAAGTGGTATATTTCTAACAATACCAATCTGCATTTATTCTTCCAATCCAGAGTGTTTGTAGAAAGTAACTAAGAACTGGAAGAAGGCATAAAACGTATTCACTGACTATCAAAATGTTTTCCTTTTTACTGCCCATTTCTTGCTGGTCATTTTGCAATGCTAAATTATCGTGGCAGCAGGACTTTTCACCACATACAAAACAGCATCTTTTAAATCCTCTGCCAGACAGACTTATAACAAGCATTTACAATGCAATGGTCTCGGCATTGTTAAAGTTAGAGCTATTGGCATTGCAAATGGCATTTTTTCCATTTTTTTTTTAAACAGAAATAAATGGTATTGTCATTTACAATGGCAATAGGTGAGCATTAGAGAGTAGTAGAGAGTATTAGCAGACACAGAGCCACACACACACACAGAGCCACACACACACAGAGAGCCACACACACACACAGAGCCACACAAACAGTGAGCCACACACACAGAGAACCACGCACAGACATAGCCACACACACACAGCCACACACAGAGCCACAGACATAGCCACACACACAGACAGAGCCACACACACAGACAGAGCCACACACACAGACAGAGCCACACACAGACAGAACCACACACACAGACAGAGCCACACACACACACACACACACACAGAGCCACACACACACACACAGACAGAGCCACACACACACACACAGAGCCACACACACAGACAGAGCCACACACACACAGACAGAGCCACACACACACACACACACACACACACACACACAGACAGAGCCACACACAGAGAGCCACACACACACACAGCTCTCTGCCCGGTAACGCCCTATGCAACAGAGGCACGAAAAACTGGATCACAAGCAGGGAACAGAGGCACAAGCAGGGAACAGAGGCACAAGCAGGGAACAGAGGCTACAAGCAGGGAACAGAGGCACGAGCAGGGAACAGAAGCACAAGCAGGGAACAGAGGCAAAAGCAGGGAACAGAGGCACAAAAACTGGGAACAGAGGCACGAAAACCGGGAACAGAGGCACGACAACCGGGAACAGAGGCACGAAAACCGGATCACAAACAGGGAACAGAGGCACAAGCAGAGAACAGAGGCACAAGCAGGGAACAGAGGCACAAGCAGGGAACAGAGGCATGAACAGGGAATAGAGGCACGAAAACCGGATCACAAGCAGGGAACAGAGGCACGAGCAGGGAACAGAGGCACAAGCAGGGAACAGAGGCACAAGCAGGGAACAGAGGCACAAGCAGGGAACAGAGGCACGAACAGGGAACAGAGGCTCGAAAACCGGATCACAAGCAGGGAACAGAGGCACAAGCAGGGAACAGAGGCACGAGCAGGGAACAGAGGCACGAGCAGGGAACAGAGGCACGAGCAGGGAACAGAGGCACGAGCAGGGAACAGAGGCACAAGCAAGGAACAGAGGCACAAAAACCGGATCACAAGCAGGGAACAGAGGCACAAGCAGGGAACATAGGAAAGAAAAAAAAACAGTGGTATCTATGTTGGGCCTACCTGCTGGAGGCTCGCGGGGCTCATTTCAGTTTGACGCAGCTCTTGAGCAAGTAGGCCGAGTGTGGGTCACACCTGCCCCCCAGCTAGGCCGATATTAACGCAGGCTTCAGGAAGGGCAGGCAGAGTAGCTTCGGTGGAAGCACCAACCCCATCGCCCAATACAGCAGGGGATCCAGGTCTCTCTCGGGCAGTCACACCGAGTGCCTCTGCTGCACGAAGCAACAATTCTCGCAGCGCCGCTCACCGACAGTGATTTGTATGTGGAGGTGGATCATTCTCTATAGTAGGTGCACATCAGCTCCAAGAAGGGTCGATTTCGCTTTACTTTTTCATGTGTCAGTTTCTAGTTGGTATAAGAGAGCATCCCAATACCCACTCTACCTCTTCTCTCCTATTACCGTGGGACATGTTCCCGGTCTCGCTTTGGCAGTATCCACAACGGTAGCCATCCTCTCCCCCGAAGTATTCCAGGATACTGGGGCCGGAGCCCCCTTGGCCGGCCATGACAGACGGGCGGTGTCTCTCAGCTGTAGCTTCAACACCCAATGGGGGCTAACGCTCTCTGCGCATGTGCGAGAAACCCAGCTACCAAGTCGCTTGTGGGGGTTCACTGATTACACTAAACACATCTAGAAAAGTCAGTCTTCCCTTCTAGTTCACATTCCCGACAATATTAGTATTAGCGTCGTGGCACCATGCATCCTGTGTTAGAATTTCCAATGCAATATATAGATAAGATTTGTATTGCTTATCGTGCGCAACACATAGGAAGCCTTTCTTCTCGTTATTGACCAAAGTGTGGGTTCTGATTGCTGCGGCTCATTGAACGCACACACCATTCTGACATGGCCGCCAGTCTTTCACGAGATGAGGCTATTGGTGGAGAGGTGTGGCTCACTGGTTAGAGGTGGCAGACCTGGAAGCAGAGGACGACCCGGGACCAGGGTTCAATCCCCGACGCGGCAGGGTCGAGAACCAGGGTCAGCGGACTCGATAATTCTCGCCTCGGTGCCTACTCTAACCAGGGATCACACACGGCAACTCTGGGCATTAGCTTGCCTCATCTCCACAACGGCCCTCCACATACGCCGGGGATGCCTGGTTTTACCTTGGAGATACCCAGTAGGGACATCTCACAGGGAAAGCCAGGACGGGTTCCCCAGCGGTCTACAGCGCAGAGATACTCCTTCGGGAGTCGATTCTAGCGCTTTAGAAACCCACAAATAATTAATTAATTAATTGCTGTGTCCGGTTTTCACGAAATAGCGAAAATGTATTTATAGACACAGAAAACAGACCGTGTATACTGTGCCAGTTCTCAGGTGACCACATCTTTGGAACTAGGCATAAGTGCGTCACCCAAGTCCAAGGCATGCCAAGCCTGGGGCTCAAGAGGAAAAGAACTGTGCGCTCCCTGCACGCGCTGCGCAATCGGTAACAGAGGTATCATAATCTAGCAATGTGCTGCGCCCGGCCTTGCAAGACTCTCAAGGGTAGGAATTCACCTCCCGGGTACAAGAGCCCCATATTTACCAGGCCCATTTGCCGTAGTCGTCTTTGTGACAGCTTGTCTCCAGCAGGGGGAGCAGAGACACAACCATGTTTCTCCGAGGCGAGGCAGGAATGCCTCGGAGAAACCAGCGTAATTTTTGGATTCGGCGGCGTGGTTTTTGCTGTTGAGTGACAGATGATGTCAGGGAGTTAAAAACTGCAAAAAACACGCCCCCGAATCCAAAAAAGACGGGGCTTGAACGGAGTGACGCCCCTATCCTCCAATGGCTGGCCTCCATTTAGGAAGCCAGCCAATGGAGAAGAGGGGCGGGTTCAAGCCCCCATACTTGTAAACATAAAACATGCGCAGTGTACGCTAGGCCGAGACCTAAAAAGCAGTAGCTGCTGCTTCATTGGTCCATGAAGCTTCAGACAAGAATCTTTGAAACGATGTAATGTATTAGACGACCTCTTGTGATTTGAGTAGAGCACAAAAGTGTTGCAACAATGTGTTGTATTGCAATATTAAAGAGCCTTGTTTTACAATCCATGGAGATGCCTTAAATGTGCATCTTTAATAAAGTATTAAAATTCCACGATCATCGGAAAGTGATGAGGATGACATAAAAAGTGAAGCAACTTTGGATGCCCTGTAAATTTATCTGGGTAATCCAGGGAGGGGCCTAAAGGAGGATGTACACCTGGGAATGGGGAAGTAAAAAGGTCCACTTTCCAAAATCTAAACAGTGCCAAATGAATTCGGTTGAGCATTACTAGACAGGCGTGTTGTCCTGCTTCATTCATTTAGTTTAACTTGGGTGTTGGTGGGGATTGAATCGTGTGGTACAGTCATTAAAAATGAATCAATTAACCTTATAATCGATATTGAGGTGTTTTATTATTTGATACACTGTCAACTATTTGAATATAGTATATATTTTAAGATGGCGTAAGTTTAGTCGGCAATGGAGCGATTGGGATTCTCTGTTTTGGTCCTTCCTTTAACATTGACTTTACTAACCATGGCGGGCATGGAGAAGGGCAGATAAACACGTCTCCATGAGGCAGGGGAACACTCCTCGAAAAAACATAAATTTGGATTTTGTAGAGTAATTTATGGAGTATATTGACAAAACTGAAATGATTCACTTTATTTCAGATACTATGGGTGTAACATTATGTTAACCCATTTACTTTTATCTTGGTTTTTTCAAGATTTCGATTTTGGGTGAGTCTTTGATGCATTTAGAGAATCTTTGATTAATTAAAAACATAATAGATGTTAGTAATGAGAATTTTAATTTGTTTTATTAGATATCATATATGAACAGGCAATGCATGCTCAATTTTCGATTATGATATTGATTCATATACTCACAAAGAAGGTGAGTATAGATGGTAGAGGTTAAAACTTTGGGCCTTATTACGAGTACAGTGGTCCTTGGACTGCCATACTCATAGTGGCTGCCCAACCACCACCACCTGTTCACCCTATTACGAGTGTGGCAGTGGGGCTGCTGCCTCCATTGGATTTTATTGATTTATTTATTTAAACAGTTTTATATAGCGCTGGCTAGACCCAAGGGTATCATAGCACTTTACAGGGATGGCAGTATAGACAAGGTGAGATAATTACATTACAATCGTACAAAAAATGAAAAGCAAAATATACTAGCAAGAAGTAAAGAGCAATAAATATCTAGACAAGGAAATAAGAAGTGGCATATAGTCCAAAACCAAGGATTGTGTCAGCTATGCAAGCAGGGTTGTCCGGGGGAAGTGGGGGGAGGTATGGGGGAAGGGTAGAGGGGGGGCAGGAGAAGGGCGAGGAGATAGTATGTAGGAGTATGCAGGGAATCTATGAGAACAGGCCTGCATATCCACTGCCCTTTTCCTGGCAGTGACCCTGCCATAAAAAGAGTGGTGGACATGCAAGTAAGGGGGCTCTAACCGGGCCAAATCTGATTCTGGGGTTGCATGAGGGGGGAACAAATTGTGCCCCCCTGGAATTGCACCCTCGTTCCTCCACAGTGTGGCATGCACGACATGGTGCATGTCACACCGTGCAGGAACGTGCTGCAGACTCTCTCATGACGGCAGAATGCCTGTTAGGCTCTCCAATGAGCCTAACATACCACCTCTGTGAGACCGCCCACTCGCCCTGGATTAAAGTTAGAATTGGACAGGAGGGTGCACCACAGGTTTGGCGGTCTTCCTGAGACCACAGTGGTGGTGGTCCCCGCCAAAGACCGCCAACTTCGCAATAAGGCCCTTTGTCTTTTTGTACTGATATTCTGATTCGTTTTGTGTCACGAACACAGTTGGATACTGTAGATTTAAATAAGCTTTGCGATTCAGGGTGTTATTGAGAATTTGTTTTCGAGTTGCAAGTTTTCTAATCACAAGCATGATGGGTGTCTGATTGTTTATTATAGGTGGTATACCCTGTTATTTTGACACATGAGGTGAGTTATTATACCACTGTAATCTATTATAAATTCGGTGTTTGTCTCATATCTAAGTTTTAAAAAAAAGTTTCTCTTTAATTTATCCAGTGATGGATTCATGGAAAAAGTACTGGAGTGGTCTTCGGTCTTTTATGCTTTGTACATGAAATCATTTTGGAACTTATGCATTTTAATTGTACAACAATTTATATCATATAATTGTCTAGCCCTGATTAAGCCAATTAACGACAGAACAAATGTTTTCTCACCACCTTTGGCTATAGTCTTTGCCTTGAAGGTGGTGGTCTCCAAAATCGTTAATGAGGCTGAAGAAGTACAGGCAGGTAGAAACAGGAAACCTATGCAGATTGTTTGATGTAGAACTTTGAAGTGGAAGCCAAGAGGAATAGTAGAAGCATACCTGTATGGAGTGCAAAAAAAACAACAATATTTTTCTCAAAAGGAGTCCAGGTGAGGGCCACTTGACAACAAAGTAAATCCACAAACACAATGTTGCCAGGCTATGGCTATGGCAACTTTCTGTCATTTTATGTTGCTTTGTCCCTTGAGACCGGTAGTGAAAATTCTTGCTGTATGGGACGTTCCCTCCCCTTCACAAGCCTGACATTGAATTATCTTGCATGGGAAAATGACTACAGTGGGGGGTGCCCTTTGTCTGATATTGATAATCAACTTTGAAGTATTCTAGAGCAACCATTCACATCCACCAAGTACACCCCAGAACAACTGTTCAGATCCCAGTGCCCTGACCCTGCTGAACTGTTATAACAGATACCCCCAACACCCTCCTGCCTGCAGGTAAGTTCTAATACTTCAGGACCTCTTTAGTCCCTTTTCTCACTTCTAATTTTCAGCATCGAGAAATATGTACTTACAAAGAGCATATGGCACATGTCATATAGTAATGGCTAGTAAGGAATTTGCATGAGGGAATAATCCTCAGGAAGGATCTCGAAATAATCATGAGAACCAATATTTAGTGGAGTCTGGATAATGCCTGTATCTTGACCGAAAAAGCGAAAGGTTTAGGATTTTCTTTATAAGAAGTGGACAATCCCTCATTGCACATACAGCAGCATGAATAATACACTTTTCAAAGATTTCCCATAGTAAGACTAGACAATGTCTCCAAAAGAGCCCAAAATATCCACCTTGATGACAGCATTTGGTTAAAGACCGGACACTAAATGGCAAATCCACAAGCATGCATTGCAAACTTAGTGACTTTGGAGGTCTTTCAGATTATCCATGTGTGAAAAGTTTCAGGGAAACAAACATCATAACTGCAGAAGAAGAATGCAAAAATTCCAGTACACTGGTCTGATATTGGAGCATCTCTCAAATAATCAACACAAGGAAGGGCTACTAAAGAATGTCACGCAAATGGTAACTCCGCAAAACCATGCAGGGACATAACTTAGGAACAACATGCAGAGTGCATGCATGACTAAAAGTTATGTCGATCAATACAAATCATCTGTCGAAATAGTGTTGTTTCAAACTCTATGATTTAGATCGTAGACATTGTGTCTTTGGACCAGAAATTATACCTCTCCATGAAATATGGTCTCAGAACTCTGGGAGATTGAAAGGATTTCCCACCATAAAAAACTTGACACAGAAAGGAAGAAGATCTGGAATCTCCGGACAATTTGTGCATTATACCTCTGCAATGGTCGCCACATTCTAGGCACAAGACCGGGCAATGTTATATCAGACTGAAAATTTTAACCAGTTTCAGAGATCTCTTCATGGTGAGGTTCCGTGATTTTCGACTGCGCTTCGTAGTCAGCCGCCATTTTGTGACAGCCGCCATTTTGTATTGCCCTCACTCAGGCGACACTGCGAACTTAGTGTTTTTGCCTTTTCCAACTGCTCACCTCTCATGTTAAAGAATAACCTTTTTGTCCTTGTCTAAGAAACCGACGTCAGGGTCTGGCCGAGTTAGTTAAATCCACGTCTAGACTGATTAATCCTTGTCTAACTCCACTGTTTGGGTCCCACCATTCTTCTTGACTTTATTCTATTTGACTGACCTTCGCTATTCTCTCCGTGTATTCTCTTGTTACATAAACTATCCTTTGAAGCATTCAAACATGTTCTACCACCTGCAAATTGAATTACGGACAGTGTTGATTAACTTGAGGGGAGGAGTGCACACGGGGTCTGAAAGGAGGGTGTGTTTTGACATTCGATAACTTGTTTTCGAACTATTCCTATTTGTCAGTCTTGTATGTTTTGGGAGTGGGTATTGTAAATACGTATGGTATAAAAGTCTGTGTGCCACGGAATGAAGTGGCAGTCTCCTGAGAACTAACCATTGGTGTACTTCTAGGACTACTGTGCTTAGCTGCAGCTAATAACCCTGTTTTTCTACGCCGAACAGAGTGTCTCGTGTCTCTGTCTGATAAGGCAAGTGAACTCGGAGATTTCAGGCGTGCCCTGCGCCGCTAGGCCCATAAGGCCCAGTTCTCCAATGGATCTACAAATCCCTTACTCACATAGAAGAGAAATATCCTTCAAGGATCAATTTCAGTGTAGATTGACTGTGTCATACAAGTATGTGGATATTAAAGGATTTTGCTGAAACATATGTACAACTACATTTTGTCATTTTACAATTATGAAAATCTAATATAAAGAAAAAAACATGGCAGTTACCCGTTTCAAAGATATACATTTCAAAGAAGCAGTTGAGTAAAAAGCCTCGAGTATGTTTTATCATCTTATCAAATCATCCTCAGGACTAAAATAAGAAGCAAAGATAGGATCAAGCTTTTTCAACAGGAATTTTTCAGGAACTATATGTATTCTCTAAGACAGTGGAAATTCATGCCATACTGCAGAGAAAAGGTTAGTAGAATGTTAAATTTTTCCGAATACATTTGTGTGAAGGGGTCTATTTTATACATTTGGAAACAAATTCATTAGACCCTAAAAGTGGAAATACCTTTCAGTGATTGCTTAATTGCAAATGTCAATGTTGCATTATGACTGTCTAGCATCAAAAGTTGCATCTCAACCAAGAAAGTATTGGCTTATAACATGTCATTGAGACACGTTAAATAGCAACAACAGCTGAGATGCCATGATTATGGTAAACATACAGTTAAGAATATTAGACACTGCTGTAGACAGCAAAAAAGAGTATTTAATTTAAATTAAAGTTGAGAAAAAGTATGTGCAGACAGTAATATTTAATATAGTGGACAGACAGACTGTTCCTCAGTTTTATCTTCATATCCCAGCAAGTTACATAAGATCATAGATCAAGTTAAAAGAACTATATATATGTTATATGTTATAAAGTAACTACAGTATCTAGTTTAATTATTTCATTAAATATATATTAGGAGGTCATTTAGACATCAGTGGGTGATATGGTATGCTTGCCAGGTCAGTGGAGACCATGTTCTCCCCTCCCTTAGCGGAGGACCACCCACCATATCATCACCTGCCTAGTGTGGATTTGACTGCCATCTGTGTAGCTGCCAGTGTGGTGATTATATAGATTGCAGAGACGTTTTCCAAGAGATCTATTTATTGGTTAGGCCCAGGTCTGCAATCTTTTTTGTTTTTCACGTAAAACCACCAAAGCAGGGATTTTCTTCAATAAAAAAAATAGATGGATTTTTTTCCCGTATGCGCAGTTCATATGTATTATTTTCAATTTCGGACCTGGTGCTCCTGAACAGGAAAAATGTCCATTGGAAAGGACCACCCTCAATAGAGAAAGTCTTCTGGTGTACATTAACTGAAGGCTCTGTGGTAGATTAGCTCTAATATTGTTTACCTTTGCACTTTTAATTAATGGTGTGATACTAATTTTAGTACTATTTTCTTCTACATTATGTTATATTCTCAAAAACAGGAAGAGCAGAGACTCTATTGCAGGTTAGAATTATTTCAGCTTAATGATTGTTGATGTCTAGGTTATATAATCTTTTGAAGAATTTTTTCATTCCAGGTATTAGGGTATAGAAAACGTTTGGTTGACTTAAACTTAGGAACCAAAGCTAGGAAGCCCACCACCCTTTTATTACATACTCAGCACTATATTTTTGCTTAGGCAACAGGCAAAGGGACAAATCAGCTAGATGTTACCATATTACAAGTAGTAGTAGATAATAAAACAACATTGATATTTCCACAAACACAGAAATTCTTTACCATCTAATCATAGTAACTTTTTAAGACACTTTGGGAAAACATAGACCAAAATTACTTCAGGTAGCAGCTCAAGTAATTTCATTTTGTACTCCTGCAGACCTCTACAACTGGCAAATATATGCTCAAGTGCTCCATTCTCATTATATCAAAAACAAGTTTGTTCGAATATTTTGTAAATTTCAATATTTAATTATGGTTATAAAGAAATTGAAATAAGAAACAATAATGTGATTTTTGGTCCTCTGGTATCATCATAATTTGATGAAATGAAGAGAGGTATTTTTCCCATTTTCATTACTCTATGGTTTGATCTATTTAATTGATTTTATTTTTTATCTCTTTCGTTGAACTATTTTCAGTTTGATTGATCTACATTTTCCAACAGTAATGGCCAGACATAGCACATGTGAATGCATTAAATAATATTTCTGATATTACTGGTCATCCCAGGATACCACACTAGAATATTGTTCTACCACTCTTATCTATCTCACATTCGCACTGTGAAAACTTAGTCGGTGTAAAAAAACTTTACCAATAAAAGGTAACACATCTTAACCTAATGTGTTTTATGAGTGTCTTTGCTTTGTCAAATAAAGTGTGTGAGTGTCAACAAAAGAGATGAAGTCTCACTAGTAATAAAGCATGATAGAATGCATGAGCATAATATACTCGTGGGAGACCACCTGGGGCACTCATTGCACTATTGCGTAAGTAATAGTTCTAAGACACCATGAGACACTCACCAATATCTCAGGTCAAGTGTTTTGCTTTTAGATAACAAAAGGCATGTCTTGTATTGTAGGGCAAGCAAAGACAAACTTTAGTAGGACAGCTTTGACAGAATAACCGATGAGTGGCTGACTTGAAAAGCAAAAGGGCTGCATGTATATTCAAAGCATCACGTTCTAAAGATTGTTTTAGGATGCCATTCAGATGAGATCATCGGTTACTAGAAACACTCATACTTGATCTGTCTACAAATGAAATCAAGTGTTATTAAAAGTAAATTGTCACTTACTTCTCTCCTACAGCTTACCACCAATGACCTTTAATACCTACTACAGTCATGAGTGATGCAGAATGGGATGTGGCGGCAATTACACATCATGGAATAATATCCATACCCTGATGGAAAGGTGTAAGGTACGAGAATAACACTGTCAGAATATCTTCTAAGATTTATACAGTGCTCTAAATATTGTCCACAAAAATATCATGCTACTGGAGTTAGTAATATTTACACTAGACAATATTTCTGATAGTGATATTCTGACACACAACTGATGGACATTTTTATTGACCAGGTGCATATGCATCATGATCCAGTCACAAAATGCAACTGGAAACAAGAAGAACTTTCTGCAAAGTTGTTCATTAGATGTTAAAAATCTGTTATTAGAAGAACTGGATTAAGCAGTGATAACTTTTAAGTGAGCCTCAGGAATGTTCACCAAGTTAGTAATTGATCCAGTTATTTAGCATTGGAAATCCTAGAGGTGGGGATGCTACTTCTATATGAAAGGGCAAGGGCTCCTGCTAGACAGTACTGTGCTGGAAACCTCGGAACCCTTTACTGAAATTGGCCTATTACACATCCCTTCAATGCACTGTCCCTGTCTTCCATTGTACCACTGCAGTGAGTAGAAACGGACGGAAGTGGTATAGTAGCCAAGGGGAACAAGAGAAAGTGGGAGTCTCCATTCCGAAGACCCAAAGACTACAATAGATTATTCAAAGCGGGGGGAGGAAACCTTTTTATGGGGCTCCATTAGGTCTCGCCAGGATTTGCTTATCCTTGCTACATTATCTCGGAACACAATTAGTGCCAGGGACAACGAGATCAGTGAGGGGAACACTTGACTGAGGTGGTCAGAGTAGCCACTATCTCTTCCTAAAAGTGATGATACCATCTATGAGGCTAGATTTATCTCTGCCTAGGAACATATCTCATCCAGTGTTGACTTTCTTGTGCCCACCTGATGATTGATGTAGGATGTCTATACTTAATTTGATGCACTAGGACAACTTTTATCTTTAGTGACAAGTTGGTGGGGGGAGCTCATAGATGGCCAGGAGTGTCCTAGAGTTGGAGCACTGATGTACCTCTACCTCTGACCATCATGGGCCTATTCAAGAACAGGATTTTGTAGTATATTTAATAGTACTACAATATTACTACTTAATTAGTACAAAATGCAATCCACTAACCTACATGCAGAGAACCACACCTCCGCCTCTCCTATATTTTATGTGCAGAGATCTCTGCCATATCTGTACATTTTAGTAGTAAATGTGGGAGGCACGGGGAAAGTGTCTGGAAAATGGGGCATTCTCATGACTAAAGTGGATGGGTTAAGGGAGGAGTAAGAATCGGATAAAGCAGGGATAACGAGGAGGCAAATACAGTACATGCGCCCACCCACAAAATAGAAAGTCTATACATATTTACAAACTACACTTCTATAGTTACCACATTTAGAAATGATCTAAAGCAGTTGTAAATGTAGTCCCCATTCAGAGCTGGAGCAAGTCTAGCACCATCTATGTGCATCGACAGATATTGTAACACCCTCCCATAAAAGATAATGGAGGTAGGGAAGGGACTTAAAATATTAGCCATATTCAAAATATTGTTAAAAGAAATTAATTAATTAAATTTTTTTCATATATATCAAATTATTTTAAAGTTAAAAAATGAAATATAAATTATAAATATTATTTTATTTTATAATACTTTAATGCCCTTTTTCAATTTAAAAAGAAAAGCAACTTTAAGTTTTGAAAAAAAAGAATTAGCAACATTTTATACATATCCTTTAGTAACTTTTAAACATAGTAAGTAAATAGAAACATTTTACTTTATGTGGGTTGGATTTCTTAAAAATCTTCATTAAAATTATTTTAATAAATATACTTAAAGTTAATTGTACAGTAACAGTATATTCTACACGTACTATACATATAAAAAATTAGGTGATTGTAATATTTAACATACAAATACTTTAAATTATTTAAAAAAAATATAATGAACTTTTATTAAATTTTCTATATTTCGCTGTTGCAAGTTCTCCGCCCCAATTGCAGAGATCTTTGCCAAGTGTGCAGAACTCAAATACGGTTGTAAAGTCGCTGCTAGTAGTAACGTTATAGCAGTATTTCTGTTTTCACTGGCTCCACTCCGTTTCAAGGCATGGGGACATGTGAGTCTACACTTTTGTGTAACTTTACTGTTGTAAATGGTGAATAGCCAAAAGTAGAAAATGTACTAAAACGTGTAAGAATTTATTTCTAGTATTTGTAGAGCGCAACACTCATCCCAAGGGATATCACGGCGCTAAAAAGAAAAAGGGGACTGCTGAGTTGCGCGGGGAGAGTTAGTTTTTAGGGAAAAGGTGAGTTTTGAGTTTTTGACGGAATTGAAGAAGGTTTGTAGTGTGTCTAAGATCCATGGGTAATTCATTCCAGCGTTTGGCCGCCAGGTGTGAGAAGGCTCGTCCACCCGTTCTTGTCTTGTAAATGCGCTTGGGTTTTGCTAGGGCTGAGTTATTGGATCTTAGGTTCCTGTTTGGAATGTAAAACTCGATTTTCCCTTGCAGGATTGTAGGGCCTGTTTTGTGGAGGGCTTTGTGCGCGTGACAGAGTAGTTTGAAGGTGGCTCGCTGGCACATTGGCAGCCAGTGGAGTTGTTTCAGGCATGCTGATGCTGAATCTCGTTTGCCCTTTTTGCATACCAGTTTGGCTGCCTGATTTTGAAGGACCTGTAAGCGGGAGAACAGTTGTTCGTTCATCCCCTCGAACAGGGCATTGCCATAATCCAGGCAGCTGACCAGGAGGGCCTGGGTAATTGTACGCCGACAGTCCAGTGGGATCCAGGAAAAAATTTTGGCTAGGAGTTTCAAGATTGCAAATCCTTTACCCCAGAGTATGCGTACGTGGTCTTTCATGGATAGTGCGTCGTCCATCATGATGCCAAGGTTTCTGGCATACTGTTTTTGCCGTGTAAGAAAACTCTGCTTCCAGCGGGGGACCACTTCTTGTAAATGCAGAGCCGCGTGGAGGCTATGCTCTAGCCTTGTGCTGACTCTGCCCCCGGGGCACAAGGCTAGAGCATAGCCTCCACGCGCCTCTGCATTTACAAGAAGTGGTCCCCCGCTGGAAGCAGAGTTTTCTTACACGGCAGATCGTGAAGAACACACTTCTCATATAATTACTATGAGAAAGGGATTACCGCACAAGTTGTGTGAGTAGTATTATATGTGTACATTTGTGTTTATTTTGTTTTTGTAAGTCCTGACGAAAGCTCTACAGACCCCCTGGCCCAAAGAGCTGAAACATGTCGACAACTTTCTCTTTACAATACTGCATGGCCCAGTAACTCGGCCTATACTTAGTATATAAACCTTTTTTAACTAATGGAAATTTGCCTTGTAATAAACTTTTTTTGGCATATTTTTCCATTTTTAATAATTTTTTGTGGGAAAATCCTTTTTGTCTCTGGACACTGCACTCGAGACTGGAGGTGCCTCTGGTTGAGGCAAGCAGTACACACAAATAGGAATAACCCTATGATAACTGCGTGAATGTCAATGTGGGGCGGATGAAACAAATATACCGCAATTCCATCTATACATTGACTTCTCTGAGGGTTTCCTTATTTACACTGAACCAAAGGTTGAGCAGTGTTACAAGTGTCCAATTTTGTTGACAGTAATGACTACCTTAAAATCTAAAACTGGTCTATATTTCCCTGATTGTTTTTATACCTGGAAGAGATAGGAGTAGATCAGGTGGAATCAAATATAGTTTCATATATGAACAGCTTAATCAGTGCTATGGTACACAGTAAATCAGTACCATGTTCACCCGTCTGAAGAGTGTCAAACAGCGCCTAAAATCTTAAAGAAGAATCTGTGTGACATGTGTCTCTGCCTGAGGGGTGAAGCTGGATGCTGCAAAAGAATGCCTAACTGTGCCCTCCACTTTTTTCTCAATGGGGCTATGGTGTTTCTCAGATGCCAAAGACAAAGGTGAAGTCATGCTGGGCAAGATGGTGTTGCATTGGTTATTTGAGGAAACTCTTCCTTGAACTCCTCCAAAAGGTATCAATGAGACAAAAGTATTATATGTGGACCGACACTTTATCACATCTTTTCACTTCTTCAGTATGATGATTATAATGATTTTATGAAGAGACTCAAGACAAGAGCCCCAAACTGATTATACAATTAATTGATCTCATCCGGTTCTGGGTCATGAAGCTCTAACTTGTCTATAATATGTACCAAAATGCCCATCTTCTTTTCTCACCAGTATGTTTGTATTCTTAAGCAAAGTCCTATTTATCTTCAGGCCTCTATTCCACTGTCCTGTGATTGGGTAAGGGCTGTGAGATTTGGAATTGAGCAGCCACCATGCTACTCATCCTCTTTCAATTTTTCCTGCAGCATTTACAGTGATGTCCTCCAAAATCACAGTTTACAGTTGCAATAACGATGACACTGTCCAGACAGAATAATATCATAATGTAAAAGAACAATCCTAAAACAACAAACACCTGGAAGAATCTATAAACATTGTTCGTATTCGCTAACCAATGTCACAATATCACTAAATGCAAAAGCTGCAAACATAAAAGTAGAAATCAGGATTCTAACTCAGTAGATTCAAGCATCTCAATGTTTAGCGTTATTGAACCACAGCGATACACTTATCTCCTGTTTTAAGGGTAGAGTTAGGATATGCGTTTCCCTTGAAAAATAGCTATTGACAGTCCAAGTGGCTGTGGATCAACAGCTTTACCGTGAAATGGAACAGATCTAGGTACCAATGGTAGGCAAATGTCTGTCTGACTCACAAGGCCAAACAGGTTCTCAGTCAACAGGCACCACTGTACACCTGGACCACTCAGACCATCTTCCAACTCTTTTGATCCAGCCAGCATGAAAACACTTTGGTGACTGAACCTCTGTTCTGCAGGGCAGAGTGAAAGCGCCCTAAATTGTGGCTCTGGGGCATTTCTTCAGGCACACTCTAAGGCTAGTGATGGGATCAACAAAAGTGGGCAAATACAATAATGCAAATGTTGACACATAGATGGGTGTGCTCACCAGGCTATGTCACAACTTGGCTCATGTGTACTTGTAGCTGGCAGTAATTTTGGCAGCCCTCCTACAGTCTCTGGTGACCATTACAGAGGATTTCTTGGTGATCTGTTTGCTTCTGTGTATCCCTTGGGGTGGCTTCCAGTTTCTATGCAGGCAACTCGCCAGCGGCAGGACAGGCCAGAAGAGCTTGAGCAGGTCATCAGACTTAGGGCCTGAGTACAAATGTGGCGGTCCTGAAGTGGGCTGCCATGCCAGCGCCCCACTCCAGGACCACCAAATTCGACCGCCTACCAGATTACCAGTAATCTCGTGGTCTGGCGGGTGGTCCTTCGGTGGTGCCAATTAAAAAGGCATCATAATGGAAACAATAAAGCCTGTTCCTGGACGGCATTACTCAATCAATCAATCAGGAGTTTGTAAAGCACAACTATTAACCCGTGAGGATCTCAAAACACTGAGGGGGGGCTGATGTTCCGTTTGGGCGTGGATGTTCATTCAAAGAGCCAGATCTTGAGATCCTTCCTGAATTGGGTCCGCAACAGCGATTGCCTGAGGTGGTGGTTGCAGTGGGCCTTTGGCGGTCCCACTGCCATATTCGTAATACTGCGTGTTAACCGCCAGTCTGGTGGTCCAGCAAATGCCACCATGGATTCGGCAGTCCGATGGACCACCAAAATCATAATCAGGCTCTTAGCCCTATCCTTGACAAGGAGGGCAGCACGCAGCTCCATGTTCAGAAGCAACAGCAGGGTTCTAGGCTAGCCTAAGCGGGAGTACACCTTCTTTGGAGTACATCCTGACGTTATGTTTACCGTACTTGGCACTAGCCCACTGTTAATCAGGTATAATGCATCTGAACAGCTTGAAATTCCAACCAGGCTGTCTGTGCCACTTTCACTCCTCTGACGAGCTCACCAAAGATATGCTTAAGAGCCCTAGATCAGCAATTTGTGGGGGACCTCATGATCAAAGGGCAATCAAACCGGGCAGCCTAAATGGAAAATACAGGTCATTCTCCAGAACAATATCAAAAAATTGTATGGATGAGATAGCTATATAGGTCGTAGGGGATTTTTGCCTTTAAAGTTGATCTCGTTCGGAACCGCAGGTAACTAATCTAATCAGCTGCCCAAGTTGATTTAAGTATTTGAAAAAAAGTCTTCCTTCTGGAAAAAAAGTTTTGTTTAACATATCTATTTCAACAAGATAAAAACTTTGGAAACAAACCAAAGTGTTCGCTCACAATGCCGCAAATCGTCATGCATGCTTGTACTTATAGGAGCTACTGCGATAAAGTCCATGTGCAATTCATGAATTATGTGGCTTTTGGTTGAGGATGAATTGCCGGACCCTTTGAAGTGACGGCGTGGCTTCCATTACATATGGTCCACTCCTGATAGATGCAAAGCATATTATATATCAATACCATGAGCGGCATTCGTTTCCAGAGACATACGTGTTGATAGTTATGGCGTCATGTAAACCAACTGGGCCCACTGCTGGGCACTGCTCGGCTGATCTCTTCACATAGCTCCTTAATCTCTATTCCCTTTCCACCAGCGCTACGAGTCTGGCATCTGCTGTGCAGCCACTGGCCCACTGTGCGTCTTTCTTTGTTTGGTTTTAGCTCCCCATAATTGCTGCCGTTTCCACGGATGATTTAAGCCGTGTTTGAAGTCGAAGTGTGATACGCAGTGCGCCCATGCTGCTGCGCTGCATGTGTCAGGAAATTCCTAGCGTAAACTGACACTGCCTGCGAGTAAACATCTGCCATTGATTGACATTTGTTTGCCCGCTTCTCTCGGAGTTTACTCACCCAAAAGTGACGATAACTTCTAAATACTTCCTCTGTAATAATCGCTCTGGTTTTCGCTGGGTTGAGTTAATGCTGTTGTCACCAGAGAAGAGACGGGTCAGCATAAAATGTGGATGATGGATGGCCATTTTGTTTTCACACTAAGTCAGTGAAGCAAACAGAGACAAAATAGCCCGTGCTTATGGGGGCTGGCCCGGAAGCCTAAAGCAACATTCAAATCTGTTTTAAAGAAAAGGCAATGGAAGTCAAAGTCTTAATTTGGATCCTTCCCTCATCTAACCTGAAAGAAATCCGACATCAATTTATAAAAATAGATTATATTTTTATGAGATTTTAGACAACAAGATTAGCAAAATGCACCAGAGAGTTCTGGGAATATACGTTCTTAAGTAAAACGTACATCTCTGCTTTTTAGGCCATTGCACAAACAAGCATTGGTAACAGTAAAGTTTGCAAGCTTTTGAAAAGTTTAAAGGGTTGTGTTCGGCTACTCCAGTCCAAGTTGGGTGCATTTTGGGCAGCTACGCGGTCACCAAGGCAGTCTGAAGTCCAGTTTCACACTTTACTTCAAAATCGCCATAGACTTCAATGGAGTGCTCCCTATGTTGGGGACAGTGGCGGCTCCTTGTGGGAGTGCTGTGGGGCGGTGAGGCGTGGAGGGGCAGGGTGGGGGTTAGTAAACTCCGGCTTATGGCCAACCGGAGTTAAGTAAATAAATAAAACAAATTATATTGCGAGCACTGCAACGCCAATTGGCGATGCAGCGCACGCAATGTAATACATTTTATTCATTTATTTATTTCGTTAACTCCGGTCTGCCATAAGCCAGAGATTACTACCCCCCACCCTGCCCCTCCCCCGCCCCACTGCCCGCAGCACTCCCACGAGAGCTGCCACCGGTTGGGGATGCAGGATCCTGAGGATGCTGAAAGATGATCTGGGTGCTGTGCGGTTGATGAGGGCCTACCAGGGGTTAGTCCTCGGTCCATGGGTAAGGTGGGCCAATTTGGCTATAGGGTTTGAAGACCCTCAAAATCCTCATTAAGGCAATAGAAGTCCGGCTGGACTACCAATTTCTGGACACAGTGGTTCCAGCAGTATCCTTTGGTGAAGGCTAGTGTCCATCTCTGGTGACCAATCCACACTCTGATGACTCTCGTGAGTCCAACCGACATGGGTGCAACTTTTGAGTCTGGAGTGGAGGTCTTCTTGGCTGCACCTGGACGGTCAGCAGAGATTCTCACTGATAAGCCAGGACCGGTGACTTCAGTTTTTATGGCCCTGCTGCTGGAATAGGTGGCAGGCGGCTAACCCTTGGAGTCACGACTTCCATCTGGGGCTCAGGAGCAACTTTTCCTTGAGCCAAGCACCACTGGCACAGTCCTCTCTTTACTAGCCCAAGGAGCTGCAGGTACAGTCCAGTGGTTGCTGCAGCCTCTCTTGCCGGGTCCAGGGGTCTGAGGTTTAGGGTGCATGGGGTTCCACATTTATGGCCAGAAAGTGCTCTGAGGGGGTAATGTAGTCACTAGCCAATGGGCTACCAGGATCCTTCCTACCTCAAAACAAGTGGTAGACCTGAATTATTATATATTATCATTGTCAGATCAGCATTGTGACTAAGACAATCCAAACAACACTCAATGTCAAGTGCCCTAGGGAAGGAAAATGGATGACTCCAGCTTTCTGATCCGCCAGGCCATCATTTTTGGTTCCTTGCAGGGGGATATATTGCCAATAATACCTTAAGAACAACTGTTTGCCAAGTATTGGAGGACAGTGCACTTGAAACAAGTTTTGGTAGCTGTGGGAGATAAACCCCAATACTCATCAAACCCCAAATAGTTAGATAACTTTTACCTAAATTATTCGGTTCCAGAGGCTCCCGTTGATTTAGCGGTTAGAGGCCACACTCCTCATCAGGAAAACAAAGTTTAGCAGAGTTAAAAAGAAATACATATTGGAAGTGTAAAGATCTGAGTTCTAGGTCAAATAATAAGCAAAAGCGGACTTTAATACAGATAAAGTTAAATGCGGTACATAGGCAATATGCATACAGTCACAATAAAGGCCCAAACACAGAAATACAGAAAAATAGAGTCATAAAACATAGTAAAAATCGTAAATTAGGCAAGTCCAGGCAAAAACCTAAGGGTCAAAGTCGTAAAGAGAACTGACAGCATCCCAACAGAAAAATCTAGTAACAAATGGAGAGTGCCTCTGGAGGAAAATGGAAAGTTGCCCAGAAAGAGAGAAGGTCACTAAAAAGTCGAAAACCAGAGGTTTTATACACACATTCACACAAGCTATTAATAAAGTCTCCAAATTCAGCATACTATGGTCATAGTTATTGTCACTTTGGGAAATTAGAAACATTCACATAACTAAAAAAATAATTAACACTAACCAATTTCTGAAGGTGAGAGAAATCTTCCATCTACTACTTCAGCACCCATCCTCTGGAGATGATCAACATAAACATTCTTCTAATAACGGCTCATAGATTCAACACATCTAAATCAACCCTTCCAGTAAAAGTCTTTGAAAATGATACTTTGGGTACATGGTGAAAACTGCATTGATAATACAGTCTTTCTAATAATATTGTACATCATCATTAAATTTATTTCATTCACTTGGTATTCTGCACATACAAGGGGACAGATGGCTTTGCAGTGGGACAGTGATGGGGAATGAGCAGAAGTTGAACAGAACATCAGAAACGACATCAATATTAAAAATAATGGTGTTTCACACAAAAATGTGGCATAACTAGTTGTCTCATTTTTTACCCGTCTCAGACTTGGAAAATTATTTAGCTGCATCATCATTAGATCATCAGTTATGACTCTATGCATTTTAGAAAACACCAATTGTGAACAATAATATTCACACAAATGTTCACATTTATCATGTGTTTGAAAACGCTACCACGGAGTGATGATAATATCCATAAACCATAGTCCAGATTAAAACTATATATAACCTTTAATGTACCAACCACCCAACGTATCCATAGCATAAAGTGTTAGTGTGACATTTCCCTCTCACAGGAGGGCACTTGTTTCTGACAACAGCAGGAGTAATGGGTGACAATGTGTGTGCAATCTTTAATATGAACTCTTGCCAAATACTCACAAAATTAAAAGTAATATACACATGCTTACATTTCCATTATGTGGTTACATGAACATGGCTGAATCCAGGGACTATATCCTTTGTTGACTTTACTAAATATATTTAAATTGAAGGCATTGGGACAAACATGCCCATCGCCTCCATTCTTCCTCAAGTTCGTTCAGCCGAGAAAATCTAGTATCAACAACGCACTATGTATGGAGAGATGGAGAATTGTTTTTTTTACAACACTCTTACTAGTCAGAAGAGTTAGCTGGAGGACCCCAAATGGAAACACTTCCTTTCGCAAACTTTCTTTAATTCACTTATATCCGTAACAGTTACTTGATTTGTTGGTTGTGTGTGTGTTATGCTCTGGGTCATTGTTTTGAACTTCTTTGTATATTTTTTGCGTTGTGATGTTTGTTTATGTAGTGTGGATGATATGTTTTGATAAAAGAACTCTGAACATCTCACTTTCATTCTTATTTTCACTGCTTTACTGTTGTGCTATGTTAAAAACTTTTCTAAAGCGCAGCAATTACCCGGAGGTGTCTAGGCGCTGCTATGATACAGAAAAACGCAAGCCCAACTAATTGTTAAAAAGCCAAGTCTTCAGGACCTTTCTGAAGGAAAGATCAGGCATAGATGTAACGTGCAGGGGAACAGAAATCCAAAATTTGGAGGCCCCTAACACAAAAACTCCTACCACCCCATGAGGAGCCCTTGAATTTCAGGACAACAAGGTTCTTGGCCATATTTGAGCGGAGAAGCCTGTCTGGGGAATACCATAAAAACCTGTCTTTAAGGAATTTCGGGCCTGAATCATGCAGAGCTCTGTAGGTAATACACAGGGCTTTAAAGCTCACTATTTGTTTGATCAGAAGCCAACGAAGCTTCCCTAGGGCAGATTTAGCTGACACAAATTTAGGGATTGCAGCTGCATGTTGGAGGGTGTGTAGCTCGTTCACATACTGCAATTACATAATAAGATAAATCCAGTTGCAGAAATCGAGCATTGACAGCACCAAGGCTGTCACCTCAGTTTCTTGTAAGGATGGAGGAATGAAGGGGAGGATCTTCTTCACTGTCTTCAGTGTGTAAAAGAAAGCAGGTATAGTGGCATTTACTTGTTCCCCAAAAACATACCTAATGTGCAGTAGGACACCTAATTTATTTTCAACTTTCTAGGTGTTGATGAGAGGGTTTCTAATTCTTGTGGCCAACAAGATGGCTCCAAAAGGAAGTATCCTTCCTGAAGAGAAGAGCCTCTGTCTTTCCAGAGTTTTTTTTTAGACAGTTCTTATCTATTCAGTCACTCATTGCTGGCATATAATTATGAAAATTGTCGCTGGTGTTGTCGGGAGAGTCGGAAAAGGAAACTACAATTTGCATATCATCGGCGCAGGATGTTAAGGGAAAGACAAATGATTTGATCAAACCTACGAGGGCCGTTACATAAATGTTAAACAGAGTCGGGCTCAATGAAGACCCCTGAGGACTGCACATAGCAGGACAAAAGGTGCAGACTCAAACTCCTTCATGCACACTATTTGTTCTCTCTCACACAAGAAGGATCGCAATTGGGACAAGGTAGCTCCCTTAATCCCGATGCTATTGAGATGGTCATCCAATATGCCATGGTTGACTGTATCAAAGGCCAGCCACAGCCCGTGGAGGGAGTTTCGGTAGGGTGGAGAGGCGGGACAGGGGAGGGGCAGGGTGGGGGGTGCTAAAAACTGGAGTATGGATAATTGAAGGTAAGTAAACAATTTAATAAATAAAACGAATTTCGTAGCACACCCTGCATCGCATTTTGCAATGCAGTGCGCGCTACGAAATTCGTTTTGCGATGCAGGGTGCGCTACGAAATTCGTTTTATTAATTAGATTGTTTACTTACCTTCAATTATCCACACTCCAGTTTTTAGTACCCCCCACCCTGCCCCTCCCCTGCCCCGCCTCTCCGGCCCACCGAAACTCCCTCCACGGGCCGTGGCTGTCAAAGGCCTCGGATAGCTCTAAAAGAATGAGTGCAGCGTACCTGCCATTATCGAAGATATGCCAAATTTCCATGTTGGGCATTATCAACGCAGTTTCAGTGGTAAGGCAGTTCCTGAAACCAAATTGAACATGGTCCAGCAGCTCCTGCTTCTGAATAAAGTTAGACAGTTGCTGATTCAAGGCTTTTACAATGATTTTTGCAGGGATGGGTAATCTAGAAATGGGCCGATAGCTATTAGGAGTGCTGGGGTTTAAACCAGGTTTTGAAACAAAGGAAGTATAGACACTTTTTAGGCATAATTTAGGAAACTAGCCAGTTGAAATTATTTTATTGAAAGTTACAATAAAATGGTAAGCGATGAGCTCAGGGGCCAACTGCCTGATGGAAGCAGGACAAGGGTCATAGAGAGAATCAGATTTCGTGACTTTAATCAGTTCTACTTTAGAAATATATTTAAAGCACTTCACATACTATTAACCAAAAATTCCAATACCCCCAAAACTAATTCAAATAATAGTTGAAAACAATTATCAATACACATTATTAAAAAAATCATACTATGAAATTAAATATTATATGAAATACCAAAAACACAACACAGTTGTGTAATATAAAGATTATTAAAAGCAATTACATAATTTACAAAATAAATGATCTAAGTAACCAATCAGCATTAAAATATAGTTAGCGTTTTAAATGATCTGATATATATTTTTAAAATAAAATAATTTACATAATGAATAATAGAATTAACAAAATAAAAATTCTAAAACAAATAAAGCTTTTATAATCAGTTATAAAATAATTATTTTGACAAATTCACCCTATTCCCCTATAAATTTAGCAACACACCATTAAAAAATGAAAGTGAAATAAAATAAAATGAAATAAAAGAAAAATAAATCTTTAAGTATATTATAGGAGTAAAAGAAAGGCAGACAAGCATTTGCAATGCAATTGGTCTTGCCTTTGGGACCTTATATGTATTTTGCAATGCAGCACATTAGCCTGGGTGCTGAAACATCTACTGTTCTGTAACAAGGAGGGAAAGTAAGCACCAAACTGCGCGACACGCAAGGAGAGAAATATTGCCTTTCAGCAGGAATTGGTATAGTCAAAAGCTCTGTTTTTGATCAGGGCCTTTAGTGGTCATATCACTGAAAATACGAGATCTAAAAAAAATATTATTCTCTAAGGGTGCTCGTGGAAGACAATATCTATGGACTGTAATCTAGAGAATGCTAAAGTCATTCTGGTATTTTACTGATCTCGGCTGGTCGTTTTCGATGAAGAAAGTTAAATAGAGGCAGTTGCTAGAAACATAAACAAGCCTTTGCAATGCAATAGGTCTCGCAGCATTAAAGTTTGAGTTATTGCCATTGTATATGACAATGTGTTGCATAAAATTTTTAGCAAAGTCTGTATTGGTGTATAAAGATGATTTGCAAGATGATAGCTGTTGCAAAATATTAAGCAATGTTGGCAATAATATTATATTATAATAATATTGCAAGTTACTGTTGTACTTATAAGCATTTTGGTAGCGCATAGTGATGTTGTGGTGCCCCTGATTGATGCTGTGGTGGTGCCGAGTGATGCTGTGGTGATAGGATAGATAGTGAGGGCGATAGATAGATAGATAGATAGATAGTGCGGGCGATAGATAGATAGATAGAGGAAGGGCGAAAGATAGATAGAGGGAGGGCGAGAGAGAGATAGAGGGAGGGCAAGAGAGAGATAGAGGGAGGGCGAGAGAGAGATAGAGGGAGGGGGAGAGAGAGATAGAGGGAGGGCGAGAGAGAGATAGAGGGAGGGCGAGAGCGAGATAGAGGGAGGGCGAGAGAGAGATAGAGGGAGGGCGAGAGAGAGATAGAGGGAGGGCGAGAGAGAGATAGAGGGAGGGCGAGAGAGAGATATAGGGGGGCGAGAGAGAGATAGAGGGGGGCGAGAGAGAGATAGAGGGGGGGCGAGAGAGAGATAGAGGGGGCGAGAGAGAGATAGAGTGGGGGCTAGGGATGGTGTGTGGGGCGAGGGATGGAGTGTGGGGCGAGGGATGGAGTGTGGGGCGAGGGATGGAGTGTGGGGTGAGGGATGGAGTGTGGGGCGAGGGATGGAGTGTGGGGTGAGGGATGGAGTGTGGGGCGAGACTGTGTGAGATTTTTAAACATCGCCAGCTTGTGTGAAAACCTGTCTCTACCTATCCTATAGATTAAAGGTTTTTTTGTACGTGTTAAAAACTGGTGCAAAATTAAATTTGCGCACTTGTTAATTTAAACAAATGTGTTCGTTCAGTGCAGCTTGAAAGGTACCCTGCCTGGCCCCAAAGGGCATTACTTGACCCACTGGCACCTTGTAACGCTGAGTCACGATGCGCACTGGCTGGCTTAAGAGAGGGGTGTCCACTTTGGAGGCGAGGCGAGTCTGGTAATGTATTCGTGCAGGTAAGTAGCGTAGAAATTATGCCCCGGGCTCTGGTGCAAACATGGAAAACGGGCCCTGCGACTGCTGGGGCGGGAGTAAAATAAGCGATTGTCAGGGTTTAATGCGCCACTTGGGACCCGGTGCCAATGCACCTGCTGCACCAGTGGTCGCTGCGCCTCTGAGTGATGCCGAGAGGATGAGGCGCAAGAGCCGTTGGCTGGGAAGCAGGGCTGCACCATCCCGAGGGGGGTGGGTGTCAGGTCAGCAGAGGTGAGGGGCCGTTTGTAAGCAGGGCAGGTGAGAGATGGTGGTTGCAAGCAGGGTAGGGCAGAGGGGCCGTTTGTAAGCAGGGCAAGTGAGAGATGGTGGCTGTAAGCAGGGTAGGGCAGAGGTGCCGTTTGTAAGCAGGGCAAGTGAGGTGGTGGTTGAAGCAGGGTAGCGAAGAGAGGTCCATTGTTGAAGGCAGGGGAGAGGAGGTGGTTGGCAGCAGGGGAGATGAGGTGGTTGGAAGCAGAGGAGAGGGGCTGGTTGTTGTACACAGGGAAGGGGGGGTGGATGTAAGCAGGGCAGAGGAGAGGGGCCGATTATAAGCAGAGCAGGCAAGATAAGGTGGTTAGAAGCAGGGCTGGCGAGAGGGGTCGATTGTTGTAAGCAGGACAGGTAAGAGGATGTGGTTCAAAGCAGGGCAGTGGAGAGGGGCCGATTGTTGTAGGCAGGGGAGAGGAGGTGATTATAGGCATGGCAGGTGAAAGGGTCAACGTGTAAAAGGGGCAGGTGAGAGGGGAGATTGCTGTAAGCAGGGCAGGTGAGAGGGGTGGGATGCAGGAGGAACTGGTAATAAGGCCAACTGTAAGCAGGGCAGTGGGGCCATTAGGGTCAGCGGTAGGTGAGCCGCTGGGTGGCAGAATAGGTGAACATAGGTGCTGGTAGCGGGGCAGGTGACACCTGGGAAGTACCCCCAATCCTTCCCTCCTCCCTGTGAGACATGCCAGCGCTGCACCTCACCCAGAACAGGACGCTGAAGGTCTTAAGCAGGGAGAGGCAGCTGCCCCCTAGCCGGTCCGCCATGGCTGGGCCCCCTCCGGACGGTCCTTCTGTCCGAGCCCCGCAGATGCTTCGATGGCCCTCCCTCCGGTGGGGCTTCCCTCCCCGAGTCTCAGCGCACTCCTTGCTCCCTCCCCGTGTTCACACTCGTTAAATATTAAAATGTGATTATACTGTTACAAATCAACCCATTGGGTGTCTTTACCACACCATCGCATACTGAGGAGGCACGGCCAAAGTTGTCCCCAACTCTGTATCGTAGTAGCGGCAACACAGCGCCCATTCTCAATAGTAGCCTTTAATCACAGGTGTACCATTTCACAGACACTCTCAGCTAAAAACGGCCCATCACGGCCTCTTACAGTTTTGTAGGGAGACTCCGGCACCAGTTGTACCCCTCTCTCGTGCACCGCGACGATGCCGGCGCCGGCGGCCCGGGATGTCCAGCATGTAAATAGAAGCGGTGGGCGTGTACCATGCGTTGTGCGCATCGCGATGCAATCTCACACATGCGCACGCCCGTACACTACACGCCGCTTCTTCCTTCCATGTGGCTGGAGGCACCTGGGTCCTGCTGCTTGCTGCTGGCTGGAACCATGCTGAGGAGGCTGGGGCTGTGCTGCCTGCTGCTGTGTCTGCGGGTGAACGGCGCAGAGGAGGCATTTTCCGAGGTAAAGGTGGAAAGCTGTTGGGGTGATGGGAAGATATTACAAGGTAAGATCGGCACTTTAAGTGTGAGGGGGCGGCGGCGTGTGTGTGCTCGTGTGTCTGTGTGTGTGTGTGGAGGGGGGTGGGGGGGCGCGCCGTGTGTGTGCTCGTGTGTCTGTGTGTGTGCCCGTGTGTGTGTCTGTCTACGTGCGCGTGACGGGGATCAGCCTGCCGGAATCGGAGCGCGTGTTCATGCGCGCGACCTGATCCGATTCCGTCAGGCTGCGCGTGACAGTCTCTTGTCTCCCCTTTAACTCCTTCAACAGAAAACTGATTGCAATAGGGCTCCACAGCGACAATCGCTTCGCGATTGCATCGCAGTGCGAGCCCTAAAAAGGGAAAGTTCCTCAGCAGAAAGCAATTCTGTTTTTTAACTGACCTCTGCTGGTTGTTTTGCATCAAGACAGTTAAATAGAGGCAGTTGAACAGAAAAAAAGTCCCTACACGGAAGGAGACAAGTCCTAGCGATGATATCCATGGCCCACAAAGTACATACACATATAAATACATGATAAAGTATATAAGTATATACTAAAGTATATACAAGAAGTCTTGAATGCTCGACCTAAAAAACTAAGCATGAAACAGAGCAACACAAGCATAGATTAAGTCAATAGAGATTCATCAACCACATGATCAGTCAAAATGCCATCACTCTCGAAATTGGGCCTACTGGCTTTTGCCTTAAGATTCTGCCACAAAATCATCACTGTAAATGCTTGGAATCCAAGTAGTGGCCCAACTTGGTCACTCGAGTCTTCTTTTTGTAAAGTTCCTCATGGCTCTCCACTTAGTTTTGGTAATATGAAATAATATTATGAATTGATTTGTCTATGTAAGTTGTGTGTTTTCTCTTTCATATGTTCTGTACACATAAAGATGGCTGCTGCATTTTTTACCCCATATTTTGTTCTAATTAAGAGCCGTTATGGGCCGTTTCCCCTGCTGTGGTTGTATGGGGTCACACTTCATACATGTTACATGAAGCAGAAGATGCATCCTGTAATGTATGGTGGACATAATCTTCATTCAAACTCAACACTGGTGGCACTACAGCAAACAATAGCCGCAGGCTTTTAATGGTGTCATCTTTTTCATAGAGTGAATCCTTGAATCATCAAGCAGATAGACAACTAGTCCTGAGTTCAGAAAATTGATGCATCAAATTATCCGCATGAGTCATCCTCTTGGGCTGGTTTACCCATGTTTATGAAATGTATTTATATAAGTATCAAGTAGATTTATCGTGAACCGCAGTTCACAAGACTATGGTTGAGGAAGAAAAAGTGAAAGTTGAGGAAGAGAAATGCAAGAAGCAGTCAGTGAATGAGGTTCCAATCTGATATTTTTTAATTGAAAGCTCAAAGAGGATTGTAGTCAGCCATACCCAGGGCAGAACCACCCCTCTTGGGTTGAAGCCTACTTGACAGCACAACTGTCTGGTGTGCTAACGACTTCTTGTGGGCATTCTGAAAGCTTCCTTGGGAATGCATTCCACACACTGTTTACCTTCAGCTTTGTCGTTGGCAACTCACAGTTGCCTGTTTTCTATTTGCTTGCTTTATTTGTATTGAGCTGTCCAGGTAGAGTTCTTCCTTCCGAACAGTATTGCCTGTTGAATTTATCCTTCTGAATGTTGCTTTCTGTAAACAGGCCTCTAAATCTCTTTCTGATCTTGGCACATTTTCTGTGCGTTCAGAGACAGAGGTCAAATGTCAGGCTCTGTCTATTGAGGGAGCTGGGTGTTTACTTTTCTGTCTCTGACTTCAAACTGAGAGAATTTGTGTGACAATCTTGCTGTGAAACAAAAGGCTTTTTCTAGCAGACAACAAGAATTAACGGTGCTGATTTTTCAGTTTATATCAAAATTAGTACAAATTAAGCAATTTATTTTTTAATTCTGAAGTGTGGTGGAAACAATGTTTGAATATGAGGAGAACTAATCCATACTCACCAGATGATGACATTGCCATACATTATTGTTTCTGCGTAGTAAAACTGTATTACTGTACAAATGTGATGGTCATTTCAATTGACAATGCGTTGTATGTAAAGGTAGCACACTACCACACCATGCATACTCCACACAACGCCACTCCTCCTACACCACTCTATGCCCCTCCAATCTACACTACTACATTCTACGACACTGCACTCCAGTGTACATAACGCCCGTTAGACCAGAACAATGGCTTTAAGTGTCGGACCTCTTGGACCTGTGTTATTTAACCACAATTTTAAAACATAGTGCATTTTAGTCTACGTTTTAACCTATTGGAACTTTTTACTGTTTTCTAAGATGTTTTTGTGCAAAAGGCAACTATGGTATGTACTATGGGCCAAAATCACTTCAATAAATATAAATGTTCCATAATGCATTTCACTCCTGTCCTACCTGTCAACCGACTCCACTCCAATCACCTAACTCTAGAATACTCCACTGCAATTTACCCCGCTTCACTTCAATCCACACCAATCTACCCCAATCCACTCCACCCCAATCTACCTGACTCCACTCCAGTCTACCCCACTCCACTCAATCTACCCCACTCTAATCTACTCTACTCCAATTTTCCCCACTCCACTCCAATCTAACCTAATTGACCTTAACTGTACCTCAATCCACCCCTGCTCCATCCCAAATCTACCTCACTCCACTCCACTCCAATCTACCCCACTCCACTTTAATCTACCCACTCCAATTTACCAAAATCCACCCCACTCCTCTACACTCCAATCTATCCCACTCTACTCCAGTCTCCACTCCAATCTATCACACTCCACTCTACTCCAATCTGCCCCACTCCATTCCAATATAGCCCAATCCAGTCTACTCCAATCTACCTCAATATAGCCCACTCCAATGTACCACAATCTACACCACTCCATTCCATCACAATCTATACCACCCCACTCCGATTTACCCTACTCCAATCCACCCAATCTACCCAATTCCACTCCACCCTAATGTACCTCTCTCCACTCCAATCTACCCCAATCTATCCCACCCACTCCACTGGAATCTAACCCAATTGGCCTCAATCCAATATACCCCACGCCAATCTATCCCACTCAAATGTACCCCACCCCAACCCCCTCAAATCTACTCCGATCTACCCCTCTCCATCCCAATCTACCCTATTCCAATGCACCCAATCTACCCCACTCCAATGCACACTATCTACTCCACCCCACTCCACACTACCCCAACCATACCCTCTTGAATCTACCCCAATCAACTCAATCTAAACCAATCTACCTCACGCCACTCCAATCTAACTCACTCCACTCCAATATACCAGAATCTACCCCAATGCATTCTGTCTCCCTCATGATTTATGTTATTTTATTGAAGAGACATTTGTATAGCTATTACTGCCACTAGTAGGGCACTCCAATCTACCCCACCCCTCTGCACTCCACTGCACTCCACCCCACTCCAGTCAATTCACCACAACTCCAATTCAACCCACTCCAATCTACCCCACTCTACTCCACTAGAATCTACCGCAATCTACCCCATTCCACCCCACTTCACTCTAATTCAATCTACCCCACTCCAATCTACTATCCTACCCTTCACTCCACCCACCTCCACTCCACTAACTTTTAGCCATGCTGAAAGCAGCCACACTGGTAAACAATATGGCTAAACAAATTGCCAAAGCGAAGAGCTCTCGCATAGGCAAGACCTATTGGCTATGCCAATGCTTGTGAATATTCAGGTTCAGGTCTACACTCTGGCTTTGGTTCATAACTTTTCATAACCTGCTGCTCTGAGCTCCCAATGTTCTTACTCCATATTGTATGTTTTTAAAAACAAAGAAAACATGCTCGCTATTACAAGAGAAGCATGTGTGGGCAGTGGAGTAATGGAATTGACAGTGGAGAACAGTGCATAAGTACAACTTGCCTTTCCCCCATCCCGCGTAATTGTTGTGGAAATTGAACATTTCAACACATTTCATATTATTTGTTGGTTTATTGTAATTGTGTCACCCTGCTTCTTGATTTTGTTTCACGAAAAGACAAACACAGAGCTATAAAAGCAAATAAATTAGCACTGTTATTTTTCTCTTCCTTTTTTATCACCGCACAGTAACTAATGACTGGACACCACCCAAGAGAATTCAGTGCCAGCTGGAGTGAATGTAAACAGAGAAGGTAGAGGGATGGAGCTTGCAATTTATACAAACAAATATCCCAGGAATGTTCCAGGCCTGCTCTTTCTTTCCATAGAACTGAGAGTCTTATTTGACAGAAGACAGTATATACAGTTCTTCCATTTCTGTTGTTTTGACATAGGATTCTTGCTTGTAGGTCCAAATATCACTATTATGCATAAAGGGACATTTCATTTTTACAAAGTGCTGTATGTGGTCTCTTGGAGCACATAGCTTTTACTGGTGGTCTCCCTCATGAATTTTCATTTTGTCGAAGAGCTTTTTTATAGCTATTTCTACCATTCCCGTGGCCTTGCAGCGCTAGCGTTTACCTATACTTGGGGCTATATTTATGGTCAAGTCATGAAGTGCATTGCAGCAAGTTATATTGTTGCGCTGCACTGCGTGACAAGTAAAGGGCAGGAATGTGCCATATATAAGTAAAAACGGCACATTCCTGCCTTTTACCCTGCGCAGGTCCCCTTTTGGTTAACGCAGGCCCCTTTGCACCGTGTTGCAGGGGTGCCTGTGTTGGAAGTAGGGTGGTTTTTGGGCAGGAAGGGGCACCTTCCTGGAAAAAAAACAATGCACTGGAGGTTTTAACTCTTTCTATGTGTGCTGCAAAATGCAGCACATCTAGAAACATTATAAAGATATTTTTCACCTTTACATCTTGGAGTGGTTGAAAAACTCTGCACCCCCAGCAGAGCACACAGAATTTTGCCCACTCCGAGCTCTGCCAACATTAAGTTGGCGAACGAGAAAATCGAATGCTAGGACAAGTCCAAATGTGATTTCTCTATGCGGGCGGTCACGACAGGTCGCTACTGCTTGCATTGAGAAAGCTGCTGCTCGAGTATAAAATATTACAGTGCAGAACAAGCTCCTGGTGCTAAAAATCAGCTTGAGCAGCATGACATGATGAAATTCCACTGCTCGTGGAGCTCACTTAGTTTTAATGTAACTCCGCTGAATTCCGTGGAGTAAAACTCTGTGAGTTCCGCCTACCCCTTGTTCCGCCTCACCTGGGGAGGCGTAGGTTTTTGGCGCATTCCCAGGTCTTCCACTTCTGGTAAATCTGAGAATGTGTCAGCATCCATGGAAGTTGCATGGGAACACCCACATAATGCCCATGGAAACGCCCCCTTGCAACACGCTGCATGGTGTAAGAGTGAAATAAATATGCCCATTTGTTTTGAAGATTTAATCACAGACCAGAATATGATTCAGCTGTACCTTTAAAACATGTCATTTTGTCTGATCATGCAGGTGATGTTTGATGGCCGCGAGAAAGGGCTATAGCAAGTCCTTCGACCCTCTTTGGGTGGGTAAGCATGTGATTGCCTAGTCAATGGATATTTGTGGTGCTTGTATGTGCGTGCATGTGTGCATTGATGACAATGCATAGTAGGGAGTGCTATTGGATACTGTAATAGCTATCTAAGGGCATTTTGAGCTGTGGTTGATGGATGTTAAGGGTTTTGTTATAGATGTTCTGTTGAAGTCTGTGTGTGGTGTTTCTGCTTGAACTGGAATGCAGTCAGCACGTTGATACTTTGGCGTACCTGGGCTTTGTTGGATGTGTGTATAGTGTTCTATCTGACATGTAATGAATGATGATTATATTGATTAAACCTGGAGAGGCCACATACCTTTATAGGTAACTAAATGCATTAATGCTTGGGTTCTGAAAGTGGTCCCCTTGACCTTGATAGCAGCAAATTGACCTATCCATGCAGTACCTGAGCTTGAAGGTGGCAGAAATGTCCCATCCCAATCCTTCCAGGATTCCTAACTAGTTACAATTATTGGACTGGTCTTGCATGTCACTTGATAAACCAGGTGTGCTTGGAGTGAGTGGTGTGCTAGTTACTCATTCTTTATTTTAGTTGATAGAATAATAGACGTGAAATTTCTCATTGTAAGGCTGGCAATCCTTTCTTTCCAGGTGCTATACTGTTAGAAATGTCAAAATGTGTTAATTGTGTCTCTAAACGAACAAAATATTTAACTCTGATTTACGTAGGTGTGGGCGGAATTTGCGTAGTCGCGTTACGCAAACTCTGCAAAACGGTAAAAAATCTCCGCGAGCATGCAGAGTTCCGCGAACATGGAAAAATGCTTGTTCCGATGCTTTTTTCCTGTTTGCAAATGCTGTTTGCGTGCTCGGGGGAAATATCTCGCGAACACGCATTTTGAAAGCGCGAACAAGCAAAAAATTCTGCGAAGCCGCGGATCGCAGAATTTTTGGCAATTCCGCCTTCTCCAAGGAATGCAAAATTACCCAAATGCCACAAATTCCATGAGCAGAACGGAATTTACCGCCCAGGCCTAATTTACATGTACCTCTTGGATGCACTATTTGGGGTTTTTCCCTCATACGGGCACAGATTTAGCATACCTATCCAAAAAGTGAAAAAAGAAAGTAAATTAAACTCACAGTGTTTCCAAGAGTGACTCAGAAATGAGGAACAATGAAAACAAATTAAGCGAATGAAACCCCATCAGAGGAGCATGGAGAGTGAAATGGAAAGAGGAAACCTGTGCTGCTGTCGCCTCCTATAATCACAGTATTGGTTAGGGAGAGAAGCCATGGCAGTACTTTTAGAAGTGGGGGGCTTTGAGACTGCTGAGTAGAGTGTTTGTTACCTTTTGGAGGTTGTTGGATAGATTGTAACAGGGCCTAAGCAGGCCGGCCAGAGATCTTGTTGGGTGTTTTTTGGCCACTTGGGTATGTTGCTGTCTGGTGATTCTGGACCTGATTTTGATCTCGGCGGACGTGCTCCTCCATCAAAATGGTGGCGGATATCCCGTCCACCAACTTATAAATCCCATTATATCCTATGGGATCTATATTTCGGTGGCTGGGATATCCATCACTGTTAAAATGGAGTAACCCATCCGCTGAGATCTAAATCAGGCCCTCTGTCTGGTTGTCAAGAACTTCCAACAGAGGGCAGAGTGTAGGGCTACCAAGTTGTGGCAGATCCCATGTTTGCCTTGAACGGCTGCAAAATTTATATTTTTTAAAGCGACAAACTAAGCACTTGGCAGCTTCCAAACTTTAACACCATCACTGACAAACATATGAGTGTCAAAAATATTGTCAAAAAATATTGTGACACAAATATTAACTTTGAATACTTTGTATAAAAAGTCAAAAATATTGAATACACAAATAAATAAGACCCCAACATTGTCACATAAATGCAAATATATCAATTCAATTCAAAGAATCTTTATTCGGTGAATAAAAAACACCATAAAAGCACACATATATATACATGAATAAAAAGTCATTAAACATTTTCAAGATCCTTATACAAAATATTAGTGTTAACATGAAACACCAACAGAGAAAATATAACAATTTTAAAATTGTAAAATCAAAGACATTTCATTCGTCTCCCCTGGTTAGCCTTAAACGGACCGCTACCTTAATAAAATTCATTATACAACACAAAGTTAAGGGGTCCGATGCTTTTTGTAAAAAGACTAATGCCTCCCTGGCATGTTCCTGTTTAGCTTTTTTTAAAACATTTACAAGAAATCTGCGCCTGGGCATTGTAAAAAAAGGACAAAGTAAAACAAAGTGAAGGGAATCCTGCGGGGACCTGTTGTCGCAACCGCAGGGTCCCTTCTGCTCGATTGATGATGTAAATCCTGCTGGTGCTGCCAACATAAATGGGAGTAAGTTCAGTCTGAAACGGCACATCAGGAATCTATCCTGTACATTATGCATAAGGTACAGATAAGGCTCCATACCCTCCACGCTCTTCACCAAGTTGTGGGCCCTCACTGTCTGTTTAAACCCTTCGGCCTCAGCTCTGCATTGGCTTTTCCGCTCTAGAAAGGTTTTCCTTACTTGCGTCTTATGCTGGGCTAAAATTGTTGCAGGGTTAGTGAAGAGATTCCCAAAGCCTAGATCCTCTAGGGTATTCTTAACATAATTGAGCCAGGGAATGCGCATACATTTATCCCTCTCTAAACAGTCCAATAGGATTTCTCTGCTAAGAGACGCGTCAGGGTTAGCCCAGAGTTTTAACCAGGCCACAATTGGCCTAAGTTTTACCAAGTCATCTAGGTATGGCCTCCCTAATTCCCTATGTGCTATAATTCCAGCAGTACTTGGGGGTGCCCTCAGGATGGATTTCAGATATTTGTTTTCCTCCCGTTGGATTCTTGTGGTATTCGCAAAGCCCCATACTTCTGCCCCGTAAATTACTTTGGAGCATGATACGGAGCTGTACAAATTCATCACCTGTTCCGGGCTCCATCTGCCTAGCCTCCTGCCGTAGCTAGCTATTGCCCCATTAGAGGCAATCATTTTACTACAGCGCTCCTCCACCAGGGAATTAAACTGTAAGGCGCCGTCAAAGGTTACACCAAGATAGGAAAACGTTTTAACCTCTTCTACTGTGTGACTGCCTATTGTATAGGTGAATTTAGACGGGGTTTTTTTACCAGCCAGGAGCACATACGATTTACCCAGGTTAACAGAGAGATCTAGGGCACCCATGAACTTAACAAATCCATCAATCAGGATTTGCATGCTCCTGGGTGTGCGTGCAATCAGGACCGCGTCATCTGCGTAAAGCAGAACAGGAATATGACGCAGCCCCACCCTTGGAGAATCTGCCGTTAGACCTAACAGAAACTGCTCCAAATTGTTAATGTAAAGGGAGAACAAAAAAGGGGCGGGAATGCAGCCCTGTCGGACTCCACTCATACAGGGAAAAGAGTCAGTCAATCCCCCCTCCCTGTTAAATCGAACCTTAGCCGTGGTGTCACTATGCAGTTCCCTTAGGATATCAATTAAACCGCTCTCAATCCCCATACTTGACATCATGTCCCACAATTTCTCCCTATTGACGTGATCAAATGCTGCTGCCAAATCCATGAATCCCATATAGATCGATTCATCACTAGCCAGGGTATATTTGGCAGTCAGCATATACAGGTTCAGGCATTGATCACTAGTGGACCTCCCTGTCCTGAATCCGTATTGAGTGTCCGAGAAGATGTTATTTTCGTCGGTCCACTCAGACAGTCTGTTGAGGATCGCCCTGCCCAAGAGTTTAGCCGATACATCAATCAGGGAGATGGGGCGATAGCACTTAGGGTCGTCCCTATTGCCCTTCTTGAAAATCGGCACAATGATCGCTTTGGACCAGGACGGTGGGAGACCACAAGAGATTGCAGTATTTATAACCCTGGTCATTAAAGGGGCCCATAGTTCTATACTGCTCAAAAACAGGTCGGGAGGAATTCCATCAGGGCTCGGGGCTTTGTTTTTAGTCAGACCCTCTATCCCAGCAGTAATCTCCTTAATGGTAAATACAACCAAATGAAGCCTGAGGTGGGGTTACAGATAACTCTGCAGGAGTACCAGGCTCATGGTTATATAGACCCCTGTAATGACTAACCCACTGTTCTGGAAGGATGTTGGACCCTATCTCCGGGGTATCGTTTTCCTGGAAGGTCGGTTTATTGATAATTCTCCAGAAACCCGCTAGATCCTTTCTTTCCCCTACTTCTCTTAATTCTGCCCATGCTGCTGCCTGCAAGGCAAGTTTCCTCCTCTTGGTCTCTTTTTTGTATTTTTCCCTACACACCTTAATTTTTTGAGGCACCCTTGGTTTAGATTTAAGGCAGCTTTTCAACTCCCTCAGTGCCTTGGAGCAGTCTTTATCAAACCACCGAGGGTTATCGTGATTCCTTGTAGGCGCACTAGTTTTAAGTAGGCCATCGATCAGGTTGGCAATCTGACCAAATGCTTCCAGTAACCTTAAACCGTAGACTTCTGTGTCTAGACAGTCATTGATGGCAGATTTGCCCATGTCTACCAGGGCCTTGTAAAACTTTTCCCCATTTATTTTGGACCATTTTAATCTCCTACCTTGATCTGTTACCCTCTCCGTAATTGTGCGGTGATCTCTAGTTCTAGAGCCCGCCCTATACGTTAGCTCCAGAACAAGTGGATTATGGTCGCTAAAACTGCTCCATTCTATCCCTACACTAATTATCTTATTTAGCAGGGATCTCGAGGCCAAGATATAGTCTATGACGGATGTGCATCCCCTACCCTTAAATGTAGGTGGGAGTGTACCATCCTTCTGTGTGCCTATCATGTTAATAGTATGCTCAAGATCATACTTGAGCCGGAGCGTACTAAAAGCTGACCCTGCCGGCGTATGGGAAAAATGCGGCCCCTTCTCCGTGGGACATTGGGATCAGTCTGTGTTTGTTTGGACCAATGCCGGACAAAGATGGCAGTTAAAATCTCCCATGACTAGCAACGCATATGATTGCCCCTTTTTCTGGACTGTTATTTCCTGACCCAGCCTATAATCCAGTTCAGCTACTAGTGTGGTATGGTTTCCCGCTATCTCGTTATTATAGATGTTGAAAACAGTAAATCTTAGCCCCTTCCCGAGGAACCGAACTGCCTGGATCCCATGGGAGTTCCAATCTGGGGAAGACCAGCTACCCGGCAGGTCTAAATCTATATAAATAGATAATCCACCCATGGCTCTCCCAGATCTGGATTTTTGCGCGGGTACAAAGAAACACTTATACCCCTGTAAGTGATAGTTGTTCACCAGGGCCCAAGTCTCCTGCATGCAGATTACATGGAATTTTCTAATGTAATCCAGCCACTCTTTGTTATTAAATTTGCCTGCCAAACCTGCTGTATTCCAAGAGATCAATCTCAATGCCTCACCACTCTGTTCTAGTCCCCCATGAGGCCTCGTTTGTAGCTCCCACTCTAACTCTTGCGAGTCCAGCCCATGTCCCCCTCCTATACATTCAATATCTATAGCCCTAGGTCCAACTAACGCAGACTTCCCGACACAGCTCGATGGAATTTGCTGTGCCAGGGGACTATACTCCTCCCTCTCCTCTGCCAGAGCTCCTTTTTCTCCGTCTCCCAGAGGAACATTATCCGTTTGTCAATCCACCCCCTCAAGGCCATTCAGACAGTTAAACCGGTTAAAGGAGTGAAAGGGTGGCTCTGGGCGGCCAAACAGTGGCCTGGGGTTAAATTCGTGATGTCTCCCCCTCCGACCAACCCTCTCCCAGTTGTCATAGGTTTGAAGCGGGTGTACAGAAGCGGGGATAGGGGGAAAGAAGAAAGACACATGAAGGGTTTGAATAGTAGAGTCCCTAGATCTATTCTTTCCTTGGCATATGTGAGAGACAGTACCGGCATCCCTGAAGCTCACCAATATGCAATCCCCTATTATGGATTTGTGTGTTCTCCCCACCCATGGCACCCTTCTGACCATTATAATTTCGTTATTTAGGTGTGCCGGAAGGGGTCTGTTTGTGTTAAGCCACTTAATTACCCTGCTTTTTAGGGAACAAAAGTCCTCCGGTTCACCTGCTTCAAGTGGGGGGACGCCCGCCATAACTACAGTAAAATCGTTTGACTCCGGGGGTAAATTAGGTCTCCGTGGTCTAGGTCGAAACTGCATTAGGGGAGTCAGTGTAGTGCTGTCTACGGGCTGTGCCAGGGGAACGGGGTCTACAGGGGGAATGGACCTATTAGAATTAAAGGGCTTGGTTGATGCATCATTAGTCCTCGAAGGTTGTGGAGGGGCCACAGCATTCGCGGCCTGTAGGGGGGCTGAGCTCGTTGCACTATTTGAGAATTGGTGGGGGGCCGGTGGAATAGGAATGAGCTCCGGTGATCTTCCTTGATGGCCAGCCGAGATTTTCATGCTACTTAATGTAGCCTCCAGGATGGTAAGTCTGATCTCGACCTTTTTAATACTCTCACTGATTGGTAATAATAATGACCTAAGCAGGAAGTCCAGGTTACCAAGCGGGGCAACCGAAAAGGGAACATTAACAATATTATTTCCTGGGTCATTTATCAGAGCAGGAGCCAAGCCTTCCTGTACGGTAGGTTTGGGGTGTAGTTCGTCCACTAGCCTCACAGTCGGTATTAGGGGTTTTGATGACCTCCCAAAATCAGAATGAGGTATTTTGGGTTTATTTTTGCCCTGGGCTCCCTTCGACTTTCTCCTACGTTTGTTTGGAGGGGGCCCATGTACAACTTGTACGGTGGCCGGCTTAGATTTAGCTTTCCTAGCTTTCAGAGATAGGGGGGGGTGAGAGACTAAATCAATAGTCACCCTACTAGGGCTTGTGCTGATGACTAAGATTAGACTCGTGGGTGGAACAGATGGAGAGATCGTACCATCCCTCAACAGGAATGGGACATCATCTGTTGAGGTCGACTCTTCACTAGGCGTGGTGGGATATTCTCCAAAGGGTCTGTTTTTCAGGTTATCTATAGAGCGTCTCCGCTCTGCCCTTAGCCGGGTTAAGGTGCTCTCCTTATCCCCCTCCCCCCGGGGAAAATAGTTCTCTAAGGGCCTATTTTTTGCTCCTCCCTGCTTCATGGGGGTACCCTCCCTTACCGGGGACGGCATATCAACAGATGTTTAACAGTAGTCAGTGAAGGGCTAAGGCAGCAAATTAAACCAAGGTTCAAATAACCAAACCAAGAGAGTGGGCCCAGCCCGGCCTACTCCGGCCTATGACGGCCTTAGACGGTCCCGCCCTTGTCCCGGGCTTCTCCCGGGCGCGCTCCCGCACGCTCCCGCGCAGCGGCACCTACCACTCCTATTATGGGGAGGAGGTGCTCAGGGGCGGGACAAACAGGGAGAGCGGCCAGGTGCAGGTGATGACAGTGCAGGGACTCCTGGGCAATGGAGTCCCTGTACCTCACCTGGCGCTCGCAGCCCTGTTGTCCGCCTCCAGTCCAGAGAGTTGGTCCACAGAAAAGCGAAGCAGCTGCCCAGGCACAGGGGCGAAGCGGGACCCGCGCAGCGGGTACCGCGAGGTCTCCAGGAAAGAGGAAGCAGTCTCAGAGGGCACACTGACACGCAGAGGGCTCTCCCGCCTCCAGCCAGCAAACAGCAAGTGTCTCCCACTGAACGTTGGTTCACAAGCACCTTTAACTCGGCGCTCAGGGGCGGGACAAACAGGGAGAGCGACCAGGTGCAGGTGATGACAGCGCAGGGACTCCTGGGCAATGGAGTCCCTGTACCTCACCTGGCGCTCGCAGCCCTGTTGTCCGCCTCCAGTCCAGAGAGTTGGTCCACAGAAAAGCGAAGCAGCCGCCCAGGCACAGGGGCGAAGCGGGACCCGCGCAGCAGGTACCGCGAGGTCTCCAGGAAAGAGGAAGCAGTCTCAGAGGGCACACCGACACGCAGAGGGCTCTCCCGCCTCCAGCCAGCAAACAGCAAGTGTCTCCCACTGAACGTTGGTTCACAAGCACCTTTAACTCGGCGCTCAGGGGCGGGACAAACAGGGAGAGCGACCAGGTGCAGGTGATGACAGCGCAGGGACTCCTGGGCAATGGAGTCCCTGTACCTCACCTGGCGCTCGCAGCCCTGTTGTCCGCCTCCAGTCCAGAGAGTTGGTCCACAGAAAAGCGAAGCAGCCGCCCAGGCACAGGGGCGAAGCGGGACCCGCGCAGCGGGTACCGCGAGGTCTCCAGGAAAGAGGAAGCAGTCTCAGAGGGCACACCGACACGCAGAGGGCTCTCCCGCCTCCAGCCAGCAAACAGCAAGTGTCTCCCCAAATGACATTGTTATACATGGTATTACATTTAAAACATATATTTACTTTACAAATCATGTTGTATTTAATTAAATATATACTAATAATATAAAAATAATGTAAAAAAATTACAATTTATAAACATATAGAAAATAAAGGAGACTAGTGATACAGGTAACTTATACTTGTGAATAATTTAGGTGTTCAAGTTTACTATTACACTTTGCAAGAACTTTACTGCTTTGTGCTATTCACAAAATCCGAGTAGAAAATTACTTCAAAGCCCAGACTTCCAAGAGCCCAAGCCCTGAAAAAGGGGGAGGCGCCAAATTTATGATTATGAAGTTACTACTGCCAAAAAAGAGCAGCAATCAGCCCAGCACCGCACATGACCAATCACTGATCCTGCAACACTCTTCCATAGAAAATAATGGAGATAGGAACTTAAACTATAATGTCATAGGAAATAATGTTAGCTTAAATTAAATTATTTAAGAATAGAATTACTTAAAATGAATGTAATTATATTTTAATGAAAGTTAATGGTGCACCATGTTCAAATAAAACAAAAAATGTTTTATTTTTCAGTCATTTTTGTTTATTAGATTTTAATTATTCTTACTCAACTATTTTAATGAATTTAATTTATTTCAGCATGATGTCCTATGTGGGTCTATTTTAAGTCCCTACCTCCATTATATTCTATGTGAGGGTGTTGCAGTACTTGTGAGTGGCCATGAGTATTGCTGGACATAATCCAGCTCAGTGCTGAAGTACATTTCATATTGTTTTGGGTCATTTTTGGCAGTAGAATTATAGAATTTCAGTCCGATATTATGAGTGGGTTTACTTTTTTGTGGGTAAAGGTGAAATCCTCCGTACAGTTTGTAGTAATACAACATGTACTGCAAAGTGCAGTTTGTGAATAGGCCCGTTATACTGTATGAGCCGTGGTTACGCTATTAGACCGAGTGTTCTGTCCACAATTTTTGGGTTGGACATCGCTATCTAAGGTTTGACTCACCCGAAAGTGGAACTTACGCCGGACGGCAAAATCTGTAGATGCCGACAGTGGTATCTTCGCCTTTAACCGTGTTCGGAAACCGACAATCTGTAGGAATATTCATGAGAAAGTTTGGAGACCGGGAGTTCTAAGCCCCGTGTTTTAACAATATCACAAGCACCAACTGAGAAAGTGCTGTGATGTGATTATTGTCATTTTTAAAGCCTGAAGAAGGTGGTTGGGCCTGTGAGACCACCGAAACGCATCGCTTCTTGGTCACTTTTAAAGATATATTGTTTTTTGGGAAACATTAATGTTATGAGATTTTGTCTCACCAAGTTTTTAATTGTATATGGACATTGATTTGTCACGTACTTTTGTTTTGTTGTTTATAAGCTGAGATAAAATAAAAAAAACTGAATAAATTACATAATGAAAAAATAAACCACATTAATGAATACTCAATATTAAAATGATAACAATTTATAACACAAAATATAATAAAACTCAACTAGGTAATTAAAAATCTGTATTATACGCAAATATATTCAAATAAAATGATATAAAGGCTTAAAAAGCTGTAGTCTGACCTGCTTTATTCTGTCCCATGATAGTCTTTATACTATGATATTTTAGAGACAATATTTGTCTTAAGATAGTTTTGATTTTTTTTCTTTTGTTTTTCTATGGTTCCTTTTTTATTTTTTTATTTTTTTGTGCAAGGAAAAATAGCATATACAAATCAGGAATTTCAAAAGTTACAAAGTAAATTAATTTATCGAAAAACAAGGAAACTTTGTAAGAAGATGAAAGTACAATTCTATCAATGCCTATTCCTAAATCCATTCCGTAATAGGAGCCCATATCTTTTCTCCCATAACCCTCCTCCTTATCCCTTTAGTTTTATATATAGCCAGTTCCAAATTGTACATAGACAAAAGTCTTTCCCGCCAACTAAAAAAAGAGGGCGGCTCAGGATAAATCCAGTCTTTTGTAATACAGGCCCGTATTACAGCCATACAAAAAAAAAGAAAACATTTCGTAGCCTTGGGCCTTGGCTGATCAACAATTCCAGAGCCACACCCAGTCAGTACCAACTCACCAGTTAAAATAATCGTACGCCCCAAAATCATGACCAAAAACGTTTCAATATGCAAAAAAAATCGGAAAGTCTAGGGCATAAAAAAACCATGTAGAACGCGTCAGCGGCAAATAAGCCACACCTATTGCATTTTGTACCTGTGGTTAGACTCCATTTAAAAACCCTCCTTGGAGTATAATATAAATCATGTATGGCCATGAGGTGCTGTGCACGCATCCTCCCTGTAATAAGAACTCGTTTGGCCAACATAACAGACTCCAGAATGTTAACTTCAGATATCCCAAGCTTAATTGCCCAGTTACAGTTTTCCAGATCATCCGGAAATTCTTGAATCAAGCAAGAGTAATATAGGCCAGTTGATATCTTTTTCAGCATATATTCAATAAGGGGAATTTTAATCATTTGATGTTCAGATGCTGAGTTTAAGGACTGTAAACAACTATGTATTTGGAGAAATTTAAATAAATCATTTTTTGATAAGCCAAAATTACTTTGTAAATCAGTAAAAGAAACTAAATATCCCTCTTTAAACAAATCCCCTAAGCAATAAATTCCTTTAATCTTCCACCTGCTCGCAATTTGGTCACGAAAAATATAGGGTAATAAATCAGATGCGGTAAAAGGAGTATATATATTTAATTTTGGGATCCCCATGTGACGCCTAATCAGTTTCCAAACTGTATAAGCAGCTGTTAGGATCTTGAATTTAGTTTTCTTGAAGTAACTGGGTTCGATTACCTTCAACAGACAACCCTGTATCTCCTCACCCTTCGCCAGCTCGTCAATAGATGGAGTATTACAGATTGGGATTTGAGCTTTCTCACCAACGACAAGTGGGCTGATAAATTGTAGAGCAGCAGCTACATAGTAAAATAAGAAATAGGGAATACTCCACCCACCTCGATCTTTAGGATGAATCATCTTTTTATGGGCTCTACGTTGTTGTTAATAGCTCCACAAAAATCTGGAGGTTACCCTCTCTTGTTTTTTAAAAATTTTCGAAGGAAATTCAATGGGAATTGTACAAAACATATATAGAAATTTAGGTAGTATCAACATTTTTAGCACATTAGCTCTACCAAGTAAAGATAAATGAAGATGATCTACTCTTTGTAATATCGCATTGGTTTTTGCCAGTATAGGGTTGAAGTTTAATTCTGGGATTTTAGAGACAGGAAGTGATATCTTGATTCCCAAATATGTAACTTCAAAAATGGTTATAGTGGTAGGAGGGTTACCTCCAACATGTAAAGTCTGAGTTTTGGATAAATTTAGCTTGTATCCTGAAAAGGATCCAAACTGTGTCGCTAAATCACTAATGACGGGTATTGCAGTTTCTATATCTGTTGTAACTACGACTATGTCGTCTGCATAGGCTAAAGCTCGATAATCCTTTTTAGCTAAATGGATTGGTTTAAACGGTTTAAAAAGGGGTCTATATAGAAAGCAAAAAGTAAAGGTGATCACGGACACCCTTGCCGTGTACCACGAGTAATTGGAAACAGAGAAGATATTTGGCCACCCAATCTTATAGAGACAGTGGGAGAGTGATACATAGTTTTCAAAGCTGTTAAAATACCTGGGCCAAATCCCTTGCTGGTCAAAGAGTCCCACATGTATGCCCAGGCAACCCTGTTGAATGCTTTCTCAGCATCCAACAGGGTTACCCCAATAGTGGAGCTAGTTGCCTGAGCCCAGTCCAGAAATGAGATTAAACGGCGTATGTGATCCGCCGTATCACGAGAAGGGATAAACCTGTGTTGAAATTTTGAGACCAATGGTGTAATAATGCTGGAAAGGCGTGAGGCCAGGATCTTAGTATAAACCTTACTATCCGCATTAATTAGTGATATGGGCCTAAAGGAAGATGGTAGCAGGGGCAATTTGTCTTTCTTAAGAAAAACAGTGATGACGGAAGACTGCCACGAAGGTGGTGCCTTCCCTTTTTGGGCCTCCAAAAAGAGTGTGGTCAATTCCTTTTTAAGAACAGTTCGAAAGACCCTAAAAAATTCCAAAGGGATAGCATCAGGTCCCACAGCTTTGCCTGAGGCTAATGATATTAGGGATTGCTCAATTTCTTCCCAAGTAATTGGGGTATCTAATTGCTCAGACTCCTCTGGTGACAAAATGATGTTAGGTAAGGCTACCCTGAAATCGGCTACCCTTTCTTCAATACCACCAATAATATCCTCTGTGTATTATTTACGATAAAACTCTCAGAAGATCCCCAATATTTCCGAAGGAGTATCGTATAGTTGGCCTGAATCATCCATGATTTTATCTATCCTTGCGGATACCTCCTTCTGTCGCAATCTTTTCGCTAGAAGTCTCCCAGAGTTCTCTCCCACCTCGTAAACTTCGGATCTGAAGGCAGCAATTTGTTGAGCTAGATCTGTGGCAAAGGTTTGATACATTCTTGCTTTCTGTATAGCTACGTTTTTTAAAATTTGATCGGTATTTAACCCTCTGCTGCAAGCCGTCATCAGCTGAATTTCGGTGTCTCTCAGTTTACCCAGCTCAATATCTGCTATCTTTCGGATTTCCAGCTGTTTTTGAATTGAATAACTAAGCGTTTCTCACCTAACCCCAGATTTAAAAGCATCCCACACCATCTCAATTGATGCTGAACCTTGATTAATTTTAAAAAACTCGGGGATCCACTTCCCTACATACTCAATGTAGAGGGGATCAAGTAATAATTTCCGCTCGAAGGTCCAAGGCCTCGGGGGTGAACTAGAATTGATATCTAAATCAAGAATAATAGGGTTGTGGTCCGAAATTACTTTGGGGAGAATTTCAAACCTAATAATTTTGGCAGAGTTTTTAAATCCCGCTGTTACAAAGAAGTAGTCAAGACGAAAATGTCTCTGATGCGGGGCGGAGTAGAAAGTACTCCCCGGAGCACCACCTCCCTTTAAATAACCTATGTCCACCAACCCAAATTCGTCAATAATCCCTTTAATAGCCTTAAATACATTTTTCTTCTTACTAGCATATGTATAATTACTAGAGATATCAACTTGCCCATCCAGATGCAGATTAACATCCCCACATAGAAGTAGGGGAGACGGCCACAACGCTAATTCTAATCTTAGCTGATTCAGCATGTCCGCATCATCTGAGTTAGGGCCATAAATAGCAGATAGTCAAAACTGTAGCTTCAATCCGTAATTCACTAATTACCCACCGACCCAAGGGATCCTCTTTAACACGTATGCTTGTACCTCGCCCATACCTTATTAATATAGTGATTCCTCTTGTGGTTGTACCCTGCCGAGAGCAGCCTATTAATTCAAGACCTAAGTCTTTAACCAGATCGATGCTATGCATTTTCCCCGCCTGTGCTGGGATTTGATCATTCCCATGTTTCATGACGAGCTGGGCTCGTCATGAGCGTGCGAGGAGGCTACCTCATGACGAGCCCAGCTCGTCATGAGCGTGGAAGGGGTTAAACCAATTGCTGTTCTTCCAAATTATATGGGTTTCTTGAATACACAAGAGGTCAACTTTCATAGTTTTCAAGATTTGAGCCATAATGCCCCTTTTCCTCCTATCATTTAGGCCACAGATATTCCATGAGCACATTATAAATTTACCGATTTTCGAGACGGACTATACCAGAAAAAATCACACAGAAAATACTTAGATCGACCAATAGAACAATTGTGTGGCATGATTTGACAAAAACACAGATTTGTACTGTGTAAAATATTCCTTTACTGTTTTTCCTTGCCCCACACACCAAACCCCCCTCCCCTGAAAGCCCACCCTATGTCATCTCTGAGGGCAGTTAATGCAGCAACTTCTGACTTTTGTTGGACCATTTCATCTTCAACTGTAGAAATTCTGGTTTCCGCTACGCAACCCGTACAGTCAATTCACTTGTTGTCTTAGCAATCCGACGTACTGTGTTCTGGAGTTTGCGTACCGCCCCTTGCACACGCAAAGCTTCTGCCCTTGTCTCCTCACGATATAATGTGATTGCTTGAAGAATTGTAGCAAGAGTAATTTCAGATTCTGATACAGTCTGATTCCCTTGATGAACATCATTTTCATCGAAGGTTGAAGAGGTATTGTCAACAGGTACTGCAGACTCTCTGAGTGATGAAGTTGTACCATTTGCATCAGAGGAGACGGGTTCAATATGAGAGGGGGCCAATAGAGGGAACCCATCATTTAAAAAATGCTGAATAGGAGATGTTCGTGTCGTGGGAAGACAAGCTGAAAGGGACACTCTTCGAACCGTATTGACTCTCGCAGAGCTACCCTCGTCTTCCTCCAATGGAACAGAACTAGTCAAACTCCTATCGTCGGCCCAATCATTTTCGATTCTATCGGTGCCTGATAGGTTAGATACATTAGACATTGAGTAGAATTTACCTGCAGAGTCCCCAGAATCTGCATTAGAAATAACTTGTTGCAACATCCCTGGCCCAGTATTAACAGTATCCATCTGTAATAATGCTTGGCCCTCCTTTCTAACTGATACCTCCATTGTTTTCTGTTGTAAAGTCACAGATTGTTGAGGTTGCAGAACAGGAGCGATATGATTTACTACTTCCGGTACAGGAGATTTGCCCTTAAACTGAGCTTTCTTTTTAAACATACCTGGTATTCTATGATTAACCCCTTCGCTGCGGCCACGATTTTTCCCCTGTGCTGTAAACAAACGAACAGGGCGGGGCTGTGACGAACCCCAGCCGTCATCAGCACACGTCTACCGCGGGGTGTGACGGCTGGGGTTCGACACCAGCATGGGAGGGGTTAATGCCATCTGCTTTACCAGTTATTTTTGCCGGGTTGCCCAAGTCCAAAGAAGAGGATCTGCCTCTTCGAGCCGAGTTGTTAATCACTGCATCATCAATGGGGGCATTAGCATTAGCACTTACTTGACTCTCTAAAGTGTCCATGTTGCCACCAGCTGAAACGGGCTCACCAGCGGGAGCCGCCGTTACTGGCATAGAAGCTGCTGTTACTGCTGTTGCTGTTGTGGCCCGAGTACACGGCCCTTTCCCTCTTCCTATTGTAGCGGAGCCGATGGGGTTCTTCGGCGCCATGGAACCTGCTTGTAGAGCACGAAGTGACAAAAACGGGATCCCGATCCAACACTGATTTTCCGGGTCTTCCGTGAGCCCTTCTGATGCCTGCCTTGAATGTAGCAAGAAGTCCGTTAACGCTGTAACTACAGGCACCAGTGAAGATCGAGAGCCACTGCAGTGTCTGAAAATCGGCGGAGAGCCCACGAAATACTGTGGGGCAGAGCGAAGAACAAATCCCAGATAAGTTTGTCGCGTCTGCTAAAACCGCTGATTTCGGAGTATATCGTTCATCATCCCTTGATGATTGCGAGTAGCTCAGGAGCCGTTCATTGGCAGTTTTCTTTTCCAAGTTACAAAGTCAGGTGGCGGGGGGGATATGCCGGTGAGGAGCAGGAGAGCCTGTCTCACTCGGACAACGCTGCGTCCGCCATCTTGTCTCCTCATAAGATAGTTTTGAAACAATATTGTGGCACAGTACTCATGAGATTACGTAATTTCGACCCACCCTAATTACAACCCACAGCTCTCCAGCTGAATGCAGTACTTCAATGCTCCAGAACGAAAGGCTAGATGTCACACTCACAGTGTGTTGACTGTCGAGGGCTTGTAACACAACCAATCACTCAGTGGTTTAAGCCACGTGGTGACTGGTTGTGTTGCAGGCAGTGAGCCGTCATTGGTTGTGTTGCAAGCACTGAGCTGTTAATCACCTAATGAGCATACCAACAGGTTAGGAAGGCAATATGTATCCACATGTGGCAGTATTATTTGGGTGATTGAGGAAGATTATACCCTGATGCTTGCTTTTATTGAAAAATGAAAACTTGTATGTGAGGTCATTCATAGTGTTTTTTTCACGAAAAATATCAACTTTGTTTAGGGAACTTTCGTTGTATTTTGATTTGAAAATAAAATGCTTGTATTTGCGAGAAAATTATTACATTTCAAAATGCATCTATTTAAAATGTATATTTGAGCGAAAACCACCACTGTAATCTGAGAACCTAGACAGTACGGTTGGTGCATGCTGTCTGCTGACAATAACACAGCAGGTCTACTATCTGTGGGCCGTGATTTTGAGATTTATGTCAGTGTTTTATTTTCCACCCTGCCCTTTCGAAAGTGATTCTCAGTCAGAAAGGATGACTGAGAACATCCTGAGAAAGGTAAATTGGAAAATAAAATGAAGTAAAATTTAAAAAGGAAGCAAAGTTCTGTCAGAAATGGCAGGCCACTCACAATTACATTTTCTGAATTGCCGCAGTAACCTTTGCCTGTTTCGTTAAAAAAAATTAAAAAAAATTGTGAAGAAAAAAAATCAACATTTTCCTGAGGCAGGTGAACTCTCAACACGACGAGTTTTTCATACCTGCTTGAGACATTATGAAAGTATTTGAATATTTCATAAGAACTCCTTCTTAATCTTTGACTTATGCAATTGCACAGTAGAATGCATGGTTTAGCCCAATTTTTTAAATACTCTTGATGGACGAAATCCCTGAGACCTATTCAGGAAGTTGGGCTGTCTTTACTTGCTTGCTTCCTGCATTTCGCAGCTGGTATTTATGCCCCACTTCTATCAAAGATCACCACTCCCCACTGCCTTCAACATGACACCAAGCAATTGTAGGTGATGTTTATGAAAAGACACAAGCCACTCATGCCAGTCCTGCGACATGTTACTACATAAACATCTACAGTATTATAGTGAAAGAAATGCACTACACATATACTTGACCAAATGCTGAAATCACAGGTGAGGAACAATCTATACCTCTAAAAGGAGATGATGACCCAAAAGACTGGTGTTTTTGCATTTGTCACCCCGAGTGGGACGGGTATGCCCAGACGTGGGTCCCGTGCTCTCCATGCCACTGGATTCAAGCTGTCTTGGCTGAAGAGGGGTGAAACTCTGAAACCTGTCCTAGGATGCTTGTTTCCAGTACAGGGAGGACATGGCTTGGCAGTTCGTGCTGGACTGTTCCCATGGGGCACAGGGTCAAGACTTATTTGCATATGTCTGGGTTCAAACTGGAATGGCATGTTGAGCAAAAAAACGATAAATTTAGGCCCAGATTTCTGTACTGGGTGAATGTATGACATTGTTCTGCATTCTGTCCATCAACTGTTGTTTTTGCATTTGTGACCCAGAAGACAGGAGCATTTGTCCTACAGACACTGAGTCAAAACATCAGTGAATGAGTAGAAGGAACTGTTTAAGTCAAAACAATGAGGTCAGGGGATTTAACGGCCATGTAGATTTTTGTTAGAATTCATGTGTTATATCCTAGGCAATTCAAAAACTTTATATTATCATAAACCTTTCTGCACCTGTAACATCCCCACTAGTACTCTAGAAAATGTAACCAGGTCAGTTATTGTTGGTTGCTTTGTAAAAAAGTAGTGCATGATGTGAGTCCAACATTCACCTGGTATTGACAGCATGCATAGTCTACAGTCTGAATGAGACATGGCTACTTTTAATAGTGTAGCAAGGTTGCCATGGGCCCTAGTGCAAGCAAGGAAAATTACCCCTTTGACTGCTGCTCAGGTAGCAAGCAACAGCAATTATGAGGGCTCTATGGGTCCTAGTGCCACTGCTCCTGCCAATGGTAGCTCCAACCCTCGCACCATTCCATCACTAAAAAGGACATGTTTGTTAGAAACAATAAGAAAAGAGTGGCTTTGGTTGTACGTTTGTTTAATATACCCAACATTTATCGGGATTGCTGATGGCGTCAACACCATCCAATGGAACAACCTGCTGCTCATCAAAATGTTCTATTTCTTCTGGATGCATATGTGATGTAGAAGCAACTCTTCTCTGCATGTATTTAGTCCTCTGTATCATAGGCTTTTCTTGATAAATAGTCCTTTTTGATTTCATACTCATGAGCACCACCTTCTCTGCTGCCTCTATCCTCCTGTTTTTCTACACCCTATGCCTTGCCACTTGTTGCATTCTCTTTCTAACCTAATGGTCAGTAAATATTCACAAACATTTTAAGATTAACGTCATTCTCTGCTAATAATAAATACCACTCATGCTGCAAAAATGCACTTCTCCAACTCTTAACTTCCAACCTTAGCACCAACTCCTTCCTCCCTTCAAAAATGACACCCTTCACTGTTTTCGAGCAGTCAGCTATCCTACCCTGAGTGTCAGGATCCACCACTAATCCATCCTGAGAATCTGTGGAGTCCTCCACCCATCTTGTGATCTCCACAGAGCCAATCGCCATCCCACGTATGGAAACTAGCACATTTACTACCTTCTCTCTTTATTGGCTAACACTGCACCGACCACTACTTTCAGAACCATTACTCCTCTGGGGCTCCCAATTACATGGATCTACCTGGATCCCACGGGACATCTCCTTGTCCATTGATCTGATTTTTGGGGACCTAAGGACTGTTACTACACCTGTGGGCATTCTAATGATTTGAATCTTCGCAAAGATTTACTATTTGTGTTGGTCTAATTATTGCTTTTTTCTCTTGTCTGAGAAGCTTGTATAAGTGTGGATTTTTTCGCTTATATGTTATTTTGTTATTGTAAGATATTGAGCATGTATAATAGTTTGTAAATATTGTAAATGTTTGTAAGTAGTGTTTTTCTTACCCATGAAATGTTTTTCAAACTGATTAAAAATTGATAAGAAAAGGGTCTAAATAAAATAACCCATACAAACAAAAAGGTTCTCCTTTGTTTGTATTCTCACAATTTATGAGGTCAAATCACTTTTGGGGCCAGCACTCTTTATGTTTCTCAGACTGTTCCCATGGGGCACAGGGTCAAGACTTATTTGCATATGTCGGGGTTCAAACTGGAATGGCATGTTGAGCAAAAAAACGATAAATTTAGGCCCAGATTTCTGTACTGGGTGAATGTATGACATTGTTCTGCATTCTGTCCATCAACTGTTGTTTTTGCATTTGTGACCCAGAAGACAGGAGCATTTGTCCTACAGACACTGAGTCAAAACATCAGTGAATGAGTAGAAGGAACTGTTTAAGTCAAAACAATGAGGTCAAGGGATTTAACGGCCATGTAGATTTGTGTTAGAATTCCTGTGTTATATCCTAGGCAATTCAAAAACTTTATATTATCATAAACCTTTCTGCACCTGTAACATCCCCACTAGTACTCTAGAAAATGTAACCAGGTCAGTTATTGTTGGTTGCTTTGTAAAAAAGTAGTGCATGATGTGAGTCCAACATTCACCTGGTATTGACAGCATGCATAGTCTACAGTCTGAATGAGACATGGCTACTTTTAATAGTGTAGCAAGGTTGCCATGGGCCCTAGTGCAAGCAAGGAAAATTACCCCTTTGACTGCTGCTCAGGTAGCAAGCAACAGCAATTAAGAGGGCTCTATGGGTCCTAGTGCCACTGCTCCTGCCAATGGTAGCTCCAACCCTCGCACCATTCCATCACTAAAAAGGACATGTTTGTTAGAAACAATAAGAAAAGAGTGGCTTTGGTTGTACGTTTGTTTAATATACCCAACATTTATCGGGATTGCTGATGGCGTCAACACCATCCAATGGAACAACCTGCTGCTCATCAAAATGTTCTATTTCTTCTGGATGCATATGTGATGTAGAAGCAACTCTTCTCTGCATGTATTTAGTCCTCTGTATCATAGGCTTTTCTTGATAAATAGTCCTTTTTGATTTCATACTCATGAGCACCACCTTCTCTGCTGCCTCTATCCTCCTGTTTTTCTACACCCTATGCCTTGCCACTTGTTGCATTCTCTTTCTAACCTAATGGTCAGTAAATATTCACAAACATTTTAAGATTAACGTCATTCTCTGCTAATAATAAATACCACTCATGCTGCAAAAATGCACTTCTCCAACTCTTAACTTCCAACCTTAGCACCAACTCCTTCCTCCCTTCAAAAATGACACCCTTCACTGTTTTCGAGCAGTCAGCTATCCTACCCTGAGTGTCAGGATCCACCACTAATCCATCCTGAGAATCTGTGGAGTCCTCCACCCATCTTGTGATCTCCACAGAGCCAATCGCCATCCTACGTATGGAAACTAGCACATTTACTACCTTCTCTCTTTATTGGCTAACACTGCACCGACCACTACTTTCAGAACCATTACTCCTCTGGGGCTCCCAATTACATGGATCTACCTGGATCCCACGGGACATCTCCTTGTCCATTGATCTGATTTTTGGGGACCTAAGGACTGTTACTACTTTGCACATCCTTACTGTGAGAAACTTTCTCAAGGTCTATCCCCCTCTTCTAGTGGGAGATTAATAGGTGTCTCTGGTGGTGAGCACGTCATGAAAAGAGTGGTGTTGCGGTAACTGAAGAGGCTGCCTAAGGGCCCAGGGGGTGGAAAGGGAAGGGCACATATAGTGCCCGCCTGGATTTGCACCCTCATTTCCTGCACAATGTGGCAAGTATGCAACTCTGTGCAGGAAGGTGCAGCATGGGCTCTGGGAGTGGCGGTACACCACATGACTACCCACCAGACCAGGATAGAAGTCTTTATCTGGCAGGCGGTCGCACCACAGGTTTGGCGGTCCTACAGCAGACAGCACATTGCACAGTCAGCAGTAGGACAGCCAAACTTGTAGTCAGGCCCTTTGTCTGTGCCAATGGTGAGACAGTCTCTGCCAATGTTTTAGTCTGTGTAAGTTTTGTTTCCTTAAGTTTGCACTACTGTTGACAAGTGCAAACATTTCCGGAGTTGCCCAGCCAGCTCTACCAGTCCCAAAAGTTGATCATCGTCTTTTACCGAATCTCTATAATTCAGATACGGTTTGCAGTCTCTAAACCTACATAGGCATTCCTTATTCATACCAGCAAAGTGTGTAGTATTGGGTTCAAAGGACACTATAGTCTGAGGTCTCACTAAATGGAACAGTTTTAGGGGTGCCCTGCCTGATTTTGCTTTTCTCCAATGTATACCTGTCACAGTTAATAAAGTCTAAAAACCAATCAAATATGTCTTCACCTGGGACCTGAGGCAAGGCCTTTTCTCCACATCTTGAGTCCTCAAATTTATAGGTGAAGCAACTAAAATAAAATCTACAGCCAGCTCTGCTAATACAAAAAGTAGATCAACGTTGTCTACTGAATCTCTGTGATGCATATAGGTGTTACACTCTCTAAACCGATATAGGCATTACTTCTTCATACCTGCATAGTGTGTGTAGAGTTGGGTTCAAGGGACACTGTAGCTTGGGGTCTCTCTAATTGGAATAGTTCTACGAGTGCTCTCCTTGATTTTGCTTCTTTCTCCAATTTGTAATTCTCACTGTTAATTAAGCCTAAAAAACAATCAAATGTATCTTTATCTAGGACCTGAGGTAAGAGGGGGGTTCAGCATATGAGTTCTCAGATTTATAGGTGAAGCATACTAAAATAGGACATACAAAATGCTGTTTGCACACCATGCAACTGAAATACAGGGATTCCAGTGCTGATAATCAATGTTACTAATCAGGGTCAAAGGGTGCCAGGGCAATATAAGTTACTGTGCTCAAATCATAACAATCAAGGTCATTCGGCTCTTGCATCTTAGTGAAGCTACAGAACAGCATGACCAGCAACGTACATGATGACATGCTGAAACAAGACTTCATATGTTGCCTCTTCCAGGCAAAGCAATATGGTTACCTCTAGGTGTGACTTAAATGCTGAACTACACCCAAGATTGCTGCTGAGAGTTGACTTTTCGTGTTTTTCTATGAGCTCCAGCTTAAAGAAGGGTAATGGGCTACAATGAGAGTATCCTGAGAGTCTTGGTGGAAGAAGGCAACATTATACGGCTGACTCTGAGAGGAGAAAGCAATGTGCATAGGGTGGCCTGAGACATAGGCTGCAACTTAATGGCCTGAGACAGAGGCTACATCTACTGTTGGGAGAATGAGGGCAGCCACTAAGGAGGCCATGGCGTAGCACCCTGCAGTCGGAGGGAGTCAGCCGGGGGGTTGATGATGGAACCCTGGCACTGGGGTCCCTGTACTACTGATCTCCAAATTGGGAACCAAGAACCCTTTTTTAGTACTTGTCTCTCAGAACAACGAGATAGAGCAGTCAAGGTTTAGTGCTGTGGTCTGGAACTCAACAATGCAAAAAATGACACAAAATAAATGTCCAGTCAGTGCTTTTTATATGTTGAAGCTATCAACATTTTCCAGTTAAACACATTTTCCCAAAAGTATAAAAATCAGTTAAAGCACTATAGATTTACATTTCAGCCAAAAATAAAGAGGACATTTCTTTTTAGATTTCAGTTGAACTAAAAAGAATTAGCATGGTGTAATCACTTTATTTAGGGTCCTCTCTGTGACAATGCTACCTCTGTGCATATACAATTGGGTATATGCCTCAGCACATGTGTCTTTGAGTAACTAACGTTGAGCTTCTTAACCAAGCAGTACAGCAGTGAACCTTGTCTTAAAGAGTGGGCACTGGCAGTTCCAACTCAAATTCATTTCAACAAACGTTAACAGCGAATGGGACTCCTTTGGGGGTCCTTATAGTAGAGGTGGAATAACTGGAGTGTTTTATGGGCCAAAATCTGTTTTTTCCACTCACCCTTTCACTAAACCTTGGCTAAAGCTTAACATTCACTCATTTACCGTCCCCTAATTTTTCGCTATCTATTATCCTAACCCTAGCCTAAGCACTATCCTGCACCCTCACCCTATCCCCAGCTTAAAACTCTATCAATAAATACTTCACTTTCTGTTGTCGTAAAGATACCAAAGTCAGACCCCATTTTGAGCATGTTAAGTTAGCCTGTCTGCCTACAGTTGCCTGTATGGGGATGGATTGGCCATTGTGCTTACATTCCATCTTAGTATCAGCATTATATGTGCCAGAGACTCCCAATAATAATTGGGATAACATGGTTACCTTTAGGTATTTTTAGTTGTCTGGATCCCTCATTGTCCAGTAGTACTTTATCTAAGAACTTTCTTCCCCCTTCTTTTTGGAAGTTGATTGTGCCCTGGTGGTGCTGTCCTACCAGGGTGGGGAGAGGTTGCCTTTGATGAAGCGTGCCACATGATGTGGGTGAGGCTTCCTCTTCAAAAAGATTGTTCTTTTGCTAGGGATTCCCAAGCCCAAGTAGGGTACTGATGACTTATAACCCTTGATGGGTAAATAGACCCCTTCTGCAGCTACCACCATTGTGTGTTTCTCTGTTATGCTGGTAGAACATCCACTGGCTTACCTCCCCCTCTTGGCCAGTGTGTTTAGAGTTACTAGTACAGCTGTTTCTGTTGAGAGAGGAATAGTAATGTGTATATAATATTCTCATCCCAGTAAAGACATACATCTGTAGTCCAACTTGTAATAATGCAGGGCTTGTCATTTCATGATGATGAGGTGTCATTCATTTTGGCCACACCTCCACCCTTGGGAGACACTACCTTGCCAAAGTCAATTTCCAAATTGGGCGACTGGGTCACACTGATTGAAATGATAAGTTCCTAGGTTATGACGCTGCTCTATGGAGTCGTTATAACCAAGTATTTATGAGGAAATGCGGCAAGAGGATTGATAATTACCAATGAACCTAGGATATTCAAAGAGGACAAGGACTTTCGAAGGAATTGGGCAGTCATTGCCTGTAAATACACTTTAGTTATGTACTTATGTATTTATCAGGACAGGCTGGTCCTGATAATTAAAACAGCAAAAGAACTGTCAGATTGTTTGGTAATACAAATTAAGGCCAAAGAAAAGAGCCTAAAGACAGACCTGAGTATGGCTGTATTTAAAAAGAAACTCGAAGAAGCAAACAAAACTATCTCAGAATTTATGGAGTTGTTGACACAATCATAGATCAACAAGTTTCAGAAGACGTTATCTCGGGATACTGCGTAACCCTACTCAAAGGAGGATTATGTGGCAAAACCCTCTCCTGCAAAAACAACAATTGATGGACAGAATGCAGAGCAATGTCATACATTCACCCCAGTACAGAGATCTGGGCCTAAATCCATCGTTTTTTTGCACTCCACACCACCCCAGGTCAGACATGGCCATATGCAAATCAGCCTTGACCCTGTGCCTCATGGGAACAGTCCAGCCCGAACAGCCAAGCCATGTCTTTCCTGGACCGGAATCAAGCATCCAAGGACCGGTTTCTGGCTATCAGCCTTCATCAGCCTGGATAGCTTGACTCCAGTGGTGTGGAGAGCATGGGACTCACGTCTGAGCATACCCATCCCACTCGGGGTTACAAATGCAAAAACAACAATTGATGGACAGAATGCAGAGCAATGTCATACATTCACCCCAGTACAGAGATCTGGGCCTAAATCCATCGTTTTTTTGCACTCCACACCACCCCAGGTCAGACATGGCCATATGCAAATCAGCCTTGACTCTGTGCCTCATGGGAACAGTCCAGCCCGAACTGCCAAGCCATGTCTTTCCTGGACCGGAATCAAGCATCCAAGGACCGGTTTCTGGCTATCAGCCTTCATCAGCCTGGAAAGCTTGACTCCAGTGGTGTGGAGAGCATGGGACTCTGCTGAGCATACCCATCCCACTCGGGGTTACAAATGCAAAAACAACAATTGATGGACAGAATGCAGAGCAATGCCATACATTCACCCCAGTACAGAGATCTGGGCCTAAATCCATCGTTTTTTTGCACTCCACACCACCCCAGGTCAGACATGGCCATATGCAAATCAGCATTGACCCTGTGCCTCATGGAAACAGTCCAGCCCGAACTGCCAAGCCATGTCTTTCCTGGACCGGAATCAAGCATCCAAGGACCGGTTTCTGGCTATCAGCCTTCATCAGCCTGGATAGCTTGACTCCAGTGGTGTGGAGAGCATGGGACTCGCGTCTGAGCATACCCATCCCACTGGGGGTTACAAATGCAAAAACAACAATTGATGAACAGAATGCAGAGCAATGTCATACATTCACCCCAGTACAGAGATCTGGGCCTAAATCCATTGTTTTTTTGCACTCCACATGACCCCAGGTCAGACATGGCCATATGCAAATCAGCCTTGACCCTGTGCCTCATGGGAACAGTCCAGCCCGAACTGCCAAGCCATGTCTTTCCTGGACCGGAATCAAGCATCCAAGGACCGGTTTCTGGCTATCAGCCTTCATCAGCCTGGATAGCTTGACTCCAGTGGTGTGGAGAGCATGGGACTCACGTCTGAGCATACCCATCCCACTCGGGGTTACAAATACAAAAACAACAATTGATGGACAGAATGCAGAGCAATGTCATACATTCACCCCAGTACAGAGATCTGGGCCTAAATCCATCGTTTTTTTGCACTCCACACCACCCCAGGTCAGACATGGCCATATGCAAATCAGCCTTGACCCTGTGCCTCATGGGAACAGTCCAGCCCGAACTGCCAAGCCATGTCTTTCCTGGACTGGAATCAAGCATCCAAGGACCGGTTTCTGGCTATCAGCCTTCATCAGCCTGGATAGCTTGACTCCAGTGGTGTGGAGAGCATGGGACTCACGTCTGAGCATACCCATCCCACTCGGGGTTACAAATGCAAAAACAACAATTGATGGACAGAATGCAGAGCAATGTCATACATTCACCCCAGTACAGAGATCTGAGCCTAAATCCATCGTTTTTTTGCACTCCACACCACCCCAGGTCAGACATGGCCATATGCAAATCAGCCTTGACCCTGTGCCTCATGGGAACAGTCCAGCTCGAACTGCCAAGCCATGACTTTCCTGGACCGGAATCAAGCATCCAAGGACCGGTTTCTGGCTATCAGCCTTCATCAGCCTGGATAGCTTGACTCCAGTGGTGTGGAGAGCATGGGACTCACGTCTGAGCATACCCATCCCACTCGGGGTTACAAATGCAAAAACAACAATTGATGGACAGAATGCAGAGCAATGTCATACATTCACCCCAGTACAGAGATCTGGGCCTAAATCCATCGTTTTTTGCACTCCACACCACCCCAGGTCAGACATGGCCATATGCAAATCAGCCTTGACCCTGTGCCTCATGGGAACAGTCCAGCCCGAACTGCCAAGCCATGTCTTTCCTGGACCGGAATCAAGCATCCAAGGACCGATTTCTGGCTATCAGCCTTCATCAGCCTGGATAGCTTGACTCCAGTGGTGTGGAGAGCATGGGACTCACGTCTGACCATACCCATCCCACTCGGGGTTACAAATGCAAAAACAACAATTGATGGACAGAATGCAGAGCAATGTCATACATTCACCCCAGTACAGAGATCTGGGCCTAAATCCGTCGTTTTTTTGCACTCCACACCACCCCAGGTCAGACATGACCATATGCAAATCAGCCTTGACCCTGTGCCTCATGGGAACAGTCCAGCTCGAACTGCCAAGCCATGTCTTTCCTGGACCGGAATCAAGCATCCAAGGACCGGTTTCTGGCTATCAGCCTTCATCAGCCTGGATAGCTTGACTCCAGTGGTGTGGAGAGCATGGGACTCACGACTGAACATACCCATCCCACTCGGGGTTACAAAACCCTCTGCTGCCTCAGATTCATCCTCAAGAAACTGTTTCTCCTCAGCGAAAGAGTACCCTACAGAGAGACAACAAAGATGGAAGAGACAAAACAGATGTGGCTTCCTTACCCTTCAAGTTCCATTTGGCACTTCCCCCTCAGAATAAGAATCCTTGTTGTTGGCCCCATAATTATGGACCACCTGCATACTTACCGTCTCAAAACTTTCCATGGTTCCATCTTAATAGATCTTTTTTAAAGAGATGAAGGGGAAGAGGGAGAGGAAAGGGAGAAGGGGTGTCATGGCAAGACAGAGGAAATCAGCCAGAACCCAGTGCCACAAGGAAACCAACAAAGGATGTGACTATTAACAATAGTGAACATACCTGACAGAGAAACAGAACAGAGTACCAAACAAAGGCTATATACCAACCACCAGAGAGAACATATTAAAATTTAAATTGGAAACTGCTGATTTTTTATGAAAGGTTAGACTTAGGATTTTTTTTGGGGAACAATCACAGGAAGAACAAACTTATAGAAACATAGTAATGCAACAAAAATCTACTTTTACTCCTCCCACGTTCGAAATGCCACCAGAGGTATTGGCATTCAAGAAGGTGGTGAACTGCGAGATTGATTCTCAGGGCAATGATCACCCCACTACCTTTTGCATTACTACGAAGGATGAGATGAAGGCATTAGCTGAGTTGGCAGCAGATGATTCCATAGTAACAATGGGCCAGATGTAGGTAGCTAAATACTGGTCGGTAACGCCGAAATTCGGTACATTTCAGCCTTACCGACCAGTATTTAGCCATTCCTAATGTAGGTAAGGAATCGGTAAATACCGATTCTTTATTGCTCTTGCATTTAAGGAATGTGGTGCAGTGGAAAGGAAAAAAGGCGTATTAAAGAACAAAATAGCAAAAGTATGTGCTGACACACAATTGACCTGGATGGATGCCTTACCAATTTCCCTAATGAGCATGAGGAGCACACCAGATGCCAAGACCAAACTCAGTGCACGTGAAATAGTCACTGGGTTGCCAATGGTAGCTTGGGGAGTTCCAGACAGAAATGCCCTGCCTATGATGACCAATGAACTGTTGAATGATTACTGCATGTCACTTATTCGTACTCTTGCTTCTATCAACGAGCAGGTGAAGGTGACCCTTCCAGAGCCACTGCAAGTTGAAGGACACATGTATAAGCCAGGGGACTGGGTGCTGATCAAATCTTTCTGAGGTCTAACTGTCTCCAAGCTCGCTGGAAGGGTCCACAGCAAGTCCTGCTCGCAACAAAGACTGCAGTAAAGTGTACCAACAACAAATCCTGGATCCACGCCAGCCACATCAAGAGATCACCCCCTGAGACTGCATCTAGCCAAGACCCAGGTCAGCAACACATGCCAACACCAGAACCGATCAAAGAGGAAAAAAGGTACAATTTGAGGTCCACAAAGAAGAAGGAGATGAAATGTCAGTAATACCGGTAATCGATCTTCTACAGGAAATAGACAAAGTATTACTGCTAGACATTATTCTAACAGATATTTTGACAACAATCTTTAACTTTAAGAACAGTGGTGAAGAAACCAACGAAGGCGCACTCATTTACCATCAGGAAATATTTGGTCAGCTGGAATATCAATTAATGCGAGATTTAAACAGTATAGCATTACAAGAAGCTTTGGGTAGAATACTTTCAGACTGAGAAAATTCAACTAAGGTATATCATACATTACCACCAGGGGTAATAGCTGGTTTGCATAACAAGAAAAGTCTACAATGATTCATCAGGGAGTGATTAGTCTAGAGAGAAAGTTGTGTAGCAAAGATTGTGCCATTGCAGCATTGAATAGATAAACTGATCCAGGAGGTATTTGCGAGTCCTACTGTCACTGCAAAGTGCCTGTGCCACTGTAGCAATAAGTAGATGAACTGATCCAGGATGTATTTGCGAGTCCTCCTGTCACTGCGAGCACCCGTGCTGCTGCAGCAACCAGCAAAGACCTTTTTCCAGCTCGTCAAGACAGCCAACTTTAAAGGGCTACCTTTGGGGTGAGGTACAGTGGACACTCCTGTAAAAATTAAGTGTGGCTTCCCTAACGATTGCTATACATGACCAAAGGGTCGTACATTACAAAAATTGTATGCAGGTCTTTGGAAGGCGGGAAGCACCAAGGAGTTCTCAAAGGCCCTCTGAAATATTAACGAATAACTGTTCTCAGTATATTGTGTACTACAGCCTCACCTTATATGTGTTCATGCTTTTAGTATGTTTAGCTTATATTATTGTAAAGATTTACAGTGACAATTCACAACATAGCATCGTTAATAGCACTACATCTAATTGAAGAAAGTATAGGAATACATAGGTATGCATAGGGAATATACAGCTTTAAAAATGGAGAACAAATGGTACAAGTCTAAAATGTGCATACCTGGGGTAATATTCTGTATATTATTGTTGCATTAATTACTGTGTATCTATTGGATGTGTTCTGTCCCATGGACCAGTTGGTCCCAACACCAACACCCCCTGTTACCATACCTGCATACACTTTGTCACCTGAAGAAATAGCCCACAGAGAAGACATGCACCACAATTCCTTTGTGACTTTGTTGCATCACACCAATAAGATATTAACAAGGGGAGATTGCTGGATATGTTTGCAATTCCCAGCTTCTGTAGACCAAAGTTTGCCCCTGGTTCAAGTTCCATTGCATTTTGCAGCATCCTGTTGTGATATTTACATAACAATAGTAAAAATAGAGATAATAGCTGTTTTGCTGAATTTAAAGAAAAGTACTTCTGTTGCAGGAACAACTATGGTTCCACCTGAAGGAGTATTATGTAACAAATATATGGCAGATATTATGGCACTGGGAAATTGCACAGAAGTAGTAGAACAGAATGCAACATTGCCCCTGTCCGACATCTTTACTACACTCTTTCCATCCCAGAATACAAGCACTAGGATAGCAGGCCCATCAAAAGAGGCAGACAAGAATATACCATTTTTGAAGTTAAAAATAAGAAAACACAACGCAATAGGGAGTATTTGTAATGAACGTAATGGGACCTATCAGGTGGGCCATAGTACAAATTGTAACATGACATTTGAAATGACGGCCGAAAATAATAGCATTCCACTTTCATGTAGGTGACTCAATTTATTTTATTTGTGGAGAAAAAGCTTATACGTGGCTTTCAACAAATTAGAATGGTTGTTGTCACCTGTATTTTGTACTAACTGCTATAGCAATAAAGGACATAAAAGATGTACGAAGAGACATACAGAGACATGCACCCTGAAGAGGCATAATAAGTGTGGATCAAAGAGATACAGCATCAGAGATAGCAGGTGATATATTTAAAGGGGTAATCTATAAATTCCAGGGATATACGTAGATTGTCCAGACTACTAGAAGCAACAATAAATGAAACTACAAGTATATTAGAAAATATTACGGTAGAACTTCAGGCTGTGAGATTAGTTTCCCTACAAAATAGAATGGTACTTGACATGATGCTGGCAGAGAAGGAAGGAATCTGTTTAATAATAGGGGCGTCGTGTTGCTCCTATATCCCTGATTCCTCTGTTACTGACAGGGAAGAAATTAAAAAACTTCACAACATAGGTATAGAAGCACATAGGGATTCCGGCTCATGGGATATAGGAGGTTCGCTTTGGGTTTGGTTGAGTGCATAGGGTTGGAAGATAGGAATGGTGTTCATAACAATATTCCTATTAATAATAGGCCGTTGTCTATTAATTAATTGCCTACCAATGTGCTGTCAACAATTAGGACAGCTGAAAAAATTCCCAGTGATAAGATCAAAGGAAAATGATCGAATACTGATGCAAGCAGTCACTACTGAATTGATGCGTATAGACATTTCTGACAATGATAAGGGTGGACAATATAATAATTGAATATTGTCATGCTTCATGATGAAATTATTTTAAACTAAGATTCAAAGGGTCGTTTGTAAAAGATGACAAATTAATTAACCCTTTAGTGAAGGGATACATTAACGTGAACCGTAGTTTTACATCAATTTCTGTGTTTCACCTGCTTGCAAATAATATGTGCCCACTCATCATAATGGAGGACACCTCCATGATGCACAACTGGATAAACTAAATTGTCTGAAATTCAGCAAAAACCAAATGGATTGTAAATGAAAGAGTATGTGTCCCTTCTGTTCTATCTAAAACATGTGTAATGGTTCACTAGCCTTCACCTGTGTACAGAAGCCGGTTCAGAGAGTTAATTCCTAGAAATGGCTCCCTGAACTGGGACATGTCAATCTGCTCTGCCCCTGCTTGGGTAAAGTGTTTGCTCAAGACAAATATCGTATGTGGAAATTGTGCGTAGAAAGCAGAGAACACGAGCATCTGTTGACTAGATCAAACAGTGCATGTTTGATAAAAATAAGATAGCAGACTGGAGCTCTAGGTCAGGAGGTAGTAGCGCACGAAGTTGGCTAATATTAGCATGGTCTTATGCGTCATGTATAAAGCAAATGTACACATTTGTGAAATGCTCACACCATGATGTTGATGTTAATAATTAACATATCTGAAGGTTCTGAAAATTGTATATAAGGACTGGTTTCCTTTCTGTAAATCAGATCTCTTTGCAGTCCTACTAGCAAATTGTCTCAACTGCAGTTCATTGGCAATAAAGAGCCACTCTTGAAGCCTTTGTGTGTGTCCATCTTACCTACCCTTAAAGAATTGTGCTTTTACAACTAATAGAGATAGTAAATTCATCACTAAAGCAAGGCACTATCCCAGACTACCTGAAGACTGGAAAAGTGATACCCCTCATGAAAAAAGTAGGAGCAGACCTGACAACCCTGAACAATGTTTGCCAGTGTGACATATTCCCTTTCGGGCCTAAATGTGTGCACAGCCAATTGCAACAGTATATCCATCCTACTCAACACATTTCAATCAGGGTTTAGACCAGGGCACAGTACAGTCAAAATCTTTATTCAGATTTATAAATAAATCCATAAAAGCAAAGCAAAACAGCTAAAAATTACATAAAATAGCAACATACATTTGTTCCAATAAAACCATTACACGGTGCAAGGGATTATAAAACACATATTCGCATAAAGAACAATTAAATGACAGAGGCCACAACCATTTAGCACAAACACTCATAGTACGAAGGAACAGGGTAGATACTACAATAAAATCGCAATTTCCGTGTGTTCCAATTTTGTGGCTCTCCTCCTATTAAAAACGAGTTAATTTAATAGAAAAAACTGTTAAACATATATACAAATTCACTGAAAAAACCATAGGTTATAGACCATATATAGTTAGGAATTAGCATTTAAAAAACCTTATTTTACTCACACAAAACCATTGAAATTCCATATATAGTTAGTTGCACTAACTATATATCGCGCACCCGCAATCCACTGCTGATGATGTCACATATTACATCATTCATGACATGGTCAGTGACATCACTGATGACATCACTGATGACAACTTCCAGTGATTATGTGTTTCTGTAAAGTTTAAATATGTTTTACATATTGAAGAATGAGTGGATGTATAAGTGTCTGAATGAAGGTTTTAGTAGGTGCGTGATTGACTGTATGAGTGAGTGATTAAATGCGTCTTACTGAATGCACGGGTTAGTGACTAAACTGTCTGAAAGTGTGCATCAGTATGTCTGTTGTTGTGCAAGCTGCTGCATGTGTTGATCAGTAGCTATATAAGTAGCTATATGGGTTATTGATTGGTTGCACAAGTATTTGTATGGGAGACTGAGTGTGTGTATGGCTGGCTGGGAGGTGTGTGACTCTGTGCAGATCAATGTGTACTTGTATCAGTGATTCTATAAGAGAGTAAGTATGTATTAGTATATGTTTCAAAAATGTAAGGTGTTCTGTGTTTAACTGTATAGATGAGCAAATGGAAGTGTGATTGATTCTTTTCAGGACTGACTAGGTGTGTGAGTAACACCATGGATGAGTGGCAGAGTGTGAGTGTCTGTATAGGTGTATGAGTGCATATGATAGTGTTGTAAAGATGAGTGATTGTATGTATGAATGATTGTATGAGTGAATGTGTGTGTAGACATAGGAATCAGTGAGTGCGTATGTAGTAACTAGTATTGGTGTGTCAATGGTTTCAAAAATGATACTCTCTATTTAACACTGGGTGTAATGGAGGTTATATTAGAGTGTGAGGAGATGCATTGTATTATCACATGAATGATATCATCAGTGATGTGATCATTGATGTCAAGTGAGATGTCATCAGTGATGTCATTTGAGATGTCATCAGTGATGTCATCAGTGATGTCACTGACCATGTCATGAATGATGTAATATGTGACATCATCAGCAGTGGATTGCGGGTGCGCGATATATAGTTAGTGCAACTAACTATATATGGAATTTCAATGGTTTTGTGTGAGTAAAATAAGGTTTTTTAAATGCTAATTCCTAACTATATATGGTCTATAACCTATGGTTTTTTCAGTGAATTTTCAAGGTTTTGTAAATGCTAATTCCTAACTTTATATGGTCTATAACCTATGGTTTTTTCAGTGAATTTCAATGGTTTTTTTAATAGCAAATATCATAAGCTGTCGAATGTCAAGTACGTGGTAAGTGAAAACATTTTCGTGTTTATGCACACTGATCTGCTTTGAATGGTGCCCCCCCCTCATTTCTATTAGGAGTACTCTCTCTTTGCACATAGTGAAGGGTAGTTAACGCAGGCCTTTGCCCCCGTTGTAATACGTCGTGCCTGCTTCTCTCTCCATTTGATTGATTGTTATCCAAGTATTTACTGTTTTAGAATTGGTTCTCTTTGGTTCATTCTCTATTTACAAACAAACACAGAGTCGCAATACTCTGTTTAGTCTTTGCAGATAACGAAAAATCGTGTAAAAAAAAAAGAAAAGGAATCGAGCAAAATCAGTAGGCCACTAATGGGATCTCTTTTTGACCTCGCTAAAATAGAAACATTAGGAACAACCCCTCATGACAAATACAAAACTAGTGAAATGAACTGAACTCCACACAATGATGGCTGCAAAACAGCTCGGCTCCGCCACCCACCCCGCCCAAAATAACGATAAAGAGCGGCTGCCATGATTGGTTGCGGAATGGCCACGACGGAGCTACGAAATGGTGCTGCTCTCATGCTAACCCCAGCTTCAGTCTGAAACATCCAGAAACACTGTAGACTACCAATTCGATCAGTTCCGGTAGCGCCCCAATGTAACCCGGTAGAGAAGAACTAGCCCTCCCCTCTTTGACTAATGGTTCTTGTTGCCTGTCCCTTCTGTTGTCATTTAACAGAATTATTTAGCCTGCTGAAAGGGGTTGTGTTCCGACCGCTGGTTGGTGGAGACATTTTGACTATATTCTGGACCTGCGTTGTCGCGTAATGCGTCATATGACGCGCCGCGTTAGCGCATCCGGAAGTCATCCGGGGCGCGCAGCGCGTAACGTAAGCATAACAAGTCATGTGACTTGTTAATAAAACTTTTCATTGGTTCATTTTACTTTTCTTATTCTAATGATGAAAGGCTTGGTCATATGACCTAAAAATTACGCTTTTTATTACTTCCGAACATTATTTTTTCTTAAATATATGTTATAATGTTCCAGGCTAATGTACTTTCCCGGAAAATTTACAACTGTCCTGCAAGTAAAATATATTCTTTTTTCGAGAAAAAGACCGTTTCTTCGTCCCATGACGGAGCCGTTGAGCAAAAGAGGGTCGACCTGCTGTCTTAGTCGCCGATACGCCTGAATATGAGATTCTTATCGATCACTTTATGTTGCAGGAATAGAAAACACAACAGCCCTTGACCATTTATCTTTACTGCGTTCCTTCGTATTATACCTTTTACCCTTCATGTAATTGGTCTGCTTTATTTCACTTGCCTTTTAATGATTCTAAAACAGTGACTATTATTAAAAACTTTACCAATGTATATACTACTACCATGTTTTCTTTTAAAAACCTTTATTGTGAAAATTTCATTATACAAATACGAGCCTATAACCACGTGGGCCGGCCACGGAGCAAACTGTAATCGTATATGATGAGTAGACATTTACACTGTAGAGGAACGTAACGGGCGGGCCATTAGGTTGCAAGAACTAAGGTGTCTAACAGTTACGGAATCGGTGGACGTACATTTTATAATTAAAATACGACAGGGCCAGTTACAATAAAATTATCTAGATATACATTTGCGGGCAAGTACCATGGGTGACGTTAATTCGAACTTTCAATAGTACAGTAATCAATAACACATCAGAACTTAATATCAATAGGGATGTCGAAATATTCAATCAATTCTCGTCCCCGCCCGCCATGTGCTTCAAAACTGCATATGTATCTCGTGATTTCAAGGTTCTGCAACCAGTACACAACAAGGAGTTACGAGTCCCATTTATTCCGGCGCCATTTTGGGCGAGGACGGGCAGGTCCAGGATATAGTCAAAATGTCTCTACCAACCATCGACTATGATGATGTTCATATGCTGTATTTATTAGAGTAACACTCATCTGTCCACATGAAATTAATTTGCCACAATCTAAACATGTCATTTTAATCTTTCCAAAGTTCTTCTAAATATTTGGGACCGTTTCCCTTGCCTCTGATGCTGTCAGTGCCACTTCTTTGATGAATGTACTAGCAGGTCAGGGGTTCTCCTCCAAATCTCTCTTTTATGCAGCACTATAATTAATTGGTGCCACCTCTCCATATGACGATGCATGGTATAGTTACCATAACTATATTTTTTTTCGGTTCCTCTGGAGAGTTCATCGTGGCAGATGAAGCGTGTAACGTACCGGGCATTTACCTTTTTTTGCATGTACAGGAAAGGAAAAAAAAATCGAGCGTCCGAGTTCTAAGGTGTCCCAGAGCCATTTTAGTGGACCAGGCCCAAATCCAAAGAACAGGCCGCCATTTTGAGAGTCCTGTTGCAGCCGCCTGTCGCTGTAGCATCAAGAGCAGCCGAAACTCAGCTGAATGGCAACTGAAACGGTAAAGGGGCGCCCCACTACAGCAGACGAGCCTCCACCTAGGAAGGCCCGTTCACGCCGCCTCCCCCCCCCCCCCTTCGGGCACCCCACGCCGTTATTCGGAGCAGTATTGTAGGATGGCCACACCAGTGCGGCAACTTGCTAGACATCACCTCGGTGGTAACCGAATCTCAACGCCATGTGGTGTCTTCTATTCAGAAAACATTGTTATGCTGCCTTCGACCTATTCGCCGCAAGTGCGCACGCAACTCAGCTGCATAGCTTGCTAGACACCACCTCGGTGCTAACCGAATCTCAGCGCCTTGTGGTCTCTTCTATTCCAAAAAAATTGTTGCGCTGCCTTTGGCCCCATTCGCACATCGGTCCGCTACTGCCGCCATCTCACAGGCCAACGGGGCGCCCCACGCCGACTTTCAGCATTGTAGGATGTCCACACCAGTGCACCTTACTAGACACCACCTCAGTGCCATCCGGATCTTGGCGCGTTGTGCTGCCTTCGGCCTATTCGCACATCGGTCCGCTACTGACGCGAACTCACAGGCTAATGGGGCGCCCCACGCCGAGTTTCAGCATTGTAGGATGACCACACCAGTACAGCAACTTGCTAGACATCACCTCGGTGCCATCCGGATCTCGGCGCCCCACTGCAGATGAAGTGCCTCTCAACTATGAAACCACCACGGTGACATCCGGATCTTGGCGCGTTGTGCTGCCTTCGGCCTATTCGCACATCGGTCCGCTACTGACGCCATCTCACAGACTAATGGGGCGCCCCACGCCGAGTTTCAGCATTGTAGGATGACCACACCACTACAGCAACTTGCTAGACATCACCTCGGTGCCATCCGGATCTCGGCGCCCCACTGCAGATGAAGTGCCTCTCAACTATGAAACCACCACGGTGACATCCGGATCTTGGCGCCTTGTGCTGGTTCCGGCCTATTCACACATCGGTCCGCTACTGACGCCATCTCACAGGCTAATGGGGCACCCCACGCCGAGTTTCAGCATTGTAGGATGACCACACCAGTACAGCAACTTGCTAGACATCACCTCGGTGCCATCCGGATCTTGGCATCTCAACGCCTAGTGGTATCTTCCATACAGAAAATATTGTTGCGCTACCATTGGCCCCATTCGCACATCGGTCCGCAACTGACACCATCTCACAGGCCAACAGGGCGCCCCACGCCGACTTTTACCATTGTAGGATGGCCACACCAGTACAGCAACTTCCTAGACATCACCTCGGTGCCATCCGGATCTTGGCATCTCAGCGCCTTGTGGTGTCAGTCAGAAAATATTGTTGCGCTGCCTTTGGCCCCATTCGCACATCAGTCCGCTACTGACACCATCTCACAGGCCAACAGGGCGCCCCACGCCGACTTTTACCATTGTAGGATGGCCACACCAGTGCCACAACTTGCTAGACACCACCTCGGTGCCATCCGGATCTTGGCATCTCAGCGCCTTGTGGTGTCTTCTATTCCGAAAATATTGTTGCGCTGCCTTTGGCCCCATTCGCACATCGGTCCGCTACTGACGCCATCTCACAGGCCAACGGGGCGCCCCACGCCGACTTTCAACATTGTAGGATGGCCACACCAGTGCGGCAACTTACTAGACACCACCTCGGTGCCATCCGGATCTTGGCGCGTTGTGCTGCCTTCGGCCTATTCGCACATCGGTCCGCTACTGACGCAAACTCACAGGCCAACGGGGCGCCCCACGCCGACTTTCAGCATTGTAGGATGGCCACACCAGTGCTGCAACTTGCTGGACACCACCTCGGTGCCATCCGGATCTTGGCGCGTTGTGTTGCCTTCGGCCTATTCGCACATCGGTCCGCTACTGACGCCGCCTCACGTGCCAACGTATTTTCTCCGCATTTTATACCCTATGCCGCATAACAGGTCATGTGACTTGTTTATAAAACTTTTCATTGGTTCATTTTACTTTTGGTTTCCTAATGATGGAAGGCTTGATCATATGACCTAAAAACAACACTTTTCATTGGATGAAAACTTTTTTTTTTTCCCAAACGATGAAAGCCCCACCTTGTTTCTGGATGTTTCAGACTGAAGCTGGCGTCAGCATGAGAGCACCACCACCTCGTAGCTCCGTCGTGGTCATTCCGCGAGCAATCATGGCAGCCGCTCCCCGCCAGAAGCCTACAGGAGTCGGGGGCCCCCAAAACTTTTGATGAATCCTCAAGGCGGAGGGGACGCTTTCGAGAATGGGGTCCAAGACCTAGCAGACAAGTGTCCGATTTCCAAGGTGTCCCAGGGCCATTTCAGTGGACCAGGCCCAAAAAGGAAACAGCCTGCCGCCATTTTGAGAGTCCTGTGACAGCCGCCTATCGCTGCACCGCAAGAGTGGGCGCAACTCAGCTGAATTGCGGCTTTTGACACAGTGGACCAAAAACGGACGGAATGGCAACTGAAACGGTAAAGGGGCGCCCCACTACAACAGATGAGACTCCACCTGGAGAGGCCCGTTCACGCCGCCTCCTCCAGGGCGCCCCACGCCGTTATTCGGAGCAGCATTGTAGGATACCAAAACCAGTGCGGCAACTTACTGGACATCACCTTGGTGCCATCGTTCTGCTGCCTTGGAACTATTCGCACAACAGTTTGCTACTGATGACCCACCCCCCGCGACGCCCCACGCCAGAAATCTGGACGTTGTGCTGCGTTGGGACTATTCGCACAGCCGACCGCTACTTCGTTGTTTTTCCCTAAAAATGTTTATATGTTATTACTGTTTTTGTTTTCTTGTATATATTTATAAGTTATTAAAGTTTTATAATCTTACTACTTTGTCGGAGTGCTATATATTTTTAATGTGACACATAATTGTAAAAACTTTGATGTACAAAGAGTCATCCCTGGAATCTTCCGCTTCAGGCTCGGTCCCCTCCCCAATCACAATACAGGATGGTTTTCAGATAATAGGAACGCGTCTGCTGTGACGGATCTCATCGAGTGTGGGCCTTGATCTACTATAACTCCTTTGAAGAGGGGTGATTCTTTACAGCTGGGGCCATAAACTACATCTGCAGGGCTAGCTGATACCCTAGCACCGGCCTGGACAATCGGACACAGAGGAAAAGGAGTGTCAGAGGGTGCGGTAGTGAATAGGGCGAAAGGGAGGTGTCGGGCGGGCACAGGGTGTGATTCTCAGGGAAGAGCAGCGCAGATGGGGGGAGGTTTATTACCCATGCATAAGACAGAGAGCGGGGGTGACCAGTGCCTGGGGGAGATGCTTGTGAGGGTGGGGAGCCATGCTAAGGATCGACAGCGTGCACAGAGTGGGTCTGGTCAAGGCATCTAAAATGACTGCCGTGCACGACAAAAGTGTGGCATTTGAAAAAAGACAAGATGGCGCAGACAATGTTTTTCAACACTTCCTGATTTCCTTCGAATCGAACGTTAACAGACGTTGGGGCATATTACCAAAGTTAAGCGATATTTATCCCTAACGATGCTTAGCAACGATTTTTTTACCGCTAAGCATCGTCAGAAATTATCGCAGATAAACCTTGCTATTATCAAGGTTTATCGCAAATACGATAAAAAACGACCGCAATGCATTAATATCGCTGAAAACTCAGCGATATTCATGCATTACCGAGCTAATGCTCTTAGCCATGTTATCCACCTCCCATTGGATAACATGGCTAAGAACTGCTCAGGGCAGGTGCTAGCTTTTGGAGATATTCGCGCTTATCGCGAATATTTCCAAAAGTTGATAATAGGAGATAGCGATGTTAGCGACTGTTTCCAGTCGCTAACATCTTGGCATGCCCACTTTGCATGTCATTAGTGATAAATATCACTCACATGCAAAGTGGGGCCCAAGATGGTCGCTATCTCCTACTAGCCGTCGCTAACTGGTGTTAGCAACAGCTAGGTAATACAGATATAATTTTATCTCCGCGAAGCGGAGCGCTGTTACAGATATATATCTTGTTTTTGAGCGTTAATTTCTCAAAATCCACTGAAGCACATATATTGAGACCTAGCAAAGGCACATCGAGCTACCAGTCCCTACAATTTTGCCAAGTTTCGTGCAAATCCATTCAGCCGTTCGATTATTATTATTATTATATTTTTTTGCCCCGCGGGGCCCTTTTAAAACCTCCACATCAAACCTAAGAGGTCAAGGAGGATCTACTATGCCCCCTTATGGTCATTTGCCCCTTCGCTTTGGCCTCCTCTTGTCTCTCGATCCTACCGAGAGACAAGATGGCGGCCGCTACGGACTGTTTGCAATGTTTACAGACGCCGGAGAACCAATCAGCTTCGCAAACCTCCGTTACGCGAAGCGGAGCGCTGTTACAGATATATATCTTTTTTTGAACGTTAATTTCTCAAAATCCACTGGAGCACATATATTGAGACCTAGCAAAGGCACATCGGGCTACCAGTCCCTAATATTTTACCAAGTTTCGTGCAAATCCATTCAGCCGTTCGATTATTATTATTATTATTATTTTTTGCCCCGCGGGACCCTTTTAAAACCTCCACATCAAACCTAGGGGGTCAGCGAGGATCTACTATGCCCCCTTATGGTCATTTGCCCCTTCGCTTTGGCCTCCTCTTGTCTCTCGATCCTACCGAGAGACAAGATGGCGGCCGCTACGGACTGTTTGGAATGTTCACAGACGCCGGAGAACCAATCAGCTTCGCTTCACAAAGCTCCGTACCGCGAAAAGTCCGCGAACCGGAGCGCTGCCCGGTCCGCTGTTACAGATATATATCTTTTTTTGAACGTTAATTTCTCAAAATCCACTGGAGCACATATATTGAGACCTAGCAAAGGCACATCGGGCTACCAGTCCCTACAATTTTGCCAAGTTTCGTGCAAATCCATTCAGCCGTTCGGGCTAAAAGTGAGGCCAACCGCCCTATGGAAAACTCAATGTTAAAAACACGTTTTGGGACCCCCCTTTTTTCTCGGCCCCCCCTTGACGAACCCCCCCCAAATTTTCAAGGGCTGCTCAGAAACAAAATGTGCCATTTTCCTGAAAATTTCAGCCAATTCCGTCCACAAACGCCAAAGTTATTAGACATAGAATTTTCAAAAATCCCATAGAGAAAAAATCCTAACTATATATACCTACTGGCGACCGCCAGTAGGTAATATATATGAATTCTCGAGTTGTTCTGTATATCAACAGAATTACAATTATACAATTAATCTTTCAAAATACATCATGTATGTAATCATCCTGAATGATTCATGCTCAATGTATTTCGGGACGGTTAAGACCCTTCTTCAGGGAAAATCCTAAAACAGAAAAACATTTCTTTTAGGCCAATTTTATACGATACTAGGATGATCAAACTTCATTATCCAATGTCTGTGGGCATGCTGATATGTCAGTCATTGTTCTCATACCCATATTTTCCACGCTCACTACCGATAAGAACCAGATGATATGAATGGTCATGAAGAGGTACCCCCTGGCATGCTGTACCTACTAATAATGTGATTGTCCAACAAATATTATGTAATATCACCCCGTGTTTGGGCAATCACTTAAATTCCAATATGGTGCTCTCATGCAACTATGTGTGGACATTGACTATGCCCCACATTATAGTATCTTAACGTATAGTATCCGATTCCATCTGTGCAATCTTTATGGACTAAAACACCCAGATACGAAAAGTTGTTAGTAAATTCTATGAGGTATCTATGAGGGATTCTAATGGCACAGCAGTTTCCAGTTTTCCTGCCGCACTTCAAAATTAATGTTTTCGTTTGGTTCACATGCAAATCGAGGTCCTGCATATAATCGACAAAATCATTAAGTACCGACTGCATGGAGACTGGAATTCGTGGCATCAAGACAGCAACATCAGTGTAGAGGCGGGCAGGCACAGGGCAATGACCCACTTGAGCAAGATCTTTAGATTGCAAAGTCAGGGCGGTGCCTACATTATTTATATAAAGCGAGAAGAGGAAGGGTGCAAGGACACAACCCTGTCCCTCCCCTCTTTCTACGCTGAATGGCTGTGTACATTCGCCCCTGCTCCCATATCTGACCCTAGTTTTTGTGCCGGAGTACAAATCCCTCAAAAAAGGAAATGATCGCAGGCTCCACTCCCATATCGAGCATAATTGCCCATAACTTAGAGCGGTTAACACAGTTAAAGGTGCAGGACAAATATACAAATACCAAATATGAGTCCCCGCCTTTAATCTTAGGTTATTTCCTTAGTAACATGCTCAAATTAAGGCTCTGTTCTACAGTCCTCACCCTGGTGCGAAACACATTTTGTATATATTAGCCAGAATACCTTTAAATTCAGCCCACTCTTTTTTTGTAAAACTTTTTTATTGAGAAACAAGCATCAGCAATACCATAACATTTCAGAGGAAGTAGTTCATTACGCTTCATGGGAACAGTAGGTAAATCTCAATATACAGAATAAAATGTGGAAGGTCTAGGGTGAAGGGGGATCTTCGGTATTGGGAGTCAAGGGAGGTTGACTTATTTCTCGTCGTAGGAGTTCCACAAGCCCCAAACACAGGTCCATTTTTTGGGACATCCATGGGCCACATATACAGTCTTTTCTTGAAACATTGCCCAATCCAGGGCTTTTTCCTAAGTCCCGTACTATAGGAGGGAGCGATGCTCCCCATCGCTGGGCGATGTTTCTCTTGGCTAGCATTAGTTCCAACGTAACCCATTGTATCAGGCAGGCATTCAAATCTGTTGGCTCCCAGATGTTTAAAAGACATCTGCGGACTTCTATACGGAGGTACATGGACAAGACAGTATTGATAATGTCATGAATTTTATGCCAATAGGGTCGGATCTGCTCACATCCCAAACTATATGAATGAAGGTGCCCTGCTGGCCACATCCTCGTCTACAGTCTCCCTCGTCTGCCCTCTCCATCCGCACCAATTGAGACCCCGTTACATATACCCTGTATAGGAATTTTATTTGGACAAGTCAGAGATGAGCTGGTATTGCCACTACTCTGAGAGAGGAGATAGCCTCCTGCCACTCCTTATCATCCAGCTCAATGCCATCTCTGGTTCACTTCTCTTGAAGGGCCCAGAGAGGATCCGAAATGTTGTTGACCAGCTTTTCGTATATCAGTGAAATGGTACTGTCAGGAATATGGCCGTCTAATATTCTATCTTCTAGCGGGGATGATTCCGGTAGTGTGACCGGGCTGTAGATGAGTGCATAATGCATGTCTGACCAGCGTGTAGCAGAAGCGTTCCGAGTCGGCCAACTTGTACTGTTGCTGCAGTACGGTGAATGACTTAATGTCTGATTTATCCCACAGATCACCTATATGGGAGATACCTATGAGATCCCACTTGTCAAACCCCTTACTCCTCCACAAATTAGCCAGTTGTTCGGAATCCCTTAACCAAGGCATTTAGTGGGCGCATGCCAGACATGTACTGCGTGTTTAGTGGGGCCCGTAAGTGTATAGCGCCGGGGCTTAGAGTAGAGGGCTCTATTAAAGTTCCCCCCCCAGAAAGGAACCATCTATCCATACTAAAACCTGGGTCTCCAGGTTGGGCATAAGTGCAGTGGTTAATGGAGGACAGGTGAGCCGCCCAGTAGTACAATTTGATATTGGGAAGACAGATGCCTCCATCGTACCAGTTCAAGGAAAGCTTACCGAGAGCGATACGCAGTTTGCCATTCCACAACAGATCCGTTTGGAGGCTCTCTACTTCTCTAAAATAGGACGCGGGTATCGGGTCCGAAGGAGTTCTGGAGAGGAAACAAGAACCGGGGTAAAAACATCATTTTAAAAAGGCAGCCTTCCCCAGCAGGGAAAGGGGGAGCGATTTCCATCTATCAATATCTTTACTTAGCCTGAGCAAGGAGGGGAGCAGGTTACGGGCGTAACGGAGGGAGGGGTCCACCGAAAGGAAAATACCCAGGTATTTAAAGCCTTCTGTACATGTTTGTATAGGACACCCCCGTGGTTGGATCAGCGGTTCACGTGCTACCACGAACAGGAGGGACTTGCTCCAGTTTATGGAGTAACCGGAGTATCTACCAAAGATCGTAAGGATATCTAAGACCACGATCAAAGATCATCTCGGAGAGGTCAAATAAAGGAGAATGTCGTTAGCATAAAGGGAGATACGGTTCTGCCATCCCGGAGACCAGCGCATGCCCCGAATCATTGGGTCCCTGCGTACCCAAGCTGCCAATGGTTCTAGTGCCAAGGCAAATAGAAGAGGGAATAGGGGGCAGCCCTGTTGAGTCCTCAGTCCACACCCAACTCAAAGGTGGCTGATTTTTTATTGTTAACCACAACCTGGGCCAGAGGTTGAGAATATAGCAGCTGCACCCATTGTATGTATTTCGGGCCAAACAACATTTTCTCCAACACTGACCCAAAATATGGCCATTCGATTGGTATCAAACGCCATAGCTGCGTCTAAGGAAACTAGGGCCACTGGCCCAAAGATGGAGGTTGCTCTGCCTAGAACACCATGCACACTACGCAAGTTGCGTGCAGTGTTGCGGTGCGGAGTAAAACCAGACTGATCTGGGTGAACCAGGGTCTCAACTACCATCAAAAGTCGGTTAGCCAGGATCTTAGCCAGAATCTTGGGCTCGGCGTTCAACAGGGATATCTGCCTATAAGACCTGCAATCGGTTTTAGGCTTCCCCTCCTTGTGGATAGTAACAATAGTGGTCCTCCCTTGGTCCAGGGGCAGTAGTCCCATGCTCCTTGTGTCCTCATACATAGCCTTTAAGTATGGGGCCAATCTGTCTGGTTTAAGTTTGTAAAGTTTGACCGGCAACCCATTAGGGCCAGAGGCTTTGCCCGATGTGAGGGACCTTATGGCTGCTGCTATTTCTTCATTGGATATGTTACTCTCCATGAAGTCATGGTCAACCACCGACAGTCTGGGCAAGACTATATCAGTGAGCATCTGGCGGGAATCTTCTTTGGAATAGGGAGCAGCCGAGGTGTAGACTGCTCCAAAGTGGGCCACGAACTGGTCCACAATGTCTTGTGGATCTGTAAGGGACCCACCCCGTGCCCGTGGAGCTCTGATACCAATCTACTTGCCCAATCCCTTTTATCCAGCCAAGCCAGTAGCTTCCCAGCCTTGTCACCCACCTCGTACAACAGTCCCTGCGCCGCTCTTCCCAAGACCTTAGCCTGGTCAGTCGCCAGTGCCCTATAGTCCTGCTGTTTGAGTTTGACAAGGTGGAGCTTATCGGGTGTGACGTCCGATTCCAATTCTCTTTCTAACAGTCCTACTTCCTCCTCCAGGGCTTCCAGCTCCCTCCGACGCTCTTTCTTCTTCCCCGAGATCAGGGAGAGGGCCTGGCGCCGAATTACCATCTTAAATGCCTCCCAAAGCTTCTGCGGGGATTCCACAGAACCCTCATTCTCACTGAAGTAGTTATCCATGGCTGCGAGGAGTTCCCGATGGGGGGATCCAAAAGGTACCACAGGTTAATGGGAGTCACTCGCCCCACCTGTTTGTAATTAAGAGCCACATGAAGCCAGACCGGCGAGTGATCAGAGATGCCTCTGGCGAGATGTTTGACTTCCCGGACATGGGTAATGTGAGATGCGGGGATCAAAAAATAGTCAATCCTAGATAGGCTCCCATGTGCCCCGGAGTGGAAAGTGTATTGGAGAGTGCCTAGGTGAAAGGCCCTCCATTCATTCATTTGATAACTTTATTTCGGTCAAAGACCATAAAAGTGCAATAAGATATATACAGGCACAACAATAAAACCATAAATACAGTCAATTTAAAAAGTTATTAAACGTTGAGTTATCAAAGGGTGAAAGTAAAGTGGATAGTAATGGGCTATTATTTCATATTAATAAAGTGAGTTCTTCTCCGCCACATGCCGTTTAAAAAACGGGAGACAGCAAAAACAATGGGAGGGGCAGTATCGTAGGTTAAAACTCTGGAAGCTTGTGCACATTGTCTAAAACCCAGATTTTTACACAGTGGAAGGATTCAGCATTTCCGAATTTCACTGTATGCCGGGCAGAAAAAGAAGATATGTACAATGTCTTCCCTCCAGTAGTTACAAGCAGGGCAGTTGGCCTCCGTCGATTTGGCCCATCTGGATGTTAGTGCCCCTATCGGTATAGAGCCATACCTCAGTTGAATGTATAATTTTCTTGCAAGTGGAGGCTGCACCAAGTCCAAGAACACCTCCGTCCTGGATTCAACTTTCATCAATAAGAACTCTGTAGACAGCCTGCCCAGGGAGGTCGAGCAATATAATGTTTTAAGGTTATATGACCTTACAGCCGCCACTAATAGAGACCTTTGCGTCCTCACGCAGCTGTCCTCTGGTGCGTCCCAAAGTTGGGGCATACCAATTTGGTAGAGGAAAGCCTTCACATGAGCCAACCAGGGTATATTCTTATAACTCCAAAGGCGTGGTCACATGAAATGGGCTTCTGGGTCTTGTAGTGCATGAACCAATTGTCTCGAGTGAGTTCATCATTGGAGCAGTAAGTAACTGAATGATTAAAACCCCTGTGGGCTGGTGAAAATGTTGCGCTGGGTGTCCTAATGTCTGTGGTCAGCTGCTCCTGGACACCAATTTCCCGTATATTGATATCGCCATTGGGCGCCATCACGGGTCCGCAGCAAGCGGCAGGCTTTCTTCCGCGGCTGGGCTATAGCCGCCAGATATACCAACATAGAGTTTAGCCCTCGAAGGAAGAAGCCACAAGATCGGTAAAATTTGCATCCATTTCATTAGGAATCAACTGAAAAGAACAGATGGTGACTGTTTTCTCTGGGTCTCCTGTTGCAGTTGATTCCTAATGAAATGGATGCAAATTTTACCGATCTTGTGGCTTCTTCCTTCGAGGGCTAAACTCTAAGTATGGGCGAAATTTGCGAATTCGCGGTACGCGAATTCATGCGAAAGCGAATTTGCGGTCCGCGAAATCCGTGAATTTGCAAATGTATTTATTTTTGCATGTTCGCGGGGCTTTTTGCGTGTTCGCGGAATTTTTTCAGCGCGGTTACTGCGAGGTTACCCATGCTGTCGTACATGGGCTAGTTGCATGCTCGCGTTGTGCAATTGCGTGTTCGCATCCGTTTTTGCGTGCTCGCGGACAAAAAGTCTTGCGCCCATGCAAAAAAATCCGCAAGCTTGCGAATTTTTTGACAAATTCGTGCGATTCGCGGAACGCGAATTTGTCAAAAATTCGCAAAATCTGAAAGCGGAACCGATTTTACGTCCATGCTTACTAAACTCTATGTTGGTATATATATATATATATATATATATACATATATATTTTACAAACAATAGAATATGCCACACTCAGTTATCCTTTGCTTGTTTCTTTATTTTTCTCAGAGCATATCTACTTCACCTACGTGTTTCGGTCTCACAGGGCCTTTGTCACGTGGATGAGCATTGTTTCTGCACACTTATACACCCCTCCCACTTCTACCTATTATGGGGTATTGTGGGAATTGAAGTTTATTTTAAGCATTCGCACTCAGAGTAGTACCAAAGTTTTAATTCGCCGTGACGCGTTTCGTCAGTGAAACTGACTTGATCACACCTAAGTGTCAAGGTATCAAGTGTGATCAATTCTTTGAGAAGAATTGGTGGAAATAATTTTTACCGGGGGACCTGCCCGGTTTAACTTGCCACTCGTCTATGGGACACGGACCTCGGCAACAGGATCGAGTGTGGAATATATATATATATATATATATATATATATATATATATATATATTACCTACTGGCGGTCGCCAGTAGGTATATATAGTTAGGATTTTTTCTCTATGGGATTTTTGAAAATTCTATGTCAAATAACTTTGGCGTTTGTGGACGGAATTGGCTGAAATTTTCAGGAAAATGGCACATTTTGTTTCTGAGCAGCCCCTGAAAATTGGGGGGGGGGGTTCGTCCAGGGGGGGTCGAGAAAAAAGGGGGGTCCCAAAACGTGTTTTTAACATTGAGTTTTCCATAGGGCGGTTGGCCTCACTTTTAGCCCGAACGGCTGAATGGATTTGCACGAAACTTGGCAAAATTGTAGGGACTGGTAGCCCGATGTGCCTTTTGTAGGTCTCAATATATGTGCTACAGTGGATTTTGAGAAATTAACGTTTAAAAAAAGATATATATCTGTAACAGCGGACCGGGCAGCGCTCCAGTACGCGTACTTTTCGCGCAACGGAGCTTTGTGAAGCGAAGCTGATTGGTTCTCCGGCGTCTGTAAACATTCCAAACAGTCCGTAGCGGCCGCCATCTTGTCTCTCGGTAGGATCGAGAGTCAAGAGGAGGCCAAAGCGAAGGGGCAAATGACCATAAGGGGGCATAGTAGATCCTCGCTGACCCCCTAGGTTTGATGTGGAGGTTTTAAAAGGGCCCCGCGGGGCAAAAAAAATAATAATAATAATAATCGAACGGCTGAATGGATTTGCACGAAACTTGGTAAAATATTAGGGACTGGTAGCCCGATGTGCCTTTGCTAGGTCTCAATATGTGTGCTCCAGTGGATTTTGAGAAATTAACGTTCAAAAAAAGATATATATCTGTAACAGCGCTCCGCTTACTTTTCGCGTTACGGAGCTTTGCGAAGCTGATTGGTTCTCCGGCGTCTGTCAACATTCCAAACAGTCCGTAGCGGCCGCCATCTTGTCTCTCGGTAGGATTGAGAGACAAGAGGAGGCCAAAGCGAAGGGGGAAATGACCATAAGGGGGCATAGTAGATCCTTCCTGACCTCTTAGGTTTGATGTACCATTTTGCCAAGTTTGGTGTAATTCCGTTCAGCCATTCAGGCTGTAGACGTATGTAAATGTCCTATGGAAAATTGCATGGGGAAAACACATTTGAAAGTGTTGAAATTTAGAACCAATTAAAATGTTACTTTGGTTTTGTATTTGTGTGTGATGAAAGTTAATTGGTTATGTATATATGTCAAATGAGAGGAAACCACAGCCATTTTGTGATACTACTGTCTGAGGTACATTTGTGAGGAATTTTTGGTGGTGAATTTCTGGTGTTTGATTTACACAGTACTAACACTTCTCCTACTTTTAAAAAGGTGAGTTGTTAATTTGTAAGGGGAACTATGTTGTACACTTGAAGATAATTTGAAAAATGTTTTCTGTTATTTATTTGCAGTCCTTCTGTTATACTAAATACTTGATAAAGTTAGTTTTATATTATGTATTACTAAAAACGATAAATTAAAGTGATTATTTTTTTCTGCAATTTACAGCAAGCAATTTCAAAATAAAATGGCTCACAATGAAGAGACCGTGGCAATTTCTTTTGAATTGTCCACTACATTGATTGAAATTGAGAGCACCAATAATGAAATATTGTCACAAGGAGGAGATGACTTGTATGATTCCATTAGATTGATTGAAATGGACAGCACCAATAATGAAATATTGTCACAAGGAGATGACTTGAATGATTCCACTACATTGATTGAAATTGAGAGCACCAATAATTAAATATTGTCACAAGGAGGAGATGGCTTGTATGATTCCATTAGATTGATTGAAATGGACAGCACCAATTATGAAATATTGTCACAAGGAGGAGATGACTTGAATGATTCCACTACATTGATTGAAATTGAGAGCACCAATAATGAAATATTGTCACGAGGAGATGACTTGAATGATTCCACTACATTGATTGAAATTGACAGCACCAATAATGAAATATTGTCACAAGGAGGAGATGACTTGAATGATTTTTTTGATCAATCTGTTGATGGCGAATTTATCGAATGTTTGGAGACCATAGAGTTACAAGAATCATCATTGCAGACTTTTCATGAGGAAATTGCTGATGAGGACATGTTACTAGTTCTTTCAAATTTAGAAAATTCTGAAGAATAAATTTATATTTAGAAATCAAAAATTGTTTGAGACATTATTCATTTTTATTTTTAATTTATGAGGTTGTAGCGAAGTGATTGTAGTATAAAATGAGACTTATAGTATAGAGTGCAACATTTTTATGTTACATGGTAAGTTTACTCATATTTACTTCCCTTCTGCCACTATATTATCTCCAATGTGTATTTGACATCTCTTCTTCATCTCCGGCCTCCTTTCTCTCACTGTGTGTCTCCGATGCATCTTATCGCTGCTATTTTGTGTAATTACAGAAGAGAGTAAAATAAAATAGTTCGGAACGTGAAAAGGGGGCAAAGTAGAGTACCCCTCACCCCCTAGGCCTTTTTAGGCGGTCCCAAAAGGATCAGTTTCTGCTTTCCTGAGAGATTATGGTATGAGTTCCATATACCACAATAATTTGCATTACAACATGCAAGATATCTATCTCCTATTACCAACTTTGAGATATTCGCGCTAAGGGCGAATATCTCCAAAAAGTAACACCTGCCCTGAGCAGTTCTTAGCCATGTTATCCAATGGGAGGTGGATAACATGGCTAAGAGCATTAGCTCGGTAATGCATGAATATCGCTGACTTTTTAGCGATATTCATGCATTGCGGCCGTTTATTATCGCATTTGCGATAAACCTTGATAATAGCAAGGTTTATCTTCGATAATTTCTGACGATGCTTAGCGGTAAAAAATTCGTTGCTAAGCATCGTTAGGGATAAATATCGCTTAACTTTGGTAATATGCACCAACGTCTGTTAACGTTCGATTCGAAGGAAATGAGGAAGTGTTGAAAAACATTGTCTGCGCCATCTTGCCTTTTTTGAAATGCCACACTTTTGTCGTGCACGGCAGCCATTTTAGATGCCTTGACCAGACCCACTCTCTGCACGCTGTCGATTCGTAGCATGGCTCCCCACCCTCGCAAGCATCTTCCCCAGGCACTGGTCACCCCCGCTCTCTGTCTTATGCATCGGCAATAAACCTCCCCCCATCTGCGCTGCTCTTCCCTGAAAATCACACTCTGTGCCCGCCCGACACCTCCCTTTCGCCCTATTCACTACCGCACCCTCTGACACTCCTCTTCCTCTGTGTCCGATTGTCCAGGCTATCACCTAGCCCTGCAGATGTAGTTTATGGCCCCAGCTGTAAAGAATCACCCCTCTTCAAAGGAGTTATAGTAGATCAAGGCCCACACCCGATGAGATCCGTCACACCACACGTGTTCCTACTATCTGAAAACCATCCTGTATTGTGATTGGGGAGGGGACCGAGCCTGAAGCGGAAGATTCCAGGAATGACTCTTTGTACATCAAAGTTTTTACAATTATGTGTCACATTAAAAATATATAGCACTCCAACAAAGTAGTAGGAATATAAAACTTTAATAACATATAAATATATACAACAAAACAAAAACAGTAAAAACATTTAAACAACGACGAGACCGTGGCAATTTCTTTTGAATTCCTGATGAGGACATGTTACTAGTTCTTTCAAATTATGAAAATTCAGAAGATGTTGCCTGGGGGTGGGTCGTCAGTAGCAGTCTGTTGTGCGAATAGTTCCAAGGCAGCAGAACGCGCTGAAATCTAGATGGCACGAAAGTGATGTCTAGTAAGTTGCCGCCCAGCAAATAACGGCGTGGGGCGCCGCGGGGGTGAGTGAGTCCAGTAGGCACCACAGCTATTCTTACCGGCATTGCAGAATTACTGCTGGGGACAATGCCTGTGCTGTAGCAGGGTCACAGCAGAAACAAAAAGGATTCTGTTGAAGATGTTGTTGGTTTTCAATTTGAATACAGTTCTGGTGTCAACTGCTATGCTAATGTAGTGGTTAATGTTTTGTTTTCTCTAGAAAATGTAAAAGAGGGGGAGGCAGTCCAAAGTTCCGTTAAAAGGGCAAAGGAAAGGATCGGTGGTTTGAACTATCAGTCAAAAAGGGGAGGGGGTGCAACAATTTTTCCTACCGGGTCACACTGTGCTTTCACCGGAACTGAGGTCTGCAGGATTCTAGTAATTCAAAGTGAGGCTGGCGCCAGCATGGGAGCGCCGACGTCCCGCGGATACAGTTTCGTCACTCCACGGGCGATCATGGCAGTCATTCCCCATCGGGGGTCGGAGACTCCCGCGGCTCCTCTAGAATCTTCAAGGTCGTGGAGGACTACGGTGGTGGAGTCAACCAGTGACCGGGCCATTTCTTTATGCTGGGCCCGCTCTTGCCAGGTCGACCGCCATTTTGAGAGTTCGGTAGCTACTGGCGATCGCGGGGTCAAATGAGCGGACGGGCTCCACCCTGCCGGGCGAGACGTTGCAGCATGGCCACAGTAGAAGAACCCTTTTCCGGGCGCCTGGAGCGCTGAGGGTGCAGCTGGGAAGCCTCCACCTGGGGAGGCGGGAGAGGCCTGTTCGCACCGTCTCTCCCTCCCAGTGCACCCCACGGCGTCTCGCTTGAGATTTGTTATGGCCGGACCAGGCGATGAGGACGAGGGGGGGGGGGTCGGAGGCATGTGCAAGACATCCCCCCCCAGTGTTGTCGCAGCCATTATTCAAGAAAGAAGAAGTGTCCCGTCCGTCTTCGGGCCGGGCTTCCGGTAGATGTCGGCCGGACGCTCCTGGCTCTGGCCCCATGAACGGGTTTCTTGGTTTATAGGCTGCAGCCGGATCCCGTCGGCCTCGGCCCCCCGACCGTTGGTGGCCGGACCGGAAGAGCATGTGGCGGGACTACCTGAAACTGTCAAGGGCCACCGCGGCCGGACTGGGAGAGAGAGGGGAGGGTCGAGGAGACATTCCCCCCCCCTGCAACTGTTCAGCGTTGTAAAGGCAATCCCCTGGCCGGGTCCCGCTGGCCTCGGCCTCTCCTCCGGCTACACCCTACGTTAGGATCTCCTGGCCGAGGCGTGGCAGCAGGACCCGCCTTATATGGGCTGCTCCCGGCTGGGCGTAGCCGCAACCCTGCCCCACCTTGGAAGTTTCCAGAGTGGGGGCGGATGTTCTACTGACTTGCATTTTCCCTAGTCTATCGATTTTTTTGGCGTGGCAGGCGATGGGACAGCGAGGGGTGATTTGGTTTCTCTTACTGTTTTTCTGGTCTCTCACCACTGGCATATTTTAACGTTTTCTTGTTTCTAGGACATTAATAGGTTTTATCATTACGTTATGTTATCGTTTCTTTGTTCGTTGTTTAATAAAAGTTCATGTTCATCAGTGGCCTACTGATTTTCGTTTTCCTATTCTTTTCTTTCCAGGTTGTTTCATGCTAAAGTTTCTGTTAACAGGATACAGTGATCACTTCGTTATTATTGCATATGTCCTTTTCACTAGGGGTGCTCTCTGGTCGGGCCAGATGACGTATCTCTAGTAAATGGTCCGGGTGAAACAGGTGCATCAATCAGTGGGGAGTAGATAGGCATGACAGATTACAACGGGGGAGAAAGGTCCGCATTACGTACCCTTTCACTATTTGCAAAGATTTTCCTACGTATATTTGCAAACAGGGAATACCTCCAAAAAGAACCAATTCCCAAACAGTCAATGTTTGGGGAAACAATCAATCAATGAGGAACGAAATAGGCACGACGTGTTAAAGGTTTGCGTTACCTACCCTTCACTATCTGCAAAGGGAGAGAGAATATTCCTATTCTTCCTCATTTGCAGGCAGAGAAGATTCTTAAGAGAATCAACTTCGGACAATTCAATGCTCGATTCAAACAATCAACAAGGGGTACTGTGAACACAAATGAACGCCGCTTATGTACATACACATTGGTATTATCAACAGGTTGTTCCTAATGTTTCTATTTTAGGGAGGTCAAAAAGAGATCCCATTAGTGGCCTACTGATTTTGCTCGATTCCTTTTGTTTTTTTACACGATTTTTCGCTATCTGCAAAGACTAAACAGAGTATTGCGACTCTGTGCTTGTTTGTAAATAGAGAATGAACCAAAGAGAACAATCAATCAAATGGAGAGAGAAGCAGGCACGACGGATTACAACGGGGGCAAAGGCCTGCGTTAACTACCCTTCACTATCTGCAAAGAGAGAGTACTCCTAATAGAAATGAGGGATGGGGGGCAGCATTCAAAGCAGATCAGTGTGCATAAACACGAAAATGTTTTTACTTACCACGTACTTGACATTCGACAGCTTATGATATTTGCTATTAAAAAACCATTGAAATTCACTGAAAAAACCATAGGTTATAGACCATATATAGTTAGGAATTAGCATTTACAAAACCTTGAAAATTCACTGAAAAAACCATAGGTTATAGACCATATATAGTTAGGAATTAGCATTTAAAAAACCTTATTTTACTCACACAAAACCATTGAAATTCCATATATAGTTAGTTGCACTAACTATATATCGCGCACCCGCAATCCACTGCTGATCATGTCACATATTACATCATTCATGACATGGTCAGTGACATCACTGATGACATCACTGATGACATCTCAAATGACATCACTGATGACATCACTGATGACGTCTCATTTGACATCATTCTTGTGCTAATACGATAAACCTCTTCAGACTCTAATATAACCTTAGATACACTCAGTGTATACAGACACTCACACACTGCCACTCATCCATGGAGTTACTCACACACCCAGTCAGTCATGCAAAGAAACAATCTCACCTCCATTTCTTCAACTATACAGTTATACACACCTTACTTATTGAAACATATACTAACACATATTTACTCTCTTATACAATCCCTGATACAAGTTCACAATGATCGATACAACCACTCACTCATTCAGTGGCTCTCATGCACAGTTATTTATATATGCCAACTCTCACATGTACTGTGTTTTACATATGTACTTACTATGACATGTAGCATTGAGATATCCATTCACTCATCAATACACTCATGCACACAGTCAACTGCCCATGTAGCTGTTTCCACATGCACTCTTGAACTCATACACCTAGTGAATAAACTGCTCACACATCTATGCACAGAGTCACACACCTTCCAGCCACCCCCACACAAACTCAATCTCCCATAGAAATACTTGGGCAACCAATTAATAACACATATAGCCTCTCGTATAGCTAATGATCAACACATGCAGCAGTTTACATCACAACAGACATAATGATGCACAAATTAAGACAGTTTAGTCACTAACCCATGCATTCAGTGAGACACATTTAATCACTCACTCATACAGTCAGTCACGCACCTACTAAATCCTTCATCCAGACACTTATACATCCACTCATTCTTCAATATCTAAGACATATTTTAACTTTACAGAAACATACAGTCACTGGATGTTGTCATCAGTGATGTCATCAGTGATGTCATTTGAGATGTCATCAGTGATGTCATCAGTGATGTCACTGACCATGTCATGAATGATGTAATATGTGACATGATCAGCAGTGGATTGCGGGTGCGCGATATATAGTTAGTGCAACTAACTATATATGGAATTTCAATGGTTTTGTGTGAGTAAAATAAGGTTTTTTAAATGCTAATTCCTAACTATATATGGTCTATAACCTATGGTTTTTTCAGTGAATATATATATATATATATATATATATATATATTGCGCTCGTCAAATCCAGGCAGATCCCCAGGAATATATATATATCCACAACGAAGTTGCTCTTTAAATTGAAGCGCCACACACGATGTTCTGATTCCGCCTTTTTTATTTCAATGAGCTGCAGTTAGACAAGCTCCCTTGTTTCAGCATAGTCTCTTATCGCCATGTACCAGACGCGTTTCAGGATGCAGTCTCCTTTTCTCAATGGCTGGCTTTACAGGAAGAAAACAGCTGCCTTCATCTTGTGCTCGTTTTAAAGTTGATAGTACCGCCCAACAGGGCGTGTCGCACCAGGCATTCTGGGTCGTGTAGTTTAAGGTAAGTTCATGTTCTTTGTACCCGCAGCTGTTGTGACCCTTTCCTACATTAAAAATCCGTCGGGTTGCTATTTGACAATTGCGCCCGTTTCACTGCTTGTTTGAGCTCAAATGAATAACAAACACCGTTCCTCATGAGTGTTCACTCGTGGAGCACCGGGATCCGCATGGGTAGCAGAGGGGCTGCTTCATGACCAGGAGCAGGCCACTAAATATCCACAACGAAGTTGCTCTTTAAATTGAAGCGCCACACACGATGTTCTGATTCCGCCTTTTTTATTTCAATGAGCCTCAGTTAGACAAGCTCCCTTGTTTCAGCATAGTCTCTGTTGGTGTGGGAGGGGTGGTGGAGATGGGCGCGGTAACAGAGGCTGAAGACCAGAATATTTTTTCAAACTGGATTTTATTATCAGGGTTCGCCGGGTTCTGAATGTAAGTCTCTCTCTGGCAAATTCCAGCTTGTCCGTTTTGGCGGAGTCTCTAGGTCGCAGTGGCTCCTGGCAGATATCTTCTCCCTCGTTGCGGATACGCCGTCTCCGGACCCCAAGGAAAAAGGAGACCAACAGAGGGAAGCCGTTAGTTTATAGCCTGATACCGGCTTGCCCGCATTAGGACCGAGTGGTTGTGAGGGAGCACCCGTGGTATCTATAAGGCTGACGTGTCCGTGCTCAGGAAGGAGGAGTGGTGTGAGGAACGCGGGAAGGGTAAGGATGGGTGGAGGGGGGAGGAAAGAATACGGGAAAGGCACACACAGGGGTATCTACAGTATCTACAAAGGGGCGCTCTTTCTCCCCACCCAGGTTGCCCAACGCCGCCGTACCTGGGAAAGCCACACTCCTCCTCCGGGAGCGTGGCACGGCGGATCACGGAGTCGTTGGCCTCCTGGCTCTCCTCCGTCCTCGAGTCTCTCGTCCTCTCCGTTCTTCTCTCGTTTTCTCCTCGGTCCTTCTTCTTCGCACTCCGGGGTGATGTCACACAACGTGTACAGGACTTCCTGTCCTTTCACCGAATCGGAGCCTCCGACGTCAGCCGGGGGCGGGGTCTCGTCACGGTCATCATATGCCAAGTTAAAGGCACTGGGGTCGATTTCACCGTCCTGTTTTGAATGGCTGTCCCAATCCGCCCTCGAAGAGTCAGTCTGCGGGGAAGGAGGGGAGTTAGGGTCATGGGTCCACCAGTCCTCAAGGCCTCCCGCCCGACCCTGTTACAGTCTCTTATCGCCATATGCCAGACGCGTTTCAGGATGCAGTCTCCTTTTCTCTATGGATGGCTTTACAGGAAGGAAACAGCTGCCTTCATCTTGTGCTCGTTTTAAAGTTGATAGTACCGCCCAACAGGGCGTGTCGACCCAGGCATTCTGGTCCGTGTAGTTTCAGGTTAATGCATGTTCTTTGTACCCGCAGCTGTTGTTACCCTTTCCTACATTAAAAATCCGTCGGGTTGCATATGACAATTGCACCCGTTTCACTGCTTGTTGGTGCTCAAATGAATAGGCAACACCGTTCCTCATGAGTGTTCACTCGTGGAGCACCCAGATCTGCATGGGTAGCAGAGGGGATGCTTCGTGACCAGGAGCAGGCCACTAAATATCCACAACGAAGTTGCTCTTTAAATTGAAGCGCCACACACGATGTTCTGATTCCGCCTATTTTATTTCAATCAGCTGCAGTTAGACAAGCGCCCTTGTTTCAGCATAGTCTCTTATCGCCATGTGCCAGATGCGTTTCAGGATGCAGTCTCCTTTTCTCAATGGCTGGCTTTACAGAAAGGAGACAGCTGCCTTCATCTTGTGCTCGTTTTAAAGTTGATAGTACCGCCCAACAGGGCGTGTCGCACCAGGCATTCTGGTCCGTGTAGTTTCAGGTAAGTTCCTGTTTTTTGTACCCGCAGCTGTTGTGACCCTTTCATACATTAAAAATCTGTCAGGTTGCATATGACAATTGCGCCCGTTTCACTGCTTGTTTGTGCTCAAATGAATAGGCAACACCGTTCCTCATGAGTGTTCACTCGTGGAGCACCCGGATCCGCATGGGTAGCAGAGGGGCTGCTTCGTGACCAGGAGCAGGCCACTAAATATCCACAACGAAGTTGCTCTTTAAATTGAAGCGCCAAACACGATGTTCTGATTCCGCCTTTTTTATTTCAATGAGCTGCAGTTAGACAAGCTCCCTTGTTTCAGCATAGTCTCTTATAGCCATGTGCCAGACGCGTTTCAGGATGCAGTCTCCTTTTCTCAATGGCTGGCTTTACAGGAAGGAAACTGCTGCCTTCATCTTGTGCTCGTTTAGGCAGCTGTAACGACACCAAACATCCTGTGATTCTGGGCAAATCACTTAATCTCCCCGTGCCTAACAAAAATGAATGCGTGTCCTTATGTAACGTAACTGGTGCTATGTAAAGCGCTCTGATACCTGATTCAGTTCGGGTCAAGTTCGCGCTATATAAACTCTGGGTGTTGTGATTGGTGCTGTGGTTACTGAGATTACCCGCCTCAAAGGTTTGGGCTCTCTCTTTATAATATTAGTATGGATGTGGATCATGCAGCTAGAGAATGGTTTTGTTTTTGTTTTTTCACCCACTTGGGTAGAATTGTCACATGAACATGTTTTATGTGTTGCGCTAATGCGTGAATCATGTCTAAATGTCGATTCAATGCGCTTTATTTGATATGTTTACTTTGACACATCAATTTAGATATTGACTTTTTTCAAAACTGCTTGTGTTAAAAAGCGATTTTCCACATGATATCATTTGAAATTCGAGTAAGAATGAGAAACTCCAGTCTTCTCACGCCACTCCAAAATGGCGATTTTGCTAACTACACAATTATAGCAGCGATGTAGTCTTTTGTTTATATTGTTTACACGTTTTTGCACTATATCATGTGATCTAAGTAAACATCATGCTGACCCGTGACCAAGGAATCTCCGGGTTTCGAAACGCGTCGGGAGTTGTTCGCCACATACTTTATTGAATAAAGTACGCTAAAACACAAACTGGGGCTCGGCGCAATTTCTTTGAAGGAAGGATTGTTGGTGTTGGATATATATATATATATATTACCTACTGGCGGTCGCCAGTAGGTATATATAGTTAGGATTTTTTCTCTATGGGTTTTTTGAAAATTCTATGTCTAATAACTTTGGCGTTTGTGGACGGAATTGGCTGAAATTTTCAGGAAAATGGCACATTTTGTTTCTGAGCAGCCCCTGAAAATTGGGGGGGGGGTTCGTCCAGGGGGGGTCGAGAAAAAAGGGGGGTCCCAAAACGTGTTTTTAACATTGAGTTTTCCATAGGGCGGTTGGCCTCACTTTTAGCCCGAACGGCTGAATGGATTTGCACGAAACTTGGCAAAATTGTAGGGACTGGTAGCCCGATGTGCCTTTTGTAGGTCTCAATATATGTGCTACAGTGGATTTTGAGAAATTAACGTTCAAAAAAAGATATATATCTAGAGCCGCCCCTGGAGCGCTCCTCGGTACGCGTACCGGGGAGCGCTCCAGGCGCGCAACGCGACTTGCGCACGGCAAGCTGATTGGTTCTCGGGTGTCTGTAAACATTCGAAACAGTCCGCAGCGGCCGCCATCTTGTGTCTCGGTAGGATTGAGACACAAGAGGTGGCAAAAATCAAAGGGGGAAATGAGCAAGAGGGGGCAGGGTACACACCCCCTGACCCCCTAGGTTTCATGTGGGGGCCATAAAAGGCTCCCGCGGGTGAAAATTTTTTTTTAAAAAAAATCGATTTTCGCGGGGGTGAGCGCCCGGTACGCGCACCGGGGAGCGTACGGGGGAGCGTACCATGGAGATTAAAAATGACAGACTTTTAAAAAAATAAAGCTTCTTTTTAAAAATTGGAGGTAGTTCTGAAAAGAACTTTTTTTTTGATTTTGTTGTTTTATATATTTTTTTTTGTTTTTGTTGTTTTATATTTTTTTAGACTTTTTAAAAACAATTTTATATTTTTTTTGGATTTTTTTCAAGGGAAAAACAAAAACAAGGATTCCAAAACTGCTCAACAGGAGCAAAAAAATTTGAACATTTAGGGACTGGAAGAGCAGCGGTGTTGCTGTTTCTTTAGGGCAATCAGTTCAACACTCTGCTCCCCATAGCAGAGCAGTTCGTCACGTCACACTCTGTGCACGAAAATTTGATGCCCGCAAACACCGGCTGAATGTTAGGGACCATTCTTCCACGGGGTGGTCCCGAAGGTGTTGCTCCAACAGTGGAGGTGCTGCCGCCATCTGTGGGTGCATTCCGTGCCAGCTCTCTGACACTCTCCCTGGCAAAGTTGTTAGGGTGTCTTCTTTTCACATGCCGGATCAAATTAGCATTCCCAAAACTATATTTTTTCAGAGGATTGCCTCTGGATAAACTACTCCCACATATTTTGCATGTTACTTTGGGAGCGTTGACTTTTTTCTGTCCTTCTGGGATTTCGTAAAATTTCCAGATGAAATGGGTTTTTTTCTTTTGCTGAGGAGGGTCCTCATCTAAAAATCCCTCTGAATCACTGCTGGATGACTCTCTTGCAGCCATTGCTGGAGATCAGAAAAGTAGGAGATAGAGTAGACACAACAGCTCTTGCTCTCTCCAAGTACAAAGCAATAGTGAGAGAAATGGGTGGGTTTCACACAATTTGGAAAAAAAAAAGTTCTGAACCAATGAAAAGTGTTATTTTAAAGTCACATGGTTTGACGCGCTTACGCTACGCGCCCCGGGGCGCGTCCCGGGCGTGTATCGTAAGCGCATCGGGGCGCTTACGTTGCGCGATCGTATGCGCTTCCGGGTGCGCTTACGCGGTGCGTCATAAGACGCATCTCGCGGCTACGCGATACGTGTCTTATGACGCAAGGCGTGGCGGCTACGCGATACGTCACAATGTTGTTTTCGTTCTCGGCAATAGCGCTATCGGGACGCGTATTAGTACGCGCCCTGGGGCGCGCCGCAAGATTGCGCTTACCCGTGCGTTCACCTGTCCGCGCCCCGGGAGCGCACTAAAAATAATATTAAAAAAAAATAAAAAAATTATAAAATATAAAATTAGATTTAAAATGTATTATTTTTATAAAGATTTGCTATTAAAAAACCTATGAAATTCACTGAAAAAACCATAGGTTATAGACCATATATAGTTAGGAATTAGCATTTACAAAACCTTGAAAATTCACTGAAAAAACCATAGGTTATAGACCATATATAGTTAGGAATTAGCATTTAAAAAACCTTATTTTACTCACACAAAACCATTGAAATTCCATATATAGTTAGTTGTACTAACTATATATCGCGCACCCGCAATCCACTGCTGATGATGTCACATATTACATCATTCATGACATGGTCAGTGACATCACTGATGACATCACTGATGACATCTCAAATGACATCACTCATGACATCACTGATGACATCTCATTTGACATTACTCATGACATCATTCATGTGATGATACGATGAACCTCTTCAGACTCTAATATAACCATAGATACACTCAGTGTAAACAGACACTCACAGACTGTCACTCATCCATGGAGTTACTCACACACCTAATCAGTCTTGCAAAGAATCAATCACACCTCCATTTGCTCAACTATATCGTTAAACACACCTTACTTATTGAAACATATAATACATATTTACTCTGTTATACAATCCCTGATACAAGTTCACAATAATCCATACAGCCACTCACACATTCACTGGCTCTTATGCACAGTTATTTATATATGTCAACTACCACATGTACTGTGTTTTACATATGTACTTACTTTGACATGTAGCACTGAGATATCCATTCACTCACCAATACACTCATGCACACAGTAAACCGCCCATACAGCTGTTTCCACATGCACTTTTGAACCCATACATCTATGCACAGAGTCATACACCTCCCAGCCACCCACACACACTCTCAGTCTCCAATACAAATGCTTGGGCAACCAATCAATAACCCATATAGTTACTCATATAGCTAATGATCAACACATGCAGCAGTTTACAGAACAACAGACATAATGATGCACAAATTAAGACAGTTTAGTCACTAACCCATGCGCTCAGTGAGACACATTTAACCACTCACTCATACAGTCAGTCATGCACCTACTAAATTCATCATCCAGACACTTATACATCCACTCATTCTTCAATATATAAGACATATTTTAACTTTACAGAAACATACGGTCACTGGATGTTGTCATCAGTGATGTCATCAGTGATGTCATTTGAGATGTCATCAGTGATGTCATCAGTGATGTCACTGACCATGTCATGAATGATGTAATATGTGACATCATCAGCAGTGGATTGCGGGTGCGCGATATATAGTTAGTACAACTAACTATATATGGAATTTCAATGGTTTTGTGTGAGTAAAATAAGGTTTTTTAAATGCTAATTCCTAACTATATATGGTCTATAACCTATGGTTTTTTCAGTGAATTTTCAAGGTTTTGTAAATGCTAATTCCTAACTATATATGGTCTATAACCTATGGTTTTTTCAGTGAATATATATATAGATATATACATATATATATATATATATATACATATATATACAAACATATATATATATATATATATATATATATATATATATATATATATATATATATATATATATATATATATATATATATATATATATATATATATATATATATATATATATATTACCTACTGGCGGTCGCCAGTAGGTATATATAGTTAGGATTTTTTTCTCTATGGGATTTTTGAAAATTCTATGTCTAATAACTTTGGCGTTTGTGGACGGAATTGGCTGAAATTTTCAGGAAAATGGAACATTTTGTTTCTGAGCAGCCCCTGAAAATTTGGGGGGGGTTCGTCAAGGGGGGGCCGAGAAAAAAGGGGGGTCCCAAAACGTGTTTTTAACATTGAGTTTCCCATAGGGCGGTTGGCCTCACTTTTAGCTCGAACGGCTGAATGGATTTGCACGAAACTTGGCAAAATTGTAGGGACTGGTAGCCCGATGTGCCTTTTGTAGGTCTCAATATATGTGCTTCAGTGGATTTTGAGAAATTAACGTTCAAAAAAAGATATATATCTGTAACAGCGGACCGGGCAGCGCTCCGCTACGCGTACTTTTCGCGCAACGGAGCTTTGTGAAGCGAAGCTGATTGGTTCTCCGGCGTCTGTCAACATTCCAAACAGTCCGTAGCGGCCGCCATCTTGTCTCTCGGTAGGATCGAGAGACAAGAGGAGGCCAAAGCGAAGGGGCAAATGACCATAAGGGGGCATAGTAGATCCTCACTGACCCTCTAGGTTTGATGTGGAGGTTTTAAAAGGGTCCCGCGGGGCAAAAAAAAATAATAATAATAATAATCGAACGGCTGAATGGATTTGCACGAAACTTGTTAAAATATTAGGGACTGGTAGCCCGATGTGCCTTTGTTAGGTCTCAATATATGTGCTCCAGTGGATTTTGAGAAATTAACGTTGAAAAAAAGATATATATCTGTAACAGCGCTCCGCTTCGCGTAACGGAGGTTTGCGAAGCTGATTGGTTCTCCGGCGTCTGTAAACATTGCAAACAGTCCGTAGCGGCCGCCATCTTGTCTCTCGGTAGGATCGAGAGACAAGAGGAGGCCAAAGCGAAGGGGCAAATGACCATAAGGGGGCATAGTAGATCCTCCTTGACCTCTTAGGTTTGATGTGGAGGTTTTAAAAGGGCCCCGCGGGGCAAAAAAAAAATAATAATAATAATCGAACGGCTGAATGGATTTGCACGAAACTTGGCAAAATTGTAGGGACTGGTAGCTCGATGTGCCTTTGCTAGGTCTCAATATATGTGCTTCAGTGGATTTTGAGAAATTAACGTTCAAAAACAAGATATATATCTGTGACAGCGCTCCGCTTCGCGGAGATAAAATTATATCTGTATTACCTAGCTGTTGCTAACACCAGTTAGCGACGGCTAGTAGGAGATAGCGACCATCTTGGGCCCCACTTTGCATGTGAGTGATATTTATCACTAATGACATGCAAAGTGGGCGTGCCAAGATGTTAGCGACTGGAAACAGTCGCTAACATCGCTATCTCCTATTATCAACTTTTGGAAATATTCGAGATAAGCGCGAATATCTCCAAAAAGTAGCACCTGCCCTGAGCAGTTCTTAGCCATGTTATCCAATGGGAGGTGGATAACATGGCTAAGAGCATTAGCTCGGTAATGCATGAATATCGCTGAGTTTTCAGCGATATTAATGCATTGCGGTCGTTTATTATCGTATTTGCGATAAACCTTGATAATAGCAAGGTTTATCTGCGATAATTTCTGACGATGCTTAGCGGTAAAAAAATCGTTGCTAAGCATCGTTAGGGATAAATATCGCTTAACTTTGGTAATATGCCCCAACGTCTGTTAACGTTCGATTCGAAGGAAATCAGGAAGTGTTGAAAAACATTGTCTGCGCCATCTTGTCTTTTTTCAAATGCCACACTTTTGTCGTGCACGGCAGCCATTTTAGATGCCTTGACCAGACCCACTCTCTGCACGCTGTCGATCCTTAGCATGGCTCCCCACCCTCGCAAGCATCTCCCCCAGGCAGTGGTCACCCCCGCTTTCTGTCTTATGCATGGGTAATAAACCTCCCCCCATCTGCGCTGCTCTTCCCTGAGAATCACACCCTGTGCCCGCCCGACACCTCCCTTTCGCCCTATTCACTACCGCACCCTCTGACACTCCTCTTCCTCTGTGTCCGATTGTCCAGGCCGGTCCTAGGCTATCAGCTAGCCCTGCAGATGTAGTTTATGGCCCCAGCTGTAAAGAATCACCCCTCTTCAAAGGAGTTATAGTAGATCAAGGCCCACACTCGATGAGATTCGTCACAGCAGAAGCGTTCCTATTATCTGAAAACCATCCTGTATTGTGATTGGGGAGGGGACCGAGCCTGAAGCGGAAGATTCCAGGGATGACTCTTTGTACATCAAAGTTTTTACAATTATGTGTCACATTAAAAATATATAGCACTCCGACAAAGTAGTAAGATTATAAAACTTTAATAATTTATAAATATATACAAGAAAACAAAAATAGTAATAACATATAAACATTTTTAGGGAAAAACAACGAAGTAGCGGTCGGCTGTGCGAATAGTCCCAACGCAGCACAACGTCCAGATTTCCGGCGTGGGGCGTCGCGGGGGGTGGGTCATCAGTAGCAAACTGTTGTGCGAATAGTTCCAAGGCAGCAGAACGCGCTGAAATCTAGATGACACGAAAGTGATGTCTAGTAAGTTGCCACCCAGCAAATAACGGCGTGGGGCGTCGCCGGGGGTGGCTCATCAGTAGCAAACTGTTGTGCGAATAGTTCCAAGGCAGCAGAACGATGGCACCAAGATGATGTGCAGTAAGTTGCCGCACTGGTTTTGGTATCCTACAATGCTGCTCCGAATAATGGCGTGGGGCGCCCCGGGGGAGGCGGCGTGAACGGGCTTCTCCAGGTGGATTGTCATCTGTTGTAGTGGGGCGCCCCTTTACCGTTTCATTTGCCATTCCGTCCGTTTTTGGTCCACTGTGTCAAAAGCCGCAATTCAGCTGAGTTGTGCCCACTCTTGCGGTGCAGCGATAGGCGGCTGTCACAGGACTCTCAAAATGGCGGCAGGCTCTTTCCTTTTGGGGCCTGGTCCACTGAAATGGCCCTGGGACACCTTGGAAATCGGACGCTTGTCTGCTAGGTCTTGGACCCCATTCTCGAAAGCGTCCCCTCCGCCTTGAGGATTTATCAAAAGTTTTGGGGGCCCCCGACTCCTGTAGGCTTCTGGTGGGGAGCGGTTGCCATGATTGCTCGCGGAATGACCACGACGGAGCTACGAGATGGTGGTGCTCTCATGCTGACGCCAGCTTCAGTCTGAAACATCCAGAAACAAGGTGGGGCTTTCATCGTTTGGGAAAAAAAAAAGTTTTCATCCAATGAAAAGTGTTGTTTTTAGGTCATATGATCAAGCCTTCCATCATTAGGAAACCAAAAGTAAAATGAACCAATGAAAAGTTTTATAAACAAGTCACATGACCTGTTATGCGGCATAGGGTATAAAATGCGGAGAAAATACGTTGGCACGTGAGGCGGCGTCAGTAGCGGACCGATGTGCGAATAGGCCGAAGGCAATACAACGCGCCAAGATCCGGATGGCACCGAGGTGGTGTCCAGCAAGTTGCAGCACTGGTGTGGCCATCCTACAATGCTGAAAGTCGGCGTGGGGCGCCCCGTTGGCCTGTGAGTTTGCGTCAGTAGCGGACCGATGTGCGAATAGGCCGAAGGCAGCACAACGCGCCAAGATCCGGATGGCACCGAGGTGGTGTCTAGTAAGTTGCCGCACTGGTGTGGCCATCCTACAATGTTGAAAGTCGGCGTGGGGCGCCCCGTTGGCCTGTGAGATGGCGGCAGTAGCGGACCGATGTGCGAATGGGGCCAAAGGCAGCGCAACAATATTTTCGGAATAGAAGACACCACAAGGCGCTGAGATGCCAAGATCCGGATGGCACCGAGGTGGTGTCTAGCAAGTTGTGGCACTGGTGTGGCCATCCTACAATGGTAAAAGTCGGCGTGGGGCGCCCTGTTGGCCTGTGAGATGGTGTCAGTAGCGGACTGATGTGCGAATGAGGCCAAAGGCAGCGCAACAATATTTTCTGACTGACATCACAAGGCGCTGAGATGCCAAGATCCGGATGGCACCGAGGTGATGTCTAAGTTGCGGACCGATGTGCGAATGGGGTCAAAGGCAGCGCAACAATATTTTCTGTATGGAAGATACCACTAGGCGTTGAGATGCCAAGATCCGGATGGCACCGAGGTGATGTCTAGCAAGTTGCTGTACTGGTGTGGCCATCCTACAATGGTAAAAGTCGGCGTGGGGCGCCCTGTTGGCTTGTGAGATGGTGTCAGTTGCAGACCGATGTGCGAATGGGGCCAAAGGCAGCGCAACAATATTTTCTGTATGGAAGATACCACTAGGCGTTGAGATGCCAAGATCCGGATGTCACCGAGGTGATGTCTAGCAAGTTGCTGTACTGGTGTGGTCATCCTACAATGCTGAAACTCGGCGTGGGGCGCCCTATTAGCCTGTGAGATGGCGTCAGTAGCGGACCGATGTGTGAATGGGGCAAAGGTAGCGCAAGAATATTTTCTGAATAGAAGACACCACAAGGCGCTGAGATGCCAAGATCCGGATGGCACCGAGGTGGTGTCTAGTAAGGTGCACTGGTGTGGTCATCCTACAATGCTGAAACTCGGCGTGGGGCGCCCCATTAGTCTGTGAGATGGCGTCAGTAGCGGACCGATGTGCGAATAGGCCGAAGGCAGCACAACGCGCCAAGATCCGGATGTCACCGTGGTGGTTTCATAGTTGAGAGGCACTTCATCTGCAGTGGGGCGCCGAGATCCGGATGGCACCGAGGTGATGTCTAGCAAGTTGCTGTACTGGTGTGGTCATCCTACAGTGCTGAAACTCGGCGTGGGGCGCCCCATTAGCCTGTGAGATGGCGTCAGTAGCGGACCGATGTGCGAATAGGTCGAAGGCAGCACAACGCGCCAAGATCCGGATGTCACCGTGGTGGTTTCATAGTTGAGAGGCACTTCATCTGCAGTGGGGCGCCGAGATCCGGATGGCACCGAGGTGATGTCTAGCAAGTTGCTGTACTGGTGTGGTCATCCTACAATGCTGAAACTCGGCGTGGGGCGCCCCATTAGCCTGTGAGATGGCGTCAGTAGCGGACCGATGTGCGAATAGGCCGAAGGCAGCACAACGCGCCAAGATCCGGATGTCACCGTGGTGGTTTCATAGTTGAGAGGCACTTCATCTGCAGTGGGGCGCCGAGATCCGGATGGCACCGAGGTGATGTCTAGCAAGTTGCTGTACTGGTGTGGTCATCCTACAATGCTGAAACTCGGCGTGGGGCGCCCCATTAGCCTGTGAGATGGCGTCAGTAGCGGACCGATGTGCGAATGGGGCCAAAGGCAGTGCAACAATATTTTCTGAAGAGAAGACACCAAAAGGCGCTGAGATTCCAAGATCCGGATGGCACCGAGGTGGTGTCTAGCAAGCTATGCAGTTGAGTTGTGTGCGCACTTGCGGCGAATAGGTCGAAGGCAGCATAACAATGTTTTCTGAATAGAAGACACCACAAGGCGTTGAGATTCGGTTACCACCGAGGTGATGTCTAGCAAGTTGCCGCACTGGTGTGGCCATCCTACAATACTGCTCCGAATAACGGCGTGGGGTGCCCGAAGGGGGGGGGGGGGGGGGAGGCGGCGTGAACGGGCCTTCCTAGGTGGAGGCTCGTCTGCTGTAGTGGGGCGCCCCTTTACCGTTTCAGTTGCCATTCAGCTGAGTTTCGGCTGCTCTTGATGCTACAGCGACAGGCGGCTGCAACAGGACTCTCAAAATGGCAGCCTGTTCTTTGGATTTGGAACAACAGGAAGGTTTTTAAACAGTTGAAGTTGGGTGCACTGCCAGTTTATACGCATTTATTTCTGCTCCTTAAAAGTCTATGGTGCTTCACGGCGAGTGGACAAACCTAAACCACTCTCTGGAGTAGAGCAAACTACTGCTAATTGCTTTGTGGATTGCCGAAGCACTCACATGTGAGTAATCAATGTCCAGTTACAATTTAACAAATTTACAAACACCAAGTATGACAGAAGTGACAAGATATCCAAAAGATGAGTGAATCTTGGAGTCTTTAATGAAGATTACAGCCAGCCGACACGTGTTTCATCGCCTTCGCGATTCATCAGGGCTAGAAGGCCGTATCGATGTCAGAAGGTCGCTCAGCTGGTGATAATTCCGACCCAGCCGGGCCCGTGACTAATACTGCTGGCGGTGGTTCGTCCAGCAGTGATCAATATTTCTGTATCTGTTGCGGTTCCAAAATTGTGGTGTGTTTCATGCCGTGTTTGGCGTCCTCTGCGGGTGTGGCGGGTTCACCTCCATGCCAAACACGGCATGAAACACACCACAATTTTGGAACCGCAACAGATACAGAAATATTGTTCTTTGGATTTGGGCCTGGTCCACTAAAATGGCCCTGGGACACCTTAGAACTCGGACGCTCAATTTTTTTTTCCTTTCCTGTACATGCAAAAAAAGGTAAATGCCCGGTACGTTACACGCTTCATCTGCCACGATGAACTCTCCAGAGGAACCGAAAAAAAATATAGTTATGGTAACTATACCATGCATCGTCATATGGAGAGGTGGCACCAATTAATTATAGTGCTGCATAAAAGAGAGATTTGGAGGAGAACCCCTGACCTGCTAGTACATTCATCAAAGAAGTGGCACTGACAGCATCAGAGGCAAGGGAAACGGTCCCAAATATTTAGAAGAACTTTGGAAAGATTAAAATGACATGTTTAGATTGTGGCAAATTAATTTCATGTGGACAGATGAGTGTTACTCTAATAAATACAGCATATGAACATCATCATAGTCGATGGTTGGTAGAGACATTTTGACTATATCCTGGACCTGCCCGTCCTCGCCCAAAATGGCGCCGGAATAAATGGGACTCGTAACTCCTTGTTGTGTACTGGTTGCACAACCTTGATATCACGAGATACGTATGCAGTTTTGAAGCACATGGCGGGCGGGGACGAGAATTGATTGAGTATTTCGACATCCCTATTGATATTAAGTTCTGATGTGTTATTGATTACTGTACTATTGAAAGTTCGAATTAACGTCACCCATGGTACTTGCCCGCAAATGTATATCTAGATAATTTTATTGTAACTGGCCCTGTCGTATTTTAATTATAAAATGTACGTCCACCGATTCCGTAACTGTTAGACACCTTAGTTCTTGCAACCTAATGGCCCGCCCGTTACGTTCCTCTACAGTGTAAATGTCTACTCATCATATACGATTACAGTTTGCTCCGTGGCCGGCCCACGTGGTTATAGGCTCGTATTTGTATAATGAAATTTTCACAATAAAGGTTTTTAAAAGAAAACATGGTAGTAGTATATACATTGGTAAAGTTTTTAATAATAGTCACTGTTTTAGAATCATTAAAAGGCAAGTGAAATAAAGCAGACCAATTACATGAAGGGTAAAAGGTATAATACGAAGGAACGCAGTAAAGATAAATGGTCAAGGGCTGTTGTGTTTTCTATTCCTGCAACATAAAGTGATCGATAAGAATCTCATATTCAGGCGTATCGGCGACTAAGACAGCAGGTCGACCCTCTTTTGCTCAACGGCTCCGTCATGGGACGAAGAAACGCTCTTTTTCTCGAAAAAAGAATATATTTTACTTGCAGGACAGTTGTAAATTTTCCGGGAAAGTACATTAGCCTGGAACATTATAACATATATTTAAGAAAAAATAATGTTCGGAAGTAATAAAAAGCGTAATTTTTAGGTCATATGACCAAGCCTTTCATCATTAGAATAAGAAAAGTAAAATGAACCAATGAAAAGTTTTATTAACAAGTCACATGACTTGTTATGCTTACGTTACGCGCTGCGCGCCCCGGATGACTTCCGGATGCGCTAACGCGGCGCGTTATATGACGCATTACGCGACAACGCAGGTCCAGAATATAGTCAAAATGTCTCCACCAACCAGCGGTCGGAACACAACCCCTTTCAGCAGGCTAAATAGTTCTGTTAAATGACAACAGAAGGGACAGGCAACAAGAAACATCAGTCAAAGAGGGGAGGGCTAGTTCTTCTCTACCGGGTTACATTGGGGCGCTACCGGAACTGATCGAATTGGTAGTCTACAGTGTTTCTGGATGTTTCAGACTGAAGCTGGGGTTAGCATGAGAGCAGTACCATTTCGTAGCTCCGTCGTGGCCATTCCGCAACCAATCATGGCAGCCGCTCTTTATCGTTATTTTGGGCGGGGTGGGTGGCGGAGCCGAGCTGTTTTGCAGCCATCATTGTGTGGAGTTCAGTTCATTTCACTAGTTTTGTATTTGTCATGAGGGGTTGTTCCTAATGTTTCTATTTTAGCGAGGTCAAAAAGAGATCCCGTTAGTGGCCTACTGATTTTGCTCGATTCCTTTTCTTTTTTTTTTTACATGATTTTTCGTTATCTGCAAAGACTAAACAGAGTATTGCGGCTCTGTGTTTGTTTGTAAATAGAGAATGAACCAAAGAGAACCAATTCTAAAACAGTAAATACTTGGATAACAATCAATCAAATGAAGAGAGAAGCAGGCACGACGTATTACAACGGGGGCAAAGGCCTGCGTTAACTACCCTTCACTATGTGCAAAGAGAGAGTACTCCTAATAGAAATGAGGGGGGGGGGGCACCATTCAAAGCAGATCAGTGTGCATAAACACGAAAATGTTTTCACTTACCACGTACTTGACATTCGACAGCTTATGATATTTGCTATTAAAAAACCATTGAAATTCACTGAAAAAACCATAGGTTATAGATCATATATAGTTAGGAATTAGCATTTACAAAACCTTGAAAATTCACTGAAAAAAACCATAGGTTATAGACCATATATAGTTAGGAATTAGCATTTAAAAAACCTTATTTTACTCACACAAAACCATTGAAATTCCATATATAGTTAGTTGCACTAACTATATATCGCGCACCTGCAATCCACTGCTGATGATGTCACATATTACATCATTCATGACATGGTCAGTGACATCACTGATGACATCTCAAATGACATCACTGATGACATCACTGATGACATCTCATTTGACATCAATGACCACATCACTGATGATATCATTCATGTGACAATACAATGCATCTCCTCACATTTTAATATAACCTCTGTTTCACCCAGTGTTAAATACAGAGTATAATTTTTGAAACCATTGACACACCAATACTAGTTACTACATATGTACTCACTGATTCCTACGTCTACACACACATTCACTCATTCACCCATACAATCATTCATACATACAATCACTCATCTTTACAACACTATCATATGCACTCATACACCTATACAGACACTCACACTCTGCCACTCATCCATGGAGTTACTCACACACCTAGTCAGTCCTGTAAAGAATCAATCACACTTCCATTTTCTTGTCTATACAGTTAAACATAGAGCACCTTACATTTTCAAACATATACTAACACATACTTACTTTCTTATACAATCATTGATACAAGTACACATTGATCTGCACAGAGTCACACACCTCCCAGCCAGCCACACACACACTCAGTCTCCCATACAAATACTTGGACAATCAATCAATAACCCATATAGTTAATCATATAGCTACTGATCAACACATGCAGCAGTTTACAGAACAACAGACATAATGATGCACAAATTAAGACAGTTTAGTCACTAACCCATGCACTCAGTGAGACACATTTAATCACTCACTCATACATTCAGTCATGCACCTACTAAATCCTTCGTCCAGACAGTTATACATCTACTCATTCTTCAATATGTAAAACATATTTAAACTTTACAGAAACACACAGTCATTGGATGATGTCATCAGTGATGTCATCAGTGATGTCATTTGAGATGTCATCAGTGATGTCATCAGTGATGTCACTGACCATGTCATGAGTGATGTAATATGTGACATCATCAGCAGTGGATTGCAGGTGCGCGATATATAGTTAGTGCAACTAACTATATATGGAATTTCAATGGTTTTGTGTGAGTAAAATAAGGTTTTTTAAATGCTAATTCCTAACTATATATGGTCTATAACCTATGGTTTTTTCAGTGAATATATATATACATACATACATATATATATATATATATATATATATATATATATATATCCTACTGGCGGTCGCCAGTAGGTAGTTATAGTTAAGACCTACTTTCCATAGGAAATTCACAACATTCTATTTGGAATAACTTTGGCGCCTGTGGACGAATCTTCGTGAAATTCTCAAAGAAAATGGCCTGCTCGCTGCGCTCTGCTCCTTCCCTGAAAGTTTGGGGTGATTCGTCAAGTGGGGGCTGAGAAAAAAGGGGGGTCCCAAACATGTTTCCTCCATGCAATTTTCCATAGGGACATTTAGCCAGGGCTACAGCCCGAACGGCTGAATGGAATTACACCAAGTTTGGCAGAGAGGTAGAGTTTGGTTCGCAGATTGTGCTTTTTGTTAAATGGTGTAAATCCGTTGAGTAGTTCCTGAGAAAATCAAAAGTAAAATCATTGTGATATCTAGAGACGAAGTACTGTATGCTTACGGAAATCCGTACAATTACGAGCACGAGCTGCATGTTGATTGGATGTCAACTGTCTGTCAACAATGCAAACCCCAGGAAGTGTTGGCAGCCATCTTGTGGAAAGGAAAGGGGGCAGGGTAGAAACATCCTGACCCTCTAGGCTTGCTCAGGGGGTCCCACATTGATCTATAGGCCCAATTTTTTTATTTTATTTTTAAAATAAGAAATTGCGGGATACGCATACTGTACGCGTACGTGGTGGAAAAGGAAAAAATAACTAGAAGTCCGCTTTATTCTTAATTAGCCCCCGGGGGCTTGTAAGGCCCCTGCAGCCCCGGGGACCGCCACCCTCTCGGGGTTTTTTAATTTTTTTTATTTTTTTTAAGTATGTTTTCAGCTCCCCCTCCCTCTCCCCCCGTACACGCCCCGGGGAACGCCACCTTCCTGGGGCAGTAATGTGTAAAATGACCTTCCAGCCCCAGGGAACTGCACCCCGTGGCTTTTTAATGTTGGGAGGGGGTCGCCGGGCCCCCTTCCTGGCACCCTTGATGGCCCTGGGGACCGCCGCCTCCAAGGGCCGGCTCCTGCAGTTTCTCGGGGTGCCGACCCCCGGGACACTGCTGTTTGCTATGGTAGGGCGGGAGCGTCACGGTTCCCACTTTACCACAGCAAACAGCTTTCCTATTTGAAAGCGAGAGCAAGTTAATCTGCTCTCTCTTTCAAGTAGGAAAGCAGATTGCATTTCGTCATGTAAGCTGCTCTCTCTGACAAAGCAATGTCGGCTCTCGAAGAACGCGGGGAGCCGTCTTGGATCGTTGGGGCATTGGGGCTAAAAAAAAACTGTTCTTTTTGAGAATTAACTTTACTGGTGAAAAAAAGAGCTATATTGCTATGATAGTATGTAAAACTTTCCGGGTTTTTTTGTGCACCAGTTGTACTCTCTATGCATGCGCAGCCTCGTTTCCAAACCCATGTTTCTTTCTTTTTCTTCAAGTTCGCCAAGCAAAGCTGTCCTCATTTCAGGTATTACATTTGCCGCTTTCTTTTCCCGGGCCGTGTGTGTCATCCGCTGCTATACTTTTGTAATATATTAATAATCATATTCTATATATATTTATTTGAAACGTATTGCCGAGGTGGCAAACGTTGATTACATACTCCGTCCACTGCCATTTTAGTAGTTTTCCTCCGTTATTTTTATTATACCTGTTATTTTCATTTTACCCTCCGCCTATCTTCTCTGTGATTGATGAGATTTCCTGCCACAGACCCCACGGTGTTTGTCCTTGGCCTCCGATGTTATCACACTTGGTCACACGCATACCTAAAAACTAATTTGAAGCACGTAAGCCACAGCATTACAACGCGTGTCCGTCACCAGAAAGTCTTTATCATGCTTATGCCTTTATCATGAGTGGTAAATGTATACTAGTTGTAAAAGCATGCGTGGTAAAGCCATATGCGTGCTAATGGCTTCGTGGTGACGATCACGCGTGCTTATGACCGCGTTGTAATGGCTGTTTCCCCCCAGTGGACACTGCAGCAACCGGGTCAGGGTGTCGTGGACTCCAGGGCACTAGGCGGAGGGCCGCGCAGCCCCTCTCATTCAATATAGAAATCTTTGGGGGGTGATTGTTTCCGTGGTTTGAAGGGCGTTTTTGAGGCCCACACACTTAATTTTGTAGGGGGGTAGGTTTTCATGGGAAAATGTTGCAAGAAGTTTGTAAATGTGGTACACATTGTTTTGTTTTACTTTGATTTCTTTTCTATGTTGTAGTCCATCCAGAGAAAATATAACTTATTGTACAGTCAGTACTTTTCAACCCTACTCTTGAACATCTTACTATAGTATTTCAAATTATAAATCAGCCCCCAACTCCCTCTGGCCCTCTACACGCCCCGGGGACCGCCACCTTCCTGGGCCAGTAATATGTAAAATGACCTTCCAGCCCCGGGGACCTGCACCCCCCGGGGCTTTTTAATGTTGGGAGGGGGTCGCGCGGCCCCCTCCTGGAGCCCTTGAAGGCACTGGGGACCACCACCTCCCAGGGCCGGCTCCTGCAGTGTTTCAGGGTGCCTACCCCTGGAACACTGTTGTTTGCTATGGTAGGGCGGGAGCGTTGCGGCTCCCACTTTACCACAGCAAACCTCTTTCCTATTTGAAAGAGAGAGCAAGTTAATCTGCTCTCTCTTTCAAGTAGGGAAGCAGTTTGCTTTTTGTCAGAGAGAGCAGCATGTAAGCTGCTCTCTCTGACAAAGAAATGCCGGCTCTCGAAGGACGCGGGGAGCAGTCTGGGATCGTTGGGGCATTGGGGCTAAAAAAACAGTTCTTTTTGAGAACTAACTTTACTGGTGAAAAAAAGAGCTATATTTCTATGATAGTATGTAAAACTTTCCGGGTTTTTTTGTGCACCAGTTGTACTCACTATGCATGCGCAGCCTCGTTTCCAAGCCCATGTTTCTTTCTTTTTCTTCAAGTTCGCCAAGCAAAGCTGTCCTCATTTCAGGTATTAAATTTGCCACTTTCTTTTCCCAGGCCGTGTGTGTCATTAGCTGCTATACTTTTGTAATATATTAATAATCATATTCTATATATATTTATTTGAAATGTATTGCCGAGGTGGCAAACGTTGATTACATACTCCGTCCACCGCCATTTTAGTAGTTTTCCTCCGTTATTTTTATTATACCTGTTACTTTCATTTTACCCTCCGCCTATCTTCTCTTGATCGATGAGATTTCCTGCCACAGACTCCACGGTGTTTGTCCTTGGCCTCTGATGTAAACAGACTTGGTCACACACATACCTAAAAACTAATTTGAAGCACGTAAGCCACAGCCATTACAACGCGTGTCCGTCACCAGAAAGCCATTATCATGCTTATGCCTTTATCATGGGTGGTAAATGTATACTAGTTGTAAAAGCATGCGTGGTAAAGCCATATGCGTGCTAATGGCTTCGTGGTGACGATCACGCATGCTTATGACCGTGTTGTAATGGCTGTTTCCCCCCAGTGGACACTGCAGCAACCGGGTCAGGGCGTCGTGGACTCCAGGGCACTAGGCGGAGGGCCACGCAGCCCCTCTCATACAATATAGAAATCTTTGGGGGGTGATTGGTTCCGTGGTTTGAAAGGCGTTTTTGAGGCCCACACACTTAATTTTGTAGGGGCGTAGGTTTGCATGGGAAAATGTTGCAAGAGGTTTGTAAATGTGGTACACATTGTTTTGTTTTACTTTGATTTCTTTTCTATGTTGTAGTCCATCCAGAGAAAATATAACTTATTGTACAGTCAGTACTTTTCAACCCTACTTTTGAACATCTTACTATAGTACTTCAAATTATAAACCAGCCCCCCCTCCCTCTGGCCCCTACACGCCCCGGGGACCGCCACCTTCCTGGGGCAGTAATATGTAAAATGACCTTCCAGCCTCGGGGACCTGCACCCGCCGGGGCTTTTTAATGTTGGGAGGGGGTCGCGCGGCCCCCTCCTGGAGCCCTTTATGGCCCTGGGGACCACCACCTCCCAGGGCCGGCTCCTGCAGTGTTTCGGGGTGCCTACCTCCGGGACACTGCTGTTTGCTATGGTAGGGCGGGAGCGTTGCGGCTCCCACTTTACCACAGCAAACCGCTTTCCTATTTGAAAGAGAGAGCAAGTTAAACTGCTCTCTCTTTCAAGTAGGAAAGCAGATTGCTTTTTGTCAGAGAGAGCAGCATGTAAGCTGCTCTCTCTGACAAAGCAAGGCCGGCTCTCGACGGACGCGGGGAGCCGTCTGGGATCGTGGGGGCATTGGGGCTCAAAAAAACTGTTCGTTTTGAGAACTAACATTATTGGTGAAAAAAAGAGCTCTATTTCTATGATAGTATGTAAAACTCTCAGTTTTTTTTGTGCACCAGTTGTACTCTCTATGCATGCGCAGCCTCGTTTCCAAGCCCATGTTTCTTTCTTTTTCTTCAAGTTCACCAAGCAAAGCTGTCCTCCTTTCAGGTATTAAATTTGTCGCTTTCTTTTCCCGGGCCGTGTGTGTCATCCGCTGCTATACTTATGTAATATATTAATAATCATGTTCTATCTGTATTTATTTGAAACGTATTGCCGAGGCGTTAAACGTTGATTACATACTCCGTCCACTGCCATTTTAGTAGTTTTCCTCCGTTATTTTTATTTTACCCGTTATTTTTATTTTACCCTCCGCCTATCTTCTCTGTGATTGATGAGATTTCCTGCCACAGACATCACGGTGTTTGTCCTTGGCCTCCGATGTTATCAGACTTAGTCACACGAATACCTAAAAACTAATTTGATGCACGTAAGCCGCAGCCATTACAACGCGTGTCCGTCACCAGAAAGCCATTATCATGCTTATGCCTTTATCATGGGTGGTAAATATATACTAGTTGTAAAAGCATGTGTGGTAAAGCCATATGCGTGCTAATGGCTACGTGGTGACGATCACGCGTGCTTATGACCGCGTTGTAATGGCTGTTTCCCCCCAATGGACACTGCAGCAACCGGGTCTGGGCATCGTGGACTCCATGGCACTAGGCGTAGGGCCATGCAGCCCCTCTCATACAATATAGAAATCTTTGGGGGGTGATTGTTTCCGTGTTTTGAAGGGCGTTTTTGAGGCCCACACACTTAATTTTGTAGGGGGCTAGGTTTGTACGGGAAAATGTCGCAATAGGTTTGTAAATGTGGTACATATTGTTTTGTTTTACTTTGATTTCTTTTCTATGTTGTAGTCCATCCAGAGAAAATATAACTTATTGTACAGTCAGTACTTTTCAACCCTACTCTTGAACATCTTACTATAGTACTTCAAATTATAAATATTATTTTTATTGTCCCCAGAAAAGAAGTAAGTAGTTTTTTTTATTAACTTTTATTAAAACAGCAATAACGGTAAACGTAACTTAATGATAACAATATAATAAACAAGTACAAAAAATAACTTTAATAAAACATTATAAACAAATTGTGATGTGGACTCCAAAAGTCATACAATAGGTAATCATCAAAACAAAAAAGAAAATTAGAGTGAGTAAATGAGGTGAAACATTACAAGTCAAGGTAGCACTAGGATTTTGCGTGTGCAGTGTGCATGGTACATTTCACTTCTGTTATAGTCCTGCGTTGTGGTGTCTATATGGAAGTGCCTACTGCGTTACTGACACAAAAGTGGTACAACGGGATTGTAAATACGCCGATTTATTTCTAATGCATTTAATTGGAGGCATTGTATATCTAGGCCGCTGTGCTTACCTTGAATAAACATTGCGGCCATCAAAGTTCACAACTTCAATTGAACTCTCTATATGTCAAAGTATATTCAATACGTTGCGGACAAATCCATTGCTGTTGCTCGATATGCCGTGATTGCTCCTGAAGGATGTTTGGTAAAGCAAACAAAAGGACATTTGATTAATCACCATAAACTGAGTTGCGAAACTCCTGTCAAAAGTGAATTTTAATGTGAGTTCTTAATATTGCAGTACCTAGACTGTTGCACCCCATTGACTCGCAGAGTCTGGAGTTGAGAGTTTTTTTTTAAAGTTAGACACAGATTTACAAGCTCCTTGCACCACTTTTCCCATGTTAAAAGTGACACAAAAGTGGTACAATAAGCTTGTAGATCGGTTTCTCAGACTGTTGTAACCTATCTGTTGTCACTGCTCTGTGGTAATTATACATTTCTATACAGTCAAGCTGCTGCACACTATCCACTCTCTCCTTTCACAGATAATTTGTTGTTGTTTCGGAAACAAGTTTCTTTGCTCACCTAGTGCCATAGACATGATTAAAAGAGAGTTGAAGCAGGTTTCACTGTAGCCAAGAGAATTCACCACTTAAACTCTGGTAAGGTTTTATACGGCACAGTGGAGACAGCAGCGTCCATAACTGTAAAAAAGAAAAGAAACGATGTGAGAGTCAGTAAGAAAGAGAGAGATTAAAACGTGGAAGAGACACAGACGATGGGTGGGGTGCTGAAGCCCCGTTAGGCTAATTGGTATTGCGCGCCTGCTGCATACTACATATTCTCTCCTTTGACAGATAACTTGTCGTTGTTTCGGAAACAAGCTTTACGTTTAACCATATACGATCAATTAGAATAGAGGCCTGGGAAGGCCACGTGAGGCAGTCATAAATATTAAAAGTCACGGGAGGATTAGGAGGGAGCAAATATGAAGAAGCACAAAGCAAGTTGTGCACAAAAATAAAGTAAAACAGAGCTGGGAGGGGCACGTGACGCAGTAAAAAATAATACTGTTATGAACGCACAATTTGTAACAATACAGGCTAAATCACGTGACACAGTTAAAAAATACGACACAGAAATTCATGCACGCACAATTTATTTAAAAAAGGCCTAGGAGGGCCCCGTGACGCAGTTGGAAATATTCCGATCACCAATATACGACCAATAAGAATAGAGGCCTGGGAAGGCCACGTGAGGCAGCAATAAATATTAAAAGTCACGGGAGGATTAGGAGGGAGCAAATACGATGAAGCACAAAGCATGTGGCACACAAAAATAAAGCAAAACAGCTGGGAGTGCCACGTGACACAGTAAAAAAAAAATACTATCATGCAGGTACAATTTACAGCGGAGGCTGATGTTGTGACGGCTTCTCTTACCTTTGCTTCTGTCGTCTCTTGCCTTGTCTTCAAAGGCTGGGGCTTTGGCTGGGTCTGGGGTGGGTTGGGTTGGGCGCGGGCGCCGCCGCCACAGCACCTTTGGTGGCCTGGCTGGGCGGCAGCAGCAGTGACACCACGTCGAGTGTCACGTGTCCTCCTCCGCTCGAGCAAACAGTTCATAGTACAATCGACGACGACAGTCTGTCAGTCACCGTCAGGCAGGCAAAAGAGAGCGTGCTCACGTCAGTGCCCGCATTATATGGGCACCGCGGGGACTGACCAAACCAAGCCCAGGGCCGTCATTGGTAGCGTTTTGGGACCTCCCATTGGCTAATGTATTGGCTTCCAGGCTTAGTAATAGCAAGAAAGCTAGGTGGTGACATCTGGGGAGTGTGGGCGGGCGTGCACCGAGCATGTGTAAGTGTGAGTGTGTCCACCAACAATTAACAACAGAGAGAGAGGGGGGCGGGGTTATCATGTGCGCAGAGGCAGGCCCAGAATCGGATCTCCAATGAGTGACCACTTGTAATCATTCTTGTAGCGCGCCCTGTGCTCTGATTTGACACTGAGAGGGTGATCGTACCATACTTTGTTCTGCTAATCTTACTCTATGAATACGCTTTGACGTTAAGCGTCGTATCAAAGCTTCCATGTGACGTCATGCACGACGCCCTCAATGCGAAAGGCGCCAATGTTTTTAATTGTTTAAAAACATATATTTATGTATTTAATGTGCATACTAAGGGTAGACATTATCTGGGATAATTATGAAATAGTTTTTTAAAACTTTTAAGAATCGTATATTTCTTTTAAAAGCAATTACAGGAATCGCAGTGGAACGACATGCGTACTCGCATTGTAAGAGTACCGTAAGCCCACCGTAAGCGTGCGCAAAGCCATGTGACTTTAAAAGAAGAGATTTGATTGTTTTTGTTTTTTTTAATTGTTTTTATTGATGCATTGCACATTAAATACACATATATATACTCACTTCAGCATTATATACCATATCAATTATTTTTGTGGTCATTTGTAATAATACAACAATGCAGTTTCATTTTTGTCTATTACATATCGTAGTGTTCCAACTTACATTAACTCCCTATTCCCTCCCCCCTCAGCACTCAGTAAGTATCGTAGTCCACATCAGTCAGGCAGCGCCTCGTAGCAGTATATCTATAAGATTAACATAACTGTCAGCTCGTCTTCCCCCTACATATCGAATGTTACATATTAAATCAACTAGTTTCGCAACCCGAACTGCAAGTGGGTCGGGAACGCGTTCTTCATTACCTGTATAGAGGCATCATAAGGCATTGAGTACAAATGCTTGTTTGTAGTATACTTTTCTCTGTTATGGTTACTCATTCAAGGTGCGCCGCGGCGCAGGTTTCAAACTCTATCATTAACGAATTCCAATCTAGTGAGATGTGTGTCTCTCTAAGTCCTCTACGTTCCTCTCTTTGTAGTTCCAAACCTTCGGCTTTCCCCCACCTTAACACCTCCCCGTGCCATGTCTCAATGGCTGGTGGCTTAGTCGATTTCCACCTCATAAGGACATAAGTTAAAGCAGGACCGGGCCGCTCGACTGACTAGCAGGGTGGTGGCAGCTCTCTGTTGGTTTGTTTGAGCTCGCGCAGATTGCGAGGGGACCCTCCTCTGCACGACATTGCTGGTGACTGTGAAACGCTTATTGATTGAAATTCCTCTCAATTTTAAAAACGTACTTATCACTTTATGCAATTGACTGACTAATTGTACATTTTAAAACAAACTCGTTTTTACTCACCCACTGTTGTATTACTTCCACCCTTAGCCCCGTTCCATCGCGGCTCTGTGCCGTTTGTGTGGAGGGCAGGGTCAGCTCCATTGCGCCTCAGCGCTGGCTCACCAATCCTAACGGAGCTAGTGTTTCAGCTGGGGGCGGGGCTCAGGACATAAAATGGCCACCCGGAAGCGCAGCGGTAGAGCGCAGCGGGAGCGCCGTCTCCGCGCCGAAGCCGCGCCTAAGGGGTGCCAGTCTGCGCCAGTCCGCGCTGGGACTGCGCTGTGCGCCCATTCCTTTGGTCTCCTCAACCCTCAACAAACATCGAAGGTAATCACTTACTCTAGATTACAGCTTCTGAGCATAGGAAACAGATTACACGACGGGAAGTGCACTCACTTTGATTTTGGGTCACTGTTCAATCTTTCTTATAATGGCTGCCCAAACTGTGCGTTTACGACCTCATCACCCCTCTTCCAACACTTTTCTGTCCCATCTCCCGAAGATAATAATGTAAAACATATAAGCTGCATACTCATAAATACACGCTCCCTTATAAAACACAGGAACGATGTCGCGGAACTAATAATTAGTCAAAATACTGACGTCATGTTTATCACTGAGACCTGGGCAGATCTTGCTTCTGGCCCGGATTTTAATATCGCCACTCCTGATGGCTATCTGGTAACAAGACTAGACAGATCTTCCGGGAAAAGAGGGGGGGGGCTAGCTATTATACATCGAGCTAAGTTAGTCATAAAAACAGAACCTCTGGACTATGACTTTGCTGAAGCCCTTGCCTTTACGATTTTTCTTTCCCCATACAAACTTTTAAAGGAACTCTCCTTTATCGACCACCCTTTTCACGCACATCCTTCTTAAAATCTCTTAATTACTTATTAGAACCAGTAGCTGCTAATCAAGACTACACCATATTGGGAGATTTTAACTTCCATTTAGAAAACGATAATGATAAAGACTCGCACACCCTGATTTCTGACTTTCTGGCCGCCGGCTTAGAACAGCAGGTTAACGCAGCTACTCATCAAGCAGGACACATCTTAGATGGCCTATTCACCAACAATGCCCATATCACATACTCTACAGTGCTTCCACTTATTTGGACGGATCACCTAGCTGTCAAATTTACAATTTTAGTTAAGACTCATAAGAACCCCATTACTAGCACATGCCCTCCGATCATATGTCGAGATTGGAAAAATATTGATGTCACTGCCTTACACAATATCCTGGAATCTACAATACCGGATGACTCATCTGACTCTCTTGAAGCATCCCATAACTATGAATGTTGGCTATATAAGGCACTTGACCACCTAGCACCAAATAAAAAAATGCAGCCAAATCGCGCCAAACCTTCTGCGGCTTGGTTTTCGGAGTCACTAAGGCTCGAAAGACAATGCTGCAGAAACCTGGAGCGGCGTTGGCGTAGGAATTATGACAACTTTGATAGAGATACTTATAAGAATGCCTTGCTCAGCTATAGAAAGTTGATCACTGCTGAAAAACGCGCATTCTACAGCACACAAATAGAACGTGCACTCAATTCAAACAAACAGCTGTATCAGGTGGTAAAAGAGTTGGCTAACCCTCCTGCCCCTCCCACAACTGAACCATCCCAAATATTCTGTAACCAGGTAGCGGACTTTTTTCAGGCTAAGGTTATGGATATCTTTGACAATTTTACAACAACAACGTCTATTGACCCCGCTACTCCGGAGATTCCCCTCATGTCATCAAAACCAAAGTTTGAGGTTTTTTCTCCACCATTGTCTATGGTGGAGCTCATTAATATCGCCAAATCAGGATCATCACTGGACCCATGTCCTCCATCCATTCTTAAATCAGTGTCCAACTTAATAGCCCCAGTACTTAGCAACATCTGTCATACCATATTTCAGACAGGTGTTTATCCCCCTATCTGGAAGAAGGCAATTGTAATACCTCTTCTAAAAAAAACTACACTCAATCCCTTAGAGCCCAAAAACTACCGTCCTATTGCCTCTCTCCCTTATCCTTCAAAAATAATTGAAAAGGTTATGAACCAACAGTTGTCGACCTTCATCGATCAGAATGATCTACTTGACAACACGCAGTTTGGTTTTCGGAGAGGCCATGGGACGGAGACTGCCCTGATAAAAGCTGCTGAGGAGGTCAGGATAATCATGGACAGAGGCGGCGCAGCTGTCCTGATACTCCTGGATCTATCTGCGGCTTTCGACACGGTCGATCACACTATCCTGATCTACCGTGTTGCTGCCTCTGGTATTCAGGGTAGGGCCAGAGCAACGCTGGAATCCTTTCTTGCCAATAGAGTACAGTCCGTGAAGATGGGGAGTTACTGCTCTCCTGACTTCACTCTCCCTTGTGGTGTTCCCCAGGGCTCCTCGCTGAGTCCGACACTTTTTAACATCTATGTGTCGGACTTGGCAAGGGTAATTAAGTCATTCGGTATAGGTCTAACATCTTACGCCGATGACACACAGCTGGTCCTGGGGATACACAAAAATGGAGAAGCAGTGGCAGCGAATTTTCAGGAGGGCATGATGGCCATCAGTACATGGATGAATCGGAATTGCTTAAAGTTAAATTCTGACAAGACGGAGGTGATGGTTTTTGGCGAACTTACCCTGTCTTGGTCGCCGGTCTGGTGGCCTTCGGAACTGGGAAGCCCCCCACAACCAGTGGCCAGGGTGAAACATTTGGGCGTGCTTTTTGATAACAAGCTTACGTTCCTTAGCCATGCCAACGCTGTGGTTTCAGCTTCTTTCTTTACCCTAAGAATGGTGAAGAAACTGCTCCCTTTTCTTCCCCCAACTGCAGGTAACACCTTAATGTCCTCCCTGATGCTACCTAAGGTGGATTATTGCAATGGTCTACTGCTTAATGCACAGGAGCAAGTTGTGAGCAAATTACAGCTTGTTCAAAACGCGCCTGCTAGGATTCTTATGGGTATACCTAAGTACGCATCTATTTCTCCCATAATTCGCGAGCTTCACTGGTTACCAATAAGAAGCCGGATAAAGTTTAAAGCCATGTGCATTATTCACAAGGCCTTGCACAATGATGGACCTGAATTTTTCAAAAGAGCAATCAAAGTCTATGAACCCAGTCGAACACTACGTTCATCCTCGGCTCATCAGCTTCAAATTCCATGTACAAAAAAGGTTACATGGGGAGATAGACGTTTTGTCGTGGCCGCCTCAAAATTATGGAACCAAGTCCCTCCCCATGTCAAACATCAATCCTCACTACTCTTATTTCGAAAACATCTTAAGACTTGGCTCTTTAATCAGTAAGTTATCAGTGGAACCCCTGTAATCTGCGTACTCTACCGCCGAGACACCGTAAGGTATTTGTGTGCTTTAGAAATTTTAAAAATAAATAAATAAATTGCTATTGTTCGTTTAGCCAGTAGCAGAGCCAGGTCTACAAATCTAGTGGCAACACTCCTCTTCTTTTCGGTGTGGCCCAGACCCAAAATTCCATACAGCAAGGACGTATAAGACCTGCCTGGGGCCACCGTCCCTAGTATCTCATGAATCTTTATCCAGTAATACCCGAGCTTGGGGCATTCCCAGAACATATGTATCAGTCCTGCATCAGCCACACCACATCTGGGGCAGGTATCCGCAGATTCAGGGAACATGGCATGTAGTCTGTGTGGGGTTAGGTATGCTCTATGCACTATCATTAATTGGATAAACTTAAACTTTGGGTTGCGTGCCACTTTCTTGGGGTATTTCAGTATCTTCTCCCACTCGCCGTCTCTGAGAGCTCTGCCCACCTCCACTTCCCAGCGGGTCCGGAGCGTTTGCAACGATATCGCTCACCCACCCTAATTCCATTGGTCAGCCACTTCGTCAAATGACTTCCCGACCCCATCAGGTATTGCATTGTAAGTAGCGTGTTAGTGTCCGGTTCCGTCCCATCTCGCGCCGAGTGTGTGGTAATGTAGTGTGTTAGTTGTGCATGTGTGAGGAATAAAGTCCTCGGAGTTTGGTGTAACCTGGCAAAGTCCGTATGTGTCAAGAGTGCTCCCTCCGAGAAAAAATCCCCTACTTGTATTACTCCTGCATCGTGCCATGTCTTTAGTCTGCGTTCCGTGAGGGTACCTGCCCCTAAGGGAATTCCTAGTAACGGGATTGTGGGCGCGTACATAGAGTGCCTATTAGTGTATTTCACCGCAGCCTTCCAGTGTTTAAGTGCTAGTCCAAGCAAAGGTGGGGCAGAGTCCGGTATCCCTGCGTGCGGGAGTAGTAGGCGGTGTACTGTTCCTCGTGCTCTATCAGCTTCGGACATATTAAGTTCATGGAGGTTGCGTCCCGCTAGCCAGTAGGCCAGCCATTGGAGCTGACATGCATAACTATATGCGAGTAGGTCTGGAACCCCCATACTGCCCCTGTCTGTCGGCAGCTGCAATTTCGCCAGGCTGATACGTCTCCTGCCTGCCCCCCACACTAGTTCCGTTAAGATTGTGTTTATAGTTTTAAAAAAAGGGGAGGGTATTAGTATTGGGATATTCGTGAAATAATATATCAGTCTAGGTAGCACCACCATTTTGGAGATCGTAACTCTACCTGCCACTGAGAGTGGTAGTGTGTTCCAGAAGCGAACTTGTGACTTCAGGGCACCGAGCGCCCTACCCAGGTTACCTTCTAACAGGTCCTGTGGCTTCCTATAAATCTGTATGCCCAAGTATTTGAAGGTCACTGGCGCAATCTGGAATTTGTGCGGTCTAAACTGTATCTGCGTATCCTCCAGAGATCCATGAAAACATAATCCATAGGATTTGCCTTCATTAATCGCCAGTCCTGGCAGCCCTCGAAAATCACTGAAGATCTCCAGTAGCGGCGCAAGTGGGTGTGTCATATCTTTGAGGAACAATAGTATGTCATCCGCATAAGCGGAGATGACATGACTGGTATTGAGACTGGTTATGCCTTTATGAGCCGCCATAGTCCGTACCTTCACTAGTAAGGGCTCTAGGGCGATGTTGAAGAGCAGAGGCGATAGAGGGCAACCCTGTCTAGTACCCTTCTCAATGTCAAACTGCTCAGAGATACAAAGGTTAGTACGGACACGTGCAGTGGGTCCGTTATATAGTAGTCTCACCCACTCAATGTATTCAGGCGGAATGCCGAATTTGCTCATTACCACAAACATGTAGTCCCATTGTAGTGAGTCAAAAGCTTGTCTAAGGTCCAGGGAGATACACCCTTCTTCGTCTCCATCCCCACCACCCTGCGACATCAGCTGACTCAGCCTCCGTAAATTTAGTGCAGTGCTCCTCCCTGGTACAAAACCACATTGATCTGGGTGTAGTATGTCTGTAATGCATTGGGACAATCGGGTTGCCAGTATTTTACTGAGGATTTTGTAGTCCGTATTCAATAGTGACATCGGTCGATAATTCTCTAGCCGTAGGGCGTCTCTACCTGATTTCAACAGAGACACAATCAATGCCTGCAGCCCTGCAACATCGTTCCGGGCAGTGCGTTACCTGCCAGGGCTTCCCTATACATCATGAGTAGTCTCGGGGCTAGGGTATCAAGTTATGTCAAATAAAATTCAGCTGGTAGGCCATCCGATCCAGGAGCTTTATTTCGTGGCATCGCTTTAATAGCCTGTCTGATTTCCGCTAGCGTTACTGGCTTCGAGAGTTCTGTTTGCTGTGCAGGTGTTAGTTGTGGAATCTGTATGTCAGAAAGGAAGTGTTCCAATTTGTGCGTCGCAAGTGGGGTATGTGACCCATATAACTCGGTATAGTAATCTTTAAAGGCAGTGTTTATGTCTATTTGAGTGCGCATGAGTGACCCACTTTTATCTAACACCTCCGTTATGGGGGCGCTCTCTGGGGTGTCACATATTAAGCGTGCTAGGAGAGGCCCCGCACTGTCAACTTGTGTGTGTTGCCTATTGGTATATTCCCTGTAATCTATCACTCGTAGCTCCTCCAATAGCTCCGCCTATATAATGTGTGCTTCTTGGAGCTGGGTGAGGTTGCCATCCATGCCCACCGCTTCATTCTCAAGCAGTGCCAAGCTGCCCTCAACTGACTTGAGTTTGTCCAGTACCGTATGTCTGATACCCACTTTCGTGCTCATTGCTACTCCACGCACTGTCACCTTAAATGCGTCCCACTCAATTTGTCTAGTGCTGGCCGTGTTCTCATTCTCGTTAAAATACCTATTGGTAGCGGCCAATAAGGCGGAGCGGAAGACCGAGTCCTCCAGTAGACTTGGCGGTAAGCGCCACGTTGGTATGGGGGCAGGGAGTCTCCCCCACTGTAGTGTCAGTTCCACCGGGTTATGGTCCGATAAAGTCTTACCCCTGTGTATCACTGATGTTATGGACCCAGTCAACGGTCGGGAGCAGAAGATACGGTCAATTCTAGTGTGCAATTTATGTAGCGGGGAGTAGAACGTGTATTCTCTATTAGTCTTATTCAGTATTCTTCACGCATCAATAAGGTCCCATCCACTTGCCCAGGAAGCCAGTGCCTCAGGCTGTCGTCTACTGTCTGTTGCATGCAGTGGGGCTGTGACCTATCAAGCGTGATATCCAACACCGCATTTTATTTATTTATTTATTTATTTTATATTCTTTTAAAGCGCCAGACTAGACCCCCGAAGGGGTATCTCCGCGCTATTGCTGCAACACGAGAGTGTGCTAATTCTGAAAGTGTGTCCAGTAAGGAGGAATGAAAGCTAGAGGCGTTATTTATCAGGATACAGGTAAGTTTTTAGAGTTTTCCGAAAAGTCAGGTGACTGGAAAGAGATCTAATTTCTGGGGGCAGAGAATTCCAAAGTGCTGGTCCGGCATGAGCTAATGCACGGCCGCCTTGTCTGGCCTTTTTTACTCTGGGTGTCTGCAGGAGCTGCTGATGGCTGGAGCGCAGATGGCGCCCAGGGATGTAAGGCTGAAAGATTTCGGTCATGTATTTGGGGCCCTCCCCTATCATACTCTTGTGGATAGTGCATAGAGTTTTAAATTGGACTCGTTTCCTCACTGGAAGCCAGTGGAGTCTCATCAGCAGGGGACTGGAAGGAGTCCTTGGTGGAACATTCAGGACAATCCTTGCTGCTGTATTTTGGATTACCTGCAATTTACTAAGTTGCTCCTCGTTAGCTCCGAGGAGCAAACCATTGCAGTAATCCACCCTGCTGATGACCAGAGCCTGCACAAGCGTTTTTCTGTGATGGTCCGGTATGTAGGGGAAGACTCGTCTCAACATCCCAATAGCCCGAAAGCAGGTACCAGCAACCTGATTTACATGTCCTTTGAAGGTAAGTTGCTGATCAAAAAGCACTCCCAAGTTCCTAACACTAGTCTTGGGGATGGGGACAGGACCTAGCTCTGAGGGCCACCAGTCAGATGCCCAATATGTTGCCGCTTGTCCAAAACACATAACCTCCGTTTTCCCCACATTACACTGCAAACAGTTTGTTGACATCCAGTCTGCAATGGCTCTCATGCCATCTGCAAAGGATCTTTTTATTGCAGATGTGAGAGTTTTAAAAGGAAAAAGGAGTTGGGTGTCGTCGGCATACGACACCGGGGTGAACCCGAAAGATCTAGCTAAGTTGGCTAGGGGGGCCACATACACGTTGAAGAGTGTAGGGCTTAGGCACGAGCCTTGTGGCACTCCCTTATTGAGTTCCCTTAGTGTGGATTTATGGGAGCCCAGCCTAACTTCTTGGAAACGACCGGTCAAAAAGCTCTTCATCCATGTCAGAGCCTCTCCCTCCACACCTACCTCACCTAGGCGGTCAAGAAGCACCGTGTGAGACACCGTATCAAAAGCGGCGGAAAGGTCCAACAGCACCAGAATCATTGAGCTGCCATCATCCAGTGCCATTTTGATATTATTGGTCACTGTCTGAAGGGCTGATTCTGTGCTGTGGTTTGGCCTGAAACCAGATTGTGAATAGTCCAGGCCATCCATCGCTTCAAGATGTTGAGAAAGATAGGTGTTCACGTGCCTCTCCGTAACCTTGCCCAGGTAGGGTAGGAGGGAGATAGGTCGTAAGTTGGAGAGGTCTGTCCATGGGGAGGATGCTTTTTTTCTAATCGGGTTCACCACCGCCCTTTTCCAGTCTGCTGGAACCTGGCCTTTCGTTAGGGAGATGTTAATCACCTCCAGTATGGGAGGTCCCAAGAAAGAGATCATGGGGCCAATCATCTTGGCGGGAATTAGGTCATTGGGCGACCCAGATTTAATGTGGCTGCAGAGGGAGAGGAGCTCTGTGTTGGTAATCGGAGGGAAGGATATTAGGGAGGGTTTGTTGCTTGTTACCAGAGTATGAGGATGAGGATGAGGATGGCCTTTGTTAGTAATTTTTATAGCGCCGTTAGCTGCTACTATTTTTTCATAGATATTATTTATTTTATCCTCAAAGTATGTCGAGACTTCATCACATAGATCTTGTGAGAAGTCCTCTGAGCTATCACAAGCAGTTGGCTTAATAAAATTCTGCAGGATGTTGAAAAGCTCCTTAGAGCAATTACCTGCCTGTGCTATCTGCTGCGTTAGATGTTGTTTCCTGGCTAACTTTATGTTTTTATAATACTTAGATTGAATATCTAAGAAAGCAGCTCTACTGCTCTCGGTCTTCCTTTTTCTCCAAGCCTTCTCAGCTCGCCTGCAGTTTTGCTTTGCTACTCTCAGTTCCTGGGTATACCAACTATCTTGTTTGGGCACAGGATACTGTTTGTGTTTTTTTAATGGGGCTACAATGTCAATAGCTCGCTTAATAGAGACATTGAGCTTAGTTAAGGCCGTATCAACTGTGTCAGTTGCTAAAATTTCCGGATTAGTCCAGAATTCCTGGATTTTATTGGCAGTGACTTTGTGCCACTGTCGTCGCCAGGTAGGGGGAAGAGGAGCACTCTTAACAGTTCTTACAGGAGTTACTAAAAGGAATTCAAGCATGGAGTGGTCTGTCCATGATATTTCTTTTGCCGGGGAGCAGATTGCTTTGGCACAATTGCAGAAAAGTAAGTCTAGCATATGTCCTCCTTTGTGGGTGGGTCCTTGATTTTGCAATTCAAGACCTAAGTTAGAAAGGTCTGTAATCAGGGCAGTGGCATCGGAGAGTGTAGGTAGATCTACATGTGTATTAAAATCTCCCAGAAGAAGAAAGTCTTCTTTAGATTTAATATGAGGGGCTAAAATTTCTTGAAGAGTAAGTGCAAAATTCGGGTTAGGTCCTGGAGGTCGGTAGACCAGAGCACCTTTCCAAGTTATATGATTAGTAAGAGTGAATTTAAAAATCATTATTTCTAGCTGTGGGTGCATATGTTGTTCACTAATCGTAACTTTTATGCAGTCTTTGTGTATGATTGCAAGACCACCTCCGGTTTTTATTTCTCGGTCTAAATGTTTGATTTTATACCCAGCAGGGATCCCCATGGCTATGGCAGTAACTGTGTGAGGTTTTAGCCATGTTTCAACTAGAAAGCAGATGTCTGGCTGCATAGAATAAATTAAATCCCAAACTTGGTGTTGGTGTTTGGGTAGTGACCGTACATTAAGAAAGAAGCTCCTAAGGCCCGGTGAGGGGAATTTAGGATCCAAAGGAGGTATGCAATTTCCAGATAGACGCCGACATTGCAGACAGGAAAAACCTCCCTCTACACGGTGCCATGGAATTTTAGTGCTACAGGATAAAGATGGTCTAAGGGTCAGTAGCATTTGGGCAGAGTAAGTAATTATCCGTGTGCCCTTACCGGTGGAAGCTCGTTGGGCAAAGTCAGAGTCCATCGCCCCTCGCCCCGTCCTGTCGTGGACGGGCGCAGACGGGCTTTTCTTCGGCGCTTCTTAGGCGCGCTCGAAGGCGCCCCCTGCGCGCAACCGCTGCGCGCTTACGGGAAGGGCGTGGCTAAATAGCCCGGAGTGAGGTAGCCACTAGAGCGCTAACCTCAACTCCGGGAGAACCGGAAGTGCTGCCTGCCTGGCTCTTGCCTGTCCGCCCTCCGCACAACGGCACTGATTGCCGGGTCGGAACGAGGCGGGCAGGCGGTAAGATCGAGCCCAGGCGTTGGAGGGAGAGAAAGCAGTTTTTAGTGGAACATGTGAGTCTGTCCAGAATAAAATACAACAATACGGTTTAAAATACTACAGACTATAAAATCAGTCCGCTCGTACAAGCGCTTCTCGCAGCCCTCGCATATACCAGTTATCAGTGAAAGACACTCTCAAGCACAGCAGAGGGTCTGGGAGACACTGCCACCGTCTCCCTACCGCGTTGGCCCGAGGGTCAGGTCGGCCTAAATAGCCCGGAGTGAGGTAGCCACTAGAGCGCTAACCTCAACTCCGGGAGAACCGGAAGTGCTGCCTGCCTGGCTCTTGCCTGTCCGCCCTCCGCACAACGGCACTGATTGCCGGGTCGGAACGAGGCGGGCAGGCGGTAAGATCGAGCCCAGGCGTTGGAGGGAGAGAAAGCAGTTTTTAGTGGAACATGTGAGTCTGTCCAGAATAAAATACAACAATACGGTTTAAAATACTACAGACTATAAAATCAGTCCGCTCGTACAAGCGCTTCTCGCAGCCCTCGCATATACCAGTTATCAGTGAAAGACACTCTCAAGCACAGCAGCGGGTCTGGGAGACACTGCCACCGTCTCCCTACCGCGTTGGCCCGAGGGTCAGGTCGGCCTAAATAGCCCGGAGTGAGGTAGCCACTAGAGCGCTAACCTCAACTCCGGGAGAACCGGAAGTGCTGCCTGCCTGGCTCTTGCCTGTCCGCCCTCCGCACAACGGCACTGATTGCCGGGTCGGAACGAGGCGGGCAGGCGGTAAGATCGAGCCCAGGCGTTGGAGGGAGAGAAAGCAGTTTTTAGTGGAACATGTGAGTCTGTCCAGAATAAAATACAACAATACGGTTTAAAATACTACAGACTATAAAATCAGTCCGCTCGTACAAGCGCTTCTCGCAGCCCTCGCATATACCAGTTATCAGTGAAAGACACTCTCAAGCACAGCAGCGGGTCTGGGAGACACTGCCACCGTCTCCCTACAGCATTGCAGTCTCCTCCCACCAGCCAGTCATGTGCTACCCAGCCCGACAACACCACACCAATATCCTGAAAAAACTTCGATTGCTCAGAATTAGGGGCATATAAACATCCTAGGACTATGCATCTACCATCTAGCATTCCCCTTATGAGCACAAATCTCCCCTCTTTGTCAATCCTATGCTCTAAGACTTTAAAAGGGATAGCATTTCTAATCCATATGGCTGCCCCACTGGAGAACGCAGAGTATTCTGTAGCAAACAGTTGACCCCTCCGCTTACGTAGCAACTTAGCTCCCTCTTCCCTGTTCAAGTGGGTTTCCTGAAGGTATGCCACGGATATTTGACGTCTATTTAGCTGTGCTAGGACCCTATGCCTTTTGTGCACTGATCCCAAACACCTCACATTCCAGGTGCATATTTTATAATTATTAGGGGTCGCCATGGCAAAAAGTATATTTCACATTAGGCATTGCCCCTGACCGTAACATAAACCACATTTCTTTAGACAGTGAAAGTGCTACATTTGTGCTGAATTCCCCAACTTTAAGGTCCCCCCTCTTGAACTGTGAAGGACCAAACCCAATTACCCAACCGGGGTAGAAACAAATCACAATAGTGCCTGCGCCCGGGGGAGTGCGTCTAGACATTGCCGTCTATCAGGTAATCTCAAAAGTCTCAGCTGCACAGCACCCCATGTGCACTATGTTACTCGGCACCTTTTCCCACTCTCCAATCAGTCATGTTGGTGCAGGGCTACGTTACCAGACTCCATCTGCAATACCAAGGTTCATAGGTCCTCTGCCATCTGCGCCGTAATGCGCGGGAACAGCTGAACGCTCGCATCCATATCTGATGCCACTGTGTGGGAGCTGACTTGGCTGTTCGTGTCCATGTCATTATTCGCATCATGTTCTGCCAGTGCATTGGCCATCAGTGCTGTAATATTTAGGGAGTGCCCCTCGCCCGCGTGGTGTTGCCTATTATTGTGTGGGTTCTCCTCCGCCATCGTTGCTTGACGGTCTGTCCATTTCGCTCTCCTGGATGATCTCCACGGGACTGGGGTGGCGTGAGCGACAACTCCATCCATTCCGATGCTTCCTCCGGGGTGTCAATGAAAAAGGTCTTGCGATCGTGCATAATTTTAAGTCGCACTGGGAAGAAGAGTGAATATTTCATGTTCCGTTCTCTCAACATCCGTTTCACTTCCCAGAAAGAGGCTCGGGCTTTCTGCACTGCTTGAGTAAAGTCAGGGTAGATGGAGATCGTTTTGTTCTCATATTTGATCGGTGTTCTCTCTCTTGCTGTTTTCAGTATTGCATCTCTGTCTTTAAAATGTAAAAGTCTTGCTATTAGTGGACGCGGAGGGGCTCCAGGTTTCGGCGGCCTGGGGGGCACCCTGTGGGCCCTTTCTACACTGTACATCGGGGTGAGGTCGTCCGGGTTCATAATTGTCTTCAGCCATTCTTCCACGAAACTGGTCGGATTAGCCCCCTCGCTGCGTTCCGGTACGCCTAAAATGCGTATATTGTTGCGGCGGGAGCACCCTCCGCGTCATCTACCCTCTCTCTTAAGCATTTGATTTGTCTCTCCAGGCCCTCAAGTTGCGTGGAGTGTGCAGTTTGTTGTGGGATCAGATCAGACAGTGCGATTTTATGCTCAGCTACTCTTTCTGCCAGTTTTTTGTGGTCATCTTGCAATAGTGAGAGGCCAGTGGACATTGTGTCTATCCTCTTCTCAAGCGCTTCCCTTGATGCCTTAATTTCGGAGAGAATAAGGTCCAGTTTGGCGTCCTGCGCTCCCAGACTTGTCGGGGGAATGATGTCGTCTGTGGAGGACGCCAGGGGACATCCGATCCAGATGAGGGTACCACCATGCGCAGCGCCGGGTCAGTTCTCCGGGTCCCGTTGCGCACCATCGTGTAGCTGAGTTTCGTCCTTGAAGCAGAGCCTTTGCGTCGCGGGTGCCCACCAAGTTTCCGGCAAGTGTCCCTACCACGTACACCCCCTCAGTGGACTCGCAGTAGGGGAGTCCCGCCGTTTTTTCCAGGCAATTTGCCGCTGTAACAGTTAGTAGTCTCGGCGTCCCCCAGTGGGCAGCCAAGTGTTTGCAAGTTAAAGGGTGCAAGTAAGCATGAGCGCTAAATCCGCTCCGATCGCGGATTTTGCGAATTTTCGGTAAATTCGCGATCCGCGAACTCTCGCGAATTTGCCGAAAATTCGCAATCCGCGAGCGGCGGATTCCGGGGGCAAAAGTTCAACCATTCCTGGGCTGTTGTAACTAATTTACGATGGCGCCGGCAAGCTGCCAGCGCCATCCTAAGATAGTTACTAAATTAGCTTCAACAGGAAGCTCTAATAGATAAGATAAAGCAGGTCATCGAGCGCCTGCTTTATTTAATCTATTAGAGCTTCCTGTTGAAGCTAATTTTGTAACTATCTTAGGATGGCGCTGGCAGCTTGCCGGCGCCATCGTAAATTAATTACTACAGACCAGGAATGGAATAATACCGTTGTGGAGGCTGGGCAGGTGTGCCTTCTTCCCAAATATACTGTCAAAAATCAGCTGTGACGCTGGACAAAGGCCTTTGCATCTTTGACCTTCACGAGCGCAATCCCCGTGCTGTTATGTGACCAGGGGCTTCTGTCTCTACATCTGCTGCTCTGATCAGTCTCTGACCTTGTATACACACAAGAGCCATGTGCACTCGCATGGAAGCGCCGTCCGTTTGGCCCCGCCCACACACTCGCGGTGTGCACCGTCTTCCCGCCATTTACCCACTATGATGGGCAGATCACTCAAGGGACCCCTGCGCCCTTCGGCGCGATTGCATAGTACCACACACCTGGCCGCTGTAGACAACTCTCTGCCACTTTAAGCAGCTGTAGTGTAGTAAAAGCACTATACATTTACCCAACGAGGTAGCACTTACTGATTATCCAGTAGAAAGTACTCCAGTTGAGTAGAGGTATGGCACAAAACGGTGGCGTCTTCTTGAATGAATACGAAGGGCAGGGTTCAATCTGGCACGATGGTCCTGGCATGGAAGCCACGCCCCCAAATACGCCGATCCGCTAAATCCGCGGATTTTGCGGATCCACGATCCGTGAATACGCAAATTCGTGAATCGTGGATCCGCAAAATCCGCCCATGCTTAGGTGCAAGTGCTCATGGGGTGTACCTTCGCACCCCACAGGAGGACGTTGGGTTCTTAGTAGCCCCGCTCTCCGACTCACGTCCACGAAGGGCGGGGGGAGCGGCAATCAGTGCACTGGATATGTCTGTCCCCCGGTCGTCGTCCACCAACTACCACTGCAATCCCGCACTGTAATGGGGGGGCCCAGCCTCGATCACTCCACGAGATACTCTCCAGGCCCAGGTCCCAGCAGTCAGGCAGGGCTCACCTATATCATGGAGCAATGGCCGACATCGTTGTTCGTGGGCGTGGCCTGGACCGGTCCCCCGCCGCAGCACCGCCGCGTCCGCCTGACCCCCACTGGAGCCCCACACCGTGTCAGTCCCGCCACAGACACAAACTCGCTCGTTTGGGGGGGGAGGGGGAAGGCCTGCATGCGTCCTCTCCGATCTTGGTGTCGGTGTTGGGTCCCGATCCCACAGGCATCACCGGTCGCACCTCTTGTGCCCGCGAGGCAGTGCAGCTGGGTCCCTCCAGCAGGCTATCACAGAGGGACACGGGGGGAGGCACAGCGACGCCCCCGCAGTGGCCCGGAATGGACCTCCGATGATCACGTCTGGAGGGGAGGGGGAGCGGGTATGAATCTCGCCCGTTCTCGTACCACTTCCGGCCCGCCGGCGTGCGCACTGTGGGCCGGGGATGTCGTCCTGCAGTTAGGCCGCACTGTGTTGCCGGAGTGAAAATGGCGGCGTTCAGTCTATGGAGCTCAGATTTTCTTTGTTTTGGAGTCGGCAGGTCCCTCTCGCCCAGTACGATCAGGAATGAGGGCCGTAGGTGGCAAGTTTTCAGGATAAGTACCAAAAACAGGGGTTTTTAGACAGAGCTAGTGTGGCTCACGTCCTACATGCTCTTCTGCTAGCCAAGCCCCCCAAGAGATTTGATTGGTTCATAACACTTCCTGGGGCGCTCTCCCTCGGACCTGGGGATTTGGGTTCGAGTCTCGGTAACGACGCCAAAACCTCCTGTGATTGTGGGCAAATCACTTAATCTCCCCATGCCTAAAATGAATGTGTGTCTGTCCTCATGTAACATAACTGGTGCTATGTAAAGCGCTCTGATACCCGATTCGGTTTGGGTCTAGTTTGCGCTATATAAAACCCTGCAAAAAAACAAAACTGTTGAAAGTTATATCCCATTTTAATCATTTTTGTATCTTTGCCTTTAAATCTGGCATTCTCTTCAGGAAAGTACATGACATCAGTGGGAATGTTTAGAGTCTGTTGAGTGGCAGTTGAAGCCATCCTCTTTCTGGTGCCATAAGCCTTGCCGGTGTTGTGTTAATAAAGATACTTCAAGCAATTATATCAAGACTGACATTTCATTACTGGCTCCGATGGACACACACACACAGGAAAAGGACCCACGTATGAGAATGAGTATTTCTGAAAAAATTCAAGAAATTTAAAGTCAGTTGTTTGTCTATAACTACCAAGATTCGTTTGAGCCTTACTACAGTGTTAACGGAAACCAGCGTAGTTCATAAATGAATGAATGAATACATTAATAGTGTATGTTGAATGTGAAAGTGCAGAACTATAAGGAACTGCTACAGCATAAATCTATAAGCAGTTTACCTATAGTATACTGTAGTACCTCCGAAGCACTTGAATTTAACAATGTAACATATGCACATAAATATGTTACGAGTCTATGCTTCAATTTGCACTGCTGGTGAAACTGCCTGGATGAATTTCTATGTGTTACGGGTGGATTTACAACCCCCTTGTGCCTCTTTTAACACAGCCGTTGCGTCACTTTTCTGATGCACTGGTGATGCAAAAGATGTGCCATGGTGTGTAGTATTTACAATGTGACACATCTGGAAGGTGCATCACATTATAAAGTCCTGCGCCAGAAGGAGGTGATATCACAGTACACAATAACTGGCATATCTCTGGGGATGTACCACTTATTGTACATCTGCTGATTAGTGTTTTAATATAGGGAATGGATTCTTTTAGAACAGTGTTTAGATAAGCACATAGTGCTGTATGGTCACTACAATACTGAAACAGAAGTGTGATAGTGTTTACTGGAAGTGTAAGGATACAGATAGAAGAATTGAAGATATAAAATACAAGTTTTCCGGTGCATAGCACACTACATGCATAGTCTATAGGGGTTTTCTCAGGAACTACTGAACGGATTTACACCATTTAACAAAAAAAACAATCTGCGAACTGAACTCTACCTCTCTGCCAAATTTGGTGTAATTCCGTTACCGTACGCGTACGGTACGATTACCCCAAAAAAAACAATGAAAAAGGAATTACATAGAATTCAATTTTAATATAGTTTTGTTATTATTTTACAATAAGAACATGAAATATAATTAAAAAAATAAAATAAATATAAATATTTATATTAAAAATGTCAGAAATTAGTATAAAAAGAAAGAAATAAAATACATTAATACATTTAAAAATGTTCATTTACAAACATGAAAAAATTATCATTCACTCACTAACACACCCATACACACACTCATTCACCCATACAGTCCTGCACACATGCTGTCTTCAAAACACATACAAACAGTAAGTCACTCATTCATGCATCTATACGCTAAGTAATATCCCCCACCGAACTATATAGACACTCATACTGATACTCAAAAAACAAAGTAATACCCCATAAACACACTCATGTAGCTACTCACCAACACGTTATAGCTAGGAATTAGCATTTAAAAAACCTTGCTAATTCATTGAAAAACCATAGGTTTCACACATGTTATAGTTAGCTGGACATTTCACTCATACAAAACCTTTGAAATTCCCCCGTTATAGTTAGTTCAGCTAACTATAACTCGCGTGCCCGCAACGCACTGCTGATGACGTCACATATTACATCACTCATGACATGGTCAGTGACATCACTCATGACATCACTGATGACATCTCAATCCTTCGGAGGACAGAGGCATTTTATTGAGCAGGACGTTATGCGAGCAGCTGCCTTTGATTTGGAATCCTGCTTGTTCGCCACTTGGACTAAGGAATATCAACCACTTTGTATGCACCAGAGTGCTGAACTGTGTATGACACTATCAGCAAACACAAGGAACTTTCCATTACTTACTCGTATGCAATGGTGCATTCTGGGACTTTGATGATTACACCCAGCAGGTGACCACGGAAACGCCGATAAATGCAGGCACTAACACTATGTATGTCACTTCCTGCCCGTGACCAAGGCTATCCGGCCGAAACTAGTTGGGACACAGGAAGTTTGTGCCTTTTGATTCATTAAATGCTGTCTGAAATCCGAAGAGGGCCTCTGTTGTGGTGTTTCTCTCCGTGGAATTTAGCCGGGGCTCTCCGTGCCCGGTTGTCAGAGGCCGCCCTGAAGGGTCGGGGGCTCCCCAAACGGAGGTGCTTTTGGAATATTTATGGAAGGAGCATGACCCACACGCTGCCATTCGACCCACTGAGGTGTCACTATGAATCACGAACGGCAGCGCTGGAAGGGATTTGGGTGGGGGACGACTCCCCTTCCAATCCTTCGGAGGACAGAGGCATTTTATTGAGCAGGACGTTATGCGAGCACTTGCCTTTGATTTGGAATCCTGCTTGTTCGCCACTTGGACTAAGGAATATCAACCACTTTGTATGCACCAGAGTGCTGAACTGTGTATTACACTATCAGCAAACACAAGGAACTTTCCATTACTTACTCGTATGCAATGGTGCATTCTGTGACTTTGATGATTACACCCAGAAGGTGACCACGGAAACGCCGATAAATGCAGGCACTAACACTATGTATGTCACTTCCTGCCCGTGACCAAGGCTATCCGGCCGAAACTAGTTGGGACACAGGAAGTTTGTGCCTTTTGCTTCATTAAATGCTGTCTGAAATCCGAAGAGGGCCTCTGTTTTGGTGTTTCTCTGCGTGGAATTTAGCCGGGGCTATCCGTGCCCGGTTGTTAGAGGCCGCCCTGAAGGGTCGGGGGCTCCCCAAACGGAGGTGCTTTTGGAATATTTATGGAAGGAGCATGACCCACACGCTGCCATTCGACCCACTGAGGTGTCACTATGAATCACGAACGGCAGCGCTGGAAGGGATTTGGGTGGGGGACGACTCCCCTTCCAATCCTTCGGAGGACAGAGGCATTTTATTGAGCAGGACGTTATGCGAGCACTTGCCTTTGATTTGGAATCCTGCTTGTTCGCCACTTGGACTAAGGAATATCAACCACTTTGTATGCACCAGAGTGCTGAACTGTGTATTACACTATCAGCAAACACAAGGAACTTTCCATTACTTACTCGTATGCAATGGTGCATTCTGTGACTTTGATGATTACACCCAGAAGGTGACCACGGAAACGCCGATAAATGCAGGCACTAACACTATGTATGTCACTTCCTGCCCGTGACCAAGGCTATCCGGCCGAAACTAGTTGGGACACAGGAAGTTTGTGCCTTTTGCTTCATTAAATGCTGTCTGAAATCCGAAGAGGGCCTCTGTTTTGGTGTTTCTCTGCGTGGAATTTAGCCGGGGCTATCCGTGCCCGGTTGTTAGAGGCCGCCCTGAAGGGTCGGGGGCTCCCCAAACGGAGGTGCTTTTGGAATATTTATGGAAGGAGCATGACCCACACGCTGCCATTCGACCCACTGAGGTGTCACTATGAATCACGAACGGCAGCGCTGGAAGGGATTTGGGTGGGGGACGACTCCCCTTCCAATCCTTCGGAGGACAGAGGCATTTTATTGAGCAGGACGTTATGCGAGCACTTGCCTTTGATTTGGAATCCTGCTTGTTTGCCACTTGGACTAAGGAATATCAACCACTTTGTATGCACCAGGGTGCTGAACTGTGTATTACACTATCAGCAAACACAAGGAACTTTCCATTACTTACTCGTATGCAATGGTGCATTCTGGGACTTTGATGATTACACCCAGCAGGTGACCACGGAAACGCCGATAAATGCAGGCACTAACACTATGTATTTCACTTCCTGCCCGTGACCAAGGCTATCCGGCCGAAACTAGTTGGGACACAGGAATTTTGTGCCTTTTGCTTCATTAAATGCTGTCTGAAATCCGAAGAGGGCCTCTGTTTTGGTGTTTCTCTGCGTGGAATTTAGCCGGGGCTCTCCGTGCCCGGTTGTCAGAGGCCGCCCTGAAGGGTCGGGGGCTCCCCAAACGGAGGTGCTTTTGGAATATTTATGGAAGGAGCATGACCCACACGCTGCCATTCGACCCACTGAGGTGTCACTAGGAATCACGAACGGCAGCGCTGAAAGGGATTTGGGTGGGGGACGACTCCCCTTCCAATCCTTCGGAGGACAGAGGCATTTTATTGAGCAGGACGTTATGCGAGCACTTGCCTTTGATTTGGAATCCTGCTTGTTCGCCACTTGGACTAAGGAATATCAACCACTTTGTATGCACCAGAGTGCTGAACTGTGTATTACACTATCAGCAAACACAAGGAACTTTCCATTACTTACTCGTATGCAATGGTGCATTCTGGGACTTTGATGATTACACCCAGAAGGTGACCACGGAAACGTCGATAAATGCAGGCACTAACACTATGTATGTCACTTCCTGCCCGTGACCAAGGCTATCCGGCCGAAACTAGTTGGCACACAGGAATTTTGTGCCTTTTGCTTCATTAAATGCTGTCTGAAATCCGAAGAGGGCCTCTGTTTTGGTGTTTCTCTGCGTGGAATTTAGCCGGGACTCTCCGTGCCCGGTTGTCAGAGGCCGCCCTGAAGGGTCGGGGGCTCCCCAAACGGAGGTGCTTTTGGAATATTTATGGAAGGAGCATGACCCACATGCTGCCATTCGACCCACTGAGGTGTCACTATGAATCACGAACGGCAGCGCTGGAAGGGATTTGGGTGGGGGACGACTCCCCTTCCAATCCTTCGGAGGACAGAGGCATTTTATTGAGCAGGACGTTATGCGAGCACTTGCCTTTGATTTGGAATCCTGCTTGTTCGCCACTTGGACTAAGGAATATCAACCGCTTTGTATGCACCAGAGTGCTGAACTGTGTATTACACTATCAGCAAACACAAGGAACTTTCCATTACTTACTCGTATGCAATGGTGCATTCTGGGACTTTGATGATTACACCCAGCAGGTGACCACGGAAATGCCGATAAATGCAGGCACTAACACTATGTATGTCACTTCCTGGCCGTGACCAAGGCTATCCGGCCGAAACTAGTTGGGACACAGGAATTTTGTGCCTTTTGCTTCATTAAATGCTGTCTGAAATCCGAAGAGGGCCTCTGTTTTGGTGTTTCTCTGCGTGGAATTTAGCCGGGGCTCTCCGTGCCCGGTTGTCAGAGGCCGTCCTGAAGGGTTGGGGGCTCCCCAAACGGAGGTGCTTTTGGAATATATATATATATTACAGTGAATAATTAGCATCAATTACAAATTAAATTGTGGACTTGATATTCTCGTTAGATGACATTAGTTTCTATTATTGCGGTACGTTAGCAGTAATACTTTTATGTACATTGTCAACTTTCATACTTTGGTATAGTACCAGTATGTTTATCATGATTAGTGTCTTCAACGTAGTTTCCTTTTCCTGTGTTTCATGATTTGAATCATAATAGTATACTTTACAGTTTCAACAATCAGTCTGGTACTGATTACCACATGGTGCATGGCACATGGTGCATGGAGTTGCAGGAAGTGCTCATTTATATCTCAATTTGTACTGCAGCCCTTTTCTTGGGCTACAGCACAAGCCGCTGTGTAAATGAGTTCTTTACGACCATCAGCCCAGTGGTTTGCATCTTAATTGGGCGGTTGGCCATTGCCTGCTTCTCGGTCAGTCTCCTGTTCGATCTGATAGCGGGCCGCGGTCCAACTGCCCACAATCAAAATGAGGCCCTTAGTGCAATCAGATTTAGAATACCGCTTCTCCACTCTTTAACCATACTAAGAAATAAACAGTGTTCCAACCAGCTTCCTGATAGAATGATGTCTGTATGTGTGTTGTCATAGTGATACTATATTAAATAAACTGCATTTAGTTTGTGTAGATAACTCTTCTAAGAGAAAGCCTATGCCCACATGTTTAGGAATGGCTTCATATTCGTGAAGATATTTGATATTAGCCATCTGCTACACACGAAAAGGGGCACTTGCTAGATCCGATCTTCAGCAACTGCGTCCAGCTCAAAGTGGGCAGCATAACCAGACTTCCTTGGTCAGATCACTTTTTAATAGCTTTCAATTGGACCACGAGTAAACCACCCTCTTCCTTATTTACCACGAGGAAAACTCGCAATTGGTCCAAACTCCCCACTGACAACTGGGTTCAAGCTCTATGCACCTCGAGACCCTCCCTCTCCCAAGACCCAGCCCTTAACAACAAAAAATACGAGGAATGGATAACCACCTCTCTGGACCGGGTCCTCCCAGAACACGCACCAAAGTCCAAGAGACATAGCAAAACTGCCCCTTGGTACACAGAGGAGCTCAGGAACCATAAACGCCTCTGTAAAAGACAGGAGAGAAAGTGGCGCACTTCATACAATCCCGAAGAAAAAGCCACCTATAGGGAAATGATCAGGAACTACAAGCTTGCAATTAAATCCTCGCAAGCTGCCTTCTACAACCTTAAAATCACCATGGCAAAATCCAAATCTAAAGAAATTTTTCGCATAGTCAACTCCTTGATCAAACCCCCATCTCCGGTCACAGACAACAATAACTCACCGACTAAGTGCAATGATCTGGCGGAATTTTTCTTCCAAAAAATTAATAAAATGTATCTCTCCTTCCCTAATCCATCCACTGATTTCCCTGGTCAAAACCCTCACCTGACAGCAAATCCGACCAAGCGGTTGGAGTCTCTCCCCTTGATAACACTGGAAACCGTACAGAAATTGGCACAACAAATAAAATCCGGCTCCCCGTGTGACCCTGCCCCCCCAGGCTCACTAAATCTTGCCAGCGTTGCTATTTTCCCCACGCTCCTGGATCTCATGAACTCTTCCATAACTAGTAGGACGGTCCCCTCAACATGGAAGCACGCTATGGTTCGGGCTCTATTGAAGAAACCTTCCCTTGACCCGGCCAACCCCAGTAATTATCGCCCGATCTCGTTACTCCCTTGGGCGTCGAAAATTCTGGAGAAACATGTCAATACCACTCTGACAACATTTCTCGAGGAAAACCACCTCCTCGACTCCTCCCAAACAGGTTTTCGTACCAAACATGGGACAGAGACCGCTTTATTGGCAGTGACTGAGGAGGCAAGACGGCTCCTGGATCGAGGAGGATCAGCGGCAGTGATCCTCCTCGATCTAAGTGCCGCATTTGACACGGTACACCACAAAATCTTGCTAACCCGCCTTGCCGACTTAGGAGTGACCGGAGACGCCCTGATATGGTTCAACTCTTTTTTATCCGACAGAACCTTTCAGGTCTTCGACGGCACATCCCGCTCATCAACCTGCCCCCTGGGATGTGGAGTTCCCCAGGGCTCTTCTTTAAGTCCTACGCTCTTCAACGCATACATGAAGCCACTGGCTGAGGTAGTTCGTCCGCATGGTGTCAAGATCATCTCCTATGCGGACGACACCCAGCTGGTGGTCTCCCTTGCTGAGAAGAGCGGCCTCCAGTCGCCACCAGACCTAGCGGCCTGTTTGGAGGATGTAAAGAAGTGGATGATGAGCTCATGCCTAAAGCTAAACGACGATAAGACTGAGCTGATGATCCTGGGTCCAGCCTCCCCCGCCTCCATAGAGCTGATCTGGCCATCAAGCATGGGAATGGCCCCACCCCCCAGAGACAACATTAAAAGCTTGGGCGTCTGGCTCGACAAGTCTCTGAGCCTTAACACACAGGCCACTAAGATCTCAGCTACCTGCTTTGGCCTTCTTAGGGTGATCAAGAAAGTCCTTCCCCTCCTCTGTTCTGAGGCCAAACAGATAATTATACAGGGCCTCATCCAATCCCGTTTGGATTTCAATAACGCCCTCTATTTGGGAGCCCCAGACTACACCCTACAGAAGCTCCAACGCACCCAGAATTGTGCTGCCAGAGCGCTGCTGGGAATCCCCCGGAGGACTTCAGTAAGAACCGGTCTAAAGACCCTGCACTGGTTACCTGTTAGGGACAGAGTAAAATTTAAATCACTCTGCATTGCCCACCAGACATTCTGGGAAACGGGTCCAGACATCAATCGCCCCCTGATTTCTCCCTACAGGCCCAACAAATCCCTCCGCTCCTCAACAGCATTCCTGGCCGAAATCCCCAGAATACGAAGAGCCAGAGCAGGAGGACGCTCCTTTTCGTATAATGTTTCCAAACTCTGGAACTCCCTCCCTCTGCAGCTGAGGAACAACCCCAACCTGTCTACGTTCCAGAAACAACTAAAAACCCTGCTGTTTAATGCCTAAAAAAAAAAAAAAAAAAAAAAAACACAACCTCAAGAGTGCTTTCTTCTGATTTAGCGCCTGGACGCCTCAGGGCAGCTGCAGCGCTCTACAAGTCACATTTTCATTTCATTTCATTTCATTTCATTTCATTTCATTCATTTCATAATGTACAGGTTCCTACAGGTGGTCATCTATTTGGAGAAGGGTGTATTCTTGGAGGAGAGCCCTGGGCTGAATGACATCTCATAACTTTAATGATCTGCACGCAGAAAGAGATCATTTCTGATTACCTATGTGACAAGCTTCTTATAGATATAAAACGAACAACTGTGACAGCGGGAAGCCATGTTTTACTGCACTGGTGACATGTTGGATCAACGAGATGAAAATGCCAATTCTGGTCTATTGTCCCTGTCCCACAGAAAGGAAGACAACTGAATGACAGTGTTGCTGCTCCAAGCCCCTTTTCCAGCCCATGTGCAAAGAGAACCGTTCCTAGCTACATACCTGGAGCCAGACGTAAATAATTTATGTTTTCATATACATCCCCTTTCGTATTAGTTTTTCATCAGAACTAGATTTATTCTTGTTTGTTGTCAGTTGTTATTAGGTTGTTCTTTTTCTTTTGCATGACTGCAATTCTAATGCTTGCTCCTCACAAAGTTTAGTGTATATGTTATATTCTTCTTAAATCCTACATTCTTGCTTTATTCATTAGTGGGCCTAAGAACAGCCTCACATTTAAGGCTGTGCTACGGCAAATGCGTCTGGTCTGCATGTCATGTGCAAAAATATAGATAGCATATCCATTTATAAGTATTTGCTTCTGAATTTTGTACTGTCATTCCACAAAGACAGTTTACACACAAAAATGTGCCCACCCAATGGAAAATTACAGCACGAAGTTAGCAGAAAGTATAATTTGTGTCAGAAATAAACGAACAAAGCAACATCCAATTGCATCTTTAACTATTGCTGTTAAAACCAAGGAGGGCTGCAGTGGTGCCTCAGAGACAAAAAAATTATATGGTAAGAAAAGAGTTGTACATAGTTGTAAGCTAGAATTTCATCAAATCTCGGCCCAATTATCAATTTTTTCATGCGTCTAAACGCAGCTAACAAGAACAAATAGCCTCTTGGCGAACCTGGCATGAAGTCAATTTTGCTTCTGACAAAACGTGGTTTACACTCCTCAAACAATTACAGCGTTTTCCAGGAGTAATTCTGGAAAAAACTGTTTGTGATATCCCATTTAAGTTCATGCCAAAATGCTTTTTAATCCCTAATTCTATGTATTGTGGCATTGCGCATAAACATGTGTTGCAAAAGTATTTTTAATAACATTTCACTTTCCAGGAAAAATAACGACGTTATTGTTGTTCTAGCTGGAGGCAAGAGGATGTTTGGATACTGCAGCATAGAAATGCAATGCAAATATTGAGGTACGTGATAGAGAATAACTTTTGCACATATTTCACCCTGAAAACCAACTGTTCTGGACCACAATTAAATAGAATCAGAGGTTCCAATTGAAAAAAAAAACTTGTACTCAATGTGATAACTCTCAGAGGCTCCAAAGCCTGTTATCCGGGTATACACGCTATTTTAAAGACCCCCTGCCATCACCTGAGGACCCCGTACCTTGATGAGAGGTGTACCCTTCAGAAAGGTCAACTTTCATGAATGGGATGGAGTTGGGTATAGAAGAGAGGTAGCGAGTCGTCCAACACCCAGAGGTGTAGTTTTTACTTTAGCACAGCAGACGAATACTCCAGGATGTAGCAAAGTAGAGCATTTATCAAATCTTACCGGTGCGTACCACGCCTCAGGTGTGCAGGACGAGCGAGTACCATTAGGTTGGTACATACAAGCGGCTGTGCTACCCTGTGTGGCGTACGAGAATGGGTTATCCAGGAACAGCACCAAAACTACTGCAAGTACTCCACACAACAACAAGGCTCTAAGAAGGTGAAACAGGTTTTGTGGGGGAGGAACATAAAACTGTTTCATAACCCAGTGCACCTATCACGACAATCAGTGCCTCTCTTAAGTTGGAACAAACCACTTATACCTGGGTCATTTCAGAACCCAGAGGAGGAAGGTGAATCAGAGTTATCCTGGAGAAAACCCCTTCATTGGACATCCAGATAGTCAGCAAGATGGCTGGAGACTTGGAGGATGTCCTTATAATCAGACCTTTTCCATTACAGGCAAGTGCAGAGATATAATGGAACCCTACCAAGGTGTAAGGAGGAGAGATAGCTGGAGACCGAGAGACTGTCTTACTCATCAGACCTTATTCCTTAGAGGGCATTTGGGAAAGGCTGTCTGGAAGAGTCTCCAGCCATATTGACCTGCTCCGCTTTCTTCCAAAATTCTCTTCGGACACAATAAACTGACTTATCTGTGTATTACATAGAGAACTATTATAAAGAAAAAATGATGTTGAAATAATAAATAAAGCGAAAGTCATCACCATTTTTGTTCACCAGAAATGCCACACTCGGCTTGGTTAACTTTAAAGCACCATAAGCACCATCTCACTTACCCAGTCATTCCCAGGGGTACACTGTTAAATACTGTGTGATTGATTAATTGATTTGTTGCTTATTACAAAGCACGCTTTTGCTTTAAAGATGATTTCTTGACCCTGATGAAGGATGTGGACAGAGCACGCCCCATCCTTTATCACAAATTGTCAATGGCATTTACAGTCATATTTTGAGGAATTTCATCAAAGGGGGAAACTCAGACATCAAACAAAGTTGGAGGGGGATAGAATACCACATGGACGGAGCTAAAGCTGAAAAGATCTTAGCTCCATATTTCACCTACATTAAACACAGGACCGTTAACAGGCCAAGCTTGGATGAGGGTAGAGTCCTTGAAGGAGTAGAGTGTACAGGCTTGTTTCTTCATAAAGATAGCAGCATTACCCTAGATGGTAGTATGTATGACAAACAGAAGCAGGTCAATATAATTTCTCCTAGATGGGTTAGCATGACAAAAATTAGAAGCGCCCATTACCAGTCTGGAAACAGAATTTGTCAACAACTGCAGTAGTGTCAGAAGGAATCAAGCCAATCTCATATAGAGAAATGTACAGTAGTCCAGCCATGCGCTGATAGTCACCGATACAGGTGTTGTCTTTGGCCCTCCTGAGTGCAATAAGCCATCAATCTGGGCAGTGCCCTTAGGTGTAAAAAGCATATAGAAGAGGATTACTGAAGTCTGTGAGGAGAGTTGGAGTTGTTATTTTAATTTATTGGCAAGGTTGTTGACTATATTGAATTATGTTGGTTATGCTCAAATGACGTGTGTGCAAAGGATTGTTTTACAGCGATCAGTACTCCCACCAGTGACAAAAGCACAGTTTTAAGTGAGTTACGTTTGAACCTGTGGCTGCTTGTTCAATCCCTCACCTCCTTAAGCAATGTTTGAAGGTAGAAACAGTTAATCCACCCCCCACATATGAAGGTGAATCTGGGTGTTATTTACATACATAAAAGAGAAGGGCATAGAGTGGGCACGCCTGGCCAGAGGCTCAACATCAATATTGAGGCAGCAGACCTTTTGGCATTGGTGGTCTGCAGTTGGAGCAAAATGGAGAAGTCAAAGAGGGTAGATATACAACTTCAAGTGACTGTATCTTGTAGATGTAGTTGCCTAATGCCAAAGGCAGGCAGCTGATAACTCAGAAAGAATCAATGCATGACACCATCACCATCACCTGAAAGGCACAGGTCATCCATGACCAACGTCATGTCCTAGTTTGAGCAAATCCTTGCCTCCAAATCCCCCAGCTAGTCATCCGATTGCAGATGGGAAAAACACTGTCTCACTGGGTGAGAACAAGAAAGTTCGCTTGGATCAAGGAATTCCTTTTTAGTAAGAGAACAATTACTGTTCACTTCAGGTATTTAAGCACTACCCTGGAGAGAAGTATGCAACTGAGGATTTAACAGAAGGGCTGTTGCAACAGAAGGACTAATCTGTTTAAGTACCTGCAGTATACATGTTTCCAACACAGACCCTGATTTTAGTTTGCAATTTGAGTGCCCGAATGACAGTCAAATGTCTGCAAATATTGGGTGATGCCATTAGCTGACACTGCTGTCGAAAACCTGACGGTCAGCCCAACTCTCAGTAGAGTGTGCAGACCATCAGTTTGGAGGACAAGGTACTGTGCCACATTTACTACAACGTATTATGTCTGCAAACTCAAAATAAGGCCCAAAGAATTGTCCATGTATACAATATTATTCAGAAGAGTCTTAGAGCAGATTTCGACCAGGCCACCTGAGGATATGAACTGTATTTTCAGTGTGATTTTTAGACATTTTACTAGACTAGGAAAGGCTAAGATTAAAACTAGCATATGGCCTTTAATATTAGTAGAACAAATCACTAATTGATTCATTTATGGAGTGCCCAAGTGATCAAGCACTTTAGAAGCTGAAACAGTTGAAGGATCATCTATCCATACAATAAAGACTTCCTTAAACAATAATTGACTACAAACGCAGCCCCAGGATTCTGGACATGGGGTGACTACCAGAAAAATGAACAGGCCATTAAGATGAATGGGAGTGTGAAAAAAATCTAAAATATATTTCAGGAGTTCTGCAGTTTTAGACACTGACAACTCTGTCCAGATGTGTGAATGTCTGTGTGACAATGATGGTGTACCTCTGGTAACTTTGGTTCTCATGGACACTGTATTTCCACTGAGGCTAGGTTGGTTTCTCTAATCTTTCATCATGCTGTCAGGGCTCCATGAAGGGGTACTAGATAAAGGATAGGGCTATTGGACATATCCTGTCTGCAGTTCCCACTGAGTGCTCAGAACAGCAATACTGACGGCAAGGCATGGGTGCCCACCATGCCTGTGTCCAGCAGGCTTTGCAACTGTCAGTGCACAGGGGGCAGTTTGAGAAGAGGTACTGCAGACTTCATGGGAAGGGTTCTATAAAACATTCAAAACATTACTTAATATACAGGTGCTAGGACGCAACATTTCTTTTGCTCACATTTTGCTTGGTTTACTTTTTATACAGAGCCCCATTAGATTTATGTTCTGATTTTAGTCTCATTTATCACTTTTCTTGGGCAGGCAACATCTTTTCAGAATAATTCCATCATATGACTCTCTCAGTTCCTTAATTATATTTTATTTGGATGTTGCAATCCATTTGAGTGTCGCACAGCCCTCTGCTTTATTTATGGATGGGGAAGCAACGCTGTAACATCAGCTTCGATGGATGGTGACATTGTACCTTTGCTCCTACACTGTACATAGTACATGTTACTGCAGGTTATTACTTAATTGAAGCAATAAGGTAGAGAAACTGGGGAAATAGGTCCACTTAATGCATACAAAAACAGTGGGTCTCCATTTGAGTGTGAAAAGAATGAAAAATCTTTCAATGTCTGTGAGAAACTCTAAATATGAAGCACAATCCATCAACTGAATTTCTTCCACCATACCAAATTAAGTTCCATTTTGGGTGTGCAGGCAATTGATTTTTTCGATGTGTCTTTCAGATTCCACTTATAACCGGGGACGGAATGTTACAGGCCAATTGGCTACATCGAATGATATAAATATAGCTCTTTGGGCCTAATCAGGGATTAATCAGGTGAGGTTTAATGTTTATTTTCTCCTACCTAGAATTTTATCTCAGCACATTACATGCCCAGACTATAGGTATTATACTATCATGTATTCATAGATATATCCCAGTGGTTCCTGGATACAACAGAGGACATAAAGTCCAAACATTATTTTGGAAATCGTTTGTCCAGTATCACTGGAACGATTAGTGTCGCCAACATTATGTGAGTTTTTTTTTAAAAAAAAGCAATGTAAGTGTGTGGGAATATAAGGTCTCAAGTTCTTTGTATATGAGTGCATAAATGTTTCTCAGAAAACATTACAAACCATTAGTTTTCTAAAGTATGGATAGACAGAAGACTGCCATATAGTTCTGGAGATAATTCTTGGTGACCTTTATGTATCTATAACTATGTTCAAAGCTGACTCATGTTACTTGAATCTCACCTTGATACTGTGCCAATATTTTGGTTTTAGGTTAATGGATTTGAGAATAAGGATTTATTGGGCCATTTGTGAATCTATGATACAAATATGGGTAAGGCTACCAATTTTAAGAAGTATAGGTTCTAAATGTATATAGTTCGATTTAAAATGTTAGTTTAGAGGCTGTTGCATTTTGGGACCAACTGACTGATACATGTGCTTCACCATAAAGGTGTTTTTAAATCATCAATGCTCAAATTTTATGTTAAAGAGAGTCAAAACTTTTGTCTTCAGCAAGATGGTGGCATAATACATCCATCGAAACACGTCAACACTTAACAAATACACAATCTGTGAAAGGGGCTGTGGCCAACGAATATTTGAATAAGTTAAAAAATACCAGGATCCACGCCTTTGTCATCGATGTAATACGGATGTGTACCACGTAAATGACATACTGTGTTTTTCTATGTAATGTACTCTCTTTGTCTTTTTAAAACTGTTCATAATTATTTAGTTAGGATCTTGTGATTGTGTATTGGGCTAATGTGAACACTGCTGATTAGTAATGCTATAAACTGTGATATATAGATATATTTTTCTCTTTTTAACCATATTGTGATGTCATGACTTTTTAAATAATAAATTGATTCATACTTTTGTATACTCCTATGTGTTCCGATTATCTTTGGGGAACATATGGCGCAATCTTCTTAAGTGTGAATGAGATTCAATGGAAGGTAAAAATCAGGTTGAATGAAATGTGTAGAATGGTTGATTACTAGATAATACAATTCGGTTCAAAGGATACTAATCCTTAATCACTCATGTAATGTTACATGCTTCATCATTTGCCACCTCGTCCCAACCTGGTAAGATGTTACTACTAGGGCGGACTCAACCCAGAATGGGGCTTTTCTGAGGAAGTTCTTAGATATTTCTTCTCTCAGGACAATTATTTAGGTCCACTTTATGACGTTAAAAAAACATGGGATATTCCACTAAAGTATCCTTTAAATTGGTGGCATTCCAGGTTGATTAAAAGATTAACAAGGGGTAAATACAGGAGGCATACTTAGGTGTAATGACCTGTAAGCGTCACTGTACTAATATTTATGCCAACATTTGTCTGCCTCTAATCAGCCGTAGGTCTATGGCATTCATCAGTGCTGTGTCTATGCCCCTAGCACTGCAATTAGTAAGTACTGGGTGAGCTTAGATATAAACAGAGGACCTACCCCTCAACTGGTATCATAATTAGTGATAACCTAGAACTATTTAGCTAGGTGCTTCATGGTGTGTTGGGGGTGGATCTCTCCTGTAGTCACACTTTCATCAAGGTTGAGAACCCACTTGACACCTAACTTGCCCCATCGAACAGCTGTCTGATGCAGGATAGTAGGATGGTCATAGTACACCCCCCCACCCCCCCCACACAAACACCCAGTGCTCAAAGCCCAAGTTTAGTGTGATTTAAGACTTTTGCTATCTTGAAAATCGCCAAAGTGGGGAGGGTTAGCCCTGGTAACCTTTACCACATTGGTTAGGGCATGTTTGAGAGGCTATAACCACCCACAAGATCCTGCCAGGCATAAATATGGCTTCTCCAGGAACCCATTTCAGGACACTCCTGGACCTGTGAAAGATCAGAAAGAAGGCAGCTGAATGAGATCTGAGAAGAGCCTAGACTGGGCCTGCTCTCCCTTTTGTACAAGAGACAAAGACGTGGACTCCAAGGGTCAGATGACTGACCTCCTATTAAAGCTACAGGGACCTACCAAATTACAGTGGCACTGTATCTGGACTACACCATGTTGTGTTGCCTCTGTCTGACACCCTGTAAGTCTCTAAGCATGTCTGCTGAGGTATTGAGGGCTTTAGAAGTTTACTGGAGGGTTGGGCTTAGTCAGAACGTAAAATCTTTGACTAGGATTAACCTATTTGGTGTATCCAACCCATGCTCCATTATGGTCGGCGTCAAATTGTGCCTAGGTCTAGAGTGACAAATGAATGTCATTGGCACTTTGTGCTTCTTGGCGTTATTTTTACTTAAAAGTTAAAAAAAATTAATATCTCTAGTTCTCGTTATTGGACTTTTGTCATTTTTTTGTCATTTTGCTTTGCATTCTGAAGGGATTTTCCTTTCTTCCCTCTACTCCCACAGTAATTTCTACAGATGGTAGAGCAAGGGGTTGAGGACAACCTGTAGTGTCTTCTCTATCTTCATTATTAAAGGTTCTGTAGAACTTGGAATGTTATACCTTCTCATGTTCCCTGGAAGTCAGTTACTCCCTGGTAGCTGATGGATGGGGTGTTTGTATAATAAACCTCTGTGCTTAACATCACCTGTTTCAGTATTTTGAAGAACTTTTCACAACCCTTCAGTCCTACCATATTTACAGGAGGTAGTCAAAGTCATAGGTTCAGATGCCTTCAAACTGGAAGGAGTTAACAGCAGTTCTTGTTTCATTTTGCTCTGATGATTGTCAGTCTGCTGGTGTTGATTCCTCAGACAATCAGGTGGTCAGAGCTATCGCCAGTGCTAAGGAAGAACAGGCTCTTCAGACCTGTCTCAGTTGACCTGGGTCTTTTGTCTTTTGGGGGAGCACCATCTTCTGTCTCTCCGAGGGGTATATCTTCCAGGTAGGGAGAACTTGCTTGTGGACCATCTTAGTCAATTCTTTCCATCATCGATTTCGATGGCTCTGCATTCGAAGATCTTCTAACAGTAAACACAGTAGTCTAGGACCCCTTGGCTGGACCTTTTTTACCACCAAGTTGATATGCCAGGTACTGAGTTTTTGTATTTTTTTCTTAGAGATAGGTGTAATTTTGGCCCAGTAGCTAAGTGGGTTTCTGAAATAATTCACCCCCATCTCTCCAATTCCCAAGTTAGCTCTGAAAGTAACATCAGATTGGGTTCAGATTCTATTAGTGGCCCAATTTTGGCCCAGGAGAAACTGGTTCCCTCTTCTCATGCAATTGTGAGTAGCTCCCCACTGGCTTCATACTCTGGAGTAGTAAACTCTCTTTGCACCAAACCTCAAAACAACATCTCTGAAGAGACAGCCCCAGCATTTTGGTGCTGAGAGGTTCAAGTTTCAGTTTCTAGGTTGTTTTTAGAATGTTGCTGCTACGAATCAACAATCCAGACACTAAGCTACCTCAAAGGTTTTTGCTAGACAATGGAGAACTATTTTCTACATGGGGTTCCTCAAAGTCCCTGTTCCCCAGTGAGTGTGATTCCCATGCTAATTATTGCATTCATACACAGTGGGTTTCGTTTGGTTTGGGGCTTGCAGCTTCAATACTGTGTAATCAATGGGCAGCTATTACAACTTATAGGAAACCAGAAGTTAAGAAGTTGGCTTAATTGGTTTTGGGGATATAAACAGTTTGTTTTCTTAAGCGTTCAGTGATTTACTGTCCCATTTCTAGCTGGGATCTTCCATACGTTTGAAGAGCTTTGCAATTTGCACCTTATAGGCCATTAGGACTAGTGTAGCTCAAGTTTTTCTGCTTGCAGTGTTTTTCGTTGTTGCTCTTTGTTCAATTGAAGAATTGGATAGTTAGGGGCATTGTTTTGTTTTTAACCGTTTCTTCGTTTCTTTGCAGACAAGGTTATCTTGAGACTGAAGCCGTCATTTGCCCCCAAAGTTCCAACAGACTTCCCTGTATCCAAACATCTGGTTTATTTTATTTTTCCTAATCCTTTCTCTCCAGAAGAAAAGTTACAAACTCTTGATTTTCATCGGGCATTATCTGTATATGCTACAAGGAGAGCATCTTTCATGAAAGTGCAGTCTTTTTTTGTCGCGTTTGCTGTGTGGCCTGGAGTAGGAGACTTTTTTGGCTACACTAAGTGGATGGTGACAGCAAATGGCTTATGAGAACTCTGATATGTCCTTTCCAGATACAGTTTAATGGTGGTCGTCAAGAGGCATGTCAACTTCTCGGGCTGTGTTAATGGGAAGTTCCATGAAGGATAGTTGCTAGGCAGTCACTTAGCCTCCCCCACTCATTTATGAACTTTTAACATTTACAGGCTGGAGGTAGAGTTTCAACTGTGCTTGGTGAAAAAGTTTTGGAGGAAGTTCAACTCAATGTGTGAGTGTATTGGTCTAAGATGACAATAAATGTTGTCTTTCTAGGATTATGCAAATTTAAATAGGTGATTTTCTGTTTGCCTCTTGGTTCTGGCTGAAATGAATACTATCTCACCCAGTAGGCACTGAGATGAGCAACACAGACAAGGATGTGATGCCTCAGTTAGTTATTGGTAATCTTTACTTCATGTTCAGGTCTTTGTCCCCACAGTGCAGCTTTGATGGGGTGGAGAGGCAACCAGAAAGGATATTTTGCATTGGGAGTATTTGATTGGCATTGGACAGGAAGTTGAGTTGGCGAGTTCCTCGATTTATATTAGTTAAATTGAGCTATGATAGGAATGGTTTCTGGCCGAGAGATTGACATTTATCACAGTAAGTATGGTGACGAGGAAAGCTGAACTTGGAGTAATGAAGATTACCAGTAAGTAACTGATACATTCTCTGCTACATATTTCTATTAAAGGGTTCCAGTTCCTGGTTGCTGGATTTATGTTTGCATTTCCTGACTCCCACCCTCTCATGTTCCTAGTGCTTAATTTGAGCCTGTGGTTAGGCACTGGCACTTAATTGTCAACACCAGCGCTTGTGATATTTCGCCATAAGGTGGTGTTGTCTGACTAATTTAGAGATGACCACAACAACAGTTAATTATTGATTCAATATACATTAAAAATTACTATTATCTGCCGCCCAAGCCATTCTTATAACTTTGAAGCCTTGAATAACCGAATTGTCACACTTTTAGGAGTGTGATGGTTAGTAACTGTGTTGTTACGATCATTGGCAGCATGGCAGAGGCATTGTGTGGTGCATGCAGCAGTGGCCTCCTGACGAGGGCCCTGGCACTTAGGGCCATATTATCAAGCATGGGCGATACATTATCGCCGCTTTTATCGGCAGGAAACTGCCGATAAAGTGGCGATAATGGGCTTGATAATATGCCCTTGTGAATTCCCAAAGAAGCACAGGTTAACACCAGAACCAGGATTTCTATGGGAATTCACAAGCGCATATTATCAAGCCCATTATCACCGCTTTATCGGCAGTTTCCTGCCGATAAAAGTGGTGATAATGTATCGCCCATGCTTGATAATATGGCCCTTATTTCTTTTAGGAATTAAGCACTGCGATGTTCCTGATCCCAGTATTCATGTGGTCTTGGACATTCCACTGCTCCTTCCCTCTGCTCTCCAGGGCTTTCTTCAAGTAATGTCATCAGTCACTACAAAGTTTGCAATTTACAATTCCTTCTAAATCGCAAATTGTGATTCATTAATTTGTGATTTCAAATCGTTTTAAGAAGCTATTTGGGACTGTGTGTGTAAATTTGTGAATAGGTAATAGTGATGTGGTACTTGCAAATTCCTTCTTTTATGTGTCAGGGCCAAGGCTCTCTCTGTTACACTCTGCATAAGCCATGATGGAATTGGGCTGCCTTCAGCTGACTGAGATTTCCCAGCAATGTAATGCAAGTTTAAGAGCATGCTTTCTACATCTGCAAGTACTGTATATGGCTTGACTATTTCAAATGATAACTGAGCAAACCCTTGAAATAATTTTGGATGCAATTATCTTCAATAATTTGTTTCTGGGAAGAGCACCAGGAATCCCACAGTTTGCAAAATTAATTCCGCGACGGAAATTTCTTCCAGACGCCAGAGCCTATGATTATAAATTTGCAGACGTAACTCTCCAAGAGAGGCACCCCATGGGAAAGATGTTGGAGGCAATGTTTTGAAGGCAGGCTGTTATAGTGCAACTTGATAGCATCAGCTTTGAAACTGCCTTATCAGGGATGGATATCTATTATTTCATAACAAGAATATAGATTTGAATTAAATAACCCTATTTACCATTATAATCTAAAATAAAATTAATTTCAACAGCACTTGCCAATTTTGTTCACTCTAAATACAAAAGTATATGAAATGAATTTACGTCCTTATGTGAACACCTCATGCTTTTAGGTCTTCTGAATGGAGTAAAAAAAGCTATATTTTGCCACATCATAAAAATATTATAAAAGAAATCGGGATAGCCATTTTCAGAGCAAATATGTGACTATGACGTAACTGGGCAAAAATATAATTATGCTTACGTTGGCTGCTATAGTTTAGCTTTTTCTCTCGACTGGGCCGCCTTCCTTTTATTCCCAAACACGTTTTTCTTTACATATAGTTTGGGCTTGTTTGAATGTTTAAACCTTAAGATTTCATTGTTTTGACAATTCAGATATTTCCAGAAGAGGCGTTGAAAGTTAATTATATTTGAAAAATATTGTGAGAGTGACTATATTAAATTAAACATGGTTTGAGGAGGTTAAAATAATGTTTGTTTCTCCTGAGTGCAACAGAAGGTTTTCATCATTGTTTTGGATTTAGTAGTGGCCTCCCCCATAGGCCCTGATTATGAGTCAGAGAGAGTGCAATTACCATATGGAATTCTGCTTCACCCCAGCATGAATAGGCTGGTACTCCAGCACCTGGTTGTCCCGTGTGTTGCAACACTAGACCCAATTCGTTTAATAAACATCTCTTTATTGGCAATTTTCATTATACAGAGATAACGGAAGAGCCTTATAGCTAGAGCTTAGCAGAGCATCAGTATGCCATTACATGGTAATTAACATAAACCACCAGTCATAATGAAGCTGCTTTACATTTTACTTGTGGTAGCAGAGTCGCTTAGGGGCATAAAATAATCCAGGGAACACCAACACAACTTATGCATAAATACAGCAATTGAAACTACAAACATTTATAAAATACAAAAAAATAACAAACACTAAAAACATGTTGATCTAGGTTGAACGAAAGCCCGCCCACTGTGAGCCCAGGGTGGGGTGGGGGGAAGTCGAGGGATTGGGGGATCAGAGTACACAATTGGGTTCGGATCAGGCAAGACAACTTAATTGAATAGTTGGAGTGCTTTAAGTGTAGGAAGTGTGAAACATGAGCGTTCCAGAGAAATACTGTATAAGAGGTAGCCAAGTGTGGGCAAACTTACCCTCCATGCTAGCTATCTTATGAGACAGAAGTTCCATAGTTAGGACTTGTCAAATGTGCGTGTACCAGTGAAGGGGCAATGGGCTTTTTTCCAATGTAGGGCTATTAATTGTTTGGCAGCATCCAATATTGGACTAATTAAGTGCAATTCAGCATGTGTCATGGTTTGCATGTGAGATATGGCCTGATACCAAGGATTACCGTTGAATAGGAGTCCGGGAGACCCCTCTAATATGGCTAAGAATTTCTTTCCAGAAGTTTGCAATGACTGAACAAGACCACCATACATATAGGAAATCTCCCGGTGCTAAGTGTGTAACACCTAGTGGATTCAGGGAGGCAGAAATCTTGTTGACATTGGTCGAAGGTTTTAATGGAGTCGTCCTCAAGCGGATCCTTGAGAGTGTGACAATCTCCCTCCCTCCAGTGATAGAAGGATTGTGGTTGTAGGGCTGGTGGGAAATCAGGATTAGGGGCTCCTGCATAGCAATACCCGCTGTTACATAGCACAAAAGCTAGAGGGGTCAGGAGGTTGCAGACAATCGCGAAGTGTGAGTTCACTACTACTGAAACCACTAGACAGTGTGGCCCTTGTGCACTAGATCCCCTTCTTCAAGAAGGTCTGTAGGATTGACTCTTTTCCAAAGAAAAAGTCCACCCACGTAAGGATGTCCGGAGGGAAGTTTGGGTGACCCAGGGCTGCTTCTTCAAGTTGTGCTCTGTCCAGCAATGGGGAGGAGGCAGCCATTTCCCCATGAATGGCATGCCGGAGGTCAGCCGTGAAAGCCATGATGTCAGTGTCCTCCATGCCTCTTGCAATACCTCATTTGTGGATGTTGTTTTTCTGATTCTGATTCTCGAGACCTTCATGCTTCGTTTGAAAATCAATTTGCTGGTCCTCCAGGACTGCAATCCTGTAGGAGAGCGCCGTCTGGTCTTCCGTGCGAGATCCCAATGTGTTTTCTAGATCATTTACTCATTCACCAAGTCCATCAACGTCGCGTTTAAGATCATGAATGCAGGATTTCAATTCTGTTTTAAGAGAGCAATTTTCTGATCGGAGTTCCTGGAGGAAGTTATCCATTAAGCTTGAGTGAGAGATGCAGAGGCCGTGGCATCGGGGAGAGGCCCTGCATCACCAGTGAGGGATCCATATTTGATGGGGCCATTTTGTGCCACGCAGAGAGGATGAATATGTCTTTAGCCGACGCACCAGATGTGACTCTGGTTAGTTTCCCACGGGGCATGACAAGGAGCCAGTGGAGAAGCAGGGAGGCACCACAGCTTCAAATCTGAGTGCCCCAAGGTCGTAGCCAGGGAAGAGGACCATACAGTAGTAGGCAGATATTGTAAGAGAGGTCGGCTATGCGATCGGAAGAATTATATTGTAAACCCCTCATAGCGAGCAACAGACAGGTTCACAGCCCACAGGGAGTCACATGACACAACCCGTTAGCAACAAGGGCAGCACCTCTAAGATCCAATAGTCAGGCAACCTCAAGGCACGAATCCCAATGTCCCGTGAAAAGGAGGTAATTAGGCACAAAAAGCATGGGGCGCGGAGCAGGAGGCACCTCACAAGATCTCATTCCATAGATGGTGTTTCCCATCAGGGACCTTGCCTACCAGCACTGAAGCTGTGCAAATCTGATGTGGGTGTTGATCATCAGCACTGGTCCCAAAAGTGAGGAGCACCACGCTGCATCCGACGGCAGCGAGGCTGCGGCAGGAAGCACTTGGTGCAGTCTCAACAGTAGAGCTCCACTGGGCAGCCTGACAGGCGAGGGCAGCCAGGGTGCCCAGGAAATAGACCTAAAGAGGGGGAAGTAGCAGGTGCCTGCCGATGGGGTCTGGGAACGTCTATCCCCAATTGTCTCTCACCTCATCTGCTTGCAGTAGACGAGGCCATAGGGAATGATGCTGCAGCACATGATCCTCTGTGCCCCACAGTCCCAGGGCCCAGCTTCAAGGTTCATGCTCCAAACTACGTATCACCAGTTGGGGGAGATAAACAATAGGTCCCCTGCAAATGGCGATGGAGCTCCACACAGATGAGCAGTAGGAAGGCCGCTACCCATGATAATGTCCATCAGGGCCCCAGATGAGCCAGGGATACCATAGAAGAATCACAGGGGTGACCCCGCCAGCAGTCTTCCACCAGCGCTGCATATACCACCGGGATGTCACCAAAGGCCATTGTGTCAAGGTGCAAGGCAGGGAGAGCCTGTCCCCTGGATGCACCCATTGGTGCCAGTAAGGACCGTCGTGTACCCCTGGCATTGACCTGAATGTTAGCCGCATGGCCTGTTGCAAATTGGGACCTCCTTACAGTGCGCCTACTGGTGACTCGCTACTGCTCAAGTTTCTAAGGGTGAAAAGGCAGTGGCCACTTCAAGCCCCTGGATCCCGGAGGTGCAAGTCACCCGGATTGCTGCGCACAGTATGCCAGCCTCAATTCAGCCCCTTGCGATCTCCGTGTACTGGTGCTGATTGCGATCCAGGGCCTCTCTGCAAGATGGCAGCGTTGGGGCCTCTGATAAAGCCACTCGACAAACACCACTACCAGGGGTACCAAAACAGGCCCCCCCAGGAACCAACACAGTCCCCATGGAATCTGGGGAGACCAAGGCTTCTAGCCCACCGTAGAGGGCGATATATTTCTGCCCTGATGTGATATATTGCAATGGGTAGGCCGTGGGGGTCTGGAGCTCAGGTGATATGCTCAGTGCACTAGACCTAATTTAAATGTGTGGGAATTTAGCTCAGAAAAATTGCAAATAGCTCTGCCTCCACAATCTTTTTCTGGAAGGTGCATGCATTCAGTGCTCTTTCCTGCCAGACCTTATCTGCTTCTTCCCTTCCCTGCTCCCCATACTCCTCTCCCCCTCCATTTCACAGTGAGTCTCTCACATATATTTACCACTGTTTCAGAGCAGGTGGTAAATGTATGGATTAAACCCCACAGAATTTGGAATCCCATAACATTTGACAACCAGTCAATCAAGTTCTCCGAAGTATTTCCTCATTCTATGACGTTCAATTTGTTATTGAAAGGTTGTGGGGTGGTGTAACTTCACAGTAAAGAAAATTTAGCATGCAGATTTACCACCCAGTGAATTCCGGGCAACTCGTAATCAGGCCCGTTTTGGGGAAAAATAAAGAGAGAAGTTAGTGGAAAGATACGGTTATGGTTATAGCACAGTGACATAACAGGGAAGTATTCTGGTAAGTAATGTGCTTACAGCAGTTGGAACTCTTGAGTAATGCCTTACAGACAGGGAATGAGTGTGAGGCTCTCTAAGTTGCAGATGCATGTGCTTGTTAGCTCAGAGGTGAGTTGTGAACATAAATTCATGCCTGAAGACTGAAGTAAGGTAGGGGGTAATCTTTAGTAGGCACCTGAGAGTTAGCTCCTGCTAGAATGTGTTGACTGTGGTGTAACCATGTAGGGCCTTATTTATGAGCCCTTTACGTTGCTGTTGCATCACTTTTGGTGACGATGTAGTAGCGTAAATATGAGCCACACTGTGCCCTATTTACAAAGTGACGCATCTAGGCAGAAACGTCACTCTGCAAACACCTGTGCTACATTATACCGGTGTCAGGTATAATGTAAGCAGAGTGGGCGTTCCCACGTAAACAAAACTCATAGGAGTGGTGCAGTGAAGTGTATGAGATTTCCCTACTGTTTGAAGAAGGTGTAAGGAGTGTTGCAGGCCCTTTCACATTGTGCTTACCCCATCTTAAATGACACATTACTGGAGGTGCTTCTGTTTTCAGACACACTCCAGCGATGTGTCAATTTTGCACCTACAGATACGTCAGTAACACTGACGTATCTGTACATCCTTGCGACATGGAGCGCCATACAGTAAATACGCCGCATCCATGGTGTCGGAAGGATGGTGCTATGAAACGTGTTGCATCGCTGGTTTCCCCCTGCGATGCACCACTTATCATAAATGAGGCCCTGTAGTTTCATCTTTATCTCCATTGAAGTGGGGTTTTTTAAGTGCAACACATGGTTCCTTCTTCTGAACAAATCACCTAGGTGATGCCTGCATTTGGGGCTTTCTGATGTATGGTAATGCGTTTCTTTGTATTAACCAAGTATAGCAATCATGTGGCCTCAATTGGGGCCTACCCGGAGATCCAGCCCAGGTACGGACATAAGGCTAGTACTAATAAATGCCCTCTCCGAATTCCCAAAGTCGTAAGTTTAGACCACAGTTCTAAGTTCACCTTTGTGAATCAGGCCCAATATCTTTGGCAACAAAACTGCAATGTGCTTCCAGAGTTATAGTGACATTAAAATAAAACATTAGAATCTTCACAGAGAGTGAGTGAGCCAACCTGTCCCAAGAACATTTGGACTCATTTCAGAGGAACTTTTCTTCTGGAGTTATCTGTGTTCTGAAAACAATGACCTCTAAGCTCCATCAATCTGAAACGAGGTAGTGCTCATCTAAGAATTTAGATGGGCTACTGTGACAACATTAGATTGTATAGTGACCAAAGGACTCAAGAATTTAAGTGTAATCTAGGTGCCATCCACATAAGATTGAATAATAATTGCATGTCCTGCGATAAAATTCTGAAAATGATTTGGAAAAACTTTGGACAATCATGGAGACAGGAGCAACCTCTATGGGACCCCGCATGTCAAGGTTTTGGTGCAGTGGTATCGGACTAAAATCCCCTCCTGGCTCTTTCAACAAGTTTGAGAAAAAGCAAGACTGTGTTGAGCCCATTGCCTCTCTAGTTCTTGCAATTGAGAGAACAAGTAAAAGACACAATAGAAACTGGGGCAAAGGCTGCTGGAGTTTATTGCTAGACCTATTGGCTATGCCAAAACTTGTAACATATGGTAACACTGGCTTGGGAAAGATTTCACCTTAGCAGTACCAGTCTAATGCCCAAATACAGCAATAAGAAAACTTGAAATGACCAGACCACCTTTGCAAAGGGTCTTCCACTGAACAAGAACATGAGGCGCCATGTTTGTAATAACTTTTGATCCTTTAAGCTGGAACCTTTTTTTTAACCTGCTGCTGATTATGCAGCAAATTACAATTTATGTGGCACATGCAGCAATTCCATTATTATGCGGAAAACGCTGTAGACGCAGAATTGCATCATTCCAGTGAACCAGAATATAGGGTTGCAAACCAGTGCCCTGAGCTACTTGCACCAGGTGTTTGACTACTCTGACAAGCTAATACTGATTGCCCCATATTTTCTGGCCGATAGCTCTTTCTGGTATATGATCCGTATGAATCTCAGTCTGTGAGGGTAACAATGATTGACTGGCGGAGTTTTCTAACCTTTAGTTCTGAATTTGCACATTCAAAAAGAGATGGAGATAAAAAGGAGAAGAGACAATCTAGACATAGGTTGAAAAGGAGAAATGAGGATACGGGTTGAAAAAACAGTGAAGGGAAGGTACTAAAGAAATGAGACACAAAGATGATAAAGAGTGATATAAGAAAAGAGGGGTGAAGGAAAGAGCAATATTATGTAGAAGACAGAAGGATTCGAACAGGGACTTAGAGATATAGTTACGGAAAGGACAGAAGGGCCTGATGGAAACGATGAAAGAGCCAAAGAAAAAATTGAAGAAAAGAAGATGGGAAATGTGCAGTTTTTGTTTAAAAATGAGCAACAAATGCATCACGTTAAGGGGATTCCATTTTCATTGAGTAGTAGCTTGGCTCCAAAATTCATCGAAAGAATATTTTTTACTCAGTTATAATTACATGCTGAAATGAAGGAAAAAAATTAAACACACACACATATATATATATATATATACATATATACATATATTACCTACTGGCGGTCGCCAGTAGGTATATATAGTTAGGATTTTTTCTCTATGGGATTTTTGAAAATTCTATGTCTAATAACTTTGGCGTTTGTGGACGGAATTGGCTGAAATTTTCAGGAAAATGGCACATTTTGTTTCTGAGCAGCCCTTGAAAATTTGGGGGGGGTTCGTCAAGGGGGGCCGAGAAAAAAGGGGGGTCCCAAAACGTGTTTTTAACATTGAGTTTTCCATAGGGCGGTTGGCCTCACTTTTAGCCCGAACGGCTGAATGGATTTGCACGAAACTTGGCAAAATTGTAGGGACTGGTAGCCCGATGTGCCTTTTGTAGGTCTCAATATATGTGCTCCAGTGGATTTTGAGAAATTAACGTTTAAAAAAAGATATATATCTGTAACAGCGGACCGGGCAGCGTCCCAGGACGCGTACTTTTCGCGCAACGGAGCTTTGTGAAGCGAAGCTGATTGGTTCTCTGGCGTCTGTCAACATTCCAAAAAGTCCGTAGCGGCCGCCATCTTGTCTCTCGGTAGGATCGAGAGACAAGAGGAGGCCAAAACAAAGGGGGAAATAACCATAAGGGGGCATAGTAGATCCTCGCTGACCCCCTAGGTTTGATGTGGAGGTTTTAAAAGGGCCCCGCGGGGCAAAAAAAAAAATAATAATAATAATCGAACGGCTGAATGGATTTGCACGAAACTTGGCAAAATATTAGGGACTGGTAGCCCGATGTGCCTTTGCTAGGTCTCAATATATGTGCTCCAGTGGATTTTGAGAAATTAACGTTCAAAAAAAGATATATATCTGTAACAGCGCTCCGCTTCGCGTAACGGAGGTTTGCGAAGCTGATTGGTCATTCTGTCACTGGGCTATAGTTGGGCTACATCTGGCTGATATTTGGGCTACATTTGTTTTTTTGTGTGTCTGGCGGCCATCTTTGGGCTACATTGGGCTACATTGGGCTTCATTGGGCTACATTGGGCTACATTTGGGCTCCAACATATATATAGGCCAATGTAGCCCAATATATATTTTTCAAAGTTAATTTTCGTAAAAACCACTGGAGCATATATCTTGAGACATAGCAAAGGCACATCGGGCTACCAGTCCCTACAATTTTGCCAAGTTTCGTGGAAATCCATTCAGCCGTTCGAGCTAAAAATGAGTCCAACCGCCCTATGGAAATGAAGGAAATGAATGGGTAATTTGTAATTAGCAAATAGCTAATCGCAAACTAGGAATGGTAAAGAATCGCTATTTATTCCTTAAAGTTCGCTATTTAGGAAATGCAAAAAACTTTGATGATACATATGGCGGTTCATCTCTAACAAGATAAGAAGCATAGGGATACATTTATGATGACTGGCGCATCACCAGGGATGTGTTAGTCATTCTGTGCCGCTGTTCCGTCACCTATGGTGTGCTGCATTTACAATGCGGCGCATCATGGGGCAAAAACAGCACAGATGCGTGATGTATCTGTGCCGTAAAGGTGGCGCATTGCTGGAGTTGTATCGCAAGTGTGATGAAGCTCCAGCAAGGGTCGGGGGTGCCCCTGTCGCAGGGTTTCTGTTCTCACACAGAACTGTGGACAGAGGATTGGAACCTCGGCGAATTAGGGTGTCCCAAAACTCACGTTAGTAATCAAAAACCCCTTAGCAAGCTAGGTACAGTGTCACATTGGATATAACAAACTCTCAATGTTTAGACAATCCAGAATATGAATTTATAGTACCTCAGGATACGTGGAACTCATGAACAGTCGGTCGTTATATATTTCTTAGAAACCAGAACATGGAGTTAAGAAGAACACATGTGTATTTGAAATGTTTATTTACTAATGCCGTCTTCTCAGGCGTAGTATCTTAGATAATACAAGTACACATATTATCAGTAGCAAAATTACCAGCATAGTTACTAGTACATAAAAAGCGAATGGTGATAGTATGTTAACATGCTGTAAATGAATAAGAGTTAGCAACACTTCTAAGCAGCCGCGGGCCGTGGAGGGAGTTACGGTGAGGCAGGGAGGCGGGGAGGGGGAGAAGCAGGGTGGAGAATACAAGTACACATATTATCAGTAGCAAAATTACCAGCATAGTTACTAGTACATAAAAAGCGAATGGTGACAGTATGTTAACATGCTGTAAATGAATAAGAGTTAGCAACACTTATAAGCAGCCGCGGGCCGTGGAGGGAGTTACGGTGGGGCAGGGAGGCGGGGAGGGGGAGGGGCAGGGTAGAGAGGGCTCCACCCTGCTTCTCCCCCTCCCCGCCTCCCTGCCTCACCGTAACTCCCTCCACGGCCCGCGGCTGCTTATATCTCACCCTCCCTAATACACATATTATATTATTTGCTAAGAAGGTCTCTTTGTGTTGGTTTAGGGCGTGCCCATACTTTAGTGTCTTAGATTTGAAGGAATCACATCAGCATACACCAGCTCTCTCTTCATGTGAACCGCATCAACTGTTGTGTATGTGTGTTCGGCAAAGCAATATAAAACCCGCCTCATGCCCAGAATTGGCAGAAGTTGCACTTATGTTATGAGTATGAAGTCGTGGAGATCAGACCTCATAACAATTCTGTATCGTGTTGTTCTTGAAACTTTAGCACTCGCTGTACAGATATAGTTTAACAAGCAAAGCAGATAGTAGAGCAATAACATATTATTCTCATGTAAACCACGATGAACTACTAGGTGGAAAGCTAAAGCAACAACTAAGTGTTGTGTGCAGAAGTTGCAAAAAAGGAAAAATGGCGTTTAAACCGGTAATGAGCCCATGCTAACTTAACACGGTGTAAAGATATCCAGGACCTAGATGACACCTCCCCATGATCCGGAAACGAACTGAATAAGATAATAGAAGTGCCATCTCATGAGAGCAGATTGCAAGTTTATATGTGGACGGTCCGCAAGGTAAAGCATTAAAAACTAGGAAAATTTAATGCTAAAGAAAAATAAAACAGCCAAGTACTTTATCGAGTCTTAAGCCAATAGGCAAGGTAAATAATAAAAACTTGACAAATAAGTCAATGAATTGTCAATGAAATGCTAGTACTCAGCATATCAAACATGAAAAAGGTCTATGACATAACTGTGTATGCAAAATAAGCTGCAACAGCCTCCAATAGGAAGTCACCGTCTTCATCCGAAAACAGTTCAGCCATCCAATTTAAAAGCGGAAAAGAACATACGTGCTCTCCCAGCACCGGATCCTCTATCACCATCAGAGGACAGCTCGGTGGGTTTTCAAGAAAGCTCTGTTCCAAGAAAGACTGTGCTGCCGCCAGTAAATTCCAGGGACCAATTAGTCCATGCATCAATGCCACAGCCATAATCCTTTCGCCAGGACAAACCAACTCGTGAGTAATGATAGGAGTCATCAGCTGATTAAAGTCGACGTCAGGAGAAACCGGTCCGCAGAGACACAAATCAATGGCCCAATCGAAATCACAGGTCAGGCAGTGAAATACAGGCTGGACACAGGTGAAGTAGGAGAATCGAAAAGATAATCCATATGCCGTGCTTAATATCGCCAACGGCATTGTGCCATAATATTCTAGCATGCGATTGCGGAACAGTGTCAGCAGCTGCAGGGTGGGAGGTTGCATAGGAGGGACATCCATATTTAAAAATGTAAAAAAGCACAAGAGCGTCCGCTGGTAATGCAAGTAAAAATGCCAATCCACGAAGCAGAGTGGAGAAAATAGAATGAAAGAAAGCAGGGATGACTCCAAAGATTTTCTCAAATGAAGTCACGAGACCACTGGTAACAACTTTAAAAAAGTGCGCCAGGGCCTTTGTGGAGGATGCGTTAAAGATAGTCCGAACCATCTTGCTGAAATTGAAAGGCAAATCTGAATTGAGAAGGGTCTGCACCTCTGTACGGGTGTTCGCTATGTGAAGCACGAAAGTTTCACGGGCCGAACTCAAGGCCACCTCTCTCTGAGACAAAAGAGCTCTTATTCTTGCCATGCCGTTGAAATCTCTCCCAAGGTTGGTATTTGTGGCCAGATTGAAAACTCCCTATTTTCATGTGTGGGAGGAAATAGAACATTTCTGCAGCAAATAACCCGTTCACTTACTGTTACCATAAAAGGAATACTTTTAATTAACTCAGAACAATCTTCATTATTGAGCATCAAATAACTACCATTTTCCAACAACTTGAACGTGGGGATGATAGCAGGAACTGGCGTGCCTTGCAACACGCAAGCCATATTTGGTCGGTGTTTGTTGCATGAACCGTGTAACTGTATGTGCCTACACATTAGTGAATGATCTGGCGTCTCAGTGCATTCCTCTCCATTCAGATAAACTTCTTGATCATCTTTGAAACATCTGTATGTGTATGGAAGCGACCAGACCTCATGAAGAAAAGCACTACCTAAAGGTTCATAACGACCTATTGGTATATATTTCATACAATTTGAAAACTTATATAAAGCAAAAGGCAGCGTTATTAAACCGTGGATAAGGCACGTTGTCAAAAAACCCGCAATCCTCTGCTGATGATGTCACTGAGCATGTCATGAATGATGTAATATGTGACATCATCAGCAGTGGATTACGGGTAATAGTATCTCTAGTTTACTCCCCTATAGCTGTCTTTCTTTTAACATAAGTCTCTGTTTCCTTCCCTTATACTTACTGTTTTTGGTTCGCTTCCGGTTCGCGTACCGGCGAGCGAACTGGGAAGCGAACTAAGAGAAATAGAGGTTGGCACAGTTCCAAATATTGTACCAATTTTTTAATAACGGGGAGGTAGTTCTGAAAAGAACTTTTTTTTTTATTGTTTTTGTTGTTTTATATTTTTTTTATTATTTTTCAGAAATTTTTTTTACTTTTTTTGAATTTTTCTGAACAGTTTTATATTTTTTGGGGTTTTTCTTGGAGGGGGCAATGAAAACGATTCATTGTAAAGGGCTCAACAGGAGCAACAAAACAAAAAAAAAGTATTTATTATTTTGGGCGTTTCGTACAAACTTGCATATGATAGTCAATAGCTCTGTTGATCAGAGTGATGCTTCTTTCTCCGTAGCAAATGAATCCATCGCAAAATACGCAGATGTGTTTTACTTCACCAAATCTCATTTGTATATTTGGCACCATCTCCCTGCCCTCTGGTCCCGTTACTTCCGGTACAACAGATCTTCTGGCCATAATAGGGAGATTATCTAGGTCGTTCCGAAACTGTGCAGCACTGTAGTTGTTAGGATGCCACCTAGTCATATGGCGATGCATTGTGTAGTTTCCGAAACTGTATTTTTTCTCGGTTCCTCTGGACAGTCTATCTTGACATATAAGGCAAGTTACGTATCTTGCATTTACTTTTTTCTGACCTTTGGGAATTTAAAAAAATTGCCAAATGAAGTTTTCTTTCCGGTGAGACGTCCTGGGTTCCTCAGGCAAAAACTGCCTCTCTTCCTGCTCTTCCTCGTCTTCCTCTTCTTCCTCTTCTTGCTGAATTATAACTTGAGCAGGTGGTCCACTCTTCCTTGGATGTGGTGGAGGTGGTGGGGAAGCACCAGCTGAAGCTACTAAAGAAGCCATTGCTCAGTGATCACAAAGGGTCTTTCTCTCACAATGATGAAAGTCAGAGTGAGGAAAGAAGGAGGGATTTTCATCATTTGGGAAAAACAAGAGTTCTCAACCAATGAAAAGTGTTCATTTTAGATTATATGACCTAGTCTTACATCATTAGGAAACCAAAAGTGAAATGAACCAATGAAAAGTGTTATTACCAAGTCACATGACCTGCTTTGTTTACGTTAAGCGCTTTGCAGGGCCTCCCGGTTTGCTTCCAGAAACCTGCGCTTTGCGACTCGCTTCGCGTACCAGTTCGCTAACGTAGCACGTCATATGACGTATCACGCGACAACGTGAAACGTCATGCGGACGGGAGGCGTCACGATGTTGTTTTCTAACGCGGCACTTGCGGTAAAGAAACGTTTACCGGCTCGCGGTCTATTTCGCGGCATCAAGGTCAGCTAACGGGAAGCTTCCCGATTCGGGAAGCGGGAACGAAGAAAAAAAAATATTTAAAAAAAAAATTATTCATAAACATATAAAAAATATATTTTTGGATTTAAAGAAGAATACATTTTACAGCTACAGATATTAGCTGTTAAAAAACCAATGAAATTCACTGAAAAAACCATAGGTTATAGACCATATATAGTTAGGAATTAGCATTTACAAAACCTTGAAAATTCACTGAAAAAACCATAGGTTATAGACCATATATAGTTAGGAATTAGCATTTACAAAACCTTATTATACGCACACAAAACCATTGAAATTCCATATATAGTTAGTTGCACTAACTATATATCGCGCATCCGCAATCCACTGCTGATGATGTCACATATTACATCATTCATGACATGGTCAGTGACATCACTGATGACATCTCAAATGACATCACTGATGACATCTCATTTGACATCAATGACCACATCACTGATGATATCATTCATGTGACAATACAATGCATCTCCTCACATTTTAATATAACCTCTGTTACAACCAGTGTTAAATACAGAGTATAATTTTTGAAACCATTGACACACCAATACTAGTTACTACATACGCACTCACTGATTCCTACGTCTACACACACATTCACTCATTCATCCATACAATCATTCATACATACAATCACTCATCTTTACAACACTATCATATGCACTCATACACCTATACAGACAGTTACACTCTGTTGCTCATCCATGGAGTTACTCACACACCTAGTCAGTCATGCAAAGAATCAATCACACCTCCATTTTCTAATCTATACAGTTAAACATAGAGCACCTTACATTTTCAAACATATACTAACACATACTTACTCTCTTATACAATCACTGATACACGTACACATTGATCTGCACAGAGTCAGACACCTCCCAACCAGCCACACACACACTCAGTCTCCCATACAAATACTTGGCCAACCAATCAATAACCCATATAGCCACTCATATAGCTACTGATCAGCACATGCAGCAGCTTGCACAACAACAGACATACTGATGCAAACTTTCACACAGTTTAGTCACTAACCTATGCATTCAGTAGGACGCATTTAATCACTCACTCATACAGTCAACCACGCACCTACTAAAACCTTCATTCAGACACTTATACATCTACTCATTCTTCAATAGGTAAAACATATTTTAACTTTACTGAAACATACAGTCACTGGATGTTGTCATCAGTGATGTCATTTGAGATGTCATCAGTGATGTCATCAGTGATGTCACTGACCATGTCATGAATGATGTAATATGTGACATCATCAGCAGTGGATTGCGGATGCGCGATATATAGTTAGTGCAACTAACTATATATGGAATTTCAATGGTTTTGTGTGAATAAAATAAGGTTTTGTAAATGCTAATTCCTAACTATATATGGTCTATAACCTATGGTTTTTTCAGTGAATATATATATATATATGTATATGTGAAATAAACACCCTTGAACTAAGATACACGGAGTCAGCGCCTTCTTGGATGGTGAAGTTTGGTGTGGTGAAAATACTAAGGGCTGGAGTCCTGGAGCCCTACGCTGACCCTCCTCGTTCTGGCTGCACTGTGTCGTAAGGACAAACCTGTGGTAGACTTTTGGAGAAAAGAGACACACAGTGCCCCCCTAAAGATCGAAATGCGAAGAGTCCCGAAGAACCTGTGAAAACATCTGAGACTTGGCATCCCTGAGATCGACGATCGCTGGAGGGCAGTCGGTGATTTCTGGTAAGCCGGGACTCGGTGTGATTAACGGGAGCGGGCGCAAGGAAGTGATCTAATGGGAGAGTGAGCCCTATCGTGGTGAAATCCTGTAACCACACGGGCAGTGTATCTGGGCAAGTGTATTATTTACTGAATCAATCAACATGGCTGCTGAGTGGGAAAAGGAAAGAGAGGAGGCTGCACTTGATATATTTACTGATACAGACACGGGAAAAGGCAATAAGACTAAACCAAGTGCTCAAACCCAACCCAAAGAAAAAGATGAAACTAAAATATTGTTGAATGAGTTGGAGAAACTTCGCAAAAAAGAAGTAGCAAAGTGGTGGGAAGTCAAATCGCTATCCAGGTATCTGGATGTGAGTAGGATACCCAGAGGTCTAAGAGTATTAGTAGCTCCAACATATGAAGACCCCGACCCTGAAATGCTGCAAATGTGGGCAGAAAACAGTGCCAAATCGTCGGAGAATATGTTAAAAATACTGATACAATTTGCAGCAAGTGATAGGGCAAAAATAATCACACGAATTGAGGAAATATTGAAGGAACTAGATTCCAAAGAAAACAAAGATGAAATTGCAGAAAAGATGAAAGAAATCCAAACAAGAGTAATCAAACATGAGACGGAAATCAAAGAAAGAAAAGCGATCAAATTTCAGAGGGACAGGAACGACTATCTTAATGGAAGAATATACACTTTTGCGAGAAAATTCGACCAGATAAGAAACCAACCCCTACAGAAAACGCAAACTGACCAAACAGGGGCCGCTGAACAAAGTGAGAATGAAATCAGTTCTGAGTATGACACAGACAATGAAAACAATCAAGGTGCAGAAATGCTTGGCCCAGCACCAACTCCAGCACAGGAATTGGCTTTTTTACGCCTACAACGCCTCAGAACACTGCGCCCAAGACATACGCAAAACCAGGGAGCAGGAGTAGGCACGAACAGACAAACTCAAAAGCAAAAACAAAAAGCAGGAGAAGAAAAGACAGGAGATGGGGGACAACAAGCACAGAAGGAAGAAAAACAAAAGCAAAAGCAAAAATACAGATACAGCAGACGCCGATGATTAATACACAGAAAGATAATACAGTCATAAATCTAACTAACATGGAGTTAACCAAAGAGGAATTGGAGATTCTATCACTGGGCCTGACCTTTTGTAGTGACACAAACTTTGACTACACACAAACAAGGATCGATTTATTTCTATATATAAGGAAACTTAAACTGCAAAAATATTTCCACAATACGAAAGCGAGCACCATAGATGCATCAGTGAGCACGGATACCATCGAAATGCTTAATGTTGAAAACATGGAAGGACTACAAAATCTCATTGACCTGGAAATGGAGAATGAAAGTGTAAATGAGGAAATCACACCGAGTGGAGCAGCCCAGATGTCAGATATAAACATCTGGCAAACAGTGAAAACAGGCTTTAAACCGAAATCAATATTTGTACCCGTAATGCCTAAAGATGGTCTGGATCTTTTTGCAGAATATGTAACAAAGGATTTGAAAGAACTTTCCATTGTGAGCACCAAACAGAGAAATAAACACAATGAAGATCACAACAGGAAATACAAAGCACTGATGGAAAAAATCAAAGCCAGGCCGGACATCGTGGTGAGATGGTCCGACAAAGGAGGCAACATTGTGCTCTGGCCATTGGAGATGTATAACACAGAGGCACTTGGTCAGTTACAAGACAGAGAGTGTTATACAAGGATAAGCCCGACTCACATGGTAGGTATCCAAGAAAGATACCACAATGAATTGTACAAATGGAGGGGTAAGGGCCTGCTAAGCAAAAGTGAATTTGACTTTCTCAAAACGGATTATCCAGTGACGGCACAACTATATCTTATCCCTAAGATACACAAGAACGACAAAGTGCCACCTGGAAGACCAATAATCTCTGCAATAGGGAGCCTTTTTGAGAACACGAGTGTGTTCATTGACCACTTTCTCCAACCAGAAGTCAGGAAACTACCGGCATACATAAAGGATACAGGAGATTTCCTGAAAAAGGTTTATGACGTCAAGTGGAAAGAGAACTATGTATTTTTAACATTAGACGTCCAAGGTCTGTACACCAGCATCAGACATAAGGATGGTCTGAAAGCCGTAAAACATTTTTTGGGAAAAAGACCAATCGAACAGTATGAACACACCAAAATGCTTCTGGAGATGACTGAGTGGTGCCTCACCAATAACACCTTTATCTTTGATAAACTGTTTTACAAACAAATCCAAGGCTCAGCTATGGGCACTTGCTTCTCCCCCAGCTATGCGAATCTGCATATGGGCTGGTGGGAGGAGCGGGTGCTGATGACCCAACACCAAGAGACAATGGAAGGAAATGTTATTGTTTATAAACGTTTTATTGACGATATCTTCATTTTGTGGGAGGGCAGTGTGGAGAGTGCAAACAGCTTCACAGACCAGTTAAATGAAAATTCACTAAATTTAAAATTTACGTGTAATGCCAGCAGGGAGAGCATTCAATTTCTGGATGTGGAGCTGTTTGTAGAAGATGATAAAATCCAAACACGCACGTACCGTAAGCCCACTGCGGGCAATGCAATCCTCCACGCAAACAGTTTTCATCCTACACCATTGAAACAATCCATTCCGTATGCGGAATGTCTCAGGATGACCCGCAATTGTAGCACTAGCGAGGGGTTAATGCAGGCCAAAAACAATCTCTTTACGAGATTAAAACTAAGAGGATACTCCGAAAAAACATGCAAGGCTGCAGAAGTAAAGTGTAGTTACAAATCCCGCCATGAATTACTGTTTCCAAAAGACTCAGAGCCGGGGGCCCCCGCAACAGAAAGACAACCACCCAGGTTAATCACAGGTTTCAATCGCCACCAAGCCAACCTTCGTAAAATACTCAGAAGGCATTGGCCACTGGTCCGAAATGACGCAACCATAGGAAAATTAGTGGGTGAAAGACCACTAGTGTCTTTCAGAAAAGCGAAATCCATGCGGCAGCAATTAGTCTGTAATGCCCCAGCCATACCCAAGCAGAAAGTCTGGTTCCAGTCACAAAAAGGCTTTAGGAAATGCACAAAATGTAAGGCCTGCAGTCATGGCAAAAACACCACAAGCATTTCAGTACCCTTTCGCAAACAACCTTACCACCTGAGGGATCACTACACATGTAAAACAGACCATGCTGTATATATGCTGACATGTGTATGTGGTAAAATATATGTAGGGTCGACCATTCACCCGGTACATGTGAGGGTGCTACAACACCTGAGGGCGATTGCAAACAAGGACCCAGCTTACCCGGTAGCCAGGCATATCCACCAGGTACATGGTGGTGATGCGAAAGGTTTAACATACTGTGTCTTAGACAATGTCCCAAAAAATGTTAGGGGCGGCAACCGCAAACTCGCATTGCGCCGCCTGGAATCCAGATACATTATTCTGTTAAATTCCAAAATTCCCGTAGGGCTAAATGCTGATGAAGCCCTAAGTGTGCATATCTAGAGCAGCTGACCTCTTCTTTCCCAAGTACCCTGTAACATCGCATACCAGTTTACGCGATAAATTACAATTAATCACACAAATCCGTCATACGGTCATATAGCACCCTGTGTATATGTCAACAACCTCGCTGTATCTATTGGCTAACTTTGTATTCCATACGGGAGTAGAATCCTTCCCATGTAGGGGGAGTAAGTGCGCACTTGCGCGGGAGTAATTTGTCCATTAGATGTAATACTGTCGATAATGGAATTTTGCCGTAGTGGCTCACTCTGACAAACAGTGATCTAACTTACCGGCTGCACGAGGATGAGTACTAACACTGTAACATGTTCTGCCTCTGCCAACAGGCCAGCAAACCGATCTCCGATGTTACGGAGCCTATTTGTTTGCACAGTGGTCTGTGAAACCAATCACAGACACGGGTTTAACACACCTCCTTTCTGATACGCCTAATCCTCTATGACACAGGTTAACATGGAGGGTTTCACGTATTACGGGTTGTTTTCTCCCAATGATTTGACTACTAAACTATAATAGTATGTAGAATACAAGGTATAAAACTGTAATGAATATGTAGATGAACATGATGTAATGTTTTGATCTATATACGCCAATTAACGTGACCCATGTAATGTACCAAAAAACCGCCAAATAATGTCATGAGCAGTGTAAGGAGTCACGTAATTGTGTGGGTGTAACTCATAGTCACCATGGCAACAAACCAATGCCAATTAAGGATGACAATTATGACTCATGTGATGTATTGAACATGTATAAAAAGCGTCAGTGTGCCTGGTCAGATGTTAGTGAGCAAGGCGGGGTAGCCGCCGAAACGCGTTGAGCAGAAGTTGATGTGAAATAAACACCCTTGAACTAAGATACACGGAGTCAGCGCCTTCTTGGATGGTGAAGTTTGGTGTGGTGAAAATATATATATATATATATATATATGTATATATATTACCTACTGGCGGTCGCCAGTAGGTAGTTATAGTTAGGACCTAGCTACCATAGGAAATCCGCAACATTCTATTGGGAATAACTCTGGCGCCGGTTGAGGAATTTGTGTGTAATTTTCCAAAATTTTGGCCAGCTCCGCTCTGCTCTTTCCCTGAAAGTTTTGGGGGGATTCGTGAAGTGGAGGCTGAGAAAAAAGGTGGGTCCCAAAACGTGTTTTCCCCTTGTTAATTTCCATAGGACGTTCTGACAAGTCTACAGCCCGAACCGCTGAACGGAATTACGCGAAACTTTGCAAAATTGTAGGGACTGGTATGCAGATGTGCCTTTGCTATATTTGGTAAAAATTGCTCCAGTGGTGTTTTTGAAAATTAACTTCAAAAACACATATATATCTATAGGTGCGCTCCGAGCGCTCACCGGTACGTGTACCGGGGAGCTCACCCAGCGCGCTACGGGAGTGCGTGAGCGGAAAGCTGATTGGCTGTCGCATGTCTGTCAACATTCTAAACAGTCCGGAGAGTTCGCCATCTTGTGTCTCGGTAGAATCGAGACACAAGAGGTTAAAAAAAAGGGGGAAATGATTAAAAGGGGGCAGGGTATACACCCCCTGACCCCCTAGGTTTTCTGAGGGGGACCTAGAAGGACCCTGAAGGGCAGCAAAAAAATGATTTTTTTTTAAATTTCGCGGGGTAAGCGCTGTGTGCGTTCCCATGTACGCTCACCGGTACGCGCACCCAGAGCGTACAACTGGGAAAAATATTGAAAGAAAATAGTGTAAAATAAGAATTTGGAGTGCTTAGAGGTGGAGTAGCTCTAAAAAGAGCTGTTGTGTTATGTGGGTGATTTAAGTACCTACAAGTAGGTACCGATGCAGAGTCTAAAATTCACTTCAATACAATCACTTCGCTACTACTTCATAAATTAGATATAAAAATGAATAATATGTCAACTAATTTTGAATTTGTAAATATTCATTTATTGTTCAGAATTTTCATAATTTAATAGAACTTGTAGCATGTCCTCATCTGGAATTTCCTCTTCAATCATATGATCAGGAATGTCCTCATTATAAGTGTGCCATGATGATTCTATTGTATCCAAACATTCGATTAATTCTTCGTCAAGAAATTCATCCCAAAAATTATCCGTGTCATCTTGAATTTTAATAAATATCGTTGAAATTTCAAATGAAATTTCCTTGGTCTCCTCATTTTGATTCATTTTAATTTTCTTGCTGCAAATTGCAGAAAAAAGTAATCACTTTCAATTATCGTCAATTATCGTTTTTAGTAATACATAACATAAAAGTAGCTTAATCAAGTATTTAGTTCTTTAAAATTAATTGGGCAGTGTATAGTATCAGGCAGTAACTAGAAATATAAAGCACTGCATGTGATGAAGCCTATCTTAATCCATGATTATAACAGAAGGACTGTAAATAACTAACAGAAAACATTTTCCAAATTATCTTAAAGTGTACAACATAGTTCCCCTTACAAATTAACAACTCACCTTTTTGAAAGTAGAAGAGTAAGTACTGTGTAATTGAAAGTCCAGAAATTGAGCAGCCAAAATTCCTCTCAAAAGTACCCCAGACAGGAGTATCACAAAATGGCCGTGTTTTCCTCTCATTTAAGATATATACATAACCAATCAAACTTCATCACACACAAATTCAAAACTAAAGTAATATTTTGATTGGTTCTAAATTTCAATACTTTCAAATGTGTTTTCCGCATGCAATTTTCCATAGGACATTTAGACAAGGGTACAGCCCGAACGGATGAATGGAATTACACCAAAGTTGGCAAAATGATAGGTACTGGTATGTAGTAGGGCCTTTTGTATATTTCTTTGAAATTGCTCCAGTGGCTTTTATGAAAAGCAACTTCAAAAAAACATATATATCAATAGGCGCGCTCCGAGCGCTCACCCGTACGCGTACCGGGGAGCGCACCCGGCGCGCTACGGGAGTGCGCGAGCGGAAAGCTGATTGGCTGTATGATATCTGTCAACATTCTTAACAGTCCGGAGAGTCCGCCATCTTGTGTCTAGGGAAAATCGAGATACCTGAGGTGAAAAAAAAAGGGGGAAATGATTAAAAGGGGGCAGGGTAGACACCCTCTGACCCCCTAGGTTTTTTGAGGGAGGCTTAGAAGGACCCTGAAGGGCCCAACAACTATTTTTTTTAATTTTTCGCGGGGTAAGCGCTGGGTGCATTCCCGGGTACGCTCTCTGGTACGCACACCCTGAGCGCACCACGGGGAAAAACAGTGTAAAAAAATAGAGTAAAAAAATAATGTAGAGTGTTTAGAGGTAAGTTAGCTCTGAAAAGAGCTGTTGTGTTATGTGGGTGTTTTTTTGTACCTACAAGTAGGTACCAATGCAGAGTCTCAAATTCAAGAGGAAGACTCTATTCCCCTCATCTGTAAAATGTACACCATCTCACCTATAGATCCCTTGCATGTTGTAACGCAAGTTGTTGTGGTAAATGGAGCCCATACCATAGTCTCTGAGGAAAGCAGAAACAGATTTATTTACATGTTTCCTTGCTTTCTCAATCTCTGGACAAAATTGGTTGGACCAGTTCCATTTTTGCCTTTGGCATATATTAGAAAATACCAAGGCAGTTTTTGGAAAAAGTGACATCAATTGCCCAAAGATGTCCCTTAAAAGCATTTGCAGACCTACCCCAGTCAAAGTGCCCAAGTCATTGCCACCACAGTGCACAATTATAAGGTCAGGGTGTGGAAGATGCATAAAGGATTTTATGAATGGTATCAATAGGTGACTTCTTAATCCTCTCTGTCCAATCCACACAATGTCCACATTTGGTAAATCAAGGTTGTAAATCCCTCTGTTGCTTGCAAATTTTTCACTTCAGAAGACATAGCTATGACCCACAAACCAGACTTTTGGCATCTTGAAGGTAGATGTGCTTCTATTCAGATGAGTTGTGGAAATGAAATGGCAGTTTGAAAGTAGGAATTATTAAAACAAGTGGTTGAGATTCAGTGCACTTGAAAACCCAGAAATGATTGGTGCTTTCTTAAAAATATTCACTGAAAATTAGGGTGCATGTTTTTTTTTGAAAGAAGTCATTTCAATGGTTGAGAAAAAGTCATTTAAAGAAAGATTGCATTTGATTAGCTAGTACATTGAGAGGTCAAACACCCTTGCTGTTTTATTTTGCAACATAGTATGATGAACTTCTGAACTGTGTGCTGGGCTAGGAGGGAGTTACCATGGAAACAGGGCGAATGAGCACTGGGGGGATGGGTGAATGTTATGTGAGCTTCAAAGTCTTCAAATGTACAACCAATTAAAATGTGCAGTTTGATTTTGAATTTGTGTGGGAACAATTTTGATTGGTTATGTACAAGAATATGGGTCTGAAATGAGTAAGAATCTGAGCCATTATTCTCAGGCTCCAGTGAAAGAAGCATTATTCAGAGATTCTGCTTAAGAAAATCTGTTGAGTGTGACTGCCACTGTTCTACATCTTTCAAAGCATTTTTAAAGGTGAGTAATGATTCTTTTAATAAAGATAGAGTGCTGTATGCACTATGGGGAAGATTAAGAAGCATATTGTGCTTCTTTATTCTTGCATTTTGTGTCATGTTTTTTTGTAATGTTGTTTAAAAATAAAATGGTGCATATTGGCAATGTATTTTGAAAATGAGTTAGGTTTCTGCTTTGTTTCTGTAGTGGTCATTTAAACGAGCTGTGCTTTGTGTCAAAAACGATTTAGTATGCAAAATCTTTTCTGGAAAAAAGTCTGCTTGTTAAATTTTGGAGGAGCATTACACTGACTTTCTGTTTGAAATAAGAGAAAACATTTTCACATTTTTCAATAATGTCACCTGTGCCTTGTAACAGTTTGCCTCAATTAGCTTAAAGAGTATTCTTTGCTTGTGTCTCACTTTACTTTGTGCCTGTGTGTAATCTGATATATGATTCATTTAATGAAGATACACTGCTATTAAAAATATGGTAGTATATGTTATTTGAAGACATGGTAGATTACATGTAACGTACTGGTCATGTGCCTAAAATCCCACTGATGGATGAATCAAGCTTCAGTCACAGTGTGATCTTAGGCACATGACCAGGATGTTACATGTAATGAGTAATTAATGTTATGTCTTGCTTACATATAGGTGGACTGTTTTTGGCCTGTAGGGACTGTGAAATTATATGAGTTAAAACACACATACTGCTTGTAGAGACAGACATGGTAGATTATATGTAACATCCTGGTCATCTGCCTAAGATCACACTGTGAGTCAAGCTTGATTTTAAATGGATGTGGGTGAATAATGTGATTAGTTGATGTCTTTAAAAATATGGAATTACATGTTTTTAAAGACATGGTAGATTACATGTAACATCGTGTACATGTGTCTAAGATCACACTGTGAGTGAAGCTTGATTTAAAATGGATGTGGGTGAATAATATGCTTAGCTGATGTCTTTAAAAATATGGAAGTATATGTTTTTTAAAGACATGGTAGATTGCATGTAACATCCTGGTCATGTGCCTAAGATCACACTGATGGGTCAATCAAGCTTCACTCACAGTGTGATCTTAAGCACATGACCAGGATGTTAGATGTAATGAGTAATTAATCTTATGTCTTGCTTATATATAGGTGGCCTGTGTTTGGCCTGTAGAGACAGGGAAATAATATGACCAGAAACACATATACTGCTTGCAGAGACAGACATGGTAGATTACATGTAACATGCTGGTCATGTGCCTAAGATCACACTGTGAGTCAAGCTTGATTTTAAAAGGATCTGTGTGAATAATGTGATTAGTTGATGTCTTTAAAAATATGGAAGTACATGTTTTTTAAAGTCATGGTAGATTACATGTAACATTGTGTACATGTGTCTAAGATCACACTGATGGGTGCATCAAGCTTCACTCACAGTGTGATCTTAAGCACATGACCAGGATGTTAGATGTAATGAGTAATAAAATTATGTCTTGCTTATATATAGGTGGACTGTTTTTGGCCTGTAGAGACAGTGAAATATTATGAGCAGAGAGACACATACTGCTTGTAGAGACAGACATGGTAGATTATATGTAACATCCTGGTCATCTGCCTAAGATCACACTGTGAGTCAAGTTTGATTTTTAATGGATATGGGTGAATAATGTGATTAGTTGATGTCTTTAAAAATATGGAAGTACATGTCTTTTAAAGATATTGTAGATTACATTTTACATCCTGGTCATGTGCCTAAGATCACACTCACCTTCTTTCAAACCTCCTGCTTTACTTCCCTTCCTCTCTCTTCCCTTCCTTCGCTCCTTCACTCTTTTCCCTTCCCTTACTTTCCTTACTCCACTTCACTAACTCCTTCTCTTACTCCCTCTGTCCTCTTAGTTCTACACTCCCCTTTCCTCATTCTCTCTCTGTTAGTCTCATTCTCTCCATCCCCTTAGTCTCTCACTCCTCTTCTGTCACACTCACTCCCTGTAACTCAGCCATACTCCCACACTCACCTTCTTTCAGACCTTCTCCTTTACTTTCCTTCCTGTCCCTTCCCTTCTTTCGCTCCTTCACTCTTTTCCCTTCCCTTACTTTCCTTACTCCACTTCACTAACTCCTTCTCTTACTCCCTCTGTCCTCTTAGTTCTACACTCCCCTTCCTTCATTCTCTCTCTGTTAGTCTCATTCTCTCCATCCTCTTATTCTCTCACTCCTCTTCTATCACGCTCACTGCCTATAACTCAGCCATACTTCCACACTCACCTTCTTTCAGACTTTCTCCTTTACTTTCCTTCCTCTCTCTTCCCTTCTTTCACACCTTCCCTCTTTTCCCTTCCCTTACTCTCCTTACTCCACTTTACTAAGTCCTTGTCTTACTCCCTCTGTCCTCTTAGTTCTACACTCTCCTTCCCTTATTCTCTCTCTATTAGCCTCATTCTCTCCGTCCCCTTAGTCTCTCATTTCTCTTCTGTCACGCTCACACCCTATAACTCAGCCATACTCCCACACTCACCTTCTTTCAATCCCCCTACTTCACTTCCCTTCCCCTCTCGTCCCTTTTTTTGCTCCCTCACTTATTTTCCTTTCCTTTCTCACTGCACTCCACTTCACTCACTCCTTTTGTATTTGTTAAGAATACAGCTCTTTTTGGAGAATTGGAGGTAGTTCTAAAAAGAACAGTTTTTTTCATTTTAGGTTTTCTTTGTGAACAAAAACAAAAACAGGGAATGTCAAACTGCTCAACAGGAGCTGGGGACGGCAGCGGTGGTTTTCCCTTGTTCGGACAATGTTCATAATACTTTGTTCACCGTAACAAAGTAGTTCATCACAGTCTTTACATTTTATACTGATGCCATCAAAAACAGGCTGAATATTAGGAATCAGCTGTTCAGGTCTCCCTCTCACTGATGATGCAGTTGGTCCTCCAGTCGAAGTTGAAGCACCATCCCTTGGGGGATTTCGTGCCAGAGCCCTGACACTCTCCCGGGCATAGTTCTGGGGTGCCTCCTCTGAACGTGCCAAATCATGGTCGAATTGCCAAAACTGTACTTCCTTGTAGGGTCACCCCGTGAAAGGACAGTTTGGCAAATTCTGCACTCCACCTTTGGAGCATTCGCCTTTGTTGTACCTGCTGGTATAGTAAAAAAACTTCCATATGAAGTGCTCCTTTACCCTGGGCTGAGGAGCCTCTTCCTGAATGAACTCATCCGAGTGCTCACTGCTACTGGTGGGTCTAGCAGCCATTATATTTCCAAAAATGTAGAGCAGAAAAGAACAGGTCTTGCTGTCACAAAAGTGAAAGAAGAAGTGAAGGAAATGGGTGGTTGTTTTCATTATTTGTAAAAAAAACTGTTAACAACCAATGAAAATAGTTTTGTTAAGGTCACATGACTTGACGCGCTTACGCAGCGCGCACCGGAGCGCTTCTGGGGGCGCTTACGCAGCACGAACGTAGGCGCTTCCGTGGGCGCTTACGCGGCACGCCTAAATGACGTTTTGCTCGCTTTACGGAAATGCAAAATCATTTTCATTCGGAAAATCAAAAATATTACTTTTATAAGTATGGTACTGAATGTCTTGCATTATTATTTAGTTTTCATACATATTTTTTTTACGAATGCAGAAATAGCGCTCTCGGGTGAGCTTACCGGTGCGCGCACCCTGAGCGCTCCAAGACAAAATGATACGGGTGAGCTTACCGGTGCGCGCACCCTGAGCGCTCCAAGAGAAAATGTTACGGGTAAGCTTACCGTTGCGTGCACCCTGAGCGCCCCAGGAAAATATGATAAAAAAACCATGAAAAATACATTGAAAAATATATATATATTTTTTAAATAATAATAATTAATAGTTATAAAAAACAGCTAATAAAAAACCCACTAACAATCGTAGGTTACAAACTCGATATACAAAGGAATTAGCTTTTAAAAAACCTTTGAAATTCACTGAAAAAAACAGAGGTTTCACAATCGTTATAGTTAGGAATTAGCATTTAAAAAACCAATGAAATTCACTGAAAAAACCATAGGTTTCACAATCGTTATAGTTAGGAATTAGCATTTAAAAAAACTTTGAAATTCACTGAAAAAACCATAGGTTTCACATTTGTTATAGTTAGGAATTAGCATTTAAAAAACCTTTGAAATTCACAGAAAAAAACATAGGTTTCACACCAGTTATAGCTAGCTAAATATTTTACTCATACAAAACCATTGAAATTCCCACGTTATAGTTAGTTGGACTCACTATAACTCGCGCGCCCGCAATCCACTGCTGAAGATGTCACATATTACATCATTCATGACATGGTCAGTGACATCACTGATGACATCACTGATGACATCTCAAATGACATCACTGATGACATCACTGATGACATTTCAAATGACATCACTGATGACATCACTGATGACATCATCCATGTGATAATTAAGGGTGGGCGTAAAATTCGTTTCGCGGGCGAATTTGCGGATTTTCCGCAATTTCGCGATCTGCGAATCTTGCAAAATCGCGGTAAAATCCGCGATTCAGCGGGGACGGATTTTCTGCCAAGCAAGGGTTACAGCAGCAGGTGCAAAAGTTGAACCTAATTTCTTTGTAACCTTTTACAAAAGGGTTACAAAGAAATTAACTTCAACTTGGGCACCTGCTGCTAAGTGCTTCCTGGCGCCTCGTTGCCTACTTGCAACTATTCTCTGACCCTGCTCTGACCCTTGAAGCAGGGTCAGAGAATAGTTACAAGTAGGCAACATGGCACCTGTCCCAGGAATTAAACCTCATCAGGAAGCACTTACAGATATAGAAAAACAGGAAGAAGGGAGAGGATGGCAAATACACCCATTTTGAGTTGTCAGGAGGGGTTAAACTAAAAGAGACCTTTACAGCACAATTTTCATATGCCTTTTGCTAAAAATAAAAAGCTGTATGTTCTGTAGGGGCAACTCAAGAATCTGGCCCTTCAGAGATCCGGCCTCTCTTTCTTTCTCTCGTTCTCTCTCTCCCTCTCTTTCTCTCCCTTTCTCTCTATCTATCTCTCTCTTCCTCTCCTTTCTTGCTCTATTTATCTCTTTCTCTCTCTCTTTCAAGTTCTTTCTCTGCTTATCTTTCTTTCTCCGTTGTTCTCTCTCTCTTTCTCTCTATCTCCCTCTCTTTCTTTCTCTCTCTCACATTCTCTCTTTCTCGCTCTCTCTTTCTCTCTCTTTCTTTCTCTCTCACTCTCCCTCTTTCTCTCTCTCTTTCTCTTTCTCTCTCTCATCCCCTCTCTCTCTCTCCCTCTCTGTGTGTCTTCCTCTCTTTCTCTCTCTCTTTCCATGTCTCTCTCTCTCTTTCTCTCTCTCTTTTACTTTCTTGCTCTTTCTCTGTCTCTTTCTTTCTTTCTCTCCCGTTCTCTCTTTCTCTCTCCCTCTCTCCTCTTCTCTCTCCCTCTCTTTCTCTCCCTTTCTCTCTCTCACATCCTCTCTTTCTCGCTCTCTCTTTCTCTCTCTTTCTTTCTCTCTCACTCTCCCTCTTTCTCTCTCTCTTTCTCTTTCTTTCTCTCATCCTCTCTCTCTCTCTCCCTCTCTGTGTGTCTTTCTCTCTTTCTCTCTCTCTTTCCATGTCTCTCTCTCTCTTTCTCTCTCTCCCTGTTTCTTTCTTTCTTTCTTTCTTTCTTTCTTTCTTTCTTTCTTTCTTTCTTTCTTTCTCTCCCCTCTCTCTCTTACTCTCTCTTTCTCTTTCTCTCCCTCTCTTTCCCACTCTCCCTTTCACTTTCACTTTCTTGCTCTTTCTCTGTCTGTCTCTCTTTCTTTCTTTTTCTCTCTTTTCTTTCTTTTTTCTTTCTTTCTTTCGTTCTTTCTTTCTTTCTTTCACTCTCTCTCTCGCTCCCTCTCTCTCTCTATCTCTCTTTCTCTTTTTTGAAACATTGCAAAGATCTCGTAGATGGCAAAGTACAAACAAGCATTTGCAATGCAATAGGTCTCGCATGTTTTGTATTTACGTGACTTAGCTGTATTGATATTACAAATTACAATGGCTTTTAATTTTTAAATAATTAATACTTAAATAAAAGTGATTTTAATTTATAATGGCAATAGCTTAAACTTTTGTAAATAACTTTTGTGAAGATTATGTTCAGTGTATTTTATTGTGACGAAAATCCAAGAACAGAAGTGAAATATTAACATCTTTTTGTGACATTTGTAATAAAGTTTGAAACATTGAGAGAACATATTTGAACCAGTTGTTGTTGAATGGTTGCGCAGATTGATGCTGGGGTGGTGCTGAGTGGTGCTGTGGTGGTGCTGAGTGGTGCTGTGGTGATGCTGAGTGGTGCAGTGGTGGTGCTGACTGATACTGGGATGGTGCTGAGTGATGCTGGGGTGGTGCTGAGTGGTGCTGTGGTGGTGCTGAGTGATGCTGTGGTGGTGCTGAGGGGTGCTGTGGCGGTGCTGAGTGATAATGTGGTGGTGCTGAGTGATGCTGTGGTGGTGCTGAGTGATGCTGTGGTGGCACTGAGTGGTGCTGTGATGGTGCTGATTGGTGCTGTGGTGGTGCTGAGTGATGCTGTGGTAGTGCTGAGTGATGCTGTGGTGGTGCTGAGTGGTGCTGTGGTGGTGCTGAGTGATAATGTGGTGGCGCTGAGTGATGCTGTGGTGGCGCTGAGTGATGCTGTGGTGGCGCTGAGTGGTGCTGTGGTGGTGCTGAGTGGTGCTGTGGTGGTGCTGAGTGGTGCTGTGGTGGTGCTGAGTGATGCTGTGGTGGTGCTGAGTGGCGCTGTGGCGGTGCTGAGTGATGCTGTGGTGGTGCTGAGTGATGCTGTGGTGGTGCTGAGTGATGATGTGGTGGTGCTGAGTGATGCTGTGGTGGTGCTGAGTGGTGCTGTGGTGGTGCTGAGTGATGCTGTGGTGGTGCTGAGTGATGCTGTGGTGGTGCTGAGTGGTGCTGTGGTGGTGCTGAGTGTTAATGTGGTGGTACTGAGTGATAATGTGGTGGAGCTGAGTGATGCTGGGGTAGCGCTGAGTGATGATGTGGTGATGCAGAGGGCAGAAAGGCAACAAAAGCAGTCTAACAAAGGGCAGAAGGGCAGAAAAACAAGGGTAAAACGAGTCTAACAGAGGGCAGAAGGGCACAAAAAACCAGTCTAACAGAGGACAGAAGGGCAGAAAAACAAGGGAAAAACGAGTCTAACAGAGGGCAGAAGGGCCCAAAAAACGAGTCTAACGGGGCAGAAAGGCACAAAAACGAGTCTAACAGAGGTCAGAAGGGCACAAAAAACGAGTCTAACAGAGGGCAGAAGGGTAGAAAAACAAGTAAATAACAGAGGGCAGAATGACACAAAAGAACGAGTCTAACAGGGGGCAGAATGAATCCCGCCCTGCATGTTTGTCCACGAAGATGCCACCTTTTTGTGCAATACCTCTACTCAACTGGAGTACTTTCTACTGTCTAATCAGTAAGTGCTCTCTCGTTGGCTAAATGTATATGGGCAGATTTACAATAACTGGTGCATCCCCAGGGATGCGCCAGTTATTGTGCGCCGCAGCTCCGCCACCCATGGTGCGCCGCATTTACAATGCGGCGCCCCATGTGGCAAAAATGGCACAGATGCGTCACGCATCTGTGCCGTAAAAGCAGCGCATTGCTAGAGCTGCGTCGCTCCAGCAATGCTCTGGGGGTGCCCTATCTCCCCAATGCTGCATCAAGCCTTGCGCCTGCTTCAAGCAGGCGAAGGGTTTTGACGCAGCATTGACCTAAAAGTGACTGAGTGAAATCTTGTAGATTTCACTCAGCCACTTTTAGGAGGCTGAGTCGGAACGCCTCCTGATGGCGCAGGGCTTTACAACGTGACGCATCTCACAGAGAGATGCGTCACATTGTTATTACCCACACCATGGCGCATCTTTTGTGCTGCCGCTGCGTCACAAAAGGTCTCGGTAGAGGGTGGCAGTGGTGAACCAGAGGGTGGCAGTGATGAACCAGAGGGTGATAGTAATGAACCAGAGGGTGGCAGGGGTAAACCAGAGGGTGACAATGCTGAACCAGAGGGTGGCAGTGCTGAACCAGAGGGTGGCAGGGGTGAACCAGAGGGTGGCAGGGGTGAATCATAGGGTGGCAGGGGTGAACCAGAGGGTGGCAGTGATGAACCAAATGGTGGCAGGGGAGAACCAGAGGGTGGCAGTGGGGAACCAGAGGGTGGCATGGGTGAACCAGAGGGTGGCAGTGGTGAACCAGAGAGTGGCAGTGGTGAACCAGAGGGTGGCAGTGCTGAACCAGAGGGTGACAGTGGTTAACCAGTGTGTGGCAGTGGTGAACCAGAGGTACTGTGATGAACCAGAGGGTGGCAGTTGTGAACCAGAGGGTGGCAGTGGTGAACCAGAGGGTGACAGTGCTGAACCAGAGGGTGGCAGGAGTGAACCAGAGGGTGCTGTGATGAACCAGAGGGTGGCAGTGGTGAACCAGAGGGTGGCAGGGGTGAACCAGAGGGTGGCAGGGGTGAACCAGAGGGTGGCAGTGGGGAACCAGAGGGTGGCATGAGTGAACCAGAGGGTGGCAGTGGTGAACCAGAGAATGGCAGTGGTGAACCAGAGGGTGGCAGTGCTGAACCAGAGGGTGACAGTGGTGAACCAGAGGGTGGCAGTGGTTAACCAGAGGGTGGCAGTGGTGAACCAGAGGTGCTGTGATGAACCAGAGGGTGGCATTCGTAAACCAGAGGGTGGCAGTGGTGAACCAGAGGGTGACAGTGCTGAACCAGAGGGTGGCAGTGGTGAACCAGAGGGTGCTGTGATGAACCAGAGGGTGGCTGTGGTGAACCAGAGGATGGCAGGGGTGAATCAGAGGGTGGCAGTGGTGAACCAGAGGGTGGCAGTGCTGAACCAGAGGGTGACAGTGGTTAACCAGAGGGCGGCAGTGGTGAACCAGAGGTGCTGTGATGAACCAGAGGGTGGCAGTCGTGAACCAGAGGGTGGCAGTGGTGAACCAGAGGGTGACAGTGCTTAACCAGAGGGTGGCAGGGGTGAACCAGAGAGTGGCAGTGCTGAACCAGAGGGTGGCAGTGGTGAACCAGAGCATGGCAGGGGTGAACACGAGGGTGGCAGGGGTGAATCAGAGGGTGGCAGTGGTGAACCAGAGGGTGGCAGTGCTGAACCAGAGGGTGGCAGTGGTGAACCAGAGGTGGCAGGGGTGAACCAGAGAGTGGCAGTGGGGAACCAGAGGGTGGCAAGGGTGAACCAGTGTGTGGCAGTGTTGAAACAGAGAATGGCAGTGGTAAACCAGAGGGTGGCAGTGCTGAACCAGAGGGTGACAGTGGTTAACCAGAGGGTGGCAGTGGTGAACCAGAGGTGCTGTGATGAACCAGAGGGTGGCAGTCGTGAACCAGAGGGTGGCAGTGGTGAACCAGAGGGTGACAGTGCTGAACCAGAGGGTGGCAGTGGTGAACCAGAGGGTGCTGTGATGAACCAGAGGGTGGCTGTGGTGAACCAGAGGATGGCAGGGGTGAATCAGAGGGTGGCAGTGGTGAACCAGAGGGTGGCAGTGCTGAACCAGAGGGTGACAGTGGTTAACCAGAGGGTGGCAGTGGTGAACCAGAGGTGCTGTGATGAACCAGAGGGTGGCAGTTGTGAACCAGAGGGTGACAGTGCTGAACCAGAGGGTGGCAGGGGTGAACCAGAGAGTGGCAGTGCTGAACCAGAGGGTGGCAGTGCTGAACCAGAGGGTGGCAGTGGTGAACCAGAGGGTGGCAGGGGTGAACCAGAGGGTGGCAGGGGTGAATCAGATGGTGGCAGTGGTGAACCAGAGGGTGGCAGTGCTGAACCAGAGGGTGGCAGTGGTGAACCAGAGGTGGCAGGGGTGAACCAGAGGGTGGCAGTGGGGAACCAGAGGGTGGCATGGGTGAACCAGAGTGTGGCAGTGGTGAAACAGAGAATGGCAGTGGTAAACCAGAGGGTGGCAGTGCTGAACCAGAGGGCGACAGTGGTTAACCAGAGGGTGGCAGTCGTGAAACAGAGGTGCTGTGATGAACCAGAGGGTGGCAGTCATGAACCAGAGGGTGGCAGTGGTGAACCAGAGGGTGACAGTGCTGAACCAGAGGGTGCTGTGATGAACCAGAGGGTGGCAGTGGTGAACCAGAGGGTGGCAGGGGTGAACCAGAGGGTGGCAGTGGTGAACCAGAGGGTGGCAGTGGTGAACCAGAGGGTGGCAGTGCTGAACCATAGGTGCTGTGATGAACCATAGGGTGGCAGTGGTGAACCAGAGGGTGGCAGGGGTGAACCAGAGGGTGGCAGTGGTGAACCAGAGGGTGGCAGTGGTGAATCAGAGGGTGGCAGTGCTGAACCTTAGGGTGACAGTGGTTAACCAGAGGGTGGCAGTGGTGAACCATAGGTGCTGTGATGAACCAGAGGGTGGCAGTCGTGAACCAGAGGGTGGCAGTGGTGAACCAGAGGGTGACAGTGTTGAACCAGAGGGTGGCAGGGTTGAACCAGAGAGTGGCAGTGCTGAACCAGAGGGTGGCAGTGGTGAACCAGAGGGTGGCAGGGGTGAACCAGAGGGTGGCAGGGGTGAACCAGAGGGTGGCAGGGGTGAACCAGAGGGTGGCAGTGGTGAACCAGAGGGTGGCAGTGATGAACCAGAGGGTGGCAGTGGTGAACCAGAGGGTGCTGTGCCCATACACGACTGCATGGGTAACTTCGCCATGCAAGCGGCCCGCGAACACGCAAAAAGCCCCGCGAACATGCAACAAACCCCGCGAACGCGCCCAAAAAAATCCGCAAATTCGCACGAATTTGGGATTTTCTCAGATTGCGAATTCGTCTTCGCGCGAATTCGCGGAACGCGAATTCGCAAATTTCGCCCATACCTAGTGATAATACAATACACCTCCTCACACTCTAATCTAACCTTTGATACACCCAGTGTTAAATACAAACTATCATTCCTGAAATTATTGACACACCAATACCAGTTACCACATACGCACTCACTGATTTCTAGGTCTACACACACATCCACTTATTCACCCATACAATCACTCAAATATTCAGTCACTCATCAATACAACACTATCATATGCACTCATACACCTATACAGAGACTCACACACTGCCACTCATACATGGAGTTACTCACACACAGTCAGTCATGTAAAGAATCAATCACACTCCCATTTCCTCATTTATACAGTTAAACAAACAAAACCTTACTTATTTAAACATAGACTAACACATACTTACTCTCTTTTACAATCACTGATACAAGTACACAGTGATAGACACATTCACTTATGCAATCACAGGTTGTCATATATAGTTAATTTTATAAGCCAACTCTCACATGCACTGTGTTTTACATATGTACTTACTTGGACATGTAGCACTGAGATATCCATTCACTCACCAACACACCCATGCATACAGTAAACCGCCTATACAGCTGTTTCCACATACAGTCTTGAACCCATACACCAAGTGAATCAACTGCTCACACATCTATGCACAGACTCACACACCTCCCAGTCACCTCCACAAACACTCACTCTCATATACAAATACATAGGTTACCAATTAATTACCCATATAGTCAGTCATGTAGCTACTAATCAATACATGCAGCAGCTTACACAACAACAGACATAATGATGCACACATTCTAACAGTTTAGTCACTAACCCATGCATTCAGTAAGACACATTTAATCTCCCACTCATACAGTCAGTCACGCACCTACTAAATCGATTACCCAGACACTCATACATACACTCATTCTTCAATATGTTAAACACATTTTAACTTTACAGGAACACACATTCACTGGATGATGTCATCAGTGATGTCATCAGTGATGTCATTTGAGATGTCATCAGTGATGTCATCAGTGATGTCACTGACCATGTCATGAATGATATAATATGTGTCATCATCAGCAGTGGATTGCGGGCGTGCGAGTTATAGTGAGTCCAACTAACTATAACGTGGGAATTTCAATGGTTTTGTACGAGTAAAATGTTTAGCTAACTATAACTGGTGTGAAACCTATGGTTTTTTCTGTGAATATATATATATGGTACACTTCTGTGTTCGCAGATACGGAGTTGGCTCAGGTATGGGCTTACAGGCAGCTCACCTACTCAGCGCTGAAGCCAAGGGACACTGCTAAAAAGGCAGCCCGTGACTTCACGGGAGAGTTTGGTGCAATCTCGCCAACTCACAACCCAGAGGTCCGGCGTTTTGAAGGTTGGAACGTTTGGCGGGGACTCGAGGGGTCAAGGCATTAAGAAGAGCACTTCATCAAGTGTGCCCGGATTTGTAAACGCCAATAAACGAAAAGAAACGGCTTTGGTTTCCCACAACACGCATTCCAGACATATAGCCTTCTGGGAGTTGGAGTTTGACATTGGCTGCAACTCGGCGGTTGATCACATGATTGGGGTGGCGTCTACAAATGGACTTGTCATTAAGTCACGAACATTGCAACAGGGCACTACGGACGTGAGGAGCGGCAGCGAGGGGTGTCTGAAGAAGGTGTCATTACCGAAATGCATAATGCCCAGCTGCCTTAGTTTCCATTAAAAAAAGAACCTCACCTGGTAAATCCCGGCGTGTGGCTCCTTCCTTCCATGGCTTTGGAGGGTGGATGGTGATATATATATATATATATACATATATATATATATGCATGGTATATATTTAAAAGAGACTCTTGGGCCTTTAAATGAAAATAAAACCCACACCAGGAACTGTGGATTAAATTTCAACTTTGCCAGATATCTTGCAACATTATAGGGTAAATATTAAAAGCATAAATGCTTATATTTGTTAACCACATAGAGTTCCACAACCTTTATTTCTGTCCTTCAAATATTTACATTATTATACTTTATTTTTTTGTAACATTTAGACTGACTAGACGCAGTTAAGGTGAATAAACTTTATTAGTTAATTCACGGAAATGACAAAAGATACTTTAACGGAAGCACCATAGCTGAATCAACAGGAAAAATATAGCCAAAAAAGAGGCAGAACCTGTCGACAAGAGAGAGATCATGGTATGTCCTTGTGTAGATTTCTTTCCTAGGCTGCACAAAATATTCTTGATTGCGGGTAAGTGAAAACTCAGTTGTTGTTCATATGCAAAAGAGCATAAGCAAACTGCACGCATTTGAAATTTAAAATACATTGCTAAATATAATTTTGCACATGCAAAAATAATAATACAGATAGCAGAAATGTTGCTTCGTCCTCATGCACAATTGTGCCCTGAGAAAGTCTTCATCTTGTTAATAAATGCTTGTCTCTTATCCCCGCCCCAAACTCCACCCTTAGTCCACCCCAGCTCAATTTGGTGAGTACCTCAAACAACAAATAAGAGAGCAACCCTTCAAACAAAAGGGACAGGGTTAAAAAACAATAATTACAAGAAAAGAGGTCCCTCTTGTCACACAATAGCATCCATTACTTTCTTCAACTTATCACACATCCTGACTATGGGGTGTCTGACAAGTTGAAGGAAATAACGGATACTAGTGAGACAAGGACCTCTTTTCTTGTGATTATCAATTTGTACCTAAACTTATCCCCTCTTCCTTCCCCCTTAAAGCACTGCACAAACCCCAAAAAGCCTAGAACTGGCCCTGGAAACAATACATGGACTGGCTTCAAAATCCACAGTTGGGAATACTTTAACAATACTGTTACAATGCAGAACAATCTGAGCTATCGGAAACAACTGTTTATATTTAATTTCCAAAAAGGGAAGGAATGATTAAAAGAAGAGGGTATGGGCGTTTAGACCTATATTGTAAACCAGTTATTGTCCCACAGGTTTTGCCATTAGGTTATTTTTTTAAGAGCGAAATCAAAGTACCAAGTTGCAAGATGTCTAGCAATACCAATCACACAAATTGTATATAATGCAGGAGGCTACGTTACAGAGCATAGGTCAAATGATATAGTCAATAATCCACCAGAGATTTAAAATGTTAAACCATTATAGCACATATATTTCAAATCAAGATAAAAAGGAAAGCCAGAAAAGTAATTGTATGGAAAAATATATATACTTTATGCATTTATTCAAATAATAACATTTTGTACACAGTGATAATAAATCATTAAAAAATATACGTAAAGTACATTGAGCATAGCATTAAAAAACATTGAGAATCACATGAAGAAAACATCAGTTAAAAAGTTCAAAACGAACAAGGGTCGACGCGGCGTTTCGGTTACAGGCTACTAATAGACAACCTTCTTCAGGACCAAGTTCTGTGTTATTAAAAAAAGGATTCCAGATGAGTCTTGGAATACCGGGTGCCGGTTATAGAATCCGGTCAGGAGATGTTGTCAGTTCACTCAATTGTGACAATCGCTGTATCGATATCTTATATTGTTCTGAGAATAAGTATCGCTCTGGTAGTAGGAGCCACCGATATGTATCTTCAGTTGTACCAGTTTATAATATCTGGTGGTTAATTGATAACACGAGCTTTTCAATGGGCTTGTGTGTCAGTTTTGGCATTCATTCCTTGGTAGGGGTCATCCTGCCACTTGGGCATAGAATTCGGCCTCCCTGCTCCTACTACGTCAGCGTATCCTCGGGTCTCGTTAGGAATGGAAATAACGGATACTAGTGAGACAAGGACCTCTTTTCTTGTGATTATCAATTTGTACCTAAACTTATCCCCTCTTCCTTCCCCCTTAAAGCACTGCACAAACCCCAAAAAGCCTAAAACTGGCCCTGGAAACAATACATGGACTGGCTTCAAAATCCACAGTTGGGAATACTTTAACAATACTGTTACAATGCAGAACAATCTGAGCTATCGGAAACAACTGTTTATATTTAATTTCCAAAAAGGGAAGGAATGATTAAAAGAAGAGGGTATGGGCGTTTAGACCTATAACCTTGGCCATTCACACACGTTATGTCTTGCACATCTCGCCCCTTTACTGCAAGGTCAAGGCTGGACAGTGCAAAAAAGTTGCAGCATTTATAAATGACACCCAGACCACGGAATACTCCTTTTGTAACCGAGAATTTAAAATAGTTTCCGAGGATTTTAAAAGCGACGTCATTTTTAAGGATACAACTCCCAACGAATGGTAAAGTCACGCCGTCACCTCCTCCCTTTTTACTGAGGCTCCTTGCAGCTCCAGAACCAGGTACACTTGGTAAAAAAAAATTAACTGACGGGGGAGAATACATTGTTAATGTTAATGTTAATGTTAAAAGGGGTTTATAGAGCGCTCAGTTATTGTCCAAACAGCCACGTTTTAAGGTCCTTCCTGAAGGCAAGGAGGTTGTCACTTTTCCGCAGAGACAGAGGCAGTGTGTTCCAAAGTTGGGGAGCCCAACGTTTGAAAGAGCGACCCCCAATGCGGGCTCACCTAATTACCGGAACAGAAGCCAGAGCCAGCGATGTGGAACGTAATGATCTTGCAGGGAGATAAAAACGTAGTCTTTTCCTGATATAGCGGGCGCCGATACCATGGAGGGCCTTGAATGCTGTAGTTAGAGTTTTAAAGGTGATGCGTTTACGTACAGGCAGCCAGTGGAGAGATCTAAGAAGAGCTGTAGTGCTGGATCTCCGGCTAAGACCGAAGATCGCTCGAGCAGCGGAGTTTTGCACCGTTTGGAGTCGTGAGAGAAGATATTCAGGAAGGCCCAGATATAGCACATTAGCGTAGTCCAGGCGCGAGCCAATCCAGGCCTGGACCATGGTCCTCCTGTGAACTAGAGACAAAAATGGAAGAAATTTCCTCAGTATTTTTAAAAGAACAAAACACTGTCCCACTAGGCTCAGAATCTGTGGTTTGAAAGTAAGACCATTGTCCACCTTCACACCCAGATTCTTTGCCACGGAAGAGGCAGCGGAGGGAGGAAACATGGCCGCCGGCCATCAGGACTTCCAGCCGGGGTCAGGAGGGCAACCAAAAAAGAGCACCTCCGATTTGTCCGAGTTGCACTTAAGATGATTCAGTTGGAACCAGGCAAAAATGGCTCATAAACAACTCTTGATACTCTATCCATTAAAGTTGGTGTTCTTTTCACAAGTAAAAAGAAGCTGTGTGTCGTCGGCGTACGAAACAATCTGGGCGCCATAGGCCTCCGCCAGTACCGCCAAAGGGGCCATATAAATATTGAATAGAGTGGGGCTCAAGATCGACCCAATAGGAACTCCCACCTCCAGTGGCGGCACTAAGGCTGAGTGTGGAGGGGCCCAGATTGTTTGTTGGTGATTCGACAGAAATGACTCAAACCAACTAAAGGCTGTTCCCCTCAAACCAATCTCATAGAGTCTTGCAAGGAGACGGTTATGGGGGACGGTATCGAACGCCGCCAACAAATCCAACATCACCAGCATCGCTTTTCCTCCGTCATCCAAAACCTCCTTAATGGCTTCCGTCACTTCCAACAGTGCTGTTTCCGTGCTCATGTTTGCACGGAACCTGGACTGGGTATGATGTAGGATGTCATGGGTCTCTAAGAAATTAGAGAGGGAGGAATGAACATGCTTTTCTATGACCTTGGCGAATGCCGGGAGAAGAGAAATAGGTCTGTAGTTGGCATGAATGCTGGGATCAAGGTTAGGTTTCTTTAGAAGAGGAAGGATAAGGGCCTGCTTCAAGGACCAGGGAACCACTCCGGAGTCAAGGGATTGATTTAGTACCGGGTTAATTAACGGATTAATAACTTGTGCTACCTTGGCGAGGAACTTGGCGGGACAGGGACCCAATGGAGAGCCCGATTTTAGTTTAGATAAAAGATCCAACGAGGCCACTGGGGAGAGGGCTGGAAAGTTCGAAAGTAAGGGCCGTTCAGAGGTGGAGGACGGAAAAAGGGGAGAAGCGTTAAGAGCCACCGCCGGATCTGACGGCAAAAAAGACGCCTGAATGCTTTACATTTTTCTAGCAAAAAAATATGCAAGTTGGACAACCCATGGTTCAGAGTGGGAGCACTTGGGTGTAATAGAAGAGGGCGATGTAAATTCCTTCACTATCGCAAAGATTTCTTTACTGGTATTGGTGGCAGCTTCAATTCACCTGGCTAAATAAGACTTTTTTTCCAGAAATGATGTCTTTATGATAGATCTTAGTACGGTCCCTATAGGCCTCCTTCAATAGCCCATCATAGCTGTGACGCCAGGCCCTCTCAGCCTTCTTACAGAGCCTGCGACTCTCATTGAGTGCGGGCATAAACCAGGGTGCGGATGCACAAGTGGTGTTTTTACGGGCAACCTGGGGAGATGCCAGTTCATCCAGGCGCTGCGCAAGCCACGACTGAAAGGAATCTAGGTCAGCCTCTAAATCGCCAGAGAGCATACAGGGATTAGCTGTCAGAGACTGCGCAAGCATGTCAAAAGACACGCGGTGGAAGGCGCGCGTGGCTGGAGACTGACGACTAAGGCCACTAGTAGTTGACCTGTCTACGCGTACAATCTCAAACTTGACCAGAAAGTGGTCCGACCAGAGAACTGGTACTGGGGCAGCTACAACTATCGGAGTAGTGGAGAAAATTTGATTCAATATGTGGCCTTTATTATGGGTGGGGGTAGCAAGATAAGGACTCAGGCCCAATGGATTGGTAGTGTCCAGGATCTTAATAGTGTCCATTGCATCGGCTGCGTCCATATGGATGTTAAAATCACCCAAAAGCAGGCAATGCTTAAACTTCATACATAAGGATGAGATAGCAGTGTGAAGCTCTTCATGGAATAAACCAAACGGGCCAGGGGGCCTATAGACCAGCAGCCCAGCACAGGATTGATGAGGTGACAGTGACAAACAGAATCCCAGGGCCCCCACCCCGTGGATATCTTCCGTAGGGACTATAGAACAGGAAAATCGTTTGTCCACCACCACAGCAACCCCTCCACCATTGCCTTTTACCCAATCCTTTCTTATCATGACAAAGTCCTGGGGGAGAGCATTGGCAATGTCAGGACCCGAACACTCACCGAGCCAAGTCTCTGTTAGGAAGAGACATACAGGCTTGGATTCAGACAATAGATTATAAAGATCTAAATCGTGTTTACTAAGTGACCGGGTGTTGAGAAGAAAACAGGAGACATTGCTAAGCAAATTCCCAGTGCCCGACACCAGATTATGCTGTGTCTTCACCTTAGACGATGCCTTCGTAATAGATCCGTTGCCCGAAATCCACCCACAACTGGGGCAGCAATTGATCCCCTTAGAGCAGTTGGGAGAGATTGAGCAACATTTACTGATGGTGCTCCTTAAAGTTGTGAGCTGTGACGACGTGTATTTACACACCTTACCCGACAAGTGATAGGATGGAACATTACCTGTAAGGACGAAGAATAAGCAGCACGGCTCTGCTGTGTTACATTTGTGACTGCCAGTACTCTTTCCACGTGCCGATTCTTCGTAGAAATCACGTAACATACGCTACCACAAGAAGCTTGGCTTCCAACACAGCGAATACTTTAAGTGGCACCGGTACAGGCTCACTACCAACTCGAAGCGCGAGCACCCCCTCAAAAAAACAGGTGGCAGCAGAAGTCTCCAATACAAAAAAAACAAGTGGAGGGAGTGCTGGATAAAAAAGTGTCTGCAAAAGTGAAAGCGTTTCACTTGGGAGAGCGAGCAGCGTCAGGAGAGATAATTGCTACCATATGGCGCTGCGCACTTCCGCAAGTGAATCACCAAACGTGCATGCGTTACCATTGAAGGCAATGGCACGCGTGCACGCTTTTGGCTGAAAAGCCAAAGCGATTGCTAAAGGTCTTTTTACCTAAGCAGCGCATGTGCGCTGCGGAGGTGAGACCTAAAAAGATATTTTATTGAGGTCTCCATGTGTCAATAGGCTATGCACACGGCCAGTGAAGGCGGCCCAAAAATAGAGCTTGAAGTCCGGGAGTGAAAACCCACATACAATGCCAAGCAATAGTCATGGAATCAAAACACATTCAGTTTAAATCAAAGATTTGTTTGCAGATATGCTGAAGAACAGTCTTTGTTCTGTTTTGTCGTGTTATATGTTTACATATGGCAGATCGCTCACCATGGCATGGTGTCTTGGTGCCACCTGAGTGGCAAGTATAGTGTAGGTCAATAAAAAAATAAATGTGAGATGCTTTCACTGGGTCCTTCCGTGAAACCTTTCATGAAAACCAGAGAGGTGGTCCATCTTCATCAAAGCCAATCGTAGTAAGATGAGGGAAGACAATTGGGGCACAACAATTATTCGGGTACTGGAAGGCCTCTCTTTTGGTGAATTCAAATTAATTTGTGAATATGCCTCTGAGCACCTCCGTATTTTGCTTGCACAGGAACTGACTGATGATACAGGGCAGTAGCTAGACATTTGAAGTCAATGTACACAATTTGTACTTGAACTCACTTAGAATAAAAATCGACGAGTGAAACACTTGAATTATTCCCATCTAGTGGTAATTACTCAGGCAGCCAGTCCATGGTTTTGCTCCCATTATGCCACCCCAGAGAGGAACCATCCACATGCAAATGAGAGTATATCATGCCAGGCCAGGTCTCCTCTAAAAGGGAGCACAAGTAACTACAGCACAGTTGGGCCATACCAGCGAGGTACACCTTTTGTTCTGTGGCACAGTGACCATTTGACCCGTGCCTGGGCATACCCACTGGACGTAGGACACCTCACTTAAGAAAACAAAAATATATGATTACTTCCCTTTTGGAGTGGCGCAGTGTGTAAGATAATGATGGATTGGACTCAGAACTCGAGCAATTGTCTTTTTTTCGTTTTGATTTTGCAAGTGCGATAGCATGCCGAGAAGGCTGAAGTCTGGGGTTGCTTGCGCTCCCATTTAGACTGGATATGCCCTGACAGTGCTGCTTGGACTGTTCCTAGTGGAGCATGACCAAACTGATTTTCATATGGTTGCCCTCTCATTAGAATGGCCGAGTGGCAAAAAAAACACAAAACAATGGACTGGAATATGTTCTTAACACATTTCCATTGGCTGAGACTTTTGTAGGCATTCACCCCATCGCCTTTTGGTGTTTAAATGTGATGCCATAATGGCAAAGGGTATGTCCAGGTTGAGGTCTCATGTTTACTGTGCCATATAATCCAAACTGTACCTCATTAATGAGGCCCAAAAATATTAAAACTGGTCTGGAGTTGCCTATGGTCCCATTCCCAGGCAGGTCAGACTGGCTCCTCTAGGAGCAGGACCAAGACATATTTGCATATGGCTGCTTCCCGTCTTGAGTGGCACAGTAAAACAAAAAACAAATGGACCAAAATGTGGCCCTGAGGGATTTGCAGTGGCTGACAATTTAGCAAGCATTCCACCCATCACCTTTTGCTGTTTTGCACATTAATCCTCTGCAACATTTGGTGCATGAGGAGAGGACGAATGTGGCAGGGAAGAAGGACAGGACATTTCACAGTTAACATGATCAAGGGTAGGTTGATAAAAGGAAAACGTACCACAAACAAAATATGGCTAGGAATCTCAGGGAAATGTGAATAATACAGCGGGAGAAAGTCTGCCTATCCTTTTTTTTTTTTTACATGGTGGCGGAAAGGATATTATGTTATGTTATGTTATGTTAAGTGAAATTTGTTAAGCGCACATACACCAAGAAGGTTTCTTGGCGCTACAATGTCTTCAGAGCCCGAGTTCGAATGCATTATTAGAAAGCCTGGCAAAAAAGCCACGTTTTTAGACAGCTTCTGAATTTAAGAATAGTGTGGCAGAATCGTATGTCGGGAGGGAGAGAGTTCCAGAACATGGGTGCCAGCACAGTAAACCTGGCACCCCCGGTGCGCTTTAGTCTGTAAGAGGGTGTAGACAGCAGTAACTTATGGGCTGAGCGAAGGTTACGGGAGGGAACGTGCCTGTGGATCAAATCATTCACAAATCTAGGACTTTTCCCATTAAGGGACTTATAGATGAGGCACCCGACCTTAAAGGCGCAACGCTGGATCACGGGTAACCAATGAAGTTGTTTCAAAAGGGGGGTTATATGAAGATGTCTGGGTTGATGAGTAATCAAACGAGCCGACTGGTTCTGGACCATTTGTAAACGTTTAGAGAGATAGAGGGGAATGCCATATTAAAGGGAGTTGGCATAATCAACATGGGACATAACCATAGCAAAAATAACCTGGATTCTGGCTTCGTAGGTGAGAAACCTGCAGATCTTTTTTATTTTCCTAAGTTGAAAAAAGCAGGTCGAAATCACTGAGCCAATCTGAGCCTTCATCGTGAGGTCCTGGCTAATAATGATCCCCAAGCTCTTGGCCGTGGATGATGGAGAGGGAGCTTGGCCAAGTTCCCTGGGCCAAAAATGCGGGCCCCAAGGGTTCTTGATGATCCCTCCAGTGAGAACTAGCTCTGTCTTATCCGGATTGAGCTTAAGATGATTACTGTACATCTATTGACTGATGAACAGTATGGTAGACTGAAAAGTAGAGACCGATTCTGGAGAGTTACTAATAGGAAAGATGAGTTGAAAGTCATCTGCATAGTTGAAAGTGCAGACATTAAGTGCTTTCAGAGCTCGGATGAGGGGGAGGAGATACAAATTAAACAACAGGGGAGAAAGCGAGGAACCCTGAGGAACTCCGCAGGAGACACTCACTCTGGGAGCAGTAAATGGTACTGTGCTAACTGCCTGGGAACGATTCTCAAGCAAAGACGTGATCCAGCCAAGGGCAGGTCCTGTGATTCCCGCGGCTCTGACTCGATCGACCAAGAGGATGTGGTCGACCGTGTCAAAGGCCGCAGAGAGATCAAGCAGGACAAGGGCGTGCGGGGAACCAGAGTCGACCTTCTCACTAAGAGAATCTAAGACCGTGAGAATCACGGCCTCGGTAGAGTGAGCCGGACGAAACCCCGCTTGGCTGGGATCAAGGAATTCAGACTCTTCTAGAAACTCAGTAAGACATCTAGTAACATAAGTTTCCAGAACCTTGGCAAGGTAGGGCTGGAGGGAAATAGGGCGATAATTTGTTAACAATTGGGGGTCTGCCCCAGACTTCTTCAAGAGGTGGATAACAATAGCCTCCTTGAAGGTGGAAGGGACAATACCCTGAGAGAGTGATTGATTCAGAAGGTGAATTGCAGGACTGGGAAGGATAGTGAAGATTTCTCTCAGAATGCTGGGGGGCAGCAGTCAATGGGAGAGCCTGTCTTAACTTTAGAGAGTATGTCCAAAAAAACAGGCTCAGTGATGCTGGGAAATTGCACAAAAGAAATATGATTTTGGACATCAGTAGGACAGAGCAACAAGGTATTACACGGCGGGATGCTAGCCTTTATCAGTGCAATTTTTTCAATAAAGAAGGAGTTCAAGGATACTCCATTGGAATCGCGTCGAAGTACCCCTCTACCAACCTGAAGGTCTGCCTCGAGATAAAAAGCAGAGGACCTGTAGCTAGAATTGAAGATACTATTTTCTGTGTAGCCTAGACATTTGGATGCTAGGGGGAGAAAATGGGAGGAGGGGGGGTTAAGTTCTAAACACAGCGTTAATGTAAGATGTACTTTACATTATTGTTCGTCGTAGTACTACTATTTATTTTTCACTGTCAAAAGTGCAGTAACTCATCATTGATGTGCGGACAGACGTTAATGTCTATTTTACTATGTTGGGAAAAAGTATTCCACTAAGTACAAAATTGCCCTGCTCCTTGAATAGCCTGAAGTACAGGTGGGTGCTGCTCACTATTTTGCTATGTTGAAAAAAAGTATTACATTGCAATGTACACTGTACTTCTACTTGAAATGCTAATTAAAAAACATTTAAAAATCACAAAAACCTGAAGGTCTGCCTGCCTGATTTACAGATCGCCAGACCTTCAGTATGTAGACGATGAAGACTACTCTGTCTATGCCACCTACAGACCTCTCCGAAGGCCGACAGAGTAAGGGCCATCGGAGGTTAGGACATTTGTCTGTCCCCCTCAGTTAGAGTGGGCAGATGATTAGCCGTTTTTTTCTTTTACAAACCGCCAGGTAAAACGGCCCTGTGGGGATCTCTGTGCCTTTATGGGGGCTACTGCCACAGTACTTCCTATGAAGGCACTAAAAGTTTGATGCACAGCTGCCATCTTCTAGGTGGCTGCATATCAAACTTTTGTTTTATTTTTGAGAAACAAACTCCCAAAGCTGGAGTTTGTTACTAAAAAAACAAAAACGAATGCCCCAACATCTAAGAGTTTTCTCTTAGGGTGTGTGTGTGTGTGGGTGTGTGTGGGAGGGGGGGGTGTTCATCATTTTGTTTCTGTTTTTGACCAGCAGGTTGTACTTGATGGTGACAGATGGAAAAATAGGACATTAGGTCATCTGCTCTAAATAAGGCAGGTGATCTGATGCCCTTACCCTGATGGCCTGTACTCCAATGACCCATCAAGTACGTTTTCAGATGGCAGACCTAGTGGGGGTACCCCTGTTAGAAAACTGACAGCCTGCCTGTCTCACAACTCAGCAGACCAAGTTTGGCAAATAGGGTACTCTGCCAAGTTTGTGACCAAGCACTCTACCTGCCAAAATTTAAATTGACCCTCTAAATATGTGAATGGTACTGTGTAATGTGTAATAGGATGTTAGAAATGAGGTTTCTGGTTGGCTAAGGTATACACCCAAGCCAGGCCGAAAACACCACTCTAGTTAAGGTAAGCTAGATACACCACTGAGATAACCTGTGCTTACCCTCTAGTAGCTTGGTTGAGACCATTCAGGCTGATTAAGAGAGGCAATGTGTAAAGTATTTGTGCAACACAATGAATAAACCACAAAAAGACTCCAGACAGGTTTTGGAAAAACTAGCTTAGAATATTCTGAAGAAGTTAAGACCATAACAGCAAAAATCACATTATACCTTTGAAGATATGCACATTTAAAAATAGTAGATAATTACAGTGTTGGAAGAGCCCTTGCGCTCCTCTTCCAATGTTTACAGTCCCGATAGGGACTAAGTAATGATCCAATCAGTGGATTGATAATCAAGTAGTGCCTTAACAAGTAGTGATGAACAAGATTGCAGCCAGCCACTCAAGTCCAGAATTCCCAAGTAAGCCCTGCAGTCCATAATTCACAGTACCTGTCGTGCAACTGAAGGTGTGCTGCCCTTGGCCCTTCCTTTCAGAATTGTAATTGATGAGCCGCGCTTAGCTGTCTGTGAGCGGTGTGTCTGTGGTGGAGTGAGTTGCTGCGGTAACCTCCTTCAGGCAGGACAGACTTGGAGGGCTCAGTCGGCACACAGGGCAGACATGTGTGGATGTGAAAATACAGCAGCAAACAGAGTAATCCTTGTTGAGATAGGCTGATCTCAGTAGGCATACAGCACAGATTTAAACTACCGCAGCAAACATGGCGGTCTTCTTTGGAAGGGCAGACACGACAGACCAGCCCGTGTAATGCATTACTTTTATGGCCAAGAGACTTCTGGAAACAGGGGACAAGCCAACAAGCTCTTGGAGAACACTCTTAGGGGTGATTACGATGGCAGTGAATCTGTGACCGCCGAGCCGGCGGTGAGGCCCGCTGGCCCGGCGGTCGCGGATTCACCACCATCACCCTTAAAATTCCCGCCACCATATTAGGATGGTGGTGGGAAAGGAAAAGGTACCGCAGCGGACGGAAAGACCGTCTGCCGTGGTCCCGCAAGGCGGGCCTGTTCCGCCCGCCTTGCGGTACCAGGTACAGGGGATTAATGAAGGCGGTGCCGTGTAGGCACCGCCGTGGGTATTTGGATGCCTGTCTTTTGCGGTGGAGTTTCCGCCGCAAAAAGACAGGTGGAAAATGCCTTCGGGGGCCCGTTGTGGGCCCTCTGGGCATACCCACTGGACGTAGGACACCTCACTTAAGAAAACAAAAATATATGATTACTTCCCTTTTGGAGTGGCGCAGTGTGTAAGATAATGATGGATTGGACTCAGAACTCGAGCAATTGTCTTTTTTTCGTTTTGATTTTGCAAGTGCGATAGCATGCCGAGAAGGCTGAAGTCTGGGGTTGCTTGCGCTCCCATTTAGACTGGATATGCCCTGACAGTGCTGCTTGGACTGTTCCTAGTGGAGCATGACCAAACTGATTTTCATATGGTTGCCCTCTCATTAGAATGGCCGAGTGGCAAAAAAAACACAAAACAATGGACTGGAATATGTTCTTAACACATTTCCATTGGCTGAGACTTTTGTAGGCATTCACCCCATCGCCTTTTGGTGTTTAAATGTGATGCCATAATGGCAAAGGGTATGTCCAGGTTGAGGTCTCATGTTTACTGTGCCATATAATCCAAACTGTACCTCATTAATGAGGCCCAAAAATATTAAAACTGGTCTGGAGTTGCCTATGGTCCCATTCCCAGGCAGGTCAGACTGGCTCCTCTAGGAGCAGGACCAAGACATATTTGCATATGGCTGCTTCCCGTCTTGAGTGGCACAGTAAAACAAAAAACAAATGGACCAAAATGTGGCCCTGAGGGATTTGCAGTGGCTGACAATTTAGCAAGCATTCCACCCATCACCTTTTGCTGTTTTGCACATTAATCCTCTGCAACATTTGGTGCATGAGGAGAGGACGAATGTGGCAGGGAAGAAGGACAGGACATTTCACAGTTAACATGATCAAGGGTAGGTTGATAAAAGGAAAACGTACCACAAACAAAATATGGCTAGGAATCTCAGGGAAATGTGAATAATACAGCGGGAGAAAGTCTGCCTATCCTTTTTTTTTTTACATGGTGGCGGAAAGGATATTATGTTATGTTATGTTATGTTAAGTGAAATTTGTTAAGCGCACATACACCAAGAAGGTTTCTTGGCGCTACAATGTCTTCAGAGCCCGAGTTCGAATGCATTATTAGAAAGCCTGGCAAAAAAGCCACGTTTTTAGACAGCTTCTGAATTTAAGAATAGTGTGGCAGAATCGTATGTCGGGAGGGAGAGAGTTCCAGAACATGGGTGCCAGCACAGTAAACCTGGCACCCCCGGTGCGCTTTAGTCTGTAAGAGGGTGTAGACAGCAGTAACTTATGGGCTGAGCGAAGGTTACGGGAGGGAACGTGCCTGTGGATCAAATCATTCACAAATCTAGGACTTTTCCCATTAAGGGACTTATAGATGAGGCACCCGACCTTAAAGGCGCAACGCTGGATCACGGGTAACCAATGAAGTTGTTTCAAAAGGGGGGTTATATGAAGATGTCTGGGTTGATGAGTAATCAAACGAGCCGACTGGTTCTGGACCATTTGTAAACGTTTAGAGAGATAGAGGGGAATGCCATATTAAAGGGAGTTGGCATAATCAACATGGGACATAACCATAGCAAAAATAACCTGGATTCTGGCTTCGTAGGTGAGAAACCTGCAGATCTTTTTTATTTTCCTAAGTTGAAAAAAGCAGGTCGAAATCACTGAGCCAATCTGAGCCTTCATCGTGAGGTCCTGGCTAATAATGATCCCCAAGCTCTTGGCCGTGGATGATGGAGAGGGAGCTTGGCCAAGTTCCCTGGGCCAAAAATGCGGGCCCCAAGGGTTCTTGATGATCCCTCCAGTGAGAACTAGCTCTGTCTTATCCGGATTGAGCTTAAGATGATTACTGTACATCTATTGACTGATGAACAGTATGGTAGACTGAAAAGTAGAGACCGATTCTGGAGAGTTACTAATAGGAAAGATGAGTTGAAAGTCATCTGCATAGTTGAAAGTGCAGACATTAAGTGCTTTCAGAGCTCGGATGAGGGGGAGGAGATACAAATTAAACAACAGGGGAGAAAGCGAGGAACCCTGAGGAACTCCGCAGGAGACACTCACTCTGGGAGCAGTAAATGGTACTGTGCTAACTGCCTGGGAACGATTCTCAAGCAAAGACGTGATCCAGCCAAGGGCAGGTCCTGTGATTCCCGCGGCTCTGACTCGATCGACCAAGAGGATGTGGTCGACCGTGTCAAAGGCCGCAGAGAGATCAAGCAGGACAAGGGCGTGCGGGGAACCAGAGTCGACCTTCTCACTAAGAGAATCTAAGACCGTGAGAATCACGGCCTCGGTAGAGTGAGCCGGACGAAACCCCGCTTGGCTGGGATCAAGGAATTCAGACTCTTCTAGAAACTCAGTAAGACATCTAGTAACATAAGTTTCCAGAACCTTGGCAAGGTAGGGCTGGAGGGAAATAGGGCGATAATTTGTTAACAATTGGGGGTCTGCCCCAGACTTCTTCAAGAGGTGGATAACAATAGCCTCCTTGAAGGTGGAAGGGACAATACCCTGAGAGAGTGATTGATTCAGAAGGTGAATTGCAGGACTGGGAAGGATAGTGAAGATTTCTCTCAGAATGCTGGGGGGCAGCAGTCAATGGGAGAGCCTGTCTTAACTTTAGAGAGTATGTCCAAAAAAACAGGCTCAGTGATGCTGGGAAATTGCACAAAAGAAATATGATTTTGGACATCAGTAGGACAGAGCAACAAGGTATTACACGGCGGGATGCTAGCCTTTATCAGTGCAATTTTTTCAATAAAGAAGGAGTTCAAGGATACTCCATTGGAATCGCGTCGAAGTACCCCTCTACCAACCTGAAGGTCTGCCTCGAGATAAAAAGCAGAGGACCTGTAGCTAGAATTGAAGATACTATTTTCTGTGTAGCCTAGACATTTGGATGCTAGGGGGAGAAAATGGGAGGAGGGGGGGTTAAGTTCTAAACACAGCGTTAATGTAAGATGTACTTTACATTATTGTTCGTCGTAGTACTACTATTTATTTTTCACTGTCAAAAGTGCAGTAACTCATCATTGATGTGCGGACAGACGTTAATGTCTATTTTACTATGTTGGGAAAAAGTATTCCACTAAGTACAAAATTGCCCTGCTCCTTGAATAGCCTGAAGTACAGGTGGGTGCTGCTCACTATTTTGCTATGTTGAAAAAAAGTATTACATTGCAATGTACACTGTACTTCTACTTGAAATGCTAATTAAAAAACATTTAAAAATCACAAAAACCTGAAGGTCTGCCTGCCTGATTTACAGATCGCCAGACCTTCAGTATGTAGACGGTGAAGACTACTCTGTCTATGCCACCTACAGACCTCTCCGAAGGCCGACAGAGTAAGGGCCATCGGAGGTTAGGACATTTGTCTGTCCCCCTCAGTTAGAGTGGGCAGATGATTAGCCGTTTTTTTCTTTTACAAACCGCCAGGTAAAACGGCCCTGTGGGGATCTCTGTGCCTTTATGGGGGCTACTGCCACAGTACTTCCTATGAAGGCACTAAAAGTTTGATGCACAGCTGCCATCTTCTAAGTGGCTGCATATCAAACTTTTGTTTTATTTTTGAGAAACAAACTCCCAAAGCTGGAGTTTGTTACTAAAAAAACAAAAACGAATGCCCCAACATCTAAGAGTTTTCTCTTAGGGTGTGTGTGTGTGTGGGTGTGTGTGGGAGGGGGGGGGTGTTCATCATTTTGTTTCTGTTTTTGACCAGCAGGTTGTACTTGATGGTGACAGATGGAAAAATAGGACATTAGGTCATCTGCTCTAAATAAGGCAGGTGATCTGATGCCCTTACCCTGATGGCCTGTACTCCAATGACCCATCAAGTACGTTTTCAGATGGCAGACCTAGTGGGGGTACCCCTGTTAGAAAACTGACAGCCTGCCTGTCTCACAACTCAGCAGACCAAGTTTGGCAAATAGGGTACTCTGCCAAGTTTGTGACCAAGCACTCTACCTGCCAAAATTTAAATTGACCCTCTAAATATGTGAATGGTACTGTGTAATGTGTAATAGGATGTTAGAAATGAGGTTTCTGGTTGGCTAAGGTATACACCCAAGCCAGGCCGAAAACACCACTCTAGTTAAGGTAAGCTAGATACACCACTGAGATAACCTGTGCTTACCCTCTAGTAGCTTGGTTGAGACCATTCAGGCTGATTAAGAGAGGCAATGTGTAAAGTATTTGTGCAACACAATGAATAAACCACAAAAAGACTCCAGACAGGTTTTGGAAAAACTAGCTTAGAATATTCTGAACAAGTTAAGACCATAACAGCAAAAATCACATTATACCTTTGAAGATATGCACATTTAAAAATAGTAGATAATTACAGTGTTGGAAGAGCCCTTGCGCTCCTCTTCCAATGTTTACAGTCCCGATAGGGACTAAGTAATGATCCAATCAGTGGATTGATAATCAAGTAGTGCCTTAACAAGTAGTGATGAACAAGATTGCAGCCAGCCACTCAAGTCCAGAATTCCCAAGTAAGCCCTGCAGTCCATAATTCACAGTACCTGTCGTGCAACTGAAGGTGTGCTGCCCTTGGCCCTTCCTTTCAGAATTGTAATTGATGAGCCGCGCTTAGCTGTCTGTGAGCGGTGTGTCTGTGGTGGAGTGAGTTGCTGCGGTAACCTCCTTCAGGCAGGACAGACTTGGAGGGCTCAGTCGGCACACAGGGCAGACATGTGTGGATGTGAAAATACAGCAGCAAACAGAGTAATCCTTGTTGAGATAGGCTGATCTCAGTAGGCATACAGCACAGATTTAAACTACCGCAGCAAACATGGCAGTCTTCTTTGGAAGGGCAGACACGACAGACCAGCCCGTGTAATGCATTACTTTTATGGCCAAGAGACTTCTGGAAACAGGGGACAAGCCAACAAGCTCTTGGAGAACACTCTTAGGGGTGATTACGATGGCAGTGAATCTGTGACCGCCGAGCCGGCGGTGAGGCCCGCTGGCCCGGCGGTCGCGGATTCACCACCATCACCCTTAAAATTCCCGCCACCATATTAGGATGGTGGTGGGAAAGGAAAAGGTACCGCAGCGGACGGAAAGACCGTCTGCCGTGGTCCCGCAAGGCGGGCCTGTTCCGCCCGCCTTGCGGTACCAGGTACAGGGGATTAATGGAGGCGGTGCCGTGTAGGCACCGCCGTGGGTATTTGGATGCCTGTCTTTTGCGGTGGAGTTTCCGCCGCAAAAAGACAGGTGGAAAATGCCTTCGGGGGCCCGTTGTGGGCCCTCTGGGGGGTGGGGATGTTGCACGTGGGGGGTACCTATGGTACCCCCTACATTTGCATGTACAAGGTGGCAGACACCGCACGGAGCTTGCCACGTTGTACATTCAAATGTGAAACATGTATTTTTACATTGTGGCGGGTGCTGCCACCCGCCAAAATATAAACATACAGGATGCGACCGCCAGTGTGGCCAGCGCAACCTAATTTGTTTTGCGGGACCGCCACACCTATGGCAGGCGGTCCCTTTTGCACCACAATGGTGGGCGGACTTTGTCCGCCCGCAATCGTAATCGTCCCCATAGTTCCACGCAGTGCAAAAGTAGCAGGCAGCAGGCCAGCACAGTAAGGCAGGTCGCTCATCAAGCAGCAGGCTAACAAAGCAGAATAGTTAGCAGAGTGACAGTCAACAATTCCTTCTGACAATGGGCAGATGTAGAATCAGAAAAGGCTGGTTACATGTCAAACTAGTGTCTGGTTAGATGGGGTCAGAGACCCACTACTTATACCCAAAAGTGCCTTTGATATGGGGGAATTCAACAGAACTCTCTGAAGTGCACATGTCTCCTTTCAACCAAGTCCTGTCTGTCAGCCTAGCTATGGGGGTTATATCAGCCCTCTGTGTGAAGACAGGACACTACCTATTCAAGGGAAGTGTTACCGCTTCTCCTCCCTCCTGTCTAAGATGCTTAAGATGACCCATCAGTATGCAGATGAATGCAGATTCAATTGAGTGACTATGTTGTGGCTGTCTAGAGGAAAAATACAAATATAGCTGCCACTCCGCCCAACCCAGACGTGTATCGGAGACAGACTGTCAGGCACCCAGAGCAGTAAGTGCAGAGACATGTCCACTTTCTAAAAGTGGAAATAGTAAAGGTAAATTCAACCTCACCAATAGGTAGGATTTATTAAAAGCATTGCAAACATATGAAACATCAAAAAGCTTCTCCTCTCTGATCAGGACTTATAGCTTAAAAGGTTATTAAGGAATTCCCAATGCTACCCTGTGAGAGGAGAAGGCCTCACAGCAGTGAAAAATGAAATCGGCTGTTTGTCACTACCAAGACATGCAAAAAAAAAAGGTGCATGTCCTACCTTTTCCTTACATAGTACCCTGCTCTTATAGCTACCTATGTCCTACCTTAGGGGTGCCTTATATGTAATAAAATGTGAGTTTAATTAGCAAGTAGGTTTTAAATGCCAACCCTCCAAGAAAGCCAGCTGGTACTTTCCTGCCCTCCAAGAGTCCAGGCACACCTTCAGACAGCTTGAAACAAAATGGAAAAACAGCAAGGCCTCGGCAGACCACACAGCATTCAAAACCTCAATCACCTTAACACCACCACCTCATCAAATCAATTAAGAAACAACCATTCAAGAATGCATCAAAGCCAACGCACACAACAGCAAACTACGCTTCACCGTGGTCAAAGAGTTCACCAAACCTTCACCCAACGGACCCAGACTCCAGCAGACCCTACTCAACTGGACCACCCCCCCCAAAGATACCCTCAAATCCATGAGGAGCATCCAGTCCGGTGCCCCCTCATATCCCTGCCTCCACCAACTGTTCAAAAGAACCAGCACCTCCATTGCACTCGAACTCTACCACACAATCAACTGCTTTATCAAATCCGCCACCTTCCCTGAAGACTGGAAACACGCCGGAATCAACCCCCTACTGAAGAAACCATCTGCCGACCAGATGGACCTCAAGAACTACAGACCCATCTCGCTGCTCCCCTCCCCACCCAAAGTCATCGAGAAGGCCATCAACACCCAACTCTCTGGGTCCATCCAATCAAAAAAACATCCTGGACCTCTCCCAATTGGGATTCAAAAGCAACAACAGAACCAAGACTGCTCTCCTCGCTGCCACAGACGACATCTGCATCCTCCTCAACAGAGGCTAAACCACAGCCCGCATCCTTCTGGATCTCTCAGCCACTTTTGACCCCATCTCCCACGACACCTTCTGCGCTAGACTTCATGATGCTGGCATCCGCTACAAAGTCCTCGACTGGATCCGCTACTTCCTTGCCGGCCAAACACAGAGAGTCAGACTTCCACATTTCCCCTCAGAACCCACATAAATTAGTTGCAGAGTGCCACAGGGCTCCTCCATGAGCCCCACCCTTTTCAACTTCTACACTTGAAAACATCATCAGAAACCAAGGACTCAACATTGTCTCCTACGCCGACGACACCAAGCTGATACTCTCCCTCTCCGACGAACCCACAGCTGCCAAGAACAACTTCCACAACGGAATGAAGGCAGTACACACCTGGATGAAGGACAGCTGCCTCAAGCTCAACTCAGACAAGACCAAAGTATTCATCCTGGGCCCCAACCCCTCAGCATGGGATGACTCCTGGTGGGCCGCAGTGCTCAGAACTCCCCCCCACCACACCCACTGACCATGCACAAAACCTCAGCATCATCCTGGACTCCTCGCTCTCAATGAACCACCAAATCAACGCCCTCTCATCCTCCTGCTTCCACACCACAAGATCTTCAAGTGGATCCCCAACAAGGCAAAGAAAACAGTCACCCACGCACTCATAAGCAGCAGACTCAACTACAGCAATGCACTCCATGCCGGCACTCCCAAAAAAGCTGCAAAACATCCAAAGCACCTCCACCAGGCTCATCCTGAACATGTCTCGCTACAGCCATGTCACCAACCACCTGAGAGACTACACTGGCTCCCGGTCAACAAAAGGCTTACCCACAAGCTCCTCATACATGACTACAAATCCATCTACAACATTGGACCCCCATACCTCAAACACTGCCTCTCCTTCCACACCCCCACCAGACATCTCTGCTCTGCCCCTCAGTGCCTGGCCACCATTCCATGGATCCGCAGGACCACCACTGTAGGAAGGTCCTTCTCCTACCTTACTGCAAGGACCTGGGACTCCCTTCCTTTGCATCTCAGGCAATCACAATCTCTGCCTCAATTCAGGAAGGAACTAAAGACCTGGCTCTGCGACTGAACAGCAGATTCCCCACTCCCCCATCCCCAATTGCCTTGAGACCGTTACAGGTGAGTAGCCAAGCTCTACGAAAACCCTGATTGATTGATTGGTTGATTGATTGGTTGAATGATTGATTGATTGATTGAAGTCGAAGTGGCAGTAAACTGAGCATACAGGTCCTGCAATGGCAGGCGTGAGACAGGTTTGGAAGACTACTTCTGTGGATGGCACAATTAGTGCTGCAAGCCCACTAGTAGCATTTAACTTACATGCCCTGGGTACATAGTGTTCCACTTTACAAGGGACGTACAAGTAAATTAACCTCATCGCTGCGGCGCGAATTCCACCGCAGTGCTGAACATTCCGATCGCGGGCGTGGTCATGACGGCTCCCGGTCATCATCAGCACACGCCCACCGTGACACATGACAGCCGGGAGTCGTCATGAGCATGGAAGAGGTTAAATAGGTCAATCAGGTATACACCAATCACAACCATGTTTAGGGAAGAAGCACATGCACTTTAGCACTGGTTTGCAGTGGGAAAGTGCTCAGAGTCCTAAGGCCAACACAAAGATACAGCAAAAACTTTGAGGTCCAAAAGCAAACAAATTGGGTGAAGACCACCCGAAGGCTGACAGGTCTAACATATGGCTGAATGTCAAAATAGTGTCATCTTCCACTTGTTTTCCAAGCTGCATTTTTCCTCAAAAACTACACATAAGACTGTATTACAAGTCTGCCAGAGCAATATCCTTACAGAATGCCACTCTGGTGTATCTGGAGTGACCTTGTGTTCCCTAGGATACTGTGTGCAGGAAACATCGGACCATATTTATAATGATATCACGCAACGCAATGCAGCAAGACAACGTGCTGCACTGCGTGAAAGGGAGAGGGCAGAATCATGCTATATCTATCAAGATATGGCACATTTCTGCTCCCTGCCTGCGCTGGCGCAGAAACTGCTGCTTAGCTCCAATGGAGGCACTATTGCACCATGTTGCAAGGGTGCCTGCGTTGCAGACAAGATTGCTTTTGTGCAGGAAGGCACACCTTCCTGCACAAAAAAAAACTTTGGGGGCTTTTCTACATGTGCTTCACACTGCAACACATGTAGAAAGAGGAAAAAAGAAGGAGAAACAAAGATATTTCCTCTTTTTATGCCTCCCCTGAGAAGGAGTAGCATTTTGACGCATTCCTAGGTTTACCAGTGTTGGTAAATCTGGTAATGCACCAAAATCCATGGGTGGATGCATGGGAACACTTCCACTCGTCACAAAGCAGTGACTTGCCCTCCCTTGCGTTACTACAGTTTACCAAGCCTCTCAGGGTCACGCAAGGTGGCCTTTCGTGGCTTGGTAAATATCATTCTAGGTTTTGAGTCACTATTGTGTTACCTTGTGTGGTGCATGGGCGATGCAAAACTTTGATAAATATGCCCCGTTGTCTCTATTTTTACCAGTTGTGGGACTACATGTGGTAACGTAAACTCAGAGGTCGGGCTTCCGGCATAATCAGAGCTGTCGCCCACCTGACCCTCGCAAAACAACAAATGGAATATGTAATGCTCCCCTCCGGCATAACAAGGCCTGCTCTCACGCCCAAAACTCTCTTGATCCCCACTCCCCGCTGCACAGTGCCCAGTCAACTCAGATTTGCCATCAACTCAGAGCAGATTAGGTGTTAAAATCTATAGATTTGGACCTGGCAATTCTGGGTATGTATAATTATTTACATTCCAGTGACTTCAACTTATGATGTCCCGGTATCTCCTCCTCCTCCAAACCATGGGCACCTCATGATGGGGCCCATAATCTCTGTTCCAATTTAGAGTCAGCAAGTGACCCTTTTGCCCCTGAATCAGATACAGTTTAACCCCTTCAGCGCTAATGACAAGGGTAACTCGTCATGGACTTTCCATTGATTTCAATGGAAAGTCAATGGAAGCTCATCAGGTGCCTTAGCAGCCAAGTGGTTAAAGAAGCATCCAACTGCTAGCAAGTTAATCATAGTAAGCTCAGTGCATTGATCCCGCTTGGTGCTGATAGGGCTCGTTTCCCTTTCCGAGTTTCTTTGTTTTTTTGGTACAATTCTAGATAAAGTGTTTATCACAACTACACTATAAACAACGGTGCCCTGCTCTGTATTTAAAGGAAGGACTAATTCATTGGACCAGAAGGCTGAGGTGCTAGATATGCAAAACCCCCCAAAAAGGGTTTTAAAAATAATCATGCGATGATTCGGGAAAAGCTGAAGCTGATGAAGAAGTGGGGAGGTGGGGAGGCTCTAGAGAAGTGCAGTGCAGTTAAATAGAGGCCAGGTTTTGTTACTAGTAAGATATTGCCGCTGACCGCGTGACCCGCAGGGGAACATGGGCGGGGCAGCGCTTTAGTCCCACCCGGCAAAAACTCCAGCCGACACTGGTGGGGCGCCCCGCCCCGCGTCTACTATTTACAGGCCAGGGGAGGGCCTACATGTGGGAGGGGCGAACCCCCTATATCTAACGCGGTGGCCAAGGCTCGGCCTCTCTCATCCTAGTCTTCCCGCGGCTCAAGCGCTGTTCCGGTCTGCCCGCATCGCTGTTCTGTTCCGCTCCGGACGTCGTCGCGTTACAGCTTCGGGACACTCTTTTAATCTGCGGTGAGTGTGGCCTACGGGCCTTCCCCCCCCCTCCGCCTATTCCCTCCCTGTGGAGGTATGAGTTATGGCTCGGCGGCCCGCTTGTGTGGGGCCGCCATGGAGGTGGGGGTTGCGACTCGGCGATGAGATTTCTCCCCTCCCGCACTCTCCCTTTGGGGTGCGGGCGAGGCCGGTTAGCCCACGTGTCAGGGCGCATCCTATTGTCTCGGCCCGGGCCCTGAGCGGGACGTTTGCCGTCTTCGTCACTCAGGCCGGGCAGGGACCGTGAGATGGCGTCGGATTGCCCCTAGCTCCCGCCCCCCCTTTTGTCCCCATACGGGCCTAGGGGCGGGTCTCCATTGAATGCTACGTTGGGCCTAGGTGCGGGTCTCCATTGAATGCTACATTTCGTTAATGAATTGAAATTCCATCATCGACAGTGTCTTGTATCTTTCGTGCATCGCTTTTGTGTTAGGAGATGTTTTGGATAAGGGGTTACCGAGCATAACTTTCGCGCCCTCGCAATCAGACAACGTAAACGTTCCCTTGAACCGTATGCTCGGTTGATGGTGGGGATATGTGTATCGGTCGGACATGTTAAATATCGAAACCGGCTGGACATTGTATGCATGTTATCATTGATTCTATTGTTAGGGGATGTTTGGTAAAGGGGGTGACCGAGCTTAGTTTTCGCGCGCTCGCAATCATGCAATGCTAAAACGTTTCCTGGATCCGTATTGCTCTGTTTATGTGGGGGACATGTGTAAATGGCCTATACGACGGGAGGACGGAACAAACACTTTAGGTGTTCGCTAGTTTGTATAATAGGTGAGTTTCGGCGTCCATTCTGTTGATTTGAGCTGATTGCTTGTGCACATGGTTTTGGGTCAAGTAAGGCTAGTTCTGGAGCTGCTACTGTTGCTTACGTAAGCCGGATCTTGCGTCCGGGAAAGTTAGAGAATACAGCACACTGTGGAGTACTTCGCGACCTAGTGCCTGGCCAGATAGCATTTACGGATGAACGTTGTAGAGGCACTCGGCAGTTATCTGTAATATATGGTATGTTTACAGCGGATCAGTGAGCGTTGCTTTTTGCTTTCAGTATCGACCGCTTTGCACACAGCTCACAAAACGGACCTCCGAGGGTATCTCCACGTGTCTAATTCTTACGTGCATGATTTTATAGGGTGATCACGTTAGCTATGCCCCAGTGTGAGGTTGTTGCACCATGGTGCGCCTTTATGTGTCGATTTGCGAAGATGGAATTGGAAACTGTGGTAGTCTTAGAGCAGTGTACTTCCAATGCTTTCAGCCAGCGCCGCGAAAGGATCCCCATAGTGTTAATAGTACCTTCCATATTTCACAAGGATTTTAATTTTAAGCTTGTGTCCCCATAGCGAGCACGGTGGGTGGACTCCGCACGCGAGCTTCTTGCTACAGCCTTTGAATTTGAATACAATACATGAGATTGGAGTGCATGGATGCAATCACGCTGTGGCCACAAGAAGAGGTGTTTTTATTCTGTTTTTACAAGTGTCATGGCATATGCAGCAGGAGGGATATGCCTTTCCGTGCGCAATGGTCTTGATGGGGCCCATACTTACAAAGGGTGTATATTATCATTGGGCCTTGGTATCTCGACGCTCAATTGAGTGCCTTGTTCATTTTAAAGTGTGGCATTGCATACTTCAGTGCAATGGATAAGCCTTACGTGCGCAAATTTGTTGATTGTGGGACTGATTCTATTTTACACGTGGCATTAGATATTGGTGCGCGAGGGTTCAGCCCATTACACGCGTAAATGTGTGGTTGCGACCGTATTTACAATGGGAGCATAGTATCATTGGCTATAGTACCTCGCGGCCCATTCGTGTTACATCTTCTCTTAACGCGTTGCATGGCATTTTCAGCGCGATGGGTAAGCATATTCTGTGCGCTGTTTAGTTTATGTCATTGGGCCCTAGTACATCGAGGCCTAATTGTGTGACTGATTCAATTTTGCACGTGGCATTAGGTATTTGAGTGCGAGGGCTCAGCCTATCACGTGCGTAAATTTGTGGTTTGTGACTGGATTTACAATTGGAGTACAGTATTATTGGGCCATAGTACCTCGATGTAGGAAGGTAGATCCCTGACTATGGTTGCCCCCAACTTTTTGCCTGGTGTTTTGCTGGTTTTCTGACTTAGTTGACCTGGAGCCCTGCTATTCAGGACCCCAGGCCTACTGCTCTCTCTGTAAAATGGATTCCATGTACCTTAGGTACATATCTAATTGGATACTGAGTCACCTTATCAGTCCCTGTACAGTGTACCTTAGGTGCCCAGGGCATAGGTGTACCCAGGGCCTACCAGGGGCTGCAGCATGTATTATGCCACCCCTGGCTGGCCATCCAAATCTGACACAACTGGCTGCTTGACAGCTGGGGCAAAGTGGTGTACTCACCCTCTGCTGTAGATATAGTATTCCTATATCTAAACCTAAATGGACACACAGATCTCCTATCAGTCACTCCTATGGCAGGCCTTGACAATCCTGTAGGCAGAGTGCTTGGAATCGTGTGAGATAGTGCTCTGGCATGAGCTGAGCCTGTCTGCGGCTTTCGGGATCCATCCCTTAGCCGTTTCCATGATATCGCATACCATATACTCTTAAGTGCATTATAATCCTCGCGGTTATATGCCAACTCTGGTATCGCTTTATCAAAACATGTCGAGTAAGGTGTCATACGAATTGGAATACTAACCCCTCGCCAATTCTGGCAACGGGGTTAGCATTCCACCCTTCTAGAGGGACACGACATGTATGTAACCTGTAACCCCGGTTAAAGTCAGACAGAGCCTTAGCTCCACAAAATGGATGCTGCCACCGAGACACAAGTCTGCCCTCCTGCTGCTGGGAGTCCTCCCAGCCCAGGAGGCAAGGACAAAGGGTTTCCTGCCAGGAGCGGTGCCAGCACCGTCCCAGACAGGATTTTGTGTATCCTAGGTAGGCAGGGCTTTAGAGGAAGGTGACTGCAAGTGGCACCCCGGTGCTCACTGTGCATAGGCCGGCTGGAACCAGTTCCAGGGGCACTCCAGCCCCTGATCTGGGGAAAGCCTGCCAAAGGAGAGGGGTGTAACCACCCCCCTCCTAGTCTCACCCATAGGGCAGGACTTAGTCGCGTGCCAGCCCCTTTTTGCAGGATAAAGGTAGGAGCTGGCCCCCTTCCAAATTAGATCAATCTTTGAATCCTGAACCGACCTTCTACACGAAGAACTCAAGACTCTTCTCAAGATTTCTCCCTTGTGACTAAGGAGTAGTCACCCTGCAGCAGCAGGCACCAACCAAGCATCGCGGTTTGTTGCCAGTCTCTCCTCCGGATCAAGACTGCTCCAGCACGACGAGAACCGGCTTCCCTGGCACCTCTGACCTCAACCTACATCATCAGCCCAGCTGTGATCCGTGGGTGCGACGAGACCTTGAGGGACCGGCCATCTTCAGAACTGCACGACGCTTGTCCAGCACGACCACCGAGTGACCCTCGACTGAGTGCTTTGGGGTAAGAGAAGCCCCGACCTTGAGCAGCTCCAGCACCGAAGTTCAGCTCCCCTGCATCCACGAGATCTGCGTGGGGCCCTTCTGCTTTTTGCTGCTCACCGCGTTGTCCAGGTCACTTGCCCGTTGGCTAGTGACCCTCTGACGACGAACTTTAACGACAAACACCGCTGGTCTGGTTGCTCCAGACTGGCCCTTGCTTCCCTCCTTCAGAGAAGTACCCTGGACCCTCCTGGTCCACTCAAGACGCCATTTTAGGTCCACCGCGTGGGCCTTGCATTTGCCAAGACTTGTTGCCCAATCCTGGGTCCAGCGACGTCGACAGCAAGTACCTTCGTGGGACAGCTCGCACCTCCATCCTGGTCGCCGACAACACCTCCTGGTCCGAGAGACTGCAGAGCCCAGCAGCGCCCACTCACCTGGCTGAGGTGACTTCGTCCGGTGCCATCCTGGTGCCCACCTAAATCACTGGCTAGTGATTCAGAACTTGGTCCCCTCTGCTTACAGGTTTCTTCTTCCCTGATCCAGGCTTGGATCACCACGAACTCCTTCACTGGCCGCCTGCCAGCAACTTCTTTCTTCAGGCTCCTGGATCTTCAACGAGGGTTTCCGACGCAACTTGAACCCTATGCAGCCGCAGCCCCTGGGCTAGGTAAACTGAGTACTCCAGTGCTCCAGCATAGTCCAACACCCTAAGTGTTCGGATCCACCCTTTTTTTCGACCCACCTAGTCGGGTTCGCCCGAGAACAGTAACTTTGCAAAGTGCTAGTATCCATAGACTTGTTCCCGCATTACGCGTGAGAGTTCCCACTCTGCACACGGCGTCCCTAGGCCTCCTGCTTCTAATCTAAGGGTTCAGCATTGTAGGCCTAGCGTTTCTACAGTCTGGAAAAGTATTACTTACCTGCTAGTAACTTCGCATTCCACTTCTTGTGTATATGTTTTTTCGTGCCCCTCGGGCATTTGTGTAAATTGTGCGACTTTCAGTAATTCTTCAAGAGTTTTGTTGTGTGCTTAGCTCCCTGTCTCATAAAGAGCCAGGGTAGTCTTGTTATAAATAAATACACTTTATTTTTGATAACAACTTGTGTGGTGTCCTTTCACTTGGTGTTCAAGGGGTAATGTGATGGTAAAACAGCTGGCTTAACACGCCCTCTAGAATCTTAGCCTTAGACTGCTCGTATCCTTGCTACTAGGATAGCTGGTCTATAAGGTTGACTTACAACCAATCATCAATAAGGGTTGTTTGGACTGATACAGAGTGCTCACTAGAATAGTGAACATTATATATCAGGCCAACTTCTCACATTGGTGGCAGCGGTGGGATTTGAGCTTGCTGTTGTTTTACCACACATATCCTAAGAATATCATTTGAAAGATCATATAAGTACTAAGGTACATATAACTTAGCTTAGAATACTCTGAGTTCTACTGAACCAGCTGTTGTAGCTCCTAGGGCCTAGCACACCCTAAACTACAACTCTAGCAAGGGATCAGTAGGTAAACATATAGTGTAGGTAAGTGCACCACTTACACCTCACTAGAAAAGCATGTCTACCCATGGAGAGTCTACTGAGACTCCCCTTGTGGTTATTGACCCTCCACAGGTCAAATCAAGATATGCAGCTCTCAGTTTCCAGGAGATGAGACAAGTGTGTACCTCCAGGAAACTGAAACAGGGGTCTAACCCCACCATTCCCTTTCTGATAGGTCTCTTAGAGACATATGATGCTAGGAAAGCATCTCAGGGAGATGGGAATATGCCAGCCTTAGAGGGACACCTTGGTGATCCAGACCTCCTTGGCACTGAAAATGCAGTTGAGTTGGAGGATCTAGAGGAACTCTCTGAGGGTGAGGCAAACAAGGGTCCTGAGTTAGTCAGCAGACTCACTAGGGCCAACTTAGACCTACTTGGGCAAGGATCTGGGGGACCCCCAGTACTGACCCTAATGAGGCCTAACCTTGGAGTTAGAAGAGGTAGATCTCCTTCTAGGGACTCCAGTATATCTCTGCACTCTAATGCCTCTTCTCAGAGGAGAAGGATTTCTCCCCAGAGGAGATTGACTTCCCCTCAGAGAAGAGAGCATGAAGCAAGGATGAAGCAGGCTAAACTGAGGATTGAAAGGGAATAACTTGCCCTGGCCAAAGAAAAGCTTGCCTTTGCTAGAGAGCAGCAGATGAGTGGGACAGTTCCCACTGGTGGCAGCAATCTCCCAAGAGATAAAGAAAGGAGTTTAGATACTAAACACCTGACTAAGATAGTGCCCCCCTTTAAACAAGGGGATGACATCCAGAAATGGATGGCTGCTTTGGAGAGGGCCTGCACTGTCCAGTGCATCCCCCAAAGTCAGTGGGCAGCTATACTGTGGCTCTCCTTTGATGGCAAAGGTAGAGATAAGCTCCTCACTACTAGAGTTGAGGATGCTAACAATTACCAAGTCCTGAAAAATACACTGGTTGATGGGTTTGGCTTAACCACTGAGCAGTACAGGTTGCTGTTCAGGGATACCCAGAAAACTCAGTCTCAGGATTGGGCTGACTTTGTTGATTGTGCCACTAAGGCTTTGGAAGGCTGGCTACTGGGTAGCAAGGTTACTGACTTCACAGGATTGTATAATCTTATTATGAGAGAGCAAGTCTTAAATAATTGTCAGAACCAGTTATTACACCAGCACCTGGTAGACTCTGATCTGACCTCTCCACAAGAATTGGGTAAGAGGGCAGACAAATGGGTCAGAACCAGGATTAGGCCTAAGAACCAAGGTGGTGACCAGAAAAAGGAATCAACCAAGCCTCAAGAGAAGGGTGGGAATAAATCTTCAGATCAAACCACATCAGGGCCCCAAAAATCCTCTGAGGGGGGTGGGTCCCAGAATCCTTCCAATGCCCAGAAGAAACCTTATTGTTATCCCTGTAAACAGGTGGGTCATTTAAAAACTGACAGCAGTTGCCCAAAGAACAACAATAAGGAGAACATACCCCCAAGTAACATTCCCAAACCTCCTGTTACTACTAGTAGTAATCCCCCAGGTGGTGGGAGTGCCCCCAAGAATTTGGGTGCATTTACTTTGGGAGTTCCTGGGGACTCTGGCCTAACCAGGTCCCCAGACTTAGATACTCTTGTCTGTGAGACTGGCATGGGGTTTGCCAACTTCACAACTTGTCCCAACACTTTGGGCAAGTACAGACAGGAGCCCCTCATCAATGGTTCAAAAGTTGAGGCCTACAGAGACATAGGGGCTAGCATCACCATGGTGACTGAGAGTCTTGTCCCCTCAAGGCAACTTTTACCTGGTGCCACATACCAGGTGACCAATATTGATGGAGTACAGAGAAATCATCCCATGGCAGTGGTAAATCTCAGCTGGGGAGGTGTCACTGGCCACAAGAGAGTGGCAGTGTCACCAAACTTGCCTGTAGATTGCCTACTGGGGAATGATTTAGAGCTCTCAGCCTGGGCTGAGGTAGAGCAAGAAACCCATTTTAAAATGGCGAACCTCCATGGTAAGGTTAGTGGGGCAGTGATAGCCACAGCCCCAGTCCAAGATGTCCTCCCTGAACAGGTCAGGAGGGCTGTGCCAGTCACAGCCCAATCTCAGACAGCTTCCTTCCCAGAAAAGGTTAGCAGGGCTGTGATGGTCACAGCCCATACCCAAACTGAGCCCCTTCCTGAAAAGGTTGGTAGAGTTGTGATGGCCACAGCTCAAACTCAGACAGATAATAGTGTTGTGAAGCCTGAAACTATGGATCACTCCACTCAGACAGAGAGCATTGAGGAGGAAGAGAAATCTCCCTCCCACCAGACTTTAGGAAAGGATCAGCCTCCTCAGGGAACTGATCTGACCCCTTGTGAAGAAACTGCCCCAGAGGTAGTCAGGCCTAGCCTGGCAGAACCCCTGATGGCAGTGGACCCTTCCAAGGTGGGACCCAGTCTGGAGCAGGTAACCTGCCCCTCTCTACCCTGCCTCAGCCAGCCCAGGGCTGTAGAGGTCAGGGAGGCCAGTGGTGGACCCCAAAGGGCCCCCTGTCCAAAAGAACTTCCCAATCAGAAGATTAAGGGCACTGAAGCTAGTAATCCTAGCCAAGTGAAAATAAAACAGACTCCTGAGGGATCCCCCTTAAACCTAGTTAGGGAACTCCCACAGATGGACACTGTTGGGCACAGCCAAACCTGGGACCTGAGGGCCCCAAACCTGACCTGTCCCTCCAGTAAGCCAAACAGAGGGACTCAGCCTCCAGCTTTAGGTAGCCAGAGGTTGACCCTGAGAGCTCAACACAACTCAGTCTTGGAAAGAAAGGCCTCTATGGTGGATAATGAGTGGAGGAAGCTGAGCCCAAAATTAGTGGAGCCTCACTTCAGTACTCCATCTCAGCACCAGCCTTTTACTTTGCCAAAACACACCACAGGTAGAGATTCCCTATGGTGGAGACCCTCAGACACCCTTAGGGTGAGGGATTGCTTAGTGGACCATGAGATAGGGGGTAACCATGCCAGTGCTGGTACTTCCTTATATGGCCACTTAGGCAATATAGGCTTACCTGTCAAGGATAGCCTTATCTCCTTTCGTTTGGGGCGGTTATGTAGGAAGGTAGATCCCTGACTATGGTTGCCCCCAACTTTTTGCATGGTGTTTTGCTGGTTTTCTGACTTAGTTGACCTGGGGCCCTGCTATTCAGGACCCCAGGCCTACTGCTCTCTCTGTAAAATGGATTCCACGTACCTTAGGTACATATCTAATTGGATACTGAGTCACCTTATCAGTCCCTGTACAGTGTACCTTAGGTGCCCAGGGCATAGGTGTACCCAGGGCCTACCAGGGGCTGCAGCATGTATTATGCCACCCCTGGCTGGCCATCCAAATCTGACACAACTGGCTGCTTGACAGCTGGGGCAAAGTGGTGTACTCACCCTCTGCTGTAGATATAGTATTCCTATATCTAAACCTAAATGGACACACAGATCTCCTATCAGTCACTCCTATGGCAGGCCTTGACAATCCTGAAGGCAGAGTGCTTGGAATCGTGTGAGATAGTGCTCTGGCATGAGCTGAGCCTGTCTGCGGCTTTCGGGATCCATCCCATAGCCGTTTCCATGATATCGCATACCATATACTCTTAAGTGCATTATAATCCTCGCGGTTATATGCCAACTCTGGTATCGCTTTATCAAAACATGTCGAGTAAGGTGTCATACGAATTGGAATACTAACCCCTCGCCAATTCTGGCGACGGGGTTAGCATTCCACCCTTCTAGAGGGACACGACATGTATGTAACCTGTAACCCCGGTTAAAGTCAGACAGAGCCTTAGCTCCACAAAATGGATGCTGCCACCGAGACACAAGTCTGCCCTCCTGCTGCTGGGAGTCCTCCCAGCCCAGGAGGCAAGGACAAAGGGTTTCCTGCCAGGGGCGGTGCCAGCACCGTCCCAGACAGGATTTTGTGTATCCTAGGTAGGCAGGTCTTTAGAGGAAGGTGACTGCAAGTGGCACCCCGGTGCTCACTGTGCATAGGCCGGCTGGAACCAGTTCCAAGGGCACTCCAGCCCCTGATCTGGGGAAAGCCCGCCAAAGGAGAGGGGTGTAACCACCCCCCTCCTAGTCCCACCCATAGGGCAGGACTTAGTCGCGTGCCAGCCCCTTTTTGCAGGATAAAGGTAGGAACTGACCCCCTTCCAAATTAGATCAATCTTTGAATCCTGAACCGACCTTCTACACGAAGAACTCAAGACTCTTCTCAAGATTTCTCCCTTGTGACTAAGGAGTAGTCACCCTGCAGCAGCAGGCACCAACCAAGCATCGCGGTTTGTTGCCAGTCTCTCCTCCGGATCAAGACTGCTCCAGCATGACGAGAACCGGCTTCCCTGGCACCTCTGACCTCAACCTACATCATCAGCCCAGCTGTGATCCGTGGGTGCGACGAGACCTCGAGGGACCGGCCATCTTCAGAACTGCACGACGCTTGTCCAGCACGACCACCGAGTGACCCTCGACTGAGTGCTTTGGGGTAAGAGAAGCCCCGACCTTGAGCAGCTCGAGCACCGAAGTTCAGCTCCCCTGCATCCACGAGATCTGCGTGGGGCCCTTCTGCTTTTTGCTGCTCACCGCGTTGTCCAGGTCACTTGCCCGTTGGCTAGTGACCCTCTGACGATGAACTCTAATGACAAACACCGCTAGTCTGGTTGCTCCAGACTGGCCCTTGCTTCCCTCCTTCAGAGAAGTACCCTGGACCCTCCTGGTCCACTCAAGACTTGTTGCCCAATCCTGGGTCCAGCGACGTCGACAGCAAGTACCTTCGTGGGACAGCTCGCACCTCCATCCTGGTCGCCGACAACGCCTCCTGGTCCGAGAGACTGCAGAGCCCAGCAGCGCCCACTCACCTGGCTTAGGTGACTTCGTCCGGTGCCATCCTGGTGCCCACCTAAATCACTGGCTAGTGATTCAGAACTTGGTCCCCTCTGCTTACAGGTTTCTTCTTCCCTGATCCAGGCTTGGATCACCACGAACTCCTTCACTGGCCGCCTGCCAGCAACTTCTTTCTTCAGGCTCCTGGATCTTCAACGAGGGTTTCCGACGCAACTTGAACCCTATGCAGCCGCAGCCCCTGGGCTAGGTAAACTGAGTACTCCGGTGCTCCAGCATAGTCCAACACCCTAAGTGTTCGGATCCACCCTTGTTTTCGACCCACCTAGTCGGGTTCGCCCGAGAACAGTAACTTTGCAAAGTGCTAGTATCCATAGACTTGTTCCCGCATTACGCGTGAGAGTTCTCACTCTGCACACGGCGTCCCTAGGCCTCCTGCTTCTAATCTAAGGGTTCAGCATTGTAGGCCTAGCGTTTCTACAGTCTAGAAAAGTATTACTTACCTGCTAGTAACTTCGCATTCCACTTCTTGTGTATATGGTTTTTCGTGCCCCTCGGGCATTTGTGTAAATTGTGCGACTTTCAGTAATTCTTCAAGAGTTTTGTTGTGTGCTTAGCTCCCTGTCTCATAAAGAGCCAGGGTAGTCTTGTTATAAATAAATACACTTTATTTTTGATAACAACTTGTGTGGTGTCCTTTCACTTGGTGTTCAAGGGGTAATGTGATGGTAAAACAGCTGGCTTAACACGCCCTCTAGAGTCTTAGCCTTAGACTGCTCGTATCCATGCTACTAGGATAGCTGGTCTATAAGGTTGACTTACAACCAATCATCAATAAGGGTTGTTTGGACTGATACAGAGTGCTCACTAGAATAGTGAACATTATATATCAGGCCAACTTCTCACAGGCCCAATCGTGTGACTTATCCTAATTTTAATGCATGGCGTTGCATTGTGCGTTGCAGTGCATTCCAGCGCAAGGTGTAAGCCTATTCCGCGCGCGATTGAGTACGGCGTTCGTATTTACAATGGGGGTATGGTATCAAGGGGCCATAGTACCTTTAGGCCCAATCGAGTGCCTTGTGCATTCCTAACATGTGACATTGCTTATTGCTGCAAGATCGGTAAGTCTATTGGGCGCGCGAATTCGTTGCTTGAGTCCGTATTCATAAAGGGTATAGTAGCATTGGGTCATATCACCTCGGGCCCATTTGAGTGACTCTTTCATCTTTACACTTGGTATGGCTTTTGCAGTGCGATGACTTAGCCTAATCCGTGCGCAGTGGTGTTGATGGTGTCCGTAGTTACAAAAGTATATAGTATCTTTGGACAATAGTATATCGAGGCACAATCGAAGGACTTATTCAGTTCGAACACGTGGCGACGCATATTTCAGCGAGAGAGGTAAGCCATTACGGCGGCAACTTTGTTTTGTGTTCGTACCTTCAATTGGTGTATAGCATCATGGGGCCATGGTATCTCCAGGCCCAATCGGGTGATTAATTTATTTTATACGTGGCCTTGCATATCTCAGCGAGTAGGGTAAGCCGATCACGTGCGCCAGTGGCTTATTAGCGTCCTTTTGTAAATATGGTGCGGAGTATCATTAGGCCATAGTACCTCGAGGCATGTGGCGTGGCATTGGTTGGGCAACTACGCTCGCACGTTCAGGTCCTCGGGCGGATCCGTATTATGTGCATACTGCGTCACATATTGATCCCTTGCTATCTCAGCAGGTATGGGGTAAACGATGCGCTAGGCATCAAGACAGGAGCAATCCTTGTGGTTACAATTATACAGTGATATGCGTTTATGTAGGGAGGGGTGTACTGTTAAGTGATGCTTGCTTACGGCCCAGATCTGTAGGGACCAACAGATGTTGCGATTCCAAAACCTATCTCTTGTCCGGTTTCACGAGGGCGTAGTTTTGTAGAAGGAATTATAGATCTACTCAAAAATTTTGGGTTGCGTCGGTTTCCGTAATATAGGGTTCATCTGCGTAATAACTGTCGCAGGATAGGAGTCCGTTATGCGAGTTTTTATGCGCATTATCAGGTTCGTTGGTCCCGGGTTCCTTCCAGTTGTGGCGTTTCACATCGACTGGCAGTTTACACTGTGGCACTCGGGGCCGATGGTTGCCGCCGGTGGACCAAAGCAGCCACGAAAGGGGCCCGTGTTCAACCTCATGGTCACAGGTTCAAATCCCAGCCTTTTCCATTTGAGGTCGTGATAACGAGCACCTTGTAGCCAGGCTTTGCAATTCCTGGCGTATGTCCCTCCTCGCATTGAGACTGATTCTATTTGCACAAAGTGAGCAAGGGGAGATATAAATGTATAACTAAAGAGATTCATTCTTGCTCTGACCACCCGTAAATGATATGTCTACACCTTGAATTCAATTGGAGTCAGGTATAAACTCACTGAAATGTCCAGCTATAGTTGTTGCCTAACGGCAGTGCAATCCTCTTGAATATTCGTGTAAAAATGTTAATGCATGCTGCAGGGCCATGACATGGAGGAGCACGGGATGCGGGTATCTATCCGCCTATTTTAGGCATAGGTAGAACACTACCTGCAGGCATGGTGTAGTTTATTGAATGACACGGTCAGGAAGTGCGAAAATATGAAATTGTCCGAGGCAACCAAACTTACATAAAGAAAAGTCTTAGTTATTTGTGCCATTATGTCGCATACAGCCTTAGCGAGTATATCCCTCAACAGTTTTGAACAGCAATCGGAGATTACGAACGAAATATGTTTCATACCCGCATTTTCCCTTGTAATTTTGTAAATCTAAAAATGTCCTTGATAAAAGGAGACTCGTATATTGTTAGCACTGCGCCCCTGCTACAATTGACCCACAAAGGAAATTCACCGGCGTTGGCAGCCTCTAATTAATAAACCATTAGACCGTTCCGCTGGTGGACCAGATCTAGACAATTAAGGGGGTGGTTTCATTTAATCAAGTGGGCAGTTGTTAACTAAGTTCAATTCCTTGAGCCCCGCCCACCCGTGTGATTGTATCAGATTCATACGATTAGGATTCTGCGAATCCCACCATCTTGCAGGACTGCCTGAATTGAATTGAAATTGAATTGAAAATAAATTTATAAACGCGCAACTTTGCCCAAAGGCATCAAGGCGCCTACAAAGAAAATCAGAAAAGAGACAAAGGCTAAAACCCAAGGCTAAGGATATGCTCTGCCAAAGAGCCAAGTTTTTAAAGCCCTTCTGAAAGAAGGCATTGAAGGTAGGCTCCTGATCTCCAGGGGAACCATATTCCACCATCTTGGGGCCAGGTTAGAAAAAGCTCTGCCTCCCCATTTGGCTCTGCGCACCCGAGGTACAGTGAGGAGCAGTTTCGACGAGGAGCGGAGGTTCCTTTCAGGTGAGTACAAGGAGAGGAGGTTTTTTATGTCTCCGGTCTCCTTCTTGTTTAACGCACCGTATGCCAGGCATAGCACTTTAAATGAGATCCTAGCCTCAATTGGGAGCCAGTGTAGGGATTTCCTGGCAGCGGTCGCAGACGACCTTTTTGGGAGATCCAGGACAAACTTCGCCGCAGCGTTTTGCACCGATTGGAGACCTCGCAGCAGACCTTTATTGGCCCCGGCATACAAGGCATTGCAATAGTCGAGCCTAGATGTTATCAAGGCCACGACCGTCTGTTTTCGAGCTTGCACAGATAGATAGTATTTCATTTTGCGCAAGATTGCAATGATGCCCCAGCAGGTAGATATGGTCCGCCTTACTTGAAGAGCCATGTCAAGGGAGGGATCAATCATGACCCCCAGACTTCGTGCTGCCCGCGTTGGAGCCGGGCAGGTCCCCAGAGATTCCGGCCACCATTCCGCCGACCAGATGTCATCCTTCTCGCCGAATACGAGGATCTCTGTCTTTTCGCCATTTAGCCGCAGTGAATTGTTAATCATCCAGAGGGCGACTGCCTCCATGCAGAGTCTAAACTTGGAGGCAGAGGAGCTGACAGACTCGGCGAGAGACAGTAGGATCTGCGTATCATCGGCGTAGGATACTACCTCCATCCCAAAAGATCTAATAAGCCTGGCCAGGGGGGTCACATAGATGTTAAACAGGGTCGGGCTTAACGCCGACCCCTGTGGGACCCCCCAATTCAGCGGCAGGGATGGAGATAGGAACTCTCCCAGCTTCACTCTCTGTTCCCTCCGGTCCAGGAAGGAGGCTAACAAGCTTAACGCCTGCCCCTCCACCCCTATCTCCCTTAGACGAGATGTTAAGACGAGGGGAGACAGGGTATCAAAAGCAGCTGTGAGATCCAGAAGGATCAGCAACGTACTTCCGCCCCTATCAACCGTGGTGCGGATGTTATCAAGCACCACGGTAAGGGCGGATTCCGTGCCTGAGTCTTCATCCTCCTGGCCATGTTAACCCATTCAATCCCCATCCCAGACATAACCGCGAAGTGCCCTCGAAGTATATTGCAGTTGTTAAATAAGTATGGCGGGTCTATTGTTCCTACCAAGACGCTGCAGGCAAGACGTAATAATGACACATATTACTATGCAATGATAATCACAATTTGATTTGTTTTCAGGGAGTGCCCCACGTTTCATCCTGCCGAATTTAAGTGCTGTAAGTATGGCCTGATGTAGCAGTTGGCAATTTACAACCTCAGATGGCTGTAAGAGGTAGACTCAGTCAGGTTACTTTGTAACGAAAGTGACGAACATCCAATACACCTTATTGTAAGTCGTCTAGGATATAATGCATTGGTAATAGGAGCAAATGCATGTGTGTCATACGTGGGAAGGGGTAATCCATCCACGAAACTCAACTCTCTGGTTCTGATATTGGGCGACCTGAATTTACACCTAGAGGACCCTGCACAGAAGGAGGCAGAAGATGTTCGCCTTATATTACAAGAACTACAGCTGACTTTGTTAAGTACAACAGCCACACATCAGAAGGGGCACTGTTTAGACCCTATTTTTGCGAGCTGGGATAAAATAAAAGCACTTACCCCTCGTCAGCTCCCTTGGACTGACCACTTTCTGGTCCCTTTTCATTGTTTTTATCAGACCGTTAGGATTAAAGACAATGGGGACGGATATTTTATGAAACGCAAATGGAGACAATTCTCCAAAGAAAACTTTGTAGGCAACATCCAGCAAGCTCAACTAATAAGTGCGTTGGATAGTGACCAGGCGAATAAGGAATTTAACCTACTTGTCACTGCCACCTTGGATGAGCTAGCTCCCATGGGTAAAAGCAAAGTTAGAGCTGGTAGACAACGCACTGCCCCATGGTTCACGATTGAACTCCAGCAAATCAAATCGAAATGTAAAAAGTTAGAAAGAACCTGGAGAAGGACCCCGAGTGAGCAAGCGAAAAATAGCTATAGCATAGCACACCGGAGTTATCAATATGCGGTGCGTAGAGCTAAAGCCAAATATTTCCAGACTCGTATTGAGGAAGCCGAGAGCTCCTCACGGGAACTGTTTAAAATTTATAAAGAGATATCAGTGGTCTCTAGCTCCAATACCCCCGTAAATTCTTCCAAGGAGGGATGTAATAAAGTCGCGGACTTTTTTTCTAGTAAAGTCAAGAAGATCTATGCTTCCTTTTCTCACATACCAGCTAAGGGCACGGATTTTAGAGCAAACAGCACATTGGCAGCCCCGGACTCCTCACTTCTAACCTTTGAGGTTCCGGCAGCTGACAAGCTAGCATCCATATGTCGGAGCGTCAAGTCCGGCTCCCCCAATGACCCGGCCCCTGCCTGGGTCTTATCTGAGGGTCTGATAGCTTTGGAACCCCACATCAGACATGTCCTTCAAACCTCCTTTTCCACTCAACAAGTTCCTAGAGAATGGAAGAAGGCAATAGTACTTCCTATAAGGAAAAAACCTAACGTCAGCATGGAGGTACTAGAAAACCTCAGACCGATTTCCTTGTTGCCGTATGTGGCGAAGGTCGCCGAGAAGGTGGTCAATGCTCAGCTCACGGAGCATTTGGAAAAATGTAGCCTACTCCACCCCTCGCAATCGGGATTTAGGGCAGGCTACTCTACGGAGACGGCCCTCCTAAGAGCCACTGAGACTCTAAGAGCAGGGGCAGATGCTGGTCATACAATGGCCCTGATCATGCTTGACCTGAGCGCGGCTTTTGACACCGTAGCGCATTCCATCTTGCTACGGTGTCTGAATGAAGCTGGGGTTGCCGGTCCTGCGCTGGGCTGGTTACAATCCTTCCTTACAGACAGATGTTTCCAGGTTCAGCAGGGGACATGCCGCTCAGGGGAGATGTCACTAGACCAGGGAGTGCCTCAGGGCTCTGCCTTGAGCCCCACTCTTTTTAATTTATACATGGCCTCCCTGGCGAAAGTTGTACACTCCTTCGGGGTGGAAATAGTGTCGTACGCTGACGATACTCAGCTGTTAATCTCCCTATCGCAGAGTATTTCCAACACCCCCAAAAATTTTAAATCCTGCATGCAGGCACTAGCAGAGTGGATGGATGCCCAGTGTTTAAAACTTAATGGCTCCAAGACAGAGGTGTTGGTGGTAGGGGGAAAAAGCGAGAAATGGTCTGATGAGTGGTGGCCGTCTTGCTTGGGCCCTACCCCCATACCATGTCAGGAGGCTAAGAATCTGGGAATCTGGATGAATCCTTCGCTCTCATATGAAGGCCACATAAGGCGTCTTGTGGGCAAATGTTTTGGAGTCCTAAAGACCCTAAACAAAACCTTAGACCTCCTGCCGTTATCAGCCAGAAGAACTCTAACGCAGGCGCTGGTGACCTCGCGGTTAGATTATGGTAACATTCTGTTCTTGGGGGCAACCGAGGGCAGCATAGGTCGCCTACAAGTCATCCAGAATTCCTCCGCCAGACTGGTGTTAAGAAGACCCAGGAGAGCTAGCTCGAAATTGGCGCTGGATGCGCTTCACTGGCTGCCGGTGAAGAAGCGTGTGCTATTTAAGTGCCTCCTGTTTTGCCACCGTATTGTCTGGGACAAGTCTCCAATTTATCTGAAGGAGCTAGTCAGCCGATATGAGCCTACCAGGACCCTCCGTTCAGAGGGTACCGGTCTGCTGACAGTCCCCAGGATTAGGAAGGCGAGAATAGGTGGTCGTTCCTTCGCGCTACTAGCAGCGCAAAATTGGAATAAACTACCTCTTGTGCTGCGACTGGAGGACAATGAACTACATTTTAGGGCTCTGCTCAAAACCCACCTATATACTGCATAGGTGTTGGGTCTTCTAGGCAGGCTCTCTGGTAGCTTAGCGCGGGGACACGCCGTGATGGCGTTACTGTGCGCTCTATAAGCTCTTTATTATTATTATTATTATTAGGCACTAAGTGTAAGTCGCTAGTGACATATGGATCACTGCTAGCGCAAGGGTATACAACCAACCCAGTGGGCCATGCACAGGGCCAATTTGCCAGATATACATGAACATTGCGATTCACGAATATTCTGCAGGACATACACACTCCAAAACGCAGGCCAGGACATCTCTGCATATGTGATTTATTTGACTCATCTCATACTGGACTCTTCTAAACTCACTCCTGCCTACAGACCCCACTAGGGCTCTGATAGTAGTGAGCAGTTGTTCCTAAACACATTCGGTCTGTAGAAGTGAGATACTGTTGATGGTGTTATTCTCAAGCTGCATCCAACAATGGGCCTATATGGTTATTAAAATGTGTAAGTTTGGTTCCCTTTCCAGAATAAAATGTTGCGAAAGTAATTCAGTTCAGGTTGGGATAGAGTTGCGAGTTGCAAGGCGAAGGCTATGGTAACCTCTTCCCTGATTTAATTTGACTAACAACATCTTCCTTGTCAGTAAGATGTAGCTCCATCCCTAAGAAAATAACGTTTGTGTGTGCAGCTGTTCCAGGAAATGTGTGCACTCCAGGTGGGTAAAGTTTGCACATCTCCAAGGATTACCATGACCGATCTTGTCCCTTGGCACACTAAAACTGTTTCACGTAATCTTGTGATCCTAATATGGTACTTCACTAGACTAGAATGCCCACTTCTTTAACTGAACTGTCATGCCTTATCCTAACGTGAAGGAATATGAATATGAACATGCTCGAGGACGGCATTACTCTTTGCATGCTACTACCCTCCTGTCTTCTCGAAGCAATAATGCATTGTTTTGGAAAATCTGAATCGTCATGAACAAGGGGAGTTCTCGAGGTGTAGGGGGACGGCATTGAGCAACGATATGTTATTAACAGTGGTACTTCAAAACTTGGAAAGGCCTCTAGCAATTATACCATATTTACAACAGAAAACTGGAAGGACAATTTGACTGTAAATCCATTGTCATAATTACTACTGATGCTGTGCTCACACAGCAAGAAAACAATTCTGACTACAGGGTAACTTTCACATTCCCATCACTTTTGTTTCCTGGGACTAATATCACTGGTTTTCCATTAGCATCAAACAAATAAAATCATGCAAATAATCACTCGCCGATCCCCTGTATCCCATTTCCGAAGGAAAACAGCTACCTTATTGCATATTAAGCGAAACAAGGAAAGGTGAGCAAATATGATAATTTGAAGTAACCTCCGTTCAAGTTGCCAGAGTGAGAAAGAGTTAAGTAATCAGACTTCAGGCGAGATAACTCCTGGAAAAGCCAGAAAGCGAATTTCTGAGTGTTAAATTTTGAACTGGGGTGACCGTAAATACTTATAACCCCTGGAGTTGACAGTACGCCTATTAATTTGGGGCAGGCGAAGGGAGTGCAGGTTAAGAGCTACTCAAACACGCAAAGGTGATAGGAGGAATGCCAGCAATTTGTCTAACCACTGGCAGTCGCTTGGGGTAGTAGTCAACAGATCCATGCATGAGTTCATGGGACGAGAGGCTTGGGTTTCATCAGGCAGTACCAATATAAGAGAAAACTGAAGGGTACTACGACAAAGACAGGGTTCACTTGGCTAGATTGGGAGTGGACACATTCCTCCCGGACGTACAAGAGGTACGAAACAGCGACGGGAAGAAGCTAGGTGGGTGGGGGGCTCTGTCATCGACGAAAGCCTCCTCCAGAGCTGTGGCGGAGTTACAGGGCGATCTGGAAGCAGACGGGTACAGTAAGGGTACCTCTGCGGCAGAAGGGTACAGTAAGGGTACCTCTGCCTGGCACAGTAAGGGTGCCTGAGCCAAGGACCAGGAGCCGAAGGAGGTTCCGGGAAACCGCGACAGCGCCCCGTTAGTCCTTCGGGCGGTCGGGGTCCTGAACCGACCGGGGGTGGCCACACCGCTCCGCCCCAACAGGGGGGCGGGAGTATAACGAAGTTGGTAATGTGCTGCACCGTCAGAGCATAGACTCGCCGTGCAAGATGGCTCCTTAGGCATGCGGGACAGCGAGGGGCTGCCTGCTTTGGATCGCCTGTAAGATGACCCACCTAAAACGTCATACGTGTGTTGTATGAAATAAACCTGCAACAGTTCTTTCCCATAAATATGTCTCCAGAGTTTCATTGGGGAGGAATTGTGTATATGTCAAGCAGGCGGGAGTGAATGGCGGTGTGGGCACTAATTGCGCTGCAATAATCTAGGAGAGCGTCTGTAAGTGTGGGTACTGCAGCTCGATGTGCCTAGAAGGCGAGAAGACGAAAGATTTTCTTACGCTTATACATATGAAAGTACAAGAGGCCACAGCTGCCGCCACCTCAGTGGGTAACAATAGATGTACAAAGTTCTCAGTGCCATGTTCTTTGTGCGGGCAGATAAAAAGGAGGAAAACGCCTGTCCTCCCACTCCATATCACTTAGTCTGTACCTCAGAAGTTTGTGAAAAACAGTGGCTGATGCCACTGAGGGCTCAAGTAAAATCAAGGCTTTGACCCTACTGGAGTCAGCAGCCAGAATTCAGATCTGTAATTACTATTTCCATTTCTGCATTTGTTCTGCAGAACAAATGCAGCGAGGCAAAATGTTGTACAAGAATTGCAACCATAGAGAGAAGTGTGATGGGATTATAGTTGAAAATGGAAGAAGGATATACATCAGGTTTCTTTAACACTATTTTAACCTAATTTAACCTAATTTAAGATGTCTTCTATGCAGAAGTCATATTGGTAAAGGAAGGGGTGTAGCAGAATGAACCCCTGAAAGCTTCATCTCTTTTGAACCATGCACATTCTCCGCACTCAATAATGCTCATAACTTGCATATTACACTCAGTGTATCTGCATAGATGGTTTTTGTCATGCTGTCTCTCATGCATTAGTTATAAATAAAATTATGTAAGCAGAACCAAAACCCGATCTAATTGCCTAGGCACATAGCGTGAAACAGTAATGATCAAGATCCCGGTCCAGGTCCAGATCTTGATCTAAGTGCAGCAGAGCAGTATCTTCGGTGAGCTAAAGAACAATGATGGATTCAACCCAGATCTGTGACAGGGGGCGAGTGTCTGAAAAGTTTCAGCACTTCGTCGATCATCTCTTAGTGTTTGCTTTGTTCGCCCTAAGTTGGCAGGGTATGCCCAGACGTGGGTCCCTTGCTCACTTTGCCACTGGATTCTAGCTAGCTGGCTGATGTGGGGTGATACCCGGAACCCAGTCCCAAGATGCTTGTTTCCGGTTCAGGCAAGACCTGGCTTGGCTGATTGGGCAAGACTGTTCTCATGAGGCACAGGTTCAAGATTGATTTGCATATAGCTGGGTCTGAACTGAGGTGGCAAAGTGAGCTAAAGAACGATGATGGATTCAACCCCGATCTGTGACTGGGGGTGAGTGTCTGAAAAGTTTCAGCGCTCCGTCCATCATCTCTTTGTGTTTGTCGGTCCAAAAGAGCCAGAAAATGCAGTTCTCCTATATGTTATTTGTACACTTTCTCCAAAAAGCATGTTTTATTGGGCTATATTTATAGAATGTTTTTTAGCATATTTTATTGGACTACGTTTATTTCCACTGTGCATAGTATATGTAGATACACACACAGACTCACACAAGCATACACATACATATGCATAATTTAGAATAAAGAAATCTTGGATGGGCTCACTCCTACCAAAAGTAACTTCTTCATCGAAACCCTAAATTAGGTTAGAATATCTGTCTCAATACTAAATACAAATTATAAATCTTAATAATCGCAAGGCATGTCAGCACAAATAGCCTAAATTGCAGGCAATCCTCTTTACAGAGTCTTGTGAATCCTCTTGAGAATGGTCCATTGTGCTGGATATTCTCATAGTCACTCATAAAAAGAATGGGACTAAGATGGCTGTCAAGAGTTGGAACTGCTCCCTCTCCTACTTTTGCAATAAATACCTCTGTTCCAGTCTGAGGTCAGTTAATTAAATATTACTGTACTTTCTAAAAAGAACTTACATGTGCCTGAATCAGCACATGCATGGAATTCAATTTATGATACTTCCTATCCCAAGAATTTTGGTTTACTTCATTTACTACTGATAAAATACTTTGTAGTTTTTATATCTAATTACAGGCAACAATGACTGGTTTAGTCTGTTTCCTCCTCACATAGTGGTTCTACCAGGTGAGCCGATACTCACTTTACATATAGATCCCTAAGTATAAATGCTGGCGTTTCTTAGAAACCCTCAGTGGCGTAGCTAGCCCTATGGGCGCCCGTGGTGGTCTCTGCGTTTGTCGCACATGGTGGCTGCAGTGAAGAGCGAGGGTGGGTGCTGGCGAGTATGCGGCAAATACATTGAGGAGCGGGTGGGTCTGTTGCTTCCCTGAGATGGCAGATGATAGCGGGGGAGGCCGCTGCCCAAACCCCCTTCTCCTCCCTAGCTACGCCACTGGAAACCCTCACTGTTCATTTGTTTGCTCCTCCCTGAAAACTTTTCAAAATAATATGACTTTCTTCTCAAACTATGAAGACATAATCAGAAGCTGTTCTCACAATAAGAGAGTGAGAGATAACACACCCAATCACATTCTCCCAAATCACTATCGCACATACGGGCAACTGGGCGACAGAAGTGGGGAAATGGGCAGGGTTCAATAAGGGCATTACTTCGCTGTTCTAGGGGGATATCCAAAGATAATGGAGTAGATGACTCACTCACTGAATCGTGACATGCTTCATCATCAGCGCCTATCCACAATCTGGTAGGATGGTAACACCAGGGAGAATTCAGCCCAAAATATGGGAGTTCTTAGATAATATCTTACTGGACAATACAGCGATCCAGATGAAAGAGGAAGACAATTTAAAAATACCTCACAGTATACCCAAAAGGATTCTTTATTCGTAGGGTACTGGGGGCATGATTACAATATATTACAGGGTTAGGGTTGAGGTTTAACTGCTCAGTTAACCCTGGTTTTACACTGTCCACATGTTTTGGACCTTGCAAAGAGTGGCAGCGATCTGAGCAGCAGCAACCTCTAGGTGGACAAGCAGTGTCAGTACCTTAACGCAAGTGTGACTATAGGCTGGCACCAGGCGCCAGATACACATGACCCTCGAACAACCCAGATGTAAGGTATCTTCCACTGAGGGAGCATTAACCCAGGTGAGAGTATTAGGCTTCATGTATGCACATGGAATTCATGTGTATTTAAGCAGGAATACCCACTCAGCACTGATGAAGGCCCCAGATCCGATTGGACTCTTTGCGTGGGCCGAAACATTTTGGCGCTGTAAAACCAGGGATAATTGAGCAGTTAAAGCCCCCTTCTTTCACCCAGTTTCCCCTAAGTGAGATAGTGATCTTACTTTTAAAGTGGCCGTTGTCTCTTTTTGCTTATTTTGGATGTAATGATCCTTATCAAAGTTAGCCTCATTTGAAAACTACATATGTATTTTAAGAGACATGTCACAATTTTTCAGAATTAACACTTGTATATTCATGTTAACCTCTTGTTAAATCCTTTCTCAAAAGTGAGTAATTGTACATTGATACTGATTGCGTACTTTGAGTAAAGATGCGAGTGAGGAAAGTGTAGTGGTAAAAAGAGATACTTCTTTTGAGGCTAACTTTGACATGTTAATCTGGCTTTGCACTTATTTCCTACTCCTCTGTAGTTCATTTGGAAATTCAAAAATGTATTAGATTCTCAAATAGGCAGATAAGCAGGGGTTTCATTAAATTATGGATGGATAGCCAAGTCATAGTGAGCAGAAGGAATATGTTTTTCTATGGAGGAAATTAACGGACCAGAGTAAAGGCAAGGTAAGTTGTTGGATTGTTTTGGTTTGAAAGCATAGCAAAATATTATTATGAGCAAATTGAGAGAGATATTAAAATGAATTTGTGAATACAGAATGTTAATGTAGGCCAGATTTGCAAGACAGAGTTATGTGAGTGCTAAAACAATCTAACACGTTTAAGTTCAATTGGTTGAAATGTGTAGGAATATAACTAAAGGTCAGGGAATGTTGGGTAAACGTGATCATACTGGATGTTTAAGAAAAATAAATTTTCTGCCAGAAAAGACAGAAAGGGTTGTGTGTTATAGTACTTTGTGCTCAATGCATTCTGTGAATAAATAAGACTTCAGAGAGAGAGAAAGGGGAATACGTTTTGGGAACACTGCTAGAACACAACTCAAGAGTGCTATTTTAGGTAATGCTTATTTTATTAAAATTGCAGGAGAAACCATATTTTGTGCCAGATAGGCAGACAGGAATTCTACATAGTAATACTATTTAAAAAAAATGAAATATTGCGTCCTCTGATTGGGCTATTCGCGAGAGAAAACTGACTCGCCACATTGACAGGCCGGGATTGGTTAAGGCCAAAATACTTGTGAAAGCAACATTTTATGAACACTGATCAAATCGCATTTTTGAAAGAAAAATATAGTTTAAGTGGGGTGTTTGAACAGAGGAAACAAGCTCAGTTAGACTCATTTAAGTGATGATAACTGATATAACCGAATTGATTGAGTTTGCAAGAGAATTTGTTTCTACAAATAAGCAAGATGGGGTTGTGTGGGGGAAGCTGAATGGTGAGTTACAGATATTTAGAATAACGAATAAACTGAATTTTGGGGAGGGAGTTTTCAGTAGTTGGCTAAACTATGCTTTTTGAGACACCCTGAAATCATTTTAGCAACATTGATTTAATTGGATTTGAGACAAAACTTTACCCACAAGCACGGAAAACGTTAGAGGAACACAAATCTAGAACAACGATGATGAGACATAATGCCCTTTGCAGTGCTCAAGGGGTGGAGGAAAGCATGAGACTGGAGAAAGGTGCGGTGCACAAACAGTTTGCTACATTTCTGGATTGTATGTGCTATCATATGGCCAACAAACATAAGTAATATTTCCACTACCAGTACAACCAAAACCAATGCGAGTACTGAAATATTGTTAGTGATGGAACTTTATTTATTTATTTATTTATTTTCCCCAGAGATAAGAGCGTCCAATCAAATACATTATAAAGACATAGACATAAGAACATAGGAGCATACCTTTGAGAACAAATTCATTACATCAGCCATAAATTTCAGATATGGTTAACTGATAAAAGATTGGGTATAAATGGTCAGCATAAATGTACAAATAAATATAATAGCCCCGTCTTTCATATCTAATGTTGGGAACTTTAATTGTTATTGAATTCCTTTACCAAGGCAATTGCAACAGATAGGGCATGAAACCAACTAAAAAACAGGTTAATCATAGTCTGATACAGGTCAACAGGCACAGCCTCAGAAAGGTGGAAAATGTGCTAAACTTCATGAGAAGGCATTCAGCACTAGTGTGCAATGGGAAAGTCTAGGGCCAGATGTACAAGGCAGTTTCAGGGCTAAAGGCTTCCTGCCCTTCCCACAATCATTTTCAATGCATGATTTTATCATTTTTTATGGATTGCCTGTTTACCATGTCAACTTGAGTACTTTGAGGGTGATTACAATGGCGGACAAACTCGAGCCTGCCCACTATTGTAGGGGTCCAGCACCGCGTATTATGATGCAACCGCCACCGTGGCGGTCGCATCATGCTAGGTTAACATTGCGGTGGGTGCTGCTGGCTACAGCACCCGCTGCAATGCTAAAACAGCATGTTGTTAATTTCCTTGCACCTAATGGTACCATGGGTACTCCCCCAGTGCACCATCACCTCCCCCCAACACAATGGGGCCCGCAATGGGCCCCCAAAACCAATCCCAGCCAGCCTCTTTCAATGGCGGTTTACCCACTGCGGAAAGGCTGGCTGCTGCCAGCATTGTAATTTGGCAGCTGGTGCCTGCCAGGCACCGTCACCATTTCACAGATGCTGCCCGCTCCGCCAGGCAATCAGTACGATTGCCTGTGGCAGAAGCACGGAGGGCGGACTTTGCGACGGCCGGGATCCAAAATCGATTCCGCCCTCCATCGTAATTTGGCGAAGGGAAAATTGCTGTCCCATGGCGGAGGGCCCACTACTGCGTGGCTGGTGGTGGTGGGCCTTCCGCCATCGTAATCAGGCCCTTTCTTTTTATTTTTCCTAGCACAGTGCACCATGTTGGGTAATGGCTGCTGCAACACAAATGTTTCTGATATTGCCAGCCGAACAGAACATGACAGATTTGCTCATCTACATCTGGGTTCAAGAATCAGTTATGCTTCATGGGAGAAAAAGATCCCTTGTACCAAGGTGAGCTTATATTTACTGGACTGGAATGCAATTCCTCTGTGGACTTCATGGTCGAGATATCTCTACCAATTTAACCTCTTCATGGCCAAATTGGAGCACTTTTTAAATTCTAACGTTGGAAATACTACTAAACAAATTTACGCCATGCAAAGGCACATCCTTGTGTAAAGTTGTATTTACATGCCATGTTTGGTGTAATTCCTCTCAGCGTTTTTTCTGCATCAAGGAGCAAATAATCCTATGGAAGTTAAAATGGAAAATTCACTTTTGGAATGTCACTTTTGGGACTCTCTCTATTGTCACTGTGTGTTCTCCCTATTTTCAGTCACATGTTTGATTTATCTGTCCAAACCTAACATGAATAATCAAAAGGGAATGCATTTGTTTAATGGGAAGTTTAGTGCAAATTAGTCAAAAGGCGACAAAGTTAAAAGAGAAACAAAAACATGTCCTTTCAATGGAAACTCTGACCTAACCATTACTACAGAAGAGATATCACCTTCTCTGTAAGATATTATATGTGTGTGTATGTATTTATTGGCATTTATGTAGTACGGATGTATCTGGGAAGCATAAAGGGTTGTTCAAGAGAGTGGGAAATAATGCAAAAGTGTACTCCAAAGAACTATATTATAGATTTGTGAGGGTAGTCAATGGTGTGCTTCTAAACGTTGGGATCCAAGAGTTAGAAGAGTTGTGTTAATAACAATGGTAAATGCTATAGAGTCCTATTGTAGGGCCAGGTTGACTCCAGCTCACAAGGTTAGACTGGGAAAAGAAAATTGTCCCGGACAACAACAAAAAAGTGTTTGGAAATTGGGGCAGGTTTGAACTTGTAAAGTCACACCGTTAAGTCTTTTGCAAGGTATTGAACAGACGTAAGCGGTACAATTATTTCAAGTTTAACTTCCACTTTACTACTTACTCACTGATCCCTCTAACTGCCCTGGGACCCTACAGTTAGATGAATTCCAGCATTGCCCTCACCAAAGCTGCGAATGGTCTTCTGATGGGTCTTTCTCCACTGATCGGAGCGGTGGGAACTAGGATGTCCAAAACACGAACGTTAGTCACCAAATGAAGAATGATTGGTGACTAACTCACAAATTTGAAATTAGGTTCAAATACACTGATCTAAGGACCAAACTGTAAAACCTAGGCCTGGGCGGAGCTGGCGTAGTTTCTCTACACAGAGCTCCATGAAGTTGGGCAAAAACTCAGTGGATCTCCACTCTGCTCCATGCCTCCACCCCCTCAATAAATATTTTTAAAATTACAATAAAAATGAAGGTAAAAATGAAACACACTTACCTTTATCGCGGTGTCTCCGGACTGCCCACCTCCTCTTCGCCGTGGTCTCTTGTGCAAACTGAAACCCCTACGTCAGACATATGTCGTGGCCTAACATAGGGGATTCTGCAGGGTAGACCACGGTGAGGAGGAGGAGGGCAGCCTGGAGACGCCACGATAAAGGTGAGTGTGTTTTTTACCTTAATTTTAATTTAATTTTAAAAATATTTAATGAGGGGGTGGAGGCGGGGAGGGTCTGGGGCTGAACTCTGCTGCGATGCAGAGTCAGAGTTTTGCATAAACTTTGCATTGTCAGCGGAACGGGGAATATGCAAAAATCCTCAAGCTCCGCCAGCGGAGTGGAGTTATCTGCCCACGCTAAGTAAAAATAAAGCATCGCCACGGGGAGTCCCAATAGTCTAAAGAAATGTAGTCTTACAAATATGATACAAACTAGAAACTCTGCTACTGTTACACAAAATATGAGAAGCAGAACATGGTAATCTGAAAAGTTAGCTGTTTCTCCTTGATTAACATAGTAATATAATACAGTTCAAACAGGGGGGCATGGCTAGGGAGGCCAAGATTGCTGTAGAGCCTTAGTTGAGCTCCCGTTGCTCAAACCGCATCCTGCCTCATCCTTCCTGACAGCAGCATTCACCATCCGAGGGGACACCTGGGTCAGCATCTGGGCCCCGCCAGCACCCCCAGAAGAGGCCAAATCCTACTTGGGTGCCTTCTGCCGGGCCGTCATTGTCTCTGGGCCTGCTGTATCGTGGGACGCCAGTGGCGGAGTGGGCTGACTGCTGTGGCCCATGTAGCCTCTGCAGCTGCCTGCCCGTTGTGCCGCTCCGGAATGCGGGGCATCTTTCCTGGATTGACTGTCTCCCAGAGGCTCCTGAAGGTGAGCCTATCCCCAGTTGCTTCTTTCCCTCTCCGGCCACCCCCATGAGGCCCGGCCATGAGAGCGGCAGCTGCTGCGGCCAGGCGCGGGGGCGGCCACATGTGTGGCCAGTGCTGTGACTGCTGGGGAAATGGCTTCCTGATGGCAGATCAGACCCAACCTAGGATGAATTAGGAGCGGCAGTGAGCCCGGCTGTGCCTGCACCGAGTCTCCTGTGATGCCGGAGGCTCCCAATGGCCCAATGCAGGGCTAAAGCTGGAGGCCAAGCATCCCCTGCATCCAACCCAGTAGGACCTGCAGTGGACTTGGAGGGAGGTACGGCTCTCTACCAATGGTTTTGCAGCTGAAGGCCGGGTGGCTGCCAGGGCCTGGGGGGCTCCATCATCCTACATGGGGTTCCAGGCTTAAAGAAGAGCCCACCTTTGTGCAGGAGAGTTCTCCCTACTTATCCTCTATCAACCAGCACTGGAGTGTAATCCAGCAGGTACTCTCCTCGCCTCTCTTACTACGCACCACGTGGCCCTTCGAGGCCCCATAAGCGCCCCGGGGCCTTTCTCCTCTCACAATCTGCATGACAGAGGGGCTCACTTGCCTTTGGAGGTCTTGGCGGCCCCTTCCCATTGTCCCAAGGGCCCTATTTGAAAAGCCTGTAAATGGTGCTTGCGCCCCATCCCTACTGGTGCCCATTGGATCTGCGGGCTGGTGGCTGCCTTACAATTGGAGGGGGTCGACCGACGGACTGCCTTACAATTGGCGGGGTGACTCCCGGGTGGCCCTGGGGAGTTGGGCTTGGACTTATCTCTCATCTCCCCATTGTTATTTATTTTATTTTATTTTATTTATTTTGAAAGTTTTATATAGCGCGGACAGGATCCTTGCGGATATCAGAGCGCTTTACACAGAAGGAGTACATGAGGGAGCATAGTCAGACGGGTAAATCAGATGAGCAAACAGTACATCGTCAGACAGGTAAATCAGAAGGAGCAAACAGTACAATCAAGTAAATCATGCATAGGGTGCAATATGAGCTAACGATCGGTGCATTAAAAACAAGTAGAAGTATAATACTGCAATAAAAGGCATACATTTGCTAGTTGATAATAGTCTAAAGAGGCCATTTCTTAGGGTGCTATATGAGCTAACGATCGGTGCATTATAAACAAGTAGAAGTATAATACTGCAGTAAAAGGCAGACACTCGTTAATTAATAATAGTCTAAAAAGGCCATTTCTTAGGATGCTATATGAGCTAACTATCGGTGCATTAAAAGCAATTGGAGGTATGATACTGCAAAAATGGCAGACATTCGCTAATTAATATTAGCCTAATGAGGCTTTCTTAGGGTGTGTTCAAGTAGTGAGAAAGACTAGTCCAGGATGGCCGACAAAGAGAGAGAGAGAGAGAGAGACCAGTCTAAGATGGCAGCCAAAATGTAGGGATTACAGAGTTTGGTTTCTCTTTCTACTCTGGGAATGTCGAGTTAGTCCATCTTCCATGTTGATTGAGGGGGAGAGCAGAGTTCAGCTTCTATGCTGCTAGATGGTGGCTTATCTCTGTTTTGCTGCTCCCTGACCGCGTTGGTATGTAGCTTCATGGTCATCTGGTGGGCAGGGGGGCGATTTATGGTTCCAGCTTTATGGCCCCAGCCAGATTAGCCAATGGAGAGTAAAAAAGCCCGCGAAAATACCAGTCACATAAAGATATCAGTATAGAAGTCCGGGCAAAGCGTAAAAAACCTGCATGAGTGTTTAAGATGATGGGATTGCGAGTAGTTGCCCTTCGAGTCGCCCCTGAAGCTGTTCAAATAGTTTTGTGTGCTGTATTCCAGGCAGAGAGTGAAAAGACCTGCATGGGTATTTTGGTAAATAGCTCTGCGTGCAGTTACCTTACAAATCACCACTGACGCTGCTGCTCACATCAGGCTTCTCCCAAGTTGCGCAGTGGTTGCCCCCAACACACCGGTAAACAGGGCATACCGGCACTGTGAGGGGGGAGGGGGGAAGCCTCCCGCCAAAATGCTGCCCCAAACATCTAGACAATGGCACACCGGAGCCGTTCCAGATGCCCCCCGTTCCGTACTCACCGAACCACTGGACGGCGGGGGGGGGGGAGGCCTCCCGTCGAATCACTACTGAAGACACACCACAGGGCACACCGGAGCCGCTCCAGACGCCGACCGCTCCGTTCTGAAAGAATCCTTGGAGGGGGGAGCGCTTATTCAGCCGTGTGTGCCTTTGGGCTTCTAGGGATGGATCAGCAACCGAGCTCCAGTGCCTTCCTCCGCCTTGTAGCGGGGGACCACTTCCAGCCCTCCGAAGTCGTCGAGCTGTCTGGAACAGGCTCCTGGAGTTTCAGCCGCCCCTTTTGATGCGCCGCTCTTATGCCGCCTTGGATCCAGTGCAGGGCTGGTGGCAGGGTGGTCCGCGGGGTCGGCTCAGCAGCACCGCGTCAGCGATGAGGGTGTCAGAATCGAAAGTCCGATCGGGGCATTTCAGGGGTCATTAGTCAATCCAGTTACTCGATCCAGTTACTCTTTCGTTCCGTTCTTGTTTCTCCTTTCGTTCCGTCGTGCTGGTAGGTGCTAACAGGGATAATGCCCGAATGGGATCCCCAGCACTGGGAGCTCCTCACAGGAGCTCCCTACCAGGCGGCCATCTTCCTCGTACCATATTGTTACCATACTGTTAGGCTCCCTGGCTTCTAGACCATTGGCTGTTGGAAGTTGCCACTACAGACACCCACCCAAAGTAAAAAGGATCAATATACAGCCCCCCACCTGATCTTCAGAATAATGCTAAGGCTCCTGTGGTGCCCCCCACACAGCAGGCCACGAATTACCTAGGAACGATTCTCTAGGCCATCAGGGACTCAAGAGGGGCTGTGGAGGCAAAGGTCGATGACCTCTGGGTGGATCTCTGCTTGCTGGCCCAAGATCTGCACCATGTTGTAGACAGAACGACGAAAGTGGAGGCTCAGGTCTACTCAGCTGAAGATGAACTTACTTCTCTGAAGCACCAGGTCTCCAAGCTCACCTCCTCTGTAGGGACTCTGACTGAGAGGGCGGAAGATAACAAAAACAGATCAAGGCGTAACAACCACCGCTTATTGGTCTGCCCGAATCTTTGGAGCCTCAGGGCCTGGCGGGGCACTGGAGGACTGGTTTAAATCTTGGGTCCCGGAGGTAAGCTGTCGGCTTTGTTTATCAATGAAAGGGCTCACCGATCTCTGGTGCCGAAGCCCTGCCACCCCCTGTGGCCCCTCCCAGGCTTGCGATCCTGTGACTACTGAATTTAAAGGACCGGAACGCGATTCTGTGTGAGGCCACACTCACCCTGAACTACCCTTTTCCAACTTGAAATTCTTCATTTTCTCTGACTATATGAAAGCGGTGCATCGACAACACCACTCCTTTGATGGAGTGAAACAAAAACTCCCCACCTTAACTATTCATTATATGCTCTTTTCCCAGCCCGCGTCAAAGTAATTTTTCAATCCTCAACCTTCTTCGACAGTCCTTAGCAGGCATGGGAGTGGGCAACGGAGCAATGACTGTTGATGTGGCCATTATCTGAACTGCATTAATCCTGTGACATGGTGGGGCGTTCCCAGACGCCTCCTTGGCGGTGGTGAAGAGACAACTGCTCGCTCTCCAAATGGTCGGGGATTAAGCGAAGGGAGATGGCTGGGTCTCTGACCCAACCTTGAGAGACAATGACTTAGCTTCCATAACACTGGCTCCAGATGAGACCTCGTCCAACACTCTCTTGATTTTCCACTCACTTACCACTGATCTGGGCCTTTCCTCGCAGTCATCTACACCTCCTTGACTATGATGTTGTCCTCTTTCATGCTTGCAGTGTTCCATCATGTCAGGGTTGGAGGTTGCTGTATCATTGACAAGTGTCTTCAGATCCATTCTAATAGGCCATAGTGTCCCCCATCACTGGCTGTTCTACCTAATGGGCTGCACCGTACACTGTCCAGAGTTGATACTAATCTGGGGATCCCCTGTCCTGTCCTCTCCCCTCTCCCCTCTCCCCTCTCTCTTCTACCCATTGACCCTCACCTTGCTGGTTGTCCCCTATTTTTTTTGTAATGTTGTCATTTGCTGTCAGGAACGTTATCCTTGCTCATCGGTCACCTACTTGCTACTGATATTCCTCCTAGTGTTCCTTGTTGAGGGTAGTTTGTTCATGGGCGACAGATGCTTCTTGGGGTGAAGTGTGGGTTGGGGGGTGTTGGAAGGGTGGGGATTTGGTCAGTCGTGGCCGGCATGGCTCACGGGTGGGGCGGAGGGGGCCGGGTCATGTAGGGGGAGGGTACAGGCGAGTATTCGCAAGGGAAGGGGGGTTGCGCAGGGAGGGAGGGGTTAAATAATAATATTTTTTTTTTAACGTACCTTTCCCAGGTCCTCGTCTTGACTGCTGGGTCTGCTCCTGCTTTTCTGTCTCCACAGGAACATTAAGCAGGCAGCCCCCCTCCCCAAAGCCAATCACAGCCCTGCAATGGCAGCGTTGTGATTGGCTGGGACACCAACTGCACAGGCGTCTATGAGGAGGCCATTTTCTCCATGTAGGCTGCATACAGTCCACATGGAGAAAATGGAGAGTGCGCATTACTGGTTTGGTCGGCCCCAGAGGACCAACCAAACAGTCAGGGCCAGCAACATTGGGCCAGCCACTCCTCCCCTGCCCTCGAGCAGGACCACCCACCCGCCTGCTCCCAACCATACCCTTCTTCTGCTTTCTCTCAGTGCGTGAAGCGGAAACATAAAGTGGTATTTAAAATACACATTAGGAGGAGAAGCCACCACTGGATTCGGTGAGCACCTTCGGCCTTGTTTGATATTTTAATTTCGACCTTCCTTTTCAGGTTCTCAGCAGCAGACAGTATTGCGTCAATTTGTGTATGGTTTTACAATGTTCTCCCTCTGGGTCTATTCGCATCCTTTGGTATCTGGCAGGATATATCCACATCCCACGTGATTGGCCATGAACCCCCCTAAACTAATAATTCTTTCCTGGAACATTAACCGTCTGCTGGATCGGATCAAATGTACCTTCTCTTCTTTTTTTTGTCAGATAGAATTTTCCAATCTGGGTTTACCTGTGTCTCCAGAGGGGTTGCCATACTGCTACATAAGTCCTTCCCGCTCTCAGTTACTAGACATCACATTGATCCTCATGGATGCTATGTGAGAGTTGAGGGCCATCTAGAAGCCAAAGACTATAATTTCATATCCTGCTACGTTCCCCCGCTGCTGCTGCTTCCCACCCTTCATTCACTGCACTCCTTTGTCTTGCCTCTCCCTCAGTGGTTCACTATTGTGGGTGGCAACTTTAATGTCACTCCCGATACTGAGCTTGATGCTTTCACGTACCCATATCCCAGTATGCGTGCTCACGCTTCCCATTTGTCCTCCTGGGCCAACTCTGCGGGCCTCTGCGATGCTTGGTGCTCCTGGCACCCTACTCGATGCAACTATACCCATCATACAACTTCACACAATACCAATTCATGCATCGACTTTCTGTTGCTACCACCTGTGGATCTTCTAGTCGTGCAATCTGTATGCATTCTCCCACGCTGCATTTCAGATCATGCCCCTATTTTATTGTCTAGGGGAACTCAACCCGGTGTCCTCTGCCCTATGTGGAGATTCAGTGCTTGGCACTTGAAGTGTCCAAATTGTGCTATCTTTGGGGAGGAGGGACTGCAATCCTTCTTTGAATTCAACTTGGGTTGGTCTCCTCAACGGCGACGCTATGGGCCTCTTGTAAGCCTTTTCTACGGGGTCATCTCAAGGGCTATGTGAGTCACTCCGAAGCTCTTTAACTAACACAGATAATGACACCTGCCGCGCCATGGAGGTGGCTTGAACCAAACTGCAACAGATCTCTCTGGACGAAGTGAGGCAGTGTTGGATGGCCTCCACACAGAGAGTATATTAGTCAGGCAATATGTCGGGAAAACTGTTATATTGGCTGGCAACTCGTGGCATTTCACACAGAGTGGTACTGGCAGTCAGGGATTCCCCTGGGCTTCTTCGGAGGGGCTTATGGATATATCCCAGGAATTTGTGGATTTCTACCAGAAACTGTAGTCCTGGCATCCACCACCTCCGGCCGGGATCGCCAATCCTATTTTAGATACCATACCATTGCTGCCTGGTTTCCCTGATTAGGGAGCTTGACCAAGCCCTCACTGTCAAGGACATACATTTTCCTCATTAGGCCTGTTAGGCCTCATTTTTAGATTCATTAGTTTTCAACCATACGTGAACAATAAATTATAATTTTCATGAGTAATCTAGTTATGAAAATCTATTAAGAAGTGTTACAACTGTATAGCAATGTATTTTCTCTTTTTTTTTTAGCTTTTTCAAGCACGTACGGTGCTGTTACTTCCCTTGTCTCTAATATTGTATTACTTCATGTATTTTGCACAATGTGCACATTCACGTTTTCTTGTCTAAATCGATAAAGTGTCATGTAATGTGGTTTCGAAATATTTGCTCTATCAGTATCGAAGCCTGTAGGAACTTGAGCTTGCTGCAGGCTATGTTTGTTTTCATATCGGGAAATTAACCGTAAAAACAGGCTCAGCAGGCCATAAAACAAGCCCACAAGCAGCTGAAAAAACTTGTCACACACTGACCAGTTAGATCAGCTGCTTGAGCAATGCCTGATTGCCCTATAGGCCAGTCTGACCCTGCTAGCTCAGAAGCACTCCAAACAAGTTTAATGACATAAGCATCTTTACATATCTTTCCTTTACAGGATGAAACTTGTCTAAGCTCATCTGCCTAGTCACCCTTCTGCCCTACTGTACAGGTGCACGAAACTAGTTTGTATCAGGAATGCAAGCCTGTCAGAATCAATGTTTCCCATGGCTAACATTATAAAGCGAAAACAACACGCCTGGCAGTTAGGTGTCACTTTCAACTAGACGCTGCATTTCATAAGTCAAGGTTATGTCAAGGTCGATGTTTCATGTTCAGACACCCAACACTGAAAGAAACAAATGTACTCAGTTCATGGTAAAGTTAATCTTTCTGTAGATTCCCATTAGAAAATACATATTAAAATATCATAGAATAAAGAGAGTTCCAATTCATGTATATCATGCATGGTTGTAGGCTGTAACATCACTTTTGATGCATAACAGAAGCATGTGGGGGCTTTCAGTCATTGCAAGTTCAAGACTGACAGAGTGCTTTCTAACTCCTTCTATTAAGTAGTTGTTTGTTTATTTAGTTTCTGAGAACTGTTTGAATCTTTTGAACCTTTTGCAAGACAACACTTTCCAATAAGTGGCATATTATCTGGACAAAAATGAGCACTTTTGGGAGTTTATATGGACACAATATTGTTACATTTACAGAGGTTTTTTTCGATGTGAAAGCTTTAAAAAAGGGAAGGAGATAATCCCGACAAACAATAAAATTGACTTGCACAAGAACTGGGGAACACGAGATATACAGGTGGGAAAATAAGGCTCCTATATTAAAGAATAGGAGAGGATATGGGGTAAGGCCAGAGATGCTGACTTTGAATCTGGGGACCTAGGTTCGAGTCTCGGCGTCGGCTCAACATCCTGTGATTCTGGGCAAATTACTTAGGCCCTAATTACGATGTGGGTTGGACAAGCATCCGAACGACACTGTAGCCGAAACAGGACAGCCCGCCAAGGAGTTGGAGGTCCAGCATCCACTATTATGATGTGACCACCTTCACTGTGGCAGGAAAGTGTATATTTTGGATTGAGACTTGGCTGTTGGTTGTAGGACCAGCCTCAATAGAAAATATAAACATCACTGCACCTTGTGGTAGGAATCATCTGGTGCCTGCCACACGGTGCTGGAGATGCTTGTGCCTCCAGACCAGGGTCCAGGGGTCCAGGGGGCCCTCCTAGGGGTACTCAAAGGCACTTTCCACCTGACTTTTCATGGACGGCAGACCGCCATGTGGGGCAGATCGAAAGCGTCAATATAATCCTGATGGCGGAGCTGAGGCTAGCTCCGCTGTCATTTTGAGATTACTATTCGGCCCGCTCCCCAGAGCGCGTTGGAGGCGGAGCAGAAATCCCCCGTGGGTTTCCCTCCGACCGCCAGTATCATAATACTGCGCTCCGATGAAAACATATAATGTCGAGCGGTAAGGGGGGCTTGGGGGAGGGCAGCCGACCCCTGGGAGGTCTCCTCCCCCGGGCTGTTTGGGAGGTTTGGGTGGGGGCCATTTTGGAGCAGTCTCCAATTTTGGGCTCTTTTTGGGCTTGTTTTGGTTGTTTTGGAGCCCAGCCTATAAATGTGCTGGGCTCCCTTTTCCGGCCACCATTTCAGGCATAGGTGACCTGGTGGCCGGTTGGTTTGCAGCTAGTTTTTGTCAGTAGTTCTTGTAGGACAATTTGTTCACTTTTTGTCTAGTTGTTCATGTATTTAGAGTTTATGATGGCTGGCGAGGATTATCGCGTGCTGGAAGCGATACGCTTGCTTAGCGAAGCGGGACGCTTAGATTTGGTCATCGGTGACCGGGAGCAGGTCGGGCCTCAACGTCCCCAGCGTTTGGCTTCTGCTGGGGTGCCGGCGGTCGTGGAGGCGTGTTTATCCCCAAAACGTCGGCGCCAAGAGGCGGTAAGTGTAAGGGGCCGCTCTAGAACTAGGAGAGCGGCCCCGGGTGTGAGGGCTCGGCGGGGGAGTGGTTCGGGGCCCTCTGAGTTTGTGGGTGCGGTAGGGCTTGCTGTGGGCGGTCCTGGGATGGTTGGAGAGCTTCAGGCTGCGCCGGTTGAAGTACCGGTAGCAGCCTTGCGTGACAGGGCGGCTTCTGCTCCAGTTTTGCGAGGTCGTCGTGCATCTAGGCAGCGCGGGTGCACGCGACGCTCTGCCTCGGCCTCCGTGGTGACGATTAGTGACGTCACTGGCGGGGGAGGGGTGGAGGCCATTTTAGAGCGCGAGGCAGTGGTTTTTAGGCCAGTGCAAAGCGGGCAAGTTCATCCTATGTTGGAAGGGTTTTCACAGCAGGGTGGTCTTAGGCAGGCTGATTTTTCGGCGCCTGTGGCATTACAGGGTGAAAGTTTTCTTACGCCTAGGCGCATACATAGAGAGTCTTTGCCTGTAGGTCATGAGATGTCTGCTTTATCGGGGGACTTTGGGGGTGCTGGTGCAGACATGAGTCATTTTAGCCCATTATTGTTTTCTCCTCCGGTTTCAGCGAGGGGTGAGGTGTTTTCAGTGTGCAGTGGTTCTGTGGGGGAGGGCGAGTGGGCTCAGATGGGGGGTCATGAAGGTTCTTCTTTGTTACATTCAGGCTTTGGGGAGGAGGCGTTGCTATTTTCACAGGTTCCTTCTGTTCCTAGGGCAGTGGACAAGGGTGTGGAGGGATCTTCTTCTGTAAAGGGTCAGTTTAGTGAGCCTCCCTCGGGGGTTCGGGTTCGGTCCTGGGGGGGTCTGGATATTTTTCCATCTTGGGAGGAAGGGCTGAAGGAAGCTGCTAACTTTCAGAAGAGGGGGGGCCACGGGGGTCTGGTTGCAATGTCTGGTGCGGTGACTTTTCCTGGTTTACAGGTAGGAGGGACGGGTAGGGTTTCAGGTGCTTTGGAGGAGAGTGTGGTTCAGGGTTCACAGGTACAGGGCCCGGAGTCCAAGTTTCTTCAGGAGTTGTTGCATTGTAGTACTAATGAGGAGGTGTGCGGCCCTTCCCCCCTCTCCCCCTCAGTTGAGGGCTGTTCTTAAAGGGAAAGACCCTGTTGGTTCAGTTGTTTTTCGGGAGAGTGGTCAGGGTTTTAGTAGGGCAACAGGTGAATTGTCTTCAGCTTCTGGTGTTTTATGTAGTGAGGGACCCGGCACATCAGTCCGGCCTTTTTCTTTGCAGGTTAGGGAGCGGTCTGGAGCAGCGGACTTGGTAGGGCGGCATGCAGCCCAGTCGCGCCAAGGTGAAGGGAGGGTGGAGCCTTGCGCGGCACGTCCCGTACCATCGAGGGATCCCGTCGTGGCTACCACAAGCAGGTTCAGTGCGACCTCGGTGGCCCCAACGAGGGAAGTCACCACAGGCAGTGTAAGTAGGTCAAGCGCGACTTTACTGGCCTCATCGAGGGATTACAGCGCTGTTCATCGGAGCAGGTCCGGCATGACTTCTCTGGTGCCTCAAGTTCTTCAAGGTCATAATTTGGTTTTGCCCATTGACAAAGGTTTTGTGGTTGGTAATAGTGGAGGAGGGTACCGGCGAGTACAGTCGGCCTCCCCGCCACGGTCACAGATAAGGGTTGGTAAGTCCCGTGGACGTTCACATACATTGGAAAAGGTTCAAAAGAATGTGGTGTTACATGCTCCTCCCCAGTTAGAGGAGTCGTTAATTCTGGATTATGATGAGGATAGCCCGGAGGAGGGCGAATTGCGGGACGTGGCGTCTGGGGGGGAGCATTCTCATGTTTCTTGTAGTTCGTTACAGGCACCGGTGGTGCAGAGTCAAGCGGAGTTGTCCAGACCACGAGTGCTCGGCCCCTCGGTGAGGGCTCCTCGGACAGCAGATGATGTTTCCCATGTGGCATGGAGAGCAGAGCCGAGTCGGCCTCCTTTGTTACGTCCAGGTGAGATTGTGGTGCCTCGGGCTAAAATGGTATCTGTTGGGATTGGGGAGGATGTAGTTTCTAAGGGGTCTGATGGTAGGTTATACAAGGGTCGCTATGTGAGGGATCAGAGTGTCGGTACTGACGGGGTTGATAAGGGGGTGGCTGCTAAGGTCGACGGTGGGACTTCTACAGGCGGGGTGGACACGGGAAAGGTTTTACAAAGTAAAGAGCTGAAAATTAAAAAGTTGCCCTATATGGGCGTCACTAAGCCATTGGGGGCTCATTTAATGTTGAGCACTAAGGAAAAAATATGGAATGGTGAGTATGTGGAACTCTTAAAGTTATTGCATAGGGAGGTGCGTGCTAAAGAGGGTTCCAAAGAGGAGGAGTACGAATTAGCTAAGCGCCCTAAAGTCCCTTTGACCATCGAAAATTGGACAGCGGCCTTTTTGATATATGCCAGTGTATACTGTGAGAAGTTCCCTGAGCGATGTGTTTCACTGTTTAAGTACATGGATGTGATTCGTAAAGCGCAAATCACAAGGAATGACTTTGCATGGGCGCAATATGATGAAGAGTTTAGGGCGCGTATGGCTTGGGATCCTGAGGCGAAATGGTGGGAATTGGACACAGACCTTTGGCAACACACTATGGGTGCTTCAGCGAGTGGTAAAACAATCTTTACAGCAAGCGGTTTGCCTTTACTTTATCGCCCCTTTCAGGCGCGACCCACCCGGGGAGGGGTGGGGACAGTTACATCAGCGCAGCCTAGTGTGGGGACCTGTTGGGATTTTAATCGAGGGACATGCAATAGGGAGTTCTGTAAGTTTCGGCATGAATGTTCCCAGTGTGGGAAGAAGAGCCACCCTTTGTCGAGATGTTGGGGGCTTAGGCCTCCAGGTGGGCAACAATGGTCACAGCAGGGTTCGGGACATCACGCCACAACACAGCCACCGCAAGCTCCCAGGGGAGGAAAATCTTCTTCAGGTGTTGGGCCCAAAGGCTCATACACCGGTTAATGTTATTCATTTGTCCGAAGCGTTACAAGGTTATGGGTCAGCTGAGTTGCGAGAGGTTTTGGTGTCTGGTTTTAGAGACGGTTTTCATCTAGGTTATGTGGGGCCTCGTGTGAGGCGGTGGTCGAAGAGTCTTAAATCAGCAGGTGAGCATAAGGCTGTCGTCCAGGACAAGTTGAATAAGGAGGTGTGTGAAGGCAGAATGGCAGGTCCGTATGATGATTGGCCTTTGGAGAACTTAATAATTTCACCCATTGGAGTGGTCCCCAAAAAAGAACCGGGGCAGTTTAGGCTCATACAACATTTGTCGTGGCCAGAGGGTGGGTCAGTGAATGACTTTATCGATGATGAAGCGGCTTCTGTTTCCTATTCTTCTGTTGATGTGGCCATGTCATTGGTAGTTGCTGCGGGCCCTTCTGCGTTAATGGCAAAATGCAATATTAAATCCACATTCAGATTGCTTCCAGGTAATCCCGAACATTGGCCTCTTCTGGGTATCCATTTCCTTGGGAAGTGGTACGTGGACAAAGCATTGCCAATGGGCTGCTCCATGTCATGTGCGTTGTTCGAAACGTTCAGTACGTTTTTACAATGGTTCTTCACTCAGACATCTGGTCACACTTTGGTCACACACTATCTGGACGATTTCTTTTTTGTGGGCGCTGCTGATTCTTTGGACTGCCAGAATGCTTTGGTTACGTTTCAAAAACGTATGGTTCATTTGGGTGTACCATTGGCTCCGGAGAAGACCATGGGTCCTTGCGCGACCATGTCTTTTTTGGGCATTGAAATTGACTCTCAGTCCATGCAAGCTCGTTTACCCCTTGACAAGAAAAGGAACATGTTGGAGTTGGTGGAAAGGATGTTACCTAAAGAGAAAGTCATGGTGCGGGAGGTTCAAGTCTTGCTGGGTTACCTTAATTTCGCATGCAGGGTGGTCAGGGCGGGCAGGACTTTCTGTAGGCGTCTGGGCAGGGCTCTGTCTGGTCGTTACTTGCCACATCACCGGATTCGTTTGTATGCGGGAGTTAAGGAGGATTTGCGTATGTGGGTCACCTTTTTGCATTCCTTCAATGGTGTTCCACTGTACAGGGAAGTTGATTGGACCTGGGATGTGCAGATTTTTTCTGATGCGGCTGGTAGCGAGGGTTTTGGCTTGTATTGGCAAGGGAAATGGTGTGCTCAACAGTGGCCTGAGGCTTGGAAGAATGATTGCCGGAGCATTGCCTTTTTGGAACTGTTTCCAGTTGTTGTGGCAGTTACGTTGTGGGGCAGGGATTTGGCTCACAAAAAAGTTCTTTTCAGGATTGATAACATGGCTGTGGTGCAGGTCATCAATAGACAATCTGCGAAGGATGTGCAAGTTCTGAAATTGCTCAGGGTCTTTGTGATGGGATGCCTTAGATTTGACATCTGCTTTAGGGCCCTGCACATTCCTGGTGCGGACAATGACATTGCGGATGCTTTGTCTCGTTCGCAGTGGGAGAGATTCCGTGGGCTCGCTTTGGAGGCAGACGAGGAGCCGGAGCATCTGTGGACGGTAGGCAGCACAGGGTTGTTCAACTGGTTTTAGGTTCTTTGGCCCCCTTTACTAGGGTGGCATATGAGTTGGCTTGGAAATAATTTTTGTATTCAGGAGCTTGTAAGAGGGAGACTCTTGGGCAGAGGTCTGAAGATGTGGTTCAGTTCATGTTGGGTTTCATGGATAAAAGTTTATCCAGAGTCACAATTGCTGGGAAGTTAGCGGGTGTTTCTTTTATGGGTAAGTTGTTATGGGGCTACGCTCCGTCGGCTGGAGAGTTGGGTAGAAGAATGTTGGAAGGGTGGTCTCGGGAGCGGGGCAGTGTCCATGCGCTGAGGTCTCCTTTGTCTTGGCAGAAGCTGTTCAATATTATATCAGTGTTGCCTTTGGTGTGTACTGATAGGGTGGAAGCTTGTCTTTTTGCCACTTTGATGGTTTGGATGTTTTTTGGGGCGTTCCGGGTGTCTGAGTTGTTGGGAAATAAAGTTTCGAAAGGTATTTTGTGGGGGGATGTTCAGTTGTCAGTTAGGGGAGTTCATATTTGGCTGTCTCATTCTAAGACGGATCAGAGGAATAAAGGCAAAGGTTTTTGGTTGGAGGCGGTTTCCCCCCCGGAGACTTGTCCTTTGAGGTGGGCCAGATGCCGGTGGGAGGTTTCGGGTGGTGTTTCTGAGCATCCCGTTTTTCAACATCTGGATGGTTCTGTGGTGACCAATTATCAGTTGCGCATGGTACTGCGTAAAGCGCTGCGTCATCTTGGCCTTGATGAGTCTTTATATGGCACTCACTCTTTTAGAATTGGGGCCGCAACTGAGGCTTTTAACAGGGGTTGGTCGAGGGAAGACATTATGAGCTTGGGGCGCTGGACTTCCAATTGCTTTCAGCGCTATATCAGACGAAAGGGAGCGCCTGCGTCTTCTGCTGTTTTGCCTCTCTGATACTTCTTTCTTTTTCAGGTTCCGTGGCTGGACCTCGCGCTGAGTTTTTGACTATTTGGATCGTGGGGCATTCATTCATATAGAGAGCGCAACTTCAAGCTCGCCTGCGTTATTTTGGCTCGATGTTGGGATTTAATGAACGTTTATTTAATATTGTTTGGAAGGGAAAGGGGGGTATGTTGTGGAAAGACTTGATTCCAGCCCTTAATTCTTGGTTGGTAGGTGGGGTTTGTCCAGATGTTTTGGTTCTGCATCTTGGGGAAAATGATTTGGGTCTGGTTAAGGGTGTTGTTCTTCTTCGAGCTATGAAAAAAGATTTTTCTTTGTTGCATCAGCATTGGTCTGGGTGTCACGTCCTGTGGACTGAATTGGTTCCTAGGAGGGTTTGGAGGAATGCGTTGAAACCTAAAGCCATTGATAAGTCTCGTAGGAAGGTCAATCTGGAAGTTTCTAGGTTTTGTAGAGATTTAGGCTTTGGTCGTATTGTCCATAGTGACATTCGTTACGATGCTGTGGAATTCTTTAAGAGTGATGGGGTACATTTGTCGGGAATAGGGATGGATTTATATCTCTTGGAGCTGCGAGAGGTTCTGTCTCGCTGTTTGACGATTCAAAGTTTCTTGGGTGAGTAGTGTTTCATTTGGTGGTTTTTCTGCTTCGATCTCAACCCTTTCCTCCCCCCCCCCCCTGTTGTTTGGTTTCTTTGTGGGGGGCAGAAAGGTGGGGGTTTTCGGTCTTATCCCCCACTGCTTTCTGGGTGGCGGATTATTTTGGTTTGCCAGTTTTGGGCCATGATGGGAGCTTATAGTTTTTGAATTTGGATTTTGTTGGGGGAAGTTGTGCAGGTTGAATTTGTGTTTGGAGACATGGGTTGGGGGATCTGGATTGGCTTGAGATGTAATTGGGGTTTTGGGTTATGGCTTTGGGAAATGTGGAAGTTATAATGTTTTTGTGGGATTGTTGTATGGTTTATTATGTGATTGGGTATGTACGGGTGGGGGCGGGTTTGATGAAGGGTGAGGTGCGGGGGCGGGTTTTTGGGGGATTGAAAACTATACAATCATTTGGTAAGGTTTAGATTGTTAGGCATTTGCCGAGGTTTTGTTGTGTAAATGTGCACCTGTTTCATTAAAGCGGCCTTTTTCACACTCTAACTGGTTTCTTGGTCTGCTCACTCTCCCCCACCCCTCCCTCCCAAGGGGGGCTTGGGGGAGGGCAGCCGACCCCTGGGAGGTCTCCTCCCCCGGGCTGTTTGGGAGGTTTGGGTGGGGGCCATTTTGGAGCAGTCTCCAATTTTGGGCTCTTTTTGGGCTTGTTTTGGTTGTTTTGGAGCCCAGCCTATAAATGTGCTGGGCTCCCTTTTCCGGCCACCATTTTAGGCATAGGTGACCTGGTGGCCGGTTGGTTTGCAGCTAGTTTTTGTCCCCTCCTCCCTCCCTTTATGCGGTGTTTTTTCTGTTTCCCCTTCTTTTCTTTTTTCTTTTATTATTTTAGGCTTAGCTGGTTGCAACAGGTGGACATGGTTTTTTTTCATATTGTTATGCTTTGTCGCTTGGAACAGGTGTGGTGCGGATTATTTTGGTTTGCCAGTTTTGGGCCATGATGGGAGCTTATAGTTTTTGAATTTGGATTTTGTTGGGGGAAGTTGTGCAGGTTGAATTTGTGTTCGGAGACATGGGTTGGGGGATCTGGATTGGCTTGAGATGTAATTGGGGTTTTGGGTTATGGCTTTGGGAAATGTGGAAGTTATAATGTTTTTGTGGGATTGTTGTATGGTTTATTATGTGATTGGGTATGTACGGGTGGGGGCGGGTTTGATGAAGGGTGAGGGGCGGGGGCGGGTTTTTGGGGGATTGAAAACTATACAATCATTTGGTAAGGTTTAAATTGTTAGGCATTTGCCGAGGTTTTGTTGTGTAAATGTGCACCTGTTTCATTAAAGCGGCCTTTTTCACACTCTAACTGGTTTCTTGGTCTGCTCACTCTCCCCCACCCCTCCCTCCCAAGCCTCCGACGAGCTGTCAGATGGCTTTCTGACCGACATCATAATCAGACCCTTAATCTCCCCTTGCCAACCAAAAAATGAATATGTCCTTGTGTAGAGTAACTGGTGCTCATATAAAGTGCTCCAATACCGCCCGGTCGAGTTTGCGCTATATAAAACTGCAACAAAAAATATTAATAATAATCACTAGGCACTTGAAATAGCGAATAAAAAGTAGGGTGATAAAAGGAGAGAGTCACAGAGAGAGCACGACTGGGAAAGAGAGGAAGAGATAGTGCGAATGCCCTCACATGCACTTCAGTGAGAAGTGTAAAAATCAGCAAGTGAGCCATGTCAAGTCTGAAAAAAATAAAAAACGTTCACAAAGGACTCGGTAAAGACCCAGAGAACGTGACATACAATACTGATTAATTTAGCCACTAATTAGGCAAACAGAACACGAGAATGCAAACCAGGCAATTTAAAATAATGCCAAAAACCACAATCAGAGCTCGTGCGTTAGACTGTAGCTGTACCATCTGCATGCAGTTAACATTTGGAGTACGAAGAAATACATTGACAGCATGTTTTTAACGAGTTGGGAGTGCTGGGTGGTCTGGTAAGACAGCCTGGTCTTGCTCATGCTCCTTGAGCCCACTATCTCCTGCTGCAGTTTAAAGAGGGATGAGCCGCTCACAGACCCAAAATATTTGCGCTGGAGCAGAGCGACCACACATTTCACACAGAGACTTACAGCTCTGTTTTTTGTAAAGGTGACGTAGAACATCAGTTTTCTAAGACGATACAGGAGATGACTAAAGGGATTGAATTCCCTTTTTAGCTTTCACTATTTAATAAACATCCTGTCTCTTTCCCAAGCCTGGTCTTTTTGCTCAGCGTAACATGGTTTTTATCTGAGGGCCAACATATTTTTTATCCAACCTCAAAAACGATATGTGTGCCAAAAGAATGCCAGGAATTAGCAATGACTCCACATTTGTAGAGTTCTGGTACCCCAAAGCTAATTGTGCACATTATGGGGCATATTACCAACAACTAGCGATATTTATCGCGAAATGGGCTTAGCGAGTATTTTTTTAACGTCAAGCATCGCCGGATATTATCGCAGCGATAACGTGCTATTAGCAATGTTTATCTCTAAAGCGATCAAATATCCGGCGTTAGCGGCGAAATGTGTTAATATAGCTGGTAATCCAGCGATATTCATGCATTATCGCTAATGAGGACTTAGCCATAATATCCAACTCCCGTTGGATATAATGGCTAAAGAACTAGTCTGAGCAGGCGTTAGTTTTTGGAGATATTCTCGCTTAGCGTGAATATCTCCATCACTACGCCTGCCTTGCTAATAGGCGATAGCGACGTTAGCGACTACTTTCAGTCGCTAACAGGTTGAGTACGCCCACTTTGCATGTCATTAGCGATGAATATCGGTGACATGCAAAGCGGGCCCCAAACCTCTCGCTATTGCCTAAAAGCTGTCGCTTACTGCTGTTACAGGCAGCTTGCTAAAAGGGCGATAGAATTATCGCCGCTCAGCGGCCGAAAACGGCTGCTAAAGCGGCGATAATCACATATCGCCCGCCTTGGTAATATGCCCCTATCTCATTTCTATTTCTCGTGCATTATGTGAATGTGAATGTACATTTTTAGCCACATCGCAGTTGTAATGGTATTTATTATGTTGTATATTGTACCGTTCTCTTTTTGTTATTGTGAAGATTCTAATTATTCACACAATAAAGAATTTGACAAGTGACTCCACATTTCATCAGACAGCAAATGTTCATTTGCTGGAACCATCGTGTCTATCGCAAAGTACTTCACTGTCACGATAAAATAATATGAAAACTCATGGAAGGCATAGGATCAAATGCTGATAAAAGAAGAAAGCAGGTAAAATATTAACGAAATAAACCATACGAGTGATTTAGACAAGACATATGTCTGCTGGGAATCAGGTTGAGAGATATGGCATTTAAGATGAAAGGATGACAGGAGTGTTCAGCTCCTTAGTAGCTGGTCCCTTTTTAGGACTCGCAAGAGGCGTGGGCTTGAGCAGTGAAGCTGCTCTGGCCACGCCCTGCGAGAGATTTTGTTCTAAAAAGGGTCCTGTAAGCCCGCCCCTCCTTTCCATTGGGTAGCGTCAGCGTTCATGGTAAACGCTGGCTTCCCATTGGAAAAGAGGGGTTTTGGGTGCGTGTTTATGGGTGAGTGTATGTTGACGTGAGAGAGAGTGTGTTTAAGTTGGAATATGCGTGTATGTGTAAGCATGTGTGTGTGAGTGAAATTGAAAGTCAAAGGATGCGTAAAGTCACATCTGTTGAAGGAATTTATTAACCCTGGGCGTAGTGGGTGTAGTGGGGCTTCGCGAAGCTACGCGAAGTGGGCAAAAAACTACGCCCACCCACGCATTTCGCGTAGCCCCACTACGCGCCACCCTCCTCCCTCCCACCCCCCTCCTGCCCTCCCTAAATGCTTAAATTAGCTTAAAAATGAATTATAAAAAACCACTTACCTTGTCCGCTGCGTCCCCGTGGCTCGCGAGAAATGCGCATGCGCGGGCAGCCGCGCATGCGCATTAGTATCCAAGACGGCGGCGCCGGTGGCGCGATGACGAGAGGGAGCCCTGGGGACGCAGCGGACAAGGTAAGTGGTTTTATAATTAATTTTTAAGCTAATTTAAGCATTTAGTGAGGGCGGGAGGGAGGCGGGTGGCGGGCAACTTAGCTACGCCCAGGGAGTGGGCGTAGTGTTGCCTGCTTCGCCTACTTTGCAAAGGGCGAAGTAGGCAACACTACGCCCAGTTGCCCGCCCAGGGTTAGAATTTATCAAAGCAGTTATACAGAGAATTACACAAGATAGGATTACTGCCTAGACCAATGTTGGAAATGAAACGAGTGGGAGAAAAGGCACATATTTTATCAACATATTGATGGCGTACTGAGCTATCTGGGGAAAGAAAGATTGTGGTTGAAGTAAATGCAAAGAATTCCATTTTGATGTCCACTTGGATGATTGCTTACCGACCACCAAAACGTTAGTTTTATTAGTGTTAATTCTAAGGGAATTTATACTCAACCAAGGGGCAACCACCTGAATACAGATTTGAAGATTAGAGCATGCTGAAGGGCCACTGTCCCTGAGCTAGATAATCAGATGGGTCATAATTAGTCATTGTAGTCATAAGACTGTACCCAAACAACCAGGGATGTCTGACGTTGCAATGCATGCTATTACAACAAATGCCTTTAGGACGCAAGTTTTACAACGCAAGTCGTTACAACGACTTGCGTTGCGGGGCGCTGGATAGTGAACAGTTTAATTTACTATTCCAACTCCTGTCCCCGTGGATAGTAGGGAAGGTGTTGGAAACTATTCCCTATCCTAGAGCGCCCCCCAGCGCAAGTCGTTGTAAAAGTTGCGTTGTAATGGTTGCGTCGTAAAGGTACTTCGTTGTAACAGTTGTGTTGTAAAGGATGTTCCCCAACAACCAGATGAGGTGAGCCAAGGACAACACATGCATATATTAAACAGCATAGGTCTAAGCCATGAGCTTTGTGGCACCCACGTACAAGGGAGTTTTATTCAGATTAATAGGGGCAGTCAGCTGAAGCTAATCCAACCTGAAATCTTTGGAACCTCAAAAAAGTGAAAAATGATTGCGTAAATTATTCCCTGAGATTAATCAATACATTTGTAATTTCAACAACATTGTGCATCCTCCTCGTCATTCTTGCAATTCTGGTGCAAGTTTAACATTTAGCTCTATAGTAACCAGAGGGTCAAATATAATGTCACAATATAACATTCACATTGTTGCAAAAGTAAACCACTGCCAATACCATTTCCTTGTGTGTAACATTATTTTGTTTATTTCACCTTAACCAGGCAACTGAAACTTTACAAGCTACGGAACTCTGCTCTGCCATGTTTACTTACATCTCTCCACATGTGAACCTTGTACACACCTCACTCCCTTACAATTAATTCATATTTGAACATTCACTTATCCTAATTAGTAAGCGACTACATTACCTAAGGTTTGATCTTCCTTCATCTGCAACCTTGTGAAAATAACTGATTCATGCCGAGCATTTCTGTTTTAACACTCAACATAAATTCAGAGGGCCCATTTTGTGGTGCTTGATGCAACACAGGAATAGCCTGTAGTTGTTCTTGTTGATTCTGTAATCTCATCAGTGGGAAAACCACAAGTCTCATGAGATTATGGGTTCTCATGACACTAGAAGTTGTCTTGTCCTTGTGTATATTAGCTACCCTCGCCTACAAGACAATGACTTCCTCCATGTGTATGTGGAAAATTAGTAACTTGCAAGGACTCCGCGTGAGACCTCTGATGAGCTCAGGAAGACTCAGCTCACCTGTGAATCCTTAACCATCTCTGTGTCATCCTCTGGGTTTTTCATCAACCAGAATTTGCATCAAAGGTCTTCCTCATCTCTCATAGCTTGTCTGAGAACCAGCAGTGGGTGTGAAAGTGATTTTTTTCTTTCATGAGAAATCTGCAGCAACCACTGCTGTGTTCATCCTGCATTTTTCACAAAACATGTAAGAAAGAAAACAACAATTAGTTAGTCTGGTACATCGCTTGCACAAAGTAGCTCTACTTCACTTACATGTAGCTTGCTTTTTCATTACCCGGTAAAGAATGTCAAATTGGTGACTTGGGGCTACTCCTTTCGTTAAGAAAACTCTTAGGAATGCTTTTGGAATGGAACAATGGACCCAAGTGTCAGTGTCAGTTTTCTGTAGGTTGCTTGATTAGTGACCCATAGACTTGCATAGAATATTCATCTACATGATTTCAGTTAAGTCAGCAAAATTTCGGAGAAAGTAGCACTAATTCTCCAAATAGGCCACTAACACGCACCATAAAATGATCTCATTCTTAAAACCCAGTAGGATACAGAGTTTGATAGAGGAGGAACACTGAGGGGCATATTAGCAAGAACCTCCTTAAAATTATCCCCGTTTTAGCAGCAGGAAACTGCCGCTAAAACGGCGATAATGGGCTTGCTAATATGCGTTATAGAATTCCAATAGAAGCCCAGGTTAGGTGTGCAGGGCATCTAACCTGGGCTTCTATTGGAATTCTATAATGCATATTAGCAACCCCATAATCGTCATTTTAGCGGCAGTTTCCTCCGGCTAAAACAGCAATAATTTTAACGAGGTTCTTGCTAATATGCCCCTGAGTTATCATAAACGTTCTGCTTTCTCTTACTGCACCAACAGGAGCATTCCTGAGCATCCAGTATCTAGATGAATGACTTCTGGACCGATGAAAGACACAATCCCCGTGACAAGTGGGCATGTTTCCCTCTCTATCTTTCCATTTGCCATTCACCCAATCATGCACATGCCTCTATCATGCACTTACCACTTGGAGAGACTCAGTCTGGAAAGGATGAGAAGGACCCACATTGCTCCTGCACGGCTCAAGGACATTACGGATACAGGTCATTACTGCGTGGGATGAAAGGATAGAAGGACAAGCTTAAGAAAAATGTCCTGCCAGACTGAAATGGTCCCACAATATGTGATGGTGACCGACTAGGCCAAGACCTTAATAAAGATGCAAGAAGACAATAAAAGGCTTCAAAGAAAGATGACTCAATTTGATACTGCTCGAGCCCAAGAAATTGATCAATTGCAAGCACAGTTAACTTCAGCTGTGCTCCGGTGTTATGTCCAACATCTTTTTGGCCTCCAGTACATAATTTGCTTACTGTTATGCAAAAGTGTCAGCCTACAATATAATCACCATTGATTCGGTCTCCTAGAATCCAAGTTGCATCCCTGGCTATAATACTGTTAGAACATCTTGAATGGTTTTCAGAAGATCCCCAAATGCTTTCTATATTTATCAGCCAATGTCAGTTACATTTTCTTTGCAAGCAAGCTTTGTTCCCCACTCAGCTGCCAAAGGGAACTGCTGTGTTGTCCTATTTGTGTGGAAGAGTGATTTCTTGGTCTATACCATTTGTCCAATAAGCAGGAGTATTACCCTTCAATTCACGGGTGAACTGAAGAAATTATTTGGAAAGCATGCATTCATTCAATAAGTTGATAATGAACTCTGAAGCTTAAAGTAGAAGAATCAAGACTAAACAACATATCAAAGATCTTTTAATCACTTGTTTACTTAAGGTGGATTGCCAGAGACAAAACATGGAACCCAGAGACAAAAAGGGTGTTCATATTCAACATGGGACTGAAGGGTAATTTCAAGGACCTTTTAGACAACCGATGGGTCACCAGAATCTTATGCTGACTTGATTGATATATTAGCACAGTTGAACCATTACCTAAAGAAACAAGAAGAGAATATAAAAGAAAAAGTGATACTGAAATGGTTATGATCAGAGAGAAAAAGTGTTATAGCAACACAGGAAACAACAGCTCAGATGCGCTGCAAATATGGAGTGTACATAGTCTGCTCACAAAAAAGAAGCAGCAAGAAAGTCTCAGACCCTGTGCATGAATTACGTAACAGGAGAGCATTGTATGGAAAAATGTCGCTTGAAGCCAAAAAGTGTCCTAAATCTGTAGTGGTATCCTTGGAGTAGCTGGGAAAAGAGCTGGCTTGTACGTGAAAGGGACCACAACCCTGACCATGTCTTTGATGGTTTCCCGAGATGCAGGTTATGTAACTAGATGGTGTCTTGTTTGGGGATGATCTGTCATTTGTGAGTCTCCAGTTACTACCTATTAAATAAGTGTGGCGTTGAAGTGAATGTGGAGTCATCATGTTTTGTTCATTAATGTGATTTCACATGATACTTTATTTGTAGGAATGGGGATGAGTGACTTTATGCACTTTCTTAGCTTTTTCATTTGCGTTTTTCTTGATGTTGATTGCACATTTTAATTTGCAAACCAATTACAGCATGGTATGCTGGTTTTGGTCCTTTAGCAATAATACCTAATACTGCTGTGTTTGGGGTTTTTCATTATATTGATGAACAACATTGAATGTCCTTTTTTCTTGACTATTTGTCTGTTTGAAGGGTCAGTCTCAGCGGCCAGAGTGGCATTACTCTCCGAAATAGGTTTCATCCTCTATGCACATCATGCTATTCATGATGAGCTTATGCACTCCAACTGGCTCCTCACTTGCTAACAATGTACGAAGAAGCCCTCTCCATTGGCAGTCTCTCTGCCTCCCAGAGAGAGGCAATGGTCACTTCCTTACCAAAACCCAACAAAGATCCTCTACTGGTCGTATCCTACAGACCACTAGCACTGCTCAATATCGATTACAGGGTCCTGGTGAAAATACTTGGGACCGACTAGCACCTCTGTTCCCTTCTTTGGTTCATCAAGACGGATTCGTCCCCCCTCTCAACACTTCCCCAGGGGCGGCATAGGCATGTGCAAGCTGTGCACCTGCACAGGGCCGCCAAACCCCAGGGGCCGCCACGCCAATATATATCCTTAGTATAATTTATCCTCTGAGGATGGATACTTATTTGCGTGGCGGCCCCTGGCAGAGATTTGGTGGCCACTTCCTAACACCCTGACCCCACCTCTCCACTGCCATCCGCTCCTGCGTTCCTCCGGTGGCCCCCTTCCTACACTCCCTGCCCAGGGCCGCCATGAGCCTAGGGCCGCCCCTAACTTCCCTGAATTTGCACCACTTCTTTAGAGTCATGTCTTATGCTGACATGTGTATCCTCGTGCTGGATGACTTGTCTTAGACCTTGAAAAGGCCTTTGACTCTTTGGAGTGGGGGTATCTCTTTGCCGTACTGTCCCGATATGATGTAGGCCACTGCTTCATCCCCTTAGTTCATCTGTTTTACACCCACCCCCTAATTAGGGTCAAGACAGCCTCTTCTTTCGGATGTTATCACCATACACACCACACCACTATTGTTTTCGCTGGCAATTGAAACCCTGGCACTGGCAAAACACTATTGGGGGGCACAATGGGGCTTTCCTCTCAGGGATGGAATGCATGCGATATCAATATATGTGGACTATATGCTGCTGTACATTCAGGACACGCACAAAATGCATGACGATTGCTTCGACTCTGGCCCATTTTGCAACCATCTTCTGACCACGAGTCAATTTGACAAAATATTGCCTATTCCTCGTTCTCCTTGATGTGCAAGTTCCATGCTTTGTTCTCGGTGGGACGCAGTTGGACTGGCAGCAATGCATATTCAGATACTTGGAAGTGTGGGTTTGCCACTCCCTGAATGATATTTCTGAAGGCAATGTCACTCGGTCAGTAACATCACTGCTTGACCAGATTGCCGTCTGGCGCACACTGTCTCTGGTGGTAGCAGACAGGGTGGTGTTGCTGAAAATGGTAGTTTTACCCTGCCTTTTGTATTTCTCTTCTAATGTTCTTATACACATCTGCATTATTTTGCGCGTTTGGGCACCAGATTTGCGAATTCACATGGAACAAGTCAAGGTGTAGGGTGGCAAAACTCTGCTCACCCACAGACAAGAAGGACTAGCTGCCCAACATTTCGAGCAGTATTACCTTGCTGTCGAAGTCCAATAGATAGCTCCGTGGCTAGCGGCTTTATATCTGTCGGACACAGCCTCATTCTCCCCTAGCTGGAGCTTGCAAGCTAATCTCCACATATTTACCCCTTGCACAAGAGCCCGGGTGCCTGAATCGCTCTTGCTGGTGGTTGCATTTAGTTGTTTTCGCAGATGCCTATGTGTCTAACCATATGATCCCCTAAGTGCCGGGGTTGGCTCTGCTGGGGACGCCGATGCTGGGGGGGGGGGCACATCGACAGCTAAGCTGGCACCATGGCATGCAGTGAACACACACACACTAGGGGACCTGTTCAGGGTTGGTACATTGGCATTATATGAGGTGCTAATTTTGAAGGATGTCCACCTCCAGGGCAATTTTTGCTTCACAATGCATTACTTGCCATGCCACCGGGGTGATGTGATCGCCGAATTACCCATGCGTCTCACGATTTAATACCTACACATGATGGGTGGGGGCAGGCACCTCATATTCTGGTTCCCTGATTCACTTCGCTCCTGCACTGCTCCCCAGCTCCTCCCTTTGCATCACCGCTGGGAGGATTTAGCGAGCCTTTGCAATGGCAAGGAATGGGCTGCATTATTGGAGAGCCCACAACATGTGCCATGCAATGCCTGGTTCAAGCTTATTCAGCTCTACATTGTATATGGGTCTTATCTCACACCTGCACAAACATCAACATTTTGTATCACAGGAAGGATGCAGCTTACCCAAGTTGTTCTCATGTGGATGCTGATTTACTGCACATGCTTTGGTTCTGCTCCCGCTTACATACATGCTGAACCAACATCACCTCAAGATTGTCTGCCTACACTGAATGCCCTGACCTGCATAAACGGGAGGTAGGTCTCTTGGGATTGTTTCATAGGAGAAAGAAGCATAGGGTTACCTCCCGCTTCCTAGAGTTGGGCTACATAGTGGCTAAGGGTCTTATTACCTGTTGATTGAAAGCCCTAGAGCCCCCACTGGTCACAGTTTAGGAGCATTCAATGCTCAACTGGGCGCAAGCCGAAAGGATAGCCCTGCATAGGGAAGATACACTTGGGATGAGAAAATACCCCATTGCTACTTACTGGGACACCATATTATCTTATTTGCAGTCTAATCACTCTTCCACGATGGGCAGTAGCTCTGGCCCAGTGGAAGAGGCACTGGATGAGCAGACAATGGTTGTGGACTGAGGTTGCTTACTGCATTTATAATGTCACCCCTCACACACACTCCATTTCTCTGTGGTCCAGGGTGGTGACTAATCCACACAGCATCTGTCGAAGATGACACACAGGGTGAATGGTGAAGGGCGGGTAAGTCATGGGGACCATTATAATATAGTTTGGGTATTATTGATCCACATTTATCAAAATTCATGACTGTTTCCACTGTCAGATATGACTCCTCTGGCACGCTGCCTCTTCCATTCTTTATTACACGGGCTGCATATAGGAGTCCCATTATTTGTGCAATTATATACATCTTGGTCGCATATCCTACACTGGAGCTCAGCTCTAGGGATTCTCATATTGCACGTGCTTACTGGTGCACACTTACCACTACCACTCAACTGTATTTTTGGCACCACGTGATTATTGCACTGTGTTGTTACGATTATATGCCACCATGTTTTTCCACTGTATGCCATGCTATCTGTTTCTTGCTCTACCATTGTATTTTACAAAAATGTAAAAACGCATAAACAGATTCAAACAAAAAAAACAGTATCTTTGTACATAGTTGACTGTATGCCCGAGGCTCTTATATGAAATGTATGGTTTTGTGTCTGATGTAAACTAAGAACAACTGATACAAACTATTAATCCTTTAAAGGGACTATTGTTACAACCACATGGAGGTGGAAGACATATGGATTATATACCAGATTACTATATATTAATTGTTATGGGAAGCAAAGCTTTAAATTGCATAATATAATTAGTTTGAGTTTAGCTTTCTGGTTAATTAATACAAAAATCCTAACCATACCTCTACATCCTTTCTTTAGGATTTGCAAATCAATGTTTACTAAAACAATGGGGCTAGTCAGTTCACGAATGCAGAAGGCTATTGTTGAATTCACTTTTCAATAACTTACTTAACTGTTGCGCAAAAACACCACAGATGTTTTTTTTTCTCCAAATGGTTCATAAGTGAATACAAGACTTGAATAATGAAGTTAATAGTGATGTTGGTTCTTGATTGCCAATGTATTCCCTTGATTGAAATATACATACAATTGGTCCTATTACTACAAATGCATGCGTTTATTTCATGGGATTTGATTTTGTTAAAACTCTATGGGGCAGATGTATCATTACCATCATTTGCGATTCCCAAATAGCGATTTTTTAGAAATCGCTATTTGGGAATTGCAAATTGGGATGTATGTAGAAATTCGCTATTTTTTAGCGATTCCTTAAAATTCCTTACGTGCGATTAGCAAATTGCTAATCGCAATTAAGGAATAATTTCCCATTCATTTCTATGGGCAAGGAGGCCCATAGGAATGAATGGGAAGTTATTCTGAATTTACGATTCGCAATTTGCTAATCGCAAATTGAGAATAATTTCAAGGGTGCAGGGGTGTCCAAAGGACACCCTGTTGCACCCCTGAAATATGCATGGGTGCACATGTGGCACACATACATGCCCTAAGGGCATGTATGTGCGTCACATGCACTTTGAAAAATGCAAAAATGTGCATTTTTTAAGGAATTCGCAACTTACCACCAACTAGAAGTTGGTGGTAATTTGCGATTCCTTAAGGGCATTTTGCAAAAAATTTTTTGCTACATACATTGCATTTAAGGAATCGCAAATTAATGCAATTGCAAAATAAGGAATCGCAAATTTTGCGATTCCTTATTTAGCACCAGGTTTTGCTTCATACATTTCATTTAGTAAATTTGCATTCGCAATGGCCGAAATTCTGCAAATTTCGGCCTTTGCGAATGCGAGTTTGCTTGATACATCTAGCCCTATATTACTATGTATTGAGTATTGTGTTTTTTGTCTTTTAACTTATGTCTTTGGCGCTTTGCATTTTTGTGCTTTAAATACATATATGCAATTGTTTGTGCATTTTATGTGGCTTATGTTAGTATCTTTATATTTAACAGCTTTGAAGAAGTCCCAATGTGTACAGGACGAAACACGTAGACTGGGTCCATGTCAATATTGCTCTTCTTAAGATGAAAATAAAGAATTAACTTTTTAACATTCTTGTACATGGTACCATGAACAACAAATTGAAATTTCTATGCATTCCTGAACACAAGGTCTCTGATATAAATCCATTTGACTGAGGATGTGAAACATGTTTAGGTCATTTTAAAACAACTTAGAACACATCACCTGTATGCGAAGCTAGAGAAATGTGTGTTTCACGTGCAGACTGTGGATTTTCTCCAATACATCATTGCCCCTGCCGATACACAAATAGATAGAAGGAAAGTAAACGGTATCTTGCAGTTAGAAGGACCAAAAACTGTCAAAGAAGAATACAGTTTCTCAGGCTTTCCTTATTTTTATTGTTGAAATATTGTCAGTTTCCCCATGACTAGATCTCTGATTAGAGGTCTTCTCCATAAAAGCCAGTCTGGAGTTCCTCTAGTTACATTTTTATGACTATACTTGCATGGTGGAATATCAGCTGCCACATTATTTTTTCATGGGAATTTTAGTCCCTTTTATCCTGATCCCCCCAAACAACTCACATTATTTCAAATCTGGCCTACATCCAATCAGGACATCTTACAGAAACTTGCAATAAAACATTAAAACATTTAGGCAAAATAACAATTTTAATGTAATTGAGATTTTCCTTTCATTGAACTTCTTCCCTTAATTTATTCCAGACTGAATGCATTTTAGTTGCAGTAAGATTTTCAACATGATTCACCAAAACATGTGGCTGGTCTCTGGTCAAATACATGTTCAGCCATCGAAAATCAATTTTTCAGTTTCAGTTGAAAGAGGCAAATCTTAGATTAAAACCATAGGGAGGCCTGAACAAGTAAAACATCATCAATAGTATTTTGATTGACATCAGCCTCTGCTGTATTCCAGAGACCTATACAGAAGTGTACATGCCCAAAGTGACATCATTTCAGAAGGGCATTTTTGATACATGGTATAAATAAGAAGGAGCATTATAAAGTACTGATCATGTTTTGTGGTGGTTATGGTGGATATAGAGACATGCTATTTGAGATGTGAGAGATGGAATACATTGGACATATAGAGCTTACTTGCTCCTCCTAGGTCTTCACTTATTGAACCTTGTTTACAATACTACAATGGTGGAGGGTATTGTGTTAAGAGCGTACACACCACACTTACTTGAAGTAACTCTCTTTATTGCATCCACCAAAGAGTAGCACAGCCTCCACTCACCCAGCTCCAATCCAACTTTTGAATGGTTGACTAGCATGTTATATAGTTCCACATGATGCCCCCAGGACTCCATGAGGATAAAGGGGCAGTAGTAGATTACAACACATCTTCCCCTCTAACAATGCATTATAATTAAATATAAGTAGGTGAACGTAAACAAGGATGAAACAACAGAGACCATTCTCAGTTAAAGGAACATAGAAGAAATTACTAAAATAACTAAAGGAAAACAAGATATATATGAAAATTACTTGAATGAAATTAAATTAATTTCATTCTTATACTCCTAACTGGGCTCCCATCCCTACTAGGACACGCTCTCAGAATGGAGATAAGTCCCGACCCCACAGGTTCCTCTAACTTCTCCAAAAATGTGGCAAAAAAACACAAACACTGCATAATCAAAGCCAGACCCGAAACCTTAGTCTCAGGCCCCTACTTCTGTGCAAACGAGGGTGCTCTTGGTAATGACCTCATCTTCTACACCAGAAAACGGGCATGCTGGCAGACCGCGTTCTATTCCATGCTTCGAATAGCAAGCTGTAGTAGTAAGGATTCACCAGAAGGCGTCTTTTAGTCTCATCAGATAAGTGGTTTATTTACATAAATCTTCAATCACGGCCAGGAGCAGTGCATCCACGGAGGTTCGATCTTCAATTGCAGAAACCGATCGAACCTCAGAAGATGCACACTCCAAGCGTGTGAACCATTATAACATTAGGTATGCACTACCGAACACTACACATGTCACAACAGCAATAAACGTAATAACAAATCCACTACATCACTTCCCCCCTTCACACAACCAAAAACAAACAAAAAAAAAATACAATTCTTCAATATGTCAATTTGTAACAAAATCCTTGAACCTAGATGGAGGTCTTATAATATGACCACCACGTGTATGAGATGCCTCCTGATGCACTGAACTACCGACAGAATCATTAACAGTAGAACAAGACTCTCTTGAGGGCCCCTGACTGTCATGCAACCAATGAGTCCACTCCAAATCGAGTTCAGCAAGGGTGGATTTCTTGCTTTCTATTACTCGAGCTTGTTCCTTAGTTACCCTTACCAGTTGTCTTTTGTTCCACCAACCTTTATCTTGTAAAAATGCTGCGCCTTTACTGTCCCTACAGACTAGTATGGGATTTGAAAACACAGATTCCCCTTTCATTCACCTTAAATGGCTTTTTAAACATAACCCAATCCCCCACAGCTATTTCTTGGATCGTAGAAGGATTTCCTCTGTCAAATTTTCCTTTCATCTTTACTTGTCTTTCCTTCACCACCTTTGCTACATTTTTATCACCAGCACTTCCACCGGAAGCTTTTCTGTTGTCCAACCAAGATGGCAACAAGGTAGAATTGACCACTACTCAGGCACTAGGAAAACCCCACAGGGTCTCAAATTAACAATGTCACCCTCGTCCACCCTCAAAGATAACATCACTATCACCCTCTACAAAAATGGTATCATCTTAATCAAAGCCTCTAATATCAACCTAGCTAAGATGGCCAATTTTTTTCCTACACTCAGAAAAGCGGTGTACGCCAAACCCACTCACCCTACAAATACGCTGGATTTAACCAGGACTCCCCCTATCATAGCTGAGAGTACCCCATTCTCTCTAAACTCTACTCCTCCTTTAGTTGAACTCAGATCCTCCATGTCCCCGATCATTTTATATCAATCCACTCTACCACCTTCTCAGCGGATTGGCGTACCTATGGGCTCACTCCTCTCGCCAACCGCTAGTCTGATACAGGGTGACCCTCGAGCTGAGAGGCTCCCTCACACCCTACCGTCTTTACTCCTATTTATTATTATTCCATTTCTTTATAAGGGGTTGATATATCTTTTATTTATTTATTTATTTATAAAGTTATATATACCGTGAACATGATCCCAAAGGATATCAGAGTGCTTCACAATTACAGATGATCAGGGATGTACAAGCGTCACATGCAAATCAATGAAACAGTTACAAAGGGTTCCTCCTTACTTCAATAATTTGCTTAGGCCCAATGAACTTTGTCTCACCTTTGGGAGACCATACAGGTTTCTTTACATACACCACTTCACCTACCACCTACCTGTTAGAGTTAACACCTTGCTTCCTGTCAAAACGCTACTTGTACTTGTCTTGATACTCCCTGATCCTGCTTGATAATGGACTCACCATGCCAGTGTTTCTACTCAAGAAAAAAGGGTTCAATTTTGAGCCTGCCATTCTTCCTTTGAGTCTCAGGATGGGGGAAAACCCTGTTACACTTTTGGGTGTGTTATGATGTGTCCATTATTTTTCATGTAGGATTCCCTTCAAAGGCAACTTACTCTTTACCACAGTTTGAAAACAAATTCTCACCAGGCGGTTCATGCTTTCCACTAGACCATTGACTTGGGGAGCATAGAGGGTCATGCAGTGGTGTTAGGTGGACAAATCCTCTAAAAATTCTTTCATTTCCTGTGAGGTCAACTGGACACCATTTTCTGTCACAATGGTTTTGGGAATATCTTCACAAGAAAGAGTTCCCTAAGGAACTCCAGTATACTTTTTGTTATAATGGAACTTGCAGAACATGCTGATACCCATTTGGAATTATAATCCACCAAAGCCAGTACAAATCTTTCATTTGCTGACAATACTTCAAATGGGCCAACGATATCTAGTGCCAATTTACTTCATTAGTTCTTCAGGGATCTATACAGGAGATGAGGGAGCTGCTCTGACTTACTTTGATTTGTCTTTACCAGCACACAATATACAATCCCTAACTACCCCTTCCACTTGCTTATCCACCCATGACCACCAATACATCTCCCTTACTCTGGTTTCAGCTACGTTCCAGCCCAGGTGGCCTTCGTGAGCCATGTTAATGATTTTGCTATGCAAATCCTCAGGAAGAATCAATCTCTCACCCCTGAATAGATCATCTTTACAATACTCAATTCCTCCTGCACATTTCAAAAAGCTTTTGCATCTTCAGTCACATTTCTTAAGCCTGGCCAAACTCCCGCCACAAAATCCAAAACCAGTTTCCTGTTGGCATCACTGGACACTCCAGCTTCCCATTCCTGCTTGTTAAAAGACATCTCCTTGATCCAAATTATCGGCGCTTCTAGTGCAGAAGCCAGTCCCTTATCCAATGGCATCCTGGATAATAATCAGCCGGAATATTACTTTTACCTTGTAAGTACTATACGATAAAATTGTACTCCATTAGTCCTTCCACCCACCTCTTTATCCTAGGAGTGGAGTTTTCTTTATTTCTACATGCAAACATATGGACCAATAACCTGTGATCCATCTTCACTGTGAATGGCAAAATCCACCGAATTTTTTTAAAAAGGTTAATAGCCTACACGCAGGCTAATGCCTCTTGCTCTATAACAGAGTCTCTTTTCAGTGAACATAAGGTAAAAACCATCACTCTTTCTTCACCATCAACTAACTGGTAGTGGACAGTGCCCAAACCCTTTAAACTGGCATCCGTGGTAAGGATTGTTTTTCTGGTGACATCAAAATATCCTCTAGTTGGCATATGGCCTATTTCCTCTTTTAATTTTACAAAATGAGAGGCACACCTTCTTTTTATTCAAAATGTTTAGGAGAATGTTTTCTGATTTTTTAATTCTATTTTTAAAGGTTTTTTAACCATGCGTGCTGCAAAAGTGGCACGTTTGTCCAAACACCGTGCCTCTGAACTAAGCAACCTATATAGAGTGGTGAAACCACTCAACTCTATATATGAGAATTAAACGCATTTGCTCAGAACCAGATACGTTGGGAAAACATTTGACCTTACAAGAACAGAAATATGTTCAGAGAGGTTACCCTGAGGTTGTACTCAATAAAGCCAAAGAGAAGATTGAAGTATTCAATAGAGATAATCTCTTAGAGCAAAAACCAAAAAAAACCTTGGAGAGACAAGTTTTTGTATCTAAATATTCAACAAGTTCAGTGAAAATCAAGAATATTATTACAAGGCACTGGGAACTTTTACAGCATGAACCAGACTTTGGTGGTATTTTTGCACACAAACCAATGTTTGCTTATAAGAGATCTAAAAATTTGAAGGAATTGTTGAAAACTCCGTCAATCAAGAGAAGACAGGTCTACAAAGGGATGAAACGATGCTCAAATTGTGTGCATTGTCATAATGCAATTATTGGCACCACCTTAAATCATCCTCAAACTGGAAAAACTATAGAGCTGCATCATGACAGTGACTGTAATTCCAAAAACGTGATCTACTATATCAAATGCCCGTGCGGCAAAGTATATATTGGAAAAACAGAAAGGAAAATAAAAACCAGAATTTCCGAACATAAAAGTACAATCAGGAATGCCAATGTCAAGAGTAATCTAGCCAGACATTGGTTAGAAAACAGGCATAACATTTCCCAACTGAAGTTTTCAGTTCTGGAGAGAACGGAAAACTATGAAGGAGGTGATCTCACCAGATCACTCCTTCAGAGAGAAATATTTTGGATTAGGTTCCTAGGAACACAAGAACCTAAAGGGCTTAATGAAAAAATTGATTACACTTGTTTTCTGTAAATAAACATGTGATTGTACTTCGGCTGAGATGCTAGTGAGTGTTTTGATAGGCATCTCTTTTTCATATGTGACCATCTGTGTAAATGAACGGTACTAAATACTGATGTGATTTTGTCATATTTGGTCCAGCCTGGCTGAGATATATTGTTCGTTCATGTTTTTTTCTTCCCGTTTTTTTCTTTTTCGTTTTTTCACATATCTTTGTTTATTTTAATCCAGCACTTTGTATATGGTTGTAGTAGGATGTGTTACTTCTTTAACCGTTTTAAAATGGCGGCCCGTTAGTTTGCGGTTAGTCCGTCAACTCTGTTGCTAAACAGGAGACAGAATAAGGTGTGGTAGGCCGTTTTCGCTTTTTAGTGTTACGTTGGGTAGGAGCTTGGAAATAGAGTGTTCCAAACATGGTGGTCGATTGTGGTAAGTCCATCATCTCTGTTGTTAAACAGGAAGTCAGAGCTAGGTGTGTTAGACCGTTTTCGCTGTTTAGCGTCACGTTAGATAGGAGGTTTGGCTATTTAAAAACGCAGCGGGAATATTTGCGGTACAGACTGTTTTTTGGAGAGGAGCGGAGTTTATGGGAGTACGAGTACGACAAATGAGGTAGGCAGCCTTGGCAATGTGCGCCTGTATTGCAGAGGGATAACTTTGGAGGAGAGAGGTTTGAGAACGGTTTTGTATGTTTATTTACAGAAAGAATCCGGTAGTGTTACAAAAGCTGAAACGCGGTAGTGCACAGAATAAAAGACTTGAGGTAAGATTTCTATTGAGTAGGTTTTAAGTTTCATATCCTTTGGTCAGAACAGGCCATTCATTAAATTCTTTGTTTACAGGCAGGGCGAACTGTGTTCACGATTGATGTGAGTACGAGTTATTTTTAGGTTGGTTTAGGTTTTCACAGTGGTGCGGTGGCGGCTTAACTGTGTTTTAGGTACACTTCAGTATCCGTTCTATCATGTTGCCTGACAATATTGTTGAAATTCTAAATGCATGTTGTTGTCTTTGCATTACAATGCCTAAAAACTTTGAATCTTGAATGTCTAGAGTTTATTCATGTTTAAAAATTGGTTCTCATTTACAGGCCCCTGAGGAAGAGTCCCAAGGGACTCGAAATGCATCGGGCTATTACAAGGGACACTACAATTGTTTACTACCAAGCAAGATTATGTAGCTCATTTGTGAATTGCCATTGATTGTGAATATTATAGTGAATTGATACAAATTATTACTTTTGATGACTTTTGAAAATTAAAAAGTTAATACTGATATGGTTGTGTTGAGATTTACATGTTAATTTCTTGTATAAAGTTTATGAATATAGAAAGTTTGTGTAAATAATGAAGGAAGAATCTGGTCGGATCTATTGACCAGGTAGCAACAGTGCGCAAGAGTTGAGTGGTTTCACCACTCTATATAGGTTGCTATTTCCTCTTTTACCTTGTTAACAGCCTCAGAACATTCAGGGGACCAAGTGAATTGAGCACCCTTCTTGAGTTGGAGTCTCAAAGGCTACTCCACGCTCTCAAAATTGCAAATGAATTTCGAGTAGTACTCTGTTAGACCCAAGAATGATCTAACTTGGTCTTTATCGCTTGGTGCTGGTACATGGGATATAGATTCTGCCATCTCCAATTTGGGGATAATACCATCTGCCGAAATGGTGTTTCCTAAGTAGGAGACCGCGTCAACCTTAAACCTATACTTTTCTCTTTTAGAAGTAAGCCCGCTCTCCATCAACCTTGTAAGAACTTTTTTGAGTACCACATCATGACTCGGTCAACCCCTGGCATACACTAAAATATCATCTTGAACATACAAGACCGATTTGATTCCCGACAAAACCTCTTTCATCAACCTCTGGAAGCATTCAGCTGCTGAGGCTAAACCAAAAGGCATTCTAAGAAACCTGAATGCTCCCAGAGGAGTGACGAAAGAGGTTAGTGCCCTAGAGTACTCTTATAACACAACCTAATGGTACACAGCTGATAGATCCATCACACTAAACACCTTCACTCCCCTCAGTGTCGCTAGAGCTTCACTAATATTAGGTAGAGGTTGGCGATTGACCCAAATACAATGGTTTAGGTCCCTCTACTCAACACACACTCTTTTAAGAGTAAGCCCCCACTCCATCAGCCTGGTAAGAGCTTTTTTAAGTACCACATCATGACTCGGTCAGTCCTTGGCATACACTAAAATGTCATCTTGAAAGTACAAGACCGATTTGATTCCCGACAAAACCTCTTATATCAACCTCTGGAAACATACAGCTGCTGAGGCTAAACCAAAAGGCATCCTAAGGAACCTGAATGTCCCCAGAGGAGTGACGAAAGAGGTTAGTGCCCTAGAGTCCTCTTGTAACATTACCTGATTGTAGGCAGCTGATTGATTCATTACACTAAACACCTTCACTCCCCTCAGTGTCACAAGAGCTTCATTAATATTAGGTAGAGGTTGGCGATTGACCCATAAACACTGGTTTAGGTCCCTTTAGTCAACACACATCCTGATTTTTTTCCCACCATTCGTTGGGTCCAAAACAACTGGGGACAGCCATTCAGAAGTTTTCATTTAGTCTATTTCTCCCCGACGCTGTACTCTATCTAGCTACCCTTGTAGGGGTTTTAGAATGAGGTTAGGTACTTTCCTCACCTTGTGTACCATTGGCTTTGCTCTTGATTTAAGGATTATTTTGTGTTTGAATCCCTTCAATGAACCCAATTTGTCTTTAAATACATCTTAGAACTCCTGTACAATGTCAGTCTCTTCACTGACATGTGACAACAACATGGCTTGCTCTGGTGAATTTGGGTTCAACGTGATGCCAAGGTGTCAACCCAGTAGGTCAATTTCGTGCCCACCATAGCCTATGAGATAAATGTCTGGTTGTTTTTCAATACGATAGCCTACAACCTGAAAATCCTTTCCCAATTTTTATCACCTATTAGGGCAAAAGGTGATTCTGAGTCTGCAAAGACTGGTACACTTTTGCCACCGATGATGACATCACAGTTGGGCATTATCACAGTATCATTATCCACATTTTCCGCACCCTCTGTCACACAAACACAATCAGTTACATGCAGAATTGCATGCTGATGCCACTTTGGGTCACTTGCAATGAGGTTCATTTTCTGGTTTTTACACACACATGCATAGTGTCCCTTTTTCCCACAAATCCTTGAGGTGGCATTCCGAGCATAATAATTTGGATAATCTGATGAGCGGTTGGGGCTGCCAAATTTGAAGCACTTGAACTTTGAGTCTTTAGTTCCACGTAGGCTAGGCTTATGTTTAGCAGTTTTAGCTGTTACTTTTTGTACAGCTCCAGTGTGAATGTTAGTCTCCCTATACTCACGGTCATATTCACTTACCTCCGAAACACTGGGAGTTGTCGCATTTGTGGCACTTGGTGTGTTGCACATCTCTCTAACCCAACAAGAAGTATGTTTCATGCTTTCGACAATGTTAATCGCTTCCTTCAAGAACGATTTTTGGCTAGAAACTTTTCCTGCACTTTGGGTTCGCTTCTGCACCACACAAATTGGTCGCAAATAAGGGAGTCTGTAAGAGCAGCAAAATCACAAGTTTGAGTTAGGGTCTTCAATGTTGCAACACAATTGCCAACTCTTTCTACTTTGATCTGTACCCTTGTGAAAAACGTATGTTATTCCATAACTACATTGATGCGCGGTCCAAAGTATGTTTTTGCATAAGAATTGACTTTTCATGAAGTTCCCCAGGCTCACCTTCGCCATTACTCACTGCAATGAGATCGAAACTCTCCTAGATACTACTAACCTCCACACCAGATTGTGAAGCAACACACACTGTTTCCTGACTGGGGAGAACTTTTCTCCTCCTGTTCCACAAGATCCAAATCAAGTAGACGTTTCCATTTTTTCCAGGGCAACAATGGTTTACCCCTTCCAGATAAAAACTGCGGATGTTGGCTCAAGCTGGTCACCATTCCTGCAACTGGAGTCAAATTAACAAACTAATGTAACAATTTAAAATAATGAGTCATCACAATGAGCCAACACAATTAACCAAAATAATTATGTGGCTTCCAGTACGAATATTATAGCCTGTAGTGGCTGTGGTCTGTGTCACTCTGAGAATTGTCTGGTCCCTTTTTGGAGAAAAGATGTGCTCTTTACACCCAATATGCCTCAGTGGTGAAAAATCAATGGTGTGATCAAGCATTCAGTTAGGTACATCAGGATTGGAGCACTATTCCTCACAGATTAAAATATTGCTGCCTTTTTCATTTTCTTTGTTATTGTTTTCCTTTTTCTGCCGCCCGCCTCCCTGCCTACCTCCACCCCCGCGGTCGATAGTGTTGAACTGCTCACTCGTGCCTACAGTGTAGTCACAGTGCGAGCAACTGCGCACACGCTGTGTCTCCTCGATTCCTCCTCTGCCCGTCGTGGTGTAAGGATGAGTGCACTACCTTCCTTTTGTGACATAGGATGCTGAGCATGCATTTCTAGCATGCATTTGGGTGAATGAAGCAGGCGGCTCCACATTTGCCAGCTGCAGTATCAATCAATCAATCATGGCATTTGTAATGCGCCCTACTTACCCGTGAGGGTCTCAAGGCGCTGGGGGGTGGGGGATGCTGCTACTGCTCGAAGAGCCAGGTCTTGAGGAGTCTTCTGAAAGATAGCAGGTCTTGGGTCTGCCTTAGGTGAATGGGGAGGGTGTTTCAGGTCTTGGCGGCGAGGTGGGAGAACGATCTACAACTGGATGAGGCTTCCACAAAGAAACACCGTCCTCGCTTGAGTTCCTCAAGATAACATGCTGCCCAGCCTCAAATGTCACCATGCATCTTTTGAAATCACTACATTGAAAGGCTTGCGGCTCATCAATAGCCATACTGGGTAAGGGTGAACAGAATTTTGAAGCCCAAAACCGGGACATTTCCCAAAAATAGAAGAAGGACTACAGTTTTACTTCAACCCAGCGCACAGAATGACAGTGCTCCTTAGCAGAGAATTACAGAAGAGGTAGTAAGAACATAGATAAATGCAATTTTTTAAGCCAGTAGCATGCCTGTTAATTAAATTGCTTTATTATAACAGATGCTAACTATCCCTGCTTGGTTAAATATAAAAAGGTACCTCCTAACGTTTTCAGTCGACCCTCTGTAAAAACCGGGACATGAGCTTCATTTCCTGAAATCTGCCGGGACAGCTGATGAAAAACCAGGACTGTCCGGGCAAATGTGGGGCGCCTGGTCACCCTAGGTAAGGGCCCTAATTCAGTACAACACCACTGTTTTACCAATTGCATGCACCGGAACGAACAACTTGCAGGAACAAGCATAGCCAATAGGTCTCGCTTATAGAGCTATTGGTTTTGGCAATGTCTTTAAGCTATGTTGTAGAGCAGTGTGACTGCAGTGCAGCATGTTGAAAATCTATAATAAAAAAGTATAGGAAGCACATATGCTCATTGCACCATCAGGATTCAAGCAAGCCGGGCCGAAGACGGCTGTAATGCCAGAAACCGGTCCCCGGAAGCTTGTTTCCATCCCAGTGTAAGAATTGGCTTTTGTAGTCTGGTCTGCCCTGTTCCCATGATGCACTGGGCCAGGGACAGACTAATTTGCATACAGCCAGGTTCTGAAACTGGGATGGTGCAATGAGCTAAAAAACGGTGTTGGATCTAGCCCTGATCTCTTGACTGGGTGAGAGTACTCTGCTTAATTCAGAGACTCTGTCCATCACCACCCCTTGTTGTAAATAATTTTGTCCACCCTAAGCGTGGAAGGGTATACTCAGATGTGAGTCCCTTGCTCATTGCACCATCAAGATTCAAGCAAGCCGGGCCGAAGACGGCTGTAATGCCAGAAACCGGTCCCCGGAAGCTTGTTTCCTTCCCAGTGTAAGAATTGGCTTTTGTAGTCTGGTCTGCCCTGTTCCCATGATGCACTGGGCCAGGGACAGACTAATTTGCATACAGCCAGGTTCTGAAACTGGGATGGTGCAATGAGCTAAAAAACGGTGTTGGATCTAGCCCTGATCTCTTGACTGGGTGAGAGTACTCTGCTTAATTCAGAGACTCTGTCCATCACCACCCCTTGTTGTAAATAATTTTGTCCACCCTAAGCGTGGAAGGGTATACTCAGATGTGAGTCCCTTGCTCATTGCACCATCAGGATTCAAGCAAGCCGGGCCGAAGACGGCTGTAATGCCAGAAACCGGTCCCCGGAAGCTTGTTTCCTTCCCAGTGTAAGAATTGGCTTTTGTAGTCTGGTCTGCCCTGTTCCCATGATGCACTGGGCCAGGGACCGACTAATTTGCATACAGCCAGGTTCTGAAACTGGGATGGTGCAATGAGCTAAAAAACGGTGTTGGATCTAGCCCTGATCTCTTGACTGGGTGAGAGTACTCTGCTTAATTCAGAGACTCTGTCCATCACCACCCCTTGTTGTAAATAATTTTGTCCACCCTAAGCGTGGAAGGGTATACTCAGATGTGAGTCCCTTGCTCATTGCACCATCAGGATTCAAGCAAGCCGGGCCGAAGACGGCTGTAATGCCAGAAACCGGTCCCCGGAAGCTTGTTTCCTTCCCAGTGTAAGAATTGGCTTTTGTAGTCTGGTCTGCCCTGTTCCCATGATGCACTGGGCCAGGGACAGACTAATTTGCATACAGCCAGGTTCTGAAACTGGGATGGTGCAATGAGCTAAAAAACGGTGTTGGATCTAGCCCTGATCTCTTGACTGGGTGAGAGTACTCTGCTTAATTCAGAGACTCTGTCCATCACCACCCCTTGTTGTAAATAATTTTGTCCACCCTAAGCGTGGAAGGGTATACTCAGATGTGAGTCCCTTGCTCATTGCACCATCAGGATTCAAGCAAGCCGGGCCGAAGACGACTGTAATGCCAGAAACCGGTCCCCAGAAGCTTGTTTCCTTCCCAGTGTAAGAATTGGCTTTTGTAGTCTGGTCTGCCCTGTTCCCATGATGCACTGGGCCAGGGACAGACTAATTTGCATACAGCCAGGTTCTGAAACTGGGATGGTGCAATGAGCTAAAAAACGGTGTTGGATCTAGCCCTGATCTCTTGACTGGGTGAGAGTACTCTGCTTAATTCAGAGACTCTGTCCATCACCACCCCTTGTTGTAAATAATTTTGTCCACCCTAAGCGTGGAAGGGTATACTCAGATGTGAGTCCCTTGCTCATTGCACCATCAGGATTCAAGCAAGCCGGGCCGAAGACGGCTGTAATGCCAGAAACCGGTCCCCGGAAGCTTGTTTCCTTCCCAGTGTAAGAATTGGCTTTTGTAGTCTGGTCTGCCCTGTTCCCATGATGCACTGGGCCAGGGACAGACTAATTTGCATACAGCCAGGTTCTGAAACTGGGATGGTGCAATGAGCTAAAAAACGGTGTTGGATCTAGCCCTGATCTCTTGACTGGGTGAGAGTACTCTGCTTAATTCAGAGACTCTGTCCATCACCACCCCTTGTTGTAAATAATTTTGTCCACCCTAAGCGTGGAAGGGTATACTCAGATGTGAGTCCCTTGCTCATTGCACCATCAGGATTCAAGCAAGCCGGGCCGAAGACGGCTGTAATGCCAGAAACCGGTCCCCGGAAGCTTGTTTCCTTCCCAGTGTAAGAATTGGCTTTTGTAGTCTGGTCTGCCCTGTTCCCATGATGCACTGGGCCAGGGACCGACTAATTTGCATACAGCCAGGTTCTGAAACTGGGATGGTGCAATGAGCTAAAAAACGGTGTTGGATCTAGCCCTGATCTCTTGACTGGGTGAGAGTACTCTGCTTAATTCAGAGACTCTGTCCATCACCACCCCTTGTTGTAAATAATTTTGTCCACCCTAAGCGTGGAAGGGTATACTCAGATGTGAGTCCCTTGCTCATTGCACCATCAGGATTCAAGCAAGCCGGGCCGAAGACGGCTGTAATGCCAGAAACCGGTCCCCGGAAGCTTGTTTCCTTCCCAGTGTAAGAATTGGCTTTTGTAGTCTGGTCTGCCCTGTTCCCATGATGCACTGGGCCAGGGACAGACTAATTTGCATACAGCCAGGTTCTGAAACTGGGATGGTGCAATGAGCTAAAAAACGGTGTTGGATCTAGCCCTGATCTCTTGACTGGGTGAGAGTACTCTGCTTAATTCAGAGACTCCGTCCATCACCACCCCTTGTAAATAATTTTGTCCACCCTAAGCGTGGAAGGGTATACTCAGATGTGAGTCCCTTGCTCATTGCACCATCAGGATTCAAGCAAGCCGGGCCGAAGACGGCTGTAATGCCAGAAACCGGTCCCCGGAAGCTTGTTTCCTTCCCAGTGTAAGAATTGGCTTTTGTAGTCTGGTCTGCCCTGTTCCCATGATGCACTGGGCCAGGGACAGACTAATTTGCATACAGCCAGGTTCTGAAACTGGGATGGTGCAATGAGCTAAAAAACGGTGTTGGATCTAGCCCTGATCTCTTGACTGGGTGAGAGTACTCTGCTTAATTCAGAGACTCTGTCCATCACCACCCCTTGTTGTAAATAATTTTGTCCACCCTAAGCGTGGAAGGGTATACTCAGATGTGAGTCCCTTGCTCATTGCACCATCAGGATTCAAGCAAGCCGGGCCGAAGACGGCTGTAATGCCAGAAACCGGTCCCCGGAAGCTTGTTTCCTTCCCAGTGTAAGAATTGGCTTTTGTAGTCTGGTCTGCCCTGTTCCCATGATGCACTGGGCCAGGGACAGACTAATTTGCATACAGCCAGGTTCTGAAACTGGGATGGTGCAATGAGCTAAAAAACGGTGTTGGATCTAGCCCTGATCTCTTGACTGGGTGAGAGTACTCTGCTTAATTCAGAGACTCTGTCCATCACCACCCCTTGTTGTAAATAATTTTGTCCACCCTAAGCGTGGAAGGGTATACTCAGATGTGAGTCCCTTGCTCATTGCACCATCAGGATTCAAGCAAGCCGGGCCGAAGACGGCTGTAATGCCAGAAACCGGTCCCCGGAAGCTTGTTTCCTTCCCAGTGTAAGAATTGGCTTTTGTAGTCTGGTCTTCCCTGTTCCCATGATGCACTGGGCCAGGGACAGACTAATTTGCATACAGCCAGGTTCTGAAACTGGGATGGTGCAATGAGCTAAAAAACGGTGTTGGATCTAGCCCTGATCTCTTGACTGGGTGAGAGTACTCTGCCTAATTCAGAGACTCTGTCCATCACCACCCCTTGTTGTAAATAATTTTGTCCACCCTAAGCGTGGAAGGGTATACTCAGATGTGAGTCCCTTGCTCATTGCACCATCAGGATTCAAGCAAGCCGGGCGAAGACGGCTGTAATGCCAGAAACCGGTCCCCGGAAGCTTGTTTCCTTCCCAGTGTAAGAATTGGCTTTTGTAGTCTGGTCTGCCCTGTTCCCATGATGCACTGGGCCAGGGACAGACTAATTTGCATACAGCCAGGTTCTGAAACTGGGATGGTGCAATGAGCTAAAAAACGGTGTTGGATATAGCCCTGATCTCTTGACTGGGTGAGAGTACTCTGCTTAATTCAGAGACTCCGTCCATCACCACCCCTTGTTGTAAATAATTTTGTCCACCCTAAGCGTGGAAGGGTATACTCAGATGTGAGTCCCTTGCTCATTGCACCATCAGGATTCAAGCAAGCCGGGCCGAAGACGGCTGTAATGCCAGAAACCGGTCCCCGGAAGCTTGTTTCCTTCCCAGTGTAAGAATTGGCTTTTGTAGTCTGGTCTGCCCTGTTCCCATGATGCACTGGGCCAGGGACAGACTAATTTGCATACAGCCAGGTTCTGAAACTGGGATGGTGCAATGAGCTAAAAAACGGTGTTGGATCTAGCCCTGATCTCTTGACTGGGTGAGAGTACTCTGCTTAATTTAGAGACTCTGTCCATCACCACCCCTTGTTGTAAATAATTTTGTCCACCCTAAGCGTGGAAGGGTATACTCAGATGTGAGTCCCTTGCTCATTGCACCATCAGGATTCAAGCAAGCCGGGCCGAAGACGGCTGTAATGCCAGAAACCGGTCCCCGGAAGCTTGTTTCCTTCCCAGTGTAAGAATTGGCTTTTGTAGTCTGGTCTGCCCTGTTCCCATGATGCACTGGGCCAGGGACAGACTAATTGCATACAGCCAGGTTCTGAAACTGGGATGGTGCAATGAGCTAAAAAACGGTGTTGGATCTAGCCCTGATCTCTTGACTGGGTGAGAGTACTCTGCTTAATTCAGAGACTCTGTCCATCACCACCCCTTGTTGTAAATAATTTTGTCCACCCTAAGCGTGGAAGGGTATACTCAGATGTGAGTCCCTTGCTCATTGCACCATCAGGATTCAAGCAAGCCGGGCCGAAGACGGCTGTAATGCCAGAAACCGGTCCCCGGAAGCTTGTTTCCTTCCCAGTGTAAGAATTGGCTTTTGTAGTCTGGTCTGCCCTGTTCCCATGATGCACTGGGCCAGGGACAGACTAATTTGCATACAGCCAGGTTCTGAAACTGGGATGGTGCAATGAGCTAAAAACGGTGTTGGATCTAGCCCTGATCTCTTGACTGGGTGAGAGTACTCTGCTTAATTCAGAGACTCTGTCCATCACCACCCCTTGTTGTAAATAATTTTGTCCACCCTAAGCGTGGAAGGGTATACTCAGATGTGAGTCCCTTGCTCATTGCACCATCAGGATTCAAGCAAGCCGGGCCGAAGACGGCTGTAATGCCAGAAACCGGTCCCCGGAAGCTTGTTTCCTTCCCAGTGTAAGAATTGGCTTTTGTAGTCTGGTCTGCCCTGTTCCCATGATGCACTGGGCCAGGGACAGACTAATTTGCATACAGCCAGGTTCTGAAACTGGGATGGTGCAATGAGCTAAAAAACGGTGTTGGATCTAGCCCTGATCTCTTGACTGGGTGAGAGTACTCTGCTTAATTCAGAGACTCTGTCCATCACCACCCCTTGTTGTAAATAATTTTGTCCACCCTAAGCGTGGAAGGGTATCCTCAGATGTGAGTCCCTTGCTCATTGCACCATCAGGATTCAAGCAAGCCGGGCCGAAGACGGCTGTAATGCCCAGAAACCGGTCCCCGGAAGCTTGTTTCCTTCCCAGTGTAAGAATTGGCTTTTGTAGTCTGGTCTGCCCTGTTCCCATGATGCACTGGGCCAGGGACAGACTAATTTGCATACAGCCAGGTTCTGAAACTGGGATGGTGCAATGAGCTAAAAAACGGTGTTGGATCTAGCCCTGATCTCTTGACTGGGTGAGAGTACTCTGCTTAATTCAGAGACTCTGTCCATCACCACCCCTTGTTGTAAATAATTTTGTCCACCCCTAAGCGTGGAAGGGTATACTCAGATGTGAGTCCCTTGCTCATTGCACCATCAGGATTCAAGCAAGCCGGGCCGAAGACGGCTGTAATGCCAGAAACCGGTCCCCGGAAGCTTGTTTCCTACCCAGTGTAAGAATTGGCTTTTGTAGTCTGGTCTTCCCTGTTCCCATGATGCCACTGGGCCAGGGACAGACTAATTTGCATACAGCCAGGTTCTGAAACTGGGAATGGTGCAATGAGCTAAAAAACGGTGTTGGATCTAGCCCTGATCTCTTGACTGGGTGAGAGTACTCTGCCTAATTCAGAGACTCTGTCCATCACCACCCCTTGTTGTAAATAATTTTGTCCACCCTAAGCGTGGAAGGGTATACTCAGATGTGAGTCCCTTGCTCATTGCACCATCAGGATTCAAGCAAGCCGGGCCGAAGACGGCTGTAATGCCAGAAACCGGTCCCCGGAAGCTTGTTTCCTTCCCAGTGTAAGAATTGGCTTTTGTAGTCTGGTCTGCCCTGTTCCCATGATGCACTGGGCCAGGGACAGACTAATTTGCATACAGCCAGGTTCTGAAACTGGGATGGTGCAATGAGCTAAAAAACGGTGTTGGATATAGCCCTGATCTCTTGACTGGGTGAGAGTACTCTGCTTAATTCAGAGACTCCGTCCATCACCACCCCTTGTTGTAAAATAATTTTGTCCACCCTAAGCGTGGAAGGGTATACTCAGATGTGAGTCCCTTGCTCATTGCACCATCAGGATTCAAGCAAGCCGGGCCGAAGACGGCTGTAATGCCAGAAACCGGTCCCCGGAAGCTTGTTTCCTTCCCAGTGTAAGAATTGGCTTTTGTAGTCTGGTCTGCCCCTGTTCCCATGATGCACTGGGCCAGGGACAGACTAATTTGCATACAGCCAGGTTCTGAAACTGGGATGGTGCAATGAGCTAAAAAACGGTGTTGGATCTAGCCCTGATCTCTTGACTGGGTGAGAGTACTCTGCTTAATTCAGAGACTCTGTCCATCACCACCCCTTGTTGTAAATAATTTTGTCCACCCTAAGCGTGGAAGGGTATACTCAGATGTGAGTCCCTTGCTCATTGCACCATCAGGATTCAAGCAAGCCGGGCCGAAGACGGCTGTAATGCCAGAAACCGGTCCCCGGAAGCTTGTTTCCATCCCAGTGTAAGAATTGGCTTTTGTAGTCTGGTCTGCCCTGTTCCCATGATGCACTGGGCCCAGGGACAGACTAATTTGCATACAGCCAGGTTCTGAAACTGGGATGGTGCAATGAGCTAAAAAACGGTGTTGGATCTAGCCCTGATCTCTTGACTGGGTGAGAGTACTCTGCTTAATTCAGAGACTCTGTCCATCACCACCCCTTGTTGTAAATAATTTTGTCCACCCTAAGCGTGGAAGGGTATACTCAGATGTGAGTCCCTTGCTCATTGCACCATCAAGATTCAAGCAAGCCGGGCTGAAGACGGCTGTAATGCCAGAAACCGGTCCCCGGAAGCTTGTTTCCTTCCCAGTGTAAGAATTGGCTTTTGTAGTCTGGTCTGCCCTGTTCCCATGATGCACTGGGCCAGGGACAGACTAATTTGCATACAGCCAGGTTCTGAAACTGGGATGGTGCAATGAGCTAAAAAACGGTGTTGGATCTAGCCCTGATTCTCTTGACTGGGTGAGAGTACTCTGCTTAATTCAGAGACTCTGTCCATCACCACCCCTTGTTGTAAATAATTTTGTCCACCCTAAGCGTGGAAGGGTATACTCAGATGTGAGTCCCTTGCTCATTGCACCATCAGGGATTCAAGCAAGCCGGGCCGAAGACGGCTGTAATGCCAGAAACCGGTCCCCGGAAGCTTGTTTCCTTCCCAGTGTAAGAATTGGCTTTTGTAGTCTGGTCTGCCCTGTTCCCATGATGCACTGGGCCAGGGACAGACTAATTTGCATACAGCCAGGTTCTGAACTGGGATGGTGCAATGAGCTAAAAAACGGTGTTGGATCTAGCCCTGATCTCTTGACTGGGTGAGAGTACTCTGCTTAATTCAGAGACTCTGTCCATCACCACCCCTTGTTGTAATAATTTTGTCCACCCTAAGCGTGGAAGGGTATACTCAGATGTGAGTCCCTTGCTCATTGCACCATCAGGATTCAAGCAAGCCGGGCCGAAGACGGCTGTAATGCCAGAAACCGGTCCCCGGAAGCTTGTTTCCTTCCCAGTGTAAGAATTGGCTTTTGTAGTCTGGTCTGCCCTGTTCCCATGATGCACTGGGCCAGGGACAGACTAATTTGCATACAGCCAGGTTCTGAAACTGGGATGGTGCAATGAGCTAAAAAACGGTGTTGGATCTAGCCCCTGATCTCTTGACTGGGTGAGAGTACTCTGCTTAATTCAGAGACTCTGTCCATCACCACCCCTTGTTGTAAATAATTTTGTCCACCCTAAGCGTGGAAGGGTATACTCAGATGTGAGTCCCTTGCTCATTGCACCATCAGGATTCAAGCAAGCCGGGCCGAAGACGACTGTAATGCCAGAAACCGGTCCCCAGAAGCTTGTTTCCTTCCCAGTGTAAGAATTGGCTTTTGTAGTCTGGTCTGCCCTGTTCCCATGATGCACTGGGCCAGGGACAGACTAATTTGCATACAGCCAGGTTCTGAAACTGGGATGGTGCAATGAGCTAAAAAAACGGTGTTGGATCTAGCCCTGATCTCTTGACTGGGTGAGAGTACTCTGCTTAATTCAGAGACTCTGTCCATCACCACCCCTTGTTGTAAATAATTTTGTCCACCCTAAGCGTGGAAGGGTATACTCAGATGTGAGTCCCTTGCTCATTGCACCATCAGGATTCAAGCAAGGCCGGGCCGAAGACGGCTGTAATGCCAGAAACCGGTCCCCGGAAGCTTGTTTCCTTCCCAGTGTAAGAATTGGCTTTTGTAGTCTGGTCTGCCCTGTTCCCATGATGCACTGGGCCAGGGACAGACTAATTTGCATACAGCCAGGTTCTGAAACTGGGATGGTGCAATGAGCTAAAAAACGGTGTTGGATCTAGCCCTGATCTCTTGACTGGGTGAGAGTACTCTGCTTAATTCAGAGACTCTGTCCATCACCACCCCTTGTTGTAAATAATTTTGTCCACCCTAAGCGTGGAAGGGTATACTCAGATGTGAGTCCCTTGCTCATTGCACCATCAGGATTCAAGCAAGCCGGGCCGAAGACGGCTGTAATGCCAGATAACCGGTCCCCGGAAGCTTGTTTCCTTCCCAGTGTAAGAATTGGCTTTTGTAGTCTGGTCTGCCCTGTTCCCATGATGCACTGGGCCAGGGACCGACTAATTTGCATACAGCCAGGTTCTGAAACTGGATGGTGCAATGAGCTAAAAAACGGTGTTGGATCTAGCCCTGATCTCTTGACTGGGTGAGAGTACTCTGCTTAATTCAGAGACTCTGTCCATCACCACCCCTTGTTGTAAATAATTTTGTCCACCCTAAGCGTGGAAGGGTATACTCAGATGTGAGTCCCTTGCTCATTGCACCATCAGGATTCAAGCAAGCCGGGCCGAAGACGGCTGTAATGCCAGAAACCGGTCCCCGGAAGCTTGTTTCCTTCCCAGTGTAAGAATTGGCTTTTGTAGTCTGGTCTGCCCTGTTCCCATGATGCACTGGGCCAGGGACAGACTAATTTGCATACAGCCAGGTTCTGAAACTGGGATGGTGCAATTGAGCTAAAAAACGGTGTTGGATCTAGCCCTGATCTCTTGACTGGGTGAGAGTACTCTGCTTAATTCAGAGACTCCGTCCATCACCACCCCTTGTAAATAATTTTGTCCACCCTAAGCGTGGAAGGGTATACTCAAATGTGAGTCCCTTGCTCATTGCACCATCAGGATTCAAGCAAGCCGGGCCGAAGACGGCTGTAATGCCAGAAACCGGTCCCCGGAAGCTTGTTTCCTTCCCAGTGTAAGAATTGGCTTTTGTAGTCTGGTCTGCCCTGTTCCCATGATGCACTGGGCCAGGGACAGACTAATTTGCATACAGCCAGGTTCTGAAACTGGGATGGTGCAATGAGCTAAAAAACGGTGTTGGATCTAGCCCTGATCTCTTGACTGGGTGAGAGTACTCTGCTTAATTCAGAGACTCTGTCCATCACCACCCCTTGTTGTAAATAATTTTGTCCACCCTAAGCGTGGAAGGGTATACTCAGATGTGAGTCCCTTGCTCATTGCACCATCAGGATTCAAGCAAGCCGGGCCGAAGACGGCTGTAATGCCAGAAACCGGTCCCCGGAAGCTTGTTTCCTTCCCAGTGTAAGAATTGGCTTTTGTAGTCTGGTCTGCCCTGTTCCCATGATGCACTGGGCCAGGGACAGACTAATTTGCATACAGCCAGGTTCTGAAACTGGGATGGTGCAATGAGCTAAAAAACGGTGTTGGATCTAGCCCTGATCTTGACTGGGTGAGAGTACTCTGCTTAATTCAGAGACTCTGTCCATCACCACCCCTTGTTGTAAATAATTTTGTCCACCCTAAGCGTGGAAGGGTATACTCAGATGTGAGTCCCTTGCTCATTGCACCATCAGGATTCAAGCAAGCCGGGCCGGAAGACGGCTGTAATGCCAGAAACCGGTCCCCGGAAGCTTGTTTCCTTCCCAGTGTAAGAATTGGCTTTTGTAGTCTGGTCTTCCCTGTTCCCATGATGCACTGGGCCAGGGACAGACTAATTTGCATACAGCCAGGTTCTGAAACTGGGATGGTGCAATGAGCTAAAAACGGTGTTGGATCTAGCCCTGATCTCTTGACTGGGTGAGAGTACTCTGCCTAATTCAGAGACTCTGTCCATCACCACCCCTTGTTGTAAATAATTTTGTCCACCCTAAGCGTGGAAGGGTATACTCAGATGTGAGTCCCTTGCTCATTGCACGATCAGGATTCAAGCAAGCCGGGCCGAAGACGGCTGTAATGCCAGAAACCGGTCCCCGGAAGCTTGTTTCCTTCCCAGTGTAAGAATTGGCTTTTGTAGTCTGGTCTGCCCTGTTCCCATGATGCACTGGGCCAGGACAGACTAATTTGCATACAGCCAGGTTCTGAAACTGGGATGGTGCAATGAGCTAAAAAACGGTGTTGGATATAGCCCTGATCTCTTGACTGGGTGAGAGTACTCTGCTTAATTCAGAGACTCCGTCCATCACCACCCCTTGTTGTAAATAATTTTGTCCACCCTAAGCGTGGAAGGGTATACTCAGATGTGAGTCCCTTGCTCATTGCACCATCAGGATTCAAGCAAGCCGGGCCGAAGACGGCTGTAATGCCAGAAACCGGTCCCCGGAAGCTTGTTTCCTTCCCAGTGTAAGAATTGGCTTTTGTAGTCTGGTCTGCCCTGTTCCCATGATGCACTGGGCCAGGGACAGACTAATTTGCATACAGCCAGGTTCTGAAACTGGGATGGTGCAATGAGCTAAAAAACGGTGTTGGATCTAGCCCTGATCTCTTGACTGGGTGAGAGTACTCTGCTTAATTCAGAGACTCTGTCCATCACCACCCCTTGTTGTAAATAATTTTGTCCACCCTAAGCGTGGAAGGGTATACTCAGATGTGAGTCCCTTGCTCATTGCACCATCAGGATTCAAGCAAGCCGGGCCGAAGACGGCTGTAATGCCAGAAACCGGTCCCCGGAAGCTTGTTTCCTTCCCAGTGTAAGAATTGGCTTTTGTAGTCTGGTCTGCCCTGTTCCCATGATGCACTGGGCCAGGGACAGACTAATTTGCATACAGCCAGGTTCTGAAACTGGGATGGTGCAATGAGCTAAAAAACGGTGTTGGATCTAGCCCTGATCTCTTGACTGGGTGAGAGTACTCTGCTTAATTCAGAGACTCTGTCCATCACCACCCCTTGTTGTAAATAATTTTGTCCACCCTAAGCGTGGAAGGGTATCCTCAGATGTGAGTCCCTTGCTCATTGCACCATCAGGATTCAAGCAAGCCGGGCCGAAGACGGCTGTAATGCCAGAAACCGGTCCCCGGAAGCTTGTTTCCTTCCCAGTGTAAGAATTGGCTTTTGTAGTCTGGTCTGCCCTGTTCCCATGATGCACTGGGCCAGGGACAGACTAATTTGCATACAGCCAGGTTCTGAAACTGGGATGGTGCAATGAGCTAAAAAACGGTGTTGGATCTAGCCCTGATCTCTTGACTGGGTGAGAGTACTCTGCTTAATTCAGAGACTCTGTCCATCACCACCCCTTGTTGTAAATAATTTTGTCCACCCTAAGCGTGGAAGGGTATACTCAGATGTGAGTCCCTTGCTCATTGCACCATCAGGATTCAAGCAAGCCGGGCCGAAGACGGCTGTAATGCCAGAAACCGGTCCCCGGAAGCTTGTTTCCTTCCCAGTGTAAGAATTGGCTTTTGTAGTCTGGTCTACCCTGTTCCCATGATGCACTGGGCCAGGGACAGACTAATTTGCATACAGCCAGGTTCTGAAACTGGGATGGTGCAATGAGCTAAAAAACGGTGTTGGATATAGCCCTGATCTCTTGACTGGGTGAGAGTACTCTGCTTAATTCAGAGACTCCGTCCATCACCACCCCTTGTTGTAAATAATTTTGTCCACCCTAAGCGTGGAAGGGTATACTCAGATGTGAGTCCCTTGCTCATTGCACCATCAGGATTCAAGCAAGCCGGGCCGAAGACGGCTGTAATGCCAGAAACCGGTCCCCGGAAGCTTGTTTCCTTCCCAGTGTAAGAATTGGCTTTTGTAGTCTGGTCTGCCCTGTTCCCATGATGCACTGGGCCAGGGACAGACTAATTTGCATACAGCCAGGTTCTGAAACTGGGATGGTGCAATGAGCTAAAAAACGGTGTTGGATCTAGCCCTGATCTCTTGACTGGGTGAGAGTACTCTGCTTAATTCAGAGACTCTGTCCATCACCACCCCTTGTTGTAAATAATTTTGTCCACCCTAAGCGTGGAAGGGTATACTCAGATGTGAGTCCCTTGCTCATTGCACCATCAAGATTCAAGCAAGCCGGGCCGAAGACGGCTGTAATGCCAGAAACCGGTCCCCGGAAGCTTGTTTCCTTCCCAGTGTAAGAATTGGCTTTTGTAGTCTGGTCTGCCCTGTTCCCATGATGCACTGGGCCAGGGACAGACTAATTTGCATACAGCCAGGTTCTGAAACTGGGATGGTGCAATGAGCTAAAAAACGGTGTTGGATCTAGCCCTGATCTCTTGACTGGGTGAGAGTACTCTGCTTAATTCAGAGACTCTGTCCATCACCACCCCTTGTTGTAAATAATTTTGTCCACCCTAAGCGTGGAAGGGTATACTCAGATGTGAGTCCCTTGCTCATTGCACCATCAGGATTCAAGCAAGCCGGGCCGAAGACGGCTGTAATGCCAGAAACCGGTCCCCGGAAGCTTGTTTCCTTCCCAGTGTAAGAATTGGCTTTTGTAGTCTGGTCTGCCCTGTTCCCATGATGCACTGGGCCAGGGACCGACTAATTTGCATACAGCCAGGTTCTGAAACTGGGATGGTGCAATGAGCTAAAAAACGGTGTTGGATCTAGCCCTGATCTCTTGACTGGGTGAGAGTACTCTGCTTAATTCAGAGACTCTGTCCATCACCACCCCTTGTTGTAAATAATTTTGTCCACCCTAAGCGTGGAAGGGTATACTCAGATGTGAGTCCCTTGCTCATTGCACCATCAGGATTCAAGCAAGCCGGGCCGAAGACGGCTGTAATGCCAGAAACCGGTCCCCGGAAGCTTGTTTCCTTCCCAGTGTAAGAATTGGCTTTTGTAGTCTGGTCTGCCCTGTTCCCATGATGCACTGGGCCAGGGACAGACTAATTTGCATACAGCCAGGTTCTGAAACTGGGATGGTGCAATGAGCTAAAAAACGGTGTTGGATCTAGCCCTGATCTCTTGACTGGGTGAGAGTACTCTGCTTAATTCAGAGACTCTGTCCATCACCACCCCTTGTTGTAAATCATTTTGTCCACCCTAAGCGTGGAAGGGTATACTCAGATGTGAGTCCCTTGCTCATTGCACCATCAGGATTCAAGCAAGCCGGGCCGAAGACGACTGTAATGCCAGAAACCGGTCCCCAGAAGCTTGTTTCCTTCCCAGTGTAAGAATTGGCTTTTGTAGTCTGGTCTGCCCTGTTCCCATGATGCACTGGGCCAGGGACAGACTAATTTGCATACAGCCAGGTTCTGAAACTGGGATGGTGCAATGAGCTAAAAAACGGTGTTGGATCTAGCCCTGATCTCTTGACTGGGTGAGAGTACTCTGCTTAATTCAGAGACTCTGTCCATCACCACCCCTTGTTGTAAATAATTTTGTCCACCCTAAGCGTGGAAGGGTATACTCAGATGTGAGTCCCTTGCTCATTGCACCATCAGGATTCAAGCAAGCCGGGCCGAAGACGGCTGTAATGCCAGAAACCGGTCCCCGGAAGCTTGTTTCCTTCCCAGTGTAAGAATTGGCTTTTGTAGTCTGGTCTGCCCTGTTCCCATGATGCACTGGGCCAGGGACAGACTAATTTGCATACAGCCAGGTTCTGAAACTGGGATGGTGCAATGAGCTAAAAAAGGGTGTTGGATCTAGCCCTGATCTCTTGACTGGGTGAGAGTACTCTGCTTAATTCAGAGACTCTGTCCATCACCACCCCTTGTTGTAAATAATTTTGTCCACCCTAAGCGTGGAAGGGTATACTCAGATGTGAGTCCCTTGCTCATTGCACCATCAGGATTCAAGCAAGCCGGGCCGAAGACGGCTGTAATGCCAGAAACCGGTCCCCGGAAGCTTGTTTCCTTCCCAGTGTAAGAATTGGCTTTTGTAGTCTGGTCTGCCCTGTTCCCATGATGCACTGGGCCAGGGACCGACTAATTTGCATACAGCCAGGTTCTGAAACTGGGATGGTGCAATGAGCTAAAAAACGGTGTTGGATCTAGCCCTGATCTCTTGACTGGGTGAGAGTACTCTGCTTAATTCAGAGACTCTGTCCATCACCACCCCTTGTTGTAAATAATTTTGTCCACCCTAAGCGTGGAAGGGTATACTCAGATGTGAGTCCCTTGCTCATTGCACCATCAGGATTCAAGCAAGCCGGGCCGAAGACGGCTGTAATGCCAGAAACCGGTCCCCGGAAGCTTGTTTCCTTCCCAGTGTAAGAATTGGCTTTTGTAGTCTGGTCTGCCCTGTTCCCATGATGCACTGGGCCAGGGACAGACTAATTTGCATACAGCCAGGTTCTGAAACTGGGATGGTGCAATGAGCTAAAAAACGGTGTTGGATCTAGCCCTGATCTCTTGACTGGGTGAGAGTACTCTGCTTAATTCAGAGACTCCGTCCATCACCACCCCTTGTAAATAATTTTGTCCACCCTAAGCGTGGAAGGGTATACTCAGATGTGAGTCCCTTGCTCATTGCACCATCAGGATTCAAGCAAGCCGGGCCGAAGACGGCTGTAATGCCAGAAACCGGTCCCCGGAAGCTTGTTTCCTTCCCAGTGTAAGAATTGGCTTTTGTAGTCTGGTCTGCCCTGTTCCCATGATGCACTGGGCCAGGGACAGACTAATTTGCATACAGCCAGGTTCTGAAACTGGGATGGTGCAATGAGCTAAAAAACGGTGTTGGATCTAGCCCTGATCTCTTGACTGGGTGAGAGTACTCTGCTTAATTCAGAGACTCTGTCCATCACCACCCCTTGTTGTAAATAATTTTGTCCACCCTAAGCGTGGAAGGGTATACTCAGATGTGAGTCCCTTGCTCATTGCACCATCAGGATTCAAGCAAGCCGGGCCGAAGACGGCTGTAATGCCAGAAACCGGTCCCCGGAAGCTTGTTTCCTTCCCAGTGTAAGAATTGGCTTTTGTAGTCTGGTCTGCCCTGTTCCCATGATGCACTGGGCCAGGGACAGACTAATTTGCATACAGCCAGGTTCTGAAACTGGGATGGTGCAATGAGCTAAAAAACGGTGTTGGATCTAGCCCTGATCTCTTGACTGGGTGAGAGTACTCTGCCTAATTCAGAGACTCTGTCCATCACCACCCCTTGTTGTAAATAATTTTGTCCACCCTAAGCGTGGAAGGGTATACTCAGATGTGAGTCCCTTGCTCATTGCACCATCAGGATTCAAGCAAGCCGGGCGAAGACGGCTGTAATGCCAGAAACCGGTCCCCGGAAGCTTGTTTCCTTCCCAGTGTAAGAATTGGCTTTTGTAGTCTGGTCTGCCCTGTTCCCATGATGCACTGGGCCAGGGACAGACTAATTTGCATACAGCCAGGTTCTGAAACTGGGATGGTGCAATGAGCTAAAAAACGGTGTTGGATATAGCCCTGATCTCTTGACTGGGTGAGAGTACTCTGCTTAATTCAGAGACTCCGTCCATCACCACCCCTTGTTGTAAATAATTTTGTCCACCCTAAGCGTGGAAGGGTATACTCAGATGTGAGTCCCTTGCTCATTGCACCATCAGGATTCAAGCAAGCCGGGCCGAAGACGGCTGTAATGCCAGAAACCGGTCCCCGGAAGCTTGTTTCCTTCCCAGTGTAAGAATTGGCTTTTGTAGTCTGGTCTGCCCTGTTCCCATGATGCACTGGGCCAGGGACAGACTAATTTGCATACAGCCAGGTTCTGAAACTGGGATGGTGCAATGAGCTAAAAAACGGTGTTGGATCTAGCCCTGATCTCTTGACTGGGTGAGAGTACTCTGCTTAATTTAGAGACTCTGTCCATCACCACCCCTTGTTGTAAATAATTTTGTCCACCCTAAGCGTGGAAGGGTATACTCAGATGTGAGTCCCTTGCTCATTGCACCATCAGGATTCAAGCAAGCCGGGCCGAAGACGGCTGTAATGCCAGAAACCGGTCCCCGGAAGCTTGTTTCCTTCCCAGTGTAAGAATTGGCTTTTGTAGTCTGGTCTGCCCTGTTCCCATGATGCACTGGGCCAGGGACAGACTAATTTGCATACAGCCAGGTTCTGAAACTGGGATGGTGCAATGAGCTAAAAAACGGTGTTGGATCTAGCCCTGATCTCTTGACTGGGTGAGAGTACTCTGCTTAATTCAGAGACTCTGTCCATCACCACCCCTTGTTGTAAATAATTTTGTCCACCCTAAGCGTGGAAGGGTATACTCAGATGTGAGTCCCTTGCTCATTGCACCATCAGGATTCAAGCAAGCCGGGCCGAAGACGGCTGTAATGCCAGAAACCGGTCCCCGGAAGCTTGTTTCCTTCCCAGTGTAAGAATTGGCTTTTGTAGTCTGGTCTGCCCTGTTCCCATGATGCACTGGGCCAGGGACAGACTAATTTGCATACAGCCAGGTTCTGAAACTGGGATGGTGCAATGAGCTAAAAAACGGTGTTGGATCTAGCCCTGATCTCTTGACTGGGTGAGAGTACTCTGCTTAATTCAGAGACTCTGTCCATCACCACCCCTTGTTGTAAATAATTTTGTCCACCCTAAGCGTGGAAGGGTATACTCAGATGTGAGTCCCTTGCTCATTGCACCATCAGGATTCAAGCAAGCCGGGCCGAAGACGGCTGTAATGCCAGAAACCGGTCCCCGGAAGCTTGTTTCCTTCCCAGTGTAAGAATTGGCTTTTGTAGTCTGGTCTGCCCTGTTCCCATGATGCACTGGGCCAGGGACAGACTAATTTGCATACAGCCAGGTTCTGAAACTGGGATGGTGCAATGAGCTAAAAAACGGTGTTGGATCTAGCCCTGATCTCTTGACTGGGTGAGAGTACTCTGCTTAATTCAGAGACTCTGTCCATCACCACCCCTTGTTGTAAATAATTTTGTCCACCCTAAGCGTGGAAGGGTATCCTCAGATGTGAGTCCCTTGCTCATTGCACCATCAGGATTCAAGCAAGCCGGGCCGAAGACGGCTGTAATGCCAGAAACCGGTCCCCGGAAGCTTGTTTCCTTCCCAGTGTAAGAATTGGCTTTTGTAGTCTGGTCTGCCCTGTTCCCATGATGCACTGGGCCAGGGACAGACTAATTTGCATACAGCCAGGTTCTGAAACATTTGCTGAACAGTTTGTTCAATTCTACCATGAGATTCCTGATGACATCGATAAAGCTATTGACATGTTCAATAAAGACACTAAAATTGCCATAGATAAGATTGCTCCTTTAAAGCAATTTAGACCCCGACCAGCCAAAAAACAAGAGATCTGGTTCTCTGAAGAGCTCAGAAATCTCAAGAAAGCAGCCAGGAAACTAGAAAAAATATGGAGATCTACCCATCTAGTAACAGATAGGACACATTACTGGGACGCCCTAAGCATATATCACAAGGCCATCAGAATGGCGCGTAAAACCCATATTACTAACACTATCATGGCTGCAGATAACTCTCCCAGAGTATTGTACCAGGTCCTTCACTCTTTCACCAATCCCACAGCATGTGAGAGTGAAGACACATCGTCGCAATTACTTTGCGATAATATATCACAATTCTTCTGCAATAAAATAGATCTTATCTATGCTAAAATAGTAAATACAAATAATACCCTGACTACAAACACAGCCCCGATTTTTCAGGATTCAGAACTTGATAGTGGCTCTCATACTTTAGACCTCTTCTCCCCTATCACTCATAAAGAGGTATCCCTGCTCATGGCGCAGATTAAAAGTGGAAGTCCTGATGACATCATCCCGGCAAGACTCATGCCCACCTTACTTGGAATCCTATCTCCCACCATTGAGAAACTTGTTAACCTATCCCTTTCCACAGGTTCTGTCCCTAAGCAGTGGAAACAAGCTTTGGTCAGACCAATCAGGAAAAAAACCACAACTCCTTGGACCGACCTGTCTAACCTTAGACCTATTTCGTTGCTGCCATATCTGGGTAAGCTAGCTGAGAAGCATGTTAATCGTCAACTATCTAGCTACATTGAGGAAGCTGGCGGCCTAGACTTCTCTCAATCTGGGTTTAGGCCGAAACACAGTACAGAGTCCACCCTCCTGTCTGTGTCTGACGATCTGCACATGTTTCAAGACAAAGGCTACTCAGTAATTTTGGTGTTATTAGACCTTTCAGCCGCGTTCGACACCGTGTCACATAACATCCTCATTGACCGGTTGTCGAACGTAGGGGTTAAGAACAACGCCCTTGCCTGGCTAAGGAGTTTCCTTACAGATCGGACCCAGACTGTCATCATGGGTAAATACAGATCAACTGAGGTGGGGATTACGAAAGGGGTGCCACAGGGCTCCTGCTTGAGCCCAACACTTTTTAACATCTATGTGGCACCCCTGGCAAGAGTGATGCGCAAATATGGTTTCATCCCCGTGTCATATGCGGATGACACGCAGCTCCTCTTCCCATTTCGTAACCTCACCACAGAAACAAGAAACTCCTTCTCCGCTGGCATGAAAGCCGTCGCACTGTGGATGTCCACCAACTTCCTACAGTGCAATGTCAGCAAGACGGAAGTAATGCTGTTTGGAGACGCCAAATTACTGTGGACCCCTGACTGGTGGCCCTCTGATCTCGGTGTCGTTCCAGAGCCTAAACAGATTGTCAAAAATCTGGGGATACGCCTTGATCAGGACCTTTCGCTCAAACAGCACAGCAATATGGTAGCTGGCGCATGCTTCCACATCATAAGCATGATGCGTAGAATTTTTCCACTGCTACCGGACTCCTCCAGAAGAACATTGGTGCAAGCCCTTATATTGAGTCGTATTGACTATTGTAACGGGCTACTCCTTTCTGCCAATGAAGGAGTTCTAGACAGGCTTCAGGTGGTCCAGAACACGGCAGCCCGCCTTGTTCTAAATGCTCCCCCCAGAACAGCATCAAAACCTCTGCTGCAGAAACTACACTGGTTGAGCATTAGACAAAGAGCCAAGTTCAAGATATGTTGTATCATTCATAAATGCCTGAATGGAAATGGCCCTACATATCTGGAGCAGAAATTTACCTTCTATACTCCCTCCAGATCGTTGAGATCTAGTGAGAATTTTCTGCTGACTGTACCTCGTGTAAAAAAAACTAGACATGGAGGGAAAGCCCTATCTGTTGCGGGGCCCACACTGTGGAACAAACTGCCCCTGACCCTTAGGCTCTGCACAGATCATTTAAAGTTTAGGAAGCAACTCAAAACTCTGCTATTCACCGATAAAATCTAGACCCATTCTCTCATCTGCATAGTGTTGGACTCTATCTGGTATCACAGCGCAGAGATACTCCGGTTGGAGTCGATTCCAGCGCTATAGAAACCCATAAATAAATAAATAAATAAATAAACTGGGATGGTGCAATGAGCTAAAAAACGGTGTTGGATCTAGCCCTGATCTCTTGACTGGGTGAGAGTACTCTGCTTAATTCAGAGACTCTGTCCATCACCACCCCTTGTTGTAAATAATTTTGTCCACCCTAAGCGTGGAAGGGTATACTCAGATGTGAGTCCCTTGCTCATTGCACCATCAGGATTCAAGCAAGCCGGGCCGAAGACGGCTGTAATGCCAGAAACCGGTCCCCGGAAGCTTGTTTCCTTCCCAGTGTAAGAATTGGCTTTTGTAGTCTGGTCTTCCCTGTTCCCATGATGCACTGGGCCAGGGACAGACTAATTTGCATACAGCCAGGTTCTGAAACTGGGATGGTGCAATGAGCTAAAAAACGGTGTTGGATCTAGCCCTGATCTCTTGACTGGGTGAGAGTACTCTGCCTAATTCAGAGACTCTGTCCATCACCACCCCTTGTTGTAAATAATTTTGTCCACCCTAAGCGTGGAAGGGTATACTCAGATGTGAGTCCCTTGCTCATTGCACCATCAGGATTCAAGCAAGCCGGGCCGAAGACGGCTGTAATGCCAGAAACCGGTCCCCGGAAGCTTGTTTCCTTCCCAGTGTAAGAATTGGCTTTTGTAGTCTGGTCTGCCCTGTTCCCATGATGCACTGGGCCAGGGACAGACTAATTTGCATACAGCCAGGTTCTGAAACTGGGATGGTGCAATGAGCTAAAAAACGGTGTTGGATATAGCCCTGATCTCTTGACTGGGTGAGAGTACTCTGCTTAATTCAGAGACTCCGTCCATCACCACCCCTTGTTGTAAATAATTTTGTCCACCCTAAGCGTGGAAGGGTATACTCAGATGTGAGTCCCTTGCTCATTGCACCATCAGGATTCAAGCAAGCCGGGCCGAAGACGGCTGTAATGCCAGAAACCGGTCCCCGGAAGCTTGTTTCCTTCCCAGTGTAAGAATTGGCTTTTGTAGTCTGGTCTGCCCTGTTCCCATGATGCACTGGGCCAGGGACAGACTAATTTGCATACAGCCAGGTTCTGAAACTGGGATGGTGCAATGAGCTAAAAAACGGTGTTGGATCTAGCCCTGATCTCTTGACTGGGTGAGAGTACTCTGCTTAATTCAGAGACTCTGTCCATCACCACCCCTTGTTGTAAATAATTTTGTCCACCCTAAGCGTGGAAGGGTATACTCAGATGTGAGTCCCTTGCTCATTGCACCATCAGGATTCAAGCAAGCCGGGCCGAAGACGGCTGTAATGCCAGAAACCGGTCCCCGGAAGCTTGTTTCCATCCCAGTGTAAGAATTGGCTTTTGTAGTCTGGTCTGCCCTGTTCCCATGATGCACTGGGCCAGGGACAGACTAATTTGCATACAGCCAGGTTCTGAAACTGGGATGGTGCAATGAGCTAAAAAACGGTGTTGGATCTAGCCCTGATCTCTTGACTGGGTGAGAGTACTCTGCTTAATTCAGAGACTCTGTCCATCACCACCCCTTGTTGTAAATAATTTTGTCCACCCTAAGCGTGGAAGGGTATACTCAGATGTGAGTCCCTTGCTCATTGCACCATCAAGATTCAAGCAAGCCGGGCTGAAGACGGCTGTAATGCCAGAAACCGGTCCCCGGAAGCTTGTTTCCTTCCCAGTGTAAGAATTGGCTTTTGTAGTCTGGTCTGCCCTGTTCCCATGATGCACTGGGCCAGGGACAGACTAATTTGCATACAGCCAGGTTCTGAAACTGGGATGGTGCAATGAGCTAAAAAACGGTGTTGGATCTAGCCCTGATCTCTTGACTGGGTGAGAGTACTCTGCTTAATTCAGAGACTCTGTCCATCACCACCCCTTGTTGTAAATAATTTTGTCCACCCTAAGCGTGGAAGGGTATACTCAGATGTGAGTCCCTTGCTCATTGCACCATCAGGATTCAAGCAAGCCGGGCCGAAGACGGCTGTAATGCCAGAAACCGGTCCCCGGAAGCTTGTTTCCTTCCCAGTGTAAGAATTGGCTTTTGTAGTCTGGTCTGCCCTGTTCCCATGATGCACTGGGCCAGGGACAGACTAATTTGCATACAGCCAGGTTCTGAAACTGGGATGGTGCAATGAGCTAAAAAACGGTGTTGGATCTAGCCCTGATCTCTTGACTGGGTGAGAGTACTCTGCTTAATTCAGAGACTCTGTCCATCACCACCCCTTGTTGTAAATAATTTTGTCCACCCTAAGCGTGGAAGGGTATACTCAGATGTGAGTCCCTTGCTCATTGCACCATCAGGATTCAAGCAAGCCGGGCCGAAGACGGCTGTAATGCCAGAAACCGGTCCCCGGAAGCTTGTTTCCTTCCCAGTGTAAGAATTGGCTTTTGTAGTCTGGTCTGCCCTGTTCCCATGATGCACTGGGCCAGGGACAGACTAATTTGCATACAGCCAGGTTCTGAAACTGGGATGGTGCAATGAGCTAAAAAACGGTGTTGGATCTAGCCCTGATCTCTTGACTGGGTGAGAGTACTCTGCTTAATTCAGAGACTCTGTCCATCACCACCCCTTGTTGTAAATAATTTTGTCCACCCTAAGCGTGGAAGGGTATACTCAGATGTGAGTCCCTTGCTCATTGCACCATCAGGATTCAAGCAAGCCGGGCCGAAGACGACTGTAATGCCAGAAACCGGTCCCCAGAAGCTTGTTTCCTTCCCAGTGTAAGAATTGGCTTTTGTAGTCTGGTCTGCCCTGTTCCCATGATGCACTGGGCCAGGGACAGACTAATTTGCATACAGCCAGGTTCTGAAACTGGGATGGTGCAATGAGCTAAAAAACGGTGTTGGATCTAGCCCTGATCTCTTGACTGGGTGAGAGTACTCTGCTTAATTCAGAGACTCTGTCCATCACCACCCCTTGTTGTAAATAATTTTGTCCACCCTAAGCGTGGAAGGGTATACTCAGATGTGAGTCCCTTGCTCATTGCACCATCAGGATTCAAGCAAGCCGGGCCGAAGACGGCTGTAATGCCAGAAACCGGTCCCCGGAAGCTTGTTTCCTTCCCAGTGTAAGAATTGGCTTTTGTAGTCTGGTCTGCCCTGTTCCCATGATGCACTGGGCCAGGGACAGACTAATTTGCATACAGCCAGGTTCTGAAACTGGGATGGTGCAATGAGCTAAAAAACGGTGTTGGATCTAGCCCTGATCTCTTGACTGGGTGAGAGTACTCTGCTTAATTCAGAGACTCTGTCCATCACCACCCCTTGTTGTAAATAATTTTGTCCACCCTAAGCGTGGAAGGGTATACTCAGATGTGAGTCCCTTGCTCATTGCACCATCAGGATTCAAGCAAGCCGGGCCGAAGACGGCTGTAATGCCAGAAACCGGTCCCCGGAAGCTTGTTTCCTTCCCAGTGTAAGAATTGGCTTTTGTAGTCTGGTCTGCCCTGTTCCCATGATGCACTGGGCCAGGGACCGACTAATTTGCATACAGCCAGGTTCTGAAACTGGGATGGTGCAATGAGCTAAAAAACGGTGTTGGATCTAGCCCTGATCTCTTGACTGGGTGAGAGTACTCTGCTTAATTCAGAGACTCTGTCCATCACCACCCCTTGTTGTAAATAATTTTGTCCACCCTAAGCGTGGAAGGGTATACTCAGATGTGAGTCCCTTGCTCATTGCACCATCAGGATTCAAGCAAGCCGGGCCGAAGACGGCTGTAATGCCAGAAACCGGTCCCCGGAAGCTTGTTTCCTTCCCAGTGTAAGAATTGGCTTTTGTAGTCTGGTCTGCCCTGTTCCCATGATGCACTGGGCCAGGGACAGACTAATTTGCATACAGCCAGGTTCTGAAACTGGGATGGTGCAATGAGCTAAAAAACGGTGTTGGATCTAGCCCTGATCTCTTGACTGGGTGAGAGTACTCTGCTTAATTCAGAGACTCCGTCCATCACCACCCCTTGTAAATAATTTTGTCCACCCTAAGCGTGGAAGGGTATACTCAAATGTGAGTCCCTTGCTCATTGCACCATCAGGATTCAAGCAAGCCGGGCCGAAGACGGCTGTAATGCCAGAAACCGGTCCCCGGAAGCTTGTTTCCTTCCCAGTGTAAGAATTGGCTTTTGTAGTCTGGTCTGCCCTGTTCCCATGATGCACTGGGCCAGGGACAGACTAATTTGCATACAGCCAGGTTCTGAAACTGGGATGGTGCAATGAGCTAAAAAACGGTGTTGGATCTAGCCCTGATCTCTTGACTGGGTGAGAGTACTCTGCTTAATTCAGAGACTCTGTCCATCACCACCCCTTGTTGTAAATAATTTTGTCCACCCTAAGCGTGGAAGGGTATACTCAGATGTGAGTCCCTTGCTCATTGCACCATCAGGATTCAAGCAAGCCGGGCCGAAGACGGCTGTAATGCCAGAAACCGGTCCCCGGAAGCTTGTTTCCTTCCCAGTGTAAGAATTGGCTTTTGTAGTCTGGTCTGCCCTGTTCCCATGATGCACTGGGCCAGGGACAGACTAATTTGCATACAGCCAGGTTCTGAAACTGGGATGGTGCAATGAGCTAAAAAACGGTGTTGGATCTAGCCCTGATCTCTTGACTGGGTGAGAGTACTCTGCTTAATTCAGAGACTCTGTCCATCACCACCCCTTGTTGTAAATAATTTTGTCCACCCTAAGCGTGGAAGGGTATACTCAGATGTGAGTCCCTTGCTCATTGCACCATCAGGATTCAAGCAAGCCGGGCCGAAGACGGCTGTAATGCCAGAAACCGGTCCCCGGAAGCTTGTTTCCTTCCCAGTGTAAGAATTGGATTTTGTAGTCTGGTCTTCCCTGTTCCCATGATGCACTGGGCCAGGGACAGACTAATTTGCATACAGCCAGGTTCTGAAACTGGGATGGTGCAATGAGCTAAAAAACGGTGTTGGATCTAGCCCTGATCTCTTGACTGGGTGAGAGTACTCTGCCTAATTCAGAGACTCTGTCCATCACCACCCCTTGTTGTAAATAATTTTGTCCACCCTAAGCGTGGAAGGGTATACTCAGATGTGAGTCCCTTGCTCATTGCACGATCAGGATTCAAGCAAGCCGGGCCGAAGACGGCTGTAATGCCAGAAACCGGTCCCCGGAAGCTTGTTTCCTTCCCAGTGTAAGAATTGGCTTTTGTAGTCTGGTCTGCCCTGTTCCCATGATGCACTGGGCCAGGGACAGACTAATTTGCATACAGCCAGGTTCTGAAACTGGGATGGTGCAATGAGCTAAAAAACGGTGTTGGATATAGCCCTGATCTCTTGACTGGGTGAGAGTACTCTGCTTAATTCAGAGACTCCGTCCATCACCACCCCTTGTTGTAAATAATTTTGTCCACCCTAAGCGTGGAAGGGTATACTCAGATGTGAGTCCCTTGCTCATTGCACCATCAGGATTCAAGCAAGCCGGGCCGAAGACGGCTGTAATGCCAGAAACCGGACCCCGGAAGCTTGTTTCCTTCCCAGTGTAAGAATTGGCTTTTGTAGTCTGGTCTGCCCTGTTCCCATGATGCACTGGGCCAGGGACAGACTAATTTGCATACAGCCAGGTTCTGAAACTGGGATGGTGCAATGAGCTAAAAAACGGTGTTGGATCTAGCCCTGATCTCTTGACTGGGTGAGAGTACTCTGCTTAATTCAGAGACTCTGTCCATCACCACCCCTTGTTGTAAATAATTTTGTCCACCCTAAGCGTGGAAGGGTATACTCAGATGTGAGTCCCTTGCTCATTGCACCATCAGGATTCAAGCAAGCCGGGCCGAAGACGGCTGTAATGCCAGAAACCGGTCCCCGGAAGCTTGTTTCCATCCCAGTGTAAGAATTGGCTTTTGTAGTCTGGTCTGCCCTGTTCCCATGATGCACTGGGCCAGGGACAGACTAATTTGCATACAGCCAGGTTCTGAAACTGGGATGGTGCAATGAGCTAAAAAACGGTGTTGGATCTAGCCCTGATCTCTTGACTGGGTGAGAGTACTCTGCTTAATTCAGAGACTCTGTCCATCACCACCCCTTGTTGTAAATAATTTTGTCCACCCTAAGCGTGGAAGGGTATACTCAGATGTGAGTCCCTTGCTCATTGCACCATCAGGATTCAAGCAAGCCGGGCCGAAGACGGCTGTAATGCCAGAAACCGGTCCCCGGAAGCTTGTTTCCTTCCCAGTGTAAGAATTGGCTTTTGTAGTCTGGTCTGCCCTGTTCCCATGATGCACTGGGCCAGGGACAGACTAATTTGCATACAGCCAGGTTCTGAAACTGGGATGGTGCAATGAGCTAAAAAACGGTGTTGGATCTAGCCCTGATCTCTTGACTGGGTGAGAGTACTCTGCTTAATTCAGAGACTCTGTCCATCACCACCCCTTGTTGTAAATAATTTTGTCCACCCTAAGCGTGGAAGGGTATACTCAGATGTGAGTCCCTTGCTCATTGCACCATCAGGATTCAAGCAAGCCGGGCCGAAGACGGCTGTAATGCCAGAAACCGGTCCCCGGAAGCTTGTTTCCTTCCCAGTGTAAGAATTGGCTTTTGTAGTCTGGTCTGCCCTGTTCCCATGATGCACTGGGCCAGGGACAGACTAATTTGCATACAGCCAGGTTCTGAAACTGGGATGGTGCAATGAGCTAAAAAACGGTGTTGGATCTAGCCCTGATCTCTTGACTGGGTGAGAGTACTCTGCTTAATTCAGAGACTCTGTCCATCACCACCCCTTGTTGTAAATAATTTTGTCCACCCTAAGCGTGGAAGGGTATACTCAGATGTGAGTCCCTTGCTCATTGCACCATCAGGATTCAAGGAAGCCGGGCCGAAGACGACTGTAATGCCAGAAACCGGTCCCCGGAAGCTTGTTTCCTTCCCAGTGTAAGAATTGGCTTTTGTAGTCTGGTCTGCCCTGTTCCCATGATGCACTGGGCCAGGGACAGACTAATTTGCATACAGCCAGGTTCTGAAACTGGGATGGTGCACTGAGCTAAAAAACGGTGTTGGATCTAGCCCTGATCTCTTGACTGGGTGAGAGTACTCTGCTTAATTCAGAGACTCTGTCCATCACCACCCCTTGTAAATAATTTTGTCCACCCTAAGCGTGGAAGGGTATACTCAGATGTGAGTCCCTTGCTCATTGCACCATCAGGATTCAAGCAAGCCGGGCCGAAGACGGCTGTAATGCCAGAAACCGGTCCCCGGAAGCTTGTTTCCTTCCCAGTGTAAGAATTGGCTTTTGTAGTCTGGTCTGCCCTGTTCCCATGATGCACTGGGCCAGGGACAGACTAATTTGCATACAGCCAGGTTCTGAAACTGGGATGGTGCAATGAGCTAAAAAACGGTGTTGGATCTAGCCCTGATCTCTTGACTGGGTGAGAGTACTCTGCTTAATTCAGAGACTCTGTCCATCACCACCCCTTGTTGTAAATAATTTTGTCCACCCTAAGCGTGGAAGGGTATACTCAGATGTGAGTCCCTTGCTCATTGCACCATCAGGATTCAAGCAAGCCGGGCCGAAGACGGCTGTAATGCCAGAAACCGGTCCCCGGAAGCTTGTTTCCTTCCCAGTGTAAGAATTGGCTTTTGTAGTCTGGTCTGCCCTGTTCCCATGATGCACTGGGCCAGGGACCGACTAATTTGCATACAGCCAGGTTCTGAAACTGGGATGGTGCAATGAGCTAAAAAACGGTGTTGGATCTAGCCCTGATCTCTTGACTGGGTGAGAGTACTCTGCTTAATTCAGAGACTCTGTCCATCACCACCCCTTGTTGTAAATAATTTTGTCCACCCTAAGCGTGGAAGGGTATACTCAGATGTGAGTCCCTTGCTCATTGCACCATCAGGATTCAAGCAAGCCGGGCCGAAGACGGCTGTAATGCCAGAAACCAGTCCCCGGAAGCTTGTTTCCTTCCCAGTGTAAGAATTGGCTTTTGTAGTCTGGTCTGCCCTGTTCCCATGATGCACTGGGCCAGGGACAGACTAATTTGCATACAGCCAGGTTCTGAAACTGGGATGGTGCAATGAGCTAAAAAACGGTGTTGGATCTAGCCCTGATCTCTTGACTGGGTGAGAGTACTCTGCTTAATTCAGAGACTCTGTCCATCACCACCCCTTGTTGTAAATAATTTTGTCCACCCTAAGCGTGGAAGGGTATACTCAGATGTGAGTCCCTTGCTCATTGCACCATCAGGATTCAAGCAAGCCGGGCCGAAGACGGCTGTAATGCCAGAAACCGGTCCCCGGAAGCTTGTTTCCTTCCCAGTGTAAGAATTGGCTTTTGTAGTCTGGTCTGCCCTGTTCCCATGATGCACTGGGCCAGGGACAGACTAATTTGCATACAGCCAGGTTCTGAAACTGGGATGGTGCAATGAGCTAAAAAACGGTGTTGGATCTAGCCCTGATCTCTTGACTGGGTGAGAGTACTCTGCTTAATTCAGAGACTCTGTCCATCACCACCCCTTGTTGTAAATAATTTTGTCCACCCTAAGCGTGGAAGGGTATTCTCAGATGTGAGTCCCTTGCTCATTGCACCATCAGGATTCAAGCAAGCCGGGCCGAAGATGGCTGTAATGCCAGAAACCGGTCCCCGGAAGCTTGTTTCCTTCCCAGTGTAAGAATTGGCTTTTGTAGTCTGGTCTGCCCTGTTCCCATGATGCACTGGGCCAGGGACAGACTAATTTGCATACAGCCAGGTTCTGAAACTGGGATGGTGCAATGAGCTAAAAAACGGTGTTGGATCTAGCCCTGATCTCTTGACTGGGTGAGAGTACTCTGCTTAATTCAGAGACTCTGTCCATCACCACCCCTTGTTGTAAATAATTTTGTCCACCCTAAGCGTGGAAGGGTATACTCAGATGTGAGTCCCTTGCTCATTGCACCATCAGGATTCAAGCAAGCCGGGCCGAAGACGGCTGTATTCCAGAAACCGGTCCCCGGAAGCTTGTTTCCTTCCCAGTGTAAGAATTGGCTTTTGTAGTCTTGTCTGCCCTGTTCCCATGATGCACTGGGCCAGGGACAGACTAATTTGCATACAGCCAGGTTCTGAAACTGGGATGGTGCAATGAGCTAAAAAACGGTGTTGGATCTAGCCCTGATCTCTTGACTGGGTGAGAGTACTCTGCTTAATTCAGAGACTCTGTCCATCACCACCCCTTGTTGTAAATAATTTTGTCCACCCTAAGCGTGGAAGGGTATACTCAGATGTGAGTCCCTTGCTCATTGCACCATCAGGATTCAAGCAAGCCGGGCCGAAGACGGCTGTAATGCCAGAAACCGGTCCCCGGAAGCTTGTTTCCTTCCCAGTGTAAGAATTGGCTTTTGTAGTCTTGTCTGCCCTGTTCCCATGATGCACTGGGCCAGGGACAGACTAATTTGCATACAGCCAGGTTCTGAAACTGGGATGGTGCAATGAGCTAAAAAACTGTGTTGGATCTAGCCCTGATCTCTTGACTGGGTGAGAGTACTCTGCTTAATTCAGAGACTCTGTCCATCACCACCCCTTGTTGTAAATAATTTTGTCCACCCTAATCGTGGAAGGGTATACTCAGATGTGAGTCCCTTGCTCATTGCACCATCAGGATTCAAGCAAGCCGGGCCGAAGACGGCTGTAATGCCAGAAACCGGTCCCCGGAAGCTTGTTTCCTTCCCAGTGTAAGAATTGGCTTTTGTAGTCTGGTCTTCCCTGTTCCCATGATGCACTGGGCCAGGGACAGACTAATTTGCATACAGCCAGGTTCTGAAACTGGGATGGTGCAATGAGCTAAAAAACGGTGTTGGATCTAGCCCTGATCTCTTGACTGGGTGAGAGTACTCTGCTTAATTCAGAGACTCTGTCCATCACCACCCCTTGTTGTAAATAATTTTGTCCACCCTAAGCGTGGAAGGGTATACTCAGATGTGAGTCCCTTGCTCATTGCACCATCAGGATTCAAGCAAGCCGGGCCGAAGACGGCTGTAATGCCAGAAACCGGTCCCCGGAAGCTTGTTTCCTTCCCAGTGTAAGAATTGGCTTTTGTAGTCTGGTCTGCCCTGTTCCCATGATGCACTGGGCCAGGGACAGACTAATTTGCATACAGCCAGGTTCTGAAACTGGGATGGTGCAATGAGCTAAAAAACGGTGTTGGATCTAGCCCTGATCTCTTGACTGGGTGAGAGTACTCTGCTTAATTCAGAGACTCTGTCCATCACCACCCCTTGTTGTAAATAATTTTGTCCACCCTAAGCGTGGAAGGGTATACTCAGATGTGAGTCCCTTGCTCATTGCACCATCAGGATTCAAGCAAGCCGGGCCGAAGACGGCTGTAATGCCAGAAACCGGTCCCCGGAAGCTTGTTTCCTTCCCAGTGTAAGAATTGGCTTTTGTAGTCTGGTCTGCCCTGTTCCCATGATGCACTGGGCCAGGGACCGACTAATTTGCATACAGCCAGGTTCTGAAACTGGGATGGTGCAATGAGCTAAAAAACGGTGTTGGATCTAGCCCTGATCTCTTGACTGGGTGAGAGTACTCTGCTTAATTCAGAGACTCCGTCCATCACCACCCCTTGTTGTAAATAATTTTGTCCACCCTAAGCGTGGAAGGGTATACTCAGATGTGAGTCCCTTGCTCATTGCACCATCAGGATTCAAGCAAGCCGGGCCGAAGACGGCTGTAATGCCAGAAACCGGTCCCCGGAAGCTTGTTTCCTTCCCAGTGTAAGAATTGGCTTTTGTAGTCTGGTCTGCCCTGTTCCCATGATGCACTGGGCCAGGGACAGACTAATTTGCATACAGCCAGGTTCTGAAACTGGGATGGTGCAATGAGCTAAAAAACGGTGTTGGATCTAGCCCTGATCTCTTGACTGGGTGAGAGTACTCAGCTTAATTCAGAGACTCCCTCCATCACCACCCCTTGTTGTAAATAATTTTGTCCACCCTAAGCGTGGAAGGGTATACTCAGATGTGAGTCCCTTGCTCATTGCACCATCAGGATTCAAGCAAGCCGGGCCGAAGACGGCTGTAATGCCAGAAACCGGTCCCCGGAAGCTTGTTTCCTTCCCAGTGTAAGAATTGGCTTTTGTAGTCTGGTCTGCCCTGTTCCCATGATGCACTGGGCCAGGGACAGACTAATTTGCATACAGCCAGGTTCTGAAACTGGGATGGTGCAATGAGCTAAAAAACGGTGTTGGATCTAGCCCTGATCTCTTGACTGGGTGAGAGTACTCTGCTTAATTCAGAGACTCTGTCCATCACCACCCCTTGTTGTAAATAATTTTGTCCACCCTAAGCGTGGAAGGGTATACTCAGATGTGAGTCCCTTGCTCATTGCACCATCAGGATTCAAGCAAGCCGGGCCGAAGACGTCTGTAATGCCAGAAACCGGTCCCCGGAAGCTTGTTTCCTTCCCAGTGTAAGAATTGGCTTTTGTAGTCTGGTCTGCCCTGTTCCCATGATGCACTGGGCCAGGGACAGACTAATTTGCATACAGCCAGGTTCTGAAACTGGGATGGTGCAATGAGCTAAAAAACGGTGTTGGATCTAGCCCTGATCTCTTGACTGGGTGAGAGTACTCTGCTTAATTCAGAGACTCTGTCCATCACCACCCCTTGTTGTAAATAATTTTGTCCACCCTAAGCGTGGAAGGGTATACTCAGATGTGAGTCCCTTGCTCATTGCACCATCAGGATTCAAGCAAGCCGGGCCGAAGACGGCTGTAATGCCAGAAACCGGTCCCCGGAAGCTTGTTTCCTTCCCAGTGTAAGAATTGGCTTTTGTAGTCTGGTCTGCCCTGTTCCCATGATGCACTGGGCCAGGGACAGACTAATTTGCATACAGCCAGGTTCTGAAACTGGGATGGTGCAATGAGCTAAAAAACGGTGTTGGATCTAGCCCTGATCTCTTGACTGGGTGAGAGTACTCTGCTTAATTCAGAGACTCTGTCCATCACCACCCCTTGTTGTAAATAATTTTGTCCACCCTAAGCGTGGAAGGGTATACTCAGATGTGAGTCCCTTGCTCATTGCACCATCAGGATTCAAGCAAGCCGGGCCGAAGACGGCTGTAATGCCAGAAACCGGTCCCCGGAAGCTTGTTTCCTTCCCAGTGTAAGAATTGGCTTTTGTAGTCTGGTCTGCCCTGTTCCCATGATGCACTGGGCCAGGGACAGACTAATTTGCATACAGCCAGGTTCTGAAACTGGGATGGTGCAATGAGCTAAAAAACGGTGTTGGATCTAGCCCTGATCTCTTGACTGGGTGAGAGTACTCTGCTTAATTCAGAGACTCTGTCCATCACCACCCCTTGTTGTAAATAATTTTGTCCACCCTAAGCGTGGAAGGGTATACTCAGATGTGAGTCCCTTGCTCATTGCACCATCAGGATTCAAGCAAGCCGGGCCGAAGACGGCTGTAATGCCAGAAACCGGTCCCCGGAAGCTTGTTTCCTTCCCAGTGTAAGAATTGGCTTTTGTAGTCTGGTCTGCCCTGTTCCCATGATGCACTGGGCCAGGGACCGACTAATTTGCATACAGCCAGGTTCTGAAACTGGGATGGTGCAATGAGCTAAAAAACGGTGTTGGATCTAGCCCTGATCTCTTGACTGGGTGAGAGTACTCTGCTTAATTCAGAGACTCTGTCCATCACCACCCCTTGTTGTAAATAATTTTGTCCACCCTAAGCGTGGAAGGGTATACTCAGATGTGAGTCCCTTGCTCATTGCACCATCAGGATTCAAGCAAGCCGGGCCGAAGACGGCTGTAATGCCAGAAACCGGTCCCCGGAAGCTTGTTTCCTTCCCAGTGTAAGAATTGGCTTTTGTAGTCTGGTCTGCCCTGTTCCCATGATGCACTGGGCCAGGGACAGACTAATTTGCATACAGCCAGGTTCTGAAACTGGGATGGTGCAATGAGCTAAAAAACGGTGTTGGATCTAGCCCTGATCTCTTGACTGGGTGAGAGTACTCTGCTTAATTCAGAGACTCTGTCCATCACCACCCCTTGTTGTAAATAATTTTGTCCACCCTAAGCGTGGAAGGGTATACTCAGATGTGAGTCCCTTGCTCATTGCACCATCAGGATTCAAGCAAGCCGGGCCGAAGACGTCTGTAATGCCAGAAACCGGTCCCCGGAAGCTTGTTTCCTTCCCAGTGTAAGAATTGGCTTTTGTAGTCTGGTCTGCCCTGTTCCCATGATGCACTGGGCCAGGGACAGACTAATTTGCATACAGCCAGGTTCTGAAACTGGGATGGTGCAATGAGCTAAAAAACGGTGTTGGATCTAGCCCTGATCTCTTGACTGGGTGAGAGTACTCTGCTTAATTCAGAGACTCTGTCCATCACCACCCCTTGTTGTAAATAATTGTGTCCACCCTAAGCGTGGAAGGGTATACTCAGATGTGAGTCCCTTGCTCATTGCACCATCAGGATTCAAGCAAGCCGGGCCGAAGACGGCTGTAATGCCAGAAACCGGTCCCCGGAAGCTTGTTTCCTTCCCAGTGTAAGAATTGGCTTTTGTAGTCTGGTCTGCCCTGTTCCCATGATGCACTGGGCCAGGGACAGACTAATTTGCATACAGCCAGGTTCTGAAACTGGGATGGTGCAATGAGCTAAAAAACAGTGTTGGATCTAGCCCTGATCTCTTGACTGGGTGAGAGTACTCTGCTTAATTCAGAGACTCTGTCCATCACCACCCCTTGTTGTAAATAATTTTGTCCACCCTAAGCGTGGAAGGGTATACTCAGATGTGAGTCCCTTGCTCATTGCACCATCAGGATTCAAGCAAGCCGGGCCGAAGACGGCTGTAATGCCAGAAACCGGTCCCCGGAAGCTTGTTTCCTTCCCAGTGTAAGAATTGGCTTTTGTAGTCTGGTCTGCCCTGTTCCCATGATGCACTGGGCCAGGGACAGACTAATTTGCATACAGCCAGGTTCTGAAACTGGGATGGTGCAATGAGCTAAAAAACGGTGTTGGATCTAGCCCTGATCTCTTGACTGGGTGAGAGTACTCTGCTTAATTCAGAGACTCTGTCCATCACCACCCCTTGTTGTAAATAATTTTGTCCACCCTAAGCGTGGAAGGGTATACTCAGATGTGAGTCCCTTGCTCATTGCACCATCAGGATTCAAGCAAGCCGGGCCGAAGACGGCTGTAATGCCAGAAACCGGTCCCCGGAAGCTTGTTTCCTTCCCAGTGTAAGAATTGGCTTTTGTAGTCTGGTCTGCCCTGTTCCCATGATGCACTGGGCCAGGGACAGACTAATTTGCATACAGCCAGGTTCTGAAACTGGGATGGTGCAATGAGCTAAAAAACGGTGTTGGATCTAGCCCTGATCTCTTGACTGGGTGAGAGTACTCTGCTTAATTCAGAGACTCTGTCCATCACCACCCCTTGTTGTAAATAATTTTGTCCACCCTAAGCGTGGAAGGGTATACTCAGATGTGAGTCCCTTGCTCATTGCACCATCAGGATTCAAGCAAGCCGGGCCGAAGACGGCTGTAATGCCAGAAACCGGTCCCCGGAAGCTTGTTTCCTTCCCAGTGTAAGAATTGGCTTTTGTAGTCTGGTCTGCCCTGTTCCCATGATGCACTGGGCCAGGGACAGACTAATTTGCATACAGCCAGGTTCTGAAACTGGGATGGTGCAATGAGCTAAAAAACGGTGTTGGATCTAGCCCTGATCTCTTGACTGGGTGAGAGTACTCTGCTTAATTCAGAGACTCTGTCCATCACCACCCCTTGTTGTAAATAATTTTGTCCACCCTAAGCGTGGAAGGGTATACTCAGATGTGAGTCCCTTGCTCATTGCACCATCAGGATTCAAGCAAGCCGGGCCGAAGACGGCTGTAATGCCAGAAACCGGTCCCCGGAAGCTTGTTTCCTTCCCAGTGTAAGAATTGGCTTTTGTAGTCTGGTCTGCCCTGTTCCCATGATGCACTGGGCCAGGGACAGACTAATTTGCATACAGCCAGGTTCTGAAACTGGGATGGTGCAATGAGCTAAAAAACGGTGTTGGATCTAGCCCTGATCTCTTGACTGGGTGAGAGTACTCTGCTTAATTCAGAGACTCTGTCCATCACCACCCCTTGTTGTAAATAATTTTGTCCACCCTAAGCGTGGAAGGGTATACTCAGATGTGAGTCCCTTGCTCATTGCACCATCAGGATTCAAGCAAGCCGGGCCGAAGACGGCTGTAATGCCAGAAACCGGTCCCCGGAAGCTTGTTTCCTTCCCAGTGTAAGAATTGGCTTTTGTAGTCTGGTCTGCCCTGTTCCCATGATGCACTGGGCCAGGGACCGACTAATTTGCATACAGCCAGGTTCTGAAACTGGGATGGTGCAATGAGCTAAAAAACGGTGTTGGATCTAGCCCTGATCTCTTGACTGGGTGAGAGTACTCTGCTTAATTCAGAGACTCTGTCCATCACCACCCCTTGTTGTAAATAATGGCTATCTACTCTGTCATAGCCCAGTCTTTGAACAACAGCTGACCACTCAGGCCAGACTTTTATCACCTCTGATTGATAGGCTCATCCAATCAGAGGGTCTGCTACTTTTTACACCTCCAATCACAGACCATTCACCGCGTGTTCAATGCATGGGTAAAGCATGTAGCAGGTCGTGTTCTGGTATCAGGCTGCGCAACCCTCTAGAGAGGAATTTTAATTAACTCCAGCCCAGGAGGCCCTGACAAGTGAGGGAGGGTCCTATCCACACAGTTAGTGCAGCTAAACCCAGATAAGAGCTGAGGGTCTCCCCCAGCCCACCAGGCCTTTCCAAGGAAATAGGGAGGGGGACGGGGGAGCTGGGATGTCCAGCAGGACAGCTCGCATTCCTCACACTGGCTCAAATCACCATTCTTCCCCTGTACACCCACGGGCTCTCAAACACACATCAGCCAGACAACGGCAACAGGCCCACAGGCATGGCAAACTGCACAGACTTGGTCAAGAGGGTGCCTAGGGACTCACCCCTCCTGACTATAGATTTATTGCTGCCACCACTGTCAGTCTACCACAGCCATAATAGAGAGGGCAGTAGCCACTCTCTGAAAAATAGGGGTGCACTAGGCATGCCCCCTCGACCTCAGAGCCAAGCTCTAGGGTCTCAATCCAGGTAAACAGGGAGACCCTCAGTGGACATGTATGATTGTCATGCTCACTGAGGTAGGGATCTAGAAACTATACAGTAGCTTTTGAGTGACTTGCCTGGAGATTAGCATAAGGCAGGGGAAGCACTCTCTCCAGAGACATGCAGGAGACTTCCCGTCCCAACATATGCCCTCCCCAGATCAGAATGGCCGGTACTTACTTCCCAGTGGGAGAAGACCGATCATCTGATTGGATAAACCGGCGGGAAAGTCCATCGGCATTACCGTGCTGTAAGCCTGCTTTATGTTCCACTGTAAAATCTAGTCCCTGCAGAGATATGGACCACCTGAGCAACTTGGGATTCTCACCTTTCAGTGCCATAAGCCACTTGAGGGGCTTGTGATCTGTTTGAACCACAAACATTGCACCAAACAAGTAAGGCCTGAATCTTCGAAGGGCCCACACTATGGCAAAGCATTCTTTTTCAACTGCAGACCAGTTCTGCTCCCTGGGGAGTAGTCGGCGCCTGATAAAGGCCACCGGATGCTCCCTCCCCTTTTCATTGAGCTGGGCAAGAACTGCCCCAACTCCCTTGTCTGAAGCATCTGTCTGCACAATGAAGGTCTGACTGTAATCAGGGGGCTTCAACACAGGTGCATTGCATAGTGCAGTCTTCAATTCATCAAATGCCTTCTGACACTCCTCAGTCCAGATCACCTTCCTGGGCTGCTTCTTAGAGGTCAGGGCTGTCAATGGAGCAACAATGGTCCCATAGTTTGCTACAAAGTTCCGATAGTAACCAGTAAGGCCAAGAAAGGCCCCTACCTGGGTCTGAGTAGTGGGAGTCTCCCAGTCCAGCATCGCCTGGACTTTAGCCTCCAGGGGGCGAACCTTCCCATTACCCACCTGATGTCCAAGATAAACAACAGAGGACTGCCCAACTTGACACTTGGTTGCCTTGATGGTCAGCTTGGCCCCCTGCATCCTCACCAACACCTGCTCCAGGTGTCCCATGTGGTCCTCCCAGGAGGAGCTGTAGACAGCAATGTCACCCAGGTACGCCACACAGAACTCTTCCAGGCCTGCCAATACATGATTGACTAGGCGCTGGAAAGTGGCGGGATCATTCTTCAATCCAAAAGACATAACTTTAAATTGGTAGAGGCCCCCTGGGGTTGAAAATGCTGTTTTCTCCTTGGCACCAGGTGTCAATGCAATCTGCCAGTAACCGCTGGTTAGATCAAAAGTACTAAGGTACTTTGCGGCACCCAACCTATCTACCAGCTCATCAGCTCGGGGAATAGGATGGGCATCAGTTTTTGTCACAGTATTTAAACCGCGATAGTCCACACAAAAGCGCAGTTCAGCTGACCCCTGCTTAGGCACCAGCACCACTGGACTGGCCCAGGGACTACGGGAGTGTTCAACAACCCCCAGGTGAAGCATCTTGGCCACCTCAGTCTTGATGCACTCTTGAACCCGGTCTGACATCCTATATGTCTTGCTCTTAACAGGCAGGGTGTCCCCTGTGTCTATGTCATGCACAGAGACAGGTGTCAGTCCAGGAGTAAGTGAAAAGAGATGGGAGAATCTCCCCAGCAGCTCTTTACACTCCACCTGCTGTTCAGGTGTCAGTTCAGAGGCAAGCTTAACTCCCTCAACTGAACCATCCTTCTCATCACCTTGCAATAAGTCAGGGAGGGGCTCACTCTCTTCTTCCACCTCTTCAGCCATTGCAAGCAAAGAAACCGTGTACTCCCTGCGAAGACACGGCTTCAGCCGATTGACATGGAATACCCTTTGGGGCTCCCGTGCAGCACCTGTGTCAACTAGATAATTGACATCAGAAATCTTCCTAACAACTTTGTAGGGGCCACACCACTTGTCCTCCAGAGCCCGGGGACAAATCGGCTTCAGGACCCAAACTTCCTGGTCCTCCTGGTACCCAGTCAGCATAGCCTTCTGGTCATACCACTCCTTCATGAGCTGTTGGCTGGCTTGAAGATTGTTCTTTGCTTTACTCATGAGCTGGGCCATCAGCCTACGGAGGCCCAAGACATAGTCCACCACATCATGGGTAGGGGACTTAGGGTTGCCTTCCAAGCCCTCCTTTACCAATTTCAAGGGACCTCGGACAGGATGCCCAAAAAGTAGTTCAAAGGGACTGAACCCTACCCCTTATTGTGGTATCTCCCTGTAAGCAAACAACAGGCATGGCAAGAGGAGATCCCACTTCCTCTTGAGGGGATCAGACAGAGTCCCCATCATGCTCTTTAAGGTCTTATTGAAGCGCTCCACCAAACCGTTGGTTGCGGGATGGTAAGCGGTGGAGAAGTGGTAAGTCACCCCGACCTCTTCCCACATGGCCTTCATATAAGATGAAATGAAGTTGGTTCCCCTATCAGTCACCACCGACTGTGGAAATCCAACCCTGGAAAAGATCCCTAGAAGAGCCCTAGCTACCACCTTAGCAGTAGTGCTCCTCAAAGCCACAGCCTCAGGGTACCTGGTGGCATGATCCACCACAACAAGAATGTATTTGTTGCCCGAGGATGATGGAGGGTCAAACGGACCAACTATATCAATCCCCACCCTTTCAAAGGGCACCCCCACAACAGATAGGGGCACCAAGGGTGCCTTTGTCTGACCACCAGACTTGCCACTGGCCTGACAGACCAGACAGGTTCGGCAAAATGTCTCCACATCCTGACCAACTCCTGGCCAGTAAAACAGAGGTGCTAACCTGTCCTTTGTCTTTTTGATGCCCAAGTGCCCAGCTAGGGGTACTTCATGGGCTAGCTGCAGCAGGAAATTCCTGTGCACCTGAGGAACCACCAACCTTTTGCTGGCTCCTGGCTCTGGGTCAGCAGGCTCACTGTAAAGGAGTCCATCTTCCCAAGCCACCTTGTGCTTTCCGACTACTCCAGTAGAGACCTGTTCCTGAGCAGCTTTCCGCAGGCCCACCAGTATAGGACACTCAGCCTGCGCCTTACAAAACTCCTCACGGGACGGTCCGCCTGCCGCAAGCAGCTCCTGCAGCTCTGGCAGGGACCCAGACTCCAACACCTTATCCGCCTCTGGATGCTCACCCTCCTCTCCCACTGGAGCAGGAGGTGCCGACACCAGGACAGGTGCCTTCTCAGAATCTGCCCTTGGTCCTTGTTCGGGCCTGTTCCCCTCTAGTGTCTCTTCCGCTAGAGTTGTCCCCACTTCACTAGGAAGCAGTTTTACCTTCTGTGCCCTAGTGAGCACAGCTGATGAAATCCAGGCCATATAGGCCTCAGGGCCTGGTACTAACCCGGGTCCAACAAGATCATTCCCCAGAAAGCACCCAGCACCCTGCTTCTCTCGCACCCCAACATTGACCATGGCTTTCCTGCCATTCACCTCTACCTCCACTCTAGCAAGAGGGTACTCCATGTCATCACCACTAGCTACAAGTCCATACCCCTTGGAACCAGGAATGATCTCTTCGGGTTTGAGATATTTGCGTTCAACCATAGTCCTGTGGGCACCAGTATCCCTCATGGCAGGAACCTTCCTTCCATTGATACTTGCCACACTCATATACCCTGTTGAGTTAGGGTGAATATGCTTCAGGGCTTCTGGGTCAAGTTCCCAGATGTCCCTGGTGACTAAGTTAAACTCACTTGGGCCTCCCTTCATGTCTGCCCCCACTGAAAGCACACTTGCTATCACGGGTGCCACTGGCACCACGTCCATCACTGGGCAGTCTGGCTTTAAGTGTCCCTCTCGGTGGCACTTATAGCATTTAATCCCCTTCGGAGTGAAAGGACCCTTTCCTCCTTTCCCCTTCTGGTACTGACTAGAGGCCCCGTTCCCCTTAGACTCTTGTCCTGACTGAGAGCCTTGGGAACCGTTCTGGCCCTTCCCCTCTGGTTTAGGGCCAGCCTGCTGGGAGTTCTTCTCCCCCTTGGGTTTGGTAAGGGGTTGCCCCTGCCCCCTGTTCACTCTGTTGGCAAGCCACTTATCTGCCATCACTGCAAGTTTCTCAGGATCCCTCTCAGGAAGGTCAGACAAATACTGTCTGAGTGGGACAGAGCACTCCTCCCGGAGACGCTCTGCAATCATCACCTGATTTAGGGACTGGTAATCATTTGCTTCCATCCCTCTTACCCACTCATTCCAGTCTCTCACTATGTCATGGACCCAATTCTCAAAAGGAACCCCCTCTGCCTTCTTGTTCTCACGGAACCTCTGCAAGTACTGGGCTGGTTTCAACCCAAACCGCCTAATCAAAGCATCCTTCATGCACTCATATGTCAGACTGTCTTTCTCAGGCATCCTTTCAATCACTTCAGTCCCTTCCCGAGGGAGGCGACTCAGTAAAGTCGCTGCTTTGGACTGACCATTAAGACCTTGAGCCTTACATGCTAAATGAAAGGCACGCATCCAACTGAGAATATCAGTGCCAGGGACATACATGTGTATCAATTCTTTTGGTACCTTGGTGGTATTTTCCTTTCCCTGGGACTTTGAAGTGGATGCACCATCCACAGAGCTAAGCCCTCTATCAGCTGCTAACTTGAGCTTCTCTTTCTCTAGGGCTATCCGCTCTTTCTCCAATTCCCTATCCTTCTCTTTCTCCTGTCTCTCCCTTTCTTTCTCCCGCATCTCCCTTTCCCTCTCCTTTTCCTTCCAAGCCCACTCTTCCTGTCTGACCCTTCGCTGCTCCTCTTCTGCCTGGCGGGCCATCCTTAGCTTCTCCCTTTCAAACTCCCTTGCTTTCTCCTCTGCTAAATCCTTAGCTTCCTGGAGTTTCAGCTGAAGTTTAAGGGTCTCTGCTAGCTCAGCCCCTCCTAAGGAGGCGAATCCTGGGACAGGGGAAAAGGTAGCCCTGGAGATAGGGGGAGGTGAAAGTCTAGGGGCCGGTCTAGGGGAATACCTAGGGGAAAGCATAGGGGAAAGCCTTGGGGAATGCCTTGGAGCCGGTACAGGAGAAGCCTGCACTGACTGACTTGGCAGGCTTGTGGTATCAGTGCTCTCCAACTATTGCACAACAGTGACTTCTTGCTCAAAGCCTTTTCTCGGATCACTGAAATAATATCGAGGGACAGAATATCGACCAACAAAAATATCGTTGACAAAATATCGAGAGACAAAATATCGAGTTTCTATCTACAAACAGGTAAGTACAAAAATATCGAGTTAAAAATATCGTTTACAAAAATATAGTTGTAAAAAATATCGACTTTAATAAAAACAATGTTTAATTACATTAATATAAAAAATTAATTACTAAAATATACTTAACAATACTTAAAATAACTTTTAACAATTAAATAATTAATGAAAGTAAAAAAATAATATTTTTTAATCATATTTCTTAAAACATGTATATATATAGTAACAAAATTTAATTAAATAATAGCCAATATTATTAACGTACAAATACAAAAGAGTAAAAATTACTATTCCCACTCCAGTGGGTGCAACAGTAGGGAAAGCGTTGGATAGCGTAGGGGTTAAAATTACTATTCCCACTCCAAGGAGTGCAACAGTGGATATATGACGTTACAACGCAACTTTTACAACGCACTACCATTACAACCTAAGTATTGGTAAGTATATAATAATTTTTATAATTTAAATTATTTAAAATTAATTTAATATAATTTAATTTAATTTCATTTCATTAAATTAAATTAATGTAAATTTAATTTTACTTTATTTTTACACTGTACCCCTGTACCCCAAAATCCCAAAACTGACCCTGAACCCTAAAAAAAACCCTTTACCCAAAACCCCAAAACTGACCCTGAACCCTAAAAATACCCCTTTACCCAAAAACTAAAAACTGACCCTGAACCCTAAAAATACCCCTTTACCCAAACACCCAAAACTGACCCTGAACCCTAAAAATACCCCTTAACCCAAAAACTAAAAACTGACCCTGAACCCTAAAAATACCCCTTTACCCAAAAACTAAAAACTGATCCTGAACCCTAAAAATACCCCTTTACCCAAAAACTAAAAACTGACCCTGAACCCTAAAAATACCCCTTTACCCAAAAACTAAAAACTGACCCTGAAACCTAAAAATACCCCTTTACCCAAAAACTAAAAACTGACCCTGAACCCAAAAAATACCCCTTTACCCAAAAACTAAAAACTGACACTGAACCCTAAAAATACCCCTTTACCCAAAAACCAAAAACTGACCCTGAACCCTAAAAATACCCCTTTAATTTAACATAATTAGCAATTAATCAATTAAATTAAATTAATTACCAATTACATTTTAAATAATTAACAAATATTATTTAATTACCAATTAATTAAATATTACTACCAATTAATACATTTACATATTTAATTAATTATAATTAAATTACTTCCCACCCGATTCCCCTATAAACCCACAACCCGCTACAGGAAATAAATTATTTTAATTTACATAATTAGCAATTAATCAATTAAATTAAATTAATTACCAATAAAATTTTAAATAATTAACAAATATTATTTAATTACCAATTAATTAATTATTACTACCAATTAATAAATTTACATATTTAATTAATTATAATTAAATTACTTCCCACCCTATTCCCCTATAAACCCAAAACCCGCTACAGACTAAAATTACACAATAATTAAAAAAAATCATTAATTAAAAATAATTATAACATAAAATGACACTTTTCACACATATTATAACATAAAAACACTATAAATAATTAAATATTATTTAAAAAACGATATTTTTTACTATCTAGATTATATACTTGGATATTTTCACTTTCTATATTATTTACAGTCGATATTACTTCACTTACCTTAAAAACGATATTTTGACTGTCGATATTCTGTCCTGTCGATATTTTGTCCAAACAATATTTAAAACTCGATATTCTGTCCAAACGATATTTTGGAGTCGATATTATGTCTGTGCACCCCTTTTCTCATGTGGCTAATCAGGTGTTCTCTGTCCTTAGACCTTGGGACCTTCCACCCCCTTTCAGCACACATTTGCTTTAACTGCTCCACAGTCAAGTTCTGCAATTCCAAATCCTCTCCAATGTTATCTGCCATTTTACATATAGCTTATGGATATCTACTGGAATTATCAACTGGCCTCAGTGTCCACTGAGCCTGAAGTCTAGTGATCCGTCACCGCTTGCCACCAATGTTAGACCCGGCTTCCTGGGCACCAGGGCACTCAGGGGTAACTGCGCTCCAATCGCATCAACTGGAGTGTTCCCTCACTGATGTCCTGGGGCCTCAGTACTAAAGGATCCAAAACTGGATAACCAAGTACTCCTCTCCAGCACTTGACTCTCTCAGGGTAGCGAGACAGAGCAGTCCAAGGCTTACTCAAGGAGGTGAGGTGGGGTTAGACATTCAGATTACAGTGTAAACCGTACCACCAGCTGATAAACTCAATGTCCAGTCAGTGCTTTACTTTTTATAAAAGAAAAGTACTTTAATACACATAAGATAATGATTCTACACATAAAACTAGGATAAACAGTGAAAACCAGAAGTCTCTACAACCCTCTGGGGCAGAGTTCTGACCCCGAACAGAATTATAGCGCCTAGACGCCAAGCACTATAAAAACACAGTTAACATGAAAACACACAGTAAGCATTGCATATTACAGATCATGTTGCACAGGGCTGTTCTCATTCACTAGAGCCTTGATACCAAACTTTGTATTGAAAGGATATAGTTTCAGCATATGATGCAAAGTCAAATGGTCGTGATCAGCCCCATAACCCCCCACCCAAAGCAACAGAAGTGCCCTCCCATTGTGAGTGAGGACACTGCTCTAGAGGTGTCAGGGAGCTGATCAGAGGTGCCGGATGTCTTGGCACAGTTTACTGGAGTCCCACTAGTCCAGTAGCCACTGGCTAGCTGAAGAAGGGTAGTGGCTGGGCAGAGTGCCAGTTCACCCTGATACCCTCAGAGTTCACAAAAAGAAAGGTGGGGTCTGCTTCACTGGCCTCTCTTCCCAGTTACTGCTTGTACAGGCTCCCACAGCGCAAGGGAGGAGCCTAGAGGGGATTTGATCTCACCTTCAAGGACTAGAATCAAGCATCCTCCTCTCTGGCTCTCGTCATGTGCTGCAAGCTTCTTTCCACCAGCCTCTGTGATGTGCTGTAAGCTTCCTCTCCACACTGGGTGATGTGCCGCAAGCTTCCTTCCCACACCTTGGGCAGCTGTCTGTAATTTCCTTGGTCCAAAGCGAACGCTCATCCAAGCCTCACAAACAGCTGGTCCTTAATGACCTTCCTTCCAGACAGCAGTGAACAGAGTCTTATCATCTGTCTTCAAACCAGCGGGGTCCGTGCCTGGCTATCTTCTCTGTCATAGCCCAGTCTTTGAACAACAGCTGACCACTCAGGCCAGACTTTTATCACCTCTGATTGATAGGCTCATCCAATCAGAGGGTCTGCTACTTTTTACACCTCCAATCACAGACCATTCACCGCGTGTTCAATGCATGGGTAAAGCATGTAGCAGGTCGTGTTCTGGTATCAGGCTGCGCAACCCTCTAGAGAGGAATTTTAATTAACTCCAGCCCAGGAGGCCCTGACAAGTGAGGGAGGGTCCTATCCACACAGTTAGTGCAGCTAAACCCAGATAAGAGCTGAGGGTCTCCCCCAGCCCACCAGGCCTTTCCAAGGAAATAGGGAGGGGGATGGGGGAGCTGGGATGTCCAGCAGGACAGCTCGCATTCCTCACACTGGCTCAAATCACCATTCTTCCCCTGTACACCCACGGGCTCTCAAACACACATCAGCCAGACAACGGCAACAGGCCCACAGGCAAGGCAAACTGCACAGACTTGGTCAAGAGGGTGCCTAGGGACTCACCCCTCCTGACTATAGATTTATTGCTGCCACCACTGTCAGTCTACCACAGCCATAATAGAGAGGGCAGTAGCCACTCTCTGAAAAATAGGGGTGCACTAGGCATGCCCCCTCGACCTCAGAGCCAAGCTCTAGGGTCTCAATCCAGGTAAACAGGGAGACCCTCAGTGGACATGTATGATTGTCATGCTCACTGAGGTAGGGATCTAGAAACTATACAGTAGCTTTTGAGTGACTTGCCTGGAGATTAGCATAAGGCAGGGGAAGCACTCTCTCCAGAGACATGCAGGAGACTTCCCGTCCCAACAATGACCCATTTTGAAAGTCTGTGGATCTCTATTCAATTTGTCAAAGGCTGGAGATGCTCTGGGACTCTTGAGGGTCTTGCAGTTGCAGAACGAGACAGCAGGCCACAATTGTTGAGTCCTGGAAGCAGCCGGCAGGGTTTGGCGCCAATTTTCTGCAGTAGTTCTTCGGTTCTTGGGTCAGCAGCTTTTCCTTGTCCGTTGCTCTACTTGGGACCATCAAATCTAAGTTGCCAGGTCCAGGGATGCCACGTAAATACTACATTTAGGGGTGTTAAACGGGGAGACATGTAGTAGCCAATGGCTCCCTACCTTTAGGGTGTCTACACCCTCTAAGTGACCACTTCCTGTGGGAAGTGGTACTACCTTAGCTCTAATAGGTTATTACCTACCATCTCATGATGGAGGATTTGCAAAAGTAGTGTCCACTTTGCCTGCCACACCTTAGGGGTGGTGCTGGCTAAATGTGGGCACACCTCCTCATCTAAAAAATGTTTCTGCCTTTCCTCCTGCCAAAAGTGAAGCAGGAAAGGTCAGTTGGCATCCTCTGCTATCTAGAGATGCCTGGGTTGAATTTTAAAGACGGCGTCGCCTTTGGAGCTTCCCGCCTTGGAAGGCCATCTTGTTCTGGGGAAGGTGTGGAGCACCTCCACCCAGAGCGTGCTTTGTTCCTGGACACTAAGAGCACTAGCTCTCACCCCAGAGGTCAGAAACATGTCTGGTGCTGGCAGGCTGGGTAGGACTAGTCGGGGACAACACCAGTGCTTGATAGGTTTTCATGGGGACCCTCTAAAGGGTCTCCTGTGTGCATTTATTAATAAAACCAACACTGGCATCAGTGAGGATTTATTAAGACAGGATGTTTGGCTCCAAACATATTAGGGTACAGTGAAGCTATCATGGATCTAGGAAACTCGTAATGCCAAGTATACAGCTCATGTAGTCTCTATGGCTTTCCTGTGCATTTACAATATCCAAGAATGGATTTGATGTTGCAGGGTCATATTTGCTCATGCAGATATCCACACAAGGGATATAGTGCACCCTACCATAAAGCAGTAAGGCCTGCAGTAGAGGTGACTTACCTATTCCTCATGCTGTGTATGGGGGGCATTTCATACAGGGCTGTGTGCCAGGTTGTGAGGGGTCTATGGGGTGGCACAATTGAACTCTCTTCAATCCAAATGCCCTGGACACCAGGGGTTCCATTTACTAGGGACTTACAGAGGTTGCTGAAGTTGTGCCAATTGTGGTACAGTTTTAGGGGAAGAACACTGCTACTGGGAACCTGGTTAGCAGGGACCTAGTACTTCTCAGTCATAGTTGCATGAAAACCAGACAAAAAGTGGGGGGCTACTGCAACAAGAGCCCAGTTTCCCACACATATAAACCAGACAATGTGGAATGGTGATAGCTATCTGTAGCTTGTGCACCCACCATGTACTGATTATGACCTCATGCATTACATCCCTTTTGACATGTTCTATGACATCATTTATGACATCACTGATGACATCAGTGAATTACTAGGTTTTTTTAATCATAAAGTAAATATTTTATTACCTTACATAAAGTCAGCTTTGGCCAGGCCCTTCTTCAAACACCTCACAGGCAGCCAACCCTACTCTGCGCATGGCCTTTGGCTGTGCACAGTAGGCCATTGGCCACAAGGCCAGGCCTGCTGCCAGGCCAGTGGCCAACCCACCTGTAGCCAGCACTGTTACATACTACTAACACACTATTAATGTAGAAGGGTTGGGCCCAAGCGTGCAGAGCTTGTAGGTGATTTGGTGCCTTTGCAAAATCAGCAGCAATTACAAGGGAGAACTGTGGCCTCTGCCATCAGACCAGGAGACAACAAGAAAGAACCCGCTCATCTTGGACAGTTAATACAGAAGAGATTGCACTCCAATAAATCAATGATGCATTCATCTTCATCAAGAATTTCAGATCGTTTTTAGGGTGGGAAATAAATTCAGCTCTGCCCGGCGGAGTTTTGCCAACCCTTTATTATGCTTGTAACACTGAGTTCCCGCAAAACTCCGCCAACCGCCATGGAGCAAGCGTGCTGTCGTTTGCGCTGATTTTGCAGTGTGGGAAAAGCTCCCAGTGCTAAAAATCAGGATGACTTGCAGACTCCGTCCACTCACCGAACTCTGTTGTATCTCGTGGAGTTTTCAGGTAACTCATGGAATTTCGCGAAGTTTCACTTCGCGAGTTCTGCCCACCCATATTTTCCAACATGCAATTGTAAAGAGGACACACTGTCTATCAGCCTGGAAAATGGCGGAAACGCCGTTACATGCTACTAATGTGGTAGGGGCAGGGCCAAACGGGTGGAGCTTGTAGGTGATTAGGCGGCTTTGCATACTCTGTAGCAATTAAAATGGAGAACCATGGACTCTGCACTCAGAGAAGGAAATGACAAGAAAGAACACCATTGTCTTGGACAGTCACTACAGAAGAGATTGCACTCCAATAAATCAATGATGCATTCACCTTCATCAAGGATTTCAGATTGTTTTTCAACATGTAATTGTAGAGAAAACATACCGTCCATCAGCCTGGAACATGGTGGAAACACAGTTTCATGCTATAAATGTGGAAGGGGTAGGGCTAAAGGGACAGAGATTGTAGGTGATTTGATGTGTTTGCATACACAGCAGCAATTAAAAGGGAGAACCGTGGACTATCCCCTCAGACACTGAGACAACAAGAAAGAACCCACTCTTCTTGGACAGTCACTACAGAAGAGATTGTAATCCAATAAGTCAACGATGCATGCACCTCCATCAAGGATTTCAGATCATTTTTCCACGCGCAAATGTAGAGAAAACAAACTGCCCATCAGCCTGGAATATGGCCGGAATGCTGTGGGATACTACTAATGTGGAAGAGGCAGGAACAAATAGGCGGAGCTTAAAGGCCTGGGATTTTAAGGGGTGGGACGGATTTTGGCCCAAGGTATCCTGTCACCCGCTGCCTCTATTTTAATTGTTGGTTGCCCTGGTGCCCAACCAGGGCACCCACCATACATATGCTGTGGGTCGTAGGGGAGCCCCAGGTCCCCCGCATCTCGAGCTAGCTCCCCACATGCTGCAGGATCCGGCATTGCTCCTGCCCAGAGGGAGCAGCTATTTATGCTGTGCCCTCCAAGCAGAAACAATATCTTGTTCTGTTTCTCTGCCCGTATAAATGTAGACACCGAAACAGGTCAAAAGTCTTCTTTCAGCCGACAGGAGCATTTTTAAAGCTCCCGCATCACCCTGGGTGCAGACTGTGTGTTTGCTCCCGTTTAGCAGGAGTTTTAAAATGCTCCTGCCAGGCAGGAGCAAACACATGCAGGGAAAATGCTATGTCCTGGGGTGGGCTTCCTGGAACACAGCAAGAGAGACAGCCCCAGGGGATGCGGTCACCTGGGTCATTAATGGGTTAGGGGGCGCATAGTATAGGTGAGAACACTGTGTACAGAGGTGCATGTCTTACAGAAATTTGAAGGTGGTGTGTTAAGTTAAAATGTAAGTTATAAGTAACACTAGGGCATATTATCAAGGATGTATTGCCAAGTTAACGGCACTTTATCACAGTCAAAGTTGCGATAAATGTATCGCCCTATTCACAAGCTGGTGCTGACAGCCCATATCACCAGTTTACCTGCGATAAAAGCCACAAAAAACATCGCCACAGATGACCCCGGCAACTATCGCTAATGAGATGCAGAGTAGTTGTTCCTGTGCAAAAAGTCACAACAACACCACTCCGCAATATTCTCAACGACCAGCCAGAACGGCAATGAGAACCCAAAACAGGAGTTAAGGCACGTTAGCAGCAGGAAATGAACACCTGCTCTGACCTGGTGTTAAGTCGCACGACAGCCTGCACCAGAAAAGGGAGCCCAGGCCAGAGTCACACCTTGAGGGCAACAGATGCCATGGAGCCACTGACCATGCAGATGTGAGCCCCAAAAGGGCCACAACACCCACCACCCCATGACCCCCACCCCTGGACACTCTCCCCCCGGGCAAAGACATGTCACATCAGCTTCTCGAAATCATGTAAAAAATAATTTGCCTCATGTCGCACAATCACAACAGGTAACATGCATGTGTCGTCAAAAAAAATGAACATCACACATTCATCTTTGAATTACCAAACAAAACATTTTATTAAAAAAACTCAAAACAACAATTTTGAAGACTCATGGCAGATCTCCTTGGGACAATCTGTAAGTCACAGCCTGCATCAAAGGACAGAGAGAGCGCCAAAGAGAGAGAGAGAGATACAGAGAGAGGGAGTGAGAGAGAAAGAAAGAAAGAGAAGGAGAGAAGGAGAGCGAGAAAGATGGAAAGAGAGGGAGAGAGAGAAAGACGGAAAGAGAGGGAGAGAGAGAGAGAGGGAGAAAGACGGAAAGAGAGGGAGAGAGCGAGGGAGAAAGATGGAAGAGAGGGAGCAAGAGAAAGACAGAAAGAGAGGGAGAGAGGGAGAGAGAGAAAGACGGAAAGAGAGGGAGAGAGAGACACATTGAAAAGAAGCGAGGGATAGAGAGAGAGAGTGCCGACACTGAGCACAAAGGCCTCACTGCTCACCTGCTGGCACCGGAGTGTCTCCAACCATGTGCCGGTATGCACTGCAGTTCACCAGGTCCCTCATCTGAAACAGATCCCTCATCTGAAACAGTGTCCAGATACATGAATGGCAGAGTACATACAATTGCACACGCAATCATTGCCTGTCCGCCCCTGCACACCCAGGCAGCTTCACCCCAGCCCCTCGCGCCACCCAGCGGTGCATGCCTGCCCCTGTGCACCTAGGCCTCACTGCTCACCTTTCGCCACCGGTGTGTCTCGAAGAGGGCCCACCACGTGCCAGTGCAAGCCCCAAGACCGGGGCCCAAGAACATGGCACCCTCCACATCATGCAACCCCGCTCAGTGGGTCACCAGGTCTCACAATTTTTTTTTCTTTTTTTTTTTTCGTTATGGCAGAGGACTTATCAGTACACACAGCATCATTGCAGGCTGCACATCCGCTCAGCCCTTGAGGTGCCTCTAACTCTGTGACCCGCGAGGCAACGCCACGTGGCGGTAGGCCAGCACTGCCCGCTGGCTCAGGCCTACATTGCAGTCCAGCAGGGCTCACAACAATTGACACCAGTCCGGGACTCCAGGACAGGGCATCATCGCAAGCTGCACACCCACTCAGCACTTAAGGTGCCCCTACCTCAGTGCACATAAAGTCACCCTCCCGTGGCGGTGTGCCTGTGCCGGATGCAGTGTATCCTGTGCCACCAAGTTTGTGCCCTGCAAGTCATGGACCCTCTATGAATGAGTATCGTGGTGCGGACGCCATCATGTCACTTCCAGCCCTGGGAAATGTGATATTGCAGGGCCCTAGGCCCTCATGCATGAATAATAACCACACGGATACACCCAGAGAGACAGTGGAAATGGGTGCGGTGTGGTGTGGGTGTAAACCAGCCATGAGGGAGTGGCTGTGGCATGCTGACAACTAGACCTGTGATCAGCAGATCACTACAGGGTAGACCTGGGACATGTGGCGTTGTTGTCCCCCCCCAGTGAGCGTAAGCAAAGTGGGCTGACTTGGCGTATGCCAGTCCAGTCCAGCGTAAGGGTTTGAACAATTACCCCGGGGCTCTGGGCGTGGGTCTGTACTGGGCTGGACAAGGAAGTAACTAATGCATGTTCCCTATTGTTGTGTCGGTGCCACCCGGACCTCAATCGGCAATGTGTCACCCTATATCCCAAGTCCAACGACATGAGCAACATGGACGTAAGGGGGAATCAATGACCCTAAATCCATACTTCCACACTTGAAAGATCATAGACATGACACATCTGTGTGATTATGAATGTTTAATGCACATTCAGTGGAGTGTTGCAGCTGGAGCAGTACAGGGTCATTCTAACCCCACTTTACAATGTTGGCCCGCAGAAGGGCCAGCCAGCGTACTTCAGGGAATGACAAGTCCAAAGATGAGGAAGAGTTCAGTCTGCAGTCTGATTGCTGTGTCATTGGCAATCAAACAGAATATAGCAGTCCATTGCTAAGTATGGGCGTAAAATCCGCTCCGCTCGCAAACTTTGCGAATTTTCGGCAATTTCGCGATCCGCGAATCTCATGAAATTGCCAAAAAATTTGCGAATTTGCGAGCGGGCGGATTTTTTTTTTACCCCAGTAAGCACATTTAAGGCAGGTGCTCCAGTTGAGGCTCACTTTGTAACCATTTTAGAATGGCGTCGGCAAGCTGCCAGAGTGCTTGCTGGCGCCATTCTAAAATGGTTACAAAGTTAGCTTCAACTCGGGCACCTGCCTTAACTCTGTAAGTGCTTCCTGTGGGACAAAAATTAAACCTCAACAGGAAGCACTTACAGATATAAATAAAGCAGCTGCCCGAGTTGAAGCTCAAACTCAGTAACATTTTAATCAGCAAAAAGCATTAGTGAGCACGGTCGAGGCTAGGCAAGGGGGCTTTAACCCCATATCTGCCATCGAAAATTAGCTGTAATACCCGCTCTCTGACCCTTTATACACGAGGCATGTGATCACGCATAGAAGCCCCGCACCACACACTAGCGGTATCAAACGTCTTCCCGCCCTTTCCCAACTATGATGGACAGCTCACTCAAGGGACCTCGGCGCCTTTTGGCACTGTGGCAAAGTTACAGGCACACATGGTCAGGGGAGACAAATCTTCTGGCCCTTTACGCAGCTGCAGTGTAGGAAAAGCACTATCATTTACCCAACGAGGTAGCGCTAACTGGATTAGCCAGTAGTATTCCAGTTGAGTAGAGGTATTGCACAAAACGGTGGCATCTTCGTGGAAACTATGCAGGGCAGGAATCATTCTGGCACGAGGCTCCTGTCACAAAAATTAAACCTCAACAGGAAGCATTTACAGATATAAATAAAGCAGGTGCCCAAGTTGAAGCTCAAATTCAGTAACGTTTTAATCAACCCAAAAGCATTAGTGAGCACGGTCGAGGCTGGGCAAGTGTGCTTTAACCCCATATCTGCCGTCGAAAATTAGCTGTAATATCCGAGGGAGGTCTTTGCATCCCTGGGTTTCTCGAGCACAATCCCCGTTCCTGTGACCAGGAGTCTGCTTTCTCCTCACCTGCTGCCCTGCTCACCCTCTGACCCTTTATACACAAGAGGCATGTTGACATGCATAGAAGCCCCGCACCACTCACTAGCGGTATCAAACGTCTTCCCTTCCTTTCCCAACTATGATGGACAGCTCACTCAAGGGACCTCGGCGCCTTTTGGCACGGTGGCAAAGTTACAGGCACACATGGTCAGTGGAGACAAATCTTCTGGCCCTTTACGCAGCTGCAGCGTAGGAAAAGCACTATACATTTACCCAATGAGGTAGCACTTACTGATTAGCCAGTAGACAGTACTCCAGTTGAGTAGATGGAAATCGCCAAAAAATCCACGATTTCACGGGAAAATCCCTGAATTCGCTGATTTTTTTGTGATTTTGCGCAAATTCGTGGACCGCAGATCCGCAAAATTCGCCCGTACTTATCCATTGCGTGGTCCAAGGAGAGTGTCGCAGAGTGTATCGGGGGACAGTGGAAGGTGATGATGCAGAGGGCAGAACCAAGCAGAAACAGGCCATATGCCGGAGATGAATGCTACTGAGATCTTGCCACAATGGCAGATTCATCCGCATCTTTGTCCTCTGCTGTTTCATGTGCCTCACATGTAGGTGGTGGTGTTCTGTCTCCAGCACTGTGTGGCAGTGACACATCAGTGGCCGGAGGTGGAATGCCTGCCAGACTGTGTGGCACTGACACTTCACGGGGCGGAGATGTGGATGGAGTGTTAGCAGCAGCATGCATCAGAGCCAGGCCTTGTGGCAGCAATGCCATGAGGATGGTCTGGAGGTCATTGAGGAACCCAGCTATCTCTCGCTGGTGTGCAGCCGTGGCTCTTTCCGCCTGAGTCTGCTCCATGGTCTCCATTAACCTCTGCATGTGTCCCAACTCCTGTGTAACATATCTAGAACCACTCTGACTGGACAGTTGTTCTAGTCTCTGAGTCAGGGCTCCAGCAATGTCAGCCATGGTCCGTTGGAGAGCCGTTAGGGACTGTGAGTGGCCCCTCATGGGACTTAGACACCCACATATGGCATATAGTTTGGTTGCCATGCGGTCGAACCCCACCCGCACCTGTTCTACCAGATTCTCCAGACATCCCAACACACAGCATTGGAAGGCCATGTGTTCTTCTTGGGGGTCCTGGGAGGCAGCCGTGGTGGTGGGTGCTGTCTGCTGCGTGGTCTGTGCAGGGAGTGGGGTCTCCTCATAGCAGCTGGGTTGCCCTGCTCCTGGAGGTGGGGGGCGGAGGCTCTCCACAAGCTGTTGGAGGGCGTCGGAGTTCAAGGTGTGGTGGTCCTCTTCCTCATCAGAGAAGAGAGGTTTGGGCTGCTCTGCAGGAGGTGTTGGATTTCCCTCTGCAACGTGAAGGGGAGATGCAGTTTAACATTGTGTTCACATGTATGTTGTCGCTTTGTACATGTTTTCATGCAGACAGCATGACTGCGTGCATTGTGGCTGTTTGGGAGGAGCTGCCTATTTGATGCGGGACAGTGGACATTTCGACAACATCACGGATGTGTGTTAGTACTTGTACATTATCAACTCACATTTCCTTGCAATGCCAAATGTGATTGGCTAGTTTCTACACACATGCGGCACGAGTTGTGTCCAGTGTTATGTTGTGGACGTGTTGCTGTTTGTACCACATCGTTGTCAATGTTGATGTGCTCTGCATGTTATGTGTGTGTGCTGCATTTTGGGAGAGTTGCCCCTGCAGCTCTGATTTTGCGGCCCCTTCTCCCTTACATGCGGTGTGCCCTTGACTTATGTGCTTATATGGTGCTGAGATGTTGCATACTTGGGTACATTGGTCTCTTGGTGGGAGTTGGGGATCTGGGACATGGTTTGTCCTCAGATATGCTCTACTTAATTGTGCATGTGTGCCATGGTGCCCATCTCCCCCCATCCCCCGAGTCGCTGGTCGTTACTCACCCTGGTGCTGTTGTGTCCGGTCATGTTGAGCAGTGTCCGGTTTCCCAACTCCTGCCACCGTCTCCCCACTGATGACTGTGGATACCATTTCCTCTATATCGTTCAGCTCCTCCTGTGGCGCAGGACTCCCACCTCCAGTCTGCATTGCTGCCTTCCGGTTGTTGGTGAGTTTCTGCTTGGTTTTGTGCTTGACATCATTCCAGCGTCTCTTGACTTCTGTCATTGTCCTCTTCAGCACTCCGACTGCATTCACGTTTTCCACGATGAACTGCCATATTCCATTTTTTGTTGCCAATGACACAGTGGAGGTGACGAACAGTTGTTGATGGTGTTCTACGACCTCCGTTATCAGGATCCTGTTTTCCTGCGGACTGAACCGCTTCTTCCTACTCTTCTTCTCCTTGCCCCTCCCTGACCCCGAGGTCCCAGGCGGGTCCCCGCGTGGGGCTTGTGGGGTTCTGGTTGTGCTCTGTACTTGCTCCGGCAACCTCCATTGTGCTTCGCTCTTCTTTGGCTTTTGTTTGTATGTTTATTTTTCTACTTTTATGGTGATTTTTCTCGCCTGACGTGTGTGAATTGCAGGCCTGGCTTATAGTACTTATAGTTATTGGAAGGTGATGTGTAACTTCTAAAATTAAGTTATAACTGTAATTTGAGAATTCCTAATGTATGTATAAAAAGATTGAATAAAGTTTTCCTAACTAAAACTTATCTCTAACCTTTGACGGACAGACAGACAGACTGTCAGACAGACAGACAGATAGATATGTTCAGAGTGTGAGAAACTATAGAATTTGACAGAACTTACTGAGCGAGAGTACTATAAATTGATGATGGGAATAGACTTTGAAACGAGTTTGGGAATCAGGACAGGCCTAAAGCACTTGGCAACCACCATGTTCACCGCAGCACAAAAACATATTTTCCAGCCACAAATATATTCACGTTTTCAACAAAAAAGGCACACTGGGGCCAGAGCTACATTCGGGAATTACTGAAGAACCACAATCACTGAGGGCACTGCCCAGAGGCTGTTGTGCCTTCAGCGAGACGTGGAAAATCGCCTGTGGCTTGTAAGTGAAGACAAGCCAGGATGTTGCTTATAACAGATGGGGGATGTCAGCTAAATCTGGCTGCTGCAAAGCTCCCCTTCAGAAGAGGGAATGGCTGCTGAATGGCACCTTTATGTAACTTAACCCCCTGATGTTATGGCTTCTTTGAACCATCAAGCATAACGTTACGGGGAAGCAAAACATGTCTGCAAAAAATGCTTCTTAGTCAATTCTGATATAGCCCGGGGGCATGGGGGAGCCCTTTCAAGGTGATGCCACAATCATCGCCTCGTGAGGAGGCCAAACAAATGTAAACCCATTGCAAATTGCACTCCTATAGTCTGCTACCTAATCGGTTTAATCGTTAGCAGGTGATACAGCACTATTTATCGTCCAATCTTCAGAGGAACCTAAACAGAAAGAGTCACCACCGGGCACGCATTCCTTCCCGAGCTCACGCTGGAGCGACGGCGCAATCATCTCCTTCGCTGCACTTAAAGTCTTTGTCATTCAAAGAAAGGTGAGAGAAAACATTCGGGCGTCTCGCGCCGGGCGAAAGAGAAACGCAGTCTGTCGTGTCTCTGTTCTTGGGTCAAATAAAGCATTCCCCAGAGTCAGGCAGCAACAGTGTGACACGTTTGCGCATTGTTGATACGTATTACAATGTAAAATGTGCATGTCCAAGATCTGCATGCTTCGGAAGATTTTAAAAACATGCTACAGCAGCGACATCTAGTGGCCAGCTAAGAGCAAGCATTTAGTTTCATTTTGTGTAGTCACCATCTTACAACTGTGCTGTATTGTATTGCAACATTTATTTAGGTCTTACTACCCCTGAAGAGCTTGCTTTCATGGGTAAAACAGTACACCGTGTAGGGTGAGTGGTTGGAAGTGTAAACAGTGTTTCCATGTCATGCATGAGCACCACCATCAAGGTGCGGTTGTCGTGTTATGGGATGATGAAGAACTGTGAGAGAGGTAGGCATACATTTTAGGGTTTTCAGTAAGCTGGCAGTCGAAGCATGAGTCGGGAAGGCGCAGCCAGACCCCATTGGGGCCCGTGACAAACGCCGCCCGGGGGCAGGAACCTTCCCCTGCAAGCTCGCGAAAACCGGGGAACACCCATGGGCGTCCGCAGGGGGTGCAAGGAGGGGTGCTTGCCTCCCCCTGGAGCACCCCTCCTTGCCCCCCTGCGGACGCCCATGCTTAGTGTCTGTCAGTCACTGCCTTAGTTTGCTGCTCATCTTTTTATTCACTCTCAGGTGTGCATTGATGGGAGATGTATATATTTATAGTGTTCTGACGTGTGGTGCTTGCATCAGGAATTACCTTTTGTTAAAGGTGTAAGTTGTACTTTCAGGTTTCGGCGGCAGTCGTCTGTCTCTGTCCTTTGTTGTTTTTATGACACCGCTGGTTTCTCCGGAGGCTGCTGTTTGTTCGTGATGGGTCAGGTTCTTAGCTCTAGTGAAAGGCGCCCTTCGGCAGCTTTGTTGTGCTAAGAAGTGTGCATTTCTTCATTTTACAACACCAGGCTCCCCGCCGAACGTCTACCTCTTGCTCTGGTGTTGTTTCTGTCCTCAGGCTGCTCCCCACCCCTTCTCACCTCTCTGAGAGTCAGTGCCCCCTTTGACCCTCTACCTGCCGCCCACCCCCTCCCCGCCTCTTCTCCCGGTTCACACCTTGGTGCTTCACACTTAAAGTCACCTCCAGCTTGCATTTTCAGAGAGGGCCACTGGCTCCCTATCACCGACATGAGGAGGAGGAAGAGAGAGGGGGACAGATGAAGACTTGGTGGGGTCGAGGAGACGAATACGGTGGGGTGGTGAGAGTGAACAAAAAGGGGGGAAGGAAAGAGAGAGAGAAGCAGTAAGGAAAGAGAGACCGAGAAGTAGGGAGGTAGGAAGATGAGAGAGCAAGTGGGGGAGGGGTGGGGCATCTGGGTGAGGGAGAGCAGCTTCAGAGAAGTGAGACCTGTGTCTTAACACCACCAGTGAAGACAGCGGGTCCAAATGAGAAGAACTGGGCCAGACAGCGTAGGTCCAGACAGTGTGCACGGAGGCAGGCTCAGTGGGTCCGGAAGAGGGACAGGGCAGGCAGACCAGCTCCGGAGAAGGGCGAGCAGAAACGGACCAGGGCGAGCAGATCTGGACCAGCAGATCCTCCTGAGCAGGGAACGGCGCGATACACAATCAGAATGTAGTGTTCAGCTTTTGCGGTGCCAGGGGGTAACTTTAGGGTTCAGGTTGTGTGTGGGTTTTAGGGTGCCACGGATGAATTTTAAGGTTCAGGGTGGGTCATGGATTGGGGTTCCACTGGGATAATTTTAGGGTTCAGGGTGGTTATGGGTTTTGGGGTAATTTTAGGGTTCAGGGCGGGTATGGGTTTTGGGGTGAAAGGGGGGGGGAATTTTAGGGTTCAGGTGGGTATCGGTTTTGGAGTGCCATGGGGACAATTTTAGGGGTCAGGCCGGGTATGGGTTATGGGTTTTGGGGTGCCAGGGGGTAATTTTAGGGTTCAGGGTGGGTATGGGTTTTAGGGTACCAGGGGGAATATTTTAGGGGTCAGGGCGGGTATGGGTTATGGGTGCCAGGGGGTAATTGTTGGGTTCAGGGCGAGTATGGGTTTAGGGGGGCAGGGGTAATTTTAGGGTTCAGGGTGGGTATTGGTTTTGGGGGGCTACGGGGTAATTTTAGGAACCAGGGCGGGTATGGATTTTGGGGTGCCACAAAAGAAAGAGATGGCTGTGGCACAAAAACCCTATGGTGTATGAGATCATATGCGGCCTGCTTCCTGCCCCCATGGCTCCTCCTGTGCCCCAGTGTTTCTTGTCCCCCCACTGGCACACATCATGTCGGGGGATGGTGATGACATTAACATTTTGCCCCCCCCCCCCCCCCCGGAAAAATTCTGCGGACGCCCATGGGCACACCAGATTGGTCGCGCCCGCAAACAACCACTAGCCTCCCAATCAGGGAAGGCGGTGGCTAGAGGCTGCGGTGTTCAAAAAGGGGTGGCTAACCCCGACTTAGCCCTGAACCCCCACTTCATAGTATTTCACAGTCCATCTAACCAGTTACGGCACTGTGTTCTCCATTCTGAGATATTTAGTTTAAAAATGTATGGTCCTCAGCGGGCTTACATTAAAGGAAGAAATGTTGGAGAGGTCTGCTGGAATGGACTTTGTTAATATCATCCCATATCTGATTGTTACCATTGTGCGCTGTGGGGAGAAGTGCGGACTTTGCTTCCAGCTTCCACAAGTGGGTCATCTTGTGACCTGAGGAATGACTTTTGCCGGGGCAGCGCGACGCTGAGAACTTGTCCCCCGCCCTTGTGTTTCTGGCCCGGTGGCGGACTGAAGGACCACAAGTTCCATCAGCCCCTGCGCCTGCATCGCCTCCCGGACTCACCTGCAGCTTGTCAGCCCTCCCACTTTCCAGCATCGAGGCTCCTCCTCATATTCCTATTCAGCCAGAGAATCTCGCGCAACGTGGGACCCGTGCGGGCGGGCGCCGGGCGAAGCCCGGGCAAAGGGCAGGCCGTCTGTGGCCGTCAGGGGCTGCAGGAGGCTGGGCTGGGCCACCCCCCAATTGTTATTTGATTCCGCTAGGGTGAATTCTCTCCCTTTTGCGATCTAATTGTTCCAGGACTATTTTTGATTTTTCCAGCTTGAGAGGAGGTGACTGCATGACTCATTTGGGGGATTCTCTATTCTGTTTCTGGAGCCCTTTGTGTCCCAGCGGATCATTGCCATTACCACACTGTCTAGGGGGAAGTGCCCAGCAGTAATCTACTCCACTTGGACCATCAATTCTGACCACCTATTATAAGACAATAGGGACCAGAGGTACTGTGGGGTTAGGAGGGCATTTTGATTAACTAAAGGCCTGTATAATTGTGTTTTATTGTTGTTCACGCTTAGCTGAGGTTAAGAGTTTCCCCCTGTATTTACATTTGCTCAGGAGTGTCTGATCCAGCTTGACTTATCGATAATGGGCAAAAGAAAGTCTATGGAGGGGGGAGCTCAATTGTCACAGCCAAAAAAGGGGAAAAAGCCAAAAAAGGCTCTACATGCAGCCACTAACTGTATTATGTCAAGAATTGAAACCATTGTTGACGAATGCGAGGAGATTTTAACAGGGAACCCTAGTAACTCTGGGGTGGAAACACCAGATCCACCCACAGAAGTCCTAAAACAACATCGAAGGAAAGTAATTCCTGCTATTTTTGCCAAAAAAACCATATATTGCCCCAATTTGTGAAGTGCACAATCCCCTGGAAGGTCCCTTAGGGGTAGATTCTACTAAGGCTCTAATTGGGTCTAATTCACCTAGCAAGAACCCGGAATCTACAAATCAGGGGGTGTCGAAGGAGAATGGAACCGAGATAGGTATTAGCTGTTCCAATAGATTTGCTGTGTTAGAAGGAGAATCAGGGGACCCAACTGATGTTATAGCACAAGTTAATACTATGGCTAATAGGGATTTAGTGTCATGTGGTGAAAACCTTAGGGGGGGTGCTCGAGTTGTTTACGTTCTAACAGGGCACTCCTAAAAAAACTGGAATTGTATTAAAAAAATGTTGAAAGAACTATCTCAGGAAGGAGATATCTATAGGCCTAAAGCTTCGCAAACACTAACACCGGCCATAGTAGCAACGCCATTAAATCTAAGGGAACCCCTACCTCCTAATTTAGTGACAGAAGGGGGGTCTGCAAAGAAAGGACTCCCGTTTCAGACATCGGGCAGGGAACTTTCAACTGGTCAGCATAACCCTAGTTCTTATGCTGAAATTACGAAATTACGGGGAATAGTACCCAGAAACAAGGTTTATTACACAAGTAAATCAGCTGGTAATGGTATTGAGATGGATAAAAATGATAAGCGTGGGGTAGATCCCCAGATTAATTCAACAAAAGGTTTAGCCCCCAAAAACCCTAATGCAATAGTTTACATGACAGGGGTTCCAACACTTAATAGGAACTCTGGCCATGAAACTTTTGAATCTGTTCATAATAAAGCGATCCACTGGCTCCGCCATGTGAGGGGGTGCAGATCTATCATCAGGGAGGACCTGATTAAGGTCAGGAGAGTGTCCTTGTTTAGCTCCCACACAGATTGCATCGAAGTCCAACTACGCAATGCAACTTTGGCGGAGAACTTAGTGGCCTTAGAGTACCGGACGTGCCCTCCTAAGCACTCCAATATTCAGATGAGAAGCTTGCCCCTTTGGTCTACAGCTGGGGACAATGTTGATTCTGATCTAAATAGAATAGATTGACTACTTAGGGATAATGGCAGGATCCACCCGATAGTAACATCTAATACTAACGATACTGAGAATTCACCTGGTGTAGCCAGTATAACCCTTAGCCCCTGCAGGAGGGAAATATTGAGTCTGAAGACTCGGGATTTGTATAAGGTGGGGGAAGAAGATCCAGGGGTGATACGAATTGTCTCCTGGAACATAGCAGGCCTCCAAAACAAAATGGCAATTCCAGAATGGAATGATTTTATTACCAACTATGAGGTCTGCCTGTTCCAGTGGACCTGGAGTATGACCCCCCTTGTATAAGGAGGGGTATTCCGCCTTTTATATCCCTGCGACAAAAAAAGGAAAGGGTCGCCCCTCGGGGGGGGCTCCATATATGGGTCAAGGTGGCCCTGAATTGGGATATCACTGTTCACAATCCACTTTCAGGGGATATTTTACATCTATATTTCAAAGGCCCTTTGAATAGTAATAGAGTGGAAGTGTTTAATGTATACGCTAGAGGAACCCCAGGGGCTCAAATTTCATCTACAATAACACTACTAGAATCTGCCCTAGCAGGTATCCCTCCCCAGTCTAATAACATTGTGGGAGGAGATTTGAACTGTACGTACGAACCCTTAAGTGAGGAAGACCTTTTGGGAAGTAATGAAGAAGATTTAAGACAGTTTATTCCTATACTAAGCCTGAAGCCAACTAGGAAATGGTCAGCTAGGGCGATACAGATCAATGCTTTAACACTGGAATACAATCTTCGAGCATTGAATGGTAGGACGATTTCTGACCCAAATGGTGCTATGACTTTTAATAGACTCAGTGGCCCCTCGCGTATAGATTACATTCTGCTGGATACACGACTATGGGGGAATGTAATTGATATGGAGGTGAAACAAATGCAGGACAGTGATCATAATCCCCTTTGTATGGAAATTAGATGGGAGTGTAATAGGAGCACATCCAATGCACCATTATTAATTACTAAAGAGGTTGTCCCGTCTCACTCCAATCGTAGATTAAAATGGCATAAGGTGGCATGCCAGGAGAATGTCCTAACGAGCATTGGAAACCTAGTGGAATCAAAATCTATGGAACTCTCAGTGCTCAACACTTCCCAGGGTAGTGAGCAGGGATTCCAATTGAGTGAATTTTATGGGAACGTTATAGCAAATCTGGGCTCTTATTTTTTACTTAAGGATCATAGAGTGCATAAAAGCAAAATAGTCAAAAGTGGCAATTTATGGTATACCCCTGCTTGTAGAAAAAAGAGAGAGGCCATCTCTGTAGCCCTCCGTAAAAAAGACCCAGTACCCATAAGGGCTGCAAGAAAAGAGTATAAAAAAAAACTAGAAACAGCTAAACTGGAATGGGAAGAAGATCATTGGCAGGAGCTCAAAATGGCGGCCTATTCCAAAGATTCAACTCTATTTTTGAATTTGATAAACAAACTTAATAGAAGGGGAGCAGACCCTGTCCCAATTCATATAACTGAGCACCAATGGTTCTCCCATTTTTCAAATTTATATTGCGGCGAGGTTGTTTCTGAACAAATAGAAGATGCCTATTTAGAAATAGAACCAGATAGCGAAATCCCCGAACCAGTAGATCCCTTCACTTCCCAAGAGGTTCAATTGGCGATTAAGAACATAGCCCCTGGAAAAGCAGCAGGCCCAGATGGCTTGCCGGGTGACCTACTCTTATATGACCCCAAGCGGTGGTCTAACTTCATTGCTCTCTTAATGAATTTGTTGGCCCAGGGCCATTCAGTTCCTGAATCCTGGAAAGGAGCAGAAGTAGTGACGGTATATAAGAAAGGTGCCAGAGAGGACCCTGCCAACCACAGACCGATTAGTTTAATCGATGTGGTACAGAAGGTAGTTGGGAGGGTCATCATCTCTAGAAAAGGGTCATGGTTGGAGGAGGAAAATATCCTGATGCATTTACAGGCGGGATCCAGGCAGAAGGTGGGTACAATGGACCAGGTTTTCAGATTCTTTGCAGTAGACTGGAAATCTGTGTCCATCGCGAAAGGAAATCTGTACCTAGCCTTCATAGACCTGAAAACCGTCTTTGACCTTGTGCCCTGTGCCAAGCTTTGGCAGGTGCTGCAGGACATGGGCATCCCACGATATCTCCTTGAGTTGATAAAAAGATTACACGAGGGTAACTATGCTAGAATCAGATGGGGGACCCAATTTCAACTGACAAGGAGGGTTTCAGTGAATAGGGGGGTCCGCCAGGGTTGTGTGATGGCTCCGACTTTGTTCTCTCTATTTATAAATGGGGTGGCAGACCATTTGAGAGAGGACCCGGCTGACGCCCCCACCCTGGCAGGGGAGAAAACACCAACCCTCCTATTCGCAGATGATACCCTCCTGATGTTTAAAACCCCCTCTGGTCTACAGAAATTACTAGATAGGTTTAGCCAGTTCTGTGATGAACGAGGCCTAACCATCAATACTACCAAAACAAAATTGATGGTTATGTCAAAAGCAAAAAAGTCTAGGAAGATCAATGTTACCCTCAATGGGTCCTTGTTAGAAGTGGTGGATGCATTTGACTACTTGGGAGTTAGAGTTAATAGTAGAATGAAATGGGACTCCCACGTGGCAAAACTGCTTTTTAACCTTAAAAGAGTGTCAGGAGCAATCTTGAGCGATCACCGGGCATCAATTAGCAGACCAATAGCCCCGGCGATAGCAGTCTATGAAGGGAAGGCACTGGCATTCGCAGTTTATGGGTCGGAACTGTGGGGTTTCGACAACACTGTGAAACTAGTCAAAGCTGAGAACAAGTTCCTTAGAGACCTGGTTGGGCTCCCGCTTTCAACCCCGCTAAAGCCCCTTTTACCACGACATGAGCAAATGCTCTATAAAAGATATAGATCACCTTCGCCCATTACTATACTGGGTACGCTTGCGAAGGACACCAGAATTAGTAAACTATGCTGCGTGATTTGACGAACTTATCAATTTGAACAGCTCAAAAAAGATCGTATGGCTGAACAAGTTGAGACAGTTGGTCATAACCTTGGGGATGAGTGAGTCGTGGTTGTCCCAGGCCCCTCCTCCGAAGCACGTGGTCAAGAAAATTTATTGGGAATGGGTGCAGGCTGAGAAACTAAAATACACCAAGTGGGGGTCATTAACTGACCAATTTTTAGAGCACAAACCAGTCAGGAAGCTTGAACCTTTTTTAGATTTTATCAAAATACCCAGTGATAGAACGCTTTTTTTAAAGCTGAGGTATGGGACACTTCCACTGATTGATTTTACAAAGATACAAAGAGTTGGAAACATTCATTGTCCCATCAAGCGTCCTGTCCAGGATGTGCAAGCCCTAAAGAGTCCTTGGCGCACTTTTTGTTTGCGTGTAGTGCTTACAGAGGGGTTAGGAAAAGATGGTTAAAACCTGTATGTAGAGAATTGGGAGTTAGGCAGCATAGGATAGCCTTACGCATCCTAACAATGGATACAACTTCTCTGCTGATTGTCTGTGGAGTTGCAAAGTACCTGGGGAAGGCCTGCCAGATCTGCTCAAAGATGCTACAGAACAAAATGAGATAAAAAATTAAGGGGCAAGGAGTTTGGTTGTATCAGTTTTAATGTCACAGCACCTTATGACCCTGGATTATTGTATATATTGGCTTTTTAATGTATTTATTGGCTGTATTTTGGGTCTATGAATTTTATCCTTTTATGATGAAATTGTAATCTACTTTTTGATAATCCTTTATCGAATAAAGTATTGAATTTGTTGAATTTGAATATGTGGTAACTTCTTTTAGTCTATACACAGGGGTGGCTCCTCCATTAAAAGCGGGGGAGCGTCGCCCCACTTACCAAAGTGCCCCGAGATATGGAAAAAGAAAATGGTAATAAACTTCATATATTACCATTTTATTTTCCCAAACCCCAGCTTGAGCCAAGCAACAGGATGGAGGACGGACAGCGGGGCTTTCTAGTTTCTGCTGCTGCCTGTCAGGCAGCAGAAAAATGCAGTGACAGGCAGGGCACTTAGATTTAAACTGCACATGTCTTTTTGGACAGCCAAACATGCGCAGTTTAAACCTCTCTAACCCATCTGTCATAAGACAGCTGGGTTACAGACTGCATAGAGCTTCAGTACCCGCGGGAGTGATAGAGAGGCCACTCCCTCCATTTCTGGCGCTGCTTTCATGAAAGCAGCACCAGGATTGGTAACTGCAGCTTCCTGGTCCCGCCACGTTGGAGCCTGCTTGCCTGCCTGGACCCAAGCGAGGAAGTCGCACCAGGATCCAAGGTAAGTATATATATATTTTTTTATTTGTGATAACTTATTTCTTCCGCTCCACCCCACTACCCTCCTTATTATCCATATTAAGCTCTTTTGTCACGGAGTTGACTTGATGCACAGAATTGAAGCGAAGCATCAAAGATGATCTCCGGGTTCCTTACTTTTGGAGAGGTTTTTGGGGTGTTTCAATGCAAATGTACCAGATGAAGAACAAAGAAATGTGTCCAGTCCCTCCCGTCACAAGGATTTCCGTTTTGACTTGGTAAAAGTGTTGTTGAACCAACAATTCATAACTTCTTTATTATTTATTGATCTTTTTGTGGTGAGTGTAGCACTTAACAGAAGCCTTCAAAACATGAAAATCGCATATTTGTACAGAAAAGAATTTGAAAGAACAATGATGCAATTCCATACTTGACAGATGGAATGGGAATGGGATAAGAAAAGGTGAGTTTTAAGTGCTTTTTGAAACACTAGTAGTCTTGCAATTACTCAGATTTCCTCCACTGGATTATTCCATATTTCAGCTGGGAAGCATGAGAAACTTTAAAATGCATAATTTTTAGAGGTACCTTTCAAATGAACAACCATAAAGTGTCTACTAACCTAGAGTGACGTCTCTAAACAAAATGGACAGCCAGTACTTTTTGTAGAGGATCCTGCTTCATCGTGGCTATTCATTCTTGTGTGATAATTTTGTGAGAACTTCAGTAATGAATTCAGGCAAAATTCCTAATAGCTACTCAAATGCAGCTCCATATCATGATACGTTTTCCAGGGACCGCATTGCAGATAGCATGTACCCTTAAGTGTGTGCTCCAGGCGCAGACAAGGGCAGTCCAGTCCACCCTATCAAGAGTAAATGCACTGTTCAAAAAGCAGGACCAAACTAGTATTGCTCTGAGGGCAGCACATTTGAGAAAGGGTTTACTGGCTGATGGAAGAGACCAGTCAGCTTTTCACTGAAGGTGGTGACCAGGATTCATGTTTAATGGGGGCATGGGTCCCCCTGCAGATGGTTGCAGTGATAGACTGCATACTCCTACAGGAGTATGCCAGAAAGGTCCATGGACCCCAGTACTCCTCTCACAAGGGCCACCCTTAAGGGGTGCACTGACTTTGCATCACCTCTTATGTGAGACACACATTAAGAGTGCCTGATGATTGCCTATTGCCTTTGCAACAGCATCTGTAATATGGCATGAATGCAAAGGCGAATGATTCCTTCATTTGGATTGGTCCACACCACCATATTAAGCTCTTCTGGTTAAGTAGTAAATACTACCCAGGTAGGTAAATGTATAGCGCATCTCCTAAACTACAGATGTGTAAAGAACGAACAGGAAATGTCTCCAGTTGCCTTGTGTGTTTGTAACTTTGCAAATGTGATTGTTGCTCAAGCGTCTCCAGCAGATAACTTTACAAGGTGGAACTGCAGAGAAAACAGACTTGGATGATTTGTACTTTACGGAAGTAAGTGCTTCTTGGTTTGGTGAAGATGCATTTGCATTCCTAGGCATCAAAACCCCATCTCCAAAATCGTCAGGGAAACATGCTCGGGGGCCCTTTAATAAGCTGGCCATCATCCTGGGAAAAGGGCGGGAAGACTTTGCATATCGCTAATGTATATGGGCGGGACCAAACACTCGGGGCTTCTAGGCTACTTCTAGTTCTTAAAAGTTTAGAATATGATCTCTGGTCTGAGTAGCAGGTGAAAAGAAAGAATGCCCTCATGACAGCCACTACATGAGATATTGCGCTTGAGAAAAGCAAGGATGCAAACACCTTAATCACGGATTACAGGTAATGTGTCAGTGGCAATCCAGAGAAAACACACATGCTTTACCTTGGCCATGCATACGAAGTTAGGATGATTAGTACTTTATAGAAGTGGAGTTTCAACTCAGGCACCTGCTTTGTTTATATCTGTAAGTGCTTCCCGTTGAGGTTTCATATCTGTGAAATGCACATCATGCTAGAATAAATTCTGCCTTGGTATTTATTCAAGAAGAAGCCACCGTTTTGTGCAACACCTCTACCCAACTCCCACCAAGTAAAAGCAGACAGCTGCCTCCCGAGGGTGGACACCTCAGGAGGTGGCAGGAGCTGGCCCTGGAGGGTGGCATTCCCCAGGGCCATAAATGGCTCCATGAGGGGGCTGCCCGCCACCCCCCTCCATCGTGGAAGTTAGCCCTGGGGAGTTGGTAGTCCCCGAAGGCGGGGGTTCTAAACATACCCCAGACATTAATTTAGTTCCACACCAGGGGCAGTTCATGGGGCTGTGGGGGGGGGGGCAGTCGGGCCCCTCCTTATTTTAAATAAATTGCCCCAGAGAGGTGATGGTCCGCAGGGCACAGGGGTTCCCGCTCAAGCATCCCCCAAATAAATTAAAAGCACTGCCCTGGGGAGGTGGCGGTCCCCAGCACTTTTATAAGCCAGAGGAGGGGGGCCCATGCTCCCCCTCCTATTTTTTTGTTATGCCCCCAGGACCTGGCCCACCCCGGGGTCATTTAAAAGCAAGCACAGACCCATGCTTGGTTTTTTTCTGAAAATTCACGTATAGCACGATTTTGCGCCAAACTTTTTTTAACTCTTTTAAATCATGGAGGGGTGCACAAGATCAAGGTTTGGGGGTCGGGGTATTCCAACACTGCCCCTTTTTCTTTTCTTTTTAACATTATTTTTGGGGGACTTGGCTAAAGCTGAGTCCCAAGATGGCTGCCAATGCTTCCTGGTTGAAGTGCTGGGAGCCAACCGGAGCTCTATATTTCCCTGCATGAGCTCGTTATTTTTTACAAAGTTGTCGCGACCTTAGATATCGCTAACTATATTATCTTACATTTCTCAATAACTACTGAACAGATTTACACCAAATAACAATAAGCGGAATCTGCGTAACCAAATCTACCTTTATGACACATTTGGTGCAATTCTGTCCAGTGGTTCAGGCTGTAGGCGTGTTGACAAGTCCTATGTGAATTAACATGGGAAAATATACTTTTTGTTCAGCCTACTTTTTCTTGGCCCTCGCTTGATGGATCACCCCAAAACCTTCCATGTGAAACAAGAATTACAGGCACACTTGTATTGGAAAATTTTGTGAACATTCGTCAAACGTCGCCAAAGATATATGCAAGTCAAAAAACACTTTTCCTATGGAAACATGGTTCTAACTAAAACTAGGGCTGGAAGATCTTCATGAGTGACCACTGCCTAACGTTATTAGTGTGTGGTGCTTATTATCCAAGGTGGGGTCATCTCGTCTCTGCTCATTTTATCACTTGTACTTTTTTTATTTGTCTATGGTAGATGTGGTGGTTAGGATGGTTTTCTAGATCAGGGCATTATTGCCCTTTGCGAATAAGAACATAAGATCAATGGGCTTGTTTCCTACCTTCTTCTTTGTGGTTCTTGAATCAGTCCCAGAAGACATATTTCTGGTTTTAACTTGACCGCCCTACACGTTATTTCCGGTACTATTTCACTTGTGCTTCCAATAATGGGTTGGGCAATCGCAGGTCAAAAGATTAAAACCCTTCTTCCACTTAGCAGCATCCCTGACAACCTGGATTAGAGTTTGTTCATTGTTTATTTTTTTAAGGTGCGGTTCGTCCAATGTAGAGAAAGTATTGCGGAGCCGTGTTTTAGCATTAGGTCTAATTCACCATGCATGATTACTTTACCCATGTCCAGTTCCCAGTTTTCTTTAGTTGTGCAAATGGTTTCTTTAAGCTTCCTAGAAGGTTACTGCCCCTTAACACAAATAGAATACGAAAAACAAAAATAACTTTTGAAGAGTGGGTAATACAGAGCTGATGGCTTTGGAATTGCGTTTGCTCCTTGAATCTGCTGCCCCTGTTGAGGCAGATGTCTTTACAATAATATGCCTCCTCTCCATTCTCTCTGATTCATGCCACAACGCGAACATCTGCTGTTCAAAAGGGCAAAGCCATTACAGTGGCTCCAGGACACATAGGAGAAAAAGCATTCTCTTTGCAAAAAAAATCGTAAATAAAGGTTTTTGCTAGGGGTTGTTTGACATTATTTTGTTCAGTGCAAAATACAGCTGGAAAATGAACACTTCCTTGTTTTGACAGGTCTGAAATGGGATGGATGAACGGAGAAAGCTCATCAAATGTTAATGAGGGCACGCAGCTGTTTTAATAGACAGGATTCATTGGCCCGGTGAAAAACAGAAGCCGGGTCACCTTTAAAGTTACCACCCTGCACAGTCAAAGCAACAAATGCAGGTAAAGTTTTATCAACAGAGAATACACATTAAAGAGACCGAAGATCTGTGGTTCACCCGTGTACACTATTGGGGATCGCAAGTCACAGGGAAGTTACTTTTTGGCACAGAAGAAGAATAGGAGCAAAACAAGCATTCACTAAGCCAATAAGTCAGGGCTTGATGTACTAATGTGTACAACGGTAGCACTTTAGAGTGAGACACAAGAGAGAAAGCCAGCAGGAGTGCACAGAAAGGGTTACAGTCGTAAAGTAGTCTCTCATGCAGGTCATTGCCAGAACTCGAATGGAGGCAGAATACTCGGAAACAGCCAATAGCATTCAATCAGAGGGGAATTGTATGTGCACTACTCACCTGTGAGGGCCTCAAGGTACTGGGGGAGAGGGGTCAGCAGTTCTGTTCAGTCGAAGAGCCAGGTCTTGAGTGCCTTCCTGAAGATGTTCAGGGAGGGGGTGCATCTGTTGTTGATCGGGTGCTCGTTTCAGGCCTTGGCTGCAATGTAGGAGAAGGCCCTTCCCCCTGTTCTAGCTCTGCAGATGCTCGGGGGTTTCGGCGAGGGCGAGGTTGGTGGATCGCAGGTTTCTTTTGGATATGTGGAAAGTGATTCTCTCGTTGAGGTATTGGGGTCCAGTGTTGTAGAGGCATTTGTAGGCGTGGGTGAGTATCTTGAAAGTGACTCTCTTCTCAACGGGGAGCCAGTGTAGATTCCATAGGTGTTGGCTGATGTGTTAGTGTCGAGGGATGCCGAGGACGAGTCTGGCTGCGTTGTTCTGTATTGTCTGGAGTTTGCGTTGTAGAGACTTGTTGATGTCTATGTAGAGGGCATTTCCGTAGTCCAGTCTGCCGATTATGAGTGCATGGATGACTATTTTCCTTGTCTTGGGGGAGATCCATTTGAAGGTCTTACAGAGGATGTATGTTGAAGCAGCTGGAAGTGACGGCGTTGACCTGTCGGTTCATGGTGAGGGAGGAGTCGAGTATGATGCTGAGGTTTCTGCCGTGGTCCGTGGGGGTGGGAGGGCTGCCGAGGGTGGTGGGCCACCAGGTGTTGTTCCATGCTGATGGGGTGGTTCCATGGATGAGGACTTCTGTCTTCTCTGAGTTAATTTTCAGGCAGCTGTTGCTCATCCAGAATGCGACCTCCTGCATTCCTTCCTGGAAGTTCAGTCTGGTGGTGGTGGGGTCCTTGGGGAGGGAAAGGATGAGCTGGGTGTCGTCGGCGTAGGATACTATTCTGAGGCCGTGCTGTCTGACGATGGAGGCGAGGGGGGCCATGTAGATGTTGAAGCACAGCAGGAGAATCAGTAGCAGAACGAAGTGGGCACAAAACCGGACCTGGGCAGCCTCAAACACCTACCAGGAGGAGGTGAATGGGGTCAGTGGTGAACGCGCAGACAGCAGAGCTGCTGGGGAGAACAGCAGTTCTCAGGCCAGGGGTTCAGAGGACTTGCTTGTTGTTAGACGGAGACCTGGAGGGTCGGCCGAGCACAAGGGGAGAGGCCGCCGGTGAGGGCCGTCTCCAGCGAATCGTACAGATAAGTAACTTCCCCCCCACAGATGGACACCACACGAGGATCAGCTTAATACTCTTTATAGGCAATTCTTGAAGTAAGGTAGTGCAATACAAGGGGATCAGGACACGAGGATCCTCTCAATTCTAGTCTCTAGTAGGGAAAGGGGGTAGCGGGACAGTCTTGGTACCTACGGGTACTGAGGTGAACGGTGGTAGCTCACAATCCTCGAGCTCGGCGTTCGGACGGGTCGGGCCGCGGCAGCGCCAGCAGGTCCCGAAGAGGTCGTAGGTGGCAACGGACCGCGGCAGCGCCAGCAGGTCCCCACGAGGATGACGATTACAACGGGCCGCGGCAGCGCCAGCAGGTCCCACGAGGATGAAGGTTACAACGGGCCGCGGCAGCGCCAGCAGGTCCCACGAGGATGAAGGTTGCAGAAGGCCGCGGCAGCGCCAGCAGGTCCCACGAGGATGAAGGTTGCAGAAGGCCGCGGCAGCGCCAGCAGGCAGGACGATAGTTCACAAGGTAGGGCTGCGGCAGCGCCAGCAGTCCGTCAAGGATGAGTTCTTCTCGGTGTCTCTCGACTCCAGGATACAACTGCCCTCCTGCTCTGGGGCTGCCTCAGTTATAGGTCTGGCGCCCTTTGATGTCCGGACCCTCGCACTGGGAGGTCGGGAGGTCCGGGATGAGGGAGTCCAGACACCCAGCAGGGGGGTGGAGCCAGCACCCGGGGAGGCTGGGGGCGAGCGGCACCTGGCGGGGGAGAGCCATTGACACTTCTTTCTCCCATTAACCTGCCAAGTGGTCCGTCACCTCCTGGGTGGATGGTGGTGCCGGGATGTCGGGGCCTGGCCAGGCCCAGGGTTGGGGTCGAGCTGAGGCCACGCGGCCGTGTGGTGCAGTGTCCAAGATGACGGCTGGGCCGGGCAATGGGGCTGACGGGGGCCCGGGCCCGTGACACAGAGATATCCGGGAGCAGGCGTCCCGTAGGGGACGGGTTGCGGGTTGTTTCTGCGGCTAGCACCCGGGGAGCCGGTGTCTGGGCCCTGTCATGGGGGGGGGGGGAAGCGAGCCCTTCATGGGGCCTGTCCAACATGCGTCCCCCCCAGCTGAAGGCGGGGAGAGTCACCCATCCTCTTGGCGACTCTCCTCGTCGAGGCGGAAAAAGCGGGACAGGCCATCCGCGTTGGCGTGGTCTTGGCCAGGGCGATGCTCCACAGTGAAGTCCATCCCCTGCAGGGAGATGGACCATCGCAATAGTTTGGGGTTCTCCCCCCGCATTTGCATTAGCCATTGCAGGGGCCGATGATCTGTTTGTACCCGGAAGTGGGTTCCGAAGAGGTAAGGACGGAGCTTCTTGAGGGCCCATACTACTGCGAAGGCCTCTCGCTCAATGGTGCTCCAGCGCTGTTCTCGGGGCAGTAGGCGTCTGCTGATGAAGGCCACTGGTTGGTCGACTCCCTCGGGGTTCAGTTGGGAGAGGACGGCCCCGATGCCATGGTCTGAGGCATCAGTTTGGACGATGAACTCTCGGCTGTAGTCGGGGGCCTGGAGCACAGGAGCGGTGCACATGGCGGCCTTCAGTCTCTCGAAGGCCGCTTGACAGTCGGGAGTCCAGTTGACTGTTTTTGGGTTGGTCTTGGATGTGAGTTCCGTGAGGGGCCCCACCATGCTGCCATAGTCCTTCACGAACCGCCAATAGTATCCGGTGAGCCCCAAGAAGGCTCGGACCTCGGTTTGGGTTACGGGGGGGCGCCAGGACTGGATGGCAGCGATCTTGAGCTGGAGGGGGGCCACCAGACCGCTCCCCACTTGGTGTCCGAGGTAGGTCACGGACCCCTGGCCGATTTGGCACTTGCTGGCCTTGATTGTAAGGCCGGCCTGTTGGAGGGCCTGCAGGACCCCTCGGAGGTGGCGGAGGTGGTCTGACCAGTGGCGGCTATACACCGCGATGTCGTCCAGGTATGCGGCGCTGAACTCTTCTAGGCCCGCTAATACCTGGTTCACAAGTCGTTGAAACGTGGCTGGAGCGTTTTTCATGCCGAAGGGCATCACTCTGAAATGGTAGTGTCCATCCGGGGTGGAGAAAGCAGATCGTTCTTGTGCCCTGGGGGTGAGGCCGATCTGCCAGTAGCCCGCCGTCAGGTCGAAGATGCTTAGGTAGCGGGCCGCCCCCATGCGGTCGACTAGTTCGTCGGCTCGGGGGATGGGGTGAGCGTCGGTTTGGGTGACAGCGTTCAGACCCCGATAGTCGATGCAGAATCGGAGCTCGGGTGTGGTGCCCGGGGCCGCCGCTTTGGGGACCAGCACAACCGGACTGGCCCAGGGGCTGTCCGAGGGTTCGATGACTCCGAGTGCAAGTATCTTGGAGACTTCTTCTTGGATGCAAGTGCGTACCCGATCTGGTACTCGGTACGGCCGGTGTCGGATAGGAGGACTGTCGCCAGTGTCCACGTCATGCAGGCACCAGGGGGTGACCCCGGGTGTGAGGGAGAATAGGCTTGCAAATTGCAGCAGGAGGGCCCGACAGTCTTGGCGCTGCTCCGGGGTCAGGGCCTCGGAGAGTTGGACCCCGTCCACTGAACCATCTTTTTCCCAGGTCCCCAGTAGGTCAGGGAGGGGCTCGGAGTCCTCTTCCGCTCCACTGTCTGTAGCCATCAACAGGCTGAGCTCCGAGCGCACGAAGTGGGGTTTGAGCCTGTTGGCGTGGAGGACCCGGAGGGGGTTTCGGGGGGATTCCATGTCGATGAGGTAGGTGACGGGGCTCTTACGCTCGATCACCTTGAAGGGCCCCGTCCACTGGTCCTGTAAGGCACAAGGTTCGATGGGGGACATCACCCATACCTGCTGGCCAGGCTCAAATTCGATGGAGGAGGCATGTTGATCGTACCACTTCTCCATGTCCTCCTGACTGGCCTCAAGATTGGCTTTGGCGATCTCTCTGAATCGCCGGGTCTGATTAGGGAGGGTCAGGAGGTACTTGTAGACGTCTGGAGGGGTCTTCAGGGGGGCCATTTCCCACTCTTCTTTAACTAGGCTGAGGGGCCCCCGAACAGGGTGTCCGTACAGGAGTTCGAAGGGGCTGAAGCCGAGGGACTTCTGGGGGACTTCTCGGTAGGCGAAGAGGAGGCACGGTAGTAGCACGTCCCACTGGCGGCGTAGGGGTTCTTCCAGCCCCATGATCATCCCCTTGAGAGTGCGGTTGAATCGCTCAACCAGTCCGTTTCCTTGCGGGTGATAGGGGGTTGTGAATCGGTAGGTGACTCCGCACTGTTGCCATTGGGATTTCATATATTTTGAAATAAAGTTCGTGCCCCTGTCGCTGACGACTTCCCTGGGGAAGCCCACTCGAGAGAAGATCCCCATTAAGGCTCGACCTACCACTGGTGCTGTTCCAGTTCGAAGGGGAACCGCCACAGGATAGCGGGTGGCGTGGTCCATCAGGACCAGGATGAATCGATGCCCTTGTGCTGTTCGGGGGTCCAGGGGCCCCACAATGTCTATTCCCACCCTCTCGAACGGGGTGGTCACAACGGGGAGTGGTTGCAGGGGTGCCTTGAGTTTGCGTCCGCTCTTCCCGCTGGCCTGGCAGGTCGGGCAGGACCGGCAGTGGTTGGAGACGTCATTTCTCATTTTCGGCCAGTAAAAGTGAGTCACCAGGCGGTTGTATGTTTTGTCTTGCCCCAAGTGTCCAGCCAGGGGGACATCATGGGCCAAGTTCAAAAGGAAGTCTCTGAAGCGGTGGGGCACCACCAGCACTCGACTGGCCCCCAGCTCCGCTATTCTTTGTTCGCTGTACAGTAGGTCATTGTCCCAATAGATCCAGTGGGCCCCTGCGGTGTCTCCTGCGCTCTGGGCGAGCGCTTGCTGTCGCAGTCCCTCGAGGGAGGGACATGTCTTTTGCTCTTGTCGGAATTGTTCTTGGGTGGGCCCCCCTTCCTGACGCCACTGAGCCAGGTCTGGAAGGTCTTGGGGCTGAGTGGGCTCTTCTTGGGTTTGTTCCGGGGGGTCGGTAGGGCTGGAGTCTCCCTCTGGAGCGATCGGGGGAGGAGGTGCTGGCCATTCGGGTTCTTCAGATCTAGGGATGTTGTCGGCGGCCATGGACCGGGTTGTTACGCACGCCCAGCCCGGGAGGCCCAACATCCCCAGGTGCTCTCTTCTTTCAACGGCTGCCCACGGGGAACTCTCGAGATCGTTCCCCAGGAGGCAGTCCACGGGGCATCGTCGCGGACAGTCACTCTTAGCATACCGGACACTCCTCCCCATTCGAAGGGGACGCAGGCCATCCGACACAGGCTCTCCGAGTTGTCGGCCGATCGGACGGGGCAAAGAACGTTTGGCAGGATTTGTTCTGGGGTCACCAGGTGACAACGGATGGCCGTCACACTGGCCCCTGTGTCACGTAGGGCTTCCGCCTTACGCCCATTTATGTTCACCCACTGACTGTATTTCCTGGTGTTGGCTGGTAGGGGAGCCCACGGGATCAGGTCTCTTCCCCCTAGGCAGGCCAGGGACATGGCGGCAGGTTCCCACTCGGGCTGCTCCTGCTCGTACTCTTCCGGCTCTTCGGAGATTTGCTCTTCTCCTAGGGCGGCGGCAGCCACCTGGCGGGGCCCGGGGGTCTGGTTCTTTGGGCAGGTCGGATCACTGGCATAGTGGCCGACTCGCTTGCATCGATGACACGTAACGTTGGCTCGGAACCCCGGGCGCATCGGGGGGTTGCCCCGGCCGGCCGGGGGCGGGGTGTTGCTTGCGGGAGCGGCCGGGACGGCGTCTCTGCCCCGGCCCTGTCCTCCTCCTCCTCCTCGGGGACGATGATGACCTTGGTTGGTTCTGTTCTGCTCGGTTGGCCCATTCCGGGTCACTCGGGTGCTCTCCCATCGGTCAGCCTCGGTGGCGAGCTGTCGTGGGTCAGTCAATTTACTGTCGAGGAGGTGCTGCCTGAGCTCGACAAAGCAGTTGTTGGAGAGGTGCTCCCACACAATGAGGTTGAAGAGCTGCTCGTAGGTTGTTACGTTGCTACCCTTGATCCATCCCTCGAAGGCTCGGCTGAAATAGTTCACATATTCTATCCAGGTTGTACCCGGGATCCGGGTGCAGTTGCGGAACCTCTGGCGGTACATCTCGGGCATCAGCCCATATCGACTGAGGAGGGCGGCCTTCATGTGGTCATAGGACGTCATTTGATGGTCCGGAAGCTGCAGCAGGGCATCACGGCCTTCATTGACGAATCTCCCCCATAGACCGGCTCCCCAGTCACTTCCAGCGATCCGGTGGGCAGTCATGGCGATCTCGTAGGCCTTGAACCACTGCTGTATGTCGTCGTTCCGATAATATTCACGGACCACATCTTTGGGGATGTGGACCTTCTGTTCGGTAGTACCTGGGGGGCGCGGTTGTTCGGGCATCCCTAGGTCTTTGTTCTGTTTGCGTATTTCTATCTCCGCTAGCTTGCACTCGTGTTCGTATACCAGTCTTTTTTCTTCGAGTTCTCTCTGTCTCTGCTTTTCCTCTCGCTCTTCTTGGAGCCGTAAGTGTTCTAAGTTCATCTTTTGTTCTGCCAGTTTCAATTCTCCGTCTAATTTGAGCCGTGCCAACTCTAACTCGTGTAGCCTATTTTTCTCTCGTTCTCGGATCTCTTCCCGGGAGAGATCCGTTCTCCTTTCTTCCGTCAGAGTGGCGTTTGTCTCCGGGGTTTCGGCAGTATTTGTCTCTGCCCAGGATTCTAGGGCGTGTTTGAAGTCCTCTTTTGTGCTCAGACCGGTGGTAGCAATGCCTAGTTCTATGCAAAATTGTTTTAGCTCTCGGTGGTTGTACTCTTCCAATTTTTCCATCTGGAATTCCTCTGCAGATCCGCTCTCTCTGGTCGTCATTGTGGATTCGTCGTAGGGTGAGTTGCTCTCTGTACGGTTACGCGTTGGTTCGGATCGCGCCGCTGGCCACCAATGTTAGACGGGGACCTGGAGGGTCGGCCGAGCACAAGGGGAGAGGCCGCCGGTGAGGGCCGTCTCCAGCGAATCGTACAGATAAGTAACTTCCCCCCCACAGATGGACACCACACGAGGATCAGCTTAATACTCTTTATAGGCAATTCTTGAAGTAAGGTAGTGCGATACAAGGGGATCAGGACATGAGGATCCTCTCAATTCTAGTCTCTAGTAGGGAAAGGGGGTAGCGGGACAGTCTTGGTACCTACGGGTACTGAGGTGAACGGTGGTAGCTCACAATCCTCGAGCTCGGCGTTCGGACGGGTCGGGCCGCGGCAGCGCCAGCAGGTCCCGAAGAGGTCGTAGGTGGCAACGGACCGCGGCAGCGCCAGCAGGTCCCCACGAGGATGACGATTACAACGGGCCGCGGCAGCGCCAGCAGGTCCCACGAGGATGAAGGTTACAACGGGCCGCGGCAGCGCCAGCAGGTCCCACGAGGATGAAGGTTGCAGAAGGCCGCGGCAGCGCCAGCAGGTCCCACGAGGATGAAGGTTGCAGAAGGCCGCGGCAGCGCCTGCAGGCAGGACGATAGTTCACAAGGTAGGGCTGCGGCAGCGCCAGCAGTCCGTCAAGGATGAGTTCTTCTCGGTGTCTCTCGACTCCAGGATACAACTGCCCTCCTGCTCTGGGGCTGCCTCAGTTATAGGTCTGGCGCCCTTTGATGTCCGGACCCTCGCACTGGGAGGTCGGGAGGTCCGGGATGAGGGAGTCCAGACACCCAGCAGGGGGGTGGAGCCAGCACCCGGGGAGGCTGGGGGCGAGCGGCACCTGGCGGGGGAGAGCCATCGACACTTCTTTCTCCCATTAACCTGCCAAGTGGTCCGTCACCTCCTGGGTGGATGGTGGTGCCGGGATGTCGGGGCCTGGCCAGGCCCAGGGTTGGGGTCGAGCTGAGGCCACGCGGCCGCGTGGTGCAGTGTCCAAGATGGCGGCTGGGCCGGGCAATGGGGCTGACGGGGGCCCGGGCCCGTGACACAGAGATATCCGGGAGCAGGCGTCCCGTAGGGGACGGGTTGCGGGTTGTTTCTGCGGGTAGCACCCGGGGAGCCGGTGTCTGGGCCCTGTCATGGGGGGGGGGAAGCGAGCCCTTCATGGGGCCTGTCCAACACTTGTGCTCCCCCACAGCGGCTGCCATTAAATAGGGAGTGGAAGAACGTGCAGCTGGGAGGTGGAAGCGGGAACTGACAGGGGCCGCAGGGGCATCAGCTGCAGGATGTAAACGGGCCAAATCACAACAGAAATTAAACACCAGGAAAAACAATGAAATAGACACCAGAAAATAAACAATGACATAGATGCCAGAAATAAACAAAAATCACACCAGAAGCAGTGTCAGGCACAGCAGGAGAAGCATTAGGTGAGAGATGAATGCTACTCTGATACGAAGGCACAAACCAATGGTTGAAAGAGAGTGGTGAAAGAAAGCCAATGGCTGAATGGGGCAGACCCAAAGCCCACCCTATGATTATTATTAGCAATGGTCGAACAGCTGAACTGTCAAAACGCAGACTTAAATATCTTCCTGGTTCACAATGATTTAGCTCTGAATTACTCTTGGAGTACTCTTGGCTAAGTATTAAATTCCAGCAAAAAGCTTGAAGTACATCTGACTAACCTCTGACATCCAGGATTGAGCCAGTAGCATTTCAAGAGAAGGGGGCACCTACTCAAAGTTATTCAGGGCCCAGTTTAGATTGGAACCAAACTTTATATTTTTTATCAGACAGACTGTGAGAGTGCTTCTACAATGCATTATAGGCATGGTTGCTGATGAACAAGGTCTTTCTATAGCTACATTTCCCAGAAAGACATTTGGAAGCTTAATTCCTTCCTACTCTCAACGAGGAACAGATTTAGTATTAGCAGTTTTTTAAGTCTTCCTGTATTCCGCACATTTGATAGTCAGAATGAGCCTGCTGTTCAACATGGGATGCAGCCCAGCACCAAAGTACATTGGCACACCTTAAGCCTGAACCACACATTATCACTGCATATGGTCTTGACATGTACACCATCTTGCACCTCTGGAATGCCAATGTGTATGTACTTGAGTCTAGTACTGGTATTAGAACTACCAACCCTACCACTCCCACTGGCTGTGCACCATTTCCTGGCCATGGGTGGATACCGAAGCTTAGTTGGATATTGACGTGCCCTATCACAGCTGACTTTCTATAAGGAGTTGAGCTAGGTAATGAGTGTTTTCCTTACTTTAGTTCCCTAAAACATTGTCTTTCCTACATACATCAAGACAAATGTCAAAGCAATGCAAAGATCCGTGGCATTGGTAGTATTGCTAAAGCTATTGGGACAAGAGTGGGCACATATGCCACTTGTAGAACGAAGACCCCTGAGCAAATATATAGAAAAATCAACTTTCAGAAAGTATGTGATATAGGCCTGGTGTTCACATGCTAATCCTGGTTGCTGGGCACACCTATGACTCCATGATCCTGAGTCTAAGCTCCTGCTTTGCAACCTCCTTTGCTGGCACCTCAAGTTCTGTATCTGTAAATCTAACTTTACAGTGACCTGGAGAAGACTTTTTTATGAGATGACTGATCCAGGTTCAGCTGACAAGTAATCACCGAGGGTGCAAATGGATTAAACAATCCAGAAGAGTTGCAGAAATAGCAGCCTTGTAGTGGTGTCCTCAGGTACGGTACCAGCAGAGCATTGTGGTATAGAGAGTTCCTTTCACCAAGCTTGGTTGAAATAATGGAAGAACTTCCTAAACTCATATGTCTCTCAAAAATTTGATATTTCCGTTCATAAAAACAGCTCCTGTTGATGTGGCGGGGCAGTAATACAAGTATTAATAAACGTAGGCTCATATCACTGCTAGGGAACAACGTCCTTGTTTGCACCATGGTGCACCTTTAAACAGGTGCGCTGAGTGTAAACAGGGACCGTGCATCCTCTCACAGTTAATGCTCTCCCCTCTGGCCATCCACAAACCTGTTCCTACCTGGGAGCAATGCAATCAGTGAAATACAGAGCAGCTGTTTACAAGTCGCTCCTGTTTCACAGTGCAGTCATCATGTCGCCTGCACTTTAAAGAGGGGAGAGAGATCTTCTAGTACGCAGGTGCAGTGAATGACTTCACCTGCCTGCAGTGGGATGTCTGGGAGTTCCATGGGACCTCCTGTCCCCCTGGGTGTGCCTTTTTTTGTGACACACTATGAGTGTGTCTCATAAGGGCCTGTTTGCCTCTGCACCCACACCTATAATAAAGTACAAACGCAAAACAAAGTGTAATTGTGCGTTTCAAATCCAATATTCCGCACAAGTTAAAGAAATTCATTGTGTGGTACTTCCACACCAGATTCCTGATGAACTCACAATTTGGGTGCTACAGAAAATAAACCACCAGATGCAAAACTCATAGAAGACAAATAAGCCTTGAAAATGTTGTGTGGAAGATCTTGGTATACTGGAGAAAGAGGATAGGTGTAAAGTGAAAATCGCCCCCAGATAAATTGTCATTCGGTCTGATTCATCAGATTGTATAATCTTCAAAAATAGTTGCATCATTTATAAAGCTATCACAACATGTGCACCTACAGCTATCTGAATGGAAATATCACAAAAATCCAGTGACTCATGACACACCGTGACCAGCAGCCAAGACACCATCCATCAAACTGGTGACCTAAAAAATACAAGACAACAGCCCTTCTCTATCGTGGTTACTGCTGCACTCCAGTGGTGATGCATCTCAATACTCAATATATTTTAGCAGCACCTTAGCTAATAGGAGCCAGCCATAGCTTCCAGATCTCTGGAATGAGCCAGTGACCAGTAAGTGGTGTGCAACCAGTCCCTTGCAAACTGTGATTGCCAAAATTCTAGGCATTGGGACCCCAAGTGACAAGTCATAATGCAGTAAAGTTGCCCTGCAAGTTGGAAAAACCTTTTCAACTTACAAAGCCCACATTGAAACTGCTCACAATTCACAAGGAGGAGTGGGAATGCGGAGTCCCCCTCCTAAATATGAGGTGCAGTTAGTAGTATCAGTAGTTTGCGCCCCTGTGATTGCAAGCTTTTGATTGAATTCAAACTCCAGAAACGGGTGGTGTACATTAGCAAACTCTGTCCATTTCATTTTGTCGCTCTGGGAAATGGAGGGAGTACATAGCATTTACATAGACAGCTTCATGCTCATCCAATGCCATTCGTAGAATGCCTATTTAAATGTTTGATTCAAGTCGCTATTCCTATAATGGGATACAAAATATCTCTCATATAAGAGTGGCACCAGTCATTTTAAGCTCTTTTCTTAGAGAGAGGTGTTGCGCAGCAGCCAAAGCAGCGGACTCCAAAGCACGGGGCTCCCAGTTCGATCCCTGGAAACAGCTTAGCATCATGTGACTCTGGGCAATAGCTCTCTTAACCCCTTCACTGCGGTGGCTATTCCGCCGCAGTGCTAAGGGGGCGGGGCGGCCGCGCGGCGGCCGCTTGCTAGTGACGGAACCGCTCAGTCATCAGCCGCGGTTGGGCTGTGCTCATGACGGAGCGGTTCCGTCATGGCCCCGCCCGCTCAATAGAACGCCCAGCGCAGGCGCGGAATCCGCGCCGCACAGGCACGGCGGCACGGCTATGACGGAAAGCTCCGTCATCAGCACAGCGCCACCGCAGCTGATGACGGAGCGGTTCCGTCATCAGCATACAAAGGGTTAATCTCCCCGACGGCCCCCGTTTCCTTGAAACCCTTAAGGGGTGATATGTTCGCACTTTACAAATATGAATTATAGACAGGTTTTAAGAGATTACTGTCAAAGACTTATTGTGGTCAATATCATTACTTATGGTGGGTTTTGTGTCACTCCATTGCTTACCATTGGTTAGTTTTCTAGTCAATCTGGTGTGCTTGCATCTTATTTGAGGTATTTCCTTCCTCTTGCTGTATCCTTACATGACTCCACATCAGGGATTTTCATTTTGCTTTTTTTTCCAGCCCTCCATGTGTTGAAATTTGGCAGAGATCGCTGTTAGCCTTTAGCTGAAGCCATCTTGTTTTTGGCAGCCATTTTGTCAACCATGTGCTCACCATGGGCTTTTTCCTTCTTCACAGTTGCTTGCCCTTGTGCTTTGCTCAAAGAACTGGCTATACTTAGCCTCTGCTACTCTGCACATGATCAGAAGAGTCTGTAGCTGTGCCCATACACCTGCTCTAGTCTGTAACTGTCAGGTTGTTTTTCACCAAAGTCAGCAACTGTTGGCTCCTCCTTTACTATTGACTGTGTATTCTGTGTATGACCATTTATGTATGTAACTCTCCTATGTGTGCTTTTACCGCCTTCTTTTGAGCTCCTGTGTGGGTATAAAAGACTCATGGTTCTTCTACTCCTTGTGCTACTTTATACACTACCGAAGGGTGTTGTGTGAATGTTGTTCCACCTCATGAGGTTAATAAAATATCTTTTTACTATTTCAGCTTCTGTGCCAACTTCTATTTTCTGGTCCAAAGACTTGTGTGCAGAGAAGGGCGAACCTCAAGCACTGGTAGGCCTTGCTGAGGTCCACCGCTACAGAATTGGCACCCAATCAGTGGGGCTCATCGGCGACTTAGATGCCCGAAGGAGTGGTCGAAACGAAGGATTGGAATCTCGCTACGGACGATCACTGCTCGAGGCGACCCGCATCTTGGCACCCATGGCGTTTTTCCTCTCTTTCTGATCTGACCCTCCAGGTGGTGCCGATCCTCGACTGAGATCTCTTCTGGTGTTCACCATGCAGAGACCATTTGGTCGATTCAGAACTTGGAAGTTGGAATCTGGAGACTTTTATTTGGTAAGGTCATTTGATGCGACACTTTGTATATGGAAATTGGCCAATATTTGGAATTTGTTTGGATATATATAAATTGCAATTTATATAGACAGGTAATGAGGAGACTTTTCTCTACTTTTTATAAAACTTGAATGGCACACATTTAGATAAGTGATACTTTGCACATAATATTGCATATACTGCAATATTCTTGGCATGCCTGTTCTTAGCACACTTCGTGGAATGTGTTGCTTTCTTGGAGGTACAGTATGGAACTTGAACGGAATTAGCCGGCTCCCTAGAGGGGACACCAAATAGGGATATGTATATTAAAAATGTAATTTCTTCTATAATGTACAGCAAATTATGGAATAAATATACTAGTAAGGATCCTGAGTTGGGATAGCCTATAAATGGGCGATTTGATCTTAGAAAGATTACGAATGTGGGAGAAAGAAGAGCGTGAACGAGTGAGAAGAGAGGAAGCTTTGGTAGAAAAGAACAATGCAAAAATATCCATGGGAAAGCGCTGGAACTGAAAATAAAGAAATGAAGGAGATAAAAGAGAGAGAGGATAGAGAGCGTCGTTTACAGGTAAATGGCCAATACCCTGTCCGGCGCCCCCTTTACCTTCTACTTAATAAACCACAGGACGATTCCATTTTGTTAGATCGCTCCCCGCCTCCATATGCTTTTCCGTCTGCCCTCGAGATTGATTCTGATAATGGCAAATATCTCTCAGATCAGCAAAAAATAGATTCAGATGCTAAACGACAGACTCGCTCCTTTCTGACCGCTAACTGTGCGGCCAGTCTTAGGTCTATTGCTCGTAAAACAGGTTGTGGTGAAACTTCTGCTCTAGATCTTATAGCACAAGTTCAGCAATGGCCGGATTCAGAGCAGTTATATTTTACAGAGTCATTTACTGGAGAAGTAATTGAAAGGTTTAGGAAACATTCTACTGAATTAGAGCCAGTGGATATAAAAACTGATAATAAACAATTGCGTGATCGTCTTTTTCACCCTTCTCAGGTGGCTGAATTAATTAGACGCGTGGTTGAACTACGAGCAGATGCACTCCGTTTGAGGGAGGAGAAAAGGGCAGCTTCTGCAGCTGAACAAGTAGTTCAGATCTCTGTGCTGCAGGATGACGCTCCAGGGACAGATAAGAATATTGTGATTCATGTGAAACCCATGCAGGAAGCCGCACCTTTGTATGTCCCTCCTAGGGGTACTGGAACAGATGATCATAAAGATTCCACTGATGCGAAGGGTTATTTTATTTATAATTGGGTTTATACTCCATGTAGTAGAGCGGATATCATGGCTCTTAAAGCTGCTTTGCCTGACCCACGGAAAAATCCGGCCGCCTTTTATGAAGAAGTTGAGGGAGCTATTAATTCCTGTACTATGACTTTGTCTGATATTGATATGTTCTTTGGGCTTATTTTGCCCCCTGATATGTGGAGGTCTATCCGTAGAGTCGATGATCATGCAACTTTTGGGGATGTTTGGAAAGTACTCGAGAGGATAGATGCAGAAAGGGAACCCGCACAGAAACCACAACTAGAAATTTTAGATCTTCCAAAGGCTATACTAGTTAAATTGAAAATTCTCATTCCTCCTAAAAAGATAGATTGGACTGTGTTGGCATCTTGTAAGCAAAAGGCAGACGAATCGGTCTCTGACTTTTTTACATGTTTTGAGGAGGCATTCCACGACTTTAGTGGCCAGTTATTGACAGATGTTACGGGCAGGCATCTGTTTGTCGATAAATTTGTCGCGAACATGTTGCCAGGAATAGCTAGTCGCCTAAAGGCCAGTGAAAGTTCATGGACTACGTTTTCTCCAGTCTCTCGCTTGACTATGGCTCAGTATTATGAACGTCAGGAATTGGAAGCTAAGGGCAATGAGGATAAAAAGACTAAGGAGTTGAAAACGAAAGTTATGTTAGCTCAGGCTTATGGTCCATCTTATAGAGGTGGTGGCAGCGGCGGACGTGCATCATATTTCCCGAGCGCACCCTCTTATGCTCGGCCTACTCTGTCTTCTGATTAGTGAGCTTATTGTAAGAAGATTGGGCATTGGGCTGTTGACTGTCAAGAATTGCATGCTCAGCAGTATCAGTGTGGATGGGGGCAAATGAGAAGACGCTTGGGGTGTTTAGGAAATAGGGGTGGCATGGATAATCGTGCCAGGTTTGAAATTGTTGTGCATACTCAGAATTCCTCTAGTATGCATTGTTCATGATCTGATTGAAGTGGTCTGTGTGGAAGAAGTCCCTTACAATATTTGCAATAGCCCTATCCTTCCTAATCTGAAGAAAGACACTGATACTAAAATCTACAGGTTTATCATTGATTTACGAGAAGTTAACAAGATTGTAGTGCCACAATACCCGGTAGTCTCTAACATCATGACACACCTCACCATGGTTCCTCCGACAGCGACTACCTTTACTGTGATTGATTTAAAGAACGCTTTCTTTTCAATCCCTATTCATCCTGACAGCCGTTATTTGTTTGGCTTCACTTTGAATAACCAATCCTTTAGATTCTGTAGAGTTCCCCAAGAGTATACAGAGAGTCCTAGTATTTACAGCCAAGCATTGAAAAGACAACTTGATTCTTTCTCTGTGCCGACTGGGGTGGCTCTCATACAATATGTCGATGACATCTTGTTGGCAGCTGATATGCCTGAACAGTGTGAAGAAGGAACACTGTCATAGCTTTCATTTCTTGCATCAGACCATCACAAAGTTTCACGGGAGAAATTGCAGTATTGTAGACAGAAGGTTACCTATGTAGGTCCCCTCCCGTCTAAGGAGGGACGTGCACTTACACCAGACCGCATTTTAGACACACCAGTGCCCCGTACTCAGAAAGATGTTCGTGCATTCATTGGTCTTACTTCATTTTGTAGGCAATGGATTTTAGACTTCTCACACATTGTTAAACCTTTGTTGGCTCTTCTGACTAAATATACTCCAATGCCCCTTCCATGGACGACTGAATGCCAGAATGCTTTTCAACAGTTGTGACAAGCTCTCTGTTCTGCACCAGTATTAGACACTCCAGACTACACTAAGGCTTTCACACTCTACGTACACGAGAGGGATGGTTGTGCGCTTTCAGTTTTAGTACAGACACGCGGTGACAAGCAACGTCCTTGTGCATATTTTTCAGCTGTTCTTGATCCAGTTGCTCATGCATTGCCTGGGTGTTTCCATTCTGTCGCAGCGGCAGCTGTGTCTATACGTCAGAGTGAAGGGATAGTCTTGTCACATAGACTGTTGGTGTTAGTACTGCATGCATTTGATGCCCTTTTGAACCAAACTAAAACACAGCATTTAACTAGTGCTAGGTTGACAGGATACAAATTGACACTCTTGGCCCCTCATATCACCTTAAAAACATGTTCAACCCTGAATCCAGCTTCTTTGTTGCCATATCCAGCGACTCAGTCCCAGTCACATGAGCCTCATGATTGTATATTCCTTACTGAGGAACAGACAAAGGGTCGTGTCGACTTGCAAGATATGCCCCTCTCCAATTTTGATGGAGAACTGTGGGATGATGGGTCCTGTTTGAAATTACCAGATGGCATAAAATCAGCTGCATATGCAATCACAACACTTCAGAAGGTAGATGAGACAGCTCGTATTCCACAGAAGTCCACTCAGGCAGCTGAGCTAATAGCCTTGACAATAGCATGTGAACTTAGTACTGACTTGTCTATGAACATCTATACTGATAGCTGCTATGCTTTTAAAGTGGCTCATGATTTTGGGTTACTCTGGAAGGAAAGAGGCTTTCTTACATCCCATGGGATGCAAATAATGCATGGAGAATTGGTACTCAATCTTCTGGCTGCCTTGACATATCCAAAGAGAATAGCGATTGTTAAGTGTTGCGCACCCAAGAAAGTGACTGATTAAATAGGACAGGGTAATGCCTTCATAGATCACACAGCCCGTGAGACTGCACTGCAACTAAGTACAACATCTATGTACGTAGTGAAGTCACAGGCTGAACTTTGGCATGATGCCAGGCAGGAAGTACTAGACATGCAGAGATCTGCTTCTACAGAAGAACTACTTGATCAATGGTCTAAGGAGGAAACATTGGATAATGAGGGCTGTTGGAGAAATAAAGACATGACCAAGTGGAGGCTACCCACAGCCTATTTACAACCTATGATTCATATGGCACATGGGCCAGCACATGTTGGAGCCTCCTCAATAACGAAATTACTTACACAAGTTTGGAAGCATCCAGAAATTGCCGGCACAGCTAAAAAAATAGTGCAGTCCTGCTTGATTTGTCTCCAGTACAATCCTGGAAAAGGGACACAAACTCCTACAGGAGGGTTTACTACACCAAGTGCACCTTTTGAAGTTTTTCAAATGTATTACATTCCGCTTGAACGCTGTAATAATCTAAAATATGTGCTAGTAGTGGTATGTGCCTTCAGTAAATGGATAGAGGCGTACCCCACGAAAGATAATACAGCTCTCACTACAGCAAAGGTGCTTCTAAAGGAATTCTTCCCCAGATTTGGTGTTTGCAAACTTCTGTGGAGTGATAACGGACCCCATTTTATTGGGCAAGTTGTCGAGTACGTCCTGAAAGGATTAGGGATTAGGTAGAAGTTTCATGCTGCCTTTCATCCACAATCAGCCGGGCTAGTGGAGAGATGCAATGCTACTCTCAAGCTTAAGTTAGCTAAAATACAGGCTTCTACATCCTTGAAATGGCCTGATGCACTACCCTCTGCATTGTTGTCCATTAGATCAGTGCCACATTCACGATCTGGTCTTACACCATATGAGGTAATATTTGGAAGGCCTATGAATATTTGGGGAATTCCTAAGCCACGCTCCTTACATGATGTACCATGTGTCTTGATGAGTGACTACCTATCACAGTTGACTGACAGTTTGATTTCTATTCATCAACACGTTCGAGAAGCTCTTCCTGACAGATCTGAGGGTGAGAGCCACAGATTACGACCCGGCGACCATGTCATGGGCCCATTCTTTTAGAGGTCGAGCAGCTTGGAGCCTAGGTGGCGCGGCCTAGAGCAAGTCCTCCTAGCGACGAGAACTGCGGTTCGTGTGACGAACAGGAGAAACTGGGTGCATTCTACCCACTGCAAGAAGGTGCTGTCTACCCTGGTGGAACCTGCTGCCCTGATTGACCATCGAGACATCCTGGATACGGAGAAAGGCCAAGCCAAATCACCTGAAGAACCTGAGAAAATCTTCCCAGACCATACGATTCCTGGTGTATCCCGATATCAACTGCGGCCCCGGAAAGAAACTTCATTGTTGAAAAAGACTGGTTGAGCAACCGTCTTGGGTTAGTAAGAAACTGAGCTGAAGAGGGAGGGGATCTTCTATGTAGTGAAACCCGTCTTAACCCTCAGTGAAGAAACCAACGGCTGCCCAGGACTTTAGAGCTCCAACGGTTTTGTTACTTCAATAATGAGATGAATATGCCTGTGGAGAAAACATCAACTGCTGCCAGGATCTGTGATAAGAAGATAATGTGCATTGTTGGATTTATTGTCAATGTGGTCGCTATGGCAGTGATAACTTGGGTTGCAGAGGAAGTGGCTCCTGCTCGACAAATACTGACTGCCACTACTCCAACACCCATTGAACACCACTATTTTACTCTACCTTATCATGAGCAAAAGCATAGACAGTCTTACCTGAACAACACGTTCATCCAGATGTTGTACCACACTCACAATGCTACGAACATTAATGATTGTTGGGTTTATGGAATGATGCCAGCTCATCAGAAAAAGGGAGGAACTCCTTTCATTCCTCTTTCCTTTTCCCACGGCAGCTCTTGTCAAGCCTGGTTTGCACTTCTTTTGGCTTCTCAAGTGGTTATCTTAATAAAGCATGTTATCCTGATGAAGAAGGTGATCGGCAAGCTAAAGAGACTAAATTGGAGATGGAGGAGTACCGACAAGGAAATGCTTCTGCACATTATGTTTACCCAAATACTCGAACTGCTAAGGGTAATGGACCATTTGTTATAGCTGTTACTAGAGCCCGAGCAGATTGATGTGTGAGTAGTGTGGGGAAAATTCAAGTAGGAAGAAGCGAATGTACCTTGGTTTTGAACATTGCTTGCACCAACAACAGTAGTTTCACGTCTTCACATAATACGTGTTTTATCTGTGGAAATAAGGGAAACTACCATCTACCTGTTGGATGGTCTGGAGTCTGCTATGTGTCCTTTTTATTGCCACCTGTGTTTTTGCACCTGCATAATATCACAAGGACTATCGATTGTTTGATTACATTTCTAAGAACAGACACAAAAGAACAATAAACAATGATGAGGTGGACCAGACTGACACTGCACTACAGCAATACGTTGACTTTAACTTGGGGCTGTTCTTTTTTGTTGGTGCTGCCTTGAACAGCAGGAAAATCAGACGATTGACTTGTATCGTGGAAGCTGTGACCAACCAGACAGCTATGGCACTTGGAAACATCACAGAGGAACTACAGATTGCGAGGATTGTGGTGCTTCAAAACCGTATGATCCTGGACGTCATTCTCGCTGATCGAGGTGGTGCATGTCGCATCATCGGAAGAAGTTGTTCCGTGTACATTCCAGATCATGCCCCTTTAGTTTTTGATGCAATAGCCAAGCTACACAAAATTGCTGCTGAGATTCACCCTAATACTGGCACATGGACTTTGGCCAGCTGGTCTTGGACATTGATCTCTACCTGGGGCTGGAAACGTTTGACAATGCTGTGCATATTACTTGCAATTCTACTGACATGCTGCCTATGTATACAATGTGGTCCAATGCTTTGCTCCATCTGTACCACTGCTTGTACACCTACCAGACGTGACGTTACACAAATGAACAGTACGTTTGCATAAAGTGGTCGGACTAGTTTAAAAATTCAAATATACATCACAGTGTAAACCAAAAAACATATCACCATAGATCATAAGCAATTCAAAAAGCGAGTATTTAATTTTAGCAGCCACATTGAATGCAATTCTTAGTCAAAGCATTAATGGGTCGATGTGCTCATTGGTGTAGGAGGCATGAAGGGAAGATTAGGGAGGTGGTAGTGAGTAGGTTGGTGAAGGACAGGGTAAAGGTGTTTGTGACATAGACACAATACAAAATATGTACAAATAAGCCTTTCCAGCCTATAAAAGGTCAGTTAGTTCCTATATACATTGCCCATAGGTACATCTTCAATATGTACATTTTGATCCTTGAGCATGCGGAGGTTTGAAAAGACGGTCTACGTTTTGACCCCGGCAGGTATGAGGGTTACTGGTTGCCCCTCAGTGGGGTCTTCATCAGGACAGGTGATCACTTGTGAAAAAGGATGGACTGATAGCGTTCAATCCTAGACAGGCTTTCCTGAGGCTCCAGAATCAATTAGTAAGGATCTAGCTGAGCATGGGGAATCAATATCCCATTGCTGGCACTGATAAATCCGAAAGAGGTCTGCATCCGAAAGCGTTTGGCTTATGATCTATGGTGATATGTTTTTTGGTTTACACTGTGATGTATATTTGAATTTTTAAACTACTCCGACCACTGTATGCAAACGTACTGTACCTTTGACCCAGGCCGGGTAGTTTTTAGTAGGGCTTAACCCCGTAAAAACTTAACATGTTACACAAATGAAGGCCCAGCCTATACTAGACAAAAAAGTTGATGACATGATGAAAATTGGTATACATGATGTATATTTAGACTGCTCTAGAGTATTAATGTTTTCAGCTAATGCTAAGAGGATCGTCTGTTGAAATTTAGTAGGGATCGCTGTTAGCATTTAGCTGAAGCCATCTTGTTTCCGGCAGCCATTTTGTTAACTATGTGCTCGCCATGTGCTTTTTCCTTCTTCACTGTTGCTTGCCCTTGTGTTTTGCTCAAAGCAGAGGCTATACTTAGCCTCTGCTACTCTGCACATGCTCAGAAGAGTCAATAACTGCCCATGCACCTGCTCTAGTCTGTAACTGTCAGGTTGTTTTTACCAAAGTCAGCAACTTGGCTCCTCCTTTACTGTTGACTGTGCATTATTTGTATGACCATTTTTGTATTTAACTCTCCTATGTGTGCTTGTACCACCTTCTTTTGAGCTCCTGTATGGATATACCAGACCCATGGTTCTTCTACTCCTTGTGCTACTTCATACACTACCGAAGGGTGTTGTGTGAATGTAGTTCCACCTCATGAGGTTAATAAAATGTCTTTTTACTATTTCAGCTTCTGTGCCAACTTCTATTTTCTGATCTGAGGACTTGTGTGCAGAGAAGGGCAAACCCCAAGGACTGGTAGGCCTTGCTGAGGTTCACCTCTACACATGGGAGTCCATGTGTTTCCTTGCTCTCTCTCACATGTGCTGTTTCCCCCTCAATTCACAGCTCCTCCAAGCTCACCTGTTTCTTCCCCCACACCTCCCGTCCTGCTTTTTTCTTACTGTTCGACCTCCTCCTTCTTTACCCTACTGCTGCAGGTTGGCAACTTTTACTTTTATTTAAGTACCCCAGACCCTGCCTGCTGCACTGTAGCTCTCCTGCCCTTCCCTGTCCCGCTTGACATCTGTGAGTGATATCAAGAAAATTGCTTGAGGGATTGTTTCAGTCAATTTAATCTTAAAATACTTTTAAGCAAATATGTAAATCCTATATCCAAAATATTCACTCATTTAAAAAGAACTCTTCTTGTTGCCCAACCGCACAGAGAGCGCTGCAAGTATCATTATAAGAAAGTGGCCACTGATTACTGCAGGCGGGTGCTTCTCTCGATTTAAGAAGGAGCACTAAAGACAATTCCCAAGCAACTCTTCCATGCAGCTATTTACATGAAGCATTTTATAGAACCCTGTGTGGTATACATGCACTACCAGATGAAAGCTAAATCATTACTCAACCAAACCGAGCTATGAATGTTATATCTCAGAGGCATAGTAAAATGATTTTCTCAGTAGTAACATTTTCAACAGTAGGGGCCAGATGTAGTTAGCCCAATACCGTTCTGAAACGGCCGAAAATACCGATTTTCGTCTGTTTCCGACCGGTATTGGGCTATGGAGATGTAGGGGCTCAAAAAACATACAGATTTGGTAAATTTACCGAATCGGTAAAAATCGGTAAATTTACCGATTCGGTAAATTTTACCAATTCGGTAAATTTACCATTTGGTAAAATTACCCAATCTGTATTTTCACAGTGAACAGTGAACAGTGCTTCAGGCCTTTCAGGATTCGGTATTCACCATGTAATACAATTGCATGGTAAATACCGAATCCCTGTGTACATGCACAACTGTGCATGTACACCTGTGCCATGTGGCACACAGACATGCCCTAAGGGCATGTCTGTGTGCCACATGGCGCACAAGCCAGTTACCGGGGCGCAAAAGGGTGTCAAAGTGACACCCTGTCCCCCTTTGCAATTCGGTATTTTTACCGATTCGGTAAATGCCAATTCTGTATTTGCTATTGAATCCTATGGGCTTCAAGGCCCATAGGATTCAATAGCAAATACCGATTCGGTATTTACCGAATCGGTAAATACCGAATCTTACCGATTCGGTAAAAAATACCGAATTATTACCTACATCTTATTTATCGATTCATAAATACCGATTCGGTAAAATTCGGTATTTATGAATCGGTAAATGAGATTTACCTACATCTGGCCCATGATTCTTAAAGTGTAGGGTGTCCCAGTTCCTTTCCTATGTCCATTCCTTCCTAGCTCCCTCTGATTTATTTGCTGAGGCTCTTGTCTGCAGATAGGCTGAGGAGTTATCTTCTACAGAGATGTTCTGTAGCCCAAACCACACGAAATGTGCAATATATTCTGCACCAGCTGACTGACTGCGAAGCACACATAATGGCAGAGCAATACAACGAAAGCTGTACTCTGTACTCTGTACTCTACCATAGGTTTCCAAATGTTTCTACTTTCCTCTTTAACATCCCAACTTGTAGGAGCAGAGCTCGCGCTCACTTAGCACCTGTTCTGTTTACAGTATGGAAGGCTGTGTCAAAGTAAGCCTAGCGTCATTTTGAGTACTAGCAAACCCCACCTCCCTTGTCCCACCTCATCAAATACAATGGTCATCTGTGGCACAGACCATGTAGTTTTTCCAGCCTATGAATATGACACAGAAAAAGTAACATTTGTGAACAAGCACTGGCAATGCAAAATATGATTACCACCTCCCTTCAGATAATTATGGACACTGTTTCAAGTCATGGACTTTTGTGTGATAGCCCAGTACGTTCTGGGCGTTGGTGTCTTGTTTTGCTTCCATTGCCCTAATGGTTAACCAACCCACCGGAAATCAATTATTTGTAGGTGAAAAGCTTAGAATTGGTATAGTGCTTGTAATGACATGAAGTGAGGTGGTCTCTCTAATGCCAATTTCTCTGCAGTGACAAAGCCAATAATTTAGACATTTTGGCTTTACCAATGCTTACTTGTTTTGACTTCCTGCACCATGAAATATACCATATTTGTTTATTTATTAATATGTATTTGTAGTTGTATATAGCATTAACCAAGCCAACTAGACACCATTGCCCTTTAAATAGGAAAAGTACACCTTTTGTAGAACATAGCATAATCACATGACTGATGACATAATTTCAAAACACAAGTGAGATTCAAACAATCTGCAGAGGGTAAATTCTTAGAGAGAGCTAGAAACGCAACATAAGAGACTAAAGCCCATATGGAATAAATGTCAAAATGGGACAAGGAATTGAATTAAGGGGGCATATTGACCAGTTGTAAAAATGGGCAATGCATTAATTATGACTCACCTATTGATGAATAAACAGGATAGTAACTATAATCATAAGCATTACATTGGGGTAAGTTGTGTGGCATGAGTTCTTTGGCTCTTCAACCGTTTTTACCTTGTATTGAATACCACCCATATCAATCCCATCAGAAATAATGTACCCAAAGCACTTAATGTACAGTGGAAATTTGGAACTGTTAGACCTGGCATCTATTGCAGTGGTTTCCCCTCACTTTTTTTAATAAATGGAAACAAGAAGGTGCACTGCTGGGAAATTGATATTAAAGATTAACAGTCTCTAAAGTTAAGGTAAACAACGTGGGTGCTCCGTAGGAGGCGTGTCCGTCCTGACACGTCGTTAATAGTAGCCAGTATGTGCAAACATAACAGATGGATGCATCCCTATAGTGGGCACATCTTGGGTTCTTCAAAATGAAAGACTCCTTATTTACAATGATATGTAATTTTATTCTTGATGAAGTTCATGAATCTGATATTAACAGCATATCAAGATATCTTTGTTTTTCATCGATGGTGTTCCAAAATGAATTAAACATTCCATTCACGATTTCTGATTAATCATAATCACATTAATGCTCCGATGCATTTCGGGCGGTGAGGCCCTTTTTCTAGGAGCTCTGTAACAAAGGGTTTGGGCCTAGATGTAGGTAAATGTGAATTACCGATTCATAAATACCGAATGTTACCGATTCGGTATTCATGAATCGGTAATTCAAATGTAGGTAGAAATTCGATAACCGGTATGATTCGGTATTTACCGATTCTGTAATTACAGAATCAGTATCTGCCATTGATTCCTATGGGCCTTGAAAGCCCATAGGATTCAATGGCAGATACCGATTCGGTAATTACCGAATCGGTAAAAATAACGAATTTACAAGGGGGACAGGGTGTCACTTTGACACCCTGTTGCACCCCTGTTACTGGCTTGTGTGCCATGTGACACACATACATGCCCTTAGGGCATGTTTTGTGCCACATGGCACAGGTTTACATGCACAGATGTGCATGTACACAGGAATTCGTTATTTACCATGGAATAGTATTCCATGGTAAATAACGATTCGGTAAGGGCTGTGGCACTGATTACGGTGCCACCTACATATTGATTTACAGAATCGGTAAAATGACCGATTCTGTAAATCAATGGCCCCCTACATTACAAATCCCAAATACCGGTCGGTAACGGCCGAAATCTGCCGTTACCGACCGGTAATAGGCCACCTACATATGGGCCATAGCATATAAACACTCTAACATGTATAACAAGATATGTCACACATAGAATTGTCACAAACATCAAAACAATAAGTGGTGAGGTGTGGTTTCTATCGACAAAATATCGTGAAAAACGGTTCGAGTGATAGGAGTGACAGGGGTGAAGGAAATGTGAAAAGTCGACCGACTAGTGTAAACGACGTAACCACTCACGTGATTAAGAATCTGAATGCAACAGGTAAACTGCGCTGTAAAAAAATGTTAAAAAAACCAAGGGTTACTAAGGCGATCCAGCCTCGAATCACCAATCGTCAAGCAGCTTAGCGGTGAACCACCGACTTACTTCATAACATCAATGATCTTCGTGAAGTAGTACAGGAGTCAGTAACCGGCGTTGCGAGCAACCAGAGTGTTTGGGGGAGATGACGCGAGTAATTAAAGAGCTTCTAATTGTGAAGAACCGGGCTTTCTTGGTACCCAGCGGCGCCAGGGGCACGCCCAAAGTCTTCGGGTTCTCCTGTCTTAGAATACAGAGACACGAGATACTTCATGGTGGCGTCAAAGATCGAATTTATTGGTTGCAACCAGAAACAGAGGTCCACGAAGTACAACACCGCGTATATTCGTAGGAGACTGCTCAAATTTGTAAAAACGAGTCATCCCTTTTATGCCAAAAACCACATTCTGGACAAACACCCATTATTTACAATTTGTCCAATCATAGGCATTATTACAGAAGGTATCGCATAACGGCAAACCCACTTTTCGGTTGTCCGGCCCACCATTAATTATACAGAAAAGCCCAACATTCCTTCTTACATAAGTCGGACAATACCCATAATAAAAGGACCACAACCCATGTCATAAAAGAGGCCATAAAGGAAGAAACAGAAACAGATACAGAGCAAGATAAGGGATGTGTGTGTATATCAAACTTTACAATGTCCTGTGCTCTGATCCTTAATCTAGATCAGCTATAGGGCAAGGAACTTGTTCAGCAAGGTCAGCTTCAGGCAACGGGGTCAGTTCACTTGGTTCATCCAAAAGTCAGCACGAACTCGAGCCGACGTGTACGTGTACCAAGGACTCGTTCGGCCGCAGTCGACGGCCTATGTGAGGGCAACCAAAAAATGGCTGCCACGCACAAAATGGAACCCATGGTCCGGAACGAAATCTCCAAATACATAGTGAATCTGTAGATCTAACATGACGAGATCACTCGTACTTGCCGAACTCACTAGTTACGGCTTGCTACTATCAAATTCGTAACAAAACCATGCTATTTATAAAACAGGTTCAAAATTCACGGAACCACAATTGGCTGTGGCGTTCACATGGTGAGTGTGAACATAAAAAAAGGGCTATATGTCGACTTACAGAGGGATGTCTGGGGGAGTCAATGGGAGCCCCTTTCTCCCTCTAGAGACCTGCTATCAGGGGCACACTGCTAGTGTGCCACCTTTTTGTGGCACTCTATCAGTGCATCTCTACCAGGGGAATGTTTGCCTCTGGGCCCTTGTCCGTAATATCAGGGCTCGAGTCGGGGTACCACGCGGGTGGACGACGTCCCCCACTTATTTTACTGGGAGCTCGATCACTGGAGCAAATAGAGCCACACATTCACTCGTTGGCCTCTCTGGGGCGAGATCGGAGCTCATTCAGAACGCTGCTCATGTGCTTGCTTCTCTGATGCAATCACATCTAAGGGGTGAGCGAGGGGAGGCAATTAGTCTGATAGTGCAAGCCACCTTTCGTGACGTCACTTCCTATGGTGACGTCAGCGTCCCCCACTTCTTTTTTCAGGACTTGTGCCCTGCGTAATAAGATATGGAAGCAGAGGCAAAGTGATTCCCTCATTTTCATGGGGCCACACCCCCATGCTCATGAGGGAACATCCTCTTACTATGGCGCTGGCCACAGAAAGTGTGCACACTTGTCTATTGCGCCGTGGGTCACTTTCAGTAATATGGCCCCAGAGGGTATCTCTGTCTTTACCAGCTTCAAGTTTTCTTCAGTTTAATGGGGAATAACATGAAAACGATCTATGCTACCGACTTAACTACACAACAATCCCCTTAAAGCACCGTTTACACACTGTAACCCGGAGGAGGTTGTGTGTACAAAAACCCGGGATATACCACTGTATATCTGGAATTTACGATTTTAATTCGAGATCAAGTAGTGTTTGAGCCTGATTTCAATATGTGGCCATATTCGTATAATTATTACGGTAAGAACGGTGGATTCAACTGTGCTCCATGCAACCAGTGATAAGGCTCTCTCTCACTTTTTCATTCCACCTCTCTACTCTTCGCGTGTCCTAACTGTACTTTATTTGCATTGTATCCCTGAATACATTTGTACCTCTTGTATACATTTTTACCTCTTACATATATGACGCTTTTCTGACCTCTGTTATGCCGCTGACCGCGCGACCCGCAGGGGGGCATGGGCGGGGCAGCGCCCTAGTCCCACACGACGGGCGAGCAGAGCAGCCTACCGCGCCCCTCCCTGCGCCCACCTCCTCATCACGAGCCAATACTGAGGGCTCACCTAGGAGGAGGGGCGCCCCCACTGTATATAGCACTGCAGCGCCAGTGCACGGCCTCTCTCTTCCGCCTGGATTCTCCCCCGGCTCTGCGCTGTACCCACCCTGATCCCTGACCCCGCAGCAGAAGTCACCCCTCAGAATGCCGGTCAGGTGCCCACCATGGGGCCAGCACCCGACTCGGTAAGCACGGCGATGGGCTTAGCAACGAGTGCGATGATTGGCACGGCTGGCTCAGTGGGGCTACCACAACCTGGTCCGGGTGGGGCTGCCCGGGCGCAAGGTGACGCATACAACCGGCCGGTGTGGGCCCGGGTAAACCAAGCACGACACATGCTCCGCTGTCATCAGGCCGTTGCTCCCTGGCCCGGCAGGTACCTCATGCTGCCAAGGAAGGGATATGGAGGAGGGAGTATATTGATATTTTGACACTGTTGATGCATGACAACGCAGGTGCAGACACTAGGAGGATGGGGAAGAAAGATGATGACAAAAAAGTCAGGTACCAGCATTGGCCTGAGAAGACAATAGAGAACTGGACTGAGGCATTTAACATTTTAGCTGCAATAATAGTACAGAAGGACCCAGGGCAGAGCGAGGCACTTATGGAATACGCCAACTCCATCCAACAGGGAGCGAGGGAGTCCGGAGGGATGGGCTGGTTCTGGTACGATCAAGAATTTAGGAAGACCATGGCTAGCTGCCCTGAAATAGGGTGGGAACATACTGATATCCAGCTCTGGATCAAACATATGTGCAGGACAGGTAATAATCAGAGAGACACACCGTACAAGGCACAAGGTGAATAAGACACGAAGAAGTGGGAACAGTTCCGGAGACGTTCCTTCCAACAGCCCTTTCGGGGGGTCGGGGGAGGGGCCAGGGATCGGGACCGAGACGTTTCAACTCTGGAACTTGCAGACTGTTCAATGGTGGAACATGCACATGGGGAAGAGCTTGTAAGTTTGCCCACAATTGTAGCAAATGTGGTGCTCAACACGCAGCAATCACTTGTACCAGCGGCCAGAACCCCCCCCCTTCACAGCACAGGGAACGGATGGAGCACGCCAATAGGGCACCTCCACAGCACAGGGAATGGACGGAGCACGCCAATAGGGCATTGGGAAACAAGGGCCCATCCCCCATAGTGCTGCAATTTTTTTTACCTTTGCTCCGATTGTACCCGCTTGTGAATGAGCGAACGTTACTGGTGGATGGTTTCGTGGACGGCTTCAGGATACCTTACAAAGGGCCCTTGGGCTCCAGGGACGCTTTGAACCTCAAATCGGCCAGGGACTTACCACAGGTTGTCAGTGACAAGATCAAGAAGGAAGTTGATCTGGGGAGGGTGGCGGGCCCATTTCCTTCCCCCCCTTTGGAAAATTTTTTAGTATCACCACTAGGAGTTGTTCCAAAAAAGCAGCCTGGGGCGTACCGTTTGATCCATCACCTTTCTTACCCGGAGGGCAACTCAGTCAACCATTGGCTGGAGGAAGGGGCGTGTTCGGTGTCCTATTGCTCACTGGACATGGCCATAGACATGATTAGGAGAACGGGCAAGGGGGCGTGGTTGGCCAAGGCTGACGTCGAATCAGCGTTCCGCCTCCTGCCTGTTCACCCCGATAGTCAACACTTGTTGGGCTTCAAGTGGGAGGGCGCATTCTTTTTCGATCGCTGCATGCCCATGGGCTGCGCAGTCTCGTGTGCTTACTTCGAGGCGTTCAGTTCTTTCCTCCAGTGGGCCCTCACAAGCAGGCATGGCATTTCCCAAGTCACACACTATCTGGATGATTTCCTATTTTTTGGCACGCAAGGTTCCCAAGAGTGCACAGAAGCCTTGCGGGCCTTTGAGGAGCTGGCAGAGCATTTGGGTGTCCCCCTGGCTCCGGGGAAAACAGAGGGGCCTTCCCAGATACTCACTTTCCTGGGCATAGAACTAGATACCATCAAAGGGGAATCCAGGCTCCCAGCTGATAAGGTTAGCGACTTGAGGCAAGACATTAGTTCACTGGTTGGCAGGAGCAAGGCAACACTCGAGGTGGTTCAGAGTTTTTTGGGCAAATTGAACTTTGCAGCACGAGTCATACCCGCAGGCAAAGTGTTCTCTCGCAGGCTAGCAAAGGCTACGGCTCACACGGGAAAGAAACATCACCTAGTGCGCTTGGGGTCTGCCAACTGCCCACTGGTCCTGAGCCTGCTCAGGGAATTAGTCAGGGCGGGCTTACAGAATAACACTGAGTTCAGGGCAAGGCATATCGAAGGTGTGAAGAATGTGGCAGCTGACGCTCTCTCTCGCTTTCAGTGGCTCCGTTTTCGAGAGGCTTGGCCGCAGGCGAGGGAGGCGATGACACCATTCCCGGCACCACTCTGGCGACTCCTTCAGTGGGGGAGCGGTTGAAGATGATGGGACAGCGTTCTTTGGCTCAGGCTACCCAGAGAAGATATGCGACTCAGCTGACCACTTTCCGGGCGGTAACACTGTCCCTGGGAGCATCGGCTCTGAATCCTGTAGAACAAGTTGAGACTTTCGTGGTGTGGGCTAAGGAGACTGGCAAGGCACATTCATGGGTGTGCGGCCACCTGGCGGCTCTCAAACATGAGACCAAGCTTAGCGGAGATGAAGATCCCACGAGTGCATTCAGGATTAGGGCAGCGCTGAAGGGGTGGGCCCGTGAAGAAGTCAGGTCCCCCGACAGGAGGGTGGGGATCGAATTCCCCGCATTACAGTGCATGGTGGACATTTTGCCGTCAGTAACCAATTCAGCGTTCGAAGCCCAGCTTTTCTCTACAGCCTTCTGCTTAGCATTCTTTTGCGCCTTTAGAGCTAGCGAGTTAGTGGCCAAATCCAAGCCGGATAGATCAGGGAGAGCCCTGGACATGATGGACGTTTGTGCTAGGGATGCCCTGGTACTGTGGGTCCGTAAATCCAAGACGGATCAGGCAGGGAAGGGAGTGTCAATAACATTGCGGGCGCTGGAGGACTCCAGATATTGCCCGGTTGCCACGGTTAGGGAATACCTGAAGATCAGGCCACTTTTGGCAGGTCACTTCCTAATCCATGCAGATGGCACACCACTGACCAAATTCCAGCTGGAGCGTGTAATGGCCGCAGCATTGGCTAAGGCAGGTTTGTCAGGGTCAGGTTAAAAATTCTCCAGTCACTCATTCAGGATAGGGGCAGCTACAGCTGCATTTAGGGCCGGGCTGGGCGAGGAAGGAGTCAGACGGGTAGGAAGGTGGTCATCCTCTTGCTACCAGCGCTACATCCGCCCTTAAATAGAGGTGGCCACTGCAATTTACTAAGTGATGAGTAATATGTGACACACGTTAATAAAAAGCTATTAGGTCGCTGTTTTATGTGTCATCACGTTTTCAAGTGTGGTTTGCAGTGCTCACGTAGAAATGTTATGTATAATGTGTATGTCGCATCACGAATTTTGAGTGGAGTTTGCAGTGTTCACCAATAAACAAAGTATCAAGGTGATGGCGTTTGATGGCGTTTGGTCTTCTCCCTCCTTTAGTTGTGGCTTCAACATTGTCTTGTTTCTTTGCAGATGACTGTTGCGTGTGGGTGATGGGACATTCTTACGTTCCCAGGCTGGAACAAAAGGCGACATCCAAGAGATGGAATTTGGCTTTTGCAAGGACACGAATACTATGGTTGGGTTTCCCTGGAATGAAATGGGGTCAGTTGAAGCACAGGCTTGAACAATGCTTGGTGGCACGGGGGGGTCCTCCAAATATTCTCATTATCCATGTAGGAGGGAACGATCTGGTTACGGTGGGGAGGAGGGCCCTGATTCAGGCCATGCAGAAGGATGTGGTGGCGATAACTAACAGGTTAGGAGCCACTGAGTTAATTTGGTCAGAAATTGTCCCCCGCAGAGCATGGAGGGGCGCACGATCTCAGGTTGCAATAGAGCAGGCCCGCAGGAGGGTCAACAGGTCCATGCAGAAGTTCATGGAGAAGAGGGGCCTGGGGTTTATTAGGCACGCACTCATACTGGAAAGAACTGAAGGGTATTACGAGAGCGATGGGGTGCACTTGTCTGAGTTGGGTATGGATGTTTTCCTCCTAGATTTACAAGAGGCTCTGTCAGCGGCAGGTTGTAAATAGCAAGTTGGGTGGGGGGCTCTGTCATCGACGGGGGCCTCCTCCAGAGCTGTGGCGGAGGACAGGGCGATCTGGAAGCAGACGGACAGTAAGGGTACCTCTGCGGCAGAAGGGTACAGTAAGGGTACCTCTGCCTGGCACAGTAAGGGTGCCTGAGCCAAGGACCTGGAGCCGAAGGAGGTTCCGGGAAACTGCGACGGCGCCCCGTTAGTCCTTTGGGCGGTCGGGGGGCCTGAACCGACCGGGGGTGTGCCCCACCGCTCCGCCCTGACAGGGGGGGCGGGAGTATAACGAAATGGTAATGTGTGCACCGTCAGAGCATCGTCTCGCCGTGCAAGATGGCTCCTTAGGCATGTGGGTCAGCGAGGGGCTGCCTGCGTTGGATCGCCTGTAAGATGACCCACCATAACGTCATACCTATGTTGTACGAAATAAACCTGCAGCAGTACTTTCCCACAGATATGTCTCCTGAGTTTTCCTTTTGAAAGTGTAAGTGTGGAATTGGCAAGCGGTGGGAGCGCATGGCGGTGTGGGCACTAGGCCGCTGACCGCGCGACCCGCAGGGGAGCATGGGCGGGGCAGCGCCCTAGTCCCACACGACGGGCGAGCAGAGCAGCCTACCGCGCCCCTCCCTGCGCCCACCTCCTCATCACGAGCCAATAGGGAGGGCTCACCTGGGAGGAGGGGCGCCCCCACTGTATATAGCACTGCAGCGCCAGTGCTCGGCCTCTCTCTTCCGCCTGGATTCTCCCCCGGCTCTGCGCTGTACCCACCCTGATCCCTGACCCAGCAGCAGAGCGGCGGTGCGAAATTGTGAATGTTATAATGGTCTAGTTTTGTGTTGCAGGTGGAGTCACAGGGCGATCTGGAAGCAGACGGACAGTAAGGGTACCTCTGCGGCAGAAGGGTACAGTAAGGGTACCTCTGCCTGGCACAGTAAGGGTGCCTGAGCCAAGGACCTGGAGCCGAAGGAGGTTCTGGGAAACCGCGACGGCGCCCCGTTAGTCCTTCGGGCGGTCGGGGGGCCTGAACCGACCGGGTGTGTGCCTACCGCTCCGCCCTGACAGGGGGGGCGGGAGTATAACGAAATGGTAATGTGTGCACCGTCAGAGCATCGTCTCGCCGTGCAAGATGGCTCCTTAGGCATGTGGGTCAGCGAGGGGCTGCCTGCGTTGGATCGCCTGTAAGATGACCCACCATAACGTCATACCTATGTTGTACGAAATAAACCTGCAGCAGTTCTTTCCCACAGATATGTCTCCTGAGTTTTCCTTTTGAAAGTGTAAGTGTGGAATTGGCAAGCGGTGGGAGCGCATGGCGGTGTGGGCACTATGAGGCCGCTTGATGATGCACATTTAAATCTACGGGAATTAGAAATGTATAATCATGCCCGACATCCTACAGAAAAACAAACTGAGCTAAATGTATGATGATTTTTTTCTAATAATCTATCAATCAATCGTGCATCGCCGAGCCTTATTTTTCTGTTCCTTCCTTCAGAGGTAAGAGTTACGTCATCTTCTTCTCTGCCAGGAAAAGCAGCTTGGAAGAAATATTTTCATTAAAAAGCTGTTCTTTCAAGATGACCTGGAAAGGTCTGACCTTCCATCACAACATATTTCCTCAAAGTACAAAGACATTTGAAATTCGCCTAATTAATCGTTGGGGAAAGCCAGCATGCAGACTTCCAAATACATAATCCTTCCCACAGGAACGGGACGTCCTGCTGCTGCTGTCTCCACTCCTTACATCAGCTTATGCCGGCCAGAGCCTTTGAATTTAGTGGAAATAATTAAGTATAAATAACCCTTTCATGTTACTCCCGTCATGACTTTTTAACTTAGAATTGTTTATCGAAAACTATACAAAAATGAGTAGAGTACTAAATAATGTGGAATGTTCGATCCTATAGAAAATAGTGGAGCTGAACACGAATGAGAATAATTCACCTTGTTTGAAACATAAAATAAGATGCAATTATATAAGTAAGCTTAATGAATGCACACATTAATAATCGTACAGATTTGCATAATCAAGTATTGGAGAATAGTGAAAGATTGGAAAAGTTTTGACGAGGGGTAGTGTCGAAGGCTTATTTGACATTTCCACTCTTTGGAAGTACACGTGGGTGGTTCACAAAGAGAGGAAAATAAAAGTAGTTGAACTAGATGAAATCAGTATTTAAAAGTGACAAACGTGGATTTTTTGTTTGAATATGTTGACTCATCGAGGGCTCCCAAAGCTCTGCAGGGAAGTTACACCAAGTTGATGCTCCTGGACCACAAAAGTAACACCTTCTTGATCGGTGCGCAGTCATCATGCCAACAAACAACTACTAGTAGTAATAAAAAAAAGGAACAGAGAGCTGGCAGTGCCCTCAACATTTGTACTATGCCCCTTTCTAATCATTTGTTATGCCCCTTTCTGATTTTCTGCATCATATGTCATCCCCTAGACAGCGCTATTTTGGGGGTGTCAACTATAGTCTGACAACAAGATTGCGGGCGATTCAAACCTGTTTACGTGATGCCATTTAGGGCGAGGAGACCAGTACCCTTCCAAGTCAGCACTGACACCCTACCATGAAGATTCCATTTTGAGGGAAATGCACCCATCTCCCTGCCTAATACCATTTGTGAAGAATCCTCATCCCAAACAGACAAGGTCTTGTCAAGGATTCCAAACCCAATCCAAGATGGCACTTTTGGGGAGTTCATACTTCAATCTGAATGCAACAGAGTGGGATTCAGTCTATATCCAACCCCCTAATTTGTGCAGTTAATGATAATTATACTCGAACAATTAGCAGATACATCTCTACATTCTTAGAGAGGAAAAATCGGGTGGTATGGATCTGTTCATGAGGATGCTTCAGGCCAACAGGCTCAGGGGTGTGCACCTCCAAACAATTACACTGAGTGACTGAGACAATGCACCACAAGGATTGGCTACCTCAGCCATTGGCTCTCAGCCAGTAGTGCCAACAGAACTTTCCACAACTCATGTTTTGTCCGCAATGCTGTTTATGTTTAGCATTTATGTAGCATAAATTGGTCAGCACCACAGCCCTTACATTGACTTGGTCTGTGTAACCACTGACCATTGACTGCCAGCTCTTGTACATATCTTTATCAAGTGAATTACAACGCTCTTCTAAAGACACTGTTCTTGTCAAATTAAATTAAACCAAATATATGAATTACAAATTGTATTTCTCCTTCTTTATATTATAAATAGGCTTTTACGTATTCATATTCATGTTCCAATGGAAATGTAACCGGATCCTTAAGTCTGAGGATTTAGTGGTGGTTAATACATAGCAATTATATATTTTATCATATACTAATGAAACTATATATTATAATAAATATCTGATTTGTGCTTTCACCCGGAATGCAAGAGGGATAAGAACATGTACTATAAAATGTAGGAAGGTCTAGCTGTGACATATTTTAACGGAACCTGGTGCTGGGCATGCTACAAATATTTCAAATAATGAACTTACAGCTCTAAAATAAATAATAAAACGAAAAATAACAGCTTAAAAATGTTCTGAAAATATGAAGATGGTGAAGGAGCACAAAACCATAGTTCATAGACCAGGCAGATGACACATACATAAAAAAAAACAACAAAGGGCCTGATTTAGAGTTTGGCAGATGGGTTTCTTCCTCACAAATGTGACGGATAACTCTTCCACTGTGTTACAAGTGCATTGTACGCACTTGTAATAAAGCAGTTAGGATATTCATCACGTTTGTGATGGGGTAACCTCGCTGCCAAACTCTCATTCAGGTTTCCTATTCGGATTTGAGCGGGCCTTGTAGATCAGACTACAACTATTCTATTGCAGCAGATCCAAGACTGAATTGCATAGTTTGCCCTCTGGATGACAGAGAGGTGGTGCCCAAGACTCACATGCCCAGAAATACTAAAAAGTATAGGCAGTATAGCATTAACAGGAAGAGAGTGGAGGCTCTGAGAGACACATGAGCCCATGTGACTACTGTCAGGTGTCATCTGGTGTCCTCGGAGTAGGTAGTCCATCAGGTGTCACAGCTGACAACCATGAAAGTCACGACGCAGTAATTCTGCTTCCCTTTGAATGGGGAGAGGATCTAAAGTTTCTTAATGGTAGCTGTACGTTCAGCCATGCCAGTGGATTGTCTGTTGGTCAATCATGTGGAGCCCACCAATTGGAAGGAGGTGGCAGCCCGGTCACACTTGAAGATGCTAGGGATACCCGAGTGGGTGCGCCTGATCACACGGTCCTTTGCCTCCAGAGAGGAAAACCCCCAAGGGCCTGGAGCCTTGAACAATGGCCCAGGCACCTGCCAAGAAGAGGAGGGGCAGGGGGCATGGCAAACCCACCTCTGAGATCCCCACGGTCTGGAAAGAAGCAGAAAGAGGGGGGTGCTCTAGAACTCATAGGGGAAACCACTTCTGCCCTTAGGCACTACCCAAACTGAGGGGTTGTCAAACTGAAGGAGGGCTCTCCTTGGCAGAGTTCTGCTAAGTGCAGAAGGAGTGCCCCACTCTCGAGGGTATTTGGTACCAGGCCAAACCCCATGCAAATCTCATCTTCTGGAAGAATGATTTGTTGTGCAGTTAGCCCAGGTTCAGGAACATGGGCCTACCCAGGTTCCTGAACCTGGGTGGGCCCCCAGTACCGCAGGGCTCTTCTTGCTGGTGCTGGCTCAAGACGTACCCCTAGCAGGACATCTAGGCAGACCAGAACCTTTGACAAGCTGGTCACCAACTTTTGTAGGCCCCAGATGAGAATGGATCGGATGCTTTCTTTAGGTCCTGTTCTACTTGCCAGGCGAGTGAGAAGATAGGGGGAAGCTGAAGGATCCCCTTGTGCCCCTTCCTGTTTTTGGCACCCCCTTTGAAATGGTGGGCATTGAAATTGTGAGGCTTTGGGATCCAAGACAGCATTGGGCATCACGGTCATCTGAGTCTTGGTGGACCATGCCACCCAGTAGCAGGAAGCCATCCCTCCGAGGACTGCGGCTGTACCTGCTGGGGCCAAGGTACTGATGGGTATCTTTACTCAAGTGTGTTTCCCCGAGGAGGTGATGTTGTATAACTGAGACACCAACTTCATGACAGAGTATATTAAGTCAGTAAGGAACAAGTATGGAGTGAGCGACAAATTTTCCACACCCTATCATCCCTAAACCAATGGGCTTGTTGATGGATTCAACACTAACCTGAAAAGCATGATAGTGGGCCTATCAGAGCCCTTCAGGCAGTAATGGGACATCCTCTAGTTATGCCTGTTGTTTGCTTTCAGGAAAGTGCCTTAAAAGGGAGTTGGCTTCAAGCCCTTCGAGCGTCAGTCTGGCCACCCTGTCAGAGGGCCTATCTGCCTTGTATTTCAGAGATGGCGGCAAACTCCCAAAAAACCCTCTAAGGATGCAGTCAGCAATATGTTGGTCCTAAGGTCCCAGATGAAGCAGTTCTGTAAGACTGCCACTGAGAACTTAGCAGCCAACCAGGAGGTCATGAATCTCTGGTATGACGAGTAGGCCACTCTGGTCGACTTTCAACCTGGTCAGAAAGTGTGGGTGATGGAGCCAGTGGGGCCCTGGGTCTTGCAGTACTGGTGGACAAGCTGATATGAGGTAAAGGAGTTCAAGAAGGAGATCACCTGCCTGGTGGTCCTCCTGACCCCCAGCAACCGTTGAAGGGTCCTTCATGTTAACTGCTTCAAGCCAGACTTTGAAAGGTCCAAGGTCACTGTGATCTTAGTGACAGATGAGGAACCTCGCATGGATCTTCTCTCCTCAAAAGAGCATGATAGATCAATAGAGGGAATAAACCTTTCCCCCTTTTTGACCCCCGCAATAGGAGACAGACTGCCACCAGCATTTAGAGCGGTATATGGTCAAAATATCGAGTCCAAAATATAGACTAACACAAATATCGAGTCCAAAATATAGAATGAACAAAATATCGAATGGACAGAATATAGACATCAAAAATATCGTTTTTAAGGTAAGTAATGTAATATCGATTTTAAAAATATAGAAAGTCAAAATATCGAAGTACATAATAAAGGTCATTAAAAATATCACATTTTTTGAGGGGAGGAGCTACGCTAGCAACCAAGATGGCCGCATAAGCTCCCGGCTCCGTCGACCTCCGTCGCTAGCTCAATAATCCTGCTATTTATCCTGACTTTGCGCCCGACCTCCGTGTGGCTGGAGAGTTGCAGATCCTAATGGTGCGTTCCAGAGACTTTTGCCGGCTCGAATGATGGAGTTACACCGAGCTTCATTTTTCGGCCTAGCCCAGAGTGTGAGCCGGGGCCTCGAGTACTGACCCAGCCGGGTCTCAGTTGAATAACATCGGCCGCGGGACTTTGTCAGAGTCCGGTCTTTCGACGTGGAGGTCATCCTTGCCCGATTCTGATGGCGGTCGAGTGATCTGGTTGATGATAAAGGATCGGCAACAAAAATCATCTGTGGCTGTGGGCAGGGGTCCCTTTCCCGGAGATCTTGCACCGGCCCCCGGGTCTAATGGCCTGGGGTCCGCGCTTGCTGCGGCGGAGTAAAAATCGCCGAATCGATAGGTCGCCCTCCGTTGCCGTCCGCCCTGCTCTTGTCTGTTCCCCCGGAGTTGTCCGGACCTCCGGGATAAAAGACTTTGTTTGAGATCGAGCGTGAGGAGAAGGATTGGACGGAGAGTGCGTTGTCACTGAGAACTGTAATGGCTGCCATCAGGGCACTTCACTATCAAGTGGATGCCATCATCAACAAAACGATCGCTGTGGTTGAGACTAGATGTTTGAGACCGGACTCTGACCCTTTGCCAGCCCTGAAACGAGTTGAGTTTCCCGCAAAGCAGGTCTTAACTGAGGAAGAGGGCCCCGTGCAGACAAAAGAACTGATGCCCTTGATCAACACTCGAGCAACAACTTGCGAGCTCGAGATTTCTGAAAGCTTCTTACTCCCAACGATATCGACGCTTGAGATGGAACCACTTGATCTTTCACATCTGGAGGACTCCTTTATTACTTTCTGGATTGACCTTTCAACTTTCTTCCCCCGTTTAGCTTCATACGTTCACCGAGGAAGTATTATCGAGACTTACTGTCGGTGGGGGAATATTTCAGTGTGATTGATGCTTTCCCTACTGTTGCACTTCTAGGAGTGGGAATAGTAATTTTTACACTCCCGCTATCCTACGGTAATAATATTGTGTATTTTTTATTAATATTATGTTAATATATATATATGTTTTAACTAACCTTGGGCGTAGTAGGCGTAGTGGGGCTACGCGAAGCTACGTGAAGTGGGCGAGAAACTACGCCCACCCACGCACTTCGCGTAGCCCCACTATGTCCCACCCGCCTCCCTCCCGCCCTCCCTAAATACTTAAATTAACTTAAAAAAATTTATAAAAACCACTTACCTTGTATGCTGCATCCCCCGGGGCTCCCTCTCGTAATCGCGCCGCCGTCTTGGATACTAATGCGCATGCGTGGCCGCCCGCGCATGCGCATTTCTCGCGAGAAATGCGCATGCGCGGGCGACCGCGCATGCGCATTAGTATCCAAGACGGCGGCACAATTACAAGAGGGAGCCCCGGGGACGCAGCGTACAAGGTAAGTGGTTTTTATACATTTTTAAAAGTTAATTTAAGTATTTAGGGAGGGCAGGAGGGGGGCGGGTGGCGGGCAACTTCGCTAAGCCCACAGAGTGGGCGTAGTGTTGCCTGCTACCCCTACTTTGCAAAGGGCGAAGTAGGCAACACTACGTCCACTTCGTGGGCGTAGCGAAGTCCTTCGCCCAGGGTTAGTTTTAACATATATGATTGTATTTTTTTTAAATAATTTAAATTAATTATTTCATAATTTAAAGGTAATTTAAGTATTTTAACTATATTTTAGCTATTTATTTTTAATATTGTTTTAATTTTACATTATTTTTAAGAAATTCGATATTTTTACAAAGTATATATTTTTGGATTCGATATTTTTGCACTTACCTGTTTGTAGATAGGAATTCGATATTTTATCTGTCGATATTTTGGCATCGATATTTTGGGTAGTCTATATTTTGTCCCTCGATATTTAGTCAGTGATCCATTTAGAGCAGTTCTCCTCCTGATCTCACCCCTGTACTCACCAATTGGTGTACCACAATATTGACACAGGGGACAGTATGGCTGTGAAGAATTAAATCTACAGGCTATCTGATAAAGAGAGTGCCATCATGAAGGAGGAGATGTTCAAGATGATGGAACTAGGTGTGAGTGTGCCCCACAACAGCCTTGGTCCGATTCAGTGGTACTAGCACTCAAGACTACCCCACCAGGAACCACCAGAAAACTTAAGTTCTGTATGGATTATCAAGGGATCAATTCAGTTACAAAGACTGACGCACACCCCATCCCCAGAGCTGATGAGCTCATTGATCCTTTGGGAGCTGGCAAGGTCCTGAGTACCTTCGATTTGACATTGGGGTGCTGGCAGATTGCCTTAACTGAGGGGGTGAAGGAGAGGTCTGCACTCGCCATCCGTCAGAGCCACTTCCAGTTCAGGGTGATGCCCGTTGTGTTGAAGAATGCCACTGCCACCTTCCAGAAGTTGATCAACCGGGTCTTGGTTGGGTTGGAGGACTATATTCTCGCCTACTTGGATGCCATTGAAGCCTTGAGCTCTTGCTGGGAAGACCACCAGAACCTGGAGAAGGCAGGCCTGACTATCAAGGCCAGTAGGTGCCAGATAGGGCAGGGTTATGTGGTCTACCTGATTCACTGAGTTGGCGGAAGCAAGGTCCAGCCTCTTCCACCCAAAATTCAGAACATCCTGGCTTGGGAACTCCCGAAGACCCATACAAAGGTGAGGGCCTTCTTGGGCCTAACTGGCTACTACAGGAGATTTGCAAGGTCTATGGCACTATTGTTGCACCCCCCCCTTGATGGGGCTGGCTGCTAAAACAGCCCAAGAAGGTGATGTCGACAGAAGTGTGCAAGAAAGTGTTTTGGCATCTTGGTGGAGGCCATGTGCATGACACTAGTGCGCAACAGATGTCTCAGTTCATGGCATTGTGGCCATTCTCTCACAGCTAAATGAAGAGGGCCTAGACAAACCTGTAGTCTTCATTAGCAAGAGACTGCTACCCATGGAACAGAGGTGGAGTGCCATAGAACGGGAAGCCTTAGCAGTGGTCTGGGCACTGGGAAAGTAGGGACCATACTTACAGAAATTATGGGAGATTATACTGGCATAACTGAGATTTCTCCTAGGCCTACTTTGAAGTTGATTTTATGGGATTAATAATGATCTGCTAATATAGATTTTTGTTGTACAATTGTCTATTTGTGCCAAACAGTGTTTTATTCCCCTTGTATGCCTTCAATGCTAAAGTACAATGTGAAATAATCACTATGTCAGGGAAGTGACCAATATTTTGTGTCTCTGTATCTAGCTCAGAAAGAAATGCTTTATGAGTCAACAGTCACATTTTGCATTTACAAAACATGAATTTACACTCGCATGGTGTAAATTTACATGTGAGAAAATCTAATGACAGCGCTGAGGTGTGGGTGTTCCAGGTTAGGATGAATTCTCACCAGCTTGCTAGTTTGTAGATAATCACAAACTCAGTAGGCTGGGAATGGTAGGCGGTTTCTTCTATCAAGAGTATTAGAGATCTGTGTCGACATTGGGGAAAAGAAGGGAATTCTACCAACACTGGGAAGCAAAGAGAAACGTGTTGCTTCACTGGGAAATACATTTTTCCCATGGAGAAAAAAAATGATGCCCCATTTTACGAGTATTTACGCCTGTGTAAAAGTAAACCTGTAACACTTAGGCATGAAAAAACTTTTGGCATTTAGGAGACTTCTAATTCACAAAATAATTCCAGAAATACTCATAGCAATCTCTTTGAGAAACGTTGCCTTTCCAATAGAATTACAAAACTTCTCATGGAAATCTGCGAGTTTTACAGGTTCACAGAATTTCTCTGGTAATCTTCTGTGAATTCCAAAAGAAGTTGGGTAATTACTTCGAATGTAGGCACAGGACTATGTGAAAGTAAGGACTATCAAGTATGGCTTTCTAGCCTTTCCCTATCTTGAATGGTATCATTCATGTTGTTAGGAGAACATTGTGATCAAAGCCTACATTAACCCATAGGTGGACACATCAGCTATCTGCTTTGTCAAGCCTAACACAGCATACTTGCTTATGGCTGAGTCTGTTGACCATGTCTGTGTGCCAATGTCCAGACAGTTCAGAACATCAGGGCAGATAATCTCAGCCAGACCTTTTTCCTCAGCGTACTTATAAGGAATGCCAGGATTTTTCAAGGGTTCATGCGGAGATTTGTTGTGGTGTTAGTTTATTGCTTCACTTACAAAAATGAAGCGTTGCTATCAGTGTAATGTTCCTGAATTCCAAATAAATTGGCCTGTGGAGTGGATGCCTTCATTAGGTCATGGCTTCTCGGATCACTATGCAAGGTCAGAGTTTGGAAGGCGTCTGTGATTTTAGTGCCTTCTGTTTGACTGCAGACCTCTGATATCACTTGATGCTCCTGCTTTTTAGGTCTCGCCAGACGTTAGCAGCGCGCAATCGCTGATCTCGCCATGCGAGGGCCTTTTGGAATCAATACGGATTCCAAATGTGTACACGGAGAGACAGAAGAGACAGAAGATGTGCATAAGCGGACTGGATGCTTTACTCGCTGCGTGAGACGGACGCACTATATATTTAATGGCAAGTGAAACAGTCTGCAACAAGAGCGGGGGTGATAATGAAGTCAGTACATAAGTCAGCAGCCGGCTGCTGGGGTCGCACAGCTGAAAACGGCCAGAGGGGGCATTTTCACAGTGTTTTAAAACTTGTCGCGGTCCTGCGAGTGTGTTTGAGTGTGCGACAGCAATTGGAGAGTGATACATCCCGCAGCGCAGGTTTCCTTCCGTCTGGGACGGTTCAGAAGAGGTGAGGTGAGGGGGCCATTGCATGCCCCCTCCTCACCTTCCTTCCTGCGCCTCAGACATTGGATGTCCCCGGTCGTCCCCTCCGCCGGCGAATCCTCCCCCCTTGCCCGACTGTCACACTAGGCCACAGCCACGGCCGGTGGTAGGTGTAACTGCAGGGCGGTGACGTAGGGAGAAGGAGGGGCAGGGTGGGGGGTTGTAATGTATGGATTACGGACATTAACAGGTAAGTAAACATATAAATAAATATAACGAATTTCGTTGCGCGCGCTGCATCGCATTTGGTGATGAAGTGCACACAACGAAATTCGTTTTATTTATTTATATGTTTACTTACCTGTTAAAGTCCGTAATCCATACATTACAACCCCCCACCCTGCCCCTCTCCGTCTCTACGTCACCGCCCTGCAGTTACACCTACCACCGGCCGTGGCTGCTAGGCAATTTTTCTAACATTTGCGGGATTACAGGCACTTTTGCTCAGATCTATATGTGCTGCCTGGGCGTACATAGAAACACTTGCCTGGTGGATTAGTGGGACTGGAACAGCTTCACATATGTCCAGGTCAGGCAATTGGTATTCAAAGCTTTGCACTTTCAAATGGCACCAGGCGAGAGAAAAGGGGCCCAAGAGATTGCTTAGCATCTCTGAACCGTCAGGAGGGGGATAGATGCTTTTTATTAGTGTTTAAAGCTGCGTGGTGGCTGTGGGTAAACAAAGCCTTCTATCGCTTTAATGTGCCATGCCACACTTATTCCCAGTCACATGCTTTTCCATCCTAAGAAGTAAATGAGGCGATTTAGAGCCAAAAAAACTCATAAACTCCAGGACAGAATCCCTGAGATGTTTTTTGATCCAATATTCTATTATTGGCCCCACTTCTAAAAAACACTTTTAATGCAGACCAGAAACTTGGTCTCAAGTTTATGGAGATAAGCTTTTCAAATCTGTATCTTTAAAAAAGGTCTACGCTCAGATTACAAGTACTTTTGTTCAATTTCGCTACTCAATTTCGCTGGAAAAGTCTATGGACAACTTCTAATTAATCATATCCAAGACTGGGTCGAAGGTGATCTGATCTTCTCGAACTTCCAAGTGGGCTTAAAAAAAGGACTTGGAGATACAGACCAAGACAATAGACTCTCAATGTGAGTGCATTAAATACCCAACACTGAGAAAAACACCTCTACACCTGGCTTGTATAAATCTAAAAATGACATACCACTCAGTTATCAGAAATCTTTTTTGGCACACCCTGAGAGATCATGGGATACCAAAAAACCTCTTCCGTGCATTCCAATAACTATCAACAGGATCAGATATGGCCCAAAGGGGGAATGCAATCCAAACTTCCCAATACAATTGTGAGTGCGCCAAGGCTGTGTATTCTTAGGTGTGATTGCTTTACTTTAAAGCTGAATATTGTATTAGTAGATCATATAGGTGTGTCAGGCACATGTTAAACAAGCATTACAAATACAATAGGTCTCACCTTTCATTACGTTAAAGCCATTTGTTTTGCCATACAATACCATTAGCAAAGCAAATGGCTTTAACTTAATCAAAGGCGAGATCTATTGCATTTTCAATCCTTGTTTGTCTCGTTGGTATTCATGAGTCACCATCTGTCCCTCTCATTCTCTCCTCTGGAGCGGCCTTCAGTGAATGAAGAGTGAATGGTTTGGATTTGAGAATAGTGTTACAGGGAGATTATCACTGCAGTAAAACTGTGGCATATGCTAAAAGACAAAGAAGCAGCCAGGCCCAAGTAGGCTCGACGGAATCTGTAGAGGGTGGGGATCAGTCAGGGAAACTAAAACCAGGATGCCAAGAGTTTTAGGGAAAAATATTTATTTTATTTTAGGTTTCTGAATGTGTAGACAAGTGAAATCAAGCCAAATGTTTAAAGAGTTTTGGGATTTGTCTTTTAAGTTCAACAGTTCTTGGTATGAGGCAGGTAAATAATGTTTTCTTCTATTCTTTCTCTTCCAGGACTCATGCCGATGGCTGATCTTCTTGCTCCTCTCCGACAGACCTCAGGGAAGTAAAGGATGAGGTAAGTATAAATAATAGGAATTAAATAAACACAGCTGTAGCAGACTGTGGTTTGGGATTCATGGGATACATATACATATATAGATGGGTAACTATAACTTGCACCCTCATCATGCACAGCTAATTACCTCCCATACTACATCACTCAACCCTGTGCATGGAGGGGGCACTAGTTTATAGTTACCTTAGGGCACAAGTTATAGTATAGAGAACTACAACTAATAAATTTAATTTTTTTTTTAGTTTAACACAATATGTTGGCACTGAAATGTTCACCTATAACGTCACTTTAACCCTTGTTTTCTCAGTTTTCAGTCCAGGGCCGTAATGGGCTCTGGTAGGGGGCATGGCCCCCTCCCCTAAAAATAAAGAGTTTGACCCTAGGGAATAAAGTCCCTGGGGCCACCTCATACTCTGTGAGGAGGGGCCATGCAGCCCAGTTTTTTGGAGTGTGTGGTCCCCGGAGCACAAACTGGCTTGAGGAGGGGGTCTCCACTCACACCCCCTACTAAAATAATGTAACAAAATGGCAGGCCACCATTTTCTTTTTTTATGCCGCATTTCTCAATAACATTGCATGATTGGGGACTAGGTCCCTGAGTCCTATAATGGCTACCAGCAACTATTTTCATGTTACTGGCTGCTAATCGGAGCCGTGCTCCCATGAGAGCATTGCCCAAGAGTAAAAAAGCCCCTTGGGTCAATCAAAAGGCTATGTTTTTAAACATTTTGTTTGATAGATTCTCGTGATAGTTCTACAAGCCCAACAGTACAAATATACAAATATTTTTGTATCCTACTTTTTAAAAAACTACCAAATGAATTTACACCAAATCACAAAAAGCAAGCTTACTGTCAAAATTGGTGTAATTCTGTTTAGAAATTTTTGTGGTAGTGCTTCTTAAAAAAGTCTAGGGAAAATGCATGGGGATTTTGTGTTTTGGGACTCCCTCTTTCTTGCCCACCCACTTGACGGATCAACTCGAAACCTTTTATGGACAAACTAGGAAAAAAATAAACTTTTTGAAAGGTTTTGTTGAGATTTGTCAAAGGGCACCAAAGTTATTAGCAAATAAAAAGGCATTTCCTATGGAAACACTGACCTCACCTTAACTACCAAGTATCAGTATTTATTCCTGACTCATTATTCTTTTTTTTAATGTGTTTTACAAGATTGCTTATCTAGGTTGCTTTGTCTTTTCCTATCCTTTCCTTTTGCACTAGCACCAGCCCACTAACAACCTTAAGGAGAATTTAGGCCTCTTGTTCCATTTCTTCAGGTTGTCGAATTTTTGTCTCACTCTCTCTCTTTACCCCCGCCTGCCCACCTTTAAGTTTAGTGAGGTCCTCCATGTTCTAGCAGCGCAGCTTCCCCTTCATGCATCTGGATAGCTACAACCCTCACAGTAGCAGGTCCAGGATATCCACAGGGGCGGGCACAACTCCTTCCTCCTACTTGCCTCAACTTTGCTTGTCAGGATGGCTGGGTTCTTCTGTCAGGTGTGCATCAGCCCCTGGAGTTGGTTAGCATCCCCTTCTGGGTTGCCTAGTGATATTCTCCTCAGTGTCTTCTCCTCCCTCTCTCCCTGAGCATGTGTAGAAACTTTTTTATATACCTCTTTCTGTTTTTGTTTCTCCTGTTGTTTTTCTACCTATTTTTTTTGTTCCTCCCCATTGTATTTTTACGTCTCCTAACACTTATGCTTTCTAACTTGCAGGTGGCTATCCAGATGGATCGGCATAATTCCATGATTCCATCTGTGAGGTCCCATATACCAGTAAGGGACCTCACAGATGGAATCTGGTAAGTCTTTGTTACAGACTCCACGTATCAACTGGTCAGCAATTTATATTTTATTTAGAATCATATATTCTTCTGTAGAGTAGGAACAGTGGGTGCTTCTACCCCAAGTATACACAAACAGCCCTTTTTCCATGCACCGTCTTGAAATTTCAAGCATGCTTCACACATTAAAACAACAGCCCAGTCTTGTGGAGAGGCGACTAGCTACACATGGGAACAGTTTGTAGATATTGAAGTGTTGCATGAATGAGTTATTGAATGAAAGAATGAATGAATTGATGACTTGATGGATGGATGACACATTTTTCTAATATAATGGCAATCCCAATAATTATCCTGATGCTAAGATTAGAGAACGAAAGTAGTAATTTAAACAATGTTGTGTGAAGTGAAAAGACAGATTTTTAAAGTTGAACTGACAGTGGAGGGTGGAGAAAGTGAGTTCCTTATTTTGGCATCTAGAAAATTGATGTTCGCTGCACTGAGCACAGGAGACAGTGTTGCGATTCAGTAAGTGCAGGAGAGTAGGGTCTGCTTCCTATGGTTACCCCCACTTTTTGCTGTGATTTTCTGGTTTTTCGACTTTAGTGTGGCTGTGGCCCTGCTAATCAGGCCCACAGCCCAGCTGTTCTTTCTCTAAATTGATACCATGTACTTTAGGTACATACCAGATTGGTTACTGGGTCACCCTTGTGAGCCCCTGTATAGTGTACCATAGGTACCCAGGGCATATGTGCACCCTAGGTCTACCAGGGGCTGCAGCATGTATTGTGCCACCCCTGGTTTGCCTTCCAAACTGACACCACAGGTCTGTTCACACAGCCTGGGTAAGGTGGTGTAATTACCCCTTACTTAGATATAGTATGTCTATATCTACAAATACATATAGACACATATACACCTATAAGTCACTCCTATGGCAGGCCTTAACAATCCTGGAGGCAGAGTGCATGGTTTTATGTGAGAGGGTGACCAAGCATGAGCTGAGCCCCTCTGCAGCTTTCGGAACTATCTCCTTATAGCTGTTCTATGATATAGCCATACCATATACTCTTAAGTGCATTATAATCCTCGCGGTTAATGCTAACTTTGGTTTGGTTTTATCAAAACATGTCGTGTAAGGTGTCAAACACTTTGGAATACTAGCCCCCCCCCCCGCCAGTCCTGGCGGCGGGGGTAGCATTCCACCCTTCTAGAGGGAGAAGACATGTAGTTACTGGTTTACCCGGTTAAAGTTAAACAGAGCCTCAGCATCACAAAATGGACACTGCTGCCACAGACACGAGTCTGACCTCCTGTTGCTGGACGAAACTCCAGCAGGGTAGGCCTGGACAATAGCTTTCATGTCCAGGGAGGTGCCAGCACCTCCCCAGACAGGCTTTAGTGTATTGGGGCAGGGAGGGCTGCATTCAGTGAATGCTTTCCAGGCACTGCCTGGGGCACACAAGGTTCTCCATGCATTTCCCAGTTCAAACCAGTTGCTGGCGCACTCTGCCTCAGCTCTGGTGCAAAACTGGACAAAGGGAGAGGGGTGTAACCACCCCCTTCCCAGGTCCACCCATAGGAGGAACCTTAAGGTTAGTCCAGCCCCTAAACTTAGTTTAAGTATAGGAGCCCAGTCACTAGGACTTTAGATTACCCTGGATGAAACTTTAAAACATAAATCCTGGACCTTTGACATTCCATTTCGAATGGAAGACGGAAGACATCTCCCATGTGATGAAGGAGTGGCCTCCCTGTTCAAACAGGCAACAACAGCAACTTTGCCGGTCTGCATTTTCGAGGCTCCCGCCGGATACCGAATCTGTGACACAGGACATGGACTTCCAGACATCTCGGACCCCATCCTTCGCTCACTGCAAAGCTGAGACCCGTGGCGGACTCGAGAGATGTGGAACCGCAACTCCTGGACAAGCTGCACTCACTTCACGAGGTAACTTGAAGTTGTGCATTGGGGTGCTTGAAGCCCCATACCCGAGCACCATTTGCCCTGAAGCTCCGAGGCCTCCACTTCACGAGTGACCCGTGGGCCCCGCTTTTGCATTTCAGCTTGACGCGTCTTTGCAGTTCCTAGTCCGTTGGCTAGTGAGCCCCCTGAAGACTTTCCTTTACATCTAACTTTCTTTCCTGGTTGCTCCAGGCTTGCTTCAGCTTCTCTACAAAGGAAAAGTTCCCCAGACCTTGCTGGTCTGCTCCGAAGCCAATCTTGACATCCTGCATGGGTTACATTTGCCAAGGCTTGTTGAGTCCAGTCTGGATACCGACACAGCCGTCAACTAGATCCTTTGTGGGACAGCTTGAATCCAGCTCCTGGTCATCGTTGACACCTCCTGGTCCTCGTGGCTGAAGAGACAAACTTCACATCTTCACCTGAAATCACCTGACACCTGGTAGCATCATCCTATCGCCGCCCTGGTCACTGGCAAGTGACCCAGACTCTGTCCCTTCTGCTTTCAGGTTCTACAGATCTTCGATCCACCCTTGGATCCACCCGGACACTTTTCCTCTGGTCTCCTGCAGCACTTCTTTGCAGCTCTCCATTGAAAACGACGACGAAACCCGACACGAAAAGACACCTATGCACCCGGCTTCCCTGAGTGAGGTAACACGAGTACTCCGGTGCTCCCATGGGTCTTGACTTTCGAAGTGTCCTAGTTTAAAAGGGTTTCATCGTAGTCCATCCGGAAGTGTCTTTAAATTGTATATTTGTAACTTCTACGTTTCCCATAGAAAGTCAATGGTAACCCGTGTCTGTGTTTAGACACTGCAGGCGTCTCCCGTGGGCCACCTACTTCCTAACCTTTGGTTGTTTAGAGTAGCCCCAGCGATTCCACAGGCCCCAGGCCTGCTTTCTAATTATCTCATGGTTCTTATACCACTATTTTAGTATATGGTTTGTGAAGCCCCTAGGGCATAACGTATACTGTGCAACTTATCATATAGTAATTGAGTAACTTGTATCGTACTTTTCCCTCTGACCTCATAAAGAGTGCAGAGGGGTTGTGTTTAGAATAAATACATATATATTTGATATATACCTTGTGTGGTGTCCTTTCATTTGGTACTCAAGGGATTATAATTGGTAAAACAACTTGCTTAATACGCTCTCTGAAGTCTTAGCCTGATGACTGCTGGTCCATGCTACCACTAGGATAGCTTTCTATAAGGTTGACTTTACAACCACCATCAATAACGGTCGCACTAGAACTAGTGGACATCATATGCCAGGCTAACTTCTCACAGTAAGTAAGCTAAAGGAAAGCAAAGAAGATTGGCAGAAGCATATCTGGGAAAGCAAGATTGCACCAAAGAAGGCCCAGCCTGATGGGTGGCCAGTGAAAAAGCATTTGAAGAAGATACTTTGACTTCAGAAGAAGTGACATACTTTTTATCAAGTTTTTGAAGCAGAAAAAAATACACAAGGAGGTCTTCCCTGAACCAGAACACAAGTTACCTAAAACTGGTTTCACCCTAGTAAGGCCTCGTCAGCAGGTACCTGGGTTGGCAATGTGGGCTGGACTGTTCACACTGGTATCATGTGGTACGTGAATAGCCAAAAATTATGATCCAGAGTTTAGAGATTAGCCATTGACCTATTCCTGAGTAATGTCACTGGGTGCATGTGTGCCATTAGTACCACTACCCAAAGAGCAATGACCGACACCATCAATTCCCAATATTTTTATTCTGGCCACAACTTCTCCATTTGTCATGTTAGCAGTTTAGTAGCCAGCCATACAATTGGCAACCACAGATTAGCCATTGACAGATGTATTAGTAGTTTTCTACTGCTTGATGGCCAGTTTAGGCATAGAACAACCTACATCAACATGCCCTGCTGTTATTAGGGCAAAAGTGATTACGCTTCCAACAGTAATTGCCCATTACACTATGGCCAATTGGCGTCCAGTATTGATAATTGCCAATCATTCCTACTTAGGGCTTAGCAGGGGTGCCGTAATATTTCTCTTTGCTTAGTATTTTCTTTTTGCGGGCATCCTTTAAAGGGTGGAGGCATATTAGTACAGCACATTAGTACAGCATAGGGGTTATCTATGTGGCTTTTGCCTGTTTTGTACAGTACTGTTGTTCGATGGTGGATTTTAACAGTAAGGTTCAATTCTAGGCATGTTTCAAACATAGTAGGGATGCAAAGTTTTGCAAGGTGAGAAAAGCTTATCTTTGATATGCAAGCAAGCAATGGAGCAGAGGAAGGGACCGAGAAGGATAGGCTGCAACGTTCACACACTACTGACTTGTAAGAGGAAGTTAAAGTTCACCATATTGGCAGCACAGCACTTTACTGCTAACAGGTGGCTACCAGCTCATCTAGCTATTTATAACCATCATCATTCTTGCCAATGAGGAAGTGATTGTTTTTCACCAAATCACAGTGAACTTCATAGGACAAATTTGCTTCAGTCCCACTCCGCACCTATCACTCTCCTCCCTTCCCATTACCCTCACCACAGAAGGGCCTACACAATGTGGCGTTCCTAAGGTGTTTTTTTCTGCGTACATCTTGAACGCTGCACACCCTTTCCGTGACGTTTGTGGGTAACCTGCAGGGCCGGGTGGCTCAGCATACAGCAAAGAATCGAAAGCAGTTCCAGGGAGTGTCCAAGCCATTCTTGTGTCTCATGTAGCAGTGTATTGCTGACGTGTTGCCTAACCTATTTATCTAATATGGCACAGAACAGCGCATCGGACCACCGTGGATGATTAGACAGTACATTAAACAAAATAAACCACATAAAGAGCAGCTACGCCTTTACTGAGGCTACTAGGAATGAGGAAACTGGCACTTAACTATATGGCCTGGTACTACCTATACTCCCTCCACCCTAGTCAAGACCCAGATAATATTATAACAAGAGTTTTTTGGATGAGGGGGTCGTAGATAACCCCTGGCCGCATTTATTAACATAAAAATTCAAACAAACATTAATATTTACAATATTTACAAAATATGCAGAAAACATAGAATGACATTGATTACATTGATAAGTACAGATGTCAGATGGCTAACCTTAACATAACTCTAATACAAGTTATTCCTATCCGAATCTAAAACATATCATCATCAATAATCATAATAGCAGTTACTTTTCTGTGTATTCCTATTTGAGCCTACAGCAAGGTCAATAACTAGTGTCGGATTCTTATCAAATTATGACCGCCCTCCCACCGGAGTGCACATGCGCAGAGGGCCCGATTACCTTGAGAGTACTTCTCCCCCGGTTGCCCCCGTACGCTCTGTATATTATCTCCATAAAGGGCCCTTGCAGTTCTGCGCCCTTTACTGGCGCCATTGTGCACGTGCGAGGTGGCCAACCAGCCTAGGTAAAAAGTAACTCCCCCTGACCCATCCATCCAACCGGCTGTAACTGCCCCTGGAGGTCTAGGAGAGACCACTTGTCCCTCCCCCTTGGGCAACCCCATTCAAGAATGGCGCCACCCTCTAAGGACCTTAAATATACTGCTCACCTTACCGCCACAGGCCAGCATCGTAGACCGACTATCTGACCCCCGCGAAATTGCTAATTAGAGGGTCATATCCTGATTCTGAAGCCCCCCAACCATGCTAGCAGATTCTCTAATAGGATTTCATTACCTACTTTAGACAAGTGGACACTCTCTTTTAACGCCCCCCCCTGATACACCAGTGGGCGATCGTCTATAAATGAGGAGACCTAAACAACCTCTCTATCTTATTGTTGATCCTCCTTACTGAGTAATTCAGTGCCCTCACAGACTCCCCGACCCATTGAAATCTGGGTACCATCTGTGACCATACTATGGTGCACTCTTGGCATACCTTAGCTAACCAACCTACTTCAGTGATTATGGCTTCCACTTGCCATCTTCTACCCAGATTTACCAGAATATTCCTTCCCAGGTGCAAGATAATGATACTGGGGGGAGCCCCACCCTTGCTCAACAGGTCCACTACAAAACCCCTGAACTGACTAAAGCGGAGACCCACTTTTCCATGAAATAACACCCTAAAACCAGCATGCTCAGCTCTGGGCTTGTAATTACCTGAAAAGAAAAATTAATTAAAACGTCTCGCATATGAATAGCCAATAATCCAAACGACATGTGGTCCTGATTTCTGTAGATGTGCACGTCCTTGCGTTGATTGTAGCTGCTGATGTGCCGCCGCCAGTTTCCCCCCTGCGTGACAGGTTTGAGAAACTATAAATGTAAGCAGAGAAGGAACATGCATCAGCACCGGGCAAATGTCCTACTCACAACATGTCCAGCCGTACATAGCACTTACAGCAATTGGATGACCACCTCCTAATCCTTTTAACATTGTTGCCGTGAAAACCCCTCGCTTTAGCCTCAGTGGCAGCCCCTATTCTGAAAGAATGAGTTTCAAAGCAACTGGGATCCAGACCTGCCTTCTGTACTGCCATATCCATGACTCTCCTAAACTGAAACCTTGTGAGCGGGGTACCATCAGCATGAATTAACAATGTCCCCCACCTTTTTATTAGGTGTATGCTGTAGAAATGCCTCTAACTGTGTCACGGGGCAGCAAGGGTTACCATGTGCCCTATGCAGTACTACCCCCTCCCCACGGGCCTCTTGGTCAGTTTTGGATTTCCTAATAGATTTCAATAAGGCGTCGTCTTGTACCTTCGCATGTTCTAACTGCAGACCCCCTTGCACATTCTATTTATTTTGAGCCACCAATTCCCCTATCCTGAAAGCACCATAAAAAGCTAATGAAAAGGCTACTCTGAACAGCAGAGCTTCCTCTGTGGTGCTGCATTTAAGGTCAAGAGCCACCAGTAAAGATGTTAGCAACTCCACCCCTATCGGACGTCTCAAGTCCGGTGCTGACCCCTGGAGGCGCTGCCTTCCTGAGCTGAGCGCCCCTCTTTGTTTAAGGCACCCAAGTAAAGCAGGAGTGCCCCCGTGCCATGCCACCTCTCTGCCCAATCCCTTCCCAAAAATGTACAATATGCCCAAAACGCCCCTTCATACGCTTTTCTGGTCCTGGGAGCTAGGCTAGCTGCCACGAGGTTTGGTAGTTGGGGGCACCAATCTGCCAAAGTACTTCTGGGAAGGATGTGGGAGTTGCTTCTGCAGAGGGGAGGTGTGCCCTAAAAACCTCCATCTTGAAGCGAGAGAGTGCATCAGCAGCATAATTCAACACCCCTGGCACATGTTTAGCTTTAAACTGCATGTTCAATCTCTTACATAACAACACTAACTCTTTCAACAGGCGGACAATCATTTTACAACGTGCTGCTTGTTGGTTGATGCATTCAACTACAGTCATGTTATCTGACCAGAACACCACCGATTGATTACGCAATCTTTCAGGCCAGACTGTTAATGCCATCCAGATGGGAAACAGTTCCAAGAAACCGATGTTACCCGTCACCCCATTCTGCACCCACCATGCTGGCCAACACTGAGCCACCCACTCATTACCGAGTATGGCTCCAAATCCCACACTACCCGCAGCGTCAGTCAATAAACCTAAGTCCGCAGAAGTAGTGGGTGGACCAGGCCAAACTACACTGCCTTTGAAGTCCTGCAGGAATACCATCCAAATCGGCATGTCCTGCCTAACCTCAGCCGACAGCCTGGTGTAGTGGTGCTTTTCTTTGAGGCCGGTCATGGCCTGGGCGATGGAGCGGGAAAATGGTTGTGTCATTGGTATGACTCTCGAAGCAAAGTTCAACTGCCCTACCGCCTGCTATAACTGGTGCAAGGTGACCTTATCTTTTGCCAGGCATTGCTGTAACGCTGTCTTGAATTTGATAATCTTGTCTGCTGGTAACCGAAAACACCCTTGCATTGAATCTAAATCAATGCCCAAGAATTCTATTGTTGTCGTTGGTCCTACTGTCTTTCCTGGCGCCAGGGAAACCCCAAAAGCCTGCATGAGCGTAAAAAATTCTTGCAGTGCCCACACACACACCTGGCAGCCCGCTGACCCCAGGATAAGAAAGTCATCCAGGTAGAGCATGACAAACTGGTGCCCTGTTGCCTGTCTAAAAACCCATTTTAAAAATGAACTGAATTTCTCAAAGTAAGCGCTGGAGAACGAACAACTCATGGGTATACACATATCCATGTAGAATTTACCCTGGAACTTAAAACCCAGAAGGTGAAAATTTGATGGGTGAACTGGCAACAAGCCAAAGGCAGACTCAATATCAGATTTTGCCAGCAATGCACCAGGGCCCAGGCCCCTGAGCATCTCAACCGCCTGGTCAAAGGAAGCATATTTTACACTACAAATCTCATCACTGATAGTGTCATTCAATGAGTTGCCCTTAGGTGCTGATAGATTATGTATCAACCTGAATTCTCCCCCCTCTTTTTTGGGGACCACCCCTAAAAGGGAGCAGACAGAATTGTTTACCAGTAGGCAATCAAATGGCCCAACTATTCTGCCCAAGCGCAGTTCTTTTTCAATCTTAGTTGCCACTACGCCTGGATTGGTCCTGACAGAAAGTTGATTTTTGCATTCAGGTGCCCCCATGTAGCCAGGTGCAGGAATCCTATTTATTTATTTGAAAGTTTTATAGAGCGCGAACAAGACCCTTGTGGATATCAGAGGAGCGCTTTACAGACATAGAAGTTATTTATACAGCAAAGAGGTTACTTATACAACAAATAAGGCAGATAGATCAGGTAAACATAACATATTGTGCAACGTAGAGCAAATGAGATGAGACAATGGCAACTATAGTGCCTAGGTGATCAAGTTGACCCTTGTCATAAAAGGAATACTGGGGAAGGTGCAAGAGTTCTCAGAGATTCATTAGTCTATAATCATGTGAATTTTGCCATGAAAATCGATTGTATCTCCTTTTTGAAAGAAGCAGTGGAGGAAATAAGTCTGGTTTCTGGAGGTAGTGCATTCCAGATCCTAGGCGCCATCCTTGAGAAGGATCGTTTGTATGTTTATTTCTTGTTGATCGTTGTGGTTTCAGTAGAAGGTTTTCTGCACTTCTTGTGGATCTAGAACCACCAGAGATTGTCAGTTTCTGAGTGAGGTATCTGGGTGCATTGTGATGTATGGCCTTATGCGTCATGCACGCAATTTTCAGGTGAATTCTGGCTTCAAATGGTAGCCAGTTCAGAGATTTTAAGTCTGGGGATATGTGGAAGCTTCTTTTCGAGCCAGTGATGAGTCTCGCTGCAGCATTAATGGAGGTTCTGAGGGGTGCTGTTGTCGCTTTAGGGAGGCCAGAGAGAGCGACACTTCCATAATCCACATGAGGGATAACTAGAGCTTGATCTGCCATCTTGAAGTCATTGGCGGGCAGGAAGGGTTTCAGCTTCCTCAGTGTATTTATCAGGAAGTTTGCTCCCTTTGTTGCGTTGCAGATGTGTTTCTGCATATTGAGGCTGCAGTCGAGGGTTATACCTAATGATTTTGCTGAATCCGTAATGGTTGGTAGAACGTTGAATGCAGTAAGATGTTTGAACCAATCATGTATGGTGGATACTTTGGTGGGAGGGGCTATAAGGAGGAATTCAGGTTTTAAGGCGTTCAATTTGAGATGGTTCTCTGCCAACCATGTCTGGGTGTTCCCAAGTGTTGGGTTAAGCAGTTTAATGTCTTCAGGGGTGTATATCTTAAGGTATAGTTGGGTATCGTCTGCGTACATGTGATATCGCACGCTAGATGCTTGCAGCAATTCAGTGAGTGGTTCCATGAATAGATTTAACAATGTCGGGGATAGCGAGGACCCTTGAGGGACTCCTAACGTTAAAGGAACGGGTTTGGACAGGGTGTTGTTCACCTTGAATTTTTGCGTCCGGTTTTGTAGAAAGGAGGAAAACCAGTTAAGCACTGTCCCTGATAAACCTGTTGTGCCCTCCCCTCACTGGAGGCGGCCTTCTTTTCCACCCCAAATACGTTCTCTACTGATGAGGGAAGATATCCCGAAACCCGGGCCATGTCTCGGGTCTAGAGATCTTCACAACAACAAGTACTTACTTGCACCTACTGAGGTATACCACCCATGAACTATACGTACTAGAATCCTTAGGGGCGATCCGGAGGAGGGGCTAGTGGTGTGCGATCCATTGCAGTTGATTCTACAAATGGGCTCCCTTGAGCCTTTAAGCTGACGAGCTTCTGGATGACGCACCTGCGTGCCGGTTAGGCATCAAGGCCTGTGACGGTTGCTTGGCGGACTTCTTTTCCACCCCAAATACGTTCTCTACTGATGAGGGAAGATATCCCGAAACCCGGGCCATGTCTCGGGTCTAGAGATCTTCACAACAACAAGTACTTACTTGCACCTACTGAGGTATACCACTCATGAACTATACGTACCAGAATCATTAGGTGCGATCCGGAGGAGGGGCTAGCGGTGTGCGATCCATTGCGGTTGATTCTAAAAATGGGCTCCCCTGAGCCTTTAAGCTGACGAGCTTCTGGATGACGCACCTGTGTGCCGGTTAGGCATCAAGGCCTGTGACAGTTGCTTGGCGGCCTTCTTTTTCACCCCAAATACGTTCTCTACTGATGAGGAAAGATATCCCAAAACCCGGGCCATGTCTTGGGTCTAGAGATCTTCACAACAACAAGTACTTACTTGCACCTACTGAGGTATACCACTCATGAACTATACGTACCAGAATCCTTAGGGGCAATCCGGAGGAGGGGCTAGCGGTGTGCGATCCATTGCAGTTGATTCAACAAATGGGCTCCCTTGAGCTTTTAAGCTGACGAGCTTCTGGATGACGCACCTGCGTGCCAGTAAGGCATCAAGGCCTGTGACGGTTGCTTGACGGCCTTCTTTTCCACCCCAAATACGTTCTCTACTGATGAGGGAAGATATCCCGAAACCCGGGCCATGTCTCGGGTCTAGAGATCTTCACAACAACAAGTACTTACTTGCACCTACTGAGGTATACCACCCATGAACTATACGTACCAGAATCCTTAGGGGTGATCCGGAGGAGGGGCTAGCGGTGTGCGATCCATTGCGGTTGATTCTACAAATGGGCTCCCTTGAGCTTTTAAGCTGACGAGCTTCTGGATGACGCACCTGCGTGCCGGTTAGGCATCAAGGCCTGTGACGGTTGCTTGGCGCCCTTCTTTTCTACCCCAAATATGTTCTCTACTGATGAGGGAAGATATCCCGAAACCCGGGCCATGTCTCGGGTCTAGAGATCTTCACAACAACAAGTACTTACTTGCACCTACTGAGGTATACCACCCATGAACTATACGTACCAGAATCCTTAGGGGTGATCCGGAGGAGGGGCTAGCGGTGTGCGATCCATTGCGGTTGATTCTACAAATGGGCTCCCTTGAGCCTTTAAGCTGACGAGCTTCTGGATGACGCACCTGCGTGCCGGTTAGGCATCAAGGCCTGTGACGGTTGCTTGGCGGACTTCTTTTCCACCCCAAATACGTTCTCTACTGATGAGGGAAGATATCCCGAAACCCGGGCCATGTCTCGGGTCTAGAGATCTTCACAACAACAAGTACTTACTTGCACCTACTGAGGTATACCACTCATGAACTATACGTACCAGAATCATTAGGTGCGATCCGGAGGAGGGGCTAGCGGTGTGCGATCCATTGCGGTTGATTCTAAAAATGGGCTCCCCTGAGCCTTTAAGCTGACGAGCTTCTGGATGACGCACCTGTGTGCCGGTTAGGCATCAAGGCCTGTGACAGTTGCTTGGCGGCCTTCTTTTCCACCCCAAATACGTTCTCTACTGATGAGGAAAGATATCCCAAAACCCGGGCCATGTCTTGGGTCTAGAGATCTTCACAACAACAAGTACTTACTTGCACCTACTGAGGTATACCACTCATGAACTATACGTACCAGAATCCTTAGGGGCAATCCGGAGGAGGGGCTAGCGGTGTGCGATCCATTGCAGTTGATTCAACAAATGGGCTCCCTTGAGCTTTTAAGCTGACGAGCTTCTGGATGACGCACCTGCGTGCCAGTAAGGCATCAAGGCCTGTGACGGTTGCTTGACGGCCTTCTTTTCCACCCCAAATACGTTCTCTACTGATGAGGGAAGATATCCCGAAACCCGGGCCATGTCTCGGGTCTAGAGATCTTCACAACAACAAATACTTACTTGCACCTACTGAGGTATACCACCCATGAACTATACGTACCAGAATCCTTAGGGGTGATCCGGAGGAGGGGCTAGCGGTGTGCGATCCATTGCGGTTGATTCTACAAATGGGCTCCCTTGAGCTTTTAAGCTGACGAGCTTCTGGATGACGCACCTGCGTGCCGGTTAGGCATCAAGGCCTGTGACGGTTGCTTGGCGGCCTTCTTTTCTACCCCAAATATGTTCTCTACTGATGAGGGAAGATATCCCGAAACCCGGGCCATGTCTCGGGTCTAGAGATCTTCACAACAACAAGTACTTACTTGCACCTACTGAGGTATACCACCCATGAACTATACGTACCAGAATCCTTAGGGGTGATCCGGAGGAGGGGCTAGCGGTGTGCGATCCATTGCGGTTGATTCTACAAATGGGCTCCCTTGAGCCTTTAAGCTGACGAGCTTCTGGATGACGCACCTGCGTGCCGGTTAGGCATCAAGGCCTGTGACGGTTGCTTGGCGGCCTTCTTTTCTACCCCAAATATGTTCTCTACTGATGAGGGAAGATATCCCGAAACCCGGGCCATGTCTCGGGTCTAGAGATCTTCACAACAACAAGTACTTACTTGCACCCACTGAGGTATACCACCCATGAACTATACGTACCAGAATCCTTAGGGGCGATCCGGATGAGGGGCTAGCAGTGTGCGATCCATTGCGGTTGATCCTCCCCTCACTTATGTTTCCTCCTTCCATTATATTTTATTTTTTTGAGACATTTGGACTCTAGGTGTGATGGGTTAGCACAGATAGAGCAGGCGTGTTTGAACTTGCACGTGCCTGGAGGCCTAGTACATGTGCGTTTATTAAGGTCCCTTTCCGTCCTCCCCCGTCACCTGAAGTAGTGGCAGGGCCTGTGGTTAGAGGTGGCCGAAAGGGCTGAAAGGATTGGAATGACTGGCCCCTGTCCTTGGACTCTGCTCCCACCCCAAACTGATCTAACCACGCGATTGTGTTAATGCGGTCCCAGGAGAGGGATGGGTCAGATTCCTTGGCTTTCCTAAAATCCTTATCATACTCCTTCCAACCAATGCCCCCATATTTGTCATGAGCCATAGTGATCCGGTTCTAGTAACATGCCATCTCAGCCTGTATATCTGGAAAACGTTCAGCTATCACTGTCATGAATACTGAGAAATTTCTAATCCAGTTATTCAAGTTCTCCTCAATCCTGAATTTTAACAGCTGACTTGCCCATTCTCTAGGGAGCATCCAGTCCTTCTTTTTCTTTGCTTCCTCCCTTTCAGTTTCATCAAGAAGCAATGAGAACATACTAACATAACTTTCTGACGCTATCTTTTCCTTCACATCTTGGGTGACATGTCTGTCCAAGTGTTCCCTCCCAGCGCGAGATTCACCAACTCCTAACAGAAGCAATGTTAGCTGCTTACCTACTGGAGCTGCCCCAGCTGGCTCTGTCAGTTTCTCCTTTGCCAGGCTTTTCACTGGCACTTCTTTGTTAACGTTGAGTGGGAATGCCCCACCGACTGTAATGAGAGGGGAAGGTGCGCCCAGCGCTTCACCTGCCTTACCCCCAGGTTTTGCATCAAACTGAGCTAGTATCCATTTTGCTTCAGCCAGCGGGTCCCCCCTATGTCCTTCACCCCCACTGATGCTGACCACATCCCAGCCCTCCCCAACCAGGGAAGGACTGCGGCTAGCTGTGACACCAAGTCTTGTGGAGCCGGGTTAGCGCCTGCAGGAGCATCCTTTGGGTCCCCACCCACCGGAGTCACTAAATCTCATGCACCGCTTCCTGCCGGGACCACCCTGAAGGGACAACCGGGGCACCTGATGGAACACCTCCCAGAGGAACCACCCCTGCAGGGACAACTGGTGCCGGGCACCCAAAGAAACCCCTCCCGGAGGAACTACTCCCGAAGGACCGGGCACCTCCCCTTCCCCCATGGGCTGGGGCACTGGCACGGTTTCTTTTGGTAACCTCTTTTCTTTTGAGACCCCTTTCCTGGGCCTAGCCCACTTGAGGAGGGGGGTAATTCTCCCCTAGGCTTAGGTGGCACTATGGTTCGCAGAGGCCTATTCTCAACATCACCATGCCCTTCCACCCTCTCCCTGAGATCAGCAAGGTTCTGCCCTAATTTATCGACCTTCTTCCATCTCCTATCCATAGCAACCATTGTGCGCATCATTGTCTCAATCATGTTCTCCATGCGAGAATGCCTTTCACAATGCTTTAACTTGGTGGCCATTGCTTTTACCAGACTGAAAGGGTTATTCTGGACGTGCTGGCTACTACAACAATGTACCCAATGCTACCCACTTAAACACAGTAACTCAGACAGTAGCCTAAATAAACACACCCCACTGTACTTCCAGGCCTGGTACACTGTCCAGGCCCTTACCTTTCAATGCTGGAGGTACACGAGAGGCCGTAAGCACCCACGCAATCAGAGCCACGCCACACCAGCTAATCCAGGGGGTCAGGCGAGTATTCTGTTGCCCGCGTGGCTCCCAGAAGCGCTGGAATGCAGGCCTGTCAGTGTCCCCTTATGTATCTCCTGTGTGCTGCACCGCTAGGGAATGCTGGGCCTCTCAGTGATCCTGGCCACGTTGTTGAGATTGTTGGTGCTAGTACTCTATAAACAGAAAAATACAGATCAAGTGATGCCCCCTGCCAGGTGGCCCCAAAAGGTATAGCTCCTGCTTTGGGAAAGTTACACAATGCCCAACAATACCACAAAAACCACACAGAGCGGCACTTAAAAGGCATGATTGTCACTCAGAACAGATGTAACAAATGCCCAATTTTATCACAGAATTTACCTACAGGGTGCTACAATGCTGTAATACTTCACACAAGCTGATTCCAATGCGCCTTCTCAATTTAAATACGTGCGCCACTCAGCTGATCACTCACACTTCCACTCTGCACAATTGTGCCCGATGCTTGTGAGCGGTCCTAAGTTAAAGCAAGATATGTGATAAACCGAGCGCTTTACATGCGGCAAATACCCCTTAAAACACTCGGTCCCAAGCCAGTGCTCCTTGTACAAGGCAGTCCTCCCAGCGATCGGCGAGCCTCAATGCTCCCGCCAGCACTCCTTGGACCCCACGGGTCGCCCAGTGATCCCAGGTGTGGCGTTAGTGGTTGGGCCATACACGTGGGTGAGGGGCATATAAGAAGGGACACAGACACATGGATATATGTAGCCGGAAAGACCCCGAGCGGTCTTCCGCATGTTTATTTTATACCCCGGCGCGAGCCCGCCCCGGGGTGAGCGTGCGTGCGTGGAGGCATTAGATACATTGTAGGAGAGAGCCCGAGTGGCTCTCTACATCCCTCCTTCAATTTAGTTCTGTTCTTGCCGCAACCACCAGATCTCGATTCACGGGGATGCCCAGGCAAAGTCTCTTAGATGCAGGTTGGGTCTCGGGTTGGGCCTTAGACTGTATCGTTGGTTCCGGACATTTGGTTGCTCTACAACCCCGGCCGGGGTTGCCCCTGCTCCTTCGCCCGCGATGGTCGCCCTGGTCTGAATGCGTTCCGCGATGAGATTCTGCGGTGTCATTCTGGGTGGACTCTCACCGCGTTGTCGGGTCACCGGTGATCTTGGCACACTCCCGCCCAGGTCGAGACCTCCATCATCCCCAGTCTCTGGCTCTTCCTCGGTTCGGTGTCCTCCAGTTGTCTCAACTATTTTCTTAAAACATGACACGTTCCGCGTCACTACTTGTCCATTTCGCCTTGCAGTTACCATTGTCCCTTGGATCTTGTCCACTCTCCACACTTCCGACTCGTACGGTGTGCGGAATTTCCATCCTGGGTGAGGGTCTCGCACTACAACCATGTCCCCTTCTTTCAAAGTGGGCTCCTTTGCATGACGATGCTCGCTCGCTTTCATGTTGGTATTTTGCCTCCGGGCTTGGATGGTCACAGCATCCCTCTCTTCCGGTGCCCAGGTGCTATCGGTCGGGATGCTGTCCCGGGGGGCTCGTTTGAACAACACATGGGCCGGAGCACATTTTGTCGTGCTGTGAGGCGTTTGTCGGTAGGCTCCCAGAAATTGGTCGAGGGCTATTTCCGGATCCTCCCCATTGTCCACCGCAATCCTCAGAGCTCTGTTCAGTGTTCACATCAGTCTTTCGACTTCCCCGTTTGCCTGGGGCCACAGCGGGGTGATTTTTCTGTGCTTGATCCGGAGGCTCTCCAGGTATGATTGAAATTCTCTCCCTTGAAACGGGGGTCCATTGTCGGACTTAATTTCATCCGGGAGCCCAATGGTTGCAAAGACGCGGCTCAGGACTCTTTTGACTTGTGGAAATGCAGTTGAAGATATGACTTCGACTATCGGAAACTTTGAAAATGAATCAATGAGGACTAGCATGTGTCGGCCATCAGGGAAACTACCAAAATCTATGCTGAGGTGTGTCCAGGGCGCCTGAGGCGCTTCCTCCGTGATCACAGGTGCTGGGGCCGGATCACTGCCTGTGATTGTGCAGGCATGGCAAGATCGTATCATGGCGTCTACTTGGCTGTCCATGGCGGGGAACCACACTTTGCTCCGAAGGCGTGCTTTTGTCTTGGCCATGCCCTGGTGTCCTACGTGTGCTAGACTTAGGGCTCTCTGTTGGAGACTCTCCGGTATGACGATGAGGTGCCCTCGGAGGATGATTCCTTCATCTCCCACGCTCAGTTCGCTGCGTATATGCCACAGTTGTTGTCGTGCGTGGGTCACCTCCGGCCGGAGGCTCGATGCACCATCGAGGAAATGGGCCCAGCGGTTCCCTTCCAGAGCCTGGCGAACTCTTGCCGATGTCTCATCTGTGGCGGTTGCTTCTCCGATTTCTTTGAGTGACATATTTTCCGGGCATGCAGCTTGCGAGATCATATGGACAAACTCTTCGGCTTCCACACCTTCTTCTTTGGGCGGATACTGGTTGATAATGTCAGGGTGTCGGGATAGGTAGTCGGCCGGGTTGTGCGCCCCCGGGCGGAACACGATTTTGAAATGGTAACCCTGTAGCTGAACGGCCCAGCGTTCAATGCGTGGGGGCGCCAGCCGGGACGACCCCGCAAATAGTGGCAGTAGTAGCTTGTGATCTGTTACCACAGTGAATTCTTGCCCGCACAGGTAAAGGTGAAAGTGTTGGCATGCCCATTTGATGGCCAAGGCCTCTCTTTCGATTTGCGCGTACCTGGTTTCTGTGTCCGATAGCGCTTTACTGGCGTACGCGACTGGCTTCCACTCTTCGGGTCCGTATTCTTGCAAGAGCACGGCTCCCAGACCCACGGGGCTGGCATCGACGATTAGTTCGGTTCTGCGTCGGGGTTGGAAATATGCCATGACGGTGTCGTCGAGAAGACTGGCCTTGATTGTTTGGAAAGCTTTGTTGCCGGTTCCTGTCCAGTCCCACTTGTGGTCTGCTCTGGTGAGGGCTCTGAGGGGCTCTGCAATCGCGGCCAAATTGGGTATGAACCGACCACAGTAAGTGGCCATGCCCAAGAAGCTGCGCACCTCGGTGGGGTTTCTCGGAGTGCTTGCTGCCTTGATCGCCTCTGCCTTCTTGGGGTCCACTTTCAGGCCTTCCCTCGTGAAAACGTAGCCAAAAAAATCAATCGACTCCTGGTAGAAGGAGCACTTTGCCCTGTGTAGGGTCAGTCCGCTGTCCACAAGTCTTTGGAGTGTGGCCCTCAGATGGGCATGATGTTCCTCTAGGGTTGCCGAGTACACTAGTATATCATCGCTGAGGTTGATCACTCCACTCAGTCCTGATAGTACTTCTCGTATGGCATTCTGGAATACTTCCGCTGCGGAGGAGACTCCAAAGCTTAGCCGTTTGTAGCGTCGTAGCCCCATGTGAGTCGAGAAGGTGGTGATATACCTGCAGGCTGGTTCCAGCTCGAGCTGATGGTATCCCGAGTTGAGGTCTAACTTTGAAAACCATTTCGCCCCGTTTAGATCAGCCACTATATCATCCATGGTGGGAGTGATATGTCGTTCTCGTTTGACAGCTGTGTTGGGCAGCCTCATGTCCACGCATAGTCGGATTGCCCCTGGTTGCTTCTGCTTTGGTGCGACCACCAGTGGGGAAACCCAGGGTGTCGGGCCCATACACTTTTTCGATGACACCCAGGTCTTCTAGTTTCCTGAGCTCTTCTTCGACTTGTGGCCTTAAGTTGAAGGGCACTCTCCTGTGTCGGAGTGCTACCGGCTTGACTGACGTGTCTATATGTAGCTTGAACTTCCGCCCTTTAAGCTTTCCTAGGCCCTGAAATAACTCCGGAAAATCCTTCAGCATGAAGTCCGCATGCGCCTGATGCACCTGATTGGCAAAGAACACTAGGCCAAGGTCCTCAGCCGTGTGGCAACTCAGAAGTGTGCCCTTTTTTCCCTCGGTAACGTGAAACTTTGTCTCTGTGGAATACTCGCCATTGACTACCATCGTTTGGATCACCCCTCTGAGTGGTAGTGGTTCAGTGCCTCCGTAGGTGTAGATCCTTGCCGTAGAGGGTGTCAGTAGGGGCTTCGGAGACATCTTCTCGTATTGGTCAGAATCCATGACGTTCACAGATGCCCCAGTGTCTATCAGGGCTTTGACTTCAGTGCCGTCTACTGCTATGGAGCACATAGGCGGCGGTCTCCTTCTCGTGGACGCTCTGCTCACGTAGGAGACAACGTACACGCCATCGTCTTAATCGTCTTCATACCTTGGTCGTCTGTCTTGCGCCTGGTGGTCCGGAGGGGGTGGTTCGTGATCAAGTGACAGCTGTCGGATGCGTTGCGTTACTGCCCTGGCTCGCGGACCGGCTGACTTGAACTTTCCTCCCCGACAGACAGCAGCAAAATAGTTCAGGCGCCCGCACTTAAGGCACGTCTTTCCTTTCGCGCCACATGTGGCGGTGGCTGGGTGATCATCCCCGCAGTATCCACACTGATTTCCTCTGGGCTGGGCACTTCGTGGGCGAGTTGCCGGGAATCTTCTCTGGATTGCGTCGACTCTCTCTTCTTTGATTGGCGTTACCCTTGCAGTAGCTGGGGTAATCACCGGCGTGCGTAACGCCGCTTCCATCTCTTCCGCCCTTGCGTCGGACAGCTCATGTGACCTGGCTAGAATTAATATCTCGTCTAGCGATATGCCCGGTTGGCGGAGGATGAGCTTCCTCTGCAGCTTTGATTTACACCCTACTATGATTTGGTCCCGAATTTCCTCCCGTGGGTTGGTAAACGGGCACGTGCTTGCGAGCCGGCGGAGCCGGGCGTAGTACATATCAACTGACTCGGAATCTGTCTGCCAGGCACGTTTGAATTTAAATTTTTCAAAGTCATTATTGAGTTGGGGATCAAAGTGCGCGTTCAAGGCTGCGACCACAGCGTCGTAGTCGTGCTCAAGCCCAGTGTTGGGGAGTGATTCGAATAGTTCGTAAATTTCTGGCCCACCATACAAGATGAGGAGCAACCTCTTCACTGTGCCGTCCGTTTCCCTTGTGCCTTTAAAGTAGAGGTTCAGCCTCCCAACCCACGCCTTCCATCTCAGCGCCGCCGTTGCCGGATCTGCCGCCTCGCTAAATGGTGGAATGGGCGCTGCGCCGGAGTGTAGGTGGGTGGACGTCGCTTGCATGGGGGCTCCTGCTTGGACCTGTGGCTGTGGCGCAGCTAACACTGGTGGGGGCACGACTGCTGGAGGTGGGTGTTGACCTGCCCCATCTTGGGCCGCTCCTGTCGCCACTACCGACATTGTGTGGCCTTCTGTTCACCCTTCTGGAACCTTCCGGTGTTGTGTTCCTGTGTGCTGCTAGGGTTATTCTACTGTTCCGTGGTCCCTTGTGTGGTGAATCATCCCTGTTAGGTTCCCACCTCTTGGCTTTGCCAAAGCTTATTGAGACTTGGTCCACTGGGTGTGGTACGTGTCCCTTTTCCTGTTGGCCGTGTGTGCTGCAGGCAGGGAGCTCAGTTTCTAGGCGTGTCACTGGGGCTGTTTGCCTTTGCCTATGCTTGTGTTTTTTTTTCTAGGTTGTGTGCACTGTCGAGCGTTGCAGCTATCCGAGGCTGGGGGAGTGTCTCAGGCCTCCGCGAGCTCCTCACTCGCTCGCTGCTGCGGGGACGGCTGGGGCTGCGATAGGCCTCGCTGGGCCACGTGGTGTTGCCGCGTAGGGAGTGTTGCCTCTCGTTGGCGCTGAAATCCGCCGTCCTTCGGGCACACGCTTCAGTGCAGGCGGAGGGAGGGACACGCAGGGTGTCGCGCTGGCGGGGCAGAGGATTGACTCACCCGCAGGTCCTGTCGGACGGCACCTCGACTCCCCGCGAGCCCCGCCGGCCGAAGGCGCTCCCTCCAGGGAGGCGCGTGGGCGGGCCTCGGGAGCTGGGACAGGTCGGCACAGCAGCGCGGGTGGGCACCGCGACTGGGAGCAGGCAACGCGGCACCACCGGCACACCGCTCGGCACGCGTGGAGGTAAGCCGGCCTCATCGCCAATGTGGCGTTAGTGGTTGGGCCCAACACGTGGGTGAGGGGCATATAAGAAGGGTCACAGACACATGGATATATGTAGCCGGAAAGACCCCGAGCGGTCTTCCGCCTGTTTATTTTATACCCCGGCGCGAGCCCGCCCCGGGGTGAGCGTGCATGCGTGGAGGCATTAGATACATTGTAGGAGAGAGCCCGAGTGGCTCTCTACATCAGGTGCAGTCTTCTCAAGCCTTCTCCCCGACTATACTCCTGCCGCCGACCAAAGCCTGCTAAAAACCCAACAATGATAGCCACTACACTCCAAATCGAAGAAACCTGGAAAACAAAAAAGAAATAAAGTTACAGCCTCCTAGCGAAGCTGATCTGGCAGGCTGGGGGAGCGAGGAGCAAAGAGGACGACTCCTCTGCTCCCCAGCTTCTTATGCCACTTTTACAGCCAGGCCGGTTCTAACCGGCCTGGCGTAGTCCCCACCTGTGACCCGGAAGTGAACATCATCACTTCCGGGTCACGTTCGGGACCCGCGACCAGTCGCGATCGAGGAGCGCCTGTCGCGTCACTACTCTGCGCGTCAGGCCGGCCTCTGTGGTCATCAGGCACCAGCACGACTGCCATACTTTCGGCGGGTCCGATGCCGGCCCGCCTTTTCTTAATGATCGATCATCGCAGCTGCGCGCCCTCTTGTACAAGCCCCACTGGAAGGGGGCAAGTTAGTTCACTGTGTCATAAGACGGCTGCTCCATCTGCCTGAATGCGCCCCGAGCTGGGCTGTGGTGGACAGAGCGTAAAGCAGCATTCTGGTTACTGGCGGCCGTGATTTTAGAATGTACATATTTGGGAGCTTGCTCACGTTAAATTTTGAGTAACTTGCTCCTAACTTAGAAACCTGCTTCCCTGAAGCCTCTACAGCTTCTCGCTCGTCTTCCATTCTGAACCTACAAGTTGCTTAGACCTATTGACTTTTAACCCAGGATAATGTGCTGCATGGCTGAACACTTAGAAAGCCAAAAGGTGAGATCTATTGGCTATGCCAATGCTTGTTCTCCTAAGCTTATAGGTAATCGATTTGTTGGCTCTATATTGTTTGTTCAGTAATTGATTATTTGTATGCGGTTAATCCTGTCTAGGTTAGAATGTCCAAAGGCCAGGTGTGCACAAGTTTTCCTCAAATGTGCTCAACCCCATCCTACTTCCACAGTGCCCAACCCACCACTCTTGGAGATCCTGGCCTCCACCAAACTTCCCTTGTAGAATTATTTGGTTATATCACCACTAACAAACTCTGACCACACAACTTTCTCAGAGATGGTTGTTGGTAGTGCCAGCCCATCGATAGAAAAACCTGCTAAATCCCTTCCCTGCACTCTCCTGCCTGCCCAAATTTAAAACACTTGGAAATGTGCTAAACTCCAGGGCCTGATTCACCAAGGTAATTTACGCTTTTGAATAAGTTTACACTTTGGAGTCAATTTAGTACTTTCGATATTCACAAACTCTGAGTGTAAACTCTACAAATGTGTAAGTAACGTCTCCACCCTGGAGTAATGCAATTGGCTTATTTTTGTGTGGGTGGGTGCCATCCGTCTCTAAACCCCTCACAGACCGTTTGCTTACTCCTCCTTAATTCCATCCACTTTTGTAGGAAGTCTACCCTTTTTTCCCACCCAGTGCCACCCATATTTACTACTAAACCGTATATTTAAGTGTGCTGTGTCTCAATGCTCAGGGCGGAGAACTCCATACACCAAAGTTTAGGTAACGCAGAGGCATAAAGCTCCGCACCAACTTTGTGAATTGCAATGTACAGTACATTTTATAGTACTACAAAACGTACTACAAAGTACAGTTTGTGAATCAAGAACATAGTATTTAGAACAGAGCTGCACTAGAGATGTCAAATCATAAAGCAAATTTTAAAATAATTGTTGGTATGTGACAAGGGAATTTTTCATTATTGAAAAGGAACACGTGCCTTTCTTTAATATCCAACTTTCATAGACATCAAAGACTTACTGGCGTCTCGCCACATATCTGCATCCAAGAAGACTCTGGAATGGACCGAGAAGATATAAAAACAGATATCCGGAATTAGCCTAAAAAGGAAGAAACATTGTGAATCGTTATAATAGCAGGAAATGCTCCCCACGCCATCACCCGCCCACAGGCATCAGTACAGGAAATGGTGCTGTGCCCTGGGATGAATGCATTCCCAGTTCAGACACAGATACCGGGCAGAGAAAATGATACACATGCGAAATGTTTGGCACAGAGGCATTCCAGGGTAAAGGAAATGAAAACTAAAGATCCGTGCTTAGATATGCCATTTGATCATTTATAGCACAGCCCATGCCAATGAATGCAGCTTGGCACGAGTCTACAGGAAGAGCACAATAGTAATGAAACGCATAACACACTCAAATTCAGGGGACATCTCTACATCCAGAAGAGTTTATCTTTATTTACTAAAGGTAAGTGCGTGTATTCAGGCCATCTGATCGGTATTATTCATATAAAAACAAATATGAAAGGTGAGGAAGAAAATACAAATGTACAACCTAGTTTCGCTGTCAAAAGAGACATAAATGGAGGTTTCATTTTAACAATGAGGCCCTAAAACGCATTGAATAGCGGAAGGGGCATTGTGTGCCATTTGGCTTTATATTACATGAGAGGTTGCCCCCTTGTCCCTCCAAAGTCTCACAGCAGCTCCCTGTAGTCACTTAGGGGTATAGTTATGTTATGTTATGTTATATGATATTTATTAAGCGCACTGTCACCGTGAGTTTCCTGGCGCTCCAAGGATCCTAAAACTATAACAGAGGAATTCAATGACAATGAGAGAAGAGCAGGGTTTTTAAAGATTTCCTAAAGGCAAGAAGGGAACCGGAGGTCTTGAGGGGGAGAGGAAGAGAGTTCCATAGTTTTGGGGCCAAATAAGAAAAAGTGTGGCCACCGGATCTGGTGAGTTTGACGCGGGGGACAACTAAGAGGTGAAGATTAGTGGACCTGAGGGCACGGGAAGGACAATAAGGGGTGATCAAGGACGTGAGGAAAACAGGAGATGGACCGGTAAGTGCTTTAAAGACCAGGCAGTGGACCTTAAAAGCTATTCTTTCACTGACTGGAAGCCAGTGAAGTTGATACAGTAAAGGTCGGGCCGACTGCCATCTGGAGAGATTGAACGCGAGTCTGGCAGCCTGGTTCTGGATGAGTTGTAACCTAGATAACAAGGAGTTGGGGAGACCGTGATAAATCGAGTTTGAGAAGTCTAGGCGGGACATCACCAAGGCTATGATGACTTGTAGCAGTGCTTCAGGGGTTAGAAAGTGGGCGACCTTCCGAATCCTGTATAGCTGGAACATACAGGAAGATGTTACTGCACTCACCTGGGCTTTGAGAGTGAGGCCGGAGTCAATAATGACCCCAAGGCTCTTCACACGGTCAGCGGGAGAGGGAGGAGTACCAAGCTCGCTGGGCCAGAACTGAGGTCCCCAATAGGTGGCGCTACTCCCGGGAAGGAGGAGCTCAGTCTTGCCCGGATTGAGCTTTAGTTGGTTTTGGCACATCCAGTGCTGAATGTGTGTCATAGCCGATTGGAAGTTGGACACAGCGTCAGGGGAGGTGAGGGGAAAGATAATCTGCAGGTCGTCCGCATAATTGAACACGGTAGCGTCCCACCTGCTTAGAGAGTGAAGGAGGGGTAAAAGATATAAATTGAAGAGGAGGGGGGACAGGGAGGAGCCCTGGGGGACCCCGCAAGATGACGCAGCACTGGTGGCGCTGAACGGGCCCAGCCTGACTGCCTGAGATCTCCCCTCTAAGAAGGACTTAACCCAGGACAAGGCAGGCCCGCGGACTCCGGCGGACTCGACACGGTGGAGTAAGATGTTGTGGTCCACCGTGTCGAATGCCGCCGATAAGTCAAGAAGGACTAATGCCTGGGGTAGTCCTCTGTCCGCCTTGCTTCTAAGGTTGTCCAATACGGCGAGGATCACAGCCTCGGTGGAATGGGCTGGTCGGAAGCCGGCCTGGTTGAAAGCCAGGAAGTTGGACTCCTCGATGAAGTGTGATAGGCAAGTAGTAACATGTGCCTCCAAGACCTTAGACAGGAAAGGCAGAAGGGAGATGGGCCGATAGTTTACAAATACCGCTGGGTCCGCGCCAGTTTTTTTTAGCAGGGGCACCAATACGGCCTCCTTGAATGACCTAGGGACTATGCCAGTACTGAGGGAAGAGTTAAGTAGGAGGAGGATACAATGGGGAAGGGAGTGACAGATGTCACGAAGCACGGACGGGGGACAGCAGTCCTTCGGGGAGCCAGATTTTACTCGCGAGGACAGCTTGGCAAGGGAATCAGAATCGAGTATAGGAAATCGATCCAGAATAAATGGATTGATAGGGGAAGGTGTTGCTGTGGTTAACGGGGGAGAATGGGATATGGAATTTTTAATTGTAGTGATCTTTGCAATGAAGAAAGAGTTGAGCGCGTTGCATGACTCAGCGGAGGGAGGCAGATTAGGAAGTGTCCTGGCGTCGGATGTTAGTTCGCCAAGGACTTTGAAAATCTCCTTAGATTTATTAGGAGCTGTTAGGATTCGCTCAGAGATGAAAGCAGACTTGGTGGATATGATGGTTTGTTTGTAGATTTTCCGTGCGACCACGTACGCTTCCCTATCGGCACTAAGATAATTGCGCCTCCATCTACGTTCCAATTGGCGTAGCTCTAGATGTTGCTGTTTTAAGGTCGAGTTATACCAGTTGTGAGACTTATTGGGGCGTGTTCGGGGGAAGCAAGACAGAGGTGCAAATAAATCACTGGCTGTCATGAGCCAATGAGAGATGTTAGCATCAAGAGTGTTGACGTCTGAGGTGTCAGTGGTTGATGGCTGAGTATCAGCAAGAGAAGAGAGGAAGGCAGGTGAGTCAAGGAGCTTCCATTTCCGGGCAGTTCCTCCTGATAAAGGAGGAGATCTGACTGATCCTTTGACGACAATGGAGGACTCGATCAGTAGATGGTCGGACCAGACACAGGGGGAGACGATCGGACAGGAGAGCGTCACCCCCTGAGTCCAGATATGATCGAGAATATGGCCACCGATGTGGGTGGGGGAGGTGATGTGCTGAGTCAGATTTGGACTGAGGAGTGTCTCAGACAGTTCAGTGGCATGGGGGCCCGCGTTAACATCGTTGTACCAGTAATTAAAATCTCCGAACATAACGATGCGGCCTGAGGAGGTCATCAGAGCAGAGAGTTGTTCACAGAGGGCAGCGGAGAACAAGGGCATAGGGGTTGGAGGGCGGTACAAAACGATAAGGGACAAAGCGCCGACCTCAGTTGCAAGGCTGATGACGAGATTCTCGGCCTCAGGAAGGCATAAAGAGGAGGACGTAATAACAGACAGGTCTTTACGTATGACTGCCGCCACCCCACCACCGCGCCTGCCGTTGGGCCGGTTGGCGGTCAGCATGTAATAATTGGGGGGTAGGGCAGCCAGAATATCAGGGAGGGAAGAGTCAGATAGCCAGGTCTCCGTGAGCAGCAGGATATCTGGGCTCTCTGCTGTTAATAAGAGAAAAATGTCGGCATGGTGCTGTGGGAGGGACCGCGTATTAAGATACAGGATGCGAATGCGGGACTCAGGCAGGATAGGGGCCGGCGTTGGTGCCTGGATAAGTGTAGGAAAGGGCAGGTCGGCCGAGATACCATGAGGGACCAAACGGTCCCAAATCGTCGATGGAAGAGCACACGAAGGACACTTGAGGCTTATGAGTGAGGCAGGGGTGTAGGTGATCATGGGGGCAGCATCTCTGGGCCCTGGTCCCGGCCCGTCGCGGACGGGCGCAGACGGGCTTGCCTTAGGCGCGCCTTCGGCGCGCAAACGGCGCGCCCGCTGCGCCCGTCCGCTGCGCGTACGAGGAGCACACATGATTTATGGGGCATTCAGGGCGTGGCCAGTTGTAAGTGGGCGTGGCTTGTGTGGGCGGGACGCCGATGACGGCGAACAGCAGAGCCTCGAACCCGCTGCAGCGACCACCTCGGCTGCGCGGAGAGGACAAGGCAGGCGAAATGCTTGCGAGCTGAAAGAGGTAGGACTTGTGGTAAAAGGCAACAAAAATTAGACACAAAAAGGTTTTAAAAACAAGGCGCTACGACTAGGGCTCCCGCGGAAGGCAAGGGAGGATCCAGGGAAGAGCTAGCAGTCAGCTCCTACTTTATGCCCGGAGGGGGCGTGGCCAGTTGTAAGTGGGCGTGGCTTGTGTGGGCGGGACGCCGATGACGGCGAACAGCAGAGCCTCGAACCCGCTGCAGCGACCACCTCGGCTGCGCGGAGAGGACAAGGCAGGCGAAATGCTTGCGAGCTGAAAGAGGTAGGACTTGTGGTAAAAGGCAACAAAAATTAGACACAAAAAGGTTTTAAAAACAAGGCGCTACGACTAGGGCTCCCGCGGAAGGCAAGGGAGGATCCAGGAAAGAGCTAGCAGTCAGCTCCTACTTTATGCCCGGAGGGGGCGTGGCCAGTTGTAAGTGGGCGTGGCTTGTGTGGGCGGGACGCCGATGACGGCGAACAGCAGAGCCTCGAACCCGCTGCAGCGACCACCTCGGCTGCGCGGAGAGGACAAGGCAGGCGAAATGCTTGCGAGCTGAAAGAGGTAGGACTTGTGGTAAAAGGCAACAAAAATTAGACACAAAAAGGTTTTAAAAACAAGGCGCTACGACTAGGGCTCCCGCGGAAGGCAAGGGAGGATCCAGGGAAGAGCTAGCAGTCAGCTCCTACTTTATGCCCGGAAGGGGCGTGGCCTGTTGTAAGTGGGCGTGGCTTGTGTGGGCGGGACGCCGATGACGGCGAACAGCAGAGCCTCGAACCCGCTGCAGCGACCACCTCGGCTGCGCGGAGAGGACAAGGCAGGCAAAATGCTTGCGAGCTGAAAGAGGTAGGACTTGTGGTAAAAGGCAACAAAAATTAGACACAAAAAGGTTTTAAAAACAAGGCGCTACGACTAGGGCTCCCGCGGAAGGCAAGGGAGGATCCAGGGAAGAGCTAGCAGTCAGCTCCTACTTTATGCCCGGAGGGGTCGTGGCCAGTTGTAAGTGGGCGTGGCTTGTGTGGGCGGGACGCCGATGACGGCGAACAGCAGAGCCTCGAACCCGCTGCAGCGACCACCTCGGCTGCGCGGAGAGGACAAGGCAGGCGAAATGCTTGCGAGCTGAAAGAGGTAGGACTTGTGGTAAAAGGCAATAAAAATTAGACACAAAAAGGTTTTAAAAACAAGGCGCTACGACTAGGGCTCCCGCGGAAGGCAAGGGAGGATATAGTGGAAAGGCCATGATTGGAAATAACATAAAATAAAGATCTTTTAATTCGGCCTAGAGAAACCTTTAACTGTTTGCTGGAGCTCATTTTGAAACAAAAAAACTATGGGGCATATTATCAAGGACTGGCGATAACTATCGCTAACCTAGGTTAGCGTTACTTTTTTTATCGCCGTCTATCGCCCTTTTAATTTGCCTTGTTAGCGACGTATTATCAACATGTGGCTCCCAGGCGATAGCTTCCGCGAAAACTGACACTAACCGCTGCGCGATGGCAATAGGTAACTGGTGATAGCGGGCAGAATACAGCGATAAGCCTTTAGCTATAATAAAACGCACGCTTACCCCCAAGTGTGGACTTTGAAAAAATAGCGAAGCAGTCCACCTACCATAGAAAAGATGTGCAAAAAAAAAAGTTAAATGCAGATCTGAGCACCCAGGGCCAAGTGCAGCACACATTAACAGCCCCCCCAAGCCCCCGCCATCCAGGATCACCAGGATGAGAGCCTGGATGCCCCGCTGGACTTGCGTCTTGCACCTGGATGCCTCGCTGGACCTGTGTATTGCACCTGTATGCCTTGCTGGACCTGCGTTTTGTGCCTGGATGCCTTTCTGGACCTGCGTCTGGTGCCTGCATGCCTGCTGGACTTGCGCTTGGAGCCTGGATGCCTGCTGGACTTTCGCCTGGAGCCCAGATGCCTCGCTGGACCTGCGTCTGGTGCCTGAATGCCTACTGGACTTGCGCCTGGAGCCTGGATGCCCCGCTGGACTTGCGTCTTGCACCTGGATGCCTCGCTGGACCTGTGTATTGCACCTGGATGCCTTGCTGGACCTGCGTCTTGTGCCTGGATGCCTTGCTGGACCTGCATCTGGTGCCTGGATGCCTGCTGGATTTGCGCCTGGAGCCTGGATGCCTCTCTGGACTTGCGTCTGGTGCCTGGATGCCTCGCTGGACCTGCGTCTGGTGCCTGAATGCCTACTGGACTTGCGCCTGGAGCCTGAATGCCTGCTGGGCTTGCGCCTGGATGCCTCACTGGACTTGCGTCTTGCACCCAGATGCCTTGCTGGACCTGTGTCTGGTGCCAGGATGCCTGCTGAACCTGCGTCTGGTGCTTGGAGTGAGATGTGGAGTAGCTGTGGAGTCGATGACCTGTGGCGGGAGACATTGATGTGCGACAATCGCCCGTACCTGGTGGTGAAGTCTGGCAGGTCGCATGGAGACACATTGCTGACCTGTGTGAGATGTCTGCCTTGCGCACCTTGGATTAGTCAATGGTAGAGGAGCAACTGCGCACCAACGAAGTGAGGTCCGCATCGCATACTACAATCCACCACTACACCGGTGTGCATGGAGTGGATTACCAATGGTGGGTGCCGTCTCCCTGCATCACAGGACGGATGATGTTGGGATGGCTGGACTTTGTGGTGGGTGAGGCCCCTGTGCTACACCCAACTTGTGTTGTCTGAGTGCTGCAACTACATGCCTAAGGGAGCCATGCTGCATCAACTGCATTAGGAGGTCCACCAGCGGACTACGCGGTGACTGCTGTACCAAGCCCAGTGAAATCACACCTTGCTCAAGCTCCTGCTGACTGAGTCACGGATTTGGAGAGAGTGCAGTGGATTGCGCCACGGGGTCAATGTCCAGGCAAGGAGAAGGTGGGAAGTGTAACATTTCCCCCAAAGAACGACCAGGAGCCAGGAGCTATGGAGGTACACGTCTTTATTGCTACATGCCTACCTCGAACTGCCTTCTTCACCTCACTTCCTGTCTGTCCCCGCCTCTTCCTCCTTCTGCCTGCCCTGTCTCAGCGTAAGGTCAGGCAGGGACGACACGACACCTCCCCCTTTTGTGCAAACGTTCTTACTGTGTTCAGAGTTCTTCAATGAGGCGCACTGGTCGCCTGATGTGTCGTCTGGGACGGCTGGACTGGTCCGATTCTGGTGGCTGACGGCTTCTCGCGTTTTCACTTCTTGCTGGACTGGAATGGTCTGGCTCGCTGCTTTCGCTCTGGCTCGACGAGTCGGTGTCGGAGCCATAGGTCTGGACTCCGTCCTTGAATGTGGGCATGCACCTTTTGAAGTGCGATATGTTCCTGGTTATTCGCTTGTGGTCTGCCTCTGCCGTAACCATAGTTCCTTTCCGGCTGGAGACTCGCAGGGGATGGGCAAGATATCGGCTGTCTGCTTTGGTCCTGCGGTCACGCCGAACCATCACCCAGTCTTCTTCTTGGATGTCAGCATGTCTAGCATGTCTGCGCCTTTGGCTTAAGGCCACAGCGGTGTGATCTTCTTGTGCTTGAAATTTAGGTGCTTTGCAAATTCAGCGAATTTGTGGCTGTTAAAAGGTAGTCCATTGTCTGACTTCACTCCTACCGGGATACCCCAGGCCGCGAAGGTCTCATCAAGGATGGGGATCACGGCGGTCGCTTTGGTGGAGGATATTAGATGTGCGATGGGGAATCGGGAGTATTCGTCCATGATGACGACAATGTACTTGCCCGATTTTAAAGGGCCGAAGAAGTCGATCGCTACTTGCTGCCATACATCGTCTGGTAGCTCTGACATCTGCAACGGGGGTGGTGGTTCATCGCGACTGACTAGCTGGCATGAGGCGCAGTCCTTAAGCGTGTTTTCCACCATCTGGTCAAGCAGCGGGAACCAAATGCGTTTCCGGAGTGCTTTCTTGGTCGCAACGATCCCCGATGACCTTCATGGGCCAGGTTGATAATTCCTTGTCGTAGTCTCTGTGGGATTATTATCCTCCCTCCTCTTAAGAGTAACCCATCTGCACTGACAGACAGTTCTTCATGAATGTGTTTGAAGGCCACCAGTTCTTGGTTGGTTTGAGTGGTGGTGTGGCCGTTGTCTGTTAAGTGTCTCCATGAGTTTGTGCGTATACGGTCCATGACATCTCGAAAGGTAGGGTCTTGGGTAGACGCCTCACGGATAGCCTCCAGTGGTACAGTGGGAGGGCACGCATTGTCGATGACGAAGTGGATATATTCCTCTGCTAGGGAAAATTTCTCCATGGCGTGTATCTGTGGGTGAAGGGACATATAGTCTGCTGGGTTCTCTGATTTTCCGGGGTTGTGAATGATTGTGTAGACGTAGTCCTGGAGACGGGGACCCCATCTCTCTATGCGCGGGGGCATTTTGGCTCTTGGGTTCCAAAATATCGTGATGAGGGCCTGGTGGTCCGTGATGAGGGTAAAGTTTTTACCATACACGAAGAGATGGAAGTGTTCGTAGGCCCATACCACCGCAAGACTCTCCTTTTCAGGTTGCGAGTATGCCTTCTCGGTGTCAGTGAGGCTGCGGCTGGCCTAAGCGACTATATGTCGTTGGTCAGAGTCCTCCTGGTATTGTGCATCGATAGCGCCGAGGCCCACCGGGCTGGCGTCAACGGTTATCTCGGTCTTTCTCTTAGTGTCAAAATACACTAGGTTGTTGGCAGAGCTGACCGCCTTCTTAATTTTGTTGTGTTACAAAATGAGGGGTCAACCCAGAGGGTCAGAGGGACCTGGGTAGTTAAGCAATATAGATAGAGTGGTCCCTGACCAGATTGGAATTCTTAAAAAACTGTTTCAATAGAAAAACAATTAATGACAAAATTATTTAACAGAACACTATTGTTTATTCACATAGTGTTTGTGAGTGTTTCATTGCATTCTCTCTTTTTTACTTTTTACATTATTGTACACATAAATAACATTTTTCAGTACCCACTATACAGGGAAAAGGGGGGGTTTTGTGCAGTGATCGGGATAGGTGCAGATGAGGGAAAGTGACAAGTCAATTGTAAATTTCTTTTAACAATAGACAATGGCTTCTCAAAGGAGCCATACAGGAGTACATACAGAGTTCTGTTGGCATAATTATCGTAACATCACATTACAACCGGTGTTCATAATCACACTCTAGTCATGTGTTCCAGTATAAAGGTCAACGTTTCGACCCTAGTCGTAGGGATGATGTCCCTTACATGGCGGGTCTTCTTCAGGACACGGGGGAAGGGGTGGGCATGTCCTTATCTAAGAACACAGAGCTGCCTCCAAATTTCGTTTCCTTACTGGTGATCCAGTAGGTGGACCAGGAGACTGCCGGGGACGCGGTTCTACGACCCGATTTTTCAGGGGCAGAGTCATGAAATAATACGGTCCCTGGCTCACGCACTCGTGCTATGAAACAGGTGCATCACAAAATTTAGATCCTACTGGATCACCAGTAAGCATCATGGAGCACTGACCAGTGATTACAGCGCATCCATGTTGTCGCAAGAAGGGCATAGTGAGAAGTGTTGCAACGCTGTAATTAAGCCAGCAGCTCTGAAAAAAACCATCTGTTTACAATGTATAGGGTCTATATAACACCTAAGAAATTGGCTAAATACTCTAACATAGATTACCACGGTCCGAGGTGTGGCTATTTGAAAGCAGGTGATGTACATATGTTCGTTGATTGTCCCGAATTAGAGGAATATTGGAGTAAGATAAGGGAATTTTTGGAAGATGTCCTTTCAATGCCCATATCAGTTTCAACGATTACTATAATATCAGGGCTTATTACGACCTACCAGGTAAACGATCTTCCCACGAAATTTGTTTTTTACATCATCTTGCTGGCAAGGCGTGAGATCTGTAGGGCGTGGAAGGATCCAACTCCCCCTACCTTTGCTAATTGCCTACGGCAGATCATGATAACAAGTAAATCAGACATGGCTTGTGATCCTACGAGTGAGACCAATGTTTGGGAGGCCTTGGTGGCATGGCAACTTCGGTGATTGGTATTCCAATGATTTGTCTGGAGCCCTGCTGGTTCCCCGGACTCCTAAGTAGCATGGGTGCCCAAAGATCGGCGAAAAAAAAAGGAGTACGGAGGGGAAGGTAGTGGCTACTTGAGGGCGCAGGCATACCACTTTGCTTTTAGCCGTAAACAACGAGGGCCGGTACAGAACGACCATTGGTGCATGGAGGTGCCAGGTTCCCATCAAGAGTTCCATTCGTGATATATGAGGATTACAAAAAAAAAAAAAAGAAGTGTTGCAATGCTGTCTTGTTGCAGCGCAGCAGCATTTTTTATGACTGGGTCAAAAGTATGCACACTATCTTATTGATTGTGTGCATTCCTGCACTGTAGTTTTGTCGCAGGGCAGCACTGCAACATTACTTGCAGCGCTGTCCTGCACCAAAAGCTGCATTGATGAGGCCCCAATAGTTATCACCATTTTTTAGACCTGCTTTTTTCTGGTCTTAGCCTCCTGCAGCTAACGGGCCTTAGCGTGAGTTTTTTATCGCTTTGCGGGTCCAGGCCATCCTTGATAATAGGGCAAAGTGGTGTTAGCGTGACTTTTTGTGAAATTTTGCCAGGGAACGCCTACCTTGCATGTTATTAGCAATAAATATCGCTGGCATGCGAGGCAATGGAAATTACGGCTGCTATCGCCTAAAAGCTGTCGCTGACGCCTGTGAGCGACAGCTTGCTGATAAGGTGATAACAATATCGCCACTTTAGTGGCTAAAAAGTGCTGCTAAAGCAGCGATGAGCCCTTGATAATATGCCCCAATGTCTCCATATCATGTGCACAGTGAAAGGTGTTTTCTTTTGTTTGGGAATTTTCAAATCATTCCTCGCCAGTGGTTGCTTAATTACATTTCGATATCAAAGGAGAGAGAGAGGACTAGGTAGCTAGTCCGTATCCCTAAGGTTTATATGTATAATTAATAAGGAATAGCCTATTTGTGAAGTGTTTTGTTTGACTCAAACCTGTATGGCGAGGTACGAATCATTAGGTTTGTTCATGAAGCCCTCACCCTCCAACCTAGTTGGTGGCATGCTTCATCATCGGGCCCACCCAGTGACACCGAGTGTGTCCCGGGTGTGCTTCAACGCATGGATACAGCAGAGCAGGTATGTTACTGAGTGTGCAGTGTAGTTACGTGAGTAGTGAAAGTTAAAAGCTATACAGTGGTTCCAGTAACCAAGGGTAAATTAAATTTTAATAACTGGGCCTCCGTTATCGTTAAAAAAGGCTGGTGGATGTGATGGGAGTATCTATTAGGGCCTCCAGCATCCAGGTGTGGTCTACATGTTTCAGCCAGGCAAACAGTTCTCCACAGCGGACCAACCGAGAAAGCACCTCAAACTTCAAAAAGTCCCATAAACTATTCAGTCTCTTGTGCTGTTCAACCTCCAAGATCTGCTGTGGTTAGGTCCCACAGGGTTCCCAGAAAGAAATTTGAAGACACGTGGAGGCAGCACCAATATCAAAGTAATTTGCAGAGGCAGTAAGTAGTGTAAAAATATATTTTTCTTTTTATTAATCTTTTTCAAAGGTGCACAAGACAGCCAACGCGTTTCGCTCCCCAACCTTGGGAGCTTCGTCAGGGCAAAATCAAGCGAATTTAGAACCTTTGTAGGTTTCAAAGTGAGATAGGAATGGCACCGTCCATAATTATGTCGCTTGACAGGCGCTGTGTGCAGATATGTAGCTCAAGCAAATTCCAGTTGGACAAAAACAATACTCGGAGAAAACTAGAAATGACCAATTACTCCACGTGTTAGTCCAAACGCATCAAAGGGGCCGTAAAACACTACAGTCAAGTTGCAATAGTGTGTAGTTGCCTGTAGAAGTCACATGTATTTCATGTTCGTGTAGGCGATTATAAGTGCAATCACGATGATGAGCAGTCCTTGATAAGCTGCAGGGTATACTCGGTCTCACGTTATGGTCACATCCGGACACTTAAACTCGAAAAAATAAAAATAAAAATAAAATAAAAAAGAAGAAGAATAACAGCCAAACGACTTACATCCGGACCGGACAACACTCTTCACTCTTTTATTTTTTCGCTTAAACCTTTCACAATTTGTTTCTTATATCTTGTAGGCACGTAAAAATGATCCGTACCTATCGCGTTTCACATTCGGGTGAACAGAGTGTTGTCACTGTTCGGGATGTCGATTTATGGTAACTGCGGGGGTACATGCACACAGTTTTAATTTGGCCTGGAGAGTTTCTCTTTAAGTACTTGACCACGCTGGTCTTTGTTACACTGGGATTCTTGCCTATACATGTGTAGACTATTCATAACTATGTGCCTGTATTGCTGAGAGAGTATCTAATATGGTCCTGTATTACTCTCTTACAGACCCCTGACGAAGGGTCTCTATCATTGACCCGAAATGCATTAGGTATTTTGAAAGATTGAACGAATGATTAAAGCATCATAAGATTATCATTATGAAAGTTATAATCGTTGGAATAAAATTTGAATGAAATCATTGGAATAAGATTCGTTACTATTGGAGAAAAATGAGTATGAACTGTTAAGAAACCATCAAGTTTCAACTGTACTTGTGCGCACATCCTTGTGAGAGGTGACCCTTCTCACTCTACGTTCACTAGAACCAGAAACCACATACTTTTCTCAGCATTTTTTTGGGTTGCAACCACACCCCTGTGGCTCTCATGCACGAGATTGATTGTTTGTCGGTGAAGAGTCTGTGGGATGACTATCCTGGTGCCTCGAAAGAGTATTCAATGCTTTGTTTCAGACAGCTCTTCCTGCACGTGCTTTAATGCGAGGATCTCCGCTTTGTTTACTTCTTCGTTGTTGTTTGCGTGCCTCCACCGTTGCTGCTTGATGATGGTTTTCATTGCGTTGAGGGTGATGCCGTTCTCCGGTTCTCATGAGTGTCTGGACATTTGCTCAGGTTTGGCTGCATTCTGTCCCATGAGATGATGTGGTCAAAGAAGATGAGTTTTGCCTTCTCTAGCTTGCACTTGTCCTCATTTAGAGTTCATCCAGCTACTTCCAAATGACCGCACACTTCTCTGAGTGCTTTGTTGTATTCTTCTTTTGTGAATCCGAACACCAGGCTGTAGTTCAAACAGTTTTTGATGGGCCGTATCACTTTCCTCAACATTTCCTGATAAATTTCAGCTGCAGATGACACCCCAAAGCTTAGCCATTTGTAGCATAAAAAGCTTAGCCATTTGTAGCGTAAGAGTCCATGTGTGTGGAGAATGTTGTGATGTATCATGACTGGGGGTTGAGTCCTACTTGATGGTATCCCTTGAAGAGATCAAACTTGGAAAATATGGTGGCTCCATTTAGGCAGCTGATCATGTCATTCGGGTGTGGACCGGGGTGTCTCTTTCTATGGCTGTGGTTGGTAGACGCATGTCCAGGCAGATCCGTATTTTCTGTGTGTTCTTCTTTGGAACAGTGACGATGGGAGACACCCATGGAGTCAGACCTTCGGCTGGCTCAAAGATGTCCTGTTCAAGCAGGCTCTTGAGCTCTTCCTCCACCTGGGCTTGAAGATGCACTGGGACTCGGTGGTGGTTTTGCGCCACAGGTTTTATCACTTCATTGATGTCAAGGGTGACCTGCACCTTTCTCAGCATCCCCAGCCCTTTGAAAAGTGCTGGGTGTTCTTTTAGGATGCTGTGGTGAGTTGACATGTTGTCAAACTCCATTGGCTTCCTGTGACCAAACGCATCCAATTCAAGTCTCTCGTCTTGGCCTTCAGATCGCTTAAGGGTCATGGCTCAACTTATCTTAGAGCTCGGCTCAATCGCACCTAGTCCAGCCGTGTCCTCATATCAAACAATCACTGCCTTCTGGCTACTCCCCATTTCCGCCACTCTAGAATGGGTAGCAGAGCCTTTGCCGTGATCACGACCAACACCTGGAACAGCCTGTCACTCTCCTTGCAGTTGGCCGAGTCTGAGATAATCTTCCGACGTGTACTAAAGACCTTGCTGTTTTCCAGCCCTTAGACCCTGTCTGGTACCTTATCTGACCCAAGCCAATAGCGCCGGGACAGCCCCGTTGGGGGTAGCTGTGCGCTCTATAAGCTTCAACAATAAATAAAATAAATAAATACATGCGTCATCGTGATAAGTCTCATGTGTTGATCTGTGACATTGCTCAGGAGACACAGAGCTGGGACGTCTCCTCTTAGAACATGTTTCTTGACTTGTAGTGATACTTCATTGTACTTGAGCGTCTCTTCCCCAGGTTTGTCACTGGGTGCTCTGCACCCCATTGGAAAACATCCATGCTGGATGGTGACAGGTTGAGTTTTGCCTCCATTTTTCTGTATTCTAACGCACACATGGTGTTGAACGTGGCTCAACTGTCCAGTACGAACTGAGCTGTATGCCGTAACACCACAAAATCTACTGAGGCTGTCTTTTGTATCTGTATTCTTTCCAGTAGTTCTATGTGTTCCGACTGCTTTTCCAGTGCTGTCACTTCTGTCATGTGGTATAGACGCTCACCGGTCACTGGTGCTGGGGCAGAATCAGAGTCTACTTAGGGGCTACAATTATATGGGTCTATGTGCTTTGCGTGGTGACTCAAGGATGCCCTCATCTTGTCCGTTCATTCCCTTTCTGGCTTCCAGCAACCCCCATCTGCAGACGCTAGAAGTGGTTGTCTGTGTTGCACTTTCGACACCGTTGTCCCATTACCGGGCAGGTGCCAATGTGCAGATATGTTAGTCCACATCGATAGCATATTTATTTCAGCCTTAGTGGTTGCCGGCACTTGTCTATCAGATCTGTTGCTTCCTCCTGTCATCCGATGGACTTGTTTGACTGTTCGCGCTCGGCCACCATTCATGTTGATGGTGTGCGACTTAGTTCTGGCATCCTTCCTTGCCATGGCTAGTATTTTGTCCAGTCTATGTTTCCTTCAGTATTTTTTTTATTTTTTTATTTATCCTCATATTGCGAATTTATGTATGTATGGGGTTTTTGGTTTCTGCCTCTGGTTGTCTTTGCCGGAGCTGCCCCTTGGTCTCTCTTGTTTGGGGAGTTTCCAAATTTTCCATATTTCTCAGAGGAGTATCCTTAAACCATTACATAGTAACAGATCTGGTTTGGGATAACGGTAGGAGCTAGCCACCTTGGCTACTCGACAAGTATTTTACTCGTCCACCAGATGTTGTTTCGCATTAATCATAGGACCGTATGTACCAACCCTGTATTGGAGTCTAGGTGTTTTTCTAAGATTTCCCAAAATTTAAATCTTTTAGAGGTAATTCCCCTTCTGTCTAGTTTATTGATCCTTAAGACAGAGTTAATCCAGGCTCCATGTGCCCTAACCCAGTTGATACAGATCTCCCTCCTTGCTAATACAATTAGCACAAAAAGTAGGTTTTCTTGACATTTAGTTAATCTCCCTCCATCTCTTGTATCTTCAATCCCAAAAAGAGTTAGAGTTGTACTTACAGTTAGCTGTTTATGCATGATCAGGCTCAAGGTCTTACCAACTTCTTCCCAGTAATCTTCCAGGGATGGGCAGTTTTTAAACATGTGGACATCATCTGCCTTTTCTTCCCCACATTTCGGAAATGTTTTTACGCCAGCATTTTTAAATTTGGAAAGCTTTTTCGGTGTCCAGTATGCGCGGTGTATTGTATATAAGTGATTTCTTTTCAAAGCCGCTGACTTTAGAGTTGACCAGCATTTTCCTACAGATTTTTCCCATATGTTATCCAGATTGGCTGTTTGTAGATCTCTCCCCAGATTTCGTCCTCAATCTGTGTATCTCCATTTCCTGCATCTATAAGGGCCCAGTACCACTTTGCAACCTCTTTGATGATAGGTGAGTTTTTTACCATTTCTTTTTCCAGTTTTCCATTATCTTGTTTATTTGCAGGAATGGTTCTAGCCCAGCTTGAAATTTGGTAGTATTTAAATTTGGAGATTGATTCATTGGTAATGCTTTGGAGTTCTTCCCAAGTAACCAAAGAGGATCCTTTTAATAGCTGACCCCAATAGTTAATATTAGCTAGTTTCAGGGTGTTTGCCATTGAGTCTTTTAGACATTCTGGGGTTCCTGGTGATTCCCATATAGGGGCCATTGTACTGTAATATTGGATGTTCAAAGATAATCTAATTTGTGTCCACAGCTTAGCTGCCTCTCTTAGAGTCTTCAATTTTATTTTTTTAAAGTATTTTGGGTGCCCGAATTTGAATAGAAAATGGTCCACTGACTCTGTCATTACTTGCAAATATTTTGGATAATAATGGTGAGTTTTAAACAATGTCCGCATGTTTTTAAACTGAAACGTCCTATAATATTTTTTTCCAGGATATCCAGGATATCCTCGTTCCCTTCGAGGCCCATATAAAACTGGCAATTTCCCCCTGTGGTTTTTTTAGAAGGGCTTTTCCAAATTCCAAGGGAATTATATTGAAAAGATATGTGTACTTGGGCAAAATTGACATTTTGATAATATTTGATCTTCCAATAATACTAAGTGGAAGACTGGACCAAACTTTAAATAACTTTATCACCTCTCCTGCCACTTTGTTTAGATTTCGCTGTGGAATCTTCTCTAGTTCATGATTTACTAAAATTCCCAGATATTTTATTTCCTTTTTGATGTTTGAGTTCTCAAAGTGTGTGTTCCAGGTCATTATTTCGGTTTTAGAGTGATTTACTAGGTAGCCTGAGACCTTCCCAAACGTACTTATGGTCTCTTCTATGGTCGTCTTAGAGCTGACATAATCATTCTTAAAGACCATCAAGTCGTCTGCATACAATGCGATCTTTTTTTCCCATGCTTGGTACATAAACGGGGTTATTTCTTTAGCATTCCTTCATTTATTTGCCAGCGGCTCAATATATAAGTTAAAGAGCAGCGGCGAGAGGGGGCATCCCTGCCTCGTTCCTCTTTCTATGATCACATCCTCTGTAAGACTGCCATTAACTAGGATTTTCGATCTTGGAGTCTTGTAGATTTCATTCACGACATGCATGAAAGGTAGGCCTATGTTGTTTTTAGCCATAACTCTCTCAAGAAAGAGCCAGTTAACTCTGTCGAAAGCCTTAGCGGCATCGACGGTAAGTATTGTAAGTGGGATTTTCTCTTGCGTGGCAATGTCGATGGTGCTCAGGAGTTCGTGAGTGATTTCATGCAGTTGTCTTCCTTTAATAAATCCTTTTTGGTCCGTGTTTATGAGTTGGGGCATTACTCTTCCTAACCGAGCTGCCATAATTTTTGTGAAGATTTTATAGTCTGCATTAAGCAGCGATATAGGTCGATATGACTCACATCTGTTAGGGTCCTTGCCTGGTTTTAGGATGATGGTTATTACGGCATCATTCCAGGAGTCCGGGATTTTATTTTGTTTTCTAAGGGTCAGGTTTGCCATCTCTGTGATATATGGTGACAGAGTGTCTCTTAATATCATGTGAAGTTCATTTGGTAGGGCGTCCGGGCCTGCTGCCTTACCTTTTTTTAAATTTTTGATTGCCTCCTCTACCTCACTTATTTGAATCTCTTTATTTAGTTCTTCCTTTTCCTCTTCTGTTAGGGCTAAAGATGGGATAGCTCCTAGGTATTCGTCAATCTGACCTTCTAGAGGATTGGTATCTTCCGTGTATAGTTCTGTAAAAAATTTCTTGAACTCTTGTCTGATTATATTTTCATCTGTACTTTGGTTCGCCTGGCGGTCTTGATGTATACTCCTTACTTTATTCCTGGTTTGATCTGTTTTTAGTTTCCACGCAAGCCTCTTTCCGCAGCCTTCACCGTATTCATGATTTCTTAATTTGCTTGATTCCCACTTTGTACGCACTCTATCTTCTAGAATATCTTCAAGTTTTTCTTTCTGGCTTTGTCTCTTTCTTTCCAGTTCCTTTTTCCTGCTTGTGTCTTGTTCTACTGTTAATTCGGCGTCCAAGGAGTAGATGCTATTTTCCAGATCTTTTATCTCTAGCTTCATTTTTTTATTTTTATATGCTCCCAGATTTAGTAATTTTCCCCTTAGCATTGCTTTGTAAGTATCCCAAGTGATCTGTTTAGTTGTACCGGTTTTATTATTTTCAAAGAAGTTTTCTGTTTCTGTTTCAAGTTCCTTTACAATTTGCTGATCTAGTAGTATGGCTCTTTCTACCGTAAATCTTTTTTGGGTTTTTGATGTCTCTACTTGGAGTGTTAGTTGGACAGCGGAGTGGTCTGATAAGTGAGCCGGTAGGTGTACTAGGTTTTTTACTCTCTCTGATAAATCTTGGTCAATAAGGAAGTAGTCAATTCTCGACCTATGTCCTAGTTTTTTGTTATGCAATGTAAAGGGCTGATTTTTTTCTCCTTTCTCCCTCCAAATGTCTATCAGCTCTAAGTCTCTTTTGTATATGCTAATCCACTCCCTCATTTTCGGTAAGTTTGCCTGCCTGCCCGGAGGAGACCTATCGATATTGAGATCCATTATAAGGTTAAAATCACCTCCCAGGATTATTGGGGTGGTGGCTAGTAATAGATGAGAGTAAAGTTTCCGTAAGGGGTCTGCGTCGTCTAAATTAGGTCCGTAATATCCTGCTATTGTGTAAGAGCTGTTTTCAATCCTTACTCTCGCTATTGCCCATCTCCCTTTACAGTCTACTTCTTCTGAGTCTAGGGTAGCTTTAAGTGACTTTTTAATTATTATCGCTATCCCTTTAATATTACATTCTTGTGTGGTGCATATGTACATGTCTACCCATCTTAAGTTCTTTATTATTTGGGCCCACTCTTCTTTCAGTAGATGTGTCTCTTGTATTATTATTATTTCACACTCTGATGTTCTAAGGTACTCAAGAATTCTATTCCTCCTGCTTTTTGTCCTCATACCATTTACATTCCAGGAGAGAATTTTAAAAATTTTACTCGTACTTCCCATCTACTTGTTTCTCCCTGACACATCCCACTCCCGTGTACTGATTATTTTATTGTGTAATATAGGCAGCTCCTTTTCACTCACCCATCTTTTTCGACCTTTGAGGATTTTTTTTTCTCAGTTTTTTTCCCTATTTTGCTCCCCACCCTTGTTCTGTTTCGTGCATTTTTTGTGTTTTCTTTTTAGTGATTTGTTGTTGCCCTCCCTGGGGAAGCCTCCTTCTTCTTTTCTTAGGGTTATCTTCTTCTTAACCCTTTGCAACCCCTTTACCCCTGACTCTTGACCTATATATGTTTAAAAATTATTACTGCAACGCCGTACACCATTAGTTTGCTTTTTTTGCACTGCAGCTAAGACTCTAATATATGATAGAAAGGATTTCTTCTTTATCTTATCGGCTCTTCCGACATGATTTTTTCTCGCATTAATTCTATTAGAGATTTTACTTCCTCTGGGTCCCTTATGTTTCTCATTTTGTTTCGCCACATTATCCTTAATGATGGAGGGAACTTCATCTGAACAGTTGCGCCGAGTTGTTGTAGTTCTGGCATTAGGTTCCCCAGCTCCCATTGCCTGTTTTGAGAGGCCTTCGACATGTCAGATCTAATTTTAAAGGTCCAGTTATCTTTGTTAAAGTTACCCTTTTTCAACGCCTCTCCCAGAATTTTTTCTTTTAAAACATAGGTTTTGAAGTTAATAAGTATTTTTCTTGGTGTTTTTCTCTCTTTGTTCTTATTGAATGGGTCACTGTGTGCTCTTTGTATGTCTTCTTCGAGCAGCACTTTATCCGTCCATGGGAAATGCTCTGATAGTAGTTCCACCACATATTTTTTAATGTCTGAACCTTCCTGATTTTCTGGCACATTTAGTATCCTTATGTTGTTTTTTCTGGCTTGGTTCTCAAGCGATTCCATCTTCTCATGCATCGTTTTGCTCTCCTGCTTCAGGGAGTTTATCTCCTTCTGGTTTTTTTCCACCTTCTTATTCAGAGTGCCAACTTCGCTCTCTATAGCCGTCACTCTATCCCCCAATGCATTGAGTTTGTTATCTAGTTTCTCGCATGCTTCTTGAATTTTATCTTGCTTGGCTTCCGATATGGTGAATTTCTCTCGCATCTCCGTCCATATTTTCTCAAGAAATTGATCTGTGTGACTTTTCGGAATACCATATCCTATTTTTTGTAGCTCAGGCTCAGGCATCCCATTCTCATCATCTGTTGTTTCCTCTCTTATCTCTGCGGTTACAGTATCTTTAGCACCCCCGGTTGCCATGATGCTTTCTAGGGAGGCGGTATTAGCTTCTTCCTTATCTGCCTCTCTGGTTAGCGAAAAAGCCAAGTTTTTTTGTGCTGCCTTGTTCTTACTGCTGGCTGGAAGTATTTTCTCGTAGTCTAAGTTTGCTTGTGATTTTCGGTGTGGGTCAGATAATACTGAGGGAAGTGCGTTTTCTTGCTCAGTTAGAAGAGGGGGTTCTGGTGTTAATTGTATTGGTGGCTGTGCCTGCTCCTCGGCGTGCGGGTTCTGTTTTGACTGAACTTTGAAATTTGTTCTCAGTGATGGTGTTATCTTGATTTTTCTTTTCTGAGACGTGTCAGCTTTCACTCTGTTTAGAGCTTTTTCACTTTCAAAGTTATTTTTTACGCTTTCTTTAGATGGCTTCTTGGCTCATTTTTATCTCTCTGGGGGAAATCCCTTTAGGATATTGTTCCTGTTTGAGAAAGTTCCTGTTTCGCAGGCTGTAATTTGATATAACCTGCTTGTCTTGTTTGCCTGGTACATCCACCAATTTACCTCCTGAGTTAATTTCCAAGCCTACTACTGGCTCAGTTTGATTGGGGCCTACTACTGGCTCAGTTTGATTGGGGACTTCCTTACATTCACTGCACCCACCTTCTCCTCCCTCCTCTGTAGCTTTTAATCTAACGCTCATATGCCTCGGTGCACTGCCCTTTTCTAAATTTGCAGCGCTTCTCTCTTTTGTTACACCTCGAAGTTCAAATGAAATCGCCCTCCCGAGTAAATCAGCCCACTTGCCTTTTTTATCGTTGTGGTCCGGTCCGCTGTCACTGGCACAAACCTCGCTCCCGATGCAGCTCCGACACCGATCTTGCGCGGTCTGGTGAGGCTCTGCCGCTCGCGCCTCAGAACTGAAACTCTGGTCTTGCGCCGTCTGTCAAGGCTCTGCCACTCGCACCCCGGAACAGAAACCACACTCTCCCGGAAGCTTTCCCAGCAATTGCTTTTGCTTTTGCAGCTGCGGCCCAGATCCCAGCGTCGCACCTGAGCCCACTGGCTTCACCGGATCCAACACTCCACGCTCGGCCGGGGGCTCGGGAGGTGAAATCCGATCCTTCCTGTAGTTCGCCCACTATCGGGAGGTAGGCTACCATTCCTCGAAACGGTGAGGTCAGATCGAGAAGTTCCTTGTTTTTAAATGTACAGAGTATGTATAGCGTTTCACTGCATTCCCTCGTTTTATGTTTGGTGCTCTCTCGGCGTTGCTTTCTTCACTTCCTCATGTCAGAGGAGTCCGGAGTTCAGGAGCTCTCGACCGAGCGTCCTACCCGGCCGCCATCTTCCCCCAGCTTGTTCTTCCTTCAGTATTTTTCGAGCAAAAAATAAATAAATAAATAAATTCCTTCAGTATTTTTGCTCGCAACCCAGTGGAATAACTCCCTTCAATCATAAGCAGTCATATTGCCTCCTCATTGTTGAACTTGTCAAATTTGCATTAGGTTACAAGCTTTGGCAGTCTTGTTGTAAAATTGACTAGTGATTCATCCTCTCTTTGGCATTCTGTTTTGAATTTATGCTGTTCATATTCAACACTGTGCTGTGGATCAAAACTGTCTGTGAGGCATTTGATTAGGCTTTTGTATGTATTGATGGACTCTGGCAGCAACGTTATGAGTAGGACTTCTATGTCACCGCAAACTAAGTTGGGGAACAGGTCTTTGGCCTGTTCGTCAGAGTGACTTTTGGAGGTAACTTGAAAGTAGTGCTCGAATCGTTATATCCATTTTTCTCACCTAGCACCTTTTGTTTTGGATTTTGAGAGGTTGAAGGGTAGAGGGCATAGAAAAATTGCACTGAGGATACCTTTTCAGCCATTGTGAGAACTGAGTCACTGTACTTTGGTCACAGCTGCTCCTCTCTGGCTAGTGATGTTCCTTTCTTTCTTTTTCCATGGCTTAGTCAGATTTATTTTCCTTTCTTTTTATGTAACGCCCCTTTAGAGTGGGTTGCCTAACTTCAAAATGGCCTCTCCCATTCAATTTAATGGGCATTCAGTCTTGCCCGACTCAAGGATAGCCACTCACATGTGTCTCTATTTAGTTAGTTGGCTTTGCCTGGTTTCAAAATGGCCACTCATATTGACTTGTATCGGGAAACGTGCCCGGCTCAAATATGGCCCACGTTCACGCAAGATCTTACGGGATTTTGCATTTGCAATGCCTGCTGGGGCACTCTTGGAGATTGTCGACGGTCACGTTTGCTTCTGAGCTGCCACTAGGGCTTCTGTGGCACGCTAGTGGGCTCCCTTCATTCACACACTCTTGGTGCACATTGAAGGCGCTGCAGTTCAACTCAGGGCTTATCTGAGATCGTGCTCGCCTCGTCTTTGGCAGATGGGCTCATTGAGTCACGGGGTCATTGGGTCTGCGTTGAAAACTTTGAAGTTGCACTTTTGACATCCCACTGTTAGAAAGGCGATCCCGGGGGAGGCAGAAGATGTCTGACTGACCACCCCTAGGTCCACCCCTCCGTCGAGAAGTAGCAGAGCGTTGTCGAGATGCCTCCTGGGTGAGGGTCCTCTCCTAGGATCGTACAGCAGAGTAACCACACCACTACAAATGGACACCACACAAGAGGATAAGTTCTTAGGCTTTATCAAGAATAAAGGTTGCTTGTTCTCAGCGATATGTACAGGCAGATCGAGGGATCTGAAAAGTCTCGTAAATAAGGGACAGGGTAGCAGGATTAGTATATGGTTTTTCGTGCCCCTCGGGCATTTGTGTAAATTGTGTGACTTTAAGTATTTCTTTAAGAGTTTTGTTGTGTGCTTAGCTCCCTGTCTCATAAAGAGCCAGGGTAGTCTTGTTATAAATAAATATACTTTATTTTTCATAACAACTTGTGTGGTGTCCTTTCACTTGGTGTTCAAGGGGTAAATGTGATGGTAAAACAGCTGGCTTAACACGCCCTCTAGAGTTTAGCCTAAAGACTGCACGTGTCCATGCTACTAGGATAGCTGGTCTATCAGGTTGACTTACAACCAAACATCAATAGGGGTTGTTTGGACTGATACAAAGTGTTCACTAGAATAGTGAACATTATATATCAGGCCAACTTCTCACATTGGTGAGCAGCGGTTGGGATTTGAGCTTGCTGTTGTTTTACCACACGTATCCTAAGAATATCATTTGAAAGATCACATAAGTACTAAGGTACATATAACTTAGCTTAGAATACTCTGAGTTCTACTGAACCAGCTGTTGTAGCTCCTAGGGCTTAGCACACCCTAAACTACAACTCTTAGCAAGGGATCAGTAGGCAAACAAATAGTGTAGGTAAGTGCACCACTTACACCTCACTAGAAAAGCATGTCTACCCATGGAGAGTCTTCAGAGACTCCGCTAGTGGCTAGTGACCCTCCACAGGTCAACTCAAGATATGCAATTCTCAATTTCCAGGAGTTGAGACACTTGTGTACCTCCAGGAAATTGAAACAGGGGTCTAACCCCACCACTCCCTTTCTGTTAGGTCTCTTAGAGACATATGATGCTAGGAAAGCCTCTCATACAGATGGGAGTATGCCAGCCTTAGAGGGTGCCCTTGGTGATCCAGACCTCCTTGACACTGAAAATGCAGTTGAGGAGGAGGAAGAAGAGGAATTCTCTGGGGATGAGGCCGACAAGAGGTCTGAGTTAGTCAGCAGACTTACTAGGGCCAACTTAGACCTATTTAGGGAAGGAGCTGGGGGACCCCCAGTGCTGACCCTAATGAGGCCTAACCTTGGAGTTAGAAGAGATAGATCTCATTCTAGGGACTCCAATAGATCTCTGCACTCTAATGCCTCTTCTCAGAGGAGAAGGAATTCTCCCCAGAGGAGATTGACTTCCCCTCAGAGAAGAGAGCATGAAGCAAGGATGAAACAGGCTAATCTGAGGATTGAAAGGGAAGAACTTGCCCTGGCCAAAGAGAAGCTTGCCTTTGCTAGAGAGCAGCAGATGAGTGGGGTAGTCCCCACTGGTGGCAGCAATCTCCCAAGAGCTAAAGAAAGGAGTTTAGATACTAAACACCTGAGTAAGATAGTGCCCCCCTTTAAACAAGGGGATGACATCCACAAGTGGATGGCTGCTTTGGAGAGGGCCTGCACTGTCCAGTGCATCCCCCAGAGTCAGTGGGCAGCTATACTGTGGCTCTCCTTTGAAGGCAAAGGTAGAGATAAGCTCCTCACTACTAGAGTTGAGGATGCTAACAATTACCAAGTCCTGAAAAATACACTGGTTGATGGGTTTGGCTTAACCACTGAGCAGTACAGGTTGCTGTTCAGGGATACCCAGAAAATTCAGTCTCAGGATTGGTCTGACTTTGTGGATTGTGCCACTAAGGCTTTGGAAGGCTGGTTGCTGGGCAGTAAGGTTACTGATTATACAGGGTTGTACAATCTGATCATGAGAGAGCAGATTTTAAATAACTGTCAGAACCAGTTGTTGCATCAGCACCTTGTGGACTCAGATCTGACCTCTCCCCAAGAATTGGGAAAGAAAGCAGACATATGGGTCAGAACAAGGGTCAAGGAGAACCAGACTCAGAACCAGGGTGGTCAGAAGAAAGCAGACCAAAAGGGTAGTAACAAGAGTGAACAAAATGACCAGAAGTCTTCAACAGGTCCCCAACAAACCAAAGAGGGTGGGGGTCAGGCTTCACAGCAGAAAAAGAAGACTCAAGAAGGCCAGTCAAAAAGGTGGTGCCAGTACTGTAAAAGTAAGTCTCACTGGTTTAGTGAGTGCACCAAAAGAGGAGGGCAAACTCCTACCACTACAGCCCCTAAGGCAACTGCACCCCCTAGTACAGTCAGTAGTGGTAGTGCACCTCCCAAGGGAATAGTTGGGTTAACCTTGGGAACTGAGGGGTCTGACAACTTAGTTGGCACACTCACTCAGGCTGTCCTTGTCTGTACAGGGGATATGGATATGTCCCCTGATGTCAGTCCCAATACTTTGGGCAAATACTGGCAGACACCTTTGATAAATGGCAAAATGGCTCAGGCCTATAGGGACACTTGTGCCAGTGTCGCATTGGTGACACATAATTTTGTGGACCCTGGACAGATCATGCCAGGTACAGATTTCCTGGTGACCAATGCCAGCAACGTCACTACCAGTCATAGTATGGCGATTGTTGCTTTCTCCTGGGGAGGGGTAAGTGGCCAAAAGAAAGTTGTGGTTAGTTCAGACCTCCCAGTGGATTGTTTGTTGGGCAATGATTTGGAGTCATCACTATGGTCAGAAGTGGAGCAGAGGACTCACATGGAAATGTTAGGCTTGCCAGCACATGTGCTTGCTGTGACTAGGTCACAGGCCAGAAGATGCCCCACTGAACAGGTGCTGGATCCTGGAACAATGGACCAGACACCTTCCAAGAAGAAGAGCAGTAGGGTTAAGGCATTGCCTTCCCCCTTGCCCCAGGTTGAGGATCAAGTCTCTGAGGAGGCTGATCTGAGAGAGCTGAGGGAAACTGAGCCTAAAGAGCTTGAACTTGATCAAGTTGAGTTTCTGGGCTCAGGGGGACCCTCCAGAGAAGACCTGGGGAAGGCACAGTTAGACTGCCCTTCCCTTGAACCCCTCAGACAGCAGGCTGCTGCTGAGGCTGCAGGGAACGCCACAGGTGCCCACAAGGTATACTGGGAAGATGGACTCCTATACTCTGAGTCAAGGGACCCAAAGCCTGGTGCAACCAGGAGGCTGGTCATGCCCTTGTCTCAGAGGGGTTTCCTTCTCACCTTGGCCCATGAGATTCCCCTTGCAGGTCACTTAGGCCAGACAAAGACTTGGGACAGACTTGTCTCACACTTTCACTGGCCTCACATGAATGAGAATACCAAGGAGTTTTGTCGCTCCTGTGTCACTTGCCAAGCCAGTGGTAAGTCAGGTGGCACAACAAAGGCCCCCCTCATACCACTACCTGTGGTGGGGGTTCCCTTTGAAAGAGTGGGGATTGACATTGTTGGTCCAATGGAACCCCAGACAGCATCAGGGCACAAGTTTATACTGGTGGTGGTGGACCATGCCACCAGGTATCCTGAAGCTATTCCACTTAGGACCACTACAGCACCTGTAGTGGCAAGAGCCCTAGTTGGAGTGTTCTCCTATTGTGGGCTTCCCTAAGGAGGTTGTTTCTGACAGAGGTGCAAACTTCATGTCAGGATATCTGACTGCAATGTGGAAGGAATGTGGTGTCAACTACAAGTTCACCACACCCTATCATCCACAGTGCAATGGGCTCGTTGAAAAATTCAACGGGACCCTCAAAGGGATGATTCATGGACTACCTGAAAAGCTCAGGCGTAGATGGGATGTCCTGATACCCTGCCTCTTGTTTGCTTACAGAGAGGTCCCACAGAAGGGGGTTGGCTACAGCCCTTTTGAACTTCTGTATGGGCATCCTGTAAGAGGACCCCTGTGTTTGGTGAAGGAAGGATGGGAGAGACCTCTCAAAAAGCCTGCAACCAACATAGTGGACTATGTACTTGGTCTCCGCTCCAGGATGGCTGAATACATGGAGAAGGCATCTAAAAACCTTGAGGCCAGCCAAGAACTCAAAAAAGCTTGGCATGACCAGAAGGCTGTCCTGACTGTGTACAAGCCTGGACAGAAAGTGTGGGTGCTGGAGCCAGTGGCCCCAGCAGCACTCAAAGACAAATGGTCTGGGCCCCACACCATCATTGAGCAAAAGGGAGAGGTCACCTACCTGGTGGACCTTGGAACTCCCAGGAGCCCCCTCAGGGTGCTCCATGTGAACAGGCTCAAGGCATATGTCGACAGGAAGGACATGAGCTTGCTCATGGCCACAGATGAGGGACAGGAGGAAGAGAGTGACCCTCTCCCAGACCTGCTCACTCAGAATCCTGATGATGGATCAGTAGATGGTGTTGTCTTTTGTGGCAGCCTCTCTGAACCTCAGCAACAGGATTGTAGACAAGTTCTGCAATCCTTTAGACATATGTTCTCTCTGACACCCAGCCAAACTGATTGGTGTACCCATGAAGTTGACACTGGAGACAGTCTGCCTGTTAAGAGTAAAATCTACAGACAGCCTGATCATGTCAGAGACTGCATCAAGACAGAAGAGCAGAAAATGTTGGAGCTGGGAGTCATTGAGCCCTCAGATAGCCCTTGGGCTAGCCCAGTAGTTCTAGTGCCAAAGCCTCACACCCAGGGTGGTAAGAAAGAGATGAGGTTTTGCGTGGACTACAGAGGCCTCAATGCAGTCACTAAGACTGATGCCCACCCAATACCAAGAGCAGATGAACTTATAGATAGATTGGCTTCTGCCAACTACTTAAGTACATTTGACCTGACAGCTGGGTATTGGCAAATCAGGTTAGCTGAGGAGGCCAAGCCCAAGACAGCATTTTCTACCCCTGGTGGGCATTATCAATTTGTGGTAATGCCCTTTGGTTTGAAAAATGCACCTGCCACCTTCCAAAGGCTGGTGAATCAAGTTCTCACTGGGTTGGATAACTTCTGTGTAGCATATCTTGATGATATAGCTGTCTTTAGTTCCACCTGGGAGGATCACCTGGTCCACCTGAGGAAAGTGTTAGAGGCACTGCAAAAGGCAGGTCTCACTATCAAGGCCACTAAGTGCCAGATAAGGCAGACACAGGTTGTATACCTGGGCCACCTTGTAGGTGGAGGCCAGGTTCAACCCTTGGAGAGCAAGATACAGGCCATCAAGGAATGGGCTCCTCCAACCACCCAGACTCAGGTTCGAGCTTTCTTGGGCCTGACTGGTTACTATAGGAAATTTGTCAAGAATTATGGGTCCATTGTGACTCCACTTAATGACCTGGCAAGTAAAAAGATGCCAAAGAAAGTTCAGTGGACAGCAAGCTGTCAGAAAGCATTTGATGACCTAAAGCAGGCCATGTGCACAGCACCTATCCTAAAGAGTCCAGACTACTCCAAGACCTTCATTGTCCAAACAGATGCTTCTGAGTTGGGTGTGGGAGCTGTTCTATACCAGCTGAATTTTGATGGTAACGACCAGCCCATTGCTTTTATTAGCAGAAGGCTGACCCCCAGAGAGAAAAATTGGTCAGCTATTGAGAGGGAGGCCTTTGCTGTGGTGTGGGCCCTGAAAAAGTTGAGGTCATACTTGTTTGGCACTCACTTTAAAATTCAGACCGACCATAAGCCCCTCTTATGGCTAAATCAGATGAAGGGTGAAAACCCCAAACTACTTAGGTAATCCATTTCCCTACAGGGGATGGATTTTACAGTGGAGCATAGACCTGGTACTGATCATGGCAATGCTGATGGGCTCTCCAGGTATTTCCACTTAGAGCAAGAAGACTCACCTGGTCAAGGTTAGCTTATTGTCCCAAAGTTTGGGGGGGGGGTCATGTAGGAGAGTAGGGTCTGCAATCCTATGATCACCCATATTTTTGCTTTTTGCTTCACTGGTTTACGACTTTCCCTGGCTGTGGGCCTGCTAATCAGACCCACAGCCTAGCTGTTCTCTCTACTCCAAATTGTACCCAGGTACTGAATTGGCACTGGGCCCTCTCTTGTGTCCCTGTAACCAGGGCAGAGGTGTACCCAGAAGTCTCCCAGGGGCTGCAGCATGTATTATGCCACCCCTGGGTTGACTAACTAAACCAGACACAACTGGCTGCTTGACAGCTGGGGCAAGGTGGTGTAATCACCCTTTGCTTTAGATATAGTATTCCTATATCTAAACCTAAAATGGACACATATATTCCTATCAGTCACTCCTATGGCAGTCCTTAACAATCCTGAAGGCAGAGTGTGTGGAATAATGTGAAATGGTGCTCTGGCATGAGCTGAGCCCGTTTTCAGCTTGCGGAACCAAGTCCAAATAGCTGTTCCATGATAACGCTATACCATATACTCTTAAGTGCATTATATACCTCGCGGTCATATGCTAACTTTGGTATAACATTATCAAAACATGTCGAGTAAGGTGTCATACGAATTGGAATACTAACCCCTCGCCAATTCTGGCGACGGGGTTAGCATTCCACCCTTCTAGAGGGGCACGACATGTTGGTAACCTGTAACCCCGGTTAAAGTCAGACATAGCCTCAGCTCCACAAGATGGATGCTGCCACCGAGACACAAGTCTGCCCTCCTGCTGCTGGGAGTCCTCCTAGCGCGGGAGGCAAGGACAAAGGGTTTCCTGCCAGGGGCGGTGCCAGCACCGTCCCAGACAGGATTTTGTGTATTCTAGGTAGGCAGGGCTTTAGAGGAAGGTGACTGCAAGTGGCACCCCGGTGCTCACTGTGCATATGCCGGCTTGAACCAGTTCCAGGGGCACACCAGCCCCTGAGCTGGGGAAAGCCCGGCATGGGAGAGGGGTGTAACCACCCCCCTTCCTAGTCCCACCCATAGGGCAGGACTTAGTCACGTGCCAGCCCCCTTTTGCAGGATAAAGGTAGGAGCAGGCCCCCTTCCAAATTAGATCATCTTTGAATCCTGAACCGACTTTCCACGAAAGGAACTCAAGACTCTTCTCAAGATTTCTCCCTTGTGACTAAGGAGTAGTCACCCTGCAGCAGCAGGCACCATCCAAGCATCGCGGTCTGCTGTAAGTCTCTCCTCCGGATCAAGACTACCCAGCTCGACGAGAACTGGCTTCCCTGGCACCTCTGACCTCTACCTGCATCTCCAGCCCAGCTGAGACCCGTGGGTGTGACGAGACCTCGAGGGACTGGCCATCTTCAAGGCTGCACGACGCTTGCCCAGCACGACTCCCGAGTGACCCTCGACCGAGTGCTTTGGGGTAAGAGAAGCCCCAACCCTGAACAGCTCCAGCACCGAAGTTCAGCCCCCTTGCCTCCACGAGATCTGCATGGGGCCCTTCTGCTCTTTGCTGCTCACCGCATTGTCCAGGTCACTTGCCCGTTGGCTAGTGGCCCTCTGATGACGAACTTCGACAACAAACACCACTGGTCTGGTTGCTCCAGACTGGCCCTTGCTCCCCTCCAACAGAGGAGCACCTTGGACCCTCCTGGTCCACTCCAGACGCCATTTTAAGTCCACCGCGTGGGCTTGCATTTGCCAAGACTTGTTGCCCCAATCCTGGGTCCAGCGACGTCGACAGCAGATATCTTCGTGGGACAGCTCGCACCTCCATCCTGGTCGCCGACAACGCCTCCTGGTCCGAGAGACTGCAGAGCCCAGCAGCGCCCACTCACCTGGTCGAGGTGACTTCGCCCGGTGCCACTCTGGTGCCCACCTAAATCACTGGCTAGTGATTCAGAACTTGGTCCCCTCTGCTTACAGGTCTTCCTCTTCCCCGATCCAGGCTTGGATCCCCAAGAACTTCTTCACTGGTCGCCTGCCAGCAACTTCTTCCTTCAGGCTCCTGGTTCATCAACGAAGAAATCCGACGACATTTGAACCCTATGCAGCCGCAGCCCCTGGGCTAGGTAAACCGAGTACTCCGGTGCTCCAGCGTAGACCAACTCTCTAAGTGTCTAGATCCACTTTCGTTTTTGACCTACCTAGTCGGGTTCGCCCGAAAACACTAACTTTGCTTTTACTAGCCTCCATAGACTTTTTCCCGCCTTACGCGTGAGAGTTCCCACTCTGCACACGACGTCCTTAGGCCTCCTGCTTGCAATCTAAAGGTTCAGTAGTCCAGTCCTAGCGATCCTAAAGCCTATGAGAATAGTTACTTACCGGCTAGTATTTCGCATTCCACTTGTATAGTATATGGTTTTTCGTGCCCCTCGGGCATTTGTGTAAATTGTGCGACTTTAAGTATTTCTTTAAGAGTTTTGTTGTGTGCTTAGCTCCCTGTCTCATAAATAGCCAGGGTAGTCTTGTTATAAATAAATATACTTTATTTTTCATAACAACTTGTGTGGTGTCCTTTCACTTGGTGTTCAAGGGGTAAATGTGATGGTAAAACAGCTGGCTTAACACGCCCTCTAGAGTTTAGCCTAAAGACTGCACGTGTCCATGCTACTAGGATAGCTGGTCTATCAGGTTGACTTACAACCAAACATCAATAGGGGTTGTTTGGACTGATACAAAGTGTTCACTAGAATAGTGAACATTATATATCAGGCCAACTTCTCACATTGGTGAGCAGCGGTTGGGATTTGAGCTTGCTGTTGTTTTACCACACGTATCCTAAGAATATCATTTGAAAGATCACATAAGTACTAAGGTACATATAACTTAGCTTAGAATACTCTGAGTTCTACTGAACCAGCTGTTGTAGCTCCTAGGGCTTAGCACACCCTAAACTATAACTCTTAGCAAGGGATCAGTAGGCAAACAAATAGTGTAGGTAAGTGCACCACTTACACCTCACTAGAAAAGCATGTCTACCCATGGAGAGTCTTCAGAGACTCCCCTAGTGGCTAGTGACCCTCCACAGGTCAACTCAAGATATGCAGCTCTCAATTTCCAGGAGTTGAGACACTTGTGTACCTCCAGGAAATTGAAACAGGGGTCTAACCCCACCACTCCCTTTCTGTTAGGTCTCTTAGAGACATATGATGCTAGGAAAGCCTCTCATACAGATGGGAGTATGCCAGCCTTAGAGGGTGCCCTTGGTGACCCAGACCTCCTTGACACTGAAAATGCAGTTGAGGAGGAGGAAGAAGAGGAACTCTCTGGGGATGAGGCCGACAAGAGGTCTGAGTTAGTCAGCAGACTTACTAGGGCCAACTTAGACCTATTTAGGGAAGGAGCTGGGGGACCCCCAGTGCTGACCCTAATGAGGCCTAACCTTGGAGTTAGAAGAGATAGATCTCATTCTAGGGACTCCAATAGATCTCTGCACTCTAATGCCTCTTCTCAGAGGAGAAGGAATTCTCCCCAGAGGAGATTGACTTCCCCTCAGAGAAGAGAGCATGAAGCAAGGATGAAACAGGCTAATCTGAGGATTGAAAGGGAAGAACTTGCCCTGGCCAAAGAGAAGCTTGCCTTTACTAGAGAGCAGCAGATGAGTGGGGTAGTCCCCACTGGTGGCAGCAATCTCCCAAGAGATAAAGAAAGGAGTTTAGATACTAAACACCTGAGTAAGATAGTGCCCCCCTTTAAACAAGGGGATGACATCCACAAGTGGATGGCTGCTTTGGAGAGGGCCTGCACTGTCCAGTGCATCCCCCAGAGTCAGTGGGCAGCTATACTGTGGCTCTCCTTTGAAGGCAAAGGTAGAGATAAGCTCCTCACTACTAGAGTTGAGGATGCTAACAATTACCAAGTCCTGAAAAATACACTGGTTGATGGGTTTGGCTTAACCACTGAGCAGTACAGGTTGCTGTTCAGGGATACCCAGAAAATTCAGTCTCAGGATTGGTCTGACTTTGTGGATTGTGCCACTAAGGCTTTGGAAGGCTGGTTGCTGGGCAGTAAGGTTACTGATTATACAGGGTTGTACAATCTGATCATGAGAGAGCAGATTTTAAATAACTGTCAGAACCAGTTGTTGCATCAGCACCTTGTGGACTCAGATCTGACCTCTCCCCAAGAATTGGGAAAGAAGGCAGACAGATGGGTCAGAACAAGGGTCAAGCAGAACCAGACTCAGAACCAGGGTGGTCAGAAGAAAGCAGACCAAAAGGGTAGTAACAAGAGTGAACAAAATGACCAGAAGTCTTCAACAGGTCCCCAACAAACCAAAGAGGGTGGGGGTCAGGCTTCACAGCAGAAAAAGAAGACTCAAGAAGGCCAGTCAAAAAGGTGGTGCCAGTACTGTAAAAGTATGTCTCACTGGTTTAGTGAGTGCACCAAAAGAGGAGGGCAAACTCCTACCACTACAGCCCCTAAGGCAACTGCACCCCCTAGTACAGTCAGTAGTGGTAGTGCGCCTCCCAAGGGAATAGTTGGGTTAACCTTGGGAACTGAGGGGTCTGACAACTTAGTTGGCACACTCACTCAGGCTGTCCTTGTCTGTACAGGGGATATGGATATGTCCCCTGATGTCAGTCCCAATACTTTGGGCAAATACAGGCAGACACCTTTAATAAATGGCAAAATGGCTCAGGCCTATAGGGACACTTGTGCCAGTGTCACCATGGTGACACCTAACTTTGTGGACCCTGGACAGATCATGCCAGGTACAGATTTCCTGGTGACCAATGCCAGCAACGTCACTACCAGTCATAGTATGGCGATTGTTGCTTTCTCCTGGGGAGGGGTAAGTGGCCAAAAGAAAGTTGTGGTTAGTTCAGACCTCCCAGTGGATTGTTTGTTGGGCAATGATTTGGAGTCATCACTATGGTCAGAAGTGGAGCAGAGGACTCACATGGAAATGTTAGGCTTGCCAGCACATGTGATTGCTGTGACTAGGTCACAGGCCAGAAGATGCCCCACTGAACAGGTGCTGGATCCTGGAACAATGGACCAGACACCTTCCAAGAAGAAGAGCAGTAGGGTTAAGGCATTGCCTTCCCCCTTGCCCCAGGTTGAGGATCAAGTCTCTGAGGAGGCTGATCTGAGAGAGCTGAGGGAAACTGAGCCTAAAGAGCTTGAACTTGATCAAGTTGAGTTTCTGGGCTCAGGGGGACCCTCCAGAGAAGACCTGGGGAAGGCACAGTTAGACTGCCCTTCCCTTGAACCCCTCAGACAGCAGGCTGCTGCTGAGGCTGCAGGGAACGCCACAGGTGCCCACAAGGTATACTGGGAAGATGGACTCCCATACTCTGAGTCAAGGGACCCCAAGCCTGGTGCAACCAGGAGGCTGGTCATCCCCTTGTCTCAGAGGGGTTTCCTTCTCACCTTGGCCCATGGGATTCCCCTTGCAGGTCACTTAGGCCAGACAAAGACTTGGGACAGACTTGTCTCACACTTTCACTGGCCTCACATGAATGAGAATACCAAGGAGTTTTGTCGCTCCTGTGTCACTTGCCAAGCCAGTGGTAAGTCAGGTGGCACAACAAAGGCCCCCCTCATACCACTACCTGTGGTGGGGGTTCCCTTTGAAAGAGTGGGGATTGACATTGTTGGTCCAATGGAACCCCAGACAGCATCAGGGCACAAGTTTATACTGGTGGTGGTGGACCATGCCACCAGGTATCCTGAAGCTATTCCACTTAGGACCACTACAGCACCTGTAATGGCAAGAGCCCTAGTTGGAATGTTCTCCAGAGTGGGCTTCCCTAAGGAGGTTGTTTCTGACAGAGGTGCAAACTTCATGTCAGGATATCTGACTGCAATGTGGAAGGAATGTGGTGTCAACTACAAGTTCACCACACCCTATCATTCACAGTGCAATGGGCTCGTTGAAAGATTCAACAGGACCCTCAAAGGGATGATTCATGGACTACCTGAAAAGCTCAGGCGTAGATGGGATGTCCTGATACCCTGCCTCTTGTTTGCTTACAGAGAGGTCCCACAGAAGGGGGTTGGCTACAGCCCTTTTGAACTTCTGTATGGGCATCCTGTAAGAGGACCCCTGTGTTTGGTGAAGGAAGGATGGGAGAGACCTCTCAAAAAGCCTGCAACCAACATAGTGGACTATGTACTTGGTCTCCGCTCCAGGATGGCTGAATACATGGAGAAGGCATCTAAAAACCTTGAGGCCAGCCAAGAACTCCAAAAAGCTTGGCATGACCAGAAGGCTGTCCTGACTGTGTACAAGCCTGGACAGAAAGTGTGGGTGCTGGAGCCAGTGGCCCCAGCAGCACTCAAAGTCAAATGGTCTGGGCCCCACACCATCATTGAGCAAAAGGGAGAGGTCACCTACCTGGTGGACCTTGGAACTCCCAGGAGCCCCCTCAGGGTGTTCCATGTGAACAGGCTCAAGGCATATGTCGACAGGAAGGACATGAGCTTGCTCATGGCCACAGATGAGGGACAGGAGGAAGAGAGTGATCCTCTCCCAGACCTGCTCACTCAGAATCCTGATGATGGATCAGTAGATGGTGTTGTCTTTTGTGGCAGCCTCTCTGAACCTCAGCAACAGGATTGTAGACAAGTTCTGCAATCCTTTAGACATATGTTCTCTCTGACACCCAGCCAAACTGATTGGTGTACCCATGAAGTTGACACTGGAGACAGTCTGCCTGTTAAGAGTAAAATCTACAGACAGCCTGATCATGTCAGAGACTGCATCAAGACAGAAGTGCAGAAAATGTTGGAGCTGGGAGTCATTGAGCCCTCAGATAGCCCTTGGGCTAGCCCAGTAGTTCTAGTGCCAAAGCCTCACACCCAGGGTGGTAAGAAAGAGATGAGGTTTTGCGTGGACTACAGAGGCCTCAATGCAGTCACTAAGACTGATGCCCACCCAATACCAAGAGCAGATGAACTTATAGATAGATTGGCTTCTGCCAACTACTTAAGTACATTTGACCTGACAGCTGGGTATTGGCAAATCAGGTTAGCTGAGGAGGCCAAGCCCAAGACAGCATTTTCTACCCCTGGTGGGCATTATCAATTTGTGGTAATGCCCTTTGGTTTGAAAAATGCACCTGCCACCTTCCAAAGGCTGGTGAATCAAGTTCTCACTGGGTTGGATAACTTCTGTGCAGCATATCTTGATGATATAGCTGTCTTTAGTTCCACCTGGGAGGATCACCTGGTCCACCTGAGGAAAGTGTTAGAGGCACTGCAAAAGGCAGGTCTCACTATCAAGGCCACTAAGTGCCAGATAGGGCAGACACAGGTTGTATACCTGGGCCACCTTGTAGGTGGAGGCCAGGTTCAACCCTTGGAGAGCAAGATACAGGCCATCAAGGACTGGGCTCCTCCAACCACCCAGACTCAGGTTCGAGCTTTCTTGGGCCTGACTGGTTACTATAGGAAATTTGTCAAGAATTATGGGTCCATTGTGACTCCACTTAATGACCTGACAAGTAAAAAGATGCCAAAGAAAGTTCAGTGGACCGCAAGCAGTCAGAAAGCATTTGATGACCTAAAGCAGGCCATGTGCACAGCACCTATCCTAAAGAGTCCAGACTACTCCAAGACCTTCATTGTCCAAACAGATGCTTCTGAGTTGGGTGTGGGAGCTGTTCTATCCCAGCTGAATTTTGATGGTAACGACCAGCCCATTGCTTTTATTAGCAGAAGGCTGACCCCCAGAGAGAAAAATTGGTCAGCTATTGAGAGGGAGGCCTTTGCTGTGGTGTGGGCCCTGAAAATGTTGAGGTCATACTTGTTTTGCACTCACTTTAAAATTCAGACCGACCATAAGCCCCTCTTATGGCTAAATCAGATGAAGGGTGAAAACCCCAAACTACTTAGGTGGTCCATTTCCCTACAGGGGATGGATTTTACAGTGGAGCATAGACCTGGTACTGATCATGGCAATGCTGATGGGCTCTCCAGGTATTTCCACTTAGAGCAAGAAGACTCACCTGGTCAAGGTTAGCTTATTGTCCCAAAGTTTGGGGGGGGGTCATGTAGGAGAGTAGGGTCTGCAATCCTATGATCACCCAGATTTTTGCTTTTTGCTTCACTGGTTTACGACTTTCCCTGGCTGTGGGCCTGCTAATCAGACCCACAGCCTAGCTGTTCTCTCTACTCCAAATTGTACCCAGGTACTGAATTGGCACTGGGCCCTCTCTTGTGTCCCTGTAACCAGGGCAGAGGTGTACCCAGAAGTCTCCCAGGGGCTGCAGCATGTATTATGCCACCCCTGGGTTGACTAACTAAACCAGACAAAACTGGCTGCTTGACAGCTGGGGCAAGGTGGTGTAATCACCCTTTGCTTTAGATATAGTATTCCTATATCTAAACCTAAAATGGACACATATATTCCTATCAGTCACTCCTATGGCAGGCCTTAACAATCCTGAAGGCAGAGTGCGTGGAATAATGTGAAATGGTGCTCTGGCATGAGCTGAGCCCGTTTGCAGCTTGCGGAACCAAGTCCAAATAGCTGTTCCATGATAACGCTATACCATATACTCTTAAGTGCATTATGTACCTCGCGGTCATATGCTAACTTTGGTATAACATTATCAAAACATGTCGAGTAAGGTGTCATACGAATTGGAATACTAACCCCTCGCCAATTCTGGCGACGGGGTTAGCATTCCACCCTTCTAGAGGGACACGACATGTTGGTAACCTGTAACCCCGGTTAAAGTCAGACATAGCCTCAGCTCCACAAGATGGATGCTGCCACCGAGACACAAGTCTGCCCTCCTGCTGCTGGGAGTCCTCCCAGCGCGGGAGGCAAGGACAAAGGGTTTCCTGCCAGGGGCGGTGCCAGCACCGTCCCAGACAGGATTTTGTGTATTCTAGGTAGGCAGGGCTTTAGAGGAAGGTGACTGCAAGTGGCACCCCGGTGCTCACTGTGCATATGCCGGCTTGAACCAGTTCCAGGGGCACACCAGCCCCTGAGCTGGGGAAAGCCCGGCATGGGAGAGGGGTGTAACCACCCCCCTTCCTAGTCCCACCCATAGGGCAGGACTTAGTCGCGTGCCAGCCCCCTTTTGCAGGATAAAGGTAGGAGCAGGCCCCCTTCCAAATTAGATCATCTTTGAATCCTGAACCGACTTTCCACGAAAGGAACTCAAGACTCTTCTCAAGATTTCTCCCTTGTGACTAAGGAGTAGTCACCCTGCAGCAGCAGGCACCATCCAAGCATCGCGGTCTGCTGTAAGTCTCTCCTCCGGATCAAGACTGCCCAGCTCGATGAGAACCGGCTTCCCTGGCACCTCTGACCTCTACCTGCATCTCCAGCCCAGCTGAGACCCGTGGGTGTGACGAGACCTCGAGGGACCGGCCATCTTCAAGAATGCACGACGCTTGCCCAGCACGACTCCCGAGTGACCCTCGACCGAGTGCTTTGGGGTAAGAGAAGCCCCAACCCTGAGCAGCTCCAGCACCGAAGTTCAGCCCCCTTGCCTCCACGAGATCTGCGTGGGGCCCTTCTGCTCTTTGATGCTCCCCGCGTTGTCCAGGTCACTTGCCCGTTGGCTAGTGGCCCTCTGACGACGAACTTCGACGACAAACACCGCTGGTCTGGTTGCTCCAGACTGGCCCTTGCTCCCCTCCAACAGAGGAGCACCCTGGACCCTCCTGGTCCACTCCAGACGCCATTTTAAGTCCACCGCGTGGGCTTGCATTTGCCAAGACTTGTTGCCCCAATCCTGGGTCCAGCGACGTCGACAGCAGATATCTTCGTGGGACAGCTCGCACCTCCATCCTGGTCGCCGACAACGCCTCCTGGTCCGAGAGACTGCAGAGCCCAGCAGCGCCCACTCACCTGGTCGAGGTGACTTCGCCCGGTGCCACTCTGGTGCCCACCTAAATCACTGGCTAGTGATTCAGAACTTGGTCCCCTCTGCTTACAGGTCTTCCTCTTCCCCGATCCAGGCTTGGATCCACAAGAACTTCTTCACTGGTCACCTGCCAGCAACTTCTTCCTTCAGGCTCCTGGTTCATCAACGAAGAAATCCGATGACATTTGAACCCTATGCAGCCGCAGCCCCTGGGCTAGGTAAACCGAGTACTCCGGTGCTCCAGCGTAGACCAACTCTCTAAGTGTCTAGATCCACTTTCGTTTTTGACCTACCTAGTCGGGATCGCCCGAAAACACTAACTTTGCTTTTACTAGCCTCCATAGACTTTTTCCCGCCTTACGCGTGAGAGTTCCCACTCTGCACACGACGTCCTTAGGCCTCCTGCTTGCAATCTAAAGGTTCAGTAGTCCAGTCTTAGCGATCCTAAAGCCTATGAGAATAGTTACTTACCGGCTAGTATTTCGCATTCCACTTGTATAGTATATGGTTTTTCGTGCCCCTCGGGCATTTGTGTAAATTGTGCGACTTTAAGTATTTCTTTAAGAGTTTTGTTGTGTGCTTAGCTCCCTGTCTCATAAAGAGCCAGGGTAGTCTTGTTATAAATAAATATACTTTATTTTTCATAACAACTTGTGTGGTGTCCTTTCACTTGGTGTTCAAGGGGTAAATGTGATGGTAAAACAGCTGGCTTAACACGCCCTCTAGAGTTTAGCCTAAAGACTGCACATGTCCATGCTACTAGGATAGCTGGTCTATCAGGTTGACTTACAACCAAACATCCATAGGGGTTGTTTGGACTGATACAAAGTGTTCACTAGAATAGTGAACATTATATATCAGGCCAACTTCTCACACTCTTGACTCCAGGATACAACTGCCGTCCTATTCCAGGGCTGGCCCAGATATAGGACTGCAGTCCTTTGATGTCCGGACCCTCGCGCCTGTGGGGTCAGAGGGGCCGGGATGGTGATGTCCAGACACCCAGCAGGGGGGTGGAGCCAGCGCCCAGGGAGGACGGAGGGCGATCGATACCAGGCGTCCGGGGACGACTGGAGAGCCATCAAAACTCCCCTCCTCTTGGATCTGTTGAGTGGCCACTCTACCACCCGGGGGGATCTTGGTGCCTCGATGTCGGGGCTTCGCTGGGGCCTTGACCGGGGCCGAGGTCACATGCTCGGGACTTGATGGGCCCAAGATGGAGTCGGGCGAGGCCTCGTGCTCGGAACGTGATGGGCCCAAGATGGAGTCGGGCCAGTAGGGGTGGTCCGGAGTGGTAGCCGGACCGGCAGTGTTGGGGCGTGCAGGGTTTGCCGTGTTCCAGGGGGGAGAGCGGTGGTTTGCCAGGGTGGTTGCTCTCGTCGGTAGTTCGTGTAGGGTCGTGCCAAGGGGGCGACCGGGGCTCGATGGAGGGCCGATGTCGTCCTGGGCCCGCCATGCGGGAGGGGTAGGACCACGCCATGAGGCCGGGTCCAACACACGTCCCCTCCAGCTGAAGGCAGGGGAGAGTAACCCATCTTCTTGGGGGTTCTCCTCGCCGAGGCGGAAAAACCGGGACAGGCCATCAGCATTGGCGTGGTCGTTGCCAGGGTGATGCTCCACAGTGAAGTCCATCCCTTGGAGGGAGATGGACCATCGCAGTAGCTTCGGGTTCTCGCCCCGCATCTGCATCAGCCACCGCAGGGGCCGGTGGTCGGTCTGTACCCGGAAGTGGGTGCCGAAGAGGTAGGGCCGGAGTTTCTTTAGGGCCCACACGATGGCGAAGGCTTCCCTCTCGATGGTGCTCCATCGTTGTTCTCTAGCCAGCAGGCGCCGACTGATGAAGGCCACGGGAAGGTCGACTCCCTCAGGGTTTACTTGTGATAGGACGGCCCCAATGCCTTGCTCCGAGGCATCGGTTTGGACCACAAACTCTCGGCTGTAGTCGGGGGCTTGGAGCACAGTGGCGGTGCACATGGCAGTCTTTAGTGTCTCGAAGGCTGCTTGGCACTCGGGGGTCCAGTGCACCTTCTGTGGTAGTCTTTTGGAGGTCAGTTCTGTGAGGGGCCCCACAATGCTCCCATAGTCTTTTATGAAGCGCCGATAATATCCCGTGAGCCCCAGGAAGGCTCGGACTGCTGTTTGGGTGACCGGGGGCTCCCAGGCCCGGATGGCGTCAATCTTTGGCTGGAGGGGAGCCACCTGGCCGCTCCGTACTTGGTGCCCCAGATAGGTCACGGACCCTTGGCCTATCTGGCACTTGCTGGCTTTTATTGTCAGTCCGGCCCGTCGGAGGGCCGTCAGGACCTCCCAGAGGTGTGTCAGGTGCTCGTCCCAGTGGAGGCTGTATACCGCAATATCGTCCAGATATGCGGCACTGAACTCTTCTAGCCCCGCCAGCACTCTATTTACCAGTCTCTGGAAGGTGGCCGGAGCGTTTTTCATGCCAAAGGGCATCACTTTGAAGTGGAAGTGGCCGTCGGGGGTCAAGAAGGCAGATCGTTCTTGTGCACCAGGGTTGAGGCCGATCTGCCAATACCCGGCCGTGAGGTCGAAGGTGCTGAGATACTTGGCTGCCCCCAGGCGATCGATCAGTTCATCTGCCCGGGGGATGGGATGGGCGTCGGTCCTGGTGACGGCATTCAGCCCCCGGTAGTCGACACAGAACCAGAGCTCCGGGGGTGCACCGGGGGCGGCTGCTTTAGGGACCAGGACAACGGGACTGGCCCTGGGACTGTTCGAGGATTCGACTACTCCCAGAGCAAGCATCTTGGCAACTTCGGACTGAATGCAGGCCTGAACTCGGTCGGGAACTCGAAACGCCCAGTGTCGTACAGGCAGGCTGTCCCCGGTGTCTACATCGTGGACACACCATCGGGTGACCCCGGGAGTGAGGGAAAATAGGTCTGCAAATTGCCCCAGCAGCTTCCGGCAGTCTTGGTGCTGTTCTGGGGTCAGGGTAGGGGAGAGCGTGACCCCTTCGATGGAGCCGTCCCTCTCGGTGGTGCTCAGGAGATCTGGTAGAGGCTCGGAGTCGTCTTCCGCTCCGTCATCTGTAGCTAGCAGCAGGCTCAGTTCAGTGCGGGCAAAGTGAGGCTTGAGCCAGTTGGCGTGTAGAACCCGGAGGGGGTTCCGGGGGGGACTCCATGTCCACCAAGTAAGTGACGGGGCTCTTGCGCTCCACCACCTTAAAGGGCCCCGTCCATTTGTCTTGGAGGGCACAAGGTTCGACCGGGGACATGACCCAGACCTGCTGGCCCGGCTTGAACTCGATGGACAAGGCGTTCTGGTCATACCAGCGTTTCATCTCCTCCTGACTGGCCTCAAGGTTGGCCTCGGCAAGTTCCCGGAACTTCCGAGTCTGGTTGCGGAGGGTCAGGAGGTACCGGTAGACATCCGGTGGTGCATCTCGGACAGCTGAGGTTCCGTGACGATTTTATTCGTGTTTGTAACATTGTCGTAAATACATAATTTTGGTATCAGTGAACCGCAAATGATCCATTTAGTATATCCTGGTGTTTTCGCTATGCTACGAGCAAGAGCACTCCAGTTACAAACACATTTCTGTTCTACCCATGGCATCCATCTTAGACACGGAAGCCATTTTGTATTCCTTGCCCTCACATAGTCAATGGACACGCAATGACCTCTTTTTCATCCAAGGACACGTAGGCTTTACCCGGCGATTCACCGTGCAAGGGACACGTGCACCTTAGGCCAGCAACGCTGTGGCAGCATGACTCGGCTAGAACTGCTTCCCCAGCCTGAGGCCAGTCCTGCTATACTGGTTCTTGTGTTCGTTGGCCTGATCATGATTAGGCGGCCGAAGCTGGTAACCGTGCCCATTTACGACCCACAAACATCTCTTATCCTGTCTTTCTATCTTCTACACCTGGCTCTGCTCCTTTCCTTCTGGGCCTTTATTAGGGGGAGGTAACGAAATTTACGATGAGGCGGTCCGGGTCTTGAATGAGAAATTGACATGGGATTATGATGGAATAGTGGGAACCCCTCATTCGTAATGTTTTGACATCAGATACTGTTGACGATTCCTGTGCAACGCCAAATATTTATTGTTTAAGACACGAATGTTTTGAACTGTGGTAACATGTAAAGAATTTGCCCCGAGCAGAATATTCAGTATATAAGGAACAACCCTCTTTGTACAAATCGAACAGGCTCCTAGACACTGCCCGTGTGCAGTTTCTGTGACTTCTGTGTCCCTGCAGTAATAAACCTTTGGTCTTTGACGCCACCATCGAGAAGCCCGTGTTTCTGTTTGTTTGTGCACCGAGACAGGTTGAACTCCGGGGTCTTCGGGTGTTTTCCCTGACACCTCTGGACGGAACCAAAAAGTCCAGAACTCCACAGCCGTCTCCTAGCCTTCCTTGACCAGGCTGAGGGGACCTCGGACAGGATGCCCATACAACAGTTTGAAGGGGCTGAACCCCAGGGACTTCTGGGGCACCTCCCGATAGGCAAACAGGAGGCAGGGCAGCAGGACATCCCATCTGCGTCATAGCGCTTCTTCTAGGCCCTTGATCATTCCCTTCAGTGTTCGGTTAAACCGCTCGACAAGTCCATTTCCTTGGGGGTGATACGGGGTGGTGAACTTATATGTGACGTCGCACTGTTGCCACAGGGACCGCATATATTTAGATATAAAGTTTGTGCCCCGATCACTCACGACCTCTCGGGGGAAGCCGACTCGGGAGAAGATCCCCATTAGCGCTCGCCCCCAACAACGGGGGCCGTTATGGTCCGGAGGGGGATGGCTTCTGGATAGCGGGTGGCATGGTCCACCAGAACGAGGATGAAGCGGTGTCCCTGAGAGGTGCGGGGGTCCAAGGGTCCCACTATGTCAATCCCCACTCGCTCGAAGGGGGTGGTGACCACGGGAAAAGGTTGGAGTGGGGCTTTGACTTTCCCCCCGCTTTTCCCGCTGGCTTGACAAGTCGGACAACTTCTGCAGTGGTTGCTTACATCATTGCGCATTTTCGGCCAGTAAAAATGGGTCCCCAGGCGGCTGTAGGTTTTGTCTTGCCCCAGGTGCCCGGCGAGGGGCACGTCATGTGCCAGGTTCAAGAGGAAGTCTCTGAATCGGAGGGGGATGACCAGCACCCAGCTGGCTCCCAGTTCGGCAATCTTCTGCTCGCTGTATAGGAGGTGGTGGTCCCAATAGACCCAGTGGGACCCCGAGGGGTCTCCGGCGGCTTGAGTGGCGGCTTGTTGTTGGATTCCCTCGAGGGAGGGACATGTTCTCTGTTCCTGCCGGAACTGCTCGCGGGTGGGGCCACCTTCTTGGCGCCATTGAGCTAGTTCGGGAAGGTGGCCGAGCTCCGTGAGGTCTTCAGGGTGGGGCCCCTGGGGCCCGGGTTCAGGGTCGGTGTCTTCGGGGACGGCGGGCGGCGGAGGTGCGGGCCACTCCGGTTCTTCAGGGGGTGTCTTCGTTCGGGGCGGAGGCCCGGGCGGTCATGGATCGAGTGGTCGCACAGACCCGCTCGCGAAGGCCTAGCATCCCCAGATTCTCTCTCCGCTCGACGTGGGCCCAGGGGGAACTTTTCAGGTCGTTCCTGAGGAGGCAGTCCACGGGGGCATCATCCCGGATGGTCACCTTCAGCATGCCCGACACCCCTCCCCATTCGAAGGGGATACGTGCCATCTGGCACAAGCTCTCGGAGTTGTCCGCCGACCGTACTGGGCACAGGACGTTGGGTAGGATTTGTTCAGGGGTCACCAAATTGCAGCGGACCGCCGTCACGCTGGCTTCAGTGTCACAGAGGGCTTTGGCCCGGTGTCCATTAATGGTGACCCATTGGCGGTACTTCTGTGTGTTGCCTGGGATCGGGGCTCGGAGGATCATGTCTCTTTTGCCCAGGCACACCAAGGACATAGCAGCGGGCTCCCACTCGGCCTGCTCGGGGTCGTCGTCTTCTTCCTCTCTTCTTTCTTCACCCAGGGCGGCGGCCGCGATCTGGCGGTTTGGAGGGCCGGTGGTGCGGGGTCGCCGGTTCATCGGGCAGAGAGGGTGATTAGCATAGTGACCCGGCCGCTGGCATCTGTGGCAAGTAACGTTCGGGCGGGGCCCTGGTCGTGCTGGAGGGGCCCCTCTTTGGCCCAGGGCTGGCGAAGTGGAGGTAGGGGAGGACCCCGTGGGGGCGTCTCGGCCCCTGCTCTAGCCTCCTCCGCCGCCTCGTGGTCGGTGGTTCCCCGGGGATCCCCGGCCGTAGTCTCCCATCGGGCTCCGGGGGACTCGGGTGCTCACCCATCTATCGGCCTCGACAGCGAGTTTTCGTGGCTCTGTCAATTTGCTGTCGAGGAGATGCTGCCGGAGTTCGATGAAGCAGTTGTTGGAAAGGTGTTCCCATATAATGAGGTCGACCAACTGCTGGTAGGTGGTGACCTGACTGCCTTTGATCCACCCCTCGAAGGCTCTGCTATAAAAGTTCACGTATTCCACCCATGTGGTACCAGGGATTTTTTTACAGTCTCGGAATCGTGCCGGTACATTTCGGGGGTGAGTCCGTAGCGAGTGAGGAGGGCGGTTTTCATGTGTTCGTATGAGGTCATCTCGGCATCGGGAAGCTCTAGCAGGGCGTCCCTCCCTTCGTTGACGAACTTCCCCCACAGGCCGGCACCCCAGTCCTTGAGGGGTACTCGATGGGCGGTCATGGCTACTTCATAGGCTTTGAACCACTGTTGGATGTCGTCGTTCTTAAAGTACTCTTTGACGACATCCTTGGGTATGTGCACCTTCGTGTCCACAGGAGGGGGCGAGGTCTTGCCCCCGGAGGCGCTGGCCTCGCTTGTTTTGGCCTTGATTTCTAGTACCTTTAAGCCGCGCTCATGCTCGAACGTGAGTTTCTTTTCTTCGAGGTCTCTTTGTCTCCGTTTCTCCTCCAGGTCTCCGTCCAACCATAGTTGCTCGAGGGCTATTTTTCTTTCCGCCAGCTGTAGTTCTCCGTCTAGCCAGAGTCGGGCGAGCTCCAATTCGTGGAGCCGGTTCCTCTCTCGTTCTCGGGCGTTTTCCCCATTTAATAAAGTAAAACTTTATTTCCATGAAAATTTTGAATTCAGACTATTTGAGTTTAAAAATTGTTAAACATTGTTACAATCAATTTGGATACGATTTGAATCCCAGATTACATCGTGGTGTGTGGAATGTGGTGTGTGGAATGTGGTGTGTGGAACCACTCCACATTTCACACACACACTCCACATTCCACACACATTCCACACACATTCCACACACATTCCACACACCACATTCCACACACATTCCACACACATTCCACACCACATTCCAAACACCACATTCCACACACATTCCACACACATTCCACACACATTCTACACACATTCCACATACCACATTCAACACACATTCCACACACATTCCACACACCACATTCCACACACATTCCACATTCCACACACCACACACCATATTCCACACACCACACACCACACACCACACACCACACACCACATTCCACACACCACATTCCACACACCACGGTCCACACTCCACATTCCACACACCACATTCCACATTCCACACACCACACATTCCACAAACATTCCACACACATTCCACACACCACATTCCACACACCACATACATTCCACATTCCACACAGCACATTCCACACACATTCCATATTCCACACACATTCCACACACATTCCACACACCACATTCCTCACACATTCCACACACATTCCACACACCACACATCACACACACCACATTACACACACACACCACACACACCACATTGCACACACCACATTCCAACCACATTCAACACACCACATTCCACACACCACATTCCACACACATTCCACACACATTCCACACACCACATTCCACACACATTCCACACACCACATTCCACACACATTCCACACACACCACACACACCACATTCCACACACCACATTCAACACACACCACATTTCACACACCACATTCCACACACAACATTCCACACACAACATTCCACACACATTCCACACACCACATTCCACACACATTCCACACACCACTTTCCACACACCACATGCCAAACACATTCCACACACATTCCACACACCACATTCCACACACCACATTCCACACACATTCCACATACCACATTTCACACACATTCCACACACCACATTCCACACACATTCCACACACATTCCACACACCACATTCCACACACCACATTCCACACACATTCCACACACCACATGTCACACACATTCCACACATTCCACACACCACATTCCACACACATTCCACACACATTCCACACACCACATTCCACACATATTCCACACACATTCCACATTCCACCCACATTCCACACACCACATTCCACACACATTCCACACACCACATTCCACACACATTCCACACACCACATTCCGCACACCACATTCCACACACCACATTCCACACACATTCCACACACCACATGTCACACACATTCCACACATTCCACACACCACATTCCACACACATTCCACACACATTCCACACACCACATTCCACACATATTCCACACACATTCCACATTCCACCCACATTCCACACACCACATTCCACACACATTCCACACACCACATTCCACACACATTCCACACACACCACACACACCACATTCCAGATTCCACACACATTCCACACACCACATTCCACACACACCACATTCCACACACATTCCATAAACACCACATTCCACACACCACATTCCACACATATTCCACACACATTCCACACACATTCCACACACCACATTCCACACACATTCCACACACCACATTCCACACACATTCCACACACACCACATTCCACATTCCACACACACCACATTCCACACACATTCCAAACACCACATTCCACACACCACATTCCACACACATTCCACATTCCACACACATTCCACATTCCACACACATTCCACACACCACATTCCACACACATTCCACACACACCACATTCCACATTCCACACACCACATTCCACACACATTCCACACACATTCCACACACCACATTCCACACACCACATTCCACACACATTCCACACACCACATTCCACGCACATCCCACACACATTCCACACACACCACATTCCACACACATTCCACACACATTCCACACACACCACATTCCACACACATTCCACACACATTCCACACACATTCCACACCACATTCCACACACATTTCACACACCACATTCCACACACATTTCACACACCACATTCCACACACCACATTCCACACACCACGTTCCACACACCACATTCCACACACATTCCACACATCACGTTCCACACACCACATTCCACACACATTCCACACACATTCCACACACATTCCACATTCCACACATTCCACATTCCACACACCACACACCACACACCATATTCCACACACCACACACCACACACCACACACCACACACCACATTCCACACACCACATTCCACATTCCACACACCACACATTCCACAAACATTCCACACACATTCCACACACCACATTCAACACACCACATACATTCCACATTCCACACACATTCCACACAGCACATTCCACACACATTTCACACACATTCCACACACCACATTCCTCACACATTCCACACACATTCCACACACCACACATCACACACACCACATTACACATACACACCACATTCCACACACCACATTCCACACACCACATTCGACACACATTCCACACACCACATTCCACACACATTCCACACACCACATTCCACACACACCACACACACCACATTCCACACACCACATTCAACACACACCACATTTCACACACCACATTCCATACACAACATTCCACACACATTCCACACACCACATTCCACACACATTCCAAACACATTCCACACCACATTCCACACCACATTCCACACACATTCCACACCACATTCCACACCACATTCCACACCACATTCCACACACATTCTACACACATTCCACACACCACATTCCACACACTACATTCCACACACACTCCATATTCCACACACCACATTCCACATACCACATTCCACACACCACATTCCACACACCACATTCCACACCACATTCCACACACATTCCACACACCACATTCCACACACATTCCATATTACACACACCACATTCCACACACCACATTCCACACACATTCCACATTCCACACACATTCCACATTCCACACACATTCCACACACATTCCACACACCACATTCCACACACCACATTCCACACACCACATTCCACACACCACATGCCAGACACATTCCACACACATTCCACACACCACATTCCACACACCACATTCCACACATATTCCACACACATTCCACACACCACATTCCACACTTATTCCACACATACAACACACACCACATTCCACACACACCACATTCCACACACACCACATGCCAGACACATTCCACACACATTCCACACACCACATTCCACACACATTCCACACACCACATTCCACACATATTCCACACACATTCCACACACCACATTCCACACTTATTCCACACATACAACACACACCACATTCCACACACACCACATTCCACACACCACATGCCAGACACATTCCACACACATTCCACACACCACATTCCACACACATTCCACACACCACATTCCACACACATTCCACACACATTCCACACACCACATTCCACACACATTCCACACACCACATTCCACACACATTCCACACACACCACACACACCACATTCCACACACCACATTCAACACACACCACATTTCACACACCACATTCCACACACAACATTCCACACACAACATTCCACACACATTCCACACACCACATTCCACACACATTCCACACACCACTTTCCACACACCACATGCCAAACACATTCCACACACATTCCACACACCACATTCCACACACCACATTCCACACACCACATTCCACACACATTCCACATACCACATTTCACACACATTCCACACACCACATTCCACACACATTCCACACACATTCCACACACCACATTCCACACACCACATTCCACACACATTCCACACACCACATGTCACACACATTCCACACACCACATTCCACACACATTCCACACACATTCCACACACCACATTCCACACATATTCCACACACATTCCACATTCCACCCACATTCCACACACCACATTCCACACACATTGCACACACCACATTCCACACACATTCCACACACACCACACACACCACATTCCACATTCCACACACACAACATTCCACACACATTCCACACACCACATTCCACACACACCACATTCCACACACATTCCATAAACACCACATTCCACACACCACATTCCACACATATTCCACACACATTCCACACACATTCCACACACCACATTCCACACACATTCCACACACCACATTCCACGCACATTCCACACACACCACATTCCACATTCCACACACACCACATTCCACACACATTCCAAACACCACATTCCACACACCACATTCCACACACATTCCACATTCCACACACATCCCACATTCCACACACATTCCACACACCACATTCCACACACATTCCACACACACCACATTCCACATTCCACACACCACATTCCACACACATTCCACACACATTCCACACACCACATTCCACACACCACATTCCACACACATTCCACACACCACATTCCACGCACATCCCACACACATTCCACACACACCACATTCCACACACATTCCACACACATTCCACACACACCACATTCCACACACATTCCAAACACATTCCACACACATTCCACACACATTCCACACCACATTCCACATACATTTCACACACCACATTCCACACACCACATTCCACACACCACGTTCCACACACCACATTCCACACACATTCCACACACATTCCACACACATTCCACACATCACGTTCCACACACCACATTCCACACACATTCCACACACATTCCACACACATTCCACATTCCACACATTCCACATTCCACACACCACATTCCACACACCACATTCCACACACATTCCACACACATTCCACACACATTCCACACACCACATTCCTCACACATTCCACACACATTCCACACACCACACATCACACACACCACATTACACACACACACCACACACACCACATTGCACACACCACATTCCAACCACATTCAACACACCACATTCCACACACCACATTCCACACACATTCCACACACATTCCACACACATTCCACACACCACATTCCACACACATTCCACACACCACATTCCACACACATTCCATACACACCACACACACCACATTCAACACACCACATTCAACACACACCACATTTCACACACCACATTCCACACACAACATTCCTCACACAACATTCCACACACATTCCACACACCACATTCCACACACATTCCACACACCACTTTCCACACACCACATGCCAAACACATTCCACAAACATTCCACACACATTCCACACACCACATTCAACACACCACATACATTCCACATTCCACACACATTCCACACAGCACATTCCACACACATTCCACACACATTCCACACACCACATTCCTCACACATTCCACACACATTCCACACACCACACATCACACACACCACATTACACATACACACCACATTCCAACCACATTCCACACACCACATTCCACACACATTCCACACACCACATTCCACACACATTCCACACACCACATTCCACACACACCACACACACCACATTCCACACACCACATTCAACACACACCACATTTCACACACCACATTCCATACACAACATTCCACACACATTCCACACACCACATTCCACACACATTCCAAACACATTCCACACCACATTCCACACCACATTCCACACACATTCCACACCACATTCCACACCACATTCCACACCACATTCCACACACATTCTACACACATTCCACACACCACATTCCACACACTACATTCCACACACACTCCATATTCCACACACCCCATTCCACACACCACATTCCACACACCACATTCCACACCACATTCCACACACATTCCACACACCACATTCCACACACATTCCATATTCCACACACCACATTCCACACACCACATTCCACACACATTCCACATTCCACACACATTCCACATTCCACACACATTCCACACACATTCCACACACCACATTCCACACACCACATTCCACACACCACATTCCACACACCACATGCCAGACACATTCCACACACATTCCACACACCACATTCCACACACATTCCACACACCACATTCCACACATATTCCACACACATTCCACATTCCACACATATTCCACAAACATTCCACCCACCACATTCCACACACATTCCACACACCACATTCCACACTTATTCCACACATACAACACACACCACATTCCACACACACCACATTCCACACACACCACATTCCACACACCACCTTCCACACACATTCCACACACACCACATTCCACATTCCACATTCCACACACCACATTCCACACACATTCCACACACCACATTCCACACACCACATTCCACACACCACATTCCACACACATTCCACACACCACATTCCACACACATCCCACACACATTCCACACACACCACATTCCACACACATTCCACACACACCACATTCCACACACATTCCACACACATTCCACACACATTCCACACACATTCCACACCACATTCCACATACATTTCACACACCACATTCCACACACCACATTCCACACACCACGTTCCACACACCACATTCCACACACATTCCACACACATTCCACACACATTCCACACACCACGTTCCACACGCCACATTCCACACACATTCCACACACATTCCACAGACATTCCACACACATTCCACACACCACACACCATATTCCACACACCACACACCACATTCCACACACCACTTTCCACACACCACGGTCCACACTCCACATTCCACACACCACATTCCACAAACATTCCACACACATTCCACACAGCACATTCCACACACCACATACATTCCACATTCCACACACATTCCACACAGCACATTCCACACACATTCCATATTCCACATACATTCCACACACACATTCCACACACCACATTCCTCACACATTCCACACACATTCCACACACCACACATCACACACACCACATTACACACACATACCACACACACCACATTCCACACACCACATTCCAACCACATTCAACACACCACATTCCACACACCACATTCCACACACATTCCACACACATTCCACACACATTCCACACACCACATTCCACACACATTCCACATACCACATTCCACACACATTCCACACACACCACACACACCACATTCCACACACCACATTAAACACACACCACATTTCACACACCAAATTCCATACACAACACTCCACACACATTCCACACACCACATTCCACACACATTCCAAACACATTCCACACCACATTCCACACACATTCCACACCACATTCTACACCACATTCCACACCACATTCCACACACATTCCACACACATTCCACACACCACATTCTACACACCACATTCCACACACACTCCATATTCCACACACCAAATTCCACACACCACATTCCACAGACCACATTCCACACACCACATTCCACACCACATTCCACACACATTCCACACACCACATTCCACACATCACATTCCACACACATTCCATATTCCACACACCACATTCCACACACCACATTCCACACACATTCCACATTCCACACACATTCCACATTCCACACACATTCCACACACATTCCACACACCATATTCCACACACCACATGCCACACACATTCCACACACATTCCACACACCACATTCCACACACATTCCACACACATTCCACACACCACATTCCACACATATTCCACACACATTCCACATTCCACAAACATTCCACACACAACATTCCACACACATCCCACACACCACATTCCATACACATTCCACACATACAACACACACCACATCCACACACACCACATTCCACACACATTCCACACACCACCTTCCACACACATTCCACACACATTCCACACACCACATTCCACACACATTCCACACACATTCCACATTCCACACACATTCCACATTCCACACACCACATTCCACACACATTCCACACACACCACATTCCACATTCCACATTCCACTCACCACATTCCACACACATTTCACACACATTCCACACACCACATTCCACACACCACATTCCACACACATTCCACACACATTCCACACACCACATTCCACACACATCCCACACACATTCCACACACACCACATTCCACACACATTCCACACACATTCCACACACACCACATTCCACACACATTCCACACACATTCCACACCACATTCCACACCACATTCCACATACATTTCACACACCACATTCCACACACCACATTCCACACACCACGTTCCACACACCACATTCCACACACATTCCACACACATTCCACACACATTCCACATTCCACACACCACACACCATATTCCACACACAACACACCACACACCACATTCCACACACCACATTCCACACACCACAGTCCACACTCCACATTCCACACACCACATTCCACATTCCACACACCACACATTCCACAAACATTCCACACACATTCCACACACCACATTCCACACACCACATACATTCCACATTCCACACACATTCCACACAGCACATTCCACACACATTCCACACACCACATTCCACACACCACATACATTCCACATTCCACACACATTCCACACAGCACATTCCACACACATTCCATATTCCACACACATTCCACACACATTCCACACACCACATTCCTCACACATTCCACACACATTCCAAACACATTCCACACACCACACATCACACACACCACATTACACACACACACCACATTCCAACCACATTCAACACACCACATTCCACACACCACATTCCACACACATTCCACACACCACATTCCACACACATTCCACACACCACATTCCACACACTTACACACACACCACACACAAAACATTCCACACACCACATTCAACACACACCACATTTCACACACCACATTCCATACACAACATTCCACACACATTCCACACACCACATTCCACACACATTCCAAACACATTCCACATTCCACACTGTTGGACCCGGCCTCATGGAGTGGTCCTACCCCTCCCGCCTGGCGGGCCCCGGACGACACCAGCCCTCCTCCGAACCTCGGGCGGCCCCTTCGGCCCGACCCCGCACTCCCCAACACCACCGATCCGGCTGCCATCCCGGATCCCCCTCACCAACCTGGCTCCGGCGTAGGCCCATCACGACCTAAGCAGGAGGCCGTGCCCGACTCCATCTTGGGTCCCCCACGTCACGACCACGTGGCCTCGGCCCAGGCCCAGGCCCCGGCGAAGCCCCGACATCGAGGCACCAAGATCCTCCCAGGTGGTCGAGTGGCCACTCGACAGATCCCGGAGGGAGAGGAGTTTCGATGGCCCTCCAGCCGTCCCCGGACGCCTGGTATCGATCACCCTCCGGCCTCCCTGGGCGCTGGCTCCACCCCCCTGCTGGGTGTCTGGACACCACCATCCCGGCCCCTCTAAACCCCCAGGCGAGAGGGTCCGGACATCAAAGGACGGCCGTCCTATATCTGGGCCAGCCCGGAGTAGGACGTCGGTTGTATCATGGACTGGAAGCCCTACTGACGCTGTCACGGCTGACACCAGACGAACTCATCCTTCCTGTAACCCGTCGACCATCTGAGAGCCTGCTGGCGCTGCTGCGGCCTACCTTGCTGAACCATCTGAGAGCCTGCTGGCGCTGCCGCGGCCTACCTTGCTGAACCATCCGGTAAGCCTGCTGGCACGGCCGCGGCTCGAACCTCTCGGAACCCCCCAGCTCGAGGATTGAGAGCTGTGCGCAGGGTATCCCTTCCTCCCCCCAAAAACGAGACTGTCCCGCTACCTCGCCCCCCTTTAGAGACTTTACGGATCCCTCGATCCGCCTGTATATACTGCCAAGAATCCGCAACCCGTATTCCTTATAAAAGCTTAAGAACTTGATCTCCTGTGTGGTGTCCGTTTGTAGTGTTGTGATTACTCTGCTGTACGATCCTGGGAGAGGGCCCTCACCCAGGAGGCCTCTCGGTAACGCTCGGCTACGTCTCGACGGAGAGGTGGACCTAGGGGTGGTCAGTCAGACATCTTCTGCCTCCCCCGGGGTCGCCTTTCTAACATTGGTGGCAAGCGCCGGGATCCGAGCCCACGTAGATCGTACAGGGAGTGATTCACTCGCTACCAAGAGAAACCCACTGCGACCATGAGCACCGAATTCCAGAAAGAGAAAATGGAAGACTACAGTCACAAGGAGCTAAAGCAATTCTGCAAAGACCTAGGCATCGCTACCTCTGGCTTAAGCACCAAAGAAGACTTTAAATCGGCCCTACAGGCCTGGGTGGACGCCGGCGAGGCGCCACCTCCGAGTGAAGATAACCCGGGCCCGAACGGACGCCCGGAGGCTGAGGTGAACCCAGCGGGAGGGAAACCCGCAACCCCAAACACGGGCCTCTGCCCCGAAGACGCCCGAGAACGAGAGAGGAACCGGCTCCACGAGTTGGATCTGGCTCGACTCCGACAAGAAGGAGAAATCCAACTGGCAGAAAGGAAGCTAGCCCTCGAGGAAAAAAAACTCATGCTCGAGCACGAGCGCGTCCTCAAAGAAATAGAACTCAAAGCCAAGGCAAACGAGTCTGCCCTCGCCGGGGGTAAGACCTCACCCCCGCCGGGGGACACGAAGGTGCACATACCCAAGGATGTCGTCAAAGAGTACTATAAGAACGACGACATCCAACAGTGGTTTAAAGCCTACGAGGTCGCCATGGCCGCCCATCGAGTACCCCTCAAGGACTGGGGCGCCGGCCTGTGGGGGAAGTTTATCAACGAAGGGAGAGACGCCTTGCTGGAGCTCCCTGATATCGAAAGGACCTCGTATGAGCACATAAAGACCGCCCTCCTCACTCGCTACGGACTCACCCCCGAGATGTACCGGCAGCGATTCCGAGACTTCAAAAAAATCCCCGGTACCACGTGGGTGGAATACGTGAACTATTACAGTAGAGCCTTCGAGGGGTGGACTCGGGGCTGCCAGGTCACCACCTACCAGCAGTTGGTCGACCTCATTCTATGGGAACATCTGTCCAATAACTGTTTCATCGAACTTCGGCAGCACCTCCTCGACAGCAAATTGACGGAGCCACGAAAACTCGCTGTCGAGGCGGATCGATGGGCGAGCACCCGAGTGCCCCGGAGCACGATGGGAGACTACGGCCGGGGATCCCCGGGGAACCACCGACCACGAGGCGGCGGGGTAGGCTAGAGCCGGGGTCGAGACGTCCCCCAGGGGTCCTCCCCTACCTCCACGTCGCCCTCCCTGGGCCGGAGAGGGGCCCCCCCAGCCAGACCGGGGCCCCGCCCAAACGTTACGTGTCATAGGTGCCAGCGACAAGGTCATTATGCGAATGACCCCCTCTGCCCGATGAACCAGCGACCCGGCACCACCGGGCCCCCAGCCCGCCAGATCGCGGCGGCTGCCCTGGGGGCAGAAAGAAGTGAGGAAGAGGACAACGACCACGAACAGGCTGAGTGGGAGCCCGCCGCCATGACCTTGGCATGCCTGGGTACCCACGACCTGATCCCCCGAGGTCCGATCCCCGGCAACACCCAGAAATACCGCCAGTGGGTCACCATCAATGGTCGCCGGACCGAAGCCCTCCGTGACACCGGAGCCAGCGTGACAGCGGTCCGCTGCCATCTGGTGACCCCAGAACAGATCCTGCCAAACGTCCTGTGCCCAGTTCGGTCCGCAGATAACTCAGAGACTTTGTGCCAGATGGCCCTTGTTAGAACCGGGAGTCTCTGATTGGCAAAGGTAAGTACCTTGGCCCAAGTAGGGACCCCTAGCTCCGGTCAGGGCGACGGAATAACCCTCTGAGATAACCCCTGCTCACCCTCTAGGTAGCATGGCGCGAGCAGTCTAGGCTAAACTCGGAGACAATGTGGATAACATTTGCACTTAACACAACAGCAATTCCCAATCCACCACAAACTGAGACCACACAGGTAAGTATATATAAAATATAACTTTATCTAATTTCAGCCTGTAAATGAAGCAGTTGCATGATAATCACTTCTTTAAAACACATAGCATTCTTAGCTTAAAGGTTGCACGTTAAACACTTCATTTAGAACAAGGTTGCACTTAATTCTTAGTAGGTCTTGTAAATAGGCAGTTCTCAGCATAACAATAAAAATAGTCTCTAGTCTCTCAAATCAGGCCTCAAAAATAGGCCCCTGATTTCTATGCACTTCGCTCTCAAAACGAACAGTCAACACCAGGCCCACGTGTACTGATATTTATGGGCTTCAGGCGCTGTCAGACACTCCCTCACGAGGCCCAGGGACTCTTTCTCGTCCCCGGGGCAGCCTCGCGTCTTCCTTGATCACAGGCGCACCACTGCGCACCAGCCGTGCAAACTGCACGCGTCCCCGCCCCGGCCGGTCCCCTTTCCTCTCCCGCCCGCTCTCGACAATCCAACGAGCGGCGGGGGAGGCGGTGAAGCTCACCTGCTGGAGGGACGGCGGGCCAGGGGTGCGGGACGCTTCCAGGTCCCTCGGCGGGGTCGGACCTCTTCCCCGGTCCCGGCGGTGATTTTGGGGAATCCTGAGGCACCTCCTGCAGCTTCAGCGGAGGCAGCCAATCCGGTCGCGGCCCTCAGTCGAGCCCCTCTGAGCGCGAGGCCGCCAACGAATGGCAGCGCGGCCTCGCCGATGACGCTCCGCGGGCTCAGCCAATCACGGCACACCACACCTGATGACGCTGCGCCGCGCGGGCCAATCCCGTCGCGGCGTTAGTGAGGGGGCTCGGCTCCCTCAGCCAATGGGGTCGCGGCGGCTTCGTTCTTCGCCGCGGCCGCTCCTGGTCACGAACAGCAACTTCCAGGGGTGATCCTGGCCCCGGGCTGCGACGGTGATTTGGCGGCAAAGGGTTTTAAAGGGCGCTGGTCAGAACTAGACCCCCCCTCTCGACCTTGCCACCACCTGGGAGCAGATTTCACGAGGGGAGGCTCCACAAGCCTCCAACCCTCACGATTAATGTGCCGATGAGCACACCGATCTCCTCCTCACGCTCCGCAGTCCAGCACCACGCGTCCCGGGTCCCAACAGCACGATTTTGCAGCTGTTTCCTGGGATAGCTTTAGGAACCTTTAGCCCTGGGTTCCCAGCAGGAGGCCAGCTCTTCTCAGGCCCTTGGAGATTCAGTTGTAGACACAGCACACAGCAGAGTCTTGGCAGTTTCAAGTAGGCAGGGTCACAGCACACAGCAAAGTCCCTTTCTTCTCCTTAGCTTCCAGGTGGACAGCAGAACAAGTCAGCCCTTAGAGCACACAGCAAGGCAGTCTTCCTTCAGTTCTCTAGCTGTCCTCCTTCCAGCGAGGGTTCCTTCTTGCTTGCAGAATTTCAGAATCTCCTCTGCAGACAGGGGTCCTTTCCTTATACCCCCCAATGTCTTTGAAGTTCTTTGTGCATGGAGGCCCTGGGTCCAGTCTAAACCAGTTCTGGGGGTTGCGGAGCACTGAGGTGTCTCTGGCTTTCTTCTTCCTGTCAGCTTCAGGGCCAGTGGGGTCAGTTGACCACCAGGAGAGAGCTAATGTGGGGGAGGTAGGCAGGCACAGCCCAGCACTTATCTGGCATTCCTTCCTCCCTCCTCCCAAGCAGGCAGATGTGCCCTTTCATCCCCAGGATGGCTCCGACCCTCTCCTCTGGGGCTCTGCAGCCCCTTCCTGTCACATCCAGGCCAGGCAGACATTCCACAAACCCAGGCACACAGAAAGGTTTAGACAAGAGAACAGCCACTTTCTAAAAGTCCTATTCTCCAACACAGGATTTAAAAACACCCTTCACTAAAAGATGTGTCATTAAATTCTGAGTCCAGGGATATCTTTCACTTATGTCCCATCTTGTTCCTATGGGGAGATAGGCTGGTATCACATGGGCCCAGCCCCCCCTCCATGTTACTCTATGGAGCAAGATAGCCTTACAGCAGTGAGCACACAAAATGGCTGTAGCCCACTACCAGAGCATAGTACCTGCACTAGCACATGCTCTACCTTATCCATACACTGCACCCTGCCCAGGGGGGTACCTTGAGCCTTCCATAGGGGTGACTGATGTGCACAGACAGGGAAGGATTAGGCCTAGCCAGTGGGGACACTGGCCAGGCTGACATGGCAGTCACTGACTGCACACAGGCCCTGCGCTGGCAGGCCTGAGTCACCTTTTAAAAGCTACTCATGTGGGTGGCGCAATCTGCGCTGCAGGCCCACTAGTAGCATTTGTCATCACCAGCCCTGGCACACACAGTGCCCTCTACTAGGGACTTCGTGGTGATACAAATATGCCAATTAGGTATACTCAATCAATATCACAATTTACAGAAGGAGCACTTACACTCTGACACTGATCAGCAGTGGCAGAGTGTCCAAAACATCTAAATCAGCAAAAACGAAATCCAGCACAGCATCAAAACACATGAGTCAGAGGCAAAAAGATGGGGGAAGAACCACGCCAAAAGGTGTCAGGTCTAACACGTGTCCCCTCCAGCTGAAAGTGGGGAGAACTACCCAACCTCTTGGGAGTCCTCATCACTAAGGCGGAAGAATCTGGACAGACCGTCAGCGTTGGCGTGTTCTGTACCAGGGCGGTGCTCCACCGTAAAGTCCATCCCCTGTAGGGAAATGGACCACCTCAACAATTTTGGATTCTCACCCCTCATCTGCATTAACCATCTGAGGGGCCTGTGGTCGGTCTGAACACGGAAGTGAGTCCCAAACAGGTAGGGCCTCAGCTTCTTCAGAGCCCAGACCACAGCGAAAGCTTCTCTTTCAATGGCACTCCATTTTTGTTCCCTGGGGATTAGCCTCCGGCTAATGAAAGCCACAGGTTGGTCTCCTCCCTCGTCATTGATCTGTGAGAGCACTGCTCCCACGCCTTGCTCTGAAGCGTCAGTTTGCACAATGAACTCACTTGAAAAGTCTGGTGCCTTAAGCACCGGTGCTGTGCACATGGCAGTTTTGAGGGTGTCAAAAGCAGTTTGACAGGCCTCAGTCCAATTCACTTTCCTGGGCTGATTCCTAGATGTCAGCTCTGTCAAAGGGGCCACAATGGTGCCATAGCCTTTGACAAACCGTCTGTAATACCCGGTGAGACCTAGAAAGGCTCTCACCTCAGTCTGGGTCTTGGGGGGTTCCCAAGCCAGAATGGTATCAATTTTTGCCTGTAGGGGCGCCACCTTGCCGCTCCCCACCTGGTGTCCCAAGTACACCACAGATCCCTGCCCTATCTGGCATTTACTGGCCTTGATAGTGAGGCCTGCCTTCTGCAGAGCCTTCAACACTTCAGTGAGGTGTTGCAGGTGTTCCTCCCAAGTGGAGCTGAACACCGCAATGTCATCCAGGTAGGCTGCGCTGAATTGCTCCAGCCCTGCCAGTACCTGGTTGACCAATCTCTGAAATGTGGCGGGGGCATTTTTCAACCCAAAGGGCATGACACGAAACTGGAAGTGTCCTTCTGGCGTTGAAAATGCTGACCTCTCCTTTGCCCCTTCAGTTAAGGCAATCTGCCAGTACCCTGAAGTCAAATCAAAAGTACTCAGGTACTGGGCAGCTCCCAACCGATCCACCAGCTCATCAGCTCTGGGGATGGGGTGCGCGTCAGTCTTCGTGACCGCATTGAGCCCACGGTAGTCCACGCAGAACCGAAGTTCTGGGGGGCCACCGGGGGTAGCAGCTTTCTTAGGCACTAAGACCACTGGGCTAGCCCAGGGGCTGCTGGAGGGCTCAATAACCCCAAGCGCCAACATCTTGGAAACTTCTTCCTTGATGCTAGCTCTGACCTTGTCAGCCACCCTGTAAAACTTCTGTTTCACAGGCAGGCTGTCTCCAGTGTCCACGTCGTGGACGCACCATTTGGTGACACCTGGGGTCAGGGAGAACAGTGGGGTGAACTGACCCAACACTTGGCGACAGTCCTCCTGCTGTTCGGGGGTCAGGGTGGGGGAGAGGACCACACCATCCACTGACCCATCTTGCTCCTTGACTGCCAGGAGGTCAGGGAGAGGATCACTATCCTCCTCCCCTCCAACATCTGTAGCCATGAGCATAGTCACTTCAGTCCTCTCAAAGTGGGGTTTGAGGCGGTTCACATGTAGCACTCTCAGGGGCTGCCTGGGAGTCTTCAGGTTAACCAAATAGGTAACCTCGCTCTTGCGCTCCACCACCTCATATGGGCCAGACCACTTGTCACGGAGCGCACAAGGCTCCACTGGCGCCATCACCCACACCTTCTGACCAGGTTGGAACTCCACCAGAGAAGTGTTCTGGTCATACCACCTCTTCATTTCCTCCTGGCTAGCCTCCAGGTTCTCTTGAGCGAGCTTCCTGAAGCGCTTGGTCTGGTTGCGAATGGCCAGCACATAGCTGAACACATCCTGAGGGGTTTTCCCACGGGATTTCTCCCACCCCTCCTTCACCAGAGCCAGAGGTCCTCTGACAGGGTGGCCATACAGCAACTCAAAGGGACTGAACCCTAATGATTTCTGAGGCACCTCCCTGTAGGCAAACAACAGGCATGGCAACAAGACATCCCATTTCCGCCTCATGGGCTCTTCCAGGCCCATAATCATGCCCTTCAATGTGCGGTTGAATCTCTCAACCAAACCATTTCCTTGAGGGTGGTAAGGAGTGGTGAATTTGTATGTCACCCCACACTCACTCCACAGGGACTTCATATATTTAGAAATGAAGTTTGTCCCGCGGTCCGAAACGACCTCCTTCGGAAATCCCACCCGGGAAAAGATCCCCATCAGGGCACGGCCCACCACTGGGGCGGTGACTGTCCTGAGCGGAAGGGCCTCCGGGTACCGAGTGGCATGGTCCACCAAGACCAGGATAAACCTGTTGCCTAGGGCTGTCTTGGGATCCAGGGGCCCCACGATGTCAATGCCCACCCGCTCAAAAGGGGTGCTCACCACGGGAAAGGGTTGGAGGGGTGCCACGCGCTTCCCTCCACTCTTGCCACTGGCCTGACAAGTCTGACAAGACTTACAAAAGGCAGAGACGTGCGTCTTCATCTGGGGCCAGTAGAAATGGGTGACAAGCCTGTGATAGGTCTTGTCTTGCCCCAGATGTCCTGCGAGAGGCACGTCATGAGCCAGACCCAGTAGGAAGTTCCTGAAGCGCTCCGGTACCACCAGCACACGGGCTGCGCCGGGCTCAGCGAACTTAGGCTCACTATAAAGTAAGTCATCCTCCCAATAGATCAAATGCTCCTTGGACCCCAGGCCTGCGGCCTGGTCGGCAGCCTGCTGCCGCACACCAATGAGAGAAGGGCACTCCTTCTGAGCCTGGCAGAATTCCTCCCTGGAGGGACCACCCTCTTGCTGCCACTGGGACAGCTCAGGCAATTCCCCTAGTTCGGCCACCTGCTCCCCTGTAGGTTCCAGGGCATCCCCTTCTGGGTCTGCCTCCTCCTGGACCGTGGGAACGGTGGGGGCTGGTTTCCCGCGCCCTCTACCCCTTCCTCTCTTGGCAGGTCCCTGGGCCATTGTTCCAGGCTCCAGCTCTGCTAGACCGCCCTCTCTTGCTGTCATTGCACGGGTGGACACACAGATCCACGCAGGCAAACCCAACATCTCCAAGTGAGTCCGGTGCTCCACCTCTTTCCATGGGGAGCTCTCCAGGTCATTACCTAATAGACAATCTACAGGCAAGGCATCACTTACTACAATCTCCAAAATACCGGAGACTCCTCCCCATTCAAATGGAACTTTCGCCAGCCTGCAGTAGCGCACTGAACTGTCAGCTGCCACCACAGGCCGGAGTACCTGGGGAACAATTTGCTCTTCAGACACCCACTGACACCTAACAGATGTCACGCTGGCCCCTGTGTCTCTCAGAGCCTCCACCACCTGTCCATTGATGGTCACCTTCTGCCCGTATTTCTTAGTGTTTTGGGGCAGCAAGGTTTCCTGGGCCATCTCTCGGTCTCCTAGAGAGACAAGGGTCATCAATGCTAACCCCTCCTCCCCACTAGAAATCAAATCCCCTCCCAAAGCTACACTGGCTATCGCCGGAGCTGGAGCTGGAGCACCAGTGGGTGCAGATTTCTTCTTTGGACAGTTTGGAGCAATGTGCCCCACCTCCCTACATGCATAGCAAGCGAGGGTCTTCTTGTCCTGCGGGCCCTTATGGGGCCAGGACTTCTTAGACTTGGGGGGTTGAGACACCTTCTCTTGGGAACTACTTTGGGGCCCTTTAGAGGACTCCTTTTGATTACCCGTGTCCCCCCCACTCTTCTGCTGGGGACCCTGTCCACCTTTGGCTGGGGTACTTACCACCCCCTTGTGGACCCTGGTGCTAGTCCACCGGTCCGCCTCTTTAGCAAGCTCACTGGGATCAGTTAACTTACTGTCTAAAAGATGCTGGCGCAGCTCTGGGACACACAAACTACTTAAGTGCTCCCTACTAATCAAGTGACACAACCCCACATAATCAGTAACTTTGCTGCCCTTCATCCAACCTTCCAGTGCACGCGTGTACATACTCACACACTCCACCCAGGTACTTGAATCAAGCTTCTTGAAGTTCCTAAACTTCTGGCGGTACTGTTCAGCAGTGAGCCCATACCTGAGGCACAAAGCCTCCTTCATGGCGGAGTAGGACAAAGCATCCTTTGCTTCTAAGGGTGCCAAAACATCCCTCCCAGAGGCCTCAAAATGCTTCCACAATCCTGCTCCCCAATTCTTCTCAGGCACCTCATTCATCTTTAAGGCAAGTTCATACGCTCTGAACCACGCATAAATATCCTCACCCCTCTGATAATTCTGTACCAGATCCTTTGGTATGTATACCTTACCCGCCTGTACTGGTTGTGCGCTGCCACCATTAGAACTGGACCCTCTCTCTTTATATTTGAAATCCAATTCCTTCATGCTCCTCTCATGAGCCAATTGGAGCTTCTTCTCCTCTAGAGCGAGCGCCTGCCTTCTCTCCTGCGCCGCTCTCTCCTGCGCCTCTTTCTCAACTTCCAAGTGCAGTCTCTTCTCATTGGCTTCCGCCCTGAGCTTGAAAAGCTAAATCTCATGGGCCCTAGCTCTCTGATTCTCCTCCACCTCCTCTGGAGAAATAATCCTACTGGAGTGGGTGCTGCCGGCCCTAGACGCTGGCTTCGCCACTGGCAATTCACTGGGCAAAAACCCAATCTCCTGTGCGCCACCCTCTTCAATAGTAGCTTCCGGGGCACCATGTTTGGCCTCCCACCAGGCCCTCAGAGCTGTCCGTAGCTCTTCCTTATTTGCGCCGCCCCTTACTGGGCATTCAAGCTGTCTGCAGAATTTTCTCAGTTGCTCCTTGTTATAGGTGAGCAACTCCTGGCTTTCAAATTCCACTTCCCCTTCTGCATTCATGCTTTGCGCGGTCTGAGACATGTTACCTCCTACCCCTTTTTCAACTAAAAAGGTTTCACCAAAAAGAAAAAATCCTGCGCAACCTGTTCCGCTAAACTAGACTAGTGATGTACAAGAAATCACTGCCGGTCAAGTGCAATTATTAGTTCAAAATCCCACCGCTGCCACCAATGTTAGAACCGGGAGCCTCTGATTGGCAAAGGTAAGTACCTTGGCCCAAGTAGGGACCCCTAGCTCCGGTCAGGGCGACGGAATAACCCTCTGAGATAACCCCTGCTCACCCTCTAGGTAGCATGGCGCGAGCAGTCTAGGCTAAACTCGGAGACAATGTGGATAACATTTGCACTTAACACAACAGCAATTCCCAATCCACCACAAACTGAGACCACACAGGTAAGTATATATAAAATATAACTTTATCTAATTTCAGCCTGTAAATGAAGCAGTTGCATGATAATCACTTCTTTAAAACACATAGCATTCTTAGCTTAAAGGTTGCACGTTAAACACTTCATTTAGAACAAGGTTGCACTTAATTCTTAGTAGGTCTTGTAAATAGGCAGTTCTCAGCATAACAATAAAAATAGTCTCTAGTCTCTCAAATCAGGCCTCAAAAATAGGCCCCTGATTTCTATGCACTTCGCTCTCAAAACGAACAGTCAACACCAGGCCCACGTGTACTGATATTTATGGGCTTCAGGCGCTGTCAGACACTCCCTCGCGAGGCCCAGGGACTCTTTCTCGTCCCCGGGGCAGCCTCGCGTCTTCCTTGATCACAGGCGCACCACTGCGCACTAGCCGTGCAGACTGCACGCGTCCCCGCCCCGGCCGGTCCCCTTTCCTCTCCCGCCCGCTCTCGACAATCCAACGAGCGGCGGGGGAGGCGGTGAAGCTCACCTGCTGGAGGGACGGCGGGCCAGGGGTGCGGGACGCTTCCAGGTCCCTCGGCGGGGTCGGACCTCTTCCCCGGTCCCGGCGGTGATTTTGGGGAATCCTGAGGCACCTCCTGCAGCTTCAGCGGAGGCAGCCAATCCGGTCGCGGCCCTCAGTCGAGCCCCTCTGAGCGCGAGGCCGCCAACGAATGGCAGCGCGGCCTCGCCGATGACGCTCCGCGGGCTCAGCCAATCACGGCACACCACACCTGATGACGCTGCGCCGCGCGGGCCAATCCCGTCGCGGCGTTAGTGAGGGGGCTCGGCTCCCTCAGCCAATGGGGTCGCGGCGGCTTCGTTCTTCGCCGCGGCCGCTCCTGGTCACGAACAGCAACTTCCAGGGGTGATCCTGGCCCCGGGCTGCGACGGTGATTTGGCGGCAAAGGGTTTTAAAGGGCGCTGGTCAGAACTAGACCCCCCTCTCGACCTTGCCACCACCTGGGAGCAGATTTCACGAGGGGAGGCTCCACAAGCCTCCAACCCTCACGATTAATGTGCCGATGAGCACACCGATCTCCTCCTCACGCTCCGCAGTCCAGCACAACGCGTCCCGGGTCCCAACAGCACGATTTTGCAGCTGTTTCCTGGGATAGCTTTAGGAACCTTTAGCCCTGGGTTCCCAGCAGGAGGCCAGCTCTTCTCAGGCCCTTGGAGATTCAGTTGTAGACACAGCACACAGCAGAGTCTTGGCAGTTTCAAGTAGGCAGGGTCACAGCACACAGCAAAGTCCCTTTCTTCTCCTTAGCTTCCAGGTGGACAGCAGAACAAGTCAGCCCTTAGAGCACACAGCAAGGCAGTCTTCCTTCAGTTCTCTAGCTGTCCTCCTTCCAGCGAGGGTTCCTTCTTGCTTGCAGAATTTCAGAATCTCCTCTGCAGACAGGGGTCCTTTCCTTATACCCCCCAATGTCTTTGAAGTTCTTTGTGCATGGAGGCCCTGGGTCCAGTCTAAACCAGTTCTGGGGGTTGCGGAGCACTGAGGTGTCTCTGGCTTTCTTCTTCCTGTCAGCTTCAGGGCCAGTGGGGTCAGTTGACCACCAGGAGAGAGCTAATGTGGGGGAGGTAGGCAGGCACAGCCCAGCACTTATCTGGCATTCCTTCCTCCCTCCTCCCAAGCAGGCAGATGTGCCCTTTCATCCCCAGGATGGCTCCGACCCTCTCCTCTGGGGCTCTGCAGCCCCTTCCTGTCACATCCAGGCCAGGCAGACATTCCACAAACCCAGGCACACAGAAAGGTTTAGACAAGAGAACAGCCACTTTCTAAAAGTCCTATTCTCCAACACAGGATTTAAAAACACCCTTCACTAAAAGATGTGTCATTAAATTCTGAGTCCAGGGATATCTTTCACTTATGTCCCATCTTGTTCCTATGGGGAGATAGGCTGGTATCACATGGGCCCAGCCCCCCCTCCATGTTACTCTATGGAGCAAGATAGCCTTACAGCAGTGAGCACACAAAATGGCTGTAGCCCACTACCAGAGCATAGTACCTGCACTAGCACATGCTCTACCTTATCCATACACTGCACCCTGCCCAGGGGGGTACCTTGAGCCTTCCATAGGGGTGACTGATGTGCACAGACAGGGAAGGATTAGGCCTAGCCAGTGGGGACACTGGCCAGGCTGACATGGCAGTCACTGACTGCACACAGGCCCTGCGCTGGCAGGCCTGAGTCACCTTTTAAAAGCTACTCATGTGGGTGGCGCAATCTGCGCTGCAGGCCCACTAGTAGCATTTGTCATCACCAGCCCTGGCACACACAGTGCCCTCTACTAGGGACTTCGTGGTGATACAAATATGCCAATTAGGTATACTCAATCAATATCACAATTTACAGAAGGAGCACTTACACTCTGACACTGATCAGCAGTGGCCAAAACATCTAAATCAGCAAAAACGAAATCCAGCACAGCATCAAAACACATGAGTCAGAGGCAAAAAGATGGGGGAAGAACCACGCCAAAAGGTGTCAGGTCTAACAGCCCTCATCCCCTTCGAGTGGGGAGGAGTGTCGGGCATGCTGAAAGTGACTGTCCACGACGATGCCCCCGTGGACTGCCTCCTTGGGAACGACCTGGAAAGTTCCCCATGGGCCGGCGTCGAACGAAGAGAGCACCTGGGGATGCTGGGCCTTCCCGAGTGGGTCTGTGCGACCACCCGCTCCATGTCCGCCCGAGCCTCCACCCCCGCGGGGGGAGCTCCGACTGAAGAACCCGAGTGGCCCGCACCTCCACCACCCATCGTCCCCGAGGACGCCGACCCCGAACACGGCCCCCAAAGGGCCCGACCAAGAAGACCTCACCGAGCTCAACCACCTCCCAGAACTCGCTCAATGGTGCCAAGAAGGTGGCCCCACCCACGAACAGTTCCGGCAGGAGCAGAAAACCTGCCCCTCCCTCGAGGGGATTCGACAGCAAGCCGCTACTCAAGCCGCTGGAGGCCCCGCGGGGTCCCACTGGGTCTATTGGGACAACGACCTCCTCTACAGTGAGCAGAAGATTGCTGAGCTAGGGGCCGGCCGGGTACTGGTCGTACCCCTCCGATTCAGAGACTTCCTCCTGAACTTAGCACATGATGTGCCCCTCGCCGGGCACCTGGGGCAGGACAAAACCTACAGCCGCCTGGTGACCCATTTCTACTGGCCAAGAATGCGCACCGATGTGCATAACTACTACCGAACCTGCCCGACCTGTCAAGCCAGCGGGAAGAGCGGGGGGAAAGTCAAAGCCCCGCTCCAGCCGTTCCCCGTGGTGACCACCCCCTTTGAGCGAGTAGGAATAGACATCGTAGGGCCCCTGGACCCTCGCACCTCGCAGGGACACCGCTTCATCCTAGTCCTGGTGGACCATGCCACCCGCTATCCTGAGGCCATCCCCCTCCGAACCATCACGGCCCCCGTGGTGGGCCGAGCCCTCATGAGCATCTTCTCCCGAGTCGGCTTCCCCCGAGAAGTCGTGAGTGATCGGGGCTCCAACTTTATCTCAAAGCATATGCGATCCCTATGGCAACAGTGCGGGGTCGCCTATAAGTTCACCACCCCGTATCATCCCCAAGGAAATGGACTAGTGGAACGATTTAACAGGACACTGAAGGGAATGATCAAGGGCCTCGAAGAGCCCCTCCGGCGCAAATGGGATGTCCTGCTGCCCTGCCTCCTGTTCGCCTTCCGAGAGGTACCCCAGAAATCTCTGGGGTTCAGCCCTTTTGAACTCTTGTACGGACACCCGGTTCGAGGCCCCCTCAGCCTGGTCAAGGAAGGCTGGGAGACAGCCGTTCGAGATGCCCCGCCGGATGTCTACCGATACCTCCTGACCCTCCGCAATCAGACTCGGAAGTTCCGGGAACTTGCCGAGGCCAACCTCGAGGCCAGCCAGGAGGAGATGAAACACTGGTATGACCAGAACGCCTCCTCCATCGAGTTCGAGCCGGGCCAGCAAGTCTGGGTCATGTCCCCGGTTGAACCGTGTGCCCTCCAGGACAAATGGACGGGGCCCTTCAAAGTGGTGGAGCGCAAGAGCCCCGTCACCTACCTGGTAGACATGGAGTCCCCCAGGAACCCCCTCCGGGTTCTACACGCTAACCGGCTCAAGCCACACTTTACCCACACTGAACTGAGTCTGCTGCTGGCGACCGATGACGGAGCCGAAGACGACTCCGAGCCACTACCGGATCTCCTCAGCACCACCGAGAAAGACGGCTCCGTCGAAGGGGTCCGGCTCTCCTCTACCCTGACCCCAGAGCAACAACAAGACTGCCGGAGGATGCTGGGGCAGTTTGCGGATCTGTTTTCCCTCACGCCGGGGGTCACCCGGTGGTGTGTCCACGATGTGGACACCGGGGATAGCCCACCTGTAAAACACCGAGCTTTTCGAGTGCCCGACCGGGTTCGGGCCTGCATCCAATCAGAAGTGGCCAAGATGTTGGCCCTGGGGGTAGTCGAACCCCCAACAGTCCCTGGGCCAGTCCCGTTGTCCTGGTCCCTAAGGCCGCCTCCCCCGGAACAGCTCCAGAGCTCCGGTTCTGTGTCGACTACCGGGGACTGAATGCAGTCACCAGGACCGACGCCCATCCCATCCCCAGGGCGGATGAACTGATCGATCGCCTAGGCACAGGACCGACGCCACATTCCAGACACATTCCACACACCACCTTCCACACACATTCCACACACACCACATTCCACACACCACATTCCACACACATTCCACACACATTCCACACACCACATTCCACACACCACATTCCACACACACTCCATATTCCACACACCACATTCCACACACCACATTCCACACACCACATTCCACACACCGCATTCCACACCACATTTCACACACATTCCACACACCACATTCCACACACCACATTCCACACACATTCCATATTCCACAAACCACATTCCACACACCACATTCCACACACATTCCACATTCCACACACATTCCACACACATTCCACATTCCACACACATTCCACACACCACATTCCACACACCACATTCCACACACATTCCACACACCATATTCCACACACCACATGCCACACACATTCTACACACATTCCACACACCACATTCCACACACATTCCACACACATTCCACACACATTCCACACACCACATTCCACACATATTCCACACACATTCCACTTTCCACACACATTCCACAAACATTCCACACACCACATTCCACACACATTCCACGCACCACATTCCACACACACAACACACACCACATTCCACACACACCACATTCCACACACATTCCACACACCACCTTCCACACATTCCACACACCACATTCCACACACATCCCACACACATTCCACACACACCACATTCCACACACATCCCACACACATTCCACACACACCACATTCCACACACATTCCACACATATTCCACACACATTCCACACACATTCCACACCACATTCCACATACATTTCACACACCACATTCCACACACCACATTCAACACACCACGTTCCACACACCACATTCCACACACATTCCACATTCCACACACCACACTCCACACACATTCCACACACCACATTCCACACACATTCCACACACAAAAGATTCCTCACACCACATTCTACACACCACATTCCACACACCACATTCCACACAGATTCCACACACCACATTCCACACACCACATTCCACACACATTCCACACGCCACTTTCCACACACCACATGCCAAACACATTCCACACACATTCCACACACCACATTCCACACACCACATTCCACACACATTCCACACACCACATTCCATACACATTCCACACACCACATTCCACACACATTCCACACACATTCCACACACCACATTCCACACACCACATTCCACACACACCACATTCCACACACATTCCAAACACCACATTCCACACACCACATTCCACACACATTCCACATTCCACACACATTCCACATTCCACACACATTCCACACACCACATTCCACACACATTCCACACACACCACATTCCACACACCACATTCCACACACATTCCACACACATTCCACACCACATTCCACATACATTTCACACACCACATTCCACACACCACATTACACACACCACATAACACACACATTCCACACACATTCCACAGACATTCCACACACCACGTTCCACACACATTCCACACACATTCCACACGCATTCAACACACCACACACATTCCACACACAACACACCACACACACTACATTCCACACACATTCCACACACCACATTCCACACACATTACACAAACCACGTTCCACACACCACATTCCACACACATTCCACATTCCACACACCACATTCCACACACCACATTCCACACACCACATTCCACACACCACATTCCACATACCACATTCCACACACCACATTCCACACATATTCCACACACATTCCACACACATTCCACACACATTCCACACATATTCCACACCACATTCCACATACATTTCACACACCACATTCCACACACCACATTCCACACACCACATTCCACACACCACGTTCCACACACCACATTCCACACACATTCCACACACATTCCAATTTCCACACACCACATTCCACACCACATTCCACACCACATTCCAACACATTCCACACACATTCCACACACCACATTCCACACACCACATTCCACACACACTCCATATTCCACACACCACATTCCACACACATTCCACACACATTCCACATTCCACACACATTCCACACACATTCCACACACATTCCACACACCACATTCCACACACACCACATTCCACACACATTCCACTCACATTCCACACACACCACATTCCACACATATTCCACACACATCCCACACACATTCCACAAACACCACATTCCACACACATTCCACACACTTTCCACACACCACATTCCACACACATTCCACACACACCACATTCCACATTCCACACACACCACATTCCACACACATTCCAAACACCACATTCCACACACACCACATTCCACACACATCCCACACACATTCCACACACACCACATTCCACACACATTCCACACATATTCCACACACATTCCACACACATTCCACACCACATTCCACATACATTTCACACACCACATTCCATACACCACATTCCACACACCACGTTCCACACACCACATTCCACACACATTCCACATTCCACACACCACATTCCACACACATTCCACACACCACATTCCACACACCACATTCCACACACATTCCACACACCAGATTCCTCACACCACATTCCACACACCACATTCCACACACATTCCACACACATTCCACACACCACATTCCACACACATTCCACACACCACATTCCACACACCACATTCCACACACATTCCACACACCACTTTCCACACACCACATGCCAAACACATTCCACACACCACATTCCACACACATTCCACACACCACATTCCACACACATTCCACACACATTCCACAAACCACATTCCACACACACCACATTCCACACACATTATACACACACCACATTCCACACACATTCCACACACATTCCACACACCACATTCCACACACATTCCACACACCACGTTCCACACACCACATTCCACAGACATTCCACATTCCACACACCACATTCCACACACATTCCGCACACATTCCACACACCACATTCCACACACCACATTCCACACACATTCCACACACATTCCACACACCACATTCCACACACATCCCACACACATTCCACACATACCACATTCCACACACATTATACACACACCACATTCCACACACATTCCACACACATTCCACACACCACATTCCACACACATTCCACCCCACACCCCCCCCATCCCCCCCCTTCCCCACACCCCAGTTCCACCCACCATCCCACACCACATTCCACCCACCCACATCGCCACCCACATTCCACACACTTCCACACACCACAGTCCACACATTCCACACACATTCCACACACAGGCCACTAACAGGACTCCCCCCCACCTTTCAACACCACATTCCACACACATTCCACACACCACGTTCCACACACCACATTCCACACACATTCCACACACATTCCACATTCCACACACCACATTCCACACCACATTCCACACCACATTCCAAACATTCCACACACATTCCACACACCACATTCCACACACCACATTCCACACACACTCCATATTCCACACACCACATTCCACACACCACATTCCATACACGACATTCCACACACATTCCACATTCCACACACATTCCACACACATTCCACATTCCACACACATTCCACACACATCCCACACACATTCCACAAACACCACATTCCACACACATTCCACTCACATTCCACACACACCACATGCCACACATATTCCACACACATTCCACACACATTCCACACACCACATTCCAAACACATTCCACACACACCACATTCCACATTCCACACACACCACATTCCACACACATTCCACACACCACATTCCACACACCACATTCCACTCACATTCCACACACATTCCACATTCCACACACATTCTACATTCCACACACATTCCACACACCACATTCCACACACACCACATTCCACTTTCCACATTCCACACACCACATTCCACATTCCACACACATTCCACACACCACATTCCACACACATTCCACAGACATTCCACACACCACATTCCACACACATCCCACACACATTCCACACACACCACATTCCACACACATTCAACACACATTCCACACACACCACATTCCACACACATTCCACACACATTCCACACACATTCCACACCACATTCCACATACATTTCACACACCACATTCCACACACCACATTCCACACACCACGTTCCACACACCACATTCCACACACATTCCACACACATTCCACACACATTCCACACACCACGTTCCACACACCACATTCCACACACATTCCACACATATTCCACACACATTCCACACACCACACACATTCCACACACAACACACCACACACTACATTCCACACACATTCCACACACCACATTCCACACACATTCCACACACCACATTCCACACACATTCCACACACAACTCACATTCCACACACATTCCACACACCTCCACACACATTCCACACACCACCTTCCACACATTCCACACACCACATTCCACACACACCACATTCCACACACATCCCACACACATTCCACACACACCACATTCCACACACATCCCACACACATTCCACACACACCACATTCCACACACATTCCACACATATTCCACACACATTCCACACACATTCCACACCACATTCCACATACATTTCACACACCACATTCCACACACCACATTCAACACACCACGTTCCACACACCACATTCCACACACATTCCACATTCCACACACCACACTCCACACACATTCCACACACCACATTCCACACACATTCCACACACAAAAGATTCCTCACACCACATTCTACACACCACATTCCACACACCACATTCCACACAGATTCCACACACCACATTCCACACACCACATTCCACACACATTCCACACACCACTTTCCACACACCACATGCCAAACACATTCCACACACATTCCACACACCACATTCCACACACCACATTCCACACACATTCCACACACCACATTCCATACACATTCCACACACCACATTCCACACACATTCCACACACATTCCACACACCACATTCCACACACCACATTCCACACACACCACATTCCACACACATTCCAAACACCACATTCCACACACCACATTCCACACACATTCCACATTCCACACACATTCCACATTCCACACACATTCCACACACCACATTCCACACACATTCCACACACACCACATTCCACACACCACATTCCACACACATTCCACACACATTCCACACCACATTCCACATACATTTCACACACCACATTCCACACACCACATTACACACACCACATAACACACACATTCCACACACATTCCACAGACATTCCACACACCACGTTCCACACACATTCCACACACATTCCACACGCATTCAACACACCACACACATTCCACACACAACACACCACACACACTACATTCCACACACATTCCACACACCACATTCCACACACATTCCACAAACCACGTTCCACACACCACATTCCACACACATTCCACATTCCACACACCACATTCCACACACCACATTCCACACACCACATTCCACACACCACATTCCACACACCACATTCCACACACCACATTCCACACATATTCCACACACATTCCACACACATTCCACACACATTCCACACATATTCCACACCACATTCCACATACATTTCACACACCACATTCCACACACCACATTCCACACACCACATTCCACACACCACGTTCCACACACCACATTCCACACACATTCCACACACATTCCAATTTCCACACACCACATTCCACACCACATTCCACACCACATTCCAACACATTCCACACACATTCCACACACCACATTCCACACACCACATTCCACACACACTCCATATTCCACACACCACATTCCACACACATTCCACACACATTCCACATTCCACACACATTCCACACACATTCCACACACATTCCACACACCACATTCCACACACACCACATTCCACACACATTCCACTCACATTCCACACACACCACATTCCACACATATTCCACACACATCCCACACACATTCCACAAACACCACATTCCACACACATTCCACACACTTTCCACACACCACATTCCACACACATTCCACACACACCACATTCCACATTCCACACACACCACATTCCACACACATTCCAAACACCACATTCCACACACACCACATTCCACACACATCCCACACACATTCCACACACACCACATTCCACACACATTCCACACATATTCCACACACATTCCACACACATTCCACACCACATTCCACATACATTTCACACACCACATTCCACACACCACATTCCACACACCACGTTCCACACACCACATTCCACACACATTCCACATTCCACACACCACATTCCACACAGATTCCACACACCACATTCCACACACCACATTCCACACACATTCCACACACCAGATTCCTCACACCACATTCCACACACCACATTCCACACACATTCCACACACATTCCACACACCACATTCCACACACATTCCACACACCACATTCCACACACCACATTCCACACACATTCCACACACCACTTTCCACACACCACATGCCAAACACATTCCACACACCACATTCCACACACATTCCACACACCACATTCCACACACATTCCACACACATTCCACAAACCACATTCCACACACACCACATTCCACACACATTATACACACACCACATTCCACACACATTCCACACACATTCCACACACCACATTCCACACACATTCCACACACCACGTTCCACACACCACATTCCACAGACATTCCACATTCCACACACCACATTCCACACACATTCCACACACATTCCACACACCACATTCCACACACCACATTCCACACACATTCCACACACATTCCACACACCACATTCCACACACATCCCACACACATTCCACACATACCACATTCCACACACATTATACACACACCACATTCCACACACATTCCACACACCACATTCCACACACATTCCACACACCACGTTCCACACACCACATTCCACAGACATTCCACACACCACATTCCACACACCACATTTCACACACCACATTCCACACACCACATTCCACACATATTCCACACACATTCCACACACATTCCACACACATTCCACACACATTCCACACATATTCCACACCACATTCCACATACATTTCACACACCACATTCCACACACCACATTCCACACACCACGTTCCACACACCACATTCCACACACATTCCACACACATTCCACATTCCACACACCACATTCCACACCACATTCCACACCACATTCCAACACATTCCACACACATTCCACACACCACATTCCACACACCACATTCCACACACACTCCATATTCCACACACCACATTCCACACACCACATTCCATACACGACATTCCACACACATTCCACATTCCACACACATTCCACACACATTCCACATTCCACACACATTCCACACACATCCCACACACATTCCACAAACACCACATTCCACACACATTCCACTCACATTCCACACACACCACATGCCACACATATTCCACACACATTCCACACACATTCCACACACCACATTCCAAACACATTCCACACACACCACATTCCACATTCCACACACACCACATTCCACACACATTCCACACACCACATTCCACACACCACATTCCACTCACATTCCACACACATTCCACATTCCACACACATTCTACATTCCACACACATTCCACACACCACATTCCACACACACCACATTCCACTTTCCACATTCCACACACCACATTCCACATTCCACACACATTCCACACACCACATTCCACACACATTCCACAGACATTCCACACACCACATTCCACACACATCCCACACACATTCCACACACACCACATTCCACACACATTCAACACACATTCCACACACACCACATTCCACACACATTCCACACACATTCCACACACATTCCACACCACATTCCACATACATTTCACACACCACATTCCACACACCACATTCCACACACCACGTTCCACACACCACATTCCACACACATTCCCCACACATTCCACACACATTCCACACACCACGTTCCACACACCACATTCCACACACATTCCACACATATTCCACACACATTCCACACACCACACACATTCCACACACAACACACCACACACTACATTCCACACACATTCCACACACCACATTCCACACACATTCCACACACCACATTCCACACACATTCCACACACAACTCACATTCCACACACATTCCACACACCTCCACACACATTCCACACACATTCCACACACATTCCTATCTCTCCATAGGAACAGTTCAGCAACCCCCCTATTGCTTGCTCTGTACTAGATACGGACACAAGCTGTTACTGGACCTTCCACCCTTCTGAGTGGTAAACAGTGTCCGTTGATCAATTGATCACTTGGCTTACCTCCCCCCTTTTTGATAAAAACACACATTCCACTCACATTCCACACACACCACATTCCACACATATTTCACACACATTCCACACACATTCCGCACACCACATTCCACACACATTCCACACACACCACATTCCACATTCCACACACACCACATTCCACACATATTCCAAACACCACATTCCACACACCACATTCCACACACATTCCACATTCCACACACATTCCACATTCCACACACATTCCACATACCACATGCCACACACATTCCACACACATTCCACACACATTCCATACACCACATTCCACACACATTCCACACACCACATTCCACACATATTCCACACACATTCCATATTCCACACACATTCCACCTACATTCCACACACCACATTCCACACACATTCCACACACATTCCACACACACATTCCACACCACATTCCACATACATTTCACACACCACATTCCACACACCACATTCCACACACCACATTCCACACACCACATGCCACACACATTCCACACACATTCCGCATACCACATTCCACACACATTCCACACACATTCCACACACCACATTCCACACATATTCCACACATATTCCACACATTCCACACACATTCCACACACATTCCACGCACATTCCACACACCACATTCCACACACATTCCACACACATTCCACACATACCACATTCCACATTCCACACACACCACATTCCACACACATTCCACACACATTCCACACACCACATTCCACACACATTCCACACACATTCCACACACATTCCACACCACATTCCACATACATTTCACACACCACATTCCACACACCACATTCCACACACCACGTTCCACACACCACATTCCACACACATTCCACACTCCACACACCACATTCCACACACCACATTCCACACACATTCCACACACATTCCACACACATTCCACACCACATTCCACATACATTTCACACACCACATTCCACACACCACATTCCACACACCACGTTCCACACACCACATTCCACACACATTCCACACACCACACACTACATTCCACACACATTCCACACACCACATTCCACACACATCCACACACCACATTCCACACACATTCCACACATTCCACACACCACACACATTCCACACACATTCCACACACCACATTCCACAGACATTCCACACACATTCCACACACCACATTCCACACACCACATTCCACACACAATCCACACATACCACATTCCACATTCCACACACACCACATTCCACACACATTCCACACACACCACATTCCACATTCCACACACACCACATTCCACACACATTCCCAAACACCACATTCCACACACCACATTCCACACACATTCCACATTCCACACACATTCCACATTCCACACACATTCCACACACCACATTCCACACAGATTCCACACACACCACATTCCACATTCCACATTCCACACACCGCATTCCACACACATTCCACACACATTCCACACACCACATTCCACACACCACATTCCACACACATTCCACACACATTCCACACACCACATTCCACACACATCCCACACACATTCCACACACACCACATTCCACACACATTCCACACACATTCCACACACACCACATTCCACACACATCCCACACACATTCCACACACACCACATTCCACACACATTCCACACACATTCCACACACACCACATTCCACACCACATTCCACATACATTTCACACACCACATTCCACACACCACATTCCACACACCACGTTCCACACACCACATTCCACACACATTCCACACACATTCCACACACATTCCACACACCATGTTCCACACACCACATTCCTTACACATTCCACAAACATTCCACACACATTCCACACACCACACACATTCCACACACAACACACAACACACTACATTCCACACACATTCCACACACCACATTCCACACACATTCCACACACCACATTCCACACACATTCCACACATTCCACACACCACACACATTCCACACACATTCCACACACCACATTCCACACACATTCCACACACCACACTCCACACACCACATTCCACACACATTCCACACACATTCCACACACCACATTACACACACACCACATTCCACACACATCCCACACACATTCCACACACACCACATTCCACACACATTCCACACACACCACATTCCACACAATTTCCACACACATTCCACACACATTCCACACACATTCCACACCACATTCCACATACATTTCACACACCACATTCCACACACCACATTCCACACACATTCCACACACTTTCCATATTCCACAAACCACATTCCACACACATTCCACAAACCACATTCCACACACATTCCACACACCACACACATTCCACACACAACACACCACACACACTACATTCCACACACATTCCACACACATTCCACACACCACACACATTCCACACACATTCCACACACCACATTCCACACACCACAATCCACACACCACAATCCACACACATTCCACACACATTCCACATACCACATTCCACACACCACATTCCACACACCACATTCCACACACCACATTCCACACACATCCCACACACATTCCACACACACCACATTCCACACATATTCCACACACACCACATTCCACACATACTCCACACACATTCCACATACATTCCACACACATTCCACACCACATTCCACATACATTTCACACACCACATTCCACACACCACATTCCACACACCACGTTCCACACACCACATTCCACACACATTCCACACACATTCCACATTCCACACACCACATTCCACACACATTCCACACACCACATTCAACCCACCACATTCCACACACCACATTCCACACACATTCCACACACCACATTCCACACACATTCCACACACCACATTCCACACACCACATTCCACACACCACATTCCACACACATTCCACACACCACATTCCACACACACCACATTCCACACACATCCCACACACATTCCACAAACACCACATTCCACACACATTCCACTGCAAGCAATAGGGGGGTTGCTGAACTGTTCCTATGGAGAGATAGGGAAGTTTTTAGCTGGCGTGACCAAAGGCGTTCGTATGACACCCTAGGGCATCCATTATGTTGGATGTATTTGCCTCACACACCCAGAAGGGTGTCATGCTTCATCATCGGCGTTTGCTCCTCGTCGGGGAGGCGGTGCAACCCCCGACGGGCTCACCTCAAAGAGGGGCTCTTTGGCGGAGATCTTTTTATCCAACGGCCTTATGATGAGGTGGGGGTGTGTGGGCAGGATGGTGTGTTATTGTGATGGGGAAATTAAAATGTAGCAAGGGGTACCGGAATTCGCTTTATTCTGGGGGTCCCCTGGCTGCAATTAAAATGTGGGGCTAGCTCGCTAGGTGTCAACAGGTTAACTCAAGTGATCCTAGAGGAGACTAGAAGTGAATGTGGTCGACATGTTTCTCGCAAAGGGTAAAGCCACCTCATCATAAGGCCGTTGGATAAAAAGATCTCCGCCAAAGAGCCCCTTTTTGAGGTGAGCCCGTCGGGGGTTGCACCGCCTCCCCGACGAGGAGCAAACGCCGATGATGAAGCATGACACCCTTCTGGGTGTGTGAGGCAAATACATCCAACATAATGGATGCCCTAGGGTGTCATACGAACGCCTTTGGTCAGGCCAGCTAAAAACTTCCCTATCTCTCCATAGGAACAGTTCAGCAACCCCCCTATTGCTTGCTCTGTACTAGATACGGACACAAGCTGTTACTGGACCTTCCACCCTTCTGAGTGGTAAACAGTGTCCGTTGATCAATTGATCACTTGGCTTACCTCCCCCCTTTTTGATAAAAACACACATTCCACTCACATTCCACACACACCACATTCCACACATATTTCACACACATTCCACACACATTCCGCACACCACATTCCACACACATTCCACACACACCACATTCCACATTCCACACACACCACATTCCACACATATTCCAAACACCACATTCCACACACCACATTCCACACACATTCCACATTCCACACACATTCCACATTCCACACACATTCCACATACCACATGCCACACACATTCCACACACATTCCACACACATTCCATACACCACATTCCACACACATTCCACACACCACATTCCACACATATTCCACACACATTCCATATTCCACACACAATCCACCTACATTCCACACACCACATTCCACACACATTCCACACACATTCCACACACATTCCACACACACATTCCATACCACATTCCACATACATTTCACACACCACATTCCACACACCACATTCCACACACCACATTCCACACACCACATGCCACACACATTCCACACACATTCCGCATACCACATTCCACACACATTCCACACACATTCCATACACCACATTCCACACATATTCCACACATATTCCACACATTCCACACACATTCCACACACATTCCACGCACATTCCACACACCACATTCCACACACATTCCACACACATTCCACACATACCACATTCCACATTCCACACACACCACATTCCACACACATTCCACACACATTCCACACACCACATTCCACACACATTCCACACACATTCCATACACATTCCACACCACATTCCACATACATTTCACACACCACATTCCACACACCACATTCCACACACCACGTTCCACACACCACATTCCACACACATTCCACACACATTCCACATTCCACACACCACATTCCACACACATTCCACACACCACATTCAACCCACCACATTCCACACACCACATTCCACACCACATTCCACATACATTTCACACACCACATTCCACACACCACATTCCACACACATTCCACACACTTTCCATATTCCACAAACCACATTCCACACACATTCCACAAACCACATTCCACACACATTCCACACACCACACACATTCCACACACAACACACCACACACACTACATTCCACACACATTCCACACACATTCCACACACCACACACATTCCACACACATTCCACACACCACATTCCACACACCACAATCCACACACCACAATCCACACACATTCCACACACATTCCACATACCACATTCCACACACCACATTCCACACACCACATTCCACACACCACATTCCACACACATCCCACACACATTCCACACACACCACATTCCACACATATTCCACACACACCACATTCCACACATACTCCACACACATTCCACATACATTCCACACACATTCCACACCACATTCCACATACATTTCACACACCACATTCCACACGCCACATTCCACACACCACGTTCCACACACCACATTCCACACACATTCCACACACATTCCACATTCCACACACCACATTCCACACACATTCCACACACCACATTCAACCCACCACATTCCACACACCACATTCCACACACATTCCACACACCACATTCCACACACATTCCACACACCACATTCCACACACCACATTCCACACACCACATTCCACACACATTCCACACACCACATTCCACACACACCACATTCCACACACATCCCACACACATTCCACAAACACCACATTCCACACACATTCCACTGCAAGCAATAGGGGGGTTGCTGAACTGTTCCTATGGAGAGATAGGGAAGTTTTTAGCTGGCGTGACCAAAGGCGTTCGTATGACACCCTAGGGCATCCATTATGTTGGATGTATTTGCCTCACACACCCAGAAGGGTGTCATGCTTCATCATCGGCGTTTGCTCCTCGTCGGGGAGGCGGTGCAACCCCCGACGGGCTCACCTCAAAGAGGGGCTCTTTGGCGGAGATCTTTTTATCCAACGGCCTTATGATGAGGTGGGGGTGTGTGGGCAGGATGGTGTGTTATTGTGATGGGGAAATTAAAATGTAGCAAGGGGTACCGGAATTCGCTTTATTCTGGGGGTCCCCTGGCTGCAATTAAAATGTGGGGCTAGCTCGCTAGGTGTCAACAGGTTAACTCAAGTGATCCTAGAGGAGACTAGAAGTGAATGTGGTCGACATGTTTCTCGCAAAGGGTAAAGCCACCTCATCATAAGGCCGTTGGATAAAAAGATCTCCGCCAAAGAGCCCCTTTTTGAGGTGAGCCCGTCGGGGGTTGCACCGCCTCCCCGACGAGGAGCAAACGCCGATGATGAAGCATGACACCCTTCTGGGTGTGTGAGGCAAATACATCCAACATAATGGATGCCCTAGGGTGTCATACGAACGCCTTTGGTCGGGCCAGCTAAAAACTTCCCTATCTCTCCATAGGAACAGTTCAGCAACCCCCCTATTGCTTGCTCTGTACTAGATACGGACACAAGCTGTTACTGGACCTTCCACCCTTCTGAGTGGTAAACAGTGTCCATTGATCAATTGATCACTTGGCTTACCTCCCCCCTTTTTGATAAAAACACACATTCCACTCACATTCCACACACACCACATTCCACACATATTTCACACACATTCCACACACATTCCGCACACCACATTCCACACACATTCCACACACACCACATTCCACATTCCACACACACCACATTCCACACATATTCCAAACACCACATTCCACACACCACATTCCACACACATTCCACATTCCTGACACATTCCACATTCCACACACATTCCACATACCACATGCCACACACATTCCACACACATTCCACACACATTCCATACACCACATTCCACACACATTCCACACACCACATTCCACACATATTCCACACACATTCCATATTCCACACACATTCCACCTACATTCCACACACCACATTCCACACACATTCCACACACATTCCACACACATTTCACACACACATTCCATACCACTTTCCACATACATTTCACACACCACATTCCACACACCACATTCCACACACCACATTCCACACACCACATGCCACACACATTCCACACACATTCCGCATACCACATTCCACACACATTCCACACACATTCCACACACCACATTCCACACATATTCCACACATATTCCACACATTCCACACACATTCCACACACATTCCACGCACATTCCACACACCACATTCCACACACATTCCACACACATTCCACACATACCACATTCCACATTCCACACACACCACATTCCACACACATTCCACACACATTCCACACACCACATTCCACACACATTCCACACACATTCCACACACATTCCACACCACATTCCACATACATTTCACACACCACATTCCACACACCACATTCCACACACCACGTTCCACACACCACATTCCACACACATTCCACACTCCACACACCACATTCCACACACCACATTCCACACACCACATTCCACACACCACTTTCCACACACCACATGCCAAACACATTCCACACACATTCCACACACCACATTCCACAAACATTCCACACACATTCCACACACCACATTCCACACACCACATTTCATACACCACGTTCCACACACCACATTCCACACACATTCCACACACATTCCACACACCATGTTCCACACACCACATTCCACACACATTCCACACACACACCACACACATTCCACACACAACACACCACACACTACATTCCACACACATTCCACACACCACATTCCACACACATCCACACACCACATTCCACACACATTCCACACATTCCACACACCACACACATTCCACACACATTCCACACGCCACATTCCACAGACATTCCACACACATTCCACACACCACATTCCACACACCACATTCCACACACAATCCACACACACCACATTCCACATTCCACACACACCACATTCCACACACATTCCACACACACCACATTCCACATTCCACACACACCACATTCCACACACATTCCAAACACCACATTCCACACACCACATTCCACACACATTCCACATTCCACACACATTCCACATTCCACACACATTCCACACACCACATTCCACACAGATTCCACACACACCACATTCCACATTCCACATTCCACACACCGCATTCCACACACATTCCACACACATTCCACACACCACATTCCACACACCACATTCCACACACATTCCACACACATTCCACACACCACATTCCACACACATCCCACACACATTCCACACACACCACATTCCACACACATTCCACACACATTCCACACACACCACATTCCATACACATTCCACACACATTCAACACCACATTCCACACCACATTCCACATACATTTCACACACCACATTCCACACACCACATTCCACACACCACGTTCCACACACCACATTCCACACACATTCCACACACATTCCACACACATTCCACACACCATGTTCCACACACCACATTCCTTACACATTCCACAAACATTCCACACACATTCCACACACCACACACATTCCACACACAACACACAACACACTACATTCCACACACATTCCACACACCACATTCCACACACATTCCACACACCACATTCCACACACATTCCACACATTCCACACACCACACACATTCCACACACATTCCACACACCACATTCCACACACATTCCACACAGCACATTCCACACACCACATTCCACACACATTCCACACACACCACATTCCACATTCCACACACACCACATTCCACACACATTCCACACACACCACATTCCACACACACCACATTCCACACACATTCCAAACACCACATTCCACACACCACATTCCACACACATTCCACATTCCACACACATTCCACACACCACATTCCACACACGTTCCACACACACCACATTCTACACACCACATTCCACACACATTCCACACACATTCCACACACATTCCACACCACATTCCACATACATTTCACACACCACATTACACACACCACATTACACACACCACATAACACACACATTCCACACACATTCCACAGACATTCCACACACCACGTTCCACACACATTCCACACACATTCCACACGCATTCCACACACCACACACATTCCACACACAACACACCACACACACTACATTCCACACACATTCCACACACCACATTCCACACACATTCCACACACCACGTTCCACACACCACATTCCACACACATTCCACATTCCACACACCACATTCCACACACCACATTCCACACACCACATTCCACACACCACATTCCACACATATTCCACACACATTCCACACACATTCCACACACATTCCACACATATTCCACACCACATTCCACATACATTTCACACACCACATTCCACACACCACATTCCACACACCACATTCCACACACCACGTTCCACACACCACATTCCACACACATTCCACACACATTCCAATTTCCACACACCACATTCCACACCACATTCCACACCACATTCCAACACATTCCACACACATTCCACACACCACATTCCACACACCACATTCCACACACACTCCATATTCCACACACCACATTCCACGCACATTCCACACACATTCCACATTCCACACACATTCCACACACATTCCACACACATTCCACACACCACATTCCACACACACCACATTCCACACACATCCCACACACATTCCACAAACACCACATTCCACACACATTCCACTCACATTCCACACACACCACATTCCACACATATTCCACACACATTCCACACACATTCCACACACCACATTCCACACACATTCCACACACCACATTCCACACACATTCCACACACACCACATTCCACATTCCACACACACCACATTCCACACACATTCCACACACCACATTCCACACACACACCACATTCCACACACATCCCACACACATTCCACACACACCACATTCCACACACATTCCACACAAGTTATACACACACCACATTCCACACACATTCCACACACATTCCACACACATTCCACATACATTTCACACACCACATTCCACACACCACATTCCACACACCACGTTCCACACACCACATTCCACACACATTCCACATTCCACACACCACATTCCACACATCACATCCCACACACCACATTCCACACACCACATTCCATACACATTCCACACACATTCCACACACCACATTCCACACACATTCCACACACCACATTCCACACACCACAATCCACACACATTCCACACACCACATTCCACACACCACATGCCAAACACATTCCACACACATTCCACACACCACATTCCACACACCACATTCCACACACATTCCACATTCCACACACATTCCACACACATTCCACACACCACATTCCACACACATTCCACACACCACATTCCACACACATTCCACACACACCACACACACCACATTCCACATTCCACACACACCACATTCCACACACATTCCACACACCACAATCCACACACAACATTCCACACACATTCCACACACATTCCACACACCACATTCCACACACACCACATTCCACACACATCCCACACACATTTCACACACACCACATTCCACACACATTCCACACACATTCCACACACACCACATTCCACACAATTTCCACACACATTCCACACACATTCCACACACATTCCACACCACATTCCACATACATTTCACACACCACATTCCACACACCACATTCCACACACCACATTCCACACACATTCCACACACATTCCATATTCCACACACCACATTCCACACACATTCCACACACCACATTCCACACACATTCCACACACCACACACATTCCACACACAACACACCACACACACTACATTCCACACACATTCCACACACCACATTCCACACACATTCCACACACCACACACATTCCACACACATTCCACACACCACATTCCACACACCACATTCCACACACCACAATCCACACACATTCCACATACATTCCACACACCACATTCCACACACCACATTCCACACACCACATTCCACACACCACATTCCACACACATCCCACACACATTCCACACACACCACATTCCACACATATTCCACACACACCACATTCCACACTGTTAGAAAGGCGACCCCGGGGGAGGCAGAAGAGGTCTGACTGGCCACCCTTAGGTCCACCTCTCCTTCGAGAAGTAGCCGAGCGTTACGGAGGGGCCTCCTGAATGAGGGCCCTCTCCAAGGATCGTACAGCCAAGTAATCACAACACTACAAACGGACACCACACAAGAGATCAAGTTCTTAAGCTTTTATAAGTAGAAAAGGTTGCTGGTTCTTGGCAGTATATACAGATGGATCGAAGGATCCGTAAAGTCTCGGAAAGGGGGGTAGGTAGCGGGACAGTCTAGCTCTGGGCGGAGGAAGGGATACCCTACGCACAGCTCTCAATCCTCGAGCTGGGGGGTTCCGAGAGGTTCGAGCCGCGGCAGCGCCAGCAGGCTTTCAGATGGTCCAGCAAGGTAGGCCGCGGCAGCGCCAGCAGGCTCTCAAGATGGTTTCAGCAAGGTAGGCCGCGGCAGCGCCAGCAGGCTCTCAGATGGTTCAGCAAGGTAGGCCGCGGCAGCGCCAGCAGGCTCTCAAGATGGTTTCAGCAAGGTAGGCCGCGGCAGCGCCAGCAGGCTCTCAAGATGGTTTCAGCAAGGTCGGCCGCGGCAGCGCCAGCAGGCTCTCAGATAGTTCAGGTTACCGGGGATGAGTTCGTCTGGTGTCGGCCGTGACAGAGTCAGCAGGGCTTCCAGTCCAGGATACAACTGACGTCCTAATCCAGGGCTGGCCCAGATATAGGACTGGAGTCCTTTGATGTCCGGACCCTCGCGCCTGGGGGTCAGAAGGGCCGGGATGATGGTGTCCAGACACCCAGCAGGGGGGTGGAGCCAGCGCCCAGGGAGGTCGGAGGGCGATCGAAACCAGGCGTCCGGGGACGGCTGGAGGCCCATCGAAACACCCTCTTCTCCGGGATCTGTCGAATGGCCACTCGACCACCTGGGTGGATCTTGGTGCCTCGATGTCTGGGCTTCGCTGGGGCCTGGGCCGAGCAGAGGCCACATGGTCGTGACGTGGTGGGCCCAAGATGGAGTCGGGCGCGGCCTCATGCTTAGGTCGTGAGGGGCCCACGATGGGGCCAGGTCGGTAGGGGGGGTCCGGGATGGTGGCCGGACCAGCAATGTTGGGGCGTTCAGTGTCGGGCAAAAGGGCTGCCCGATGCTGGGTGGAGGGCCGATGTCGTTCTGGGCTCGCCATGCGGAAGGAGTAGGACCACGCCATGAGGCCGGGTCCAACACGCGTCCCCCCCAGCTGAAGGCAGGGGAGAGTCACCCATCTTCTTGGGGATTCTCCTCGCCGAGGCGGAAGAATCTGGACAGGCCGTCAGCATTGGCGTGGTCGTTGCCGGGGCGATGCTCCACAGTGAAGTCTATCCCCTGCAGCGAAATGGACCAGCGCAGCAGTTTCGGGTTTTCCCCCCGCATCTGCATCAACCACCGCAGGGGCCGGTGGTCGGTCTGTACTCGGAAGTGGGTGCCGAAGAGGTAGGGCCGGAGCTTCTTGAGGGCCCACACCACGGCGAAGGCTTCCCTCTCGATGGTGCTCCATCGCTGCTCTCGTGCCAGTAGGCGTCGGCTGATGAAGGCCACAGGCTGGTCGATGCCTTCGGAGTTAACTTGGGACAGGACCGCCCGATGCCGTGCTCTGAGGCGTCGGTTTGGACCACAAACTCTCTGCTGTAGTCGGGGGCCTGGAGCACAGGGGCGGTGCACATGGCAGTCTTCAGAGTTTCAAAGGCTGCCTGGCACTCGGGGGTCCAGTGCACCTTCTGTGGTAGTTTCTTTGAAGTTAGTTCTGTGAGGGGCCCCACAATGCTCCCGTAGTTCTTTATGAATCGCCGATAATATCCGGTGAGCCCCAGGAAGGCGCGGACGGCGGTTTGGGTGACCGGGGGCTCCCAGGCCCGGATGGTGTCTATCTTTGGTTGGAGGGGAGCCACTTGGCCGCTCCCCACTTGGTGTCCCAGGTAGGTCACGGACCCTTGGCCTATCTGGCACTTACTGGCTTTGATGGTGAGTCTGGCCCGCCGAAGGGCCGTCAGGACTGTCCAGAGGTGGGTCAGGTGCTCATCCCAGTGGAGGCTGTACACTGCAATGTCGTCGAGATAGGCGGCGCTGTACTCCTCTAGACCGGCCAGCACTTGGTTCACTAGTCTCTGGAAGGTTGCGGGTGCGTTCTTCATGCCGAAGGGCATCACTTTGAAGTGATAGTGGCCATCTGGTGTCGAGAAGGCCGATCGCTCCTGTGCACCAGGGGTAAGGCCAATCTGCCAATACCCCGCCGTGAGATCGAAGGTGCTGAGATATTTGGCGGCCCCTAGGCGATCGACCAATTCATCCGCCCTGGGGATGGGATGGGCGTCGGTCCTGGTGACGGCATTCAGTCCCCTGTAGTCAACACAGAACCGGAGCTCCGGAGCGGCTCCGGGGGGGGGGCGGCTTTAGGGACCAGGACAACGGGACTGGCCCAGGGACTGTTGGAGGGTTCGACTACCCCCAGAGCTAACATCTTGGCCACTTCGGATTGGATGCAGGCCCGGACCCGGTCGGGCACTCGAAAAGCTCGGTGTTTTACAGGCCGGCTGTCTCCTGTGTCTACATCGTGGACACACCACCGGGTGACCCCCGGAGTGAGGGAGAACAGATCCGCAAACTGCCCCAGCAGCTTCCGGCAGTCCTGTTGCTGCTCTGGGGTCAGGGAAGAGGAGAGCGTGACCCCTTCGATGGAGCCGTCTTTCTCGGTGGTGCTGAGGAAATCTGGTAGGGGTTCGGAGTCGTCCTCAGCTCCGTCATCGGTCGCTAGCAGCAGGCTCAGTTCAGTGCGTGCAAAGTGCGGCTTGAGCCGGTTAGCGTGCAGGACCCGGAGGGGGTTCCGGGGGGACTCCATGTCCACCAGATAGGTGACTGGGCTCTTACGCTCCACCACTTTGAAGGGCCCCGTCCATTTGTCCTGGAGGGCACAAGGTTCGACCGGGGACATGACCCAGACCTGCTGGCCCGGCTCGAATTCGATGGACGAGGCGTTCTGGTCATACCAGCGTTTCATCCCCTCCTGACTAGCCTCCAGGTTGGCCTCGGCAAGTTCCCGGAACTTCCGAGTCTGATTGCGGAGGGTCAGGAGGTACCGGTAGACATCGGGTGGGGCCTCTCGAACTGCTGTCTCCCAGCCTTCCTTGACCAGGCTGAGGGGGCCTCTGACCGGGTGTCCGTACAAGAGTTCAAAGGGGCTGAACCCCAGGGACTTCTGGGGTACCTCTCGGTAGGCGAACAGGAGGCACGGTAGCAGGACATCCCATTTGCGCCGGAGTGGTTCTTCTAAGCCCTTGATCATCCCCTTCAATGTTCTGTTAAATCGTTCCACTAGTCCATTTCCTTGGGGATGGTACGGGGTGGTGAATTTATAGGCGACCCCGCACTGTTGCCATAGGGACCGCATATGCTTCGAGATAAAGTTGGAGCCTCGATCACTCACGACTTCTCGGGGGAAGCCGACTCGGGAGAAGATGCTTTTGAGGGCTTGGCCCACCACGGGGGCTGTGATGGTTCGGAGGGGAATGGCTTCGGGATAGCGGGTAGCATGGTCAACTAGGACGAGGATGAAGCGGTGCCCCTGCGAGGTTCGAGGGTCCAGGGGCCCTACGATGTCTATCCCCACTCGCTCAAAGGGGGTAGTCACCACGGGGAATGGCTGGAGCGGGGCTTTGACTTTCCCCCCGCTCTTCCCGCTGGCTTGACAGGTCGGGCAGGTCATGCAGTGGTTAAGCACATCGGTGCGCATTTTTGGCCAGAAGAAATGGGTCACCAGGCGGCTGTAAGTTTTGTCCTGCCCCAGGTGCCCGGCGAGGGGTACATCATGTGCTAAGTTCAGGAGGAAGTCTCTGAATCGGAGGGGTACGACCAGCACCCGGCCGGCCCATAGTTCAGCAATCTTTTGCTCACTGTAGAGAAGGTTGTTGTCCCAATAGATCCAGTGGGACCCCGCGGGGACTCCAGCTGCCTGGGTAGCGGCTTGCTGTCGAATCCCTTCGAGGGAGGGGCAGGTTTTCTGTTCCTGCCGGAACTGTTCGCGGGTGGGGCCACCTTCTTGGCGCCATTGGGCGAGTTCTGGGAGGTGGTCGAGCTCGGTGAGATCTTTTTGGTCGGGCCCTTGGGGGCCGTGTTCGGGGTCGGCGTCCTCGGGGACGACGGGCGGCGGAGGGGCGGCCACTCCGGCTCCTCGGTGGGAGCTTCCCTCGCTGGGGTGGAGGCTCGGGCGGCCATGGAGCGGGTGGTCGCACAGACCCACTCGGGAAGGCCTAGCATCCCCAGGTGCTCTCTCCGTTCGACGTTAGCCCAGGGGGAACTTTCGAGGTCGTTCCCAAGGAGACAGTCCACGGGGGCATCGTCGCGGACAGTCACTTTCAGCACGCCCGACACTCCCCCCCACTCGAAGGGGATGCGGGCCATCTGGCACAAAGTCTCTGAGTTATCTGCGGACCGGACGGGACACAGGACGTTAGGAAGGATCTGTTCCGGGGTCACCAGATGGCAGCGGACCGCTGTCACGCTGGCCCCAGTGTCACGGAGGGCTTCGGTCCGGCGTCCATTGATGGTGACCCACTGGCGGTATTTCTGGGTGTTGCCGGGGATCGGGCCTCGGGGGATCAGGTCGTGAGTACCCAGGCATGCTAAGGTCATGGCGGCGGGCTCCCACTCGGCTTGCTCGGGGTTGTCGTCCTCCTCCTCACTCCTTTCTTCACCCAGGGCAGCGGCTGCGATCTGGCGGGTTGGGGGACCGGTGGTGCCAGGTCGCTGATTCATTGGGCAGAGGGGGTCATTCGCATAATGACCCAGTCGCTGACATCTGTGGCACGTCACGTTCGGGCGGGGCCCCGTTCTGGCTGGGGGGCCCCCTCTCTGGCCCAGGGATGGCGACGTGGAGGTGGGGGAGGACCCCTGGGGGAGGTCTCGACCCCGGCTCTGGCCTACTCCGCCGCCTCGTGGTCGGTGGTTCCCCGGGGATCCCCGGCCGTAGTCTCCCAGTGGACTCCGGGGAACTCGGGTGCTCACCCATCTATCCGCCTCGACAGCGAGTTTTCGTGGCTCAGTCAATTTGCTGTCGAGGAGGTGTTGCCGGAGTTCGATGAAGCAGTTATTGGACAGATGTTCCCATAGAATGAGGTCGATCAACTGCTGGTAGTTGGTGGCCTGGCAGCCTCTGACCCACCCCTCGAAGGCTCTGCTGTAAAAGTTCACGTACTCCACTCACGTGGTACCGGGGATTTTCTTGCAGTCTATGAATCGCTGCCGGTACATCTCGGGGGTGAGTCCGTAGCACGTGAGGAGGGCGGTCTTCATGTGCTCGTACGAGGTCATCTCAGTATCAGGGAGCTCCAGCAGGGCGTCCCTTCCTTCTTTGATAAACTTCCCCCACAGGCCGGCGCCCCAGTCCTTGAGGGGTACTCGATGGGCGGCCATGGCAACCTCGTAGGCTTTGAACCACTGTTGGATGTCGTCATTCTTATAGTACTCTTTGACGACATCCTTGGGTATGTGCACCTTCGTGTCCACCGGCGGGGGTGAGGTCTTACCCCCGGCGATGGCAGACTCGTTTGCCTTGGCTTTCAGTTCCATTTCTTTGAGGACGCGCTCGTGCTCGAGCATGAGTTTTTTCTCCTCGAGGGCTAACTTCCTTTCTGCCAGTTGGATTTCTCCTTCTTGTCTGAGTTGAGCAAGATCCAACTTGTGGAGCCGGTTCCTCTCTCGTTCTCGGGCGTCTTCGTTGGAGAGGCCCGTGTCTGGGTTTGCGGGTCTCCCTCCGGCTGGGTTCGTCTCGGCCTCCGGGCCGCCGTTCGGGCCCGGGTTATCTTCACTCGGGGGTGGCGCCTCGCCGGCGTCCACCCAGGCCTGCAGGGCCGATTTAAAGTCTTCTTTGGTGCTTAAGCCAGTGGTAGCGATGCCTAGCTCTTTGCAGAATTGCTTTAGCTCCTTGTGACTGTAGTCTTCCATTTTCTCTTTCTGGAATTCTGTGTTCATGGTCGTAGTGGGTTTTTCTTGGTAGTGAGTGAATTACTCTCTGTACGATCTGCGTGGGCTCGGATCCCGGCGCTTGCCACCAATGTTAGAAAGGCGACCCCGGGGGAGGCAGAAGAGGTCTGACTGGCCACCCTTAGGTCCACCTCTCCTTCGAGAAGTAGCCGAGCGTTACGGAGGGGCCTCCTGAATGAGGGCCCTCTCCAAGGATCGTAGTACAGCCAAGTAATCACAACACTACAAACGGACACCACACAAGAGATCAAGTTCTTAAGCTTTTATAAGTAGAAAAGGTTGCTGGTTCTTGGCAGTATATACAGATGGATCGAAGGATCCGTAAAGTCTCGGAAAGGGGGGTAGGTAGCGGGACAGTCTAGCTCTGGGCGGAGGAAGGGATACCCTACGCACAGCTCTCAATCCTCGAGCTGGGGGGTTCCGAGAGGTTCGAGCCGCGGCAGCGCAGCAGGCTTTCAGATGGTCCAGCAAGGTAGGCCGCGGCAGCGCCAGCAGGCTCTCAAGATGGTTTCAGCAAGGTAGGCCGCGGCAGCGCCAGCAGGCTCTCAAGATGGTTTCAGCAAGGTAGGCCGCGGCAGCGCCAGCAGGCTCTCAAGATGGTTTCAGCAAGGTCGGCCGCGGCAGCGCCAGCAGGCTCTCAGATGGTTCAGGTTACCGGGGATGAGTTCGTCTGGTGTCGGCCGTGACAGCGTCAGCAGGGCTTCCAGTCCAGGATACAACTGACGTCCTAATCCAGGGCTGGCCCAGATATAGGACTGGAGTCCTTTGATGTCCGGACCCTCGCGCCTGGGGGTCAGAAGGGCCGGGATGATGGTGTCCAGACACCCAGCAGGGGGGTGGAGCCAGCACCCAGGGAGACCGGAGGGCGATCGAAACCAGGCGTCAGGGGACGGCTGGAGGCCCATCGAAACACCCTCTTCTCCGGGATCTGTCGAATGGCCACTCGACCACCTGGGTGGATCTTGGTGCCTCGATGTCTGGGTTTCGCTGGAGCCTGGGCCGGAGCAGAGGCCATGTGGTCGTGACGTGGTGTGCCCAAGATGGAGTCGGGCGCGGCCTCATGCTTAGGTCGTGAGGGCCCACGATGGGGCCAGGTCGGTAGGGGGGGTCCGGGATGGTGGCCGGACCAGCAATGTTGGGGCGTTCAGTGTCGGGCAAAAGGGCTGCCCGATGCTGGGTGGAGGGCCGATGTCATTCTGGGCTCGCCATGCGGAAGGAGTAGGACCACGCCATGAGGCCGGGTCCAACACAAACATACTCCACACACATTCCACATACATTCCACACACATTCCACACCACATTCCACATACATTTCACACACCACATTCCACACACCACATTCCACACACCACGTTCCACACACCACATTCCACACACATTCCACACACATTCCACATTCCACACACCACATTCCACACACATTCCACACACCACATTCCACTCACCACATTCCACACACATTCCACACACCACATTCCACACACATTCCACACACCACATTCCACACACCACATGCCAAACACATTGCACACACATTCCACACACATTCCACACACCACATTCCACACACCACATTCCACACACATTCCACACACATTCCACACACCACATTCCACACACATTCCACACACATTCCACACACCACATTCCACACACCACATTCCACACACATTCCACACACCACAATCCACACACCACATGCCACACACATTCCACACACATTCCACACACATTCCACACACCACATTCCACACATATTCCACACATTCCAAATTCCACACACATTCCACACACATTCCACACACCACATTCCACACACCACATTCCACATACATTCCACACACCACATTCCACACACATTCCACACATACCACACACACCACATTCCACATTCCACACACACCACATTCCACACACATTCCACACACCACATTCCACACACATTCCACACACCACATTCCACACACACCACATTCCACACACATCCCACACACATTCCACACACACCACATTCCACACATATTCCACACATAATCCACACACATTCCACACACATTCCACACACATTCCACACCACATTCCACATACATTTAACACACCACATTCCACATACCACATTCCACACACCACGTTCCACACACCACATTCCACACACATTCCACATTCCACACATCACATTCCACACACATTCCACACACCACATTCCACACACCACATTCCACACACATTCCACACACCAGATTCCTCACACCACATTCCACACACCACATTCCACACACATTCCACACACATTCCACACACCACATTCCACACACCACATTCCACACACCACTTTCCACACACCACATGCCAAACACATTCCACACACATTCCACACACCACATTCCACACACCACATTCCACACACCACATTCCACACACATTCCACACACCACATTCCACACACATTCCACACACCACATTCCACACACATTGCACACACATTCCACACACCACATTCCACACACCACATTCCACACACATTCCACACACCACATGCCACACACATTCCACACACATTCCACACACCACATTCCACACACATTCCACACACCACATTCCACACATATTCCACACACATTCCACATTCCACACACATTCCACCCACATTCCACACACCATATTCCACCCACATTCCACACACCACATTCCACACACATTCCACACACACCACACACACCACATTCCACATTCCACACACACCACATTCCACACACATTTCACACACCACATTCCATACACACCACATTCCACACACATCCCACACACATTCCACTAACACCACATTCCACACACATTCCACACACATTCCACACACATTCCACACACCACATTCCACACACCACATTCCACACACATTCCACACACACCACATTCCACATTCCACACACACCACATTCCACACACATTCCAAACACCACATTCCACACACATTCCACACACCACATTCCACACACATTCCACACACATTCCACACACCACATTCCACACATATTCCACACACATTCCACATTCCACATACATTCCACAAACATTACACACACAACATTACACACACAACATTCCACACACATCCCACACACCACATTCCACACATACAACACACACCACATTCCAAACACCACATTCCACACACATTCCACACACCACCTTCCACACACATTCCACACACATTCCACACACCACATTCCACACACATTCCACACACATTCCACATTCCACACACATTCCACATTCCACACACATTCCACACACCACATTCCACACACATTCCACACACACCACATTCCACATTCCACATTCCACACACCACATTCCACACACATTCCACACACATTCCACACACCACATTCCACACACCACATTCCACACACATTCCACACACATTCCACACACCACATTCCACACACATCCCACACACATTTCACACACACCACATTCCACACACATTCCACACACATTCCACATACACCACATTCCACACACATTCCACACACATTCCACACCACATTCCACACCACATTCCACATACATTTCACACACCACATTCCACACACCACATTCCACACACCACATTCCACACACCACATTCCACACACATTCCACACACATTCCACACACATTCCACACACCATATTCCACACACAACACACCACACACCACATTCCACACACCACATTCCACACACCACAGTCCACACTCCACATTCCACACACCACATTCCACATTCCACACACCACACATTCCACAAACATTCCACACACATTCCACACACCACATTCCACACACCACATACATTCCACATTCCACACAGCACATTCCACACACATTCCACACACCACATACATTCCACATTCCACACACATTCCACACAGCACATTCCACACACATTCCATATTCCACACACATTCCACACACATTCCACACACCACATTCCTCACACATTCCACACACATTCCACACACCACACATCACACACACCACATTACACACACACACCACATTCCAACCACATTCAACACACCACATTCCACACACCACATTCCACACACATTCCACACACATTCCACACACCACATTCCACACACATTCCACACACCACATTCCACACACTTACACACACGCCACACACAAAACATTCCACACACCACATTCAACACACACCACATTTCACACACCACATTCCATACACAACATTCCACACACATTCCACACACCACATTCCACACACATTCCAAACACATTCCACATTCCACACTGTTGGACCCGGCCTCATGGCGTGGTCCTACCCCTCCCGCCTGGCGGGCCCTGGACGACACCAGCCCTCCTCCGAAACTCGGGCGGCCCCTTCAGCCCGACCCCGCACTCCCCAACACCACCGATCCGGCTGCCATCCCGGATCCCCCTCACCAACCTGGCTCCGGCGTAGGCCCATCACGACCTAAGCACGAGGCCGTGCCCGACTCCATCTTGGGTCCCCCACGTCACGACCACGTGGCCTCGGCCCAGGCCCAGGCCCCGGCGAAGCCCCGACATCGAGGCACCAAGATCCTCCCAGGTGGTCGAGTGGCCACTCGACAGATCCCGGAGGGAGAGGAGTTTCGATGGCCCTCCAGCCGTCCTCAAAGAAATAGAACTCAAAGCCAAGGCAAACGAGTCTGCCCTCGCCGGGGGTAAGACCTCACCCCCGCCGGGGGACACGAAGGTGCACATACCCAAGGATGTCGTCAAAGAGTACTATAAGAACGACGACATCCAACAGTGGTTCAAAGCCTACGAGGTCGCCATGGCCGCCCATTGAGTACCCCTCAAGGACTGGGGCGCCGGCCTGTGGGGGAAGTTTATCAACGAAGGGAGAGACGCCTTGCTGGAGCTCCCTGATATCGAAAGGACCTCGAATGAGCACATGAAGACCGCCCTCCTCACTCGCTACGGACTCACCCCCGAGATGTACCGGCAGCGATTCCGAGACTACAAAAAAATCCCCGGTACCACGTGGGTGGAATACGTGAACTATTACAGTAGAGCCTTCGAGGGGTGGACTCGGGGGTGCCAGGTCACCACCTACCAGCAGTTGGTCGACCTCATTCTATGGGAACATCTGTCCAATAACTGTTTCATCGAACTTCGGCAGCACCTCCTCAACAGCAAATTGACGGAGCCACGAAAACTCGCTGTCGAGGCGGATCGATGGGCGAGCACCCGAGTGCCCCGGAGCACGATGGGAGACTACGGCCGGGGATCCCCGGGGAACCACCGACCACGAGGCGGCGGGGTAGGCTAGAGCCGGGGTCGAGACGTCCCCCAGGGGTCCTCCCCTACCTCCACGTCGCCCTCCCTGGGCCGGAGAGGGGCCCCCCCAGCCAGACCGGGGCCCTGCCCAAACGTTACGTGTCATAGGTGCCAGCGACAAGGTCATTATGCGAATGACCCCCTCTGCCCGATGAACCAGCGACCCGGCACCACCGGGCCCCCAGCCCGCCAGATCGCGGCGGCTGCCCTGGGGGCAGAAAGAAGTGAGGAAGAGGACAACGACCACGAACAGGCTGAGTGGGAGCCCGCCGCCATGACCTTGGCATGCCTGGGTACCCACGACCTGATCCCCCGAGGTCCGATCCCCGGCAACACCCAGAAATACCGCCAGTGGGTCACCATCAATGGTCGCCGGACCGAAGCCCTCCGTGACACCGGAGCCAGCGTGACAGCGGTCCGCTGCCATCTGGTGACCCCAGAACAGATCCTACCAAACGTCCTGTGCCCAGTTCGGTCCGCAGATAACTCAGAGACTTTGTGCCAGATGGCCCTCATCCCCTTCGAGTGGGGCGGAGTGTCGGGCATGCTGAAAGTGACTGTCCACGACGATGCCCCCGTGGACTGCCTCCTTGGGAACGACCTGGAAAGTTCCCCATGGGCCGGCGTCGAACGAAGAGAGCACCTGGGGATGCTGGGCCTTCCCGAGTGGGTCTGTGCGACCACCCGCTCCATGTCCGCCCGAGCCTCCACCCCCGCGGGGGGAGCTCCGACTGAAGAACCCGAGTGGCCCGCACCTCCACCACCCATCGTCCCCGAGGACGCCGACCCCGAACACGGCCCCCAAGGGCCCGACCAAGAAGACCTCACCGAGCTCAACCACCTCCCAGAACTCGCTCAATGGTGCCAAGAAGGTGGCCCCACCCACGAACAGTTCCGGCAGGAGCAGAAAACCTGCCCCTCCCTCGAGGGGATTCGACAGCAAGCCGCTACTCAAGCCGCTGGAGGCCCCGCGGGGTCCCACTGGGTCTATTGGGACAACGACCTCCTCTACAGTGAGCAGAAGATTGCTGAGCTAGGGGCCGGCCGGGTACTGGTCGTACCCCTCCGATTCAGAGACTTCCTCCTGAACTTAGCACATGATGTGCCCCTCGCCGGGCACCTGGGGCAGGACAAAACCTACAGCCGCCTGGTGACCCATTTCTACTGGCCAAGAATGCGCACCGATGTGCATAACCACTACCGAACCTGCCCGACCTGTCAAGCCAGCGGGAAGAGCGGGGGGAAAGTCAAAGCCCCGCTCCAGCCGTTCCCCGTGGTGACCACCCCCTTTGAGCGAGTAGGAATAGACATCATAGGGCCCCTGGACCCTCGCACCTCGCAGGGACACCGCTTCATCCTAGTCCTGGTGGACCATGCCACCCGCTATCCTGAGGCCATCCCCCTCCGAACCATCACGGCCCCCGTGGTGGGCCGAGCCCTCATGAGCATCTTCTCCCGAGTCGGCTTCCCCCGAGAAGTCGTGAGTGATCGGGGCTCCAACTTTATCTCAAAGCATATGCGATCCCTATGGCAACAGTGCGGGGTCGCCTATAAGTTCACCACCCCGTATCATCCCCAAGGAAATGGACTAGTGGAACGATTTAACAGGACACTGAAGGGAATGATCAAGGGCCTCGAAGAGCCCCTCCGGCGCAAATGGGATGTCCTGCTGCCCTGCCTCCTGTTCGCCTACCGAGAGGTACCCCAGAAATCTCTGGGGTTCAGCCCTTTTGAACTCTTGTACGGACACCCGGTTCGAGGCCCCCTCAGCCTGGTCAAGGAAGGCTGGGAGACAGCCGTTCGAGATGCCCCGCCGGATGTCTACCGATACCTCCTGACCCTCCGCAATCAGACTCGGAAGTTCCGGGAACTTGCCGAGGCCAACCTCGAGGCCAGCCAGGAGGAGATGAAACACTGGTATGACCAGAACGCCTCCTCCATCGAGTTCGAGCCGGGCCAGCAAGTCTGGGTCATGTCCCCGGGTTGAACCGTGTGCCCTCCAGGACAAATGGACGGGGCCCTTCAAAGTGGTGGAGCGCAAGAGCCCCGTCACCTACCTGGTAGAAATGGAGTCCCCCAGGAACCCCCTCCGGGTTCTACACGCTAACCGGCTCAAGCCACACTTTACCCGCACTGAACTGAGTCTGCTGCTGGCGACCGATGACGGAGCCGAAGACGACTCCGAGCCACTACCGGATCTCCTCAGCACCACCGAGAAAGACGGCTCCGTCGAAGGGGTCCGGCTCTCCTCTACCCTGACCCCAGAGCAACAACAAGACTGCCGGAGGATGCTGGGGCAGTTTGCGGATCTGTTTTCCCTCACGCCGGGGGTCACCCGGTGGTGTGTCCACGATGTGGACACCGGGGATAGCCCACCTGTAAAACACCGAGCTTTTCGAGTGCCCGACCGGGTTCGGGCCTGCATCCAATCAGAAGTGGCCAAGATGTTGGCCCTGGGGGTAGTCGAACCCTCCAACAGTCCCTGGGCCAGTCCCGTTGTCCTGGTCCCTAAGGCCGCCTCCCCCGGAACAGCTCCAGAGCTCCGGTTCTGTGTCGACTACCGGGGACTGAATGCAGTCACCAGGACCGACGCCCATCCCATCCCCAGGGCGGATGAACTGATCGATCGCCTAGGCACAGGACCGACGCCACATTCCAGACACATTCCACACACCACCTTCCACACACATTCCACACACACCACATTCCACATTCCACACACCACATTCCACACACATTCCACACACATTCCACACACCACATTCCACACACCACATTCCACACACACTCCATATTCCACACACCACATTCCACACACCACATTCCACACACCACATTCCACACACCACATTCCACACCACATTTCACACACATTCCACACACCACATTCCACACACCACATTCCACACACATTCCATATTCCACACACCACATTCCACACACCACATTCCACACACATTCCACATTCCACACACATTCCACATTCCACACACATTCCACACACATTCCACACACCACATTCCACACACATTCCACACACCATATTCCACACACCACATGCCACACACATTCTACACACATTCCACACACCACATTCCACACACATTCCACACACATTCCACACACCACATTCCACACATATTCCACACACATTCCACTTTCCACACACATTCCACAAACATTCCACACACCACATTCCACACACATTCCACACACCACATTCCACACACCGCATTCCACACACCACATTCCACACACCACGTTCCACACACCACATTCCACACACATTCCACACACATTCCAATTTCCACACACCACATTCCACACCACCTTCCACACCACATTCCAACACATTCCACACACATTCCACACACCACATTCCACACACCACATTCCACACACACTCCATATTCCACACACCACATTCCACACACATTCCACACACTTTCCACATTCCACACACATTCCACACACATTCCACACACATTCCACACACCACATTCCACACACACCACATTCCACACACATCCCACACACATTCCACAAACACCACATTCCACACACATTCCACTCACATTCCACACACACCACATTCCACACATATTCCACACACATTCCACACACATTCCACACACATTCCACACACCACATTCCACACACATTCCACACACCACATTCCACACGCATTCCACACACACCACATTCCACATTCCACACACACCATATTCCACACACATTCCACACACCACATTCCACACACACACCACATTCCACACACATCCCACACACATTCCACACACACCACATTCCACACACATTCCACACACATTATACACACACCACATTCCACACACATTCCACACACATTCCACACACATTCCACATACATTTCACACACCACATTCCACACACCACATTCCACACACCACGTTCCACACACCACATTCCACACACATTCCACATTCCACACACCACATTCCACACATCACATCCCACACACCACATTCCACACACCACATTCCATACACATTCCACACACATTCCACACACCACATTCCACACACATTCCACACACCACATTCCACACACCACAATCCACACACATTCCACACACCACATTCCACACACCACATGCCAAACACATTCCACACACATTCCACACACCACATTCCACACACCACATTCCACACACATTCCACATTCCACACACATTCCACACACATTCCACACACCACATTCCACACACATTCCACACACCACATTCCACACACATTCCACACACACCACACACACCACATTCCACATTCCACACACACCACATTCCACACACATTCCACACACCACAATCCACACACAACATTCCACACACATTCCACACACATTCCACACACCACATTCCACACACACCACATTCCACACACATCCCACACACATTTCACACACACCACATTCCACACACATTCCACACACATTCCACACACACCACATTCCACACAATTTCCACACACATTCCACACACATTCCACACACATTCCACACCACATTCCACATACATTTCACACACCACATTCCACACACCACATTCCACACACATTCCACACACATTCCATATTCCACACACCACATTCCACACACATTCCACACACCACATTCCACACACATTCCACACACCACACACATTCCACACACAACACACCACACACACTACATTCCACACACATTCCACACACCACATTCCACACACATTCCACACACCACACACATTCCACACACATTCCACACACCACATTCCACACACCACATTCCACACACCACAATCCACACACATTCCACATACATTCCACACACCACATTCCACACACCACATTCCACACACCACATTCCACACACATCCCACACACATTCCACACACACCACATTCCACACATATTCCACACACACCACATTCCACACTGTTAGAAAGGCGACCCCGGGGGAGGCAGAAGAGGTCTGACTGGCCACCCTTAGGTCCACCTCTCCTTCGAGAAGTAGCCGAGCGTTACGGAGGGGCCTCCTGAATGAGGGCCCTCTCCAAGGATCGTACAGCCAAGTAATCACAACACTACAAACGGACACCACACAAGAGATCAAGTTCTTAAGCTTTTATAAGTAGAAAAGGTTGCTGGTTCTTGGCAGTATATACAGATGGATCGAAGGATCCATAAAGTCTCGGAAAGGGGGGTAGGTAGCGGGACAGTCTAGCTCTGGGCGGAGGAAGGGATACCCTACGCACAGCTCTCAATCCTCGAGCTGGGGGGTTCCGAGAGGTTCGAGCCGCGGCAGCGCCAGCAGGCTTTCAGATGGTCCAGCAAGGTAGGCCGCGGCAGCGCCAGCAGGCTCTCAAGATGGTTTCAGCAAGGTAGGCCGCGGCAGCGCCAGCAGGCTCTCAGATGGTTCAGCAAGGTAGGCCGCGGCAGCGCCAGCAGGCTCTCAAGATGGTTTCAGCAAGGTAGGCCGCGGCAGCACCAGCAGGCTCTCAAGATGGTTTCAGCAAGGTCGGCCGCGGCAGCGCCAGCAGGCTCTCAGATGGTTCAGGTTACCGGGGATGAGTTCGTCTGGTGTCGGCCGTGACAGAGTCAGCAGGGCTTCCAGTCCAGGATACAACTGACGTCCTAATCCAGGGCTGGCCCAGATATAGGACTGGAGTCCTTTGATGTCCGGACCCTCGCGCCTGGGGGTCAGAAGGGCCGGGATGATGGTGTCCAGACACCCAGCAGGGGGGTGGAGCCAGCGCCCAGGGAGGTCGGAGGGCGATCGAAACCAGGCGTCCGGGGACGGCTGGAGGCCCATCGAAACACCCTCTTCTCCGGGATCTGTCGAATGGCCACTCGACCACCTGGGTGGATCTTGGTGCCTCGATGTCTGGGCTTCGCTGGGGCCTGGGCCGAGCAGAGGCCACATGGTCGTGACGTGGTGGGCCCAAGATGGAGTCGGGCGCGGCCTCATGCTTAGGTCGTGAGGGGCCCACGATGGGGCCAGGTCGGTAGGGGGGGTCCGGGATGGTGGCCGGACCAGCAATGTTGGGGCGTTCAGTGTCGGGCAAAAGGGCTGCCCGATGCTGGGTGGAGGGCCGATGTCGTTCTGGGCTCGCCATGCGGAAGGAGTAGGACCACGCCATGAGGCCGGGTCCAACACGCGTCCCCCCCAGCTGAAGGCAGGGGAGAGTCACCCATCTTCTTGGGGATTCTCCTCGCCGAGGCGGAAGAATCTGGACAGGCCGTCAGCATGGTCGTTGCCGGGGCGATGCTCCACAGTGAAGTCTATCCCCTGCAGCGAAATGGACCAGCGCAGCAGTTTCGGGTTTTCCCCCCACATCTGCATCAACCACCGCAGGGGCCGGTGGTCGGTCTGTACTCGGAAGTGGGTGCCGAAGAGGTAGGGCCGGAGCTTCTTGAGGGCCCACACCACGGCGAAGGCTTCCCTCTCGATGGTGCTCCATCGCTGCTCTCGTGCCAGTAGGCGTCGGCTGATGAAGGCCACAGGCTGGTCGATGCCTTCGGAGTTAACTTGGGACAGGACTGCCCGATGCCGTGCTCTGAGGCGTCGGTTTGGACCACAAACTCTCTGCTGTAGTCGGGGGCCTGGAGCACAGGGGCGGTGCACATGGCAGTCTTCAGAGTTTCAAAGGCTGCCTGGCACTCGGGGGTCCAGTGCACCTTCTGTGGTAGTTTCTTTGAAGTTAGTTCTGTGAGGGGCCCCACAATGCTCCCGTAGTTCTTTATGAATCGCCGATAATATCCGGTGAGCCCCAGGAAGGCGCGGACGGCGGTTTGGGTGACCGGGGGCTCCCAGGCCCGGATGGTGTCTATCTTTGGTTGGAGGGGAGCCACTTGGCCGCTCCCCACTTGGTGTCCCAGGTAGGTCACGGACCCTTGGCCTATCTGGCACTTACTGGCTTTGATGGTGAGTCTGGCCCGCCGAAGGGCCGTCAGGACTGTCCAGAGGTGGGTCAGGTGCTCATCCCAGTGGAGGCTGTACACTGCAATGTCGTCGAGATAGGCGGCGCTGTACTCCTCTAGACCGGCCAGCACTTGGTTCACTAGTCTCTGGAAGGTTGCGGGTGCGTTCTTCATGCCGAAGGGCATCACTTTGAAGTGATAGTGGCCATCTGGTGTCGAGAAGGCCGATCGCTCCTGTGCACCAGGGGTAAGGCCAATCTGCCAATACCCCGCCGTGAGATCGAAGGTGCTGAGATATTTGGCGGCCCCTAGGCGATCGACCAATTCATCCGCCCTGGGGATGGGATGGGCGTCGGTCCTGGTGACGGCATTCAGTCCCCTGTAGTCAACACAGAACCGGAGCTCCGGAGCGGCTCCGGGGGGGGGGGCGGCTTTAGGGACCAGGACAACGGGACTGGCCCAGGGACTGTTGGAGGGTTCGACTACCCCCAGAGCTAACATCTTGGCCACTTCGGATTGGATGCAGGCCCGGACCCGGTCGGGCACTCGAAAAGCTCGGTGTTTTACAGGCCGGCTGTCTCCTGTGTCTACATCGTGGACACACCACCGGGTGACCCCCGGAGTGAGGGAGAACAGATCCGCAAACTGCCCCAGCAGCTTCCGGCAGTCCTGTTGCTGCTCTGGGGTCAGGGAAGAGGAGAGCGTGACCCCTTCGATGGAGCCGTCTTTCTCGGTGGTGCTGAGGAAATCTGGTAGGGGTTCGGAGTCGTCCTCAGCTCCGTCATCGGTCGCTAGCAGCAGGCTCAGTTCAGTGCGTGCAAAGTGCGGCTTGAGCCGGTTAGCGTGCAGGACCCGGAGGGGGTTCCGGGGGGACTCCATGTCCACCAGATAGGTGACTGGGCTCTTACGCTCCACCACTTTGAAGGGCCCCGTCCATTTGTCCTGGAGGGCACAAGGTTCGACCGGGGACATGACCCAGACCTGCTGGCCCGGCTCGAATTCGATGGACGAGGCGTTCTGGTCATACCAGCGTTTCATCTCCTCCTGACTAGCCTCCAGGTTGGCCTCGGCAAGTTCCCGGAACTTCCGAGTCTGATTGCGGAGGGTCAGGAGGTACCGGTAGACATCGGGTGGGGCCTCTCGAACTGCTGTCTCCCAGCCTTCCTTGACCAGGCTGAGGGGGCCTCTGACCGGGTGTCCGTACAAGAGTTCAAAGGGGCTGAACCCCAGGGACTTCTGGGGTACCTCTCGGTAGGCGAACAGGAGGCACGGTAGCAGGACATCCCATTTGCGCCGGAGTGGTTCTTCTAAGCCCTTGATCATCCCCTTCAATGTTCTGTTAAATCGTTCCACTAGTCCATTTCCTTGGGGATGGTACGGGGTGGTGAATTTATAGGCGACCCCGCACTGTTGCCATAGGGCCCGCATATGCTTCGAGATAAAGTTGGAGCCTCGATCACTCACGACTTCTCGGGGGAAGCCGACTCGGGAGAAGATGCTTTTGAGGGCTTGGCCCACCACGGGGGCTGTGATGGTTCGGAGGGGAATGGCTTCGGGATAGCGGGTAGCATGGTCAACTAGGACGAGGATGAAGCGGTGCCCCTGCGAGGTTCGAGGGTCCAGGGACCCTACGATGTCTATCCCCACTCGCTCAAAGGGGGTAGTCACCACGGGGAATGGCTGGAGCGGGGCTTTGACTTTCCCCCCGCTCTTCCCGCTGGCTTGACAGGTCGGGCAGGTCATGCAGTGGTTAAGCACATCGGTGCGCATTTTTGGCCAGAAGAAATGGGTCACCAGGCGGCTGTAAGTTTTGTCCTGCCCCAGGTGCCCGGCGAGGGGTACATCATGTGCTAAGTTCAGGAGGAAGTCTCTGAATCGGAGGGGTACGACCAGCACCCGGCCGGCCCATAGTTCAGCAATCTTTTGCTCACTGTAGAGAAGGTTGTTGTCCCAATAGATCCAGTGGGACCCCGCGGGGACTCCAGCTGCTTGGGTAGCGGCTTGCTGTCGAATCCCTTCGAGGGAGGGGCAGGTTTTCTGTTCCTGCCGGAACTGTTCGCGGGTGGGGCCACCTTCTTGGCGCCATTGGGCGAGTTCTGGGAGGTGGTCGAGCTCGGTGAGATCTTTTTGGTCGGGCCCTTGGGGGCCGTGTTCGGGGTCGGCGTCCTCGGGGACGACGGGCGGCGGAGGGGCGGCCACTCCGGCTCCTCGGTGGGAGCTTCCCTCGCTGGGGTGGAGGCTCGGGCGGCCATGGAGCGGGTGGTCGCACAGACCCACTCGGGAAGGCCTAGCATCCCCAGGTGCTCTCTCCGTTCGACGTTAGCCCAGGGGGAACTTTCGAGGTCGTTCCCAAGGAGACAGTCCACGGGGGCATCGTCGCGGACAGTCACTTTCAGCACGCCCGACACTCCCCCCCACTCAAAGGGGATGCGGGCCATCTGGCACAAAGTCTCTGAGTTATCTGCGGACCGGACGGGACACAGGACGTTAGGAAGGATCTGTTCCGGGGTCACCAGATGGCAGCGGACCGCTGTCACGCTGGCCCCAGTGTCACGGAGGGCTTCGGTCCGGCGTCCATTGATGGTGACCCACTGGCGGTATTTCTGGGTGTTGCCGGGGATCGGGCCTCGGGGGATCAGGTCGTGAGTACCCAGGCATGCTAAGGTCATGGCGGCGGGCTCCCACTCGGCTTGCTCGGGGTTGTCGTCCTCCTCCTCACTCCTTTCTTCACCCAGGGCAGCGGCTGCGATCTGGCGGGTTGGGGGACCGGTGGTGCCAGGTCGCTGATTCATTGGGCAGAGGGGGTCATTCGCATAATGACCCAGTCGCTGACATCTGTGGCACGTCACGTTCGGGCGGGGCCCCGTTCTGGCTGGGGGGCCCCCTCTCTGGCCCAGGGATGGCGACGTGGAGGTGGGGGAGGACCCCTGGGGGAGGTCTCGACCCCGGCTCTGGCCTACTCCGCCGCCTCGTGGTCGGTGGTTCCCCGGGGATCCCCGGCCGTAGTCTCCCAGTGGACTCCGGGGAACTCGGGTGCTCACCCATCTATCCGCCTCGACAGCGAGTTTTCGTGGCTCAGTCAATTTGCTGTCGAGGAGGTGTTGCCGGAGTTCGATGAAGCAGTTATTGGACAGATGTTCCCATAGAATGAGGTCGATCAACTGCTGGTAGTTGGTGGCCTGGCAGCCTCTGACCCACCCCTCGAAGGCTCTGCTGTAAAAGTTCACGTACTCCACTCACGTGGTACCGGGGATTTTCTTGCAGTCTATGAATCGCTGCCGGTACATCTCGGGGGTGAGTCCGTAGCACGTGAGGAGGGCGGTCTTCATGTGCTCGTACGAGGTCATCTCAGTATCAGGGAGCTCCAGCAGGGCGTCCCTTCCTTCTTTGATAAACTTCCCCCACAGGCCGGCGCCCCAGTCCTTGAGGGGTACTCGATGGGCGGCCATGGCAACCTCGTAGGCTTTGAACCACTGTTGGATGTCGTCATTCTTATAGTACTCTTTGACGACATCCTTGGGTATGTGCACCTTCGTGTCCACCGGCGGGGGTGAGGTCTTACCCCCGGCGATGGCAGACTCGTTTGCCTTGGCTTTCAGTTCCATTTCTTTGAGGACGCGCTCGTGCTCGAGCATGAGTTTTTTCTCCTCGAGGGCTAACTTCCTTTCTGCCAGTTGGATTTCTCCTTCTTGTCTGAGTTGAGCAAGATCCAACTTGTGGAGCCGGTTCCTCTCTCGTTCTCGGGCGTCTTCGTGGGAGAGGCCCGTGTCTGGGTTTGCGGGTCTCCCTCCGGCTGGGTTCGTCTCGGCCTCCGGGCCGCCGTTCGGGCCCGGGTTATCTTCACTCGGGGGTGGCGCCTCGCCGGCGTCCACCCAGGCCTGCAGGGCCGATTTAAAGTCTTCTTTGGTGCTTAAGCCAGTGGTAGCGATGCCTAGCTCTTTGCAGAATTGCTTTAGCTCCTTGTGACTGTAGTCTTCCATTTTCTCTTTCTGGAATTCTGTGTTCATGGTCGTAGTGGGTTTTTCTTGGTAGTGAGTGAATTACTCTCTGTACGATCTGCGTGGGCTCGGATCCCGGCGCTTGCCACCAATGTTAGAAAGGCGACCCCGGGGGAGGCAGAAGAGGTCTGACTGGCCACCCTTAGGTCCACCTCTCCTTCGAGAAGTAGCCGAGCGTTACGGAGGGGCCTCCTGAATGAGGGCCCTCTCCAAGGATCGTAGTACAGCCAAGTAATCACAACACTACAAACGGACACCACACAAGAGATCAAGTTCTTAAGCTTTTATAAGTAGAAAAGGTTGCTGGTTCTTGGCAGTATATACAGATGGATCGAAGGATCCGTAAAGTCTCGGAAAGGGGGGTAGGTAGCGGGACAGTCTAGCTCTGGGCGGAGGAAGGGATACCCTACGCACAGCTCTCAATCCTCGAGCTGGGGGGTTCCGAGAGGTTCGAGCCGCGGCAGCGCAGCAGGCTTTCAGATGGTCCAGCAAGGTAGGCCGCGGCAGCGCCAGCAGGCTCTCAAGATGGTTTCAGCAAGGTAGGCCGCGGCAGCGCCAGCAGGCTCTCAAGATGGTTTCAGCAAGGTAGGCCGCGGCAGCGCCAGCAGGCTCTCAAGATGGTTTCAGCAAGGTCGGCCGCGGCAGCGCCAGCAGGCTCTCAGATGGTTCAGGTTACCGGGGATGAGTTCGTCTGGTGTCGGCCGTGACAGCGTCAGCAGGGCTTCCAGTCCAGGATACAACTGACGTCCTAATCCAGGGCTGGCCCAGATATAGGACTGGAGTCCTTTGATGTCCGGACCCTCGCGCCTGGGGGTCAGAAGGGCCGGGATGATGGTGTCCAGACACCCAGCAGGGGGGTGGAGCCAGCACCCAGGGAGGCCGGAGGGCGATCGAAACCAGGCGTCAGGGGACGGCTGGAGGCCCATCGAAACACCCTCTTCTCCGAGATCTGTCGAATGGCCACTCGACCACCTGGGTGGATCTTGGTGCCTCGATGTCTGGGCTTCGCTGGAGCCTGGGCCGGAGCAGAGGCCATGTGGTCGTGACGTGGTGTGCCCAAGATGGAGTCGGGCGCGGCCTCATGCTTAGGTCGTGAGGGGCCCACGATGGGGCCAGGTCGGTAGGGGGGGTCCGGGATGGTGGCCGGACCAGCAATGTTGGGGCGTTCAGTGTCGGGCAAAAGGGCTGCCCGATGCTGGGTGGAGGGCCGATGTCATTCTGGGCTCGCCATGCGGAAGGAGTAGGACCACGCCATGAGGCCGGGTCCAACACAAACATACTCCACACACATTCCACATACATTCCACACACATTCCACACCACATTCCACATACATTTCACACACCACATTCCACACACCACATTCCACACACCACGTTCCACACACCACATTCCACACACATTCCACACACATTCCACATTCCACACACCACATTCCACACACATTCCACACACCACATTCCACTCACCACATTCCACACACATTCCACACACCACATTCCACACACATTCCACACACCACATTCCACACACCACATGCCAAACACATTGCACACACATTCCACACACATTCCACACACCACATTCCACACACCACATTCCACACACCACATTCCACACACATTCCACACACATTCCACACACCACATTCCACACACATTCCACACACATTCCACACACCACATTCCACACACCACATTCCACACACATTCCACACACCACAATCCACACACCACATGCCACACACATTCCACACACATTCCACACACATTCCACACACATTCCACACACCACATTCCACACATATTCCACACATTCCAAATTCCACACACATTCCACACACATTCCACACACCACATTCCACACACCACATTCCACATACATTCCACACACCACATTCCACACACATTCCACACATACCACACACACCACATTCCACATTCCACACACACCACATTCCACACACACTCCACATACCACATTCCACACACATTCCACACACCACATTCCACACACACCACATTCCACACACATCCCACACACATTCCACACACACCACATTCCACACATATTCCACACATAATCCACACACATTCCACACACATTCCACACACATTCCACACCACATTCCACATACATTTAACACACCACATTCCACATACCACATTCCACACACCACGTTCCACACACCACATTCCACACACATTCCACATTCCACACATCACATTCCACACACATTCCACACACCACATTCCACACACCACATTCCACACACATTCCACACACCAGATTCCTCACACCACATTCCACACACCACATTCCACACACATTCCACACACATTCCACACACCACATTCCACACACCACATTCCACACACCACTTTCCACACACCACATGCCAAACACATTCCACACACATTCCACACACCACATTCCACACACCACATTCCACACACCACATTCCACACACATTCCACACACCACATTCCACACACATTCCACACACCACATTCCACACACATTGCACACACATTCCACACACCACATTCCACACACCACATTCCACACACATTCCACACACCACATGCCACACACATTCCACACACATTCCACACACCACATTCCACACACATTCCACACACCACATTCCACACATATTCCACACACATTCCACATTCCACACACATTCCACCCACATTCCACACACCACATTCCACCCACATTCCACACACCACATTCCACACACATTCCACACACACCACACACACCACATTCCACATTCCACACACACCACATTCCACACACATTTCACACACCACATTCCATACACACCACATTCCACACACATCCCACACACATTCCACTAACACCACATTCCACACACATTCCACACACATTCCACACACATTCCACACACCACATTCCACACACCACATTCCACACACATTCCACACACACCACATTCCACATTCCACACACACCACATTCCACACACATTCCAAACACCACATTCCACACACATTCCACACACCACATTCCACACACATTCCACACACCACATTCCACACATATTCCACACACATTCCACATTCCACATACATTCCACAAACATTACACACACAACATTCCACACACATCCCACACACCACATTCCACACATACAACACACACCACATTCCAAACACCACATTCCACACACATTCCACACACCACCTTCCACACACATTCCACACACATTCCACACACCACATTCCACACACATTCCACACACATTCCACATTCCACACACATACCACATTCCACACACATTCCACACACCACATTCCACACACATTCCACACACACCACATTCCACATTCCACATTCCACACACCACATTCCACACACATTCCACACACATTCCACACACCACATTCCACACACCACATTCCACACACATTCCACACACATTCCACACACCACATTCCACACACATCCCACACACATTCCACACACACCACATTCCACACACATTCCACACACATTCCACATACACCACATTCCACACACATTCCACACACATTCCACACCACATTCCACACCACATTCCACATACATTTCACACACCACATTCCACACACCACATTCCACACACCACATTCCACACACCACATTCCACACACATTCCACACACATTCCACACACATTCCACACACCATATTCCACACACAACACACCACACACCACATTCCACACACCACATTCCACACACCACAGTCCACACTCCACATTCCACACACCACATTCCACATTCCACACACCACACATTCCACAAACATTCCACACACATTCCACACACCACATTCCACACACCACATACATTCCACATAGCACATTCCACACACATTCCACACACCACATACATTCCACATTCCACACAGCACATTCCACACACATTCCATATTCCACACACATTCCACACACATTCCACACACCACATTCCTCACACATTCCACACACATTCCACACACCACACATCACACACACCACATTACACACACACACCACATTCCAACCACATTCAACACACCACATTCCACACACCACATTCCACACACATTCCACACACATTCCACACACCACATTCCACACACATTCCACACACCACATTCCACACACTTACACACACACCACACACAAAACATTCCACACACCACATTCAACACACACCACATTTCACACACCACATTCCATACACAACATTCCACACACATTCCACACACCACATTCCACACACATTCCAAACACATTCCACATTCCACACTGTTGGACCCGGCCTCATGGCGTGGTCCTACCCCTCCCGCCTGGCGGGCCCTGGACGACACCAGCCCTCCTCCGAAACTCGGGCGGCCCCTTCAGCCCGACCCCGCACTCCCCAACACCACCGATCCGGCTGCCATCCCGGATCCCCCTCACCAACCTGGCTCCGGCGTAGGCCCATCACGACCTAAGCACGAGGCCGTGCCCGACTCCATCTTGGGTCCCCCACGTCACGACCACGTGGCCTCGGCCCAGGCCCAGGCCCCGGCGAAGCCCCGACATCGAGGCACCAAGATCCTCCCAGGTGGTCGAGTGGCCACTCGACAGATCCCGGAGGGAGAGGAGTTTCGATGGCCCTCCAGCCGTCCTCAAAGAAATAGAACTCAAAGCCAAGGCAAACGAGTCTGCCCTCGCCGGGGGTAAGACCTCACCCCCGCCGGGGGACACGAAGGTGCACATACCCAAGGATGTCGTCAAAGAGTACTATAAGAACGACGACATCCAACAGTGGTTCAAAGCCTACGAGGTCGCCATGGCCGCCCATCGAGTACCCCTCAAGGACTGGGGCGCCGGCCTGTGGGGGAAGTTTATCAACGAAGGGAGAGACGCCTTGCTGGAGCTCCCTGATATCGAAAGGACCTCGTATGAGCACATGAAGACCGCCCTCCTCACTCGCTACGGACTCACCCCCGAGATGTACCGGCAGCGATTCCGAGACTACAAAAAAATCCCCGGTACCACGTGGGTGGAATACGTGAACTATTACAGTAGAGCCTTCGAGGGGTGGACTCGGGGGTGCCAGGTCACCACCTACCAGCAGTTGGTCGACCTCATTCTATGGGAACATCTGTCCAATAACTGTTTCATCGAACTTCGGCAGCACCTCCTCAACAGCAAATTGACGGAGCCACGAAAACTCGCTGTCGAGGCGGATCGATGGGCGAGCACCCGAGTGCCCCGGAGCACGATGGGAGACTACGGCCGGGGATCCCCGGGGAACCACCGACCACGAGGCGGCGGGGTAGGCTAGAGCCGGGGTCGAGACGTCCCCCAGGGGTCCTCCCCTACCTCCACGTCGCCCTCCCTGGGCCGGAGAGGGGCCCCCCCAGCCAGACCGGGGCCCCGCCCAAACGTTACGTGTCATAGGTGCCAGCGACAAGGTCATTATGCGAATGACCCCCTCTGCCCGATGAACCAGCGACCCGGCACCACCGGGCCCCCAGCCCGCCAGATCGCGGCGGCTGCCCTGGGGGCAGAAAGAAGTGAGGAAGAGGACAACGACCACGAACAGGCTGAGTGGGAGCCCGCCGCCATGACCTTGGCATGCCTGGGTACCCACGACCTGATCCCCCGAGGTCCGATCCCCGGCAACACCCAGAAATACCGCCAGTGGGTCACCATCAATGGTCGCCGGACCGAAGCCCTCCGTGACACCGGAGCCAGCGTGACAGCGGTCCGCTGCCATCTGGTGACCCCAGAACAGATCCTACCAAACGTCCTGTGCCCAGTTCGGTCCGCAGATAACTCAGAGACTTTGTGCCAGATGGCCCTCATCCCCTTCGAGTGGGGCGGAGTGTCGGGCATGCTGAAAGTGACTGTCCACGACGATGCCCCCGTGGACTGCCTCCTTGGGAACGACCTGGAAAGTTCCCCATGGGCCGGCGTCGAACGAAGAGAGCACCTGGGGATGCTGGGCCTTCCCGAGTGGGTCTGTGCGACCACCCGCTCCATGTCCGCCCGAGCCTCCACCCCCGCGGGGGGAGCTCCGACTGAAGAACCCGAGTGGCCCGCATCTCCACCACCCATCGTCCCCGAGGACGCCGACCCCGAACACGGCCCCCAAGGGCCCGACCAAGAAGACCTCACCGAGCTCAACCACCTCCCAGAACTCGCTCAATGGTGCCAAGAAGGTGGCCCCACCCACGAACAGTTCCGGCAGGAGCAGAAAACCTGCCCCTCCCTCGAGGGGATTCGACAGCAAGCCGCTACTCAAGCCGCTGGAGGCCCCGCGGGGTCCCACTGGGTCTATTGGGACAACGACCTCCTCTACAGTGAGCAGAAGATTGCTGAGCTAGGGGCCGGCCGGGTACTGGTCGTACCCCTCCGATTCAGAGACTTCCTCCTGAACTTAGCACATGATGTGCCCCTCGCCGGGCACCTGGGGCAGGACAAAACCTACAGCCGCCTGGTGACCCATTTCTACTGGCCAAGAATGCGCACCGATGTGCATAACCACTACCGAACCTGCCCGACCTGTCAAGCCAGCGGGAAGAGCGGGGGGAAAGTCAAAGCCCCGCTCCAGCCGTTCCCCGTGGTGACCACCCCCTTTGAGCGAGTAGGAATAGACATCGTAGGGCCCCTGGACCCTCGCACCTCGCAGGGACACCGCTTCATCCTAGTCCTGGTGGACCATGCCACCCGCTATCCTGAGGCCATCCCCCTCCGAACCATCACGGCCCCCGTGGTGGGCCGAGCCCTCATGAGCATCTTCTCCCGAGTCGGCTTCCCCCGAGAAGTCGTGAGTGATCGGGGCTCCAACTTTATCTCAAAGCATATGCGATCCCTATGGCAACAGTGCGGGGTCGCCTATAAGTTCACCACCCCGTATCATCCCCAAGGAAATGGACTAGTGGAACGATTTAACAGGACACTGAAGGGAATGATCAAGGGCCTCGAAGAGCCCCTCCGGCGCAAATGGGATGTCCTGCTGCCCTGCCTCCTGTTCGCCTACCGAGAGGTACCCCAGAAATCTCTGGGGTTCAGCCCTTTTGAACTCTTGTACGGACACCCGGTTCGAGGCCCCCTCAGCCTGGTCAAGGAAGGCTGGGAGACAGCCGTTCGAGATGCCCCGCCGGATGTCTACCGATACCTCCTGACCCTCCGCAATCAGACTCGGAAGTTCCGGGAACTTGCCGAGGCCAACCTCGAGGCCAGCCAGGAGGAGATGAAACACTGGTATGACCAGAACGCCTCCTCCATCGAGTTCGAGCCGGGCCAGCAAGTCTGGGTCATGTCCCCGGTTGAACCGTGTGCCCTCCAGGACAAATGGACGGGGCCCTTCAAAGTGGTGGAGCGCAAGAGCCCCGTCACCTACCTGGTAGACATGGAGTCCCCCAGGAACCCCCTCCGGGTTCTACACGCTAACCGGCTCAAGCCACACTTTACCCGCACTGAACTGAGTCTGCTGCTGGCGACCGATGACGGACCCGAAGACGACTCCGAGCCACTACCGGATCTCCTCAGCACCACCGAGAAAGACGGCTCCGTCGAAGGGGTCCGGCTCTCCTCTACCCTGACCCCAGAGCAACAACAAGACTGCCGGAGGATGCTGGGGCAGTTTGCGGATCTGTTTTCCCTCACGCCGGGGGTCACCCGGTGGTGTGTCCACGATGTGGACACCGGGGATAGCCCACCTGTAAAACACCGAGCTTTTCGAGTGCCCGACCGGGTTCGGGCCTGCATCCAATCAGAAGTGGCCAAGATGTTGGCCCTGGGGGTAGTCGAACCCTCCAACAGTCCCTGGGCCAGTCCCGTTGTCCTGGTCCCTAAGGCCGCCTCCCCCGGAACAGCTCCAGAGCTCCGGTTCTGTGTCGACTACCGGGGACTGAATGCAGTCACCAGGACCGCCGCCCATCCCATCCCCAGGGCGGATGAACTGATCGATCGCCTAGGCACAGGACCGACGCCACATTCCAGACACATTCCACACACCACCTTCCACACACATTCCACACACACCACATTCCACATTCCACACACCACATTCCACACACATTCCACACACATTCCACACACCACATTCCACACACCACATTCCACACACACTCCATATTCCACACACCACATTCCACACACCACATTCCACACACCACATTCCACACACCACATTCCACACCACATTTCACACACATTCCACACACCACATTCCACACACCACATTCCACACACATTCCATATTCCACACACCACATTCCACACACCACATTCCACACACATTCCACATTCCACACACATTCCACATTCCACACACATTCCACACACATTCCACACACCACATTCCACACACCACATTCCACACACATTCCACACACCATATTCCACACACCACATGCCACACACATTCTACACACATTCCACACACCACATTCCACACACATTCCACACACATTCCACACACCACATTCCACACATATTCCACACACATTCCACTTTCCACACACATTCCACAAACATTCCACACACCACATTCCACACACATTCCACACACCACATTCCACACACCACATTCCACACACCACATTCCACACACCACGTTCCACACACCACATTCCACACACATTCCACACACATTCCAATTTCCACACACCACATTCCACACCACCTTCCACACCACATTCCAACACATTCCACACACATTCCACACACCACATTCCACACACCACATTCCACACACACTCCATATTCCACACACCACATTCCACACACATTCCACACACATTCCACATTCCACACACATTCCACACACATTCCACACACATTCCACACACCACATTCCACACACACCACATTCCACACACATCCCACACACATTCCACAAACACCACATTCCACACACATTCCACTCACATTCCACACACACCACATTCCACACATATTCCACACACATTCCACACACATTCCACACACATTCCACACACCACATTCCACACACATTCCACACACCACATTCCACACACATTCCACACACACCACATTCCACATTCCACACACACCACATTCCACACACATTCCACACACCACATTCCACACACACACCACATTCCACACACATCCCACACACATTCCACACACACCACATTCCACACACATTCCACACACATTATACACACACCACATTCCACACACATTCCACACACATTCCACACACATTCCACATACATTTCACACACCACATTCCACACACCACATTCCACACACCACGTTCCACACACCACATTCCACACACATTCCACATTCCACACACCACATTCCACACATCACATCCCACACACCACATTCCACACACCACATTCCATACACATTCCACACACATTCCACACACCACATTCCACACACATTCCACACACCACATTCCACACACCACAATCCACACACATTCCACACACCACATTCCACACACCACATGCCAAACACATTCCACACACATTCCACACACCACATTCCACACACCACATTCCACACACATTCCACATTCCACACACATTCCACACACATTCCACACACCACATTCCACACACATTCCACACACCACATTCCACACACATTCCACACACACCACACACACCACATTCCACATTCCACACACACCACATTCCACACACATTCCACACACCACAATCCACACACAACATTCCACACACATTCCACACACATTCCACACACCACATTCCACACACACCACATTCCACACACATCCCACACACATTTCACACACACCACATTCCACACACATTCCACACACATTCCACACACACCACATTCCACACAATTTCCACACACATTCCACACACATTCCACACACATTCCACACCACATTCCACATACATTTCACACACCACATTCCACACACCACATTCCACACACATTCCACACACATTCCATATTCCACACACCACATTCCACACACATTCCACACACCACATTCCACACACATTCCACACACCACACACATTCCACACACAACACACCACACACACTACATTCCACACACATTCCACACACCACATTCCACACACATTCCACACACCACACACATTCCACACACATTCCACACACCACATTCCACACACCACATTCCACACACCACAATCCACACACATTCCACATACATTCCACACACCACATTCCACACACCACATTCCACACACCACATTCCACACACCACATTCCACACACATCCCACACACATTCCACACACACCACATTCCACACATATTCCACACACACCACATTCCACACTGTTAGAAAGGCGACCCCGGGGGAGGCAGAAGAGGTCTGACTGGCCACCCTTAGGTCCACCTCTCCTTCGAGAAGTAGCCGAGCGTTACGGAGGGGCCTCCTGAATGAGGGCCCTCTCCAAGGATCGTACAGCCAAGTAATCACAACACTACAAACGGACACCACACAAGAGATCAAGTTCTTAAGCTTTTATAAGTAGAAAAGGTTGCTGGTTCTTGGCAGTATATACAGATGGATCGAAGGATCCATAAAGTCTCGGAAAGGGGGGTAGGTAGCGGGACAGTCTAGCTCTGGGCGGAGGAAGGGATACCCTACGCACAGCTCTCAATCCTCGAGCTGGGGGGTTCCGAGAGGTTCGAGCCGCGGCAGCGCCAGCAGGCTTTCAGATGGTCCAGCAAGGTAGGCCGCGGCAGCGCCAGCAGGCTCTCAAGATGGTTTCAGCAAGGTAGGCCGCGGCAGCGCCAGCAGGCTCTCAGATGGTTCAGCAAGGTAGGCCGCGGCAGCGCCAGCAGGCTCTCAAGATGGTTTCAGCAAGGTAGGCCGCGGCAGCACCAGCAGGCTCTCAAGATGGTTTCAGCAAGGTCGGCCGCGGCAGCGCCAGCAGGCTCTCAGATGGTTCAGGTTACCGGGGATGAGTTCGTCTGGTGTCGGCCGTGACAGAGTCAGCAGGGCTTCCAGTCCAGGATACAACTGACGTCCTAATCCAGGGCTGGCCCAGATATAGGACTGGAGTCCTTTGATGTCCGGACCCTCGCGCCTGGGGGTCAGAAGGGCCGGGATGATGGTGTCCAGACACCCAGCAGGGGGGTGGAGCCAGCGCCCAGGGAGGTCGGAGGGCGATCGAAACCAGGCGTCCGGGGACGGCTGGAGGCCCATCGAAACACCCTCTTCTCCGGGATCTGTCGAATGGCCACTCGACCACCTGGGTGGATCTTGGTGCCTCGATGTCTGGGCTTCGCTGGGGCCTGGGCCGAGCAGAGGCCACATGGTCGTGACGTGGTGGGCCCAAGATGGAGTCGGGCGCGGCCTCATGCTTAGGTCGTGAGGGGCCCACGATGGGGCCAGGTCGGTAGGGGGGGTCCGGGATGGTGGCCGGACCAGCAATGTTGGGGCGTTCAGTGTCGGGCAAAAGGGCTGCCCGATGCTGGGTGGAGGGCCGATGTCGTTCTGGGCTCGCCATGCGGAAGGAGTAGGACCACGCCATGAGGCCGGGTCCAACACGCGTCCCCCCCAGCTGAAGGCAGGGGAGAGTCACCCATCTTCTTGGGGATTCTCCTCGCCGAGGCGGAAGAATCTGGACAGGCCGTCAGCATGGTCGTTGCCGGGGCGATGCTCCACAGTGAAGTCTATCCCCTGCAGCGAAATGGACCAGCGCAGCAGTTTCGGGTTTTCCCCCCGCATCTGCATCAACCACCGCAGGGGCCGGTGGTCGGTCTGTACTCGGAAGTGGGTGCCGAAGAGGTAGGGCCGGAGCTTCTTGAGGGCCCACACCACGGCGAAGGCTTCCCTCTCGATGGTGCTCCATCGCTGCTCTCGTGCCAGTAGGCGTCGGCTGATGAAGGCCACAGGCTGGTCGATGCCTTCGGAGTTAACTTGGGACAGGACTGCCCGATGCCGTGCTCTGAGGCGTCGGTTTGGACCACAAACTCTCTGCTGTAGTCGGGGGCCTGGAGCACAGGGGCGGTGCACATGGCAGTCTTCAGAGTTTCAAAGGCTGCCTGGCACTCGGGGGTCCAGTGCACCTTCTGTGGTAGTTTCTTTGAAGTTAGTTCTGTGAGGGGCCCCACAATGCTCCCGTAGTTCTTTATGAATCGCCGATAATATCCGGTGAGCCCCAGGAAGGCGCGGACGGCGGTTTGGGTGACCGGGGGCTCCCAGGCCCGGATGGTGTCTATCTTTGGTTGGAGGGGAGCCACTTGGCCGCTCCCCACTTGGTGTCCCAGGTAGGTCACGGACCCTTGGCCTATCTGGCACTTACTGGCTTTGATGGTGAGTCTGGCCCGCCGAAGGGCCGTCAGGACTGTCCAGAGGTGGGTCAGGTGCTCATCCCAGTGGAGGCTGTACACTGCAATGTCGTCGAGATAGGCGGCGCTGTACTCCTCTAGACCGGCCAGCACTTGGTTCACTAGTCTCTGGAAGGTTGCGGGTGCGTTCTTCATGCCGAAGGGCATCACTTTGAAGTGATAGTGGCCATCTGGTGTCGAGAAGGCCGATCGCTCCTGTGCACCAGGGGTAAGGCCAATCTGCCAATACCCCGCCGTGAGATCGAAGGTGCTGAGATATTTGGCGGCCCCTAGGCGATCGACCAATTCATCCGCCCTGGGGATGGGATGGGCGTCGGTCCTGGTGACGGCATTCAGTCCCCTGTAGTCAACACAGAACCGGAGCTCCGGAGCGGCTCCGGGGGGGGGGCGGCTTTAGGGACCAGGACAACGGGACTGGCCCAGGGACTGTTGGAGGGTTCGACTACCCCCAGAGCTAACATCTTGGCCACTTCGGATTGGATGCAGGCCCGGACCCGGTCGGGCACTCGAAAAGCTCGGTGTTTTACAGGCCGGCTGTCTCCTGTGTCTACATCGTGGACACACCACCGGGTGACCCCCGGAGTGAGGGAGAACAGATCCGCAAACTGCCCCAGCAGCTTCCGGCAGTCCTGTTGCTGCTCTGGGGTCAGGGAAGAGGAGAGCGTGACCCCTTCGATGGAGCCGTCTTTCTCGGTGGTGCTGAGGAAATCTGGTAGGGGTTCGGAGTCGTCCTCAGCTCCGTCATCGGTCGCTAGCAGCAGGCTCAGTTCAGTGCGTGCAAAGTGCGGCTTGAGCCGGTTAGCGTGCAGGACCCGGAGGGGGTTCCGGGGGGACTCCATGTCCACCAGATAGGTGACTGGGCTCTTACGCTCCACCACTTTGAAGGGCCCCGTCCATTTGTCCTGGAGGGCACAAGGTTCGACCGGGGACATGACCCAGACCTGCTGGCCCGGCTCGAATTCGATGGACGAGGCGTTCTGGTCATACCAGCGTTTCATCTCCTCCTGACTAGCCTCCAGGTTGGCCTCGGCAAGTTCCCGGAACTTCCGAGTCTGATTGCGGAGGGTCAGGAGGTACCGGTAGACATCGGGTGGGGCCTCTCGAACTGCTGTCTCCCAGCCTTCCTTGACCAGGCTGAGGGGGCCTCTGACCGGGTGTCCGTACAAGAGTTCAAAGGGGCTGAACCCCAGGGACTTCTGGGGTACCTCTCGGTAGGCGAACAGGAGGCACGGTAGCAGGACATCCCATTTGCGCCGGAGTGGTTCTTCTAAGCCCTTGATCATCCCCTTCAATGTTCTGTTAAATCGTTCCACTAGTCCATTTCCTTGGGGATGGTACGGGGTGGTGAATTTATAGGCGACCCCGCACTGTTGCCATAGGGACCGCATATGCTTCGAGATAAAGTTGGAGCCTCGATCACTCACGACTTCTCGGGGGAAGCCGACTCGGGAGAAGATGCTTTTGAGGGCTTGGCCCACCACGGGGGCTGTGATGGTTCGGAGGGGAATGGCTTCGGGATAGCGGGTAGCATGGTCAACTAGGACGAGGATGAAGCGGTGCCCCTGCGAGGTTCGAGGGTCCAGGGGCCCTACGATGTCTATCCCCACTCGCTCAAAGGGGGTAGTCACCACGGGGAATGGCTGGAGCGGGGCTTTGACTTTCCCCCCGCTCTTCCCGCTGGCTTGACAGGTCGGGCAGGTCATGCAGTGGTTAAGCACATCGGTGCGCATTTTTGGCCAGAAGAAATGGGTCACCAGGCGGCTGTAAGTTTTGTCCTGCCCCAGGTGCCCGGCGAGGGGTACATCATGTGCTAAGTTCAGGAGGAAGTCTCTGAATCGGAGGGGTACGACCAGCACCCGGCCGGCCCCTAGTTCAGCAATCTTTTGCTCACTGTAGAGAAGGTTGTTGTCCCAATAGATCCAGTGGGACCCCGCGGGGACTCCAGCTGCTTGGGTAGCGCTTGCTGTCGAATCCCTTCGAGGGAGGGGCAGGTTTTCTGTTCCTGCCGGAACTGTTCGCGGGTGGGGCCACCTTCTTGGCGCCATTGGGCGAGTTCTGGGAGGTGGTCGAGCTCGGTGAGATCTTTTTGGTCGGGCCCTTGGGGGCCGTGTTCGGGGTCGGCGTCCTCGGGGACGACGGGCGGCGGAGGGGCGGCCACTCCGGCTCCTCGGTGGGAGCTTCCCTCGCTGGGGTGGAGGCTCGGGCGGCCATGGAGCGGGTGGTCGCACAGACCCACTCGGGAAGGCCTAGCATCCCCAGGTGCTCTCTCCGTTCGACGTTAGCCCAGGGGGAACTTTCGAGGTCGTTCCCAAGGAGACAGTCCACGGGGGCATCGTCGCGGAGAGTCACTTTCAGCACGCCCGACACTCCCCCCCACTCGAAGGGGATGCGGGCCATCTGGCACAAAGTCTCTGAGTTATCTGCGGACCGGACGGGACAGAGGACGTTAGGAAGGATCTGTTCCGGGGTCACCAGATGGCAGCGGACCGCTGTCACGCTGGCCCCAGTGTCACGGAGGGCTTCGGTCCGGCGTCCATTGATGGTGACCCACTGGCGGTATTTCTGGGTGTTGCCGGGGATCGGGCCTCGGGGGATCAGGTCGTGAGTACCCAGGCATGCTAAGGTCATGGCGGCGGGCTCCCACTCGGCTTGCTCGGGGTTGTCGTCCTCCTCCTCACTCCTTTCTTCACCCAGGGCAGCGGCTGCGATCTGGCGGGTTGGGGGACCGGTGGTGCCAGGTCGCTGATTCATTGGGCAGAGGGGGTCATTCGCATAATGACCCAGTCGCTGACATCTGTGGCACGTCACGTTTGGGCGGGGCCCCGTTCTGGCTGGGGGGCCCCCTCTCTGGCCTAGGGATGGCGACGTGGAGGTGGGGGAGGACCCCTGGGGGAGGTCTCGACCCCGGCTCTGGCCTACTCCGCCACCTCGTGGTCGGTGGTTCCCCGGGGATCCCCGGCCGTAGTCTCCCAGTGGACTCCGGGGAACTCGGGTGCTCACCCATCTATCCGCCTCGACAGCGAGTTTTCGTGGCTCAGTCAATTTGCTGTCGAGGAGGTGTTGCCGGAGTTCGATGAAGCAGTTATTGGACAGATGTTCCCATAGAATGAGGTCGATCAACTGCTGGTAGGTGGTGGCCTGGCAGCCTCTGACCCACCCCTCGAAGGCTCTGCTGTAAAAGTTCACGTACTCCACTCACGTGGTACCGGGGATTTTCTTGCAGTCTATGAATCGCTGCCGGTACATCTCGGGGGTGAGTCCGTAGCACGTGAGGAGGGCGGTCTTCATGTGCTCGTACGAGGTCATCTCAGTATCAGGGAGCTCCAGCAGGGCGTCCCTTCCTTCTTTGATAAACTTCCCCCACAGGCCGGCGCCCCAGTCCTTGAGGGGTACTCGATGGGCGGCCATGGCAACCTCGTAGGCTTTGAACCACTGTTGGATGTCGTCATTCTTATAGTACTCTTTGACGACATCCTTGGGTATGTGCACCTTCGTGTCCACCGGCGGGGGTGAGGTCTTACCCCCGGCGATGGCAGACTCGTTTGCCTTGGCTTTCAGTTCCATTTCTTTGAGGACGCGCTCGTGCTCGAGCATGAGTTTTTTCTCCTCGAGGGCTAACTTCCTTTCTGCCAGTTGGATTTCTCCTTCTTGTCTGAGTTGAGCAAGATCCAACTTGTGGAGCCGGTTCCTCTCTCGTTCTCGGGCGTCTTCGTGGGAGAGGCCCGTGTCTGGGTTTGCGGGTCTCCCTCCGGCTGGGTTCGTCTCGGCCTCCGGGCCGCCGTTCGGGCCCGGGTTATCTTCACTCGGGGGTGGCGCCTCGCCGGCGTCCACCCAGGCCTGCAGGGCCGATTTAAAGTCTTCTTTGGTGCTTAAGCCAGTGGTAGCGATGCCTAGCTCTTTGCAGAATTGCTTTAGCTCCTTGTGACTGTAGTCTTCCATTTTCTCTTTCTGGAATTCTGTGTTCATGGTCGTAGTGGGTTTTTCTTGGTAGTGAGTGAATTACTCTCTGTACGATCTGCGTGGGCTCAGATCCCGGCGCTTGCCACCAATGTTAGAAAGGCGACCCCGGGGGAGGCAGAAGAGGTCTGACTGGCCACCCTTAGGTCCACCTCTCCTTCGAGAAGTAGCCGAGCGTTACGGAGGGGCCTCCTGAATGAGGGCCCTCTCCAAGGATCGTAGTACAGCCAAGTAATCACAACACTACAAACGGACACCACACAAGAGATCAAGTTCTTAAGCTTTTATAAGTAGAAAAGGTTGCTGGTTCTTGGCAGTATATACAGATGGATCGAAGGATCCGTAAAGTCTCGGAAAGGGGGGTAGGTAGCGGGACAGTCTAGCTCTGGGCGGAGGAAGGGATACCCTACGCACAGCTCTCAATCCTCGAGCTGGGGGGTTCCGAGAGGTTCGAGCCGCGGCAGCGCAGCAGGCTTTCAGATGGTCCAGCAAGGTAGGCCGCGGCAGCGCCAGCAGGCTCTCAAGATGGTCCAGCAAGGTAGGCCGCGGCAGCGCCAGCAGGCTCTCAAGATGGTTTCAGCAAGGTAGGCCGCGGCAGCGCCAGCAGGCTCTCAGATGGTCCAGCAAGGTAGGCTGCGGCAGCGCCAGCAGGCTCTCAAGATGGTTTCAGCAAGGTAGGCCGCGGCAGCGCCAGCAGGCTCTCAGATGGTTCAGCAAGGTAGGCCGCGGCAGCGCCAGCAGGCTCTCAAGATGGTTTCAGCAAGGTAGGCCGCGGCAGCGCCAGCAGGCTCTCAGATGGTTCAGGTTACCGGGGATGAGTTCGTCTGGTGTCGGCCGTGACAGCGTCAGCAGGGCTTCCAGTCCAGGATACAACTGACGTCCTAATCCAGGGCTGGCCCAGATATAGGACTGGAGTCCTTTGATGTCCGGACCCTCGCGCCTGGGGGTCAGAAGGGCCGGGATGATGGTGTCCAGACACCCAGCAGGGGGGTGGAGCCAGCACCCAGGGAGGCCGGAGGGCGATCGAAACCAGGCGTCAGGGGACGGCTGGAGGCCCATCGAAACACCCTCTTCTCCGGGATCTGTCGAATGGCCACTCGACCACCTGGGTGGATCTTGGTGCCTCGATGTCTGGGCTTCGCTGGGGCCTGGGCCGGAGCAGAGGCCATGTGGTCGTGACGTGGTGTGCCCAAGATGGAGTCGGGCGCGGCCTCATGCTTAGGTCGTGAGGGGCCCACGATGGGGCCAGGTCGGTAGGGGGGGTCCGGGATGGTGGCCGGACCAGCAATGTTGGGGCGTTCAGTGTCGGGCAAAAGGGCTGCCCGATGCTGGGTGGAGGGCCGATGTCATTCTGGGCTCGCCATGCGGAAGGAGTAGGACCAGGCCATGAGGCCGGGTCCAACACAAACATACTCCACACACATTCCACATACATTCCACACACATTCCACACCACATTCCACATACATTTCACACACCACATTCCACACACCACATTCCACACACCACGTTCCACACACCACATTCCACACACATTCCACACACATTCCACATTCCACACACCACATTCCACACACATTCCACACACCACATTCCACTCACCACATTCCACACACATTCCACACACCACATTCCACACACATTCCACACACCACATTCCACACACCACATGCCAAACACATTGCACACACATTCCACACACATTCCACACACCACATTCCACACACCACATTCCACACACCACATTCCACACACATTCCACACACATTCCACACACCACATTCCACACACATTCCACACACATTCCACACACCACATTCCACACACCACATTCCACACACATTCCACACACCACAATCCACACACCACATGCCACACATATTCCACACACATTCCACACACATTCCACACACATTCCACACACCACATTCCACACATATTCCACACATTCCAAATTCCACACACATTCCACACACATTCCACACACCACATTCCACACACCACATTCCACATACATTCCACACACCACATTCCACACACATTCCACACATACCACACACACCACATTCCACATTCCACACACACCACATTCCACACACATTCCACACACCACATTCCACACACATTCCACACACCACATTCCACACACACCACATTCCACACACATCCCACACACATTCCACACACACCACATTCCACACATATTCCACACATAATCCACACACATTCCACACACATTCCACACCACATTCCACACCACATTCCACATACATTTAACACACCACATTCCACACACCACATTCCACACACCACGTTCCACACACCACATTCCACACACATTCCACATTCCACACATCACATTCCACACACATTCCACACACCACATTCCACACACCACATTCCACACACATTCCACACACCAGATTCCTCACACCACATTCCACACACCACATTCCACACACATTCCACACACATTCCACACACCACATTCCACACACCACATTCCACACACCACTTTCCACACACCACATGCCAAACACATTCCACACACATTCCACACACCACATTCCACACACCACATTCCACACACCACATTCCACACACATTCCACACACCACATTCCACACACATTCCACACACCACATTCCACACACATTGCACACACATTCCACACACCACATTCCACACACCACATTCCACACACATTCCACACACCACATGCCACACACATTCCACACACATTCCACACACCACATTCCACACATATTCCACACACATTCCACATTCCACACACATTCCACCCACATTCCACACACCACATTCCACCCACATTCCACACACCACATTCCACACACATTCCACACACACCACACACACCACATTCCACATTCCACACACACCACATTCCACACACATTTCACACACCACATTCCACACACATTTCACACACCACATTCCACACACACCACATTCCACACACATCCCACACACATTCCACTAACACCACATTCCACACACATTCCACACACATTCCACACACATTCCACACACCACATTCCACACACCACATTCCACACACATTCCACACACACCACATTCCACATTCCACACACACCACATTCCACACACATTCCAAACACCACATTCCACACACATTCCACACACCACATTCCACACATATTCCACACACATTCCACATTCCACATACATTCCACAAACATTACACACACAACATTCCACACACATCCCACACACCACATTCCACACACATTCCACACATACAACACACACCACATTCCAAACACCACATTCCAAACACATTCCACACACCACCTTCCACACACATTCCACACACATTCCACACACCACATTCCACACACATTCCACACACATTCCACATTCCACACACATTCCACATTCCACACACATTCCACACACCACATTCCACACACACCACATTCCACATTCCACATTCCACACACCACATTCCACACACATTCCACACACATTCCACACACCACATTCCACACACCACATTCCACACACATTCCACACACATTCCACACACCACATTCCACACACATCCCACACACATTCCACACACACCACATTCCACACACATTCCACACACATTCCACATACACCACATTCCACACACATTCCACACACATTCCACACACATTCCACACCACATTCCACACCACATTCCACATACATTTCACACACCACATTCCACACACCACATTCCACACACCACATTCCACACACCACATTCCACACACATTCCACACACATTCCACACACATTCCACACACCATATTCCACACACAACACACCACACACCACATTCCACACACCACATTCCACACACCACAGTCCACACTCCACATTCCACACACCACATTCCACATTCCACACACCACACATTCCACAAACATTCCACACACATTCCACACACCACATTCCACACACCACATACATTCCACATTCCACACAGCACATTCCACACACATTCCACACACCACATACATTCCACATTCCACACACATTCCACACAGCACATTCCACACACATTCCATATTCCACACACATTCCACACACATTCCACACACCACATTCCTCACACATTCCACACACATTCCACACACCACACATCACACACACCACATTACACACACACACCACATTCCAACCACATTCAACACACCACATTCCACACACCACATTCCACACACATTCCACACACATTCCACACACCACATTCCACACACATTCCACACACCACATTCCACACACTTACACACACACCACACACAAAACATTCCACACACCACATTCAACACACACCACATTTCACACACCACATTCCATACACAACATTCCACACACATTCCACACACCACATTCCACACACATTCCAAACACATTCCACATTCCACACTGTTGGACCCGGCCTCATGGCGTGGTCCTACCCCTCCCGCCTGGCGGGCCCTGGAGGACACCAGCCCTCCTCCGAACCTCGGGCGGCCCCTTCGGCCTGACCCCGCACTCCCCAACACCACCGATCCGGCTGCCATCCCGGATCCCCCTCACCAACCTGGCTCCGGCGTAGGCCCATCACGACCTAAGCACGAGGCCGTGCCCGACTCCATCTTGGGTCCCCCACGTCACGACCACGTGGCCTCGGCCCAGGCCCAGGCCCCGGCGAAGCCCCGACATCGAGGCACCAAGATCCTCCCAGGTGGTCGAGTGGCCACTCGACAGATCCCGGAGGGAGAGGAGTTTCGATGGCCCTCCAGCCGTCCTCAAAGAAATAGAACTCAAAGCCAAGGCAAACGAGTCTGCCCTCGCCGGGGGTAAGACCTCACCCCCGCCGGGGGACACGAAGGTGCACATACCCAAGGATGTCGTCAAAGAGTACTATAAGAACGACGACATCCAACAGTGGTTCAAAGCCTACGAGGTCGCCATGGCCGCCCATCGAGTACCCCTCAAGGACTGGGGCGCCGGCCTGTGGGGGAAGTTTATCAACGAAGGGAGAGACGCCTTGCTGGAGCTCCCTGATATCGAAAGGACCTCGTATGAGCACATGAAGACCGCCCTCCTCACTCGCTACGGACTCACCCCCGAGATGTACCGGCAGCGATTCCGAGACTACAAAAAAATCCCCGGTACCACGTGGGTGGAATACGTGAACTATTACAGTAGAGCCTTCGAGGGGTGGACTCGGGGGTGCCAGGTCACCACCTACCAGCAGTTGGTCGACCTCATTCTATGGGAACATCTGTCCAATAACTGTTTCATCGAACTTCGGCAGCACCTCCTCGACAGCAAATTGACGGAGCCACGAAAACTCGCTGTCGAGGCGGATCGATGGGCGAGCACCCGAGTGCCCCGGAGCACGATGGGAGACTACGGCCGGGGATCCCCGGGGAACCACCGACCACGAGGCGGCGGGGTAGGCTAGAGCCGGGGTCGAGACGTCCCCCAGGGGTCCTCCCCTACCTCCACGTCGCCCTCCCTGGGCCGGAGAGGGGCCCCCCCAGCCAGACCGGGGCCCCGCCCAAACGTTACGTGTCATAGGTGCCAGCGACAAGGTCATTATGCGAATGACCCCCTCTGCCCGATGAACCAGCGACCCGGCACCACCGGGCCCCCAGCCCGCCAGATCGCGGCGGCTGCCCTGGGGGCAGAAAGAAGTGAGGAAGAGGACAACGACCACGAACAGGCTGAGTGGGAGCCCGCCGCCATGACCTTGGCATGCCTGGGTACCCACGACCTGATCCCCCGAGGTCCGATCCCCGGCAACACCCAGAAATACCGCCAGTGGGTCACCATCAATGGTCGCCGGACCGAAGCCCTCCGTGACACCGGAGCCAGCGTGACAGCGGTCCGCTGCCATCTGGTGACCCCAGAACAGATCCTACCAAACGTCCTGTGCCCAGTTCGGTCCGCAGATAACTCAGAGACTTTGTGCCAGATGGCCCTCATCCCCTTCGAGTGGGGAGGAGTGTCGGGCATGCTGAAAGTGACTGTCCACGACGATGCCCCCGTGGACTGCCTCCTTGGGAACGACCTGGAAAGTTCCCCATGGGCCGGCGTCGAACGAAGAGAGCACCTGGGGATGCTGGGCCTTCCCGAGTGGGTCTGTGCGACCACCCGCTCCATGTCCGCCCGAGCCTCCACCCCCGCGGGGGGAGCTCCGACTGAAGAACCCGAGTGGCCCGCACCTCCACCACCCATCGTCCCCGAGGACGCCGACCCCGAACACGGCCCCCAAGGGCCCGACCAAGAAGACCTCACCGAGCTCAACCACCTCCCAGAACTCGCTCAATGGTGCCAAGAAGGTGGCCCCACCCACGAACAGTTCCGGCAGGAGCAGAAAACCTGCCCCTCCCTCGAGGGGATTCGACAGCAAGCCGCTACTCAAGCCGCTGGAGGCCCCGCGGGGTCCCACTGGGTCTATTGGGACAACGACCTCCTCTACAGTGAGCAGAAGATTGCTGAGCTAGGGGCCGGCCGGGTACTGGTCGTACCCCTCCGATTCAGAGACTTCCTCCTGAACTTAGCACATGATGTGCCCCTCGCCGGGCACCTGGGGCAGGACAAAACCTACAGCCGCCTGGTGACCCATTTCTACTGGCCAAGAATGCGCACCGATGTGCATAACCACTACCGAACCTGCCCGACCTGTCAAGCCAGCGGGAAGAGCGGGGGGAAAGTCAAAGCCCCGCTCCAGCCGTTCCCCGTGGTGACCACCCCCTTTGAGCGAGGAGGAATAGACATCGTAGGGCCCCTGGACCCTCGCACCTCGCAGGGACACCGCTTCATCCTAGTCCTGGTGGACCATGCCACCCGCTATCCTGAGGCCATCCCCCTCCGAACCATCACGGCCCCCGTGGTGGGCCGAGCCCTCATGAGCATCTTCTCCCGAGTCGGCTTCCCCCGAGAAGTCGTGAGTGATCGGGGCTCCAACTTTATCTCAAAGCATATGCGATCCCTATGGCAACAGTGCGGGGTCGCCTATAAGTTCACCACCCCGTATCATCCCCAAGGAAATGGACTAGTGGAACGATTTAACAGGACACTGAAGGGAATGATCAAGGGCCTCGAAGAGCCCCTCCGGCGCAAATGGGATGTCCTGCTGCCCTGCCTGCTGTTCGCCTACCGAGAGGTACCCCAGAAATCTCTGGGGTTCAGCCCTTTTGAACTCTTGTACGGACACCCGGTTCGAGGCCCCCTCAGCCTGGTCAAGGAAGGCTGGGAGACAGCCGTTCGAGATGCCCCGCCGGATGTCTACCGATACCTCCTGACCCTCCGCAATCAGACTCGGAAGTTCCGGGAACTTGCCGAGGCCAACCTCGAGGCCAGCCAGGAGGAGATGAAACACTGGTATGACCAGAACGCCTCCTCCATCGAGTTCGAGCCGGGCCAGCAAGTCTGGGTCATGTCCCCGGTTGAACCGTGTGCCCTCCAGGACAAATGGACGGGGCCCTTCAAAGTGGTGGAGCGCAAGAGCCCCGTCACCTACCTGGTAGACATGGAGTCCCCCAGGAACCCCCTCCGGGTTCTACACGCTAACCGGCTCAAGCCACACTTTACCCGCACTGAACTGAGTCTGCTGCTGGCGACCGATGACGGAGCCGAAGACGACTCCGAGCCACTACCGGATCTCCTCAGCACCACCGAGAAAGACGGCTCCGTCGAAGGGGTCCGGCTCTCCTCTACCCTGACCCCAGAGCAACAACAAGACTGCCGGAGGATGCTGGGGCAGTTTGCGGATCTGTTTTCCCTCACGCCGGGGGTCACCCGGTGGTGTGTCCACGATGTGGACACCGGGGATAGCCCACCTGTAAAACACCGAGCTTTTCGAGTGCCCGACCGGGTTCGGGCCTGCATCCAATCAGAAGTGGCCAAGATGTTGGCCCTGGGGGTAGTCGAACCCTCCAACAGTCCCTGGGCCAGTCCCGTTGTCCTGGTCCCTAAGGCCGCCTCCCCCGGAACAGCTCCAGAGCTCCGGTTCTGTGTCGACTACCGGGGACTGAATGCAGTCACCAGGACCGATGCCCATCCCATCCCCAGGGCGGATGAACTGATCGATCGCCTAGGCACAGGACCGACGCCACATTCCAGACACATTCCACACACCACCTTCCACACACATTCCACACACACCACATTCCACATTCCACACACCACATTCCACACACATTCCACACACATTCCACACACCACATTCCACACACCACATTCCACACACACTCCATATTCCACACACCACATTCCACACACCACATTCCACACACAACATTCCACACACCACATTCCACACCACATTTCACACACATTCCACACACCACATTCCACACACCACATTCCACACACATTCCATATTCCACACACCACATTCCACACACCACATTCCACACACATTCCACATTCCACACACATTCCACACACATTCCACATTCCACACACATTCCACACACATTCCACACACCACATTCCACACACCACATTCCACACACCATATTCCACACACCACATGCCACACACATTCTACACACATTCCACACACCACATTCCACACACATTCCACACACATTCCACACACCACATTCCACACATATTCCACACACATTCCACTTTCCACACACATTCCACAAACATTCCACACACATTCCACACACCACATTCCACACACACAACACACACCACATTCCACACACACCACATTCCACACACATTCCACACACCACCTTCCACACACATTCCACACACCACATTCCACACACACCACATTCCACACACATCCCACACACATTCCACACACACCACATTCCACACACATCCCACACACATTCCACACACACCACATTCCACACACATTCCACACATATTCCACACACATTCCACACACATTCCACACCACATTCCACATACATTTCACACACCACATTCCACACACCACATTCCACACACCACGTTCCACACACCACATTCCACACACATTCCACACACCACACTCCACACACATTCCACACACCACATTCCACACACCACATTCCACACACATTCCACACACAAAAGATTCCTCACACCACATTCTACACACCACATTCCACACACCACATTCCACACAGATTCCACACACCACATTCCACACACCACATTCCACACACATTCCACACACCACTTTCCACACACCACATGCCAAACACATTCCACACACATTCCACACACCACATTCCACACACCACATTCCACACACATTCCACATTCCACACACCACATTCCACACCACATTACACACCACATTCCACACACATTCCACACACATTCCACATTCCACACACCTTATTCCACACCACATTCCACACACATTCCACACACATTCCACACACATTCCACACACCACATTCCACACACCACATTCCACACACACTCCATATTCCACACACCACATTCCACACACCACATTCCACACACCACATTCCACACACCACATTCCACACCACATTCCTCACACATTCCACACACCACATTCCATACCACATTCCACACACATTCCACATTCCACACACATTCCACACACATTCCACACACCACATTCCACACACATTCCACACACCACATGCCACACACATTCCACACACATTCCACACACCACGTTCCACACACCACGTTCCACACACATTCCACATTCCACACACCACATTCCACACCACATTCCACACACATTCCACTTTCCACACACCACATTCCACACCACATTCCACACCACATTCCACACACATTCCACACACATTCCACACACATTCCACACACCACATTCCACACACCACATTCCACACACACTCCATATTCCACACACCACATTCCACACACCACATTCCACACACCACATTCCACACACCACATTCCACACCACATTCCACACACATTTCACACACCACATTCCACACACCACATTCCACACACATTCCACATTCCACACACATTCCACACACATTCCACACACCACATTCCACACACATTCCACACACCACATGCCACACACATTCCACACACATTCCACACACCACCTTCCACACACCACGTTCCACACACATTCCACATTCCACACACCACATTCCACACACATTCCACACACCACATTCCACACACATTCCACACACCAGATTCCTCACACCACATTCCACATTCCACACACCACATTCCACACACATTCCACACACCACATTCCACACACATTCCACACACCAGATTCCTCACACCACATTCCACACACCACATTCCACACACATTCCACACACCACATTCCACACACATTCCACACACCACATTCCACACACCACATTCCACACACCACTTTCCACACACCACATGCCAAACACATTCCACACACCACATTCCACACACCACATTCCACACACCACATTCCACACACATTCCACCCACCACATTCCACACACATTCCACACACCACATTCCACATCCATTCCACACACATTCCACACACCACATTCCACACATATTCCACACACATTCCACATTCCACACACATTCCACCCACATTCCACAAACCACATTCCACACACATTCCACACACCACATTCCACACACACCACATTCCACACACATTCCACACACACCACATTCTACACACATCCCACACACCACATGCCACACACATTCCACACACATTCCACAAACACCACATTCCACACACATTCCACTCGCATTCCACATTCCACACACATTCCACCCACATTCCACACACCACATTCCACACACATTCCACACACCACATTCCACACATATTCCACACACATTCCACATTCCACACACATTCCACCCACATTCCACACACATTCCACACACCACATTCCACACACATTCCACACACACCACACACACCACATTCCACATTCCACACACACCACATTCCACACACATTCCACACACCACATTTCAAACACACCACATTCCACACACATTCCACAAACACCACATTCCACACACATTCCACACACACTACATTCCACACACATTCCACACACATTCCACACACCACATTCCACACACACCACATTCCACACACATCCCACACACCACATGCCACACACATTCCACAAACACCACATTCCACACACATTCCACTCACATTCCACACACACCACATTCCACACACATTCCACACACATTCCACACACCTCATTCCACACACCACATTCCACACACCACATTCCACACACATTCCACACACACCACATTCCACATTCCACACACACCACATTCCACACACATTCCACACACCACATTCCACACACACACCACATTCCACACACATCCCACACACATTCCACTCACACCACATTCCACACACATTCCACACACATTCCACACACACCACATTCCACACATATTCCACACACATTCCACACACATTCCACATACATTTCACACACCACATTCCACACACCACATTCCACACACCACATTCCACACACCACATTCCACACACATTCCACATTCCACACACCACATTCCACACATCACATCCCACACACCACTTTCCACACACCACATTCCACACACATTCCACACACATTCCACACACCACATTCCACACACATTCCACACACCACATTCCACACACCACAATCCACACACATTCCACACACCACATTCCACACACCACATGCCAAACAAATTCCACACACATTCCACACACCACATTCCACACACCACATTCCACACACATTCCACACACATTCCACATTCCACACACATTCCACACACATTCCACACACCACATTCCACACACATTCCACACACCACATTCCACATACATTCCACACACACCACACACACCACATTCCACATTCCACATTCCACACACACCACATTCCACACACATTCCACACACATTCCACACACCACACTCCACACACCACATTCCACACACATTCCACACACATTCCACACACCACATTACACACACACCACATTCCACACACATCCCACACACATTCCACACACACCACATTCCACACACATTCCACACACACCACATTCCACACAATTTCCACACACATTCCACACACATTCCACACCACATTCCACATACATTTCACACACCACATTCCACACACCACATTCCACACACATTCCACACACATTCCATATTCTACAAACCACATTCCACACACATTCCACACACCACATTCCACACACATTCCACACACCACACACATTCCACACACAACACACCACACACACTACATTCCACACACATTCCACACACATTCCACACACCACACACATTCCACACACATTCCACACACCACATTCCACACACCACAATCCACACACCACAATCCACACACATTCCACACACATTCCACACACCACATTCCACACACCACATTCCACACACCACATTCCACACACATCCCACACACATTCCACACACACCACATTCCACACATATTCCACACACACCACATTCCACACATACTCCACACACATTCCACATACATTCCACACACATTCCACACCACATTCCACATACATTTCACACACCACATTCCACACACCACATTCCACACACCACGTTCCACACACCACATTCCACACACATTCCACACATATTCCACATTCCACACACCACATTCCACACACATTCCACACACCACATTCAACCCACCACATTCCACACACCACATTCCACACACATTCCACACACCACATTCCACACACATTCCACACACCACATTCCACACACCACATTCCACACACCACATTCCACACACATTCCACACACCACATTCCACACACACCACATTCCACACACATCCCACACACATTCCACAAACACCACATTCCACACACATTCCACTGCAAGCAATAGGGGGGTTGCTGAACTGTTCCTATGGAGAGATAGGGAAGTTTTTAGCTGGCGTGACCAAAGGCGTTCGTATGACACCCTAGGGCATCCATTATGTTGGATGTATTTGCCTCACACACCCAGAAGGGTGTCATGCTTCATCATCGGCGTTTGCTCCTCGTCGGGGAGGCGGTGCAACCCCCGACGGGCTCACCTCAAAGAGGGGCTCTTTGGCGGAGATCTTTTTATCCAACGGCCTTATGATGAGGTGGGGGTGTGTGGGCAGGATGGTGTGTTATTGTGATGGGGAAATTAAAATGTAGCAAGGGGTACCGGAATTCGCTTTATTCTGGGGGTCCCCTGGCTGCAATTAAAATGTGGGGCTAGCTCGCTAGGTGTCAACAGGTTAACTCAAGTGATCCTAGAGGAGACTAGAAGTGAATGTGGTCGACATGTTTCTCGCAAAGGGTAAAGTCACCTCATCATAAGGCCGTTGGATAAAAAGATCTCCGCCAAAGAGCCCCTTTTTGAGGTGAGCCCGTCTGGGGTTGCACCGCCTCCCCGACGAGGAGCAAACGCCGATGATGAAGCATGACACCCTTCTGGGTGTGTGAGGCAAATACATCCAACATAATGGATGCCCTAGGGTGTCATACGAACGCCTTTGGTCACGCCAGCTAAAAACTTCCCTATCTCTCCATAGGAACAGTTCAGCAACCCCCCTATTGCTTGCTCTGTACTAGATACGGACACAAGCTGTTACTGGACCTTCCACCCTTCTGAGTGGTAAACAGTGTCCGTTGATCAATTGATCACTTGGCTTACCTCCCCCCTTTTTGATAAAAACACACATTCCACTCACATTCCACACACACCACATTCCACACATATTTCACACACATTCCACACACATTCCACACACATTCCGCACGCCACATTCCACACACATTCCACACACACCACATTCCACATTCCACACACACCACATTCCACACATATTCCAAACACCACATTCCACACACCACATTCCACACACATTCCACATTCCACACACATTCCACATTCCACACACATTCCACATACCACATGCCACACACATTCCACACACATTCCACACACATTCCATACACCACATTCCACACACATTCCACACACCACATTCCACACATATTCCACACACATTCCATATTCCACACACATTCCACCTACATTCCACACACCACATTCCACACACATTCCACACACATTCCACACACATTCCACACACACATTCCACACCACATTCCACATACATTTCACACACCACATTCCACACACCACATTCCACACACCACATGCCACACACATTCCACACACATTCTGCATACCACATTCCACACACATTCCACACACATTCCACACACCACATTCCACACATATTCCACACATATTCCACACATTCCACACACATTCCACACACATTCCACGCACATTCCACACACCACATTCCACACACATTCCACACACATTCCACACATACCACATTCCACATTCCACACACACCACATTCCACACACATTCCACACACATTCCACACACCACATTCCACACACATTCCACACACATTCCACACCACATTCCACATACATTTCACACACCACATTCCACACACCACATTCCACACACCACGTTCCACACACCACATTCCACACACATTTCACACTCCACACACCACATTCCACACACCACATTCCACACACCACATTCCACACACCACTTTCCACACACCACATGCCAAACACATTCCACACACATTCCACACACCACATTCCACAAACATTCCACACACATTCCACACACCACATTCCACACACCACATTTCATACACCACGTTCCACACACCACATTCCACACACATTCCACACACATTCCACACACCATGTTCCACACACCACATTCCACACACATTCCACACACACACCACACACATTCCTCACACAACACACCACACACTACATTCCACACACATTCCACACACCACATTCCACACACATCCACACACCACATTCCACACACATTCCACACATTCCACACACCACACACATTCCACACACATTCCACACACCACATTCCACACACCTTCCACACACATTCCACACACCACATTCCACACACCACATTCCACACACATTCCACACACACCGCATTCCACATTCCACACACACCACATTCCACACACATTCCACACACACTACATTCCACATTCCACACACATTCCAAACACCACATTCCACACACCACATTCCACACACATTCCACACACATTCCACATACATTCCACATTCCACACACATTCCACACACCACATTCCACACAGATTCCACACACACCACATTCCACATTCCACATTCCACACACCGCATTCCACACACATTCCACACACATTCCACACACCACATTCCACACACCACATTCCACACACATTCCACACACATTCCACACACATTCCACACACCACATTCCACACACATCCCACACACATTCCACACACACCACATTCCACACACATTCCACACACATTCCACACACATTCCACACACACCACATTCCACACACATTCCACACACATTCCACACCACATTCCACACCACATTCCACATACATTTCACACACCACATTCCACACACCACATTCCACACACCACGTTCCACACACCACATTCCACACACATTCCACACACATTCCACACACATTCCACACACCATGTTCCACACACCACATTCCTTACACATTCCACACACATTCCACACACCACACACATTCCACACACAACACACAACTCACTACATTCCACACACATTCCACACACCACATTCCACACACATTCCACACACCACATTCCACACACATTCCACACATTCCACACACCACACACATTCCACACACATTCCACACACCACATTCCACACACATTCCACACAGCACATTCCACACACCACATTCCACACACATTCCACACACACCACATTCCACATTCCACACACACCACATTCCACACACATTCCACACACACCACATTCCACACACACCACATTCCACACACATTCCAAACACCACATTCCACACACCACATTCCACACACATTCCACATTCCACACACATTCCACATTCCACACACATTCCACACACCACATTCCACACACGTTCCACACACACCACATTCCACACACCACATTCCACACACATTCCACACACATTCCACACACATTCCACACCACATTCCACATACATTTCACACACCACATTACACACACCACATTACACACACCACATAACACACACATTCCACACACATTCCACAGACATTCCACACACCACGTTCCACACACATTCCACACGCATTCCACACGCATTCCACACACCACACACATTCCACACACAACACACCACACACACTACATTCCACACACATTCCACACACCACATTCCACACACATTCCACACACCACATTCCACACACCACATTCAACACACATTCCACATTCCACACACCACATTCCACACACCACATTCCACACACCACATTCCACACACCACATTCCACACATATTCCACACACATTCCACACACATTCCACACACATTCCACACATATTCCACACCACATTCCACATACATTTCACACACCACATTCCACACACCACATTCCACACACCACATTCCACACACCACGTTCCACACACCACATTCCACACACATTCCACACACATTCCAATTTCCACACACCACATTCCACACCACATTCCACACCACATTCCAACACATTCCACACACATTCCACACACCACATTCCACACACCACATTCCACACACACTCCATATTCCACACACCACATTCCACACACATTCCACACACATTCCACATTCCACACACATTCCACACACATTCCACACACATTCCACACACCACATTCCACACACACCACATTCCACACACATCCCACACACATTCCACAAACACCACATTCCACACACATTCCACTCACATTCCACACACACCACATTCTACACATATTCCACACACATTCCACACACATTCCACACACATTCCACACACCACATTCCACATTCCACACACCACATTCCACACACATTCCACACACACCACATTCCACATTCCACACACACCACATTCCACACACATTCCACACACCACATTCCTCACACACACCACATTCCACACACATCCCACACACATTCCACACACACCACATTCCACACACATTCCACACACATTATACACACACCACATTCCACACACATTCCACACACATTCCACACACATTCCACATACATTTCACACACCACATTCCACACACCACATTCCACACACCACGTTCCACACACCACATTCCACACACATTCCACATTCCACACACCACATTCCACACATCACATCCCACACACCACATTCCACACACCACATTCCATACACATTCCAAACACCTTCCACACACCACATTCCACACACATTCCACACACCACATTCCACACACCACAATCCACACACATTCCACACACCACATTCCACACACCACATGCCAAACACATTCCACACACATTCCACACACCACATTCCACACACCACATTCCACACACATTCCACATTCCACACACATTCCACACACATTCCACACACCACATTCCACACACATTCCACACACCACATTCCACACACATTCCACACACACCACACACACCACATTCCACATTCCACACACACCACATTCCACACACATTCCACACACCACAATCCACACACAACATTCCACACACATTCCACACACATTCCACACACCACATTCCACACACACCACATTCCACACACATCCCACACACATTTCACACACACGACATTCCACACACATTCCACACACACCACATTCCACACAATTTCCACACACATTCCACACACATTCCACACCACATTCCACATACATTTCACACACCACATTCCACACACCACATTCCACACACATTCCACACACATTCCATATTCCACACACCACATTCCACACACATTCCACACACCACATTCCACACACATTCCACACACCACACACATTCCACACACAACACACCACACACACTACATTCCACACACATTCCACACACCACATTCCACACACATTCCACACACCACACACATTCCACACACATTCCACACACCACATTCCACACACCACATTCCACACACCACAATCCACACACATTCCACATACATTCCACACACCACATTCCACACACCACATTCCACACACCACATTCCACACACCACATTCCACACACATCCCACACACATTCCACACACACCACATTCCACACATATTCCACACACACCACATTCCACACTGTTAGAAAGGCGACCCCGGGGGAGGCAGAAGAGGTCTGACTGGCCACCCTTAGGTCCACCTCTCCTTCGAGAAGTAGCCGAGCGTTACGGAGGGGCCTCCTGAATGAGGGCCCTCTCCAAGGATCGTACAGCCAAGTAATCACAACACTACAAACGGACACCACACAAGAGATCAAGTTCTTAAGCCTTTATAAGTAGAAAAGGTTGCTGGTTCTTGGCAGTATATACAGATGGATCGAAGGATCCGTAAAGTCTCGGAAAGGGGGGTAGGTAGCGGGACAGTCTAGCTCTGGGCGGAGGAAGGGATACCCTACGCACAGCTCTCAATCCTCGAGCTGGGGGGTTCCGAGAGGTTCGAGCCGCGGCAGCGCCAGCAGGCTTTCAGATGGTCCAGCAAGGTAGGCCGCGGCAGCGCCAGCAGGCTCTCAAGATGGTTTCAGCAAGGTAGGCCGCGGCAGCGCCAGCAGGCTCTCAGATGGTTCAGCAAGGTAGGCCGCGGCAGCGCCAGCAGGCTCTCAAGATGGTTTCAGCAAGGTAGGCCGCGGCAGCGCCAGCAGGCTCTCAAGATGGTTTCAGCAAGGTCGGCCGCGGCAGCGCCAGCAGGCTCTCAGATGGTTCAGGTTACCGGGGATGAGTTCGTCTGGTGTCGGCCGTGACAGAGTCAGCAGGGCTTCCAGTCCAGGATACAACTGACGTCCTAATCCAGGGCTGGCCCAGATATAGGACTGGAGTCCTTTGATGTCCGGACCCTCGCGCCTGGGGGTCAGAAGGGCCGGGATGATGGTGTCCAGACACCCAGCAGGGGGGTGGAGCCAGCGCCCAGGGAGGTCGGAGGGCGATCGAAACCAGGCGTCCGGGGACGGCTGGAGGCCCATCGAAACACCCTCTTCTCCGGGATCTGTCGAATGGCCACTCGACCACCTGGGTGGATCTTGGTGCCTCGATGTCTGGGCTTCGCTGGGGCCTGGGCCGAGCAGAGGCCACGTGGTCGTGACGTGGTGGGCCCAAGATGGAGTCGGGCGCGGCCTCATGCTTAGGTCGTGAGGGGCCCACGATGGGGCCAGGTCGGTAGGGGGGGTCCGGGATGGTGGCCGGACCAGCAATGTTGGGGCGTTCAGTGTCGGGCAAAAGGGCTGCCCGATGCTGGGTGGAGGGCCGATGTCGTTCTGGGCTCGCCATGCGGAAGGAGTAGGACCACGCCATGAGGCCGGGTCCAACACGCGTCCCCCCCAGCTGAAGGCAGGGGAGAGTCACCCATCTTCTAGGGGATTCTCCTCGCCGAGGCGGAAGAATCTGGACAGGCCGTCAGCATTGGCGTGGTCGTTGCCGGGGCGATGCTCCACAGTGAAGTCTATCCCCTGCAGCGAAATGGACCAGCGCAGCAGTTTCGGGTTTTCCCCCCGCATCTGCATCAACCACCGCAGGGGCCGGTGGTCGGTCTGTACTCGGAAGTGGGTGCCGAAGAGGTAGGGCCGGAGCTTCTTGAGGGCCCACACCACGGCGAAGGCTTCCCTCTCGATGGTGCTCCATCGCTGCTCTCGTGCCAGTAGGCGTCGGCTGATGAAGGCCACAGGCTGGTCGATGCCTTCGGAGTTAACTTGGGACAGGACCGCCGGATGCCGTGCTCTGAGGCGTCGGTTTGGACCACAAACTCTCTGCTGTAGTCGGGGGCCTGGAGCACAGGGGCGGTGCACATGGCAGTCTTCAGAGTTTCAAAGGCTGCCTGGCACTCGGGGGTCCAGTGCACCTTCTGTGGTAGTTTCTTTGAAGTTAGTTCTGTGAGGGGCCCCACAATGCTCCCGTAGTTCTTTATGAATCGCCGATAATATCCGGTGAGCCCCAGGAAGGCGCGGACGGCGGTTTGGGTGACCGGGGGCTCCCAGGCCCGGATGGTGTCTATCTTTGGTTGGAGGGGAGCCACTTGGCCGCTCCCCACTTGGTGTCCCAGGTAGGTCACGGACCCTTGGCCTATCTGGCACTTACTGGCTTTGATGGTGAGTCTGGCCCGCCGAAGGGCCGTCAGGACTGTCCAGAGGTGGGTCAGGTGCTCATCCCAGTGGAGGCTGTACACTGCAATGTCGTCGAGATAGGCGGCGCTGTACTCCTCTAGACCGGCCAGCACTTGGTTCACTAGTCTCTGGAAGGTTGCGGGTGCGTTCTTCATGCCGAAGGGCATCACTTTGAAGTGATAGTGGCCATCTGGTGTCGAGAAGGCCGATCGCTCCTGTGCACCAGGGGTAAGGCCAATCTGCCAATACCCCGCCGTGAGATCGAAGGTGCTGAGATATTTGGCGGCCCCTAGGCGATCGACCAATTCATCCGCCCTGGGGATGGGATGGGCGTCGGTCCTGGTGACGGCATTCAGTCCCCTGTAGTCAACACAGAACCGGAGCTCCGGAGCGGCTCCGGGGGGGGGGCGGCTTTAGGGACCAGGACAACGGGACTGGCCCAAGGACTGTTGGAGGGTTCGACTACCCCCAGAGCTAACATCTTGGCCACTTCGGATTGGATGCAGGCCCGGACCCGGTCGGGCACTCGAAAAGCTCGGTGTTTTACAGGCGGGCTGTCTCCTGTGTCTACATCGTGGACACACCACCGGGTGACCCCCGGAGTGAGGGAGAACAGATCCGCAAACTGCCCCAGCAGCTTCCGGCAGTCCTGTTGCTGCTCTGGGGTCAGGGAAGAGGAGAGCGAGACCCCTTCGATGGAGCCGTCTTTCTCGGTGGTGCTGAAGAAATCTGGTAGGGGTTCGGAGTCGTCCTCAGCTCCATCATCGGTCGCTAGCAGCAGGCTCAGTTCAGTGCGTGCAAAGTGCGGCTTGAGCCGGTTAGCGTGCAGGACCCGGAGGGGGTTCCGGGGGGACTCCATGTCCACCAGATAGGTGACTGGGCTCTTACGCTCCACCACTTTGAAGGGCCCCGTCCATTTGTCCTGGAGGGCACAAGGTTCGACCGGGGACATGACCCAGACCTGCTGGCCCGGCTCGAATTCGATGGACGAGGCGTTCTGGTCATACCAGCGTTTCATCTCCTCCTGACTAGCCTCCAGGTTGGCCTCGGCAAGTTCCCGGAACTTCCGAGTCTGATTGCGGAGGGTCAGGAGGTACCGGTAGACATCGGGTGGGGCCTCTCGAACTGCTGTCTCCCAGCCTTCCTTGACCAGGCTGAGGGGGCCTCTGACCGGGTGTCCGTACAAGAGTTCAAAGGGGCTGAACCCCAGGGACTTCTGGGGTACCTCTCGGTAGGCGAACAGGAGGCACGGTAGCAGGACATCCCATTTGCGCCGGAGTGGTTCTTCTAAGCCCTTGATCATCCCCTTCAATGTTCTGTTAAATCGTTCCACTAGTCCATTTCCTTGGGGATGGTACGGGGTGGTGAATTTATAGGCGACCCCGCACTGTTGCCATAGGGACCGCATATGCTTCGAGATACAGTTGGAGCCTCGATCACTCACGACTTCTCGGGGGAAGCCGACTCGGGAGAAGATGCTTTTGAGGGCTTGGCCCACCACGGGGGCTGTGATGGTTCGGAGGGGAATGGCTTCGGGATAGCGGGTAGCATGGTCAACTAGGACGAGGATGAAGCGGTGCCCCTGCGAGGTTCGAGGGTCCAGGGGCCCTACGATGTCTATCCCCACTCGCTCAAAGGGGGTAGTCACCACGGGGAATGGCTGGAGCGGGGCTTTGACTTTCCCCCCGCTCTTCCCGCTGGCTTGACAGGTCGGGCAGGTCATGCAGTGGTTAAGCACATCGGTGCGCATTTTTGGCCAGAAGAAATGGGTCACCAGGCGGCTGTAAGTTTTGTCCTGCCCCAGGTGCCCGGCGAGGGGTACATCATGTGCTAAGTTCAGGAGGAAGTCTCTGAATCGGAGGGGTACGACCAGCACCCGGCCGGCCCCTAGTTCAGCAATCTTTTGCTCACTGTAGAGAAGGTTGTTGTCCCAATAGATCCAGTGGGACCCCGCGGGGACTCCAGCTGCTTGGGTAGCGGCTTGCTGTCGAATCCCTTCGAGGGAGGGGCAGGTTTTCTGTTCCTGCCGGAACTGTTCACGGGTGGGGCCACCTTCTTGGCGCCATTGGGTGAGTTCTGGGAGGTGGTCGAGCTCGGTGAGATCTTTTTGGTCGGGCCCTTGGGGGCCGTGTTTGGGGTCGGCGTCCTCGGGGACGACGGGCGGCGGAGGGGCGGCCACTCCGGCTCCTCGGTGGGAGCTTCCCTCGCTGGGGTGGAGGCTCGGGCGGCCATGGAGCGGGTGGTCGCACAGACCCACTCGGGAAGGCCTAGCATCCCCAGGTGCTCTCTCCGTTCGACGTTAGCCCAGGGGGAACTTTCGAGGTCGTTCCCAAGGAGACAGTCCACGGGGGCATCGTCGCGGACAGTCACTTTCAGCACGCCCGACACTCCCCCCCACTCAAAGGGGATGCGGGCCATCTGGCACAAAGTCTCTGAGTTATCTGCGGACCGGACGGGACACAGGACGTTAGGAAGGATCTGTTCCGGGGTCACCAGATGGCAGCGGACCGCTGTCACGCTGGCCCCAGTGTCACGGAGGGCTTCGGTCCGGCGTCCATTGATGGTGACCCACTGGCGGTATTTCTGGGTGTTGCCGGGGATCGGGCCTCGGGGGATCAGGTCGTGAGTACCCAGGCATGCTAAGGTCATGGCGGCGGGCTCCCACTCGGCTTGCTCGGGGTTGTCGTCCTCCTCCTCACTCCTTTCTTCACCCAGGGCAGCGGCTGCGATCTGGCGGGTTGGGGGACCGGTGGTGCCAGGTCGCTGATTCATTGGGCAGAGGGGGTCATTCGCATAATGACCCAGTCGCTGACATCTGTGGCACGTCACGTTCGGGCGGGGCCCCGTTCTGGCTGGGGGGCCCCCTCTCTGGCCCAGGGATGGCGACGTGGAGGTGGGGGAGGACCCCTGGGGGAGGTCTCGACCCCGGCTCTGGCCTACTCCGCCGCCTCGTGGTCGGTGGTTCCCCGGGGATCCCCGGCCGTAGTCTCCCAGTGGACTCCGGGGAACTCGGGTGCTCACCCATCTATCCGCCTCGACAGCGAGTTTTCGTGGCTCAGTCAATTTGCTGTCGAGGAGGTGTTGCCGGAGTTCGATGAAGCAGTTATTGGACAGATGTTCCCATAGAATGAGGTCGATCAACTGCTGGTAGGTGGTGGCCTGGCAGCCTCTGACCCACCCCTCGAAGGCTCTGCTGTAAAAGTTCACGTACTCCACTCACGTGGTACCGGGGATTTTCTTGCAGTCTATGAATCGCTGCCGGTACATCTCGGGGGTGAGTCCGTAGCACGTGAGGAGGGCGGTCTTCATGTGCTCGTACGAGGTCATCTCAGTATCAGGGAGCTCCAGCAGGGCGTCCCTTCCTTCTTTGATAAACTTCCCCCACAGGCCGGCGCCCCAGTCCTTGAGGGGTACTCGATGGGCGGCCATGGCAACCTCGTAGGCTTTGAACCACTGTTGGATGTCGTCATTCTTATAGTACTCTTTGACGACATCCTTGGGTATGTGCACCTTCGTGTCCACCGGCGGGGGTGAGGTCTTACCCCCGGCGATGGCAGACTCGTTTGCCTTGGCTTTCAGTTCCATTTCTTTGAGGACGCGCTCGTGCTCGAGCATGAGTTTTTTCTCCTCGAGGGCTAACTTCCTTTCTGCCAGTTGGATTTCTCCTTCTTGTCTGAGTCGAGCAAGATCCAACTTGTGGAGCCGGTTCCTCTCTCGTTCTCGGGCGTCTTCGTGGGAGAGGCCCGTGTCTGGGTTTGCGGGTCTCCCTCCGGCTGGGTTCGTCTCGGCCTCCGGGCCGCCGTTCGGGCCCGGGTTATCTTCACTCGGGGGTGGCGCCTCGCCGGCGTCCACCCAGGCCTGCAGGGCCGATTTAAAGTCTTCTTTGGTGCTTAAGCCAGTGGTAGCGATGCCTAGCTCTTTGCAGAATTGCTTTAGCTCCTTGTGACTGTAGTCTTCCATTTTCTCTTTCTGGAATTCTGTGTTCATGGTCGTAGTGGGTTTTTCTTGGTAGTGAGTGAATTACTCTCTGTACGATCTGCGTGGGCTCGGATCCCGGCGCTTGCCACCAATGTTAGAAAGGCGACCCCGGGGGAGGCAGAAGAGGTCTGACTGGCCACCCTTAGGTCCACCTCTCCTTCGAGAAGTAGCCGAGCGTTACGGAGGGGCCTCCTGAATGAGGGCCCTCTCCAAGGATCGTAGTACAGCCAAGTAATCACAACACTACAAACGGACACCACACAAGAGATCAAGTTCTTAAGCTTTTATAAGTAGAAAAGGTTGCTGGTTCTTGGCAGTATATACAGATGGATCGAAGGATCCGTAAAGTCTCGGAAAGGGGGGTAGGTAGCGGGACAGTCTAGCTCTGGGCGGAGGAAGGGATACCCTACGCACAGCTCTCAATCCTCGAGCTGGGGGGTTCCGAGAGGTTCGAGCCGCGGCAGCGCCAGCAGGCTTTCAGATGGTCCAGCAAGGTAGGCCGCGGCAGCGCTCGCAGGCTCTCAAGATGGTTTCAGCAAGGTAGGCCGCGGCAGCGCCAGCAGGCTCTCAGATGGTTCAGCAAGGTAGGCCGCGGCAGCGCCAGCAGGCTCTCAAGATGGTTTCAGCAAGGTAGGCCGCGGCAGCGCCAGCAGGCTCTCAAGATGGTTTCAGCAAGGTCGGCCGCGGCAGCGCCAGCAGGCTCTCAGATGGTTCAGGTTACCGGGGATGAGTTCGTCTGGTGTCGGCCGTGACAGCGTCAGCAGGGCTTCCAGTCCAGGATACAACTGACGTCCTAATCCAGGGCTGGCCCAGATATAGGACTGGAGTCCTTTGATGTCCGGACCCTCGCGCCTGGGGGTCAGAAGGGCCGGGATGATGGTGTCCAGACACCCAGCAGGGGGGTGGAGCCAGCACCCAGGGAGGCCGGAGGGCGATCGAAACCAGGCGTCAGGGGACGGCTGGAGGCCCATCGAAACACCCTCTTTTCCGGGATCTGTCGAATGGCCACTCGACCACCTGGGTGGATCTTGGTGCCTCGATGTCTGGGCTTCGCTGGGGCCTGGGCCGGAGCAGAGGCCATGTGGTCGTGACGTGGTGTGCCCAAGATGGAGTCGGGCGCGGCCTCATGCTTAGGTCGTGAGGGGCCCACGATGGGGCCAGGTCGGTAGGGGGGGTCCGGGATGGTGGCCGGACCAGCAATGTTGGGGCGTTCAGTGTCGGGCAAAAGGGCTGCCCGATGCTGGGTGGAGGGCCGATGTCATTCTGGGCTCGCCATGCGGAAGGAGTAGGACCACGCCATGAGGCCGGGTCCAACACAAACATACTCCACACACATTCCACATACATTCCACACACATTCCACACCACATTCCACATACATTTCACACACCACATTCCACACACCACGTTCCACACACCACATTCCACACACATTCCACACACATTCCACATTCCACACACCACATTCCACACACATTCCACACACCACATTCCACTCACCACATTCCACACACATTCCACACACCACATTCCACACACATTCCACACACCACATTCCACACACCACATGCCAAACACATTGCACACACATTCCACACACATTCCACACACCACATTCCACACACCAAATTCCACACACATTCCACACACATTCCACACACCACATTCCACACACATTCCACACACATTCCACACACCACATTCCACACACCACATTCCACACACATTCCACACACCACAATCCACACACCACATGCCACACACATTCCACACACATTCCACACACATTCCACACACCACATTCCACACATATTCCACACATTCCAAATTCCACACACATTCCACACACATTCCACACACCACATTCCACACACCACATTCCACATACATTCCACACACCACATTCCACACACATTCCACACATACCACACACACCACATTCCACATTCCACACACACCACATTCCACACACATTCCACACACCACATTCCACACACATTCCACACACCACATTCCACACACACCACATTCCACACACATCCCACACACATTCCACACACACCACATTCCACACATATTCCACACATAATCCACACACATTCCACACACATTCCACACACATTCCACACCACATTCCACATACATTTAACACACCACATTCCACACACCACATTCCACACACCACGTTCCACACACCACATTCCACACACATTCCACATTCCACACATCACATTCCACACACATTCCACACACCACATTCCACACACCACATTCCACACACATTCCACACACCAGATTCCTCACACCACATTCCACACACCACATTCCACACACATTCCACACACATTCCACACCCCACATTCCACACACCACATTCCACACACCACTTTCCACACACCACATGCCAAACACATTCCACACACATTCCACACACCACATTCCACACACCACATTCCACACACATTCCACACACCACATTCCACACACATTGCACACACATTCCACACACCACATTCCACACACCACATTCCACACACATTCCACACACCACATGCCACACACATTCCACACACATTCCACACACCACATTCCACACACATTCCACACACCACATTCCACACATATTCCACACACATTCCACATTCCACACACATTCCACCCACATTCCACACACCACATTCCACCCACATTCCACACACCACATTCCACACACATTCCACACACACCACACACACCACATTCCACATTCCACACACACCACATTCCACACACATTTCACACACCACATTCCACACACACCACATTCCACACACATCCCACACACATTCCACTAACACCACATTCCACACACATTCCACACACATTCCACACACATTCCACACACCACATTCCACACACCACATTCCACACACATTCCACACACACCACATTCCACATTCCACACACACCACATTCCACACACATTCCAAACACCACATTCCACACACATTCCACACACCACATTCCACACACATTCCACACACATTCCACACACCACATTCCACACATATTCCACACACATTCCATATTCCACATACATTCCACAAACATTACACACACAACATTCCACACACATCCCACACACCACATTCCACACACATTCCACACATACAACACACACCACATTCCACACACCACATTCCACACACATTCCACACACCACCTTCCACACACATTCCACACACATTCCACACACCACATTCCACACACATTCCACACACATTCCACACACACCACATTCCACATTCCACATTCCACACACCACATTCCACACACATTCCACACCATTCCACACACCACATTCCACACACCACATTCCACACACATTCCACACACATTCCACACACCACATTCCACACACATCCCACACACATTCCACACACACCACATTCCACACACATTCCACACACATTCCACATACACCACATTCCACACACATTCCACACACATTCCACACACATTCCACACCACATTCCACACCACATTCCACATACATTTCACACACCACATTCCACACACCACATTCCACACACCACATTCCACACACCACATTCCACACACATTCCACACACATTCCACACACCATATTCCACACACAACACACCACACACCACATTCCACACACCACATTCCACACACCACAGTCCACACTCCACATTCCACACACCACATTCCACATTCCACACACCACACATTCCACAAACATTCCACACACATTCCACACACCACATTCCACACACCACATACATTCCACATTCCACACAGCACATTCCACACACATTCCACACACCACATACATTCCACATTCCACACACATTCCACACAGCACATTCCACACACATTCCATATTCCACACACATTCCACACACATTCCACACACCACATTCCTCACACATTCCACACACATTCCACACACCACACATCACACACACCACATTACACACACACACCACATTCCAACCACATTCAACACACCACATTCCACACACCACATTCCACACACATTCCACACACATTCCACACACCACATTCCACACACATTCCACACACCACATTCCACACACTTACACACACACCACACACAAAACATTCCACACACCACATTCAACACACACCACATTTCACACACCACATTCCATACACAACATTCCACACACATTCCACACACCACATTCCACACACATTCCATACACATTCCACATTCCACACGGTTGGACCCGGCCTCATGGCGTGGTCATACCCCTCCCGCCTGGCGGGCCCCGGACGACACCAGCCCTCCTCCGAACCTCGGGCAGCCCCTTCGGCCCGACCCCGCACTCCCCAACACCACCGATCCAGCTGCCATCCCGGATCCCCCTCACCAACCTGGCTCCGGCGTAGGCCCATCACGACCTAAGCACGAGGCCGTGCCCGACTCCATCTTGGGTCCCCCACGTCACGACCACGTGGCCTCGGCCCAGGCCCAGGCCCTGGCGAAGCCCCGACATCGAGGCACCAAGATCCTCTCAGGTGGTCGAGTGGCCACTCGACAGATCCCGGAGGGAGAGGAGTTTCGATGGCCCTCCAGCCGTCCTCAAAGAAATAGAACTCAAAGCCAAGGCAAACGAGTCTGCCCTCGCCGGGGGTAAGACCTCACCCCCGCCGGGGGACACGAAGGTGCACATACCCAAGGATGTCGTCAAAGAGTACTATAAGAACGACGACATCCAACAGTGGTTCAAAGCCTACGAGGTCCCCATGGCCGCCCATCGAGTACCCCTCAAGGACTGGGGCGCCGGCCTGTGGGGGAAGTTTATCAACGAAGGGAGAGACGCCTTGCTGGAGCTCCCTGATATCGAAAGGACCTCGTATGAGCACATGAAGACCGCCCTCCTCACTCGCTACGGACTCACCCCCGAGATGTACCGGCAGCGATTCCGAGACTACAAAAAAATCCCCGGTACCACGTGGGTGGAATACGTGAACTATTACAGTAGAGCCTTCGAGGGGTGGACTCGGGGGTGCCAGGTCACCACCTACCAGCAGTTGGTCGACCTCATTCTATGGGAACATCTGTCCAATAACTGTTTCATCGAACTTCGGCAGCACCTCCTCGACAGCAAATTGACGGAGCCACGAAAACTCGCTGTCGAGGCGGATCGATGGGCGAGCACCCGAGTGCCCCGGAGCACGATGGGAGACTACGGCCGGGGATCCCCGGGGAACCACCGACCACGAGGCGGCGGGGTAGGCTAGAGCCGGGGTCGAGACGTCCCCCAGGGGTCCTCCCCTACCTCCACGTCGCCCTCCCTGGGCCGGAGAGGGGCCCCCCCAGCCAGACCGGGGCCCCGCCCAAACGTTACGTGTCATAGGTGCCAGCGACAAGGTCATTATGCGAATGACCCCCTCTGCCCGATGAACCAGCGACCCGGCACCACCGGGCCCCCAGCCCGCCAGATCGCGGCGGCTGCCCTGGGGGCAGAAAGAAGTGAGGAAGAGGACAACGACCACGAACAGGCTGAGTGGGAGCCCGCCGCCATGACCTTGGCATGCCTGGGTACCCACGACCTGATCCCCCGAGGTCCGATCCCCGGCAACACCCAGAAATACCGCCAGTGGGTCACCATCAATGGTCGCCGGACCGAAGCCCTCCGTGACACCGGAGCCAGCGTGACAGCGGTCCGCTGCCATCTGGTGACCCCAGAACAGATCCTACCAAACGTCCTGTGCCCAGTTCAGTCCGCAGATAACTCAGAGACTTTGTGCCAGATGGCCCTCATCCCCTTCGAGTGGGGAGGAGTGTCGGGCATGCTGAAAGTGACTGTCCACGACGATGCCCCCGTGGACTGCCTCCTTGGGAACGACCTGGAAAGTTCCCCATGGGCCGGCGTCGAACGAAGAGAGCACCTGGGGATGCTGGGCCTTCCCGAGTGGGTCTGTGCGACCACCCGCTCCATGTCCGCCCGAGCCTCCACCCCCGCGGGGGGAGCTCCGACTGAAGAACCCGAGTGGCCCACACCACACTCCACACCACATTCCACACACCACATTCCTCACACATTCCTCACACATTCCACACACCACACACACCACATTCCACGCACACACCACACACACCACATTCCACACACACCACATTACACACACCATATTCCACACACCACATTCCACCAACATTCCACACACCACATTCTACATTCCACACACATTCCACACCTCACATTCCACACACATTCCGCACACCACATTCCACACACCACATTCCACACACACCACATTACACACACCACATTCCACACACCACAATCCACCCACATTCCACACACCACATTCCACATTCCACACACACCACATTCCACACACCACATTCCACACACCACATTCCATACACCACATTCCACACACCACATTCCACACACATTCCACAAACCACACACCACACACATTCCACATACCACACACACTACATTCCACACACATTCCACACACCACATTTCACACACCACATTCCACACACATTCCACACACCACATTCCACACACCACATTCCACACACCACATTCCACACACCACATTCCACACACCACATTCCACACACATGCCACACACCACATTCCACACACCACATTCCACACCACATTCCACACACCACATTCCTAACACCACATTCCACACACCACATTCCACACACCACATTCCACCCACATTCCACACACCACATTCCACATTCCACACACATTCCACACACCACATTCCAGACACATTCCACACACCACATTCCACCACCACAATCCACCCACATTCCACACACCACATTCCACAAACATTCCACACACCACATTCCACACACCACAATCCACCCACATTCCACACACCACATTCCACACACACATCCACACACCACATTCCACACCACATTCCACACCACATTCCATACACATTCCACACACCACATTCCACACACCTCATTCCACACACATTCCACATTCCACACACCACATTCCACACACCACATTCCACACACACAATCCACACACATTCCACACACATTCCACACACATTCCACACACCACATTACACACACCACATTCCACACACATTCCACATTCCAAACACCACATTCCACACACATTCCACACACATTCCACACACACTACACACACCACATTCCACACACCACATTCCACACACCACATTCCACACACCACATTCCACTCACATTCCACACTCATTCCACACACATCCACACACCACATTCCACACATCACATTCCACATGCCACATTCCACACACATTCCACACCACATTCCACACACATTCCACACACCACATTCCACACACCACATTCCACACACCACATTCCACACACATTCCACATTCCACACACCACATTCCACACACCACATTCCACACACATTCCACACACATTCCACACACCACATTCCACACACCACATTCCACACACCACATTCCACACACAACATTCCACACACATTCCACACCACATTCCACATTCCACACACCACATGCCACACATATTCCACACACATTCCAAACACCACATTCCACACACATTCCACACACCACATTCCACACACCACATTCCACACACATTCAACACATTCCACATTCCACACACATTCCACACACACCACGCACACCACATTCCACATTCCACACAAACTACATTCCACACACATTCCACACACATTCCACACACCACATTCCACACACCACATTCCACACACATTCCACACACACATTCCACACAGACCACATTCCACACACATCCCACACACATTCCACACACACCACATTCCACACACATCCCACACACATTCCACACACATTCCACACACATTCCAAACACACCACATTCCACACATATTCCACACACATTCCACACCACATTCCACATACATTTCACACACCACATTCCACACACCACATTTCACACACCACGTTCCACACACCACATTCCACACACATTCCATACTCCACATTCCACACACATTCCACACACCACATTCCAAACACATTCCACACACACCACATTCCAAATTCCACACACATTTCACACACATTCCAAACACCACATTCCACACACCACATTCCACACACATTCCACACACAACATTCCACACACACCACATTCCACACACATCCCACACACATTCCACACACACCACATTCCACACACCACATTCCACACACCACATTCCACACACATTCCACATTCCACACACCACACACCATATTCCACACACCACACACCACACACCACATTCCACACACCACATTCCACACACCACGTTCCACATTCCACACTCCACATTCCACATATTCCACACACCACATTCCACATTCCACACACCACACATTCCAAACACCACATTCCACAAACATTCCACACACATTCCACACACCACATACATTCCACATTCCACACACATTCCACACACCACATTCCACACACATTCCACACACACCACATTCCACACATATTCCACACACATTCCACATACCACATTCCTCACACATCCCCCTTCCCCAACCCCCCCCCTACCCCACCCATCCCCTACCCCTTCCCCTCCCACAATCCCCCCCACCTCCCCCCCCCCATCCCCCTACCACCACACCGCATTCCACACACAACATTCCACACAGCACATTCCACACACATTCCACACACATTCCACACACCACATTCCACAACCACTTTCCACAACACATTCCACAACACATTACACACCACATTCCACACACCACATTCCACACACATTCCACTCACATTCCACACACCACATTCCACACACACCACATTCCACACACATCCCACACACATTCCACACACATCACATTCCACACACATTCCACACACATTCCAAACACACCACATTTCACACATTCCACACACATTCCACACACATTCCACACCACATTCCACATACATTTCACACACCACATTCACACACCACATTCACACACACGTTCCACACACCACATCCCACACACATTCCACACACCACATTCCACACACATTCCACACACCACATTCCACACAAATTCCACACACACCACATTCCACATTCCACACACACCACATTCCACACACATTCCACACACATTCCACACACCACATTCCCACACCACATTCCACACACCACATTCCACACACATCCCACACACATTCCACACACACCACATTCCACATTCCACACACATTCCACACACACCATATTCCACACATATTCCATGCACATTCCACACACATTCCACACACATTCCACACCACATTCCACACCACATTCCACACCACATTCCACACCACATTCACACACGCACATTCCACACACATTCCACTCACATTCCACACACACCACATTCCACACACATCCCACACACATTCCACACACATTACACACATATCCAGAACACACCACATTCCACACATATTCCACACACATTCCACACCACATTCCACATACATTTCACACACCACATTCCACACACCACATTTCACACACCACGTTCCGCACACCACATTCCACACACATTCCACACTCCACATTCCACACACATTCACACACCACATTCCAAACACATTCCACACACACCACATTCCAAATTCCACACACATTCCACACACATTCCAAACACCACATTCCACACACCACATTACACACACCACATTCCACACACACCACATTCCACACACATCCCACACACATTCCACACACACCACATTCCACACACATTCCACACACATCCACACACACCACATTCCACACATATTCCACACACATTCCACACACATTTCCACTTACCACATTTCTCACACATTCCACAAACATTCCACACACCACACATCACACACACCACATTCCACACACCACATTCAACACACCAACATTCCACACACCACATTCCACACACATTCCACACACATTCCACATTAAACACACATTCCACACACCACATTCCACACACATTCCACACATACCACACACACCGCATTCCACACACCACATTCAACACACACCACATTTCACACACCACATTCCACACACAACATTCCACACACATTCCACACCACATTCCACACACATTCCACACACATTCCACACACCACATTCCACACACCACATTCCACAACACATTCCACAACACATTCCACACCACATTCCACACACCACATTCCACATACAATCCACTCACATTCCACACACCACATTCCACACACATTCCACACACATTCCACACACATTCCACACACATTCCACATTCCACACACATTCCACATACATTACACACACACACCACACACACCACATTACACACACATGCCACATTCCACACACCACACACCATATTCCACACACCACACTCCAAATTCCACACACACGTTCCACACTCCACATTCCACACAATCCACACACCACATTCCACATTCCACACACAACACATTCCAAACACCAAATTCCACAAACATTTCACACACATTCCACACACCACATTCCACACACCACATACATTCCACATTCTACACACATTCCACACACCACATTCCACACGCATTCCACACACATTCCACACACATTCCACACACACACCACACACACCACATTACACACACATTCCACATTCCACACACCACACACCATATTCCACACACCACACACCACACACCACATTCCACACACCACGTTCCACACTCCACATTCCACACATTCCACACACCACATTCCACATTCCACACACCACACATTCCAAACACCACATTCCACAAACATTCCACACACATTCCACACACCACATTCCACACACCACATACATGTCCACATTCCACACACATTCCACACACCACATTCCACACACATTCCACACACATTCCACACACATTCCACACACATTCCACACACATTCCACACACCACATTCCTCACACATTCCACACACATTCCACACACCACACATCACACACCACACATCCAAACACCACATTCCACAAACATTCCACACACATTCACACACCACATGCCACACACCACATACATTCCACATTCCACACACATTCCACACACCACATTCCACACACATTCCACACACATTCCACACACATTCCACACACATTCCACACACCACATTCCACAAACATTCCACACACATTCCACACACCACATTCCACACACCACATACATTCCACATTCCACACACATTCCACACACCACATTCCACACCCCACACACATTCCACACACATTCCACACACATTCCACACACCACATTCCACACACGTTCCACACACATTCCACACACATTCCACACACATTCCACACACCACATTCCTCACACATTCACACACATTCCACACACCACATTCCACACACACCACATTCCACACACATCCCACACACATTCCACAAACACCACATTCCACACACATTCCACTCACATTCCACACATACCACATGCCACACATATTCCACACACATTCCACACACATTCCACACACATTCCACACACACCACATTCCACATTCCACATTCCACACACCACATTCCACACACCACAAACCACATTCCACACACCAGATTCCACACACATTCCACACACCACATTCCACACACCACATTCCACACACATTCCACACACATTCCACACACCACATTCCACACACATTCAACACACCATATTCCACACACATTCCACACACACACATTCCACACACATTCCACACACCACATTCCACACACATTCCACACACATTCCACACACATTCCACACACCACACATCACTCACCACACATTCCAAACACCACATTCCACAAACATTCCACACACATTCCACACACCACATTCCACACACCACATACATTCCACATTCCACACACATTCCACACACCACATTCCACACACATTCCACACACATTCCACACACATTCCACACACATTCCACACACCACATTCCACAAACATTCCACACACATTCCACACACCACATTCCACACACCACATACATTCCACATTCCACACACATTCCACACACCACATTCCACACACATCCCACACACATTCCACACACATTCCACACACATTCCACACACCACATTCCACACACGTTCCACACACATTCCACACACATTCCACACACCACATCCTCACACATTCCACACACATTCCACACACCACATTCCACACACACCACATTCCACACACATCCCACACACATTCCACAAACACCACATTCCACACACATTCCACTCACATTCCACACATACCACATGCCACACATATTCCACACACATTCCACACACATTCCACACACATTCCACACACCACATTCCACATTCCACATTCCCACACCACATTCCACACACCACAAACCACATTCCACACACCAGATTCCACACACATTCCACACACCACATTCCACACACCACATTCCACACACATTCCACACACATTCCACACACCACATTCCACACACATTCAACACACCATATTCACACACATTCCACACACACACATTCCACACACATTCCACACACCACATTCCACACACATTCCACACACATTCCACACACATTCCACACACATTCCACATTCCACACACATTACACATACATTACACACACACACCACACACACCACATTCCACACACCACATTCCACACACCACATTCCACACACCACATTCCACACACATTCCACACACATTCCACACACCACACACATTCCACGCACAACACACCACACACACTACATTCCACACACATTCCACACACCACATTCCACACACATTCCACACACCACATTCCACACACCACATTTCACACACATTCCACATTCCACACACCACATTCCACACACCACATTCCACACACATTCCACACACATTCCACACACCACATTCCACACACACCACATTCCACACACATCCCACACACATTCCACACACACCACATTCCACATTCCACACACATTCCACACACACCACATTCCACACATATTCCACACACATTCCACACACATTCCACACACATTCCACACCACATTCCACATACATTTCACACACCACATTCCACACACCACATTCCACACACCACATTCCACACACCACATTCCACACACATTCCACACACATTCCACACACCATATTCCACACACAACACACCACACACCACATTCCACACACCACATTCCACACACCACAGTCCACACTCCACATTCCACACACCACATTCCACATTCCACACACCACACATTCCACAAACATTCCACACACATTCCACACACCACATTCCACACACCACATACATTCCACATTCCACACAGCACATTCCACACACATTCCACACACCACATACATTCCACATTCCACACACATTCCACACAGCACATTCCACACACATTCCATATTCCACACACATTCCACACACATTCCACACACCACATTCCTCACACATTCCACACACATTCCACACACCACACATCACACACACCACATTACACACACACACCACATTCCAACCACATTCAACACACCACATTCCACACACCACATTCCACACACATTCCACACACATTCCACACACCACATTCCACACACATTCCACACACCACATTCCACACACTTACACACACACCACACACAAAACATTCCACACACCACATTCAACACACACCACATTTCACACACCACATTCCATACACAACATTCCACACACATTCCACACACCACATTCCACACACATTCCAAACACATTCCACATTCCACACGGTTGGACCCGGCCTCATGGCGTGGTCCTACCCCTCCCGCCTGGCGGGCCCCGGACGACACCAGCCCTCCTCCGAACCTCGGGCAGCCCCTTCGGCCCGACCCCGCACTCCCCAACACCACCGATCCAGCTGCCATCCCGGATCCCCCTCACCAACCTGGCTCCGGCGTAGGCCCATCACGACCTAAGCACGAGGCCGTGCCCGACTCCATCTTGGGTCCCCCACGTCACGACCACGTGGCCTCGGCCCAGGCCCAGGCCCTGGCGAAGCCCCGACATCGAGGCACCAAGATCCTCTCAGGTGGTCGAGTGGCCACTCGACAGATCCCGGAGGGAGAGGAGTTTCGATGGCCCTCCAGCCGTCCTCAAAGAAATAGAACTCAAAGCCAAGGCAAACGAGTCTGCCCTCGCCGGGGGTAAGACCTCACCCCCGCCGGGGGACACGAAGGTGCACATACCCAAGGATGTCGTCAAAGAGTACTATAAGAACGACGACATCCAACAGTGGTTCAAAGCCTACGAGGTCCCCATGGCCGCCCATCGAGTACCCCTCAAGGACTGGGGCGCCGGCCTGTGGGGGAAGTTTATCAACGAAGGGAGAGACGCCTTGCTGGAGCTCCCTGATATCGAAAGGACCTCGTATGAGCACATGAAGACCGCCCTCCTCACTCGCTACGGACTCACCCCCGAGATGTACCGGCAGCGATTCCGAGACTACAAAAAAATCCCCGGTACCACGTGGGTGGAATACGTGAACTATTACAGTAGAGCCTTCGAGGGGTGGACTCGGGGGTGCCAGGTCACCACCTACCAGCAGTTGGTCGACCTCATTCTATGGGAACATCTGTCCAATAACTGTTTCATCGAACTTCGGCAGCACCTCCTCGACAGCAAATTGACGGAGCCACGAAAACTCGCTGTCGAGGCGGATCGATGGGCGAGCACCCGAGTGCCCCGGAGCACGATGGGAGACTACGGCCGGGGATCCCCGGGGAACCACCGACCACGAGGCGGCGGGGTAGGCTAGAGCCGGGGTCGAGACGTCCCCCAGGGGTCCTCCCCTACCTCCACGTCGCCCTCCCTGGGCCGGAGAGGGGCCCCCCCAGCCAGACCGGGGCCCCGCCCAAACGTTACGTGTCATAGGTGCCAGCGACAAGGTCATTATGCGAATGACCCCCTCTGCCCGATGAACCAGCGACCCGGCACCACCGGGCCCCCAGCCCGCCAGATCGCGGCGGCTGCCCTGGGGGCAGAAAGAAGTGAGGAAGAGGACAACGACCACGAACAGGCTGAGTGGGAGCCCGCCGCCATGACCTTGGCATGCCTGGGTACCCACGACCTGATCCCCCGAGGTCCGATCCCCGGCAACACCCAGAAATACCGCCAGTGGGTCACCATCAATGGTCGCCGGACCGAAGCCCTCCGTGACACCGGAGCCAGCGTGACAGCGGTCCGCTGCCATCGGGTGACCCCAGAACAGATCCTACCAAACGTCCTGTGCCCAGTTCAGTCCGCAGATAACTCAGAGACTTTGTGCCAGATGGCCCTCATCCCCTTCGAGTGGGGAGGAGTGTCGGGCATGCTGAAAGTGACTGTCCACGACGATGCCCCCGTGGACTGCCTCCTTGGGAACGACCTGGAAAGTTCCCCATGGGCCGGCGTCGAACGAAGAGAGCACCTGGGGATGCTGGGCCTTCCCGAGTGGGTCTGTGCGACCACCCGCTCCATGTCCGCCCGAGCCTCCACCCCCGCGGGGGGAGCTCCGACTGAAGAACCCGAGTGGCCCACACCACACTCCACACCACATTCCACACACCACATTCCTCACACATTCCTCACACATTCCACACACCACACACACCACATTCCACGCACACACCACACACACCACATTCCACACACACCACATTACACACACCATATTCCACACACCACATTCCACCAACATTCCACACACCACATTCTACATTCCACACACATTCCACACCTCACATTACACACACCACATTCCACACACCACAATCCACCCACATTCCACACACCACATTCCACATTCCACACACACCACATTCCACACACCACATTCCACACACCACATTCCATACACCACATTCCACACACCACATTCCACACACATTCCACAAACCACACACCACACACATTCCACATACCACACACACTACATTCCACACACATTCCACACACCACATTTCACACACCACATTCCACACACATTCCACACACCACATTCCACACACCACATTCCACACACCACATTCCACACACCACATTCCACACACCACATTCCACACACATGCCACACACCACATTCCACACACCACATTCCACACCACATTCCACACACCACATTCCTAACACCACATTCCACACACCACATTCCACACACCACATTCCACCCACATTCCACACACCACATTCCACATTCCACACACATTCCACACACCACATTCCAGACACATTCCACACACCACATTCCACACACCACAATCCACCCACATTCCACACACCACATTCCACAAACATTCCACACACCACATTCCACACACCACAATCCACCCACATTCCACACACCACATTCCACACAAACATTCCACACACCACATTCCACACCACATTCCACACCACATTCCATACACATTCCACACACCACATTCCACACACCTCATTCCACACACATTCCACATTCCACACACCACATTCCACACACCACATTCCACACACACAATCCACACACATTCCACACACATTCCACACACATTCCACACACCACATTACACACACCACATTCCACACACATTCCACATTCCAAACACCACATTCCACACACATTCCACACACATTCCACACACACTACACACACCACATTCCACACACCACATTCCACACACCACATTCCACACACCACATTCCACTCACATTCTACACTCATTCCACACACATTCCACACACCACATTCCACACATCACATTCCACATGCCACATTCCACACCACATTCCACACCACATTCCACACACATTCCACACACCACATTCCACACACCACATTCCACACACCACATTCCACACACATTCCACATTCCACACACCACATTCCACACACCACATTCCACACACATTCCACACACATTCCACACACCACATTCCACACACCACATTCCACACACCACATTCCACACACAACATTCCACACACATTCCACACCACATTCCACATTCCACACACCACATGCCACACATATTCCACACACATTCCAAACACCACATTCCACACACATTCCACACACCACATTCCACACACCACATTCAACACACATTCAACACATTCCACATTCCACACACATTCCACACACACCACGCACACCACATTCCACATTCCACACAAACTACATTCCACACACATTCCACACACATTCCACACACCACATTCCACACACCACATTCCACACACATTCCACACACACATTCCACACAGACCACATTCCACACACATCCCACACACATTCCACACACACCACATTCCACACACATCCCACACACATTCCACACACATTCCACACACATTCCAAACACACCACATTCCACACATATTCCACACACATTCCACACCACATTCCACATACATTTCACACACCACATTCCACACACCACATTTCACACACCACGTTCCACACACCACATTCCACACACATTCCATACTCCACATTCCACACACATTCCACACACCACATTCCAAACACATTCCACACACACCACATTCCAAATTCCACACACATTTCACACACATTCCAAACACCACATTCCACACACCACATTCCACACACATTCCACACACAACATTCCACACACACCACATTCCACACACATCCCACACACATTCCACACACACCACATTCCACACACCACATTCCACACACCACATTCCACACACATTCCACATTCCACACACCACACACCATATTCCACACACCACACACCACACACCACATTCCACACACCACATTCCACACACCACGTTCCACATTCCACACTCCACATTCCACATATTCCACACACCACATTCCACATTCCACACACCACACATTCCAAACACCACATTCCACAAACATTCCACACACATTCCACACACCACATACATTCCACATTCCACACACATTCCACACACCACATTCCACACACATTCCACACACACCACATTCCACACATATTCCACACACATTCCACATACCACATTCCTCACACATTCCACACACATTCCACACACCACACATCACACACACCACATTCCACACACCACATTCCACACACAAATTCCACACACACCACACACACCGCATTCCACACACAACATTCCACACAGCACATTCCACACACATTCCACACACATTCCACACACCACATTCCACACACCACTTTCCACAACACATTCCACAACACATTACACACCACATTCCACACACCACATTCCACACACATTCCACTCACATTCCACACACCACATTCCACACACACCACATTCCACACACATCCCACACACATTCCACACACATCACATTCCACACACATTCCACACACATTCCAAACACACCACATTCCACACATTCCACACACATTCCACACACATTCCACACCACATTCCACATACATTTCACACACCACATTTCACACACCACATTCCACACACCACGTTCCACACACCACATCCCACACACATTCCACACACCACATTCCACACACATTCCACACACCACATTCCACACAAATTCCACACACACCACATTCCACATTCCACACACACCACATTCCACACACATTCCACACACATTCCACACACCACATTCCACACACCACATTCCACACACACCACATTCCACACACATCCCACACACATTCCACACACACCACATTCCACATTCCACACACATTCCACACACACCATATTCCACACATATTCCATGCACATTCCACACACATTCCACACACATTCCACACCACATTCCACACCACATTCCACACCACATTCCACACCACATTCCACACACCACATTCCACACACATTCCACTCACATTCCACACACACCACATTCCACACACATCCCACACACATTCCACACACATTCCACACATATTCCAAACACACCACATTCCACACATATTCCACACACATTCCACACCACATTCCACATACATTTCACACACCACATTCCACACACCACATTTCACACACCACGTTCCGCACACCACATTCCACACACATTCCACACTCCACATTCCACACACATTCCACACACCACATTCCAAACACATTCCACACACACCACATTCCAAATTCCACACACATTCCACACACATTCCAAACACCACATTCCACACACCACATTACACACACCACATTCCACACACACCACATTCCACACACATCCCACACACATTCCACACACACCACATTCCACACACATTCCACACACATTCCACACACACCACATTCCACACATATTCCACACACATTCCACACACATTCCACTTACCACATTCCTCACACATTCCACAAACATTCCACACACCACACATCACACACACCACATTCCACACACCACATTCAACACACCACATTCCACACACCACATTCCACACACATTCCACACACATTCCACATTAAACACACATTCCACACACCACATTCCACACACATTCCACACACACCACACACACCGCATTCCACACACCACATTCAACACACACCACATTTCACACACCACATTCCACACACAACATTCCACACACATTCCACACACCACATTCCACACACATTCCACACACATTCCACACACCACATTCCACACACCACATTCCACAACACATTCCACAACACATTCCACACCACATTCCACACACCACATTCCACATACAATCCACTCACATTCCACACACCACATTCCACACACATTCCACACACATTCCACACACATTCCACATTCCACACACATTCCACATACATTACACACACACACCACACACACCACATTACACACACATTCCACATTCCACACACCACACACCATATTCCACACACCACACACCACATTCCACACACCACGTTCCACACTCCACATTCCACACAATCCACACACCACATTCCACATTCCACACACCACACATTCCAAACACCAAATTCCACAAACATTTCACACACATTCCACACACCACATTCCACACACCACATACATTCCACATTCTACACACATTCCACACACCACATTCCACACGCATTCCACACACATTCCACACACATTCCACACACACACCACACACACCACATTACACACACATTCCACATTCCACACACCACACACCATATTCCACACACCACACACCACACACCACATTCCACACACCACGTTCCACACTCCACATTCCACACATTCCACACACCACATTCCACATTCCACACACCACACATTCCAAACACCACATTCCACAAACATTCCACACACATTCCACACACCACATTCCACACACCACATACATTCCACATTCCACACACATTCCACACACCACATTCCACACACATTCCACACACATTCCACACACATTCCACACACATTCCACACACATTCCACACACCACATTCCTCACACATTCCACACACATTCCACACACCACACATCACACACCACACATTCCAAACACCACATTCCACAAACATTCCACACACATTCCACACACCACATTCCACACACCACATACATTCCACATTCCACACACATTCCACACACCACATTCCACACACATTCCACACACATTCCACACACATTCCACACACATTCCACACACCACATTCCACAAACATTCCACACACATTCCACACACCACATTCCACACACCACATACATTCCACATTCCACACACATTCCACACACCACATTCCACACCCCACACACATTCCACACACATTCCACACACATTCCACACACCACATTCCACACACGTTCCACACACATTCCACACACATTCCACACACATTCCACACACCACATTCCTCACACATTCCACACACATTCCACACACCACATTCCACACACACCACATTCCACACACATCCCACACACATTCCACAAACACCACATTCCACACACATTCCACTAACATTCCACACATACCACATGCCACACATATTCCACACACATTCCACACACATTCCACACACATTCCACACACACCACATTCCACATCCACATTCCACACACCACATTCCACACACCACAAACCACATTCCACACACCAGATTCCACACACATTCCACACACCACATCCACACCCACATTCCACACACATTCCACACACATTCCACACACCACATTCCACACACATTCAACACACCATATTCCACACACATTCCACACACACACATTCCACACACATTCCACACACCACATTCCACACACCACATTCCACACACATTCCACACACATTCCACACACATTCACACACCACACATCACACACCACACATTCCAAACACCACATTCCACAAACATTCCACACACATTCCACACACCACATTCCACACACCACATACATTCCACATTCCACACACATTCCACACACCACATTCCACACACATTCCACACACATTCCACACACATTCCACACACCACATTCCACAAACATTCCACACACATTCCACACACCACATTCCACACACCACATACATTCCACATTCCACACACATTCCACACACCACATTCCACACACATCCCACACACATTCCACACACATTCCACACACATTCCACACACCACATTCCACACACGTTCCACACACATTCCACACACATTCCACACACCACATTCCTCACACATTCCACACACATTCCACACACCACATTCCACACACACCACATTCCACACACATCCCACACACATTCCACAAACACCACATTCCACACACATTCCACTCACATTCCACACATACCACATGCCACACATATTCCACACACATTCCACACACATTCCACACACATTCCACACACACCACATTCCACATTCCACATTCCACACACCACATTCCACACACCACAAACCACATTCCACACACCAGATTCCACACACATTCCACACACCACATTCCACACACCACATTCCACACACATTCCACACACATTCCACACACCACATTCACACACATTCAACACACCATATTCCACACACATTCCACACACACACATTCCACACACATTCCACACACCACATTCCACACACATTCCACACACATTCCACACACATTCCACACACATTCCACATTCCACACACATTACACATACATTACACACACACACCACACACACCACATTCCACACACCACATTCCACACACCACATTCCACACACCACATTCCACACACATTCCACACACATTCCACACACCACACACATTCCACCACAACACACCACACACACTACATTCCACACACATTCCACACACCACATTCCACACACATTCCACACACCACATTCCACACACCACATTTCACACACATTCCACATTCCACACACCACATTCCACACACCACATTCCACACACATTCCACACACATTCCACACACCACATTCCACACACACCACATTCCACACACATCCCACACACATTCCACACACACCACATTCCACATTCCACACACATTCCACACACACCACATTCCACACATATTCCACACACATTCCACACACATTCCACACACATTCCACACCACATTCCACATACATTTCACACACCACATTCCACACACCACATTCCACGCACCACGTTCCACACACCACATTCCACACACATTCCACACACATTCCACACACATTTCACATTCCACACACCACATTCCACACACATTCCACACACCACATTCCACACACATTCCACACACCACACACATTCCACACACAACACACCACACACTACATTCCACACACATTCCACACACCACATTCCACACACATTCCACACACCACATTCCACACACATTCCACACCCCACACACATTCCACACACCACATTCCACACACATTCCACACACATTCCACACACATGCCACACACCACATCCACGCACCACGTTCCACACACCACATTCCACACACATTCCACACACATTCCACATTCCACACACCACATTCCCACACACATTCCACACACCATGGATACTTGCCCACTAAAAATCATCAAGCTGTGTAGGGAGACCCTTCTACCACCGCGTGGAGATAATGAATCTAGCTATAAGAAACGGTGTCTTCCCCGCTGGAATGGAAGAAGGCAGTGGTAAAACCACTGCTAAAAAAGGCCTCCCTTGATCCAGAGGTCTTAAAAAACTTCCGCCCTATCTCGTTGCTTCCGGCTCCGGCCAAGATGCTTGAATTACACCTGAACAAGCATCTTGCTGCCTTTGTGGAATGCTCGGGATGCTTGGACTCCTCCCAGCATGGATTCAGGAGGGAACATAGTACCGAGTCAGCCCTCACCATCGTGCTCGATAACATCCGTAGGACGGTGGATGGGGGCCAGACCACCCTCCTGGTCCTTCTGGATCTGACTGCTGCCTTCGACACCCTCTCCCCCTCAGTACTTACATCTCGTCTGAGGGAGGTGGGGGTGGAGGGGGCGGCTTTGGATCTACTGACCTCTTTCCTTGCTGGGAGGGAGCAAAGAGTCAAACTGGGTGAGTTTCTTTCTCCATCCCGTTCTGTGCTATGCGGGGTCCCTCAAGGGTCGGCTCTCAGTCCGACCCTGTTTAATATCTATGTGACCCCGCTGGCCAGACTCATAAGATCTTTTGGGATGGAGGTAGTTTCCTATGCTGATGACACTCAAATCCTCGTCTCTCTTTCCCATTCAGATGTGCAGACCGCCTCCAAGTTTAGATCCTGTATGGAGGCGGTTGGTCACTGGATGATTCAGAACTCTCTTAAACTGAATGGGGAGAAAACTGAGGTGATGGTGTTTGGAGGGAACAACAACATCTGGTCAGATAGCTGGTGGCCAAACTCCCTTGGAGCTTGCCCTTCCCCCACTATTTCTGCCAAGAACCTGGGGGTGATGATAGACCCTGCCCTGGATATGAATGGACAGGTGAGCAGAACCATCTCCACCTGTTGGGGCTTAATCCACACCCTGCGGAGGATTAGGAAATATCTCTCGCTTCAATCCAGAAAGCAGGTAGCAGTGGCATTAATAGGATCGCGGCTGGACTATTGTAATGCGCTGTACGCGGGGCTGAATAAGAGCCTCCTGCAGCGCTTACAGGTGGTCCAAAACGCCACGGCTAGATTTGTCCTGGACGTTCCCAGACGTACTTCGGCTACGTTAGCCAGGAAAACATTGCACTGGCTCCCAGTAGAATACCGAGTATGGTTCAAGGTCCTGTGTATGACTTATAGAGTCACCACAAAAAATAGTGACTCGGGAGTAAGTTCCATCATTTCCAATTACATCCCTGGAAGGAATTTGCGCTCCTCTGGGAAATTGCTTTTGTCAGCCCCTCGTATCAGAAAAGCTAAATGGGGTGGCAGGGCCTTTTCCACCCTTGCCCCTAAATGGTGGAACGAACTTCCTCTTGACCTCAGGTCCCTTCCTACATTACAGGCATTTCGTGGTGTACTTAAAACTCGCCTCTTCCGGCAAGCCTATGCGTAGTGGATGAATGGTTCTATTTTCTGATTTTATTGTTAGGCGCCTTGATACCTTCGGGTTATTGTTTTGCGCATTATAAATTATTTTCAATTCAATTCAATTCACCACATTCCACACACATTCCACACACCACACACATTCCACATACAACACACCACACACACTACATTCCACACACATTCCACACACCACATTCCACACACATTCCACACATTCCACACACCACACACATTCCACACACATTCCACACATATTCCCCACACCACATTCCACACACCACATTCCACACACCACATTCCACAAACCACATTCCACACACATTCCACACACCAGATTCCACACACATTCCACACACCACATTCCACACACATTCAACACACCACATTCCACACACATTCCACACACACACACATTCCACACACATTCCACACACCACATTCCACACACATTCCACACACATTCCACACACCACATTCCACACACCACATTCCACACACATTCCACACACATTCCACACACCACATTCCACACACACCACATTCCACACACATCCCACACACATTCCACACACACCACATTCCACATTCCACACACATTCCACACACACCACATTCCACACATATTCCACACACATTCCACACACATTCCACACACATTCCACACACATTCCACACCACATTCCACATACATTTCACACACCACATTCCACACACCACATTCCACGCACCACGTTCCACACACCACATTCCACACACATTCCACACACATTCCACACACATTTCATATTCCACACACCACATTCCACACACCACATTCCACACACATTCCACACACCACACACCACACACATTCCACACACAACACACCACACACTACATTCCACACACATTCCACACACCACATTCCACACACATTCCACACACCACATTCCACACACATTCCACACACCACACACATTCCACACACCACATTCCACACACATTCCACACACATTCCACACACATGCCACACACCACATTCCACGCACCACGTTCCACACACCACATTCCACACACATTCCACACACATTCCACATTCCACACACCACATTCCACACACATTCCACACACCACATTCCACACACATTCCACACACCACACACATTCCACATGCAACACACCACACACACTACATTCCACACACATTCCACACACATTCCACACACCACATTCCACACACATTCCACACATTCCACACACCACACACATTCCACACACATTCCACACACATTCCACACATATTCCCCACACCACATTCCACACACCACATTCCACACACCACATTCCACAAACCACATTCCACACACATTCCACACACCAGATTCCACACACATTCCACACACCACATTCCACACACATTCAACACACCACATTCCACACACATTCCACACACACACATTCCACACACATTCCACACACCACATTCCACACACATTCCACACACATTCCACATTCCACACACATTCCACATACATTACACACACACACCACACACACCACAATCCACACACCACATTCCACACACCACATTCCACACACATTCCACACACCACACACATTCCATGCAAAACACACCACACACACTACATTCCACACACATTCCACACACCACATTCCACACACATTCCACACACCACGTTTCACACACCACATTTCACACACATTCCACATTCCACACACCACATTCCACACAACACATTCCACACACCACATTCCACACATATTCCACACACATTCCACACACATTCCACACACATTCCACACATATTCCACACCACATTCCACATACATTTCACACACCACATTCCACACACCACATTCCACACACCACATTCCACACACCACGTTCCACACACCACATTCCACACACATTCCACACACATTCCACATTCCACACACCACATTCCACACCACATTCCAACACATTCCACACACATTCCACACACCACATTCCACACACCACATTCCACACACACTCCATATTCCACACACCACATTCCACACACCACATTCTACACACCACATTCCACACACCACATTCCACACACATTCCACACACATTCCACACATATTCCACATTCCACACACATTCCACACACCACATTCCACACACACCACATTCCACACACATCCCACACACATTCCACAAACACCACATTCCACACACATTCCACTCACATTCCACACATACCACATGCCACACATATTCCACACACATTCCACACACATTCCACACACACCACATTCCACATTCCACACACCACATTCCACACACATTCCACACACATTCCACACACCACATTCCACACACCACATTCCACACACATTCCACACACCACATTCCACACACATCCCACACACACATTCCACACACACCACACACACCGCATTCCACACACCACATTCAACACACACCACATTTCACACACCACATTCCACACACAACATTCCACACACATTCCACACACCACATTCCACAAACATTCCACACACATTCCACACACCACATTCCACACACCACATTCCACAACACATTCCACAACACATTCCACACCACATTCCACACCCCACATTCCACACACATTCCACTCACATTCCACACACCACATTCCACACACACCACATTCCACACACATTCCACACACCACATTCCACACACATTCCACACACATTCCACACACATGCCACACACCACATTCCACGCACCACGTTCCACACACCACATTCCACACACATTCCACACACATTCCACATTCCACACACCACATTCCACACACATTCCACACACATTCCACACACATGCCACACACCACATTCCACGCACCACGTTCCACACACCACATTCCACACACATTCCACACACATTCCACATTCCACACACCACATTCCACACACATTCCACACACCACATTCCACACACATTCCACACACCACACACATTCCACATACAACACACCACACACACTACATTCCACACACATTCCACACACCACATTCCACACACATTCCACACATTCCACACACCACACACATTCCACACACATTCCACACATATTCCCCACACCACATTCCACACACCACATTCCACACACCACATTCCACAAACCACATTCCACACACATTCCACACACCAGATTCCACACACATTCCACACACCACATTCCACACACATTCAACACACCACATTCCACACACATTCCACACACACACACATTCCACACACATTCCACACACCACATTCCACACACATTCCACACACATTCCACACACCACATTCCACACACCACATTCCACACACATTCCACACACATTCCACACACCACATTCCACACACACCACATTCCACACACATCCCACACACATTCCACACACACCACATTCCACATTCCACACACATTCCACACACACCACATTCCACACATATTCCACACACATTCCACACACATTCCACACACATTCCACACACATTCCACACCACATTCCACATACATTTCACACACCACATTCCACACACCACATTCCACCACCACGTTCCACACACCACATTCCACACACATTCCACACACATTCCACACACATTTCACATTCCACACACCACATTCCACACACCACATTCCACACACATTCCACACACCACACACAACACACATTCCACACACAACACACCACACACTACATTCCACACACATTCCACACACCACATTCCACACACATTCCACACACCACATTCCACACACATTCCACACACCACACACATTCCACACACCACATTCCACACACATTCCACACACATTCCACACACATGCCACACACCACATTCCACGCACCACGTTCCACACACCACATTCCACACACATTCCACACACATTCCACATTCCACACACCACATTCCACACACATTCCACACACCACATTCCACACACATTCCACACACCACACACATTCCACATACAACACACCACACACACTACATTCCACACACATTCCACACACATTCCACACACCACATTCCACACACATTCCACACATTCCACACACCACACACATTCCACACACATTCCACACACATTCCACACATATTCCCCACACCACATTCCACACACCACATTCCACACACCACATTCCACAAACCACATTCCACACACATTCCACACACCAGATTCCACACACATTCCACACACCACATTCCGTCGAGTATACACACATTCAACACACCACATTCCACACACATTCCACACACACACATTCCACACACATTCCACACACCACATTCCACACACATTCCACACACATTCCACATTCCACACACATTCCACATACATTACACACACACACCACACACACCACAATCCACACACCACATTCCACACACCACATTCCACACACATTCCACACACATTCCACACACCACACACATTCCATGCAAACACACCACACACACTACATTCCACACACATTCCACATACCACATTCCACACACATTCCACACACCACGTTTCACACACCACATTTCACACACATTCCACATTCCACACACCACATTCCACACACCACATTCCACACACCACATTCCACACATATTCCACACACATTCCACACACATTCCACACACATTCCACACATATTCCACACCACATTCCACATACATTTCACACACCACATTCCACACACCACATTCCACACACCACATTCCACACACCACGTTCCACACACCACATTCCACACACATTCCACACACATTCCACATTCCACACACCACATTCCACACCACATTCCAACACATTCCACACACATTCCACACACCACATTCCACACACACTCCATATTCCACACACCACATTCCACACACCACATTCTACACACCACATTCCACACACCACATTCCACACACATTCCACACACATTCCACACATATTCCACATTCCACACACATTCCACACACATTCCACACACCACATTCCACACACACCACATTCCACACACATCCCACACACATTCCACAAACACCACATTCCACACACATTCCACTCACATTCCACACATACACATGCCACACATATTCCACACACATTCCACACACATTCCACACACACCACATTCCACATTCCACACACCACATTCCACACACATTCCACACACATTCCACACACCACATTCCACACACCACATTCCACACACATTCCACACACCACATTCCACACACATCCCACACACACATTCCACACACACCACACACACCGCATTCCACACACCACATTCAACACACACCACATTTCACACACCACATTCCACACACAACATTCCACACACATTCCACACACCACATTCCACACACATTCCACACACATTCCACACACCACATTCCACACACCACATTCCACAACACATTCCACAACACATTCCACACCACATTCCACACCCCACATTCCACACACATTCCACTCACATTCCACACACCACATTCCACACACACCACATTCCACACACATCCCACACACATTCCACACACATCACATTCCACACACATTCCACACACATTCCGAACACACCACATTCCACACATATTCCACACACATTCCACACACATTCCACACACATTCCACACCACATTCCACATACATTTCACACACCACATTCCACACACCACATTCCACACACCACATTCCACACACCACATCCCACACACATTCCACACACCACATTCCACACACATTCCACACACCACATTCCACACAAATTCCACACACACCACATTCCACATTCCACACACACCACATTCCACACACATTCCACACACCACATTCCACACACATTCCACACACACCACATTCCACATTCCATACACATTTCACACACCACATTCCACACACATTCCACACACATTCCACACACCATATTCCACACACATCCCACACACATTCCACACACACCACATTCCACACACATTCCACACACCACATTCCACACCATATTCCACATACATTTCACACACCACATTCCACACACCACATTCCACACACCACGTTCCACACACCACATTCCACACACATTCCACACACCACATTCCACACACCACATTCCACACACATTCCACACACACCACATTCCACATTCCACACACACCACATTCCACAAACATTCCACACCACATTCCACACACCACATTCCACACACCACATTCCACACACATTCCACACACATTCCACACACCACATTCCACACACACCACATTCCACACACATCCCACACACATTCCACACACACCACATTCCACATTCCACACACATTCCATACACACCACATTCCACCATATTCCACACACATTCCACACACATTCCACACACATTCCACACACCACATTCCACACACATTCCACACACCACATTCCACACACATTCCACACACACCACACACACCACATTCCACACACCACATTCAACACACACCACATTTCACACATTCCACACACCACATTCCACACACAACCCACACACATTCCACACACCACATTCCACACACTCCACACACATTCCACACACCACATTCCACACACCACATTCCACAACACATTCCACACCACATTCCACACACAACGTTCCACACACATTCCACACACCACATTCCACACACATTCCACACACCACATTCCACACACACCACATTCCACACACATCCCACACACATTCCACACACATTCCACACACATTCCAAACACACCACATTCCACACATATTCCACACACATTCCACACCACATTCCACATACATTTCACACACCACATCCACACACCACGTTCCACACACCACATTCCACACACATTCCACACTCCACATTCCACACACATTCCACACACCACATTCCAAACACATTCCACACACACCACATTCCAAATTCCACACACATTCCACACACATTCCAAACACCACATTCCACACACCACATTCCACACACATTCCACACACCACATTCCACACACACCACATTCCACTCACATCCCACACACATTCCACACACACCACATTCCACACACATTCCACACACACCACATTCCACACATATTCCACACACATTCCACACACATTCCACATACCACATTCCTCACACATTCCACACACATTCCACACACCACACATCACACACACCACATTCCACACACCACATTCCACACACCACATTCCACACACCACATTCCACACACATTCCACACACAATCCCACATTAAACACACATTCCACACCCACACACACACATTCCACACACACCACCACACATTCCACACCACATTCCACACACCACATTCCACACACATTCCACACATTCCACACCACATTCCACACACCACATTCCACACCCACATTCGATTCCACTCACACATCCCCACACACACACCATTCCACCACCACATTCCACACACATCCACACACATTCCACACACCACATTCCACACACCACATTCCACACACATTCCACACACATTCCACACACCACATTCCACACACACCACACTTCCACACACATCCCACACACATTCCACACACACCACATTCCACATTCCACACACATCCACACACACCACATTCCACACATATTCCACCACACATTCCACACACATTCCACACACATTCCACACCACATTCCACACACCACATTCCACACACATTCCACTCACATTCCACACACCACATTCCACACACACGACACCACATTCCACACACATCCCACACACATTCCACACACATTCTACACACATTCCACACACACCACATTCCACACATATTCCACACATATTCCACACCACATTCCACATACATTTCACACACCACATTCCACACACCACATTTCACACACCACGTTCCACACACCACATTCCATACACATTCCACACTCCACATTCCACACACATTCCAAACACCACATTCCAAACACATTCCACACACACCACATTCCAAATTCCACACACATTCCACACACATTCCAAACACCACATTCCACACACCACATTCCACACACATTCCACACACCACATTCCACACACACCACATTCCACACACATCCCACACACATTCCACACACACCACATTCCACACACCACATTCCACACACCACATTCCACACACATTCCACATTCCACACACCATATTCCACACACCACATTCCACACACCACATTCCACACACCACGTTCCACATTCCACACTCCACATTCCACATATTCCACACACCACATTCCACATTCCACACACCACACATTCCAAACACCACATTCCACAAACATTCCACACACATTCCACACACCACATACATTCCACATTCCACACCCATTCCACACACCACATTCCACACACATTCCACACACCACATTCCACACACACCACATTCCACACACATCCCAACACACATTCCACACACACCACATTCCACACACATTCCACACACATTCCACACACACCACATTCCCACACATATTCCACACACATTCCACATACCACATCCCACACATTCCACACACATTCCACACACCACACATCACACACACCACATTCCACACACCACATTCAACACACCACATTCCACACACCACATTCCACACACCACATTCCACACACATTCCACACACCATTCCACATAAACACACCACATTCCACACACCACATTCCACACACAATTCCACACACACCACACACACCGCATCCACACACCACATTCAACACACACCACATTTCACACACCACATTCCACACACAACATTCCACACACATTCCACACACCACATTCCACACACATTCCACACACCACATTCCACACACCACATTCCACAACACATTCCACAACACATTCCACACCACATTCCACACACCACATTCCACACACATTCCACTCACATTCCACACACCACATTCCAACACACACCACATTCCACACACATCCCACACACATTCCACACACATCACATTCCACACACATTCCACACACATTCCAAACACACCACATTCCACACATATTCCACACACATTCCACACACATTCCACACACATTCCACGCCACATACCACATACATTTCACACACCACATTCCCACACACCACATTCCACACACCACGTTCCACACACCACATCCCACACACATTCCACACACCACATTCCACACACATTCCACACACCACATTCCACACAAATCCACACACCCCACATTCCACATTCCACACACACCACATTCCACACACATTCCACACACATTCCACACACCACATTCCACACACCACATTCCACAACACATTCCACAACACAATTCCACACCACATTCCACACACCACATTCCACACACATTCCACTCACATTCCACACACCACATTCCACACACACCACATTCCACACACATCCCACACACATTCCACACACATCACATTCCCACACACATTCCACACACATTCCAAACACACCACATTCCACACATATTCCACACACATTCCACACACATTCCACACACATTCCACACACATTCCACATTCCACACACATTCCACATACATTACACACACACACCACACACACCACATTCCACACACCACATTCCACACACCACATTCCACACACCACATTCCACACACATTCCACACACATTCCACACACACCACACACCATCCACGCACAACACACCACACACACTACATTCCACACACATTCCACACACCACATTCCACACACATTCCAACACACCACATTCCACACCCACATTTCACACACCACATTCCACACACCACATTCCACACACATTCCACACACATTCCACACACCACACACATTCCAGCACAACACACCACACACACTACATTCCACACACATTCCACACACCACATTCCACACACATTCCACACACCACATTCCACACACCACATTTCACACACATTCCACATTCCACACACCACATTCCACACACATCCCACACACATTCCACACACCACATTCCACACACACCACAGTCCACACACATCCCACACACATTCCACACACACCACATTCCACATTCCACACACATTCCACACACACCACATTCCACACATATTCCACACACATTCCACACACATTCCACACACATTCCACACCACATTCCACATACATTTCACACACCACATTCCACACACCACATTCCACGCACCACGTTCCACACACCACATTCCACACACATTCCACACACATTCCACACACATTCCACACACATTTCACATTCCACACACCACATTCCACACACATTCCACACACCACATTCCACACACATTCCACACACCACACACATTCCACACACAACACACCACACACTACATTCCACACACATTCCACACACCACATTCCACACACATTCCACACACCACATTCCACACACATTCCACACACCACACACATTCCACACACCACATTCCACACACATTCCACACACATTCCACACACATGCCACACACCACATTCCACGCACCACGTTCCACACACCACATTCCACACACATTCCACACACATTCCACATTCCACACACCACATTCCACACACATTCCACACACCACATTCCACACACATTCCACACACCACACACATTCCACATACAACACACCACACACACTACATTCCACACACATTCCACACACATTCCACACACCACATTCCACACACATTCCACACATTCCACACACCACACACATTCCACACACATTCCACACACATTCCACACATATTCCCCACACCACATTCCACACACCACATTCCACACACCACATTCCACAAACCACATTCCACACACATTCCACACACCAGATTCCACACACATTCCACACACCACATTCCACACACATTCAACACACCACATTCCACACACATTCCACACACACACATTCCACACACATTCCACACACCACATTCCACACACATTCCACACACCACATTCCACACACATCCCACACACATTCCACACACACCACATTCCACACACATTCCACACACATTCCACACACACCACATTCCACACACATTCCACACACATTCCACACACATTCCTCACCACATTCCACATACATTTCACCACACCACATTCCACACACCACGTTCCACACACCACATTCCACACACATTCCACACACATTCCACACACCACGTTCCACACACCACATTCCACACACATTCCACACACATTCCACACACCACACACATTCCACACACAACACACCACACACTACATTCCAGACACATTCCACACACCACATTCCAGGCACATTCCACACACCACATTCCACACACATTCCACACACCACACACATTCCACACACATTCCACACACCACATTCCACACACCACATTCCACAAACCACATTCCACACACATTCCACACACCACATTCCACACACATTCCACACACACCACATTCCACATTCCACACACACCACATTCCACACACATTCCAAACACCACATTCCACACACCACATTCCACACACATTCCACACACATTCCACATTCCACACACATTCCACATTCCACACACATTCCACACACCACATTCCACACACATTCCACACACACCACATTCCACATTCCACACACCACATTCCACACACATTTCACACACCACATTCCACACACCACATTCCACACACATTCCACACACATTCCACACACCACATTCCACACACATCCCACACACATTCCACACACACCACATTCCACACACATTCCACACACATTCCACACACACCACATTCCACACACATTCCACATACATTCCACACACATTCCACACCACATTCCACATACATTTCACACACCACATTCCACACACCACATTCCACACACATTCCACACACATTCCACACACCACGTTCCACACACATTCCACACACCACACACATTCCATACACAACACACCACACACACTACATTCCAAACACATTCCACACGCCACATTCCACACACATTCCACACACCACATTCCACACACTCCACACACCACACACATTCCACACACATTCCACACACCACATTCCACACACATTCCACACACATTCCACACACCACATTCCACACACCACATTCCACAAACCACATTTCCACACACATTCCACACACCACATTCCACACATATTCCACACACCACATTCCACACACCACATTCCACACACCACATTCCACACACATTCCACACACACCATTCCACACACCACATTCCACACACATTCAACACACCACATTCCACACACATTCCACACACACACATTCCACACACATTCCACACACCACAATCCACACACATTCCACACACTCCACATACATTCCACACACATTCCACATTCCACACACATTCCACATACATTTCACACACACACCACACACACCACATTCCACACACCACATTCCACACACCACATTCCACACACATTCCACATTCCACACACCACACACCATATTCCACACACCACACACCACACACCACATTCCACACACCACATTCCACACACCACGTTCCACATTCCACACTCCAACATTCCACACATTCCACACACCACATTCCACATTCCACACACCACACATTCCAAACACCACATTCCACAAACATTCCACACACATTCCACACACCACATTCCACACACCACATACATTCCACATTCCACACACATTCCACACACCACATTCCACACACATTCCACACACATTCCACACACCACATTCCACACACATGCCACACACATTCCACACACATTCCACACACATTCCACACACCACATTCCTCACACATTCCACACACATTCCACACACCACATTCCACACACATTCCACTCACATTCCACACATACCACATGCCACACATATTCCACACACATTCCACACACATTCCACACACATTCCACACACACAACATTCCACATTCCACATTCCACACACCACATTCCACATACCACAAACCACATTCCACACACCAGATTCCACACACATTCCACACACCACATTCCACACACCACATTCCACACACATTCCACACACATTCCACACACCACATTCCACACACATTCAACACACCATATTCCACACACATTCCACACACACACATTCCACACACATTCCACACACCACATTCCACACACATTCCACACACATTCCACACACATTCCACACACATTCCACATTCCACACACATTACACATACATTACACACACACACCACACACACCACATTCCACACACCACATTCCACACACCACATTCCACACACCACATTCCACACACATTCCACACACATTCCACACACCACACACATTCCACACACCACATTCCACACACATTCCACACACATTCCACACACATGCCACACACCACATTCCACCACCACGTTCCACACACCACATTCCACACCCATTCCACACAAATTCCACATTCCACACACCACATTCCACACACATTCCACAAACCACATTCCACACACATTCCACACACCACACACATTCCACATACAACACACCACACACACTACATTCCACACACATTCCACACACATTCCACACACCACATTCCACACACATTCCACACATTCCACACACCACACACATTCCACACACATTCCACACACATTCCACACATATTCCCCACACCACATTCCACACACCACATTCCACACACCACATTCCACAAACCACATTCCACACACATTCCACACACCAGATTCCACACACATTCCACACACCACATTCCACACACATTCAACACACCACATTCCACACACATTCCACACACACACATTCCACACACATCCACACACCACATTCCACACACATTCCACACACATTCCACACACCACATTCCACACACCACATTCCACACACATTCCACAGACATTCCACACACCACATTCCACACACACCACATTCCACACACATCCCACACACATTCCACACACACCACATTCCACATTCCACACACATTCCACACACACCACATTCCACACACATTCCACACACATTCCACACCACATTCCACATACATTTCACACACCACATTCCACACACCACATTCCACGCACACGTTCCACACACCACATTCCACACACATTCCACACACATTCCACACACATTTCACATTCCACACACCACATTCCACACACATTCCACACACCACATTCCACACACATTCCACACACCACACACCACACACATTCCACACACAACACACCACACACTACATTCCACACACATTCCACACACCACATTCCACACACATTCCACACACCACATTCCACACACATTCCACACACCACACACATTCCACACACCACATTCCACACACATTCCACACACATTCCACACACATGCCACACACCACATTCCACGCACCACGTTCCACACACCACATTCCACACACATTCCACACACATTCCACATTCCACACACCACATTCCACACACATTCCACACACCACATTCCACACACATTCCACACACCACACACATTCCACATACAACACACCACACACACTACATTCCACACACATTCCACACACATTCCACACACCACATTCCACACACATTCCACACATTCCACACACCACACACATTCCACACACATTCCACACACATTCCACACATATTCCCCACACCACATTCCACACACCACATTCCACAAACCACATTCCA